>NC_091106.1:3963750-5440000 GCF_024713975.1 Paralichthys olivaceus
TTATGTTCCACATTTTAGACCCATCATTCACTCATTCACCATATATTCTGTTTGCAAATATTTTATCTTGTTCTTCACTCACCCTCATTTCTATTCAATTATGATCTTTTTCATTTGGTCTCCCAGACCTTTATTCTGTATGTCTTTACATTGACTCACAGCTGCATTCTAACAGTAGTTATATCAACCCAAAATGTGTATCTAATAAATGTTTAAGCTCAGTGTAAGTTCAGCCAGGAAGACTTTCCCCCATTCAATCAAACTGAATTCTCTCACTCTCTCTTTGCTTATTAATCCGCTGACTGTGGGTATTTCTAAATGGCCAATCACATTCTTCCACAGTCTCTTCCAGCCAATCAAATGGCTGCTGTCCAACTTTAAATCCTTTCTCTTCTTCTGCAGTTTGCCATCATTTAGTGACGGTGTCCCCCCAAATTATGTCTCAGTTTCCATCATGTCAAAACACATTTGAGTAATATGGAATGGAAGCTGTCTTTTCTTGCACTTAGCAGGGTTCTGAAAATCACCACCATAAATATTTATACAAATTCCATCAGAAACCTTTTGGTAAAGACCCAATCAATGCCTTGCAATCTTAAAGAGAAGATTAAACAGGAGAAATGGAAGAGGGTTGAAAGATGAGGGAAAATGAAAGATGTGCAGCTACAGGCAGAAGAATCAAAAGGAGAGGATAAATGATGGAAGATGATGACAAGAAAGGAGACGAGAAAGGAAAGGAAAGAATACAAGTGTGAGAGGAAGAGAGAGAGTGGGAGAAAGGAAGTGGGAGAGGTGGAGAGAAAAAGAGATGGATGGTAAGAGAAAGAGGTCACTTGGAGAGATGAGGAGACAGGAGATACGGAGAAGCAGAGGGGTTGACATCATGGAGATGAGCATTGAGGTGAGAAGATAGAGAAAGAGAGGGAGGGAGGTGAAGTGAGATGGAAAGAGTTGAGAGGGCAGAAATGGAGAGAGGAACGAGAGAGGTGAAAGTAAGAAGCCCAGCGGAGGCTCGACCAGATATTTACGGCATCCGACTCCAATCTCAGCCTGGCCAGCTGGGGAGAGCAGGTGGACCAAGCAGGTCAGCTCATTAACACACACGCACACGCACACACACACACACACACACACACACACACACACACACATTCACCATTCACCATTGTCCTGTTTTAGGTAATGGCTGAGTGTGACATTACTGCGGCCGTGAGTTTACTGCTCCCCGAGCTCCCCGGTGTAAAAAAAAAAAGAAACAGCTTGACTATTACATGCAGCCTGGCCCAGGTGTGTGTGTGTGTGTGTGTGTGTATGTGTGTATGTGTGTGTGTGTGTGTGTGTCAATGTGTTAAAGGGGTTAAAAAGACATGACCCAAGTATAGAACAGGGAGGACGGATGATGGTGTGTGTTTGAGTGTGTGTGTCCATTAATCATGGCTGTGCTCCAGGCCAAGCCCTCTGTCCCACCCTATCACACAGCAGACCACACTCACCTCTCCGTGCAGAACCTCTTTACATCCACACACACACACACACACACACACACACACACACACACACTTACGGAGAAAGGGACTTTCCAATCTTATATTCTTTAAGACAGTATCTGCTGCTGTTAATGCAAACCCAGAATTGCTTCTTGCGATAACATATCTCAGGATAATTAAAACTGCTGGAGACCCCATGTTTTATATTTTTTAAACTGTATGGAGTATCTCACTTCACACTTTGTTTACTGGCCTTTGTTATACGTTGCTGCCTTTGCTAATTTGTTGTGAAGTAAAACCTGCACAGATGTGTCACATTCTAAGTCTTCCACCAGCTCAAAGGGCATAATCCCTCCATTTCCTGGTTTGCCTTTTAATCATCAACACAAGGTGCTGCGTCTGAGACAGCAGCTTAACACTGATCAAAATAAAAACGTTAAACAGCAACAATAATGACTAGAATGGCACTCAGTAGAGTGCATGCCTCTGCCAAGGCCCAAATAGTTGTAAGTAGATATCAGTCCCTTTAATAAGCCTGATCTTTTGAAAATCAAGATCCATGAGTTATTCCGTGAGAAATCAGTGTGCTGATCATAAGCAGGTATGACGTTTCCCATGTCAGCCATCTCAGCATGTTGAATAAACTAAGCACTTGAGGGTCAGACAGCTGTTAGCTTGGCAAATATCGATAAACTGAGGGGATGAACTTGTGACTTGATTATGATGTACCGAATCTAATCTTAATCTGAGACCAGTCAAAACCAGTCTGACCTCATGATGGTACTGGAACATATTAGATAATAATAAGTACAATATTTAGATATTCATACTTGCTATAAACATCGCACTGAACCTCGTCACGTTCACGACAAATCTATCTTTTATTTTTACAGAGTTCAGTTCTTTACACTGACAGTTTGTGATTACCGAACCTGCTGTCTGCGCTGTGACAACTTTTGTCGTCCTTTGTTATGTGTGTTTTCCCTGCTCAGCCTCACCCTGCTTGTGTATCTCTTCACAGGTAAGGCTGAGACAGTGTGGCCAAGGGTGTGAATCTGCACACACACACACACACACGCAAACACTTACACCACCACCACCAACCTACACCTCTCCTAGCTAGGGTGTCAAAGCCTGGTAATTGGTGGCGGCGTAAGGTGTAAACAGGGTGACGGTGGCGGAGCTATAATCGCCCCACTTGCGGTGTGAGCGGAAGGGAGGAGGAGGAGGAGGATGAAGAGCTGCTGTGACAGGGTGTGAGGCCGTCACACAGCCACCTGCCCACGGACACACACATACACAGGCATAACCACACAAAAATAGGTACATGCACCATAGGAAATGCACACACATGCGTCCTTTTCATGCACACACACTCCAAGATACACACACTCACATATGAACACGCACAGAAAGTACATTTCACACACAATATTTACATATACAGTAAAAAACCCAGTGTGTGGATACATAGGGAAGAGGCCTTAAAAATCGAACACGCATTCATCAGGCTGTCATGTCTACCATGTGACCACTTACAGTGGGTCTCTGGGACGCTGTGAAGTACGACAGGAAGTAGCAGAGCTTCTGTGAACTGTCTGCTTCCATTTCAATTACACTGGGAAAAGTGTGTGTGTGTGTGTGTGTGTGTGTGTGTGTGTGTGTGTGTGTGTGTGTGTGTGTGTGTGTGTGTGTGTGTGTGTGTGTGTGTGTGTGGTTTGGGCTGAGGGCACCAGACAGGCAGGAGGGTAATTTGGTTTGGCACTAATGCAGGGCCAAAGATCTATGCTCGGGGTGAGAAAAATGCCTCTCTCTCGCTCTAACTCACTCACACACACACACACACACACATATATAGATTTGTGAGGATTTGAACACTGCTGCAAGTAACATTTTATGTTGGACAGTCTCCCTCTTACACCACACACACACACACACACATACAGCGGCAGTGACTACGATGCAGTATGACAGGCAGCGGTGGCCTAGTCTGCTCTCTGTCCACTCTGAACTTTCTCTTCTCTCTCCTCTTCTATTCACTGATTCTCCTTTCCCTCTCCCTGTCTCCTCTCTAAACTGTTCACTCCTCTTGTAGATTTGCTTTCCTCAGTTTTAGTTGAGTGCCCAAACTTATAGGTGGTTTTAAAGTGACAAGACCTGAGGAGAGGCTAGCTTGATGTGTGTGTGTGTGTGTGTGTGGGTGTGTGTGTGTGTGTGTGTGTGTTTGTGGCAGACAGAGTTCATGCTGTCCCCTCTGGCGCTCCTCACAGGCAAACACGTCCAGTTCACACACTCAGATACATTTCAAAGCGCTGCTAAACTAGACAATTAACAGGAGGAGATGGGGGGATGAAATACTCAGTCTGTTGCTTTCATTGCCCATCGTCGTTTTCAAATAGGTTTTTGTGGCATAATTTTAAATTGACTTTAGTATAATTAGCAAAATGTTTTTCATGAATCTTTACTTTGTATTGTATTTGTGTGTCTATTTCTTGTAGTGCATCATTTGATATTTGGTGATCATTAGTTTGGGGTGAAGACTTCAGTGAGTTTCAAATTACTTGTCAAGTAAATGAAACGGTGCTAAAAAAAGAGTGTCATTTCTAACAAAAGGGCTGCGTTCAAAAATCACTTAGTGACCAAATGTGCTGAACGTATCATTTACACCTACAATTTAAATGTGTCTCTCATTCAGCTTTGTCTTGACGGGATTTTTACTTAATGTCATTTACACCTGATATGTGTCTCCAGGATTGAGATCTGATCTGTCCAGCTCACCTCACATCCTTTTGTCATTAGTAACAAAAACATGATACAGACGATGTAGCCATAGAGGGTTTGTGCAACTTACACTGCCAAATATGACATTGTAAATAAAGTAACAAAGGTAGCATATATATGGAATATCATAGTAAAGTACGTCATCAAATTTGCACATTTAAATTTACACTCCATACAATTTGCACATTTATCATATGGTAACATCATACGGTACTCAGGTTGTAAGATATCACAATATATATTATACTGTATACCTAAATTGTTTAGTATTGAGCTGTAATATGTTATATGCATCCATTTGTTATACTGTAATGTAGCCATGTAGCATTATACCTGCTTTATTGCTTGTACTGCCGTTTACATATTTTCACTCTCCTCCTTACATCCGATCCGTCTATTCATTTAATTCACAGCTGCATATGTCAAACTCTATTCCATGTCACATCCCTCTCTCCTTTCAGCATCCTCCAATACTCACTTCTCCTATTTCTTTCCTCTCTTCCTCCAATCTCATCATCCTCTCCCTAGCCTCTTTTTCCGTTCTCACTCTCCTGCTTTCTTCTATTTCATTCATCATTTATGAAATTTATCCCCCAATTTCTACCCTTTCTATAATTTCCCAGCTCAGCTCCTCTTCCTTCTCACTTTCCCCAGTTCCCTTTTCTCACATTTTCGCCCCCCTCGCTTTATCTTTTCTTTTTTCTCTTTTGTCTTCCTGTCCCTCTCCTCCTCCCTGTCCTCTCCCTCCTCCTTCCCTCAGCGTTTCGTGTCAGGCTGCCGCCCCTGAACTCTTTGTGTCGTGTCCTGTCCTTGCAGAAAGCCGCGGTGCACCTTCACTGGGACTGTGCACGGCGACTCTCCAGCTAACCCAGA
Organism: Paralichthys olivaceus; assembly: GCF_024713975.1. Lineage (NCBI taxonomy): Eukaryota > Metazoa > Chordata > Actinopteri > Pleuronectiformes > Paralichthyidae > Paralichthys > Paralichthys olivaceus. The sequence continues at coordinate 3,968,892 of NC_091106.1, forward strand.
TGGACTATCCCTGTTCTGCCAGACTAAAATAACACAGAAGCATGTAAGCATCATGGGAGGAGGCTTCATGTGGCCTCCATAACATCATCTACTGTATTATTCAACATGCTGAGCCCTCCCTCTGTGCTGCACTGGTCCCTGACCTTTTCATACAGCCACTCTCAGCTCTGAGTCACAGGCTGGGATGTACCAAACTTCTGATATGATGATTCAATCTGATTTTTGTTTTAAAAACCGCATAGTGTTATATATACCTTCTTTTTTTGACCTTGTGTTATTATCATATGACCAACAAGGATACATTTCCCATGAATTTACAAGTAATTATTCACCTTTCTTGGACAAAATCAAAGCAGTTTAAGTGTTTTTTTTTAAACACACAGTTATAACCCCCAAATCAGTACTTTCTTTTCCTGTCCTCTTCATGATGACCCAGTATATTTCGTCAGAAGTCTTGATGTAAATTTGCAATCCTTGAAAACAAGTTTTTTGTTACTAGCATTTTATTTATTGTAATAAAATTATTATTTTAGTTCATTATGATTCCAGTTCTCTGACTCGGTCATTGTTTTCTTCATCTCCTCTGAGAAGAACAGATGACACCATGTGATGGACATGAAACTGAACACGTTAGAGCCAATTCTTTGTGTTTATTATAAAATCTTTAAGACTATAACAAATTATTTTTGAATTTATTGTTAATTGTTTATTGTGATTAATCAGATGATCTGTGATAGGAGTAAGGAAGGCTCCTTTACTCTCAGCAAACCTGGTGCCCACACGCTGGAATTAGAATGGTTTTTTTTTTCTTATTCCCGCTTTAAACGAGAATAAATCTACTAAAATGTGACAGAATTGTCAACTGCAGCATCTGGATCTTGTTTGTCTTAATGTGTGACTTAAGAAGCGGAGCCTCGTAACAGTGCCACACAATGAAAAATCAAAGAACATGCCAAAACAGAACATGTCACAAGCAGTGCCCACACAGAGGCGCTGCTTTAAAAAACGTGATTTACTATCAGATGTTCTCTGTGTCTAATAAACATTTATGCTCCTGTATTATCATGCAAGTTTTATGCACACAAAGTTATATGGATATTAAAATAAAAGCAGAAATTATGAATCAAGAACTAATTTATGTCCAAAAGATACAATGTCATAACACAAACAGTACTTTATAGAACTGTGGTATATAGGAGTAACTTGGGTCTTTGATCATCAGCACAGATTTTAATTTCCTCCCCTCATTTCTCAGTTTTGTTCCTTCCTGTGATGTGCACAAAGGAGACAGACCGTAAACAGACGACATTTGATGCAGACCTCTGATTAATCACTTCAACAAATCATACAAACTGCCACTGTTGTCCAAAACAATATTGACAGGATGACACTGTGTAAGAGTTAAAAATAAATGCTGCTGTTGTGAGGATATGTCTCGGAGGTGCAGTAGCGTATAGGTCTTTCTGCCTAACATACTCTATAGAGAACAGTAAGTGATCAGCTCTACATTTCTGTCTTGGGAAATGAAGAATTGGGCGGTTACCATCAGTGACTGCTGAGCTGGAAAAGAGTTTAACTTAAAATCAAACCATGTGACAGTGTTTGACTTGACAGTTGATCTCTGGGTATTGATGTACAAAAACACAGATGGAAATGGACACTGAGCACAGAAAAAAAAAATCTGCACACAAAATAAAATCTAAAAGAGGATTATAACGATTTAGCGTTTGACAGAACAATTAGGAAAAGTTCTGGGCTAAAAGAGTGAGTTGCATAGATTACACAGAGAGCTGCGCAGAGCTGTGTACGTGGGCTGGCCTGTATGAAGTTGTCCCTGACACCCAGAGGCCTCATCATCCACCATGATCCAGACTCTGATGCATCGACCCGAGCCCGAGCCCCACGTCAATAAATCCATCCCACCTCCTCCGACTCCACTTCATTCTTCTTTTTCTCCCACTCTCCAGTGACCGGGGAGGTGAGAGGTGTCCTGAAAAAGAGGAATGAACACAGCAACAGTCTATCACAGCAAGGTCGAACCCTGTCCAAAACTCTGGGACACACGGACTGAGGGGGCATGAGGGATGTGGACAGCGAGTAAAAAAATGGAAAGAGATGTGGAGAAAGAAATAGAGACAAAGACAAAGATAGGTACTCTGTCAGAACGGATAGATAGATGGATAGAAGGATAGAAAGATAGATCTATCAACAAATATTGGGTATAATTGGAATGATTCCCAGATGATGGACCCTTTGTTTGATGCCTGGTGTCTCCATGGGGTCAACTTTTGGGGTTTTGTATGAAATGTCTTGATGGATGGATTTCCATGAGGGTTGAGGTTAGGATGGATTGGCCAACACCAGTCAAGGAGAAGGTACTTAATGTTAAATTTGAGAGGAATTTATCAGGACAAAAATACCTTTATAAAACTCTCAGCATGAGTGGATGGTTGGATTTTCATCGACTCGGCACATATTCCTATTTGGACTGTGACGGCTGGGCAGTAAGAGTGTAGCTTAGTCAGTATGATTAAAACCCAACAACAGTGTAAATTCGAGGAGACGAACTGGACTATGAAAAAGAAATGCTTGGCCCTTCATTGGATTAAAACTACCTGGAGAGTTCTGCCTGTCCTTGAGGTAGTTCAAGGTATCCTCAAGGGCTGTAAGGACTTCTCAGCGAAAAATGAATTCAAGTTATTGCAATGACTTTTGTAATCACATTTTTTTTGAGCATCTGAAAAGGGGAAAGAGAGATGGAGAGAATTCCTGCTCAGGCCATTGCAGTCATGATATATATGCAAACTACCCCTAGAAGTCACGTCCATCAACGCAACTTACAATCCCATTTAAATACTGAATTAGAAATGTTTAAACACACTTTAATATGGCGTCTACAGCCTAACTTGTGTATCTGTGTTTAAATATTTCCGGATTTTGGTATAAAAATATTCACAAAACCCAGAAAATGTTGTTCATCATCTGCTGCAGAAACTGCATCATCCAAATCAAGAACCACACCGCAGAGATAAAAAAAAAAAAGAACCATCTTGCAAGACAACACACACACACACTGGGCATAAGGATGGGGGCTTAGCCAACTTCTGCGAGTCGTCCCGACTTAACTTGAGCTCCAGACCGGGTCTTAATATTCCGCCGGAGTGGCGGAGCCGTTCTTCTGCACGACCAATCCCATCGTCAAGTCAAATTTGCATTAGCAAATGGGAAAGCAGTGACGGCCTATTTGTTAATCTGATCTTTGTTTACCCAACACTCTTGTAATCCACTTTTAATTAAATAGCTGCCCAAATATGTGCGAGCAGCAGTTTGACTTTGTCTGTGCCCACACAGCCAGACTGAAGCAGACAGACGAGAGAGAGAAAGAAAGAAAGACCAGGGAAAAGAGACAATTGTGGTGTTACACACCTTGCTCAGCTTGCTTGAAGGATACAGGTTTGAGACAACACACACATATATTTACACACATATATATTTATACACATATACACACCTCGTTTCAATGCAAAGAAAGTTAAATTGCACTGTGCACTCTTTTCTAAAGCACTTTCAGAGACAGACACACACTGTACCTTTACAGTAACCATACACAGCTAGGGTTTATGCGGGTCACTTCTGGAGATGCAGCTTATCCCATTGTCTGGTCAAATATCTAATTCTAACCTCACAATAGATTTGTATATCCTATCTGTCATAAACCACAGGCTGTGTAGTTTGAATAAATCAAATAACTCACACTCACACGCACACACGAGCAAACACTTTCAAAAACACTCTCTGGTCCTATCATCCACCCAACACACACACACAGACACACACTCTACACAATATGGCTGCATAATGTCCTTTATCTATTTATAGTTAATGCCATCCTAGGCCTGATAATGCAAGCAGATACCTGGTAGGCAATTACATCTTCTCGATTCCCTCTGCAATAAAAATGCACTGGTAATAGGAAAAAAGGGGTAAATAACACAGCGGCGTGAAGTAAGCTGGCCTGGACTGCACAATACATCCCCAATAAGTCAGCCTGCACTGACACAAGCCACATTGTCATTCATATGTGCCTCCTCCGCTGTTTTTACATGTAAAAGGAAAGCAGTGGCAGGGACATTGTGTCTCTATCTGGGTGTTAGGGGTGACATTGCATTATCCTCAACCCTCAACACATATCAAAATATTCTTGGATATCCGCGTGCCTTCTCTTTTGGGGGCCTGTATTCATGAATCCATCCGTATGTGTATGTTTGACAGAGTGTGTGATGCAGATTGTGCGAATGTGCGCACATGTGTTTTGTTCAATGCTACAGAATTGGCAACATTGGACAAAAGCCGCCTTGCTAGTCTACGGGAGGGGACGGAAGGGACAAATCCATTAAGTTGAAATTGTGTATCTATGATTTTGATTCACAAAACACCCAGATTGCACAGGAAGAATTCAGCTTTTCCTGTTTCCATATGGGTCTGGCACAACAGAAATAGTTCTCCTCTGTGGCTCAGCACAAGGTTAATCGTTAATTGCCACAACCAAACTTTTAGAGACTGTAATTGAAGGGTGAGCAGAAGGAATCTGAAGGAACCTTTTCCCATCTTGTTTTCCTTGTCTAAATATTTTTTCATAATGATTTCAAGATTCAAGCCTTTATTGTCATATGCACACAACAATTACATTTAGCAGTTGCTGGCAATGAAATGCTTGAGTCCCTGGCTCTTCTCTAGCCATGCTCAGAAATTACACAAGGAAAAAATGAAATATAATATTTAAAATAACAATAAACCTAAAGTATTCAAATAAAATACAATAAATATACACCTAAAAAAAGTATTTTTTAAGTAAGTAATAATATTTGTAAGTAAGCAAATATTATATGGTGCAGAGAAGACAAATTATGGCAGATGGGAGGAGTTTAAAAGTCTTATGGCCTGGGGGATGAAACTGTCTCTGTGCCTGGCGGTGGAGGCCCGGATGCTGCGGTACCATCGGCCAGATGGCAGCAGGCAGAACAGTTTATGGTTTGGGTGATCGGGGTCTTTAATGATCCGGTTGCTCTTCTTCCTACACCTGTAGAGTATTGCGGTTCAGGGCGGTGCAGCTGCCATACCAGGCAGTGATGCAGCCTGTCAGGATACTCTCAATGGTGCACCTGTAAAAGTTGCACAGAATCCTGGGAACCATGTAGAGCCTCCGCAGTCTGTGGAGGAAGAAGAGCCGTTGTCTGGCCGTCTTTGTGATGGAGTCTGTGTGGTGAGTCCAGGTCAAGTCATCACTGATGTGAACCCCGAGGAACCTGAAGCTGCTGACTCTCTCTCGTTCAGGCAGAGGGTTTTGTTTTTCTTCAGGACAGGGACAATGATGGTCTCCTTGAAACATGTGGGGACTACAGACTGGAGCAGTGACAGGTTGAATATGTGTGTGAACACATCTGCCAGCTGATCTGTACACACCTTGAGAGCTTGGCCAGGGATGCCATCAGGTCCAGGTGCCTTGCGTGTGTTGATCCGCATAAGTGATCTCCACACATCTGCCCTTGATATTACAGGTGGGCAGTGGTCCTCCTGGGCCTCTTGTACCTCCGCAGCCGGGGAATTGCTCTCAAAGCAAGCGTAAAAGTCATTCAGTTCATCTGGGAGAGATGCAGATATAACCTCAGCACCGCTGGTCTTTCTTTTGTATTCTGTGATGGTTTTTTAGTCCAGCCCACATGTTCCTTGTGTTGGAGCCCTGGTAGTGAGACTCCACTTTGTCCCCTGTACCTGGACTTCCTGTACTCCTCCAGATCACCTGAGTTCTAGCTGTCAGTCTGTGCTTTAAGTTTGGCATGGACGTCACCATTAATCCAGGGCTTCTGATTTGGGAATGTTCGCACAGTAATCCTCGGTATGACGTCATCAATGCATTTGCTGAAGTTGCAGAATGGTCCGAGTCGCCGGTCTGTCACGTTTGAGTTTCTGCCTATTGGAATGCAAGCAGCAGATCTGAGACGGGATCTGATTTGCCGAATGCGGGGCGAGGGAGGGCCTTATATGCATCCCAGAAGGGAGTGTAAACGTGGTGCACAGTGCAGAATAAAGCAGAATAAATAACAAAAAACAGAAAAAAGAGCAAAGCTGGGAGGGAGCTTGAGACAAGGCAGTCATCCTCAGCGCTGTTCGTCTTACTGGAATGGTTTGTATTAGTTTGCTTTATCATCATGTTTTTATTTGATTTAAGTGATAAGTCTGGTTATTTTCTACTTGAATGTGTCCTACAAATAAATATTGTGTGTGTATCCAAAATCGGTCCTCTGTGCCATAGAGCTCCACATCACTGAGCTACAGTGTCACAGTGTGACAAGTTACATCAATACTATGAGCACACTGTAGTTTATGTACTGCTGTAAATACTCACAATAAAATGTATAGTAATAACCTGTAATAATAATTTCAGAAACAAAAAGCCCTTGAGCCTCTTTAATTTTTTTTTAATGATTTCTACTTTTTAATGTCAGTAAAGAAATTACTCTTTCATATTGTAATACCTTTGTTTAAATAACAGTTAAGATTTCAGATAAACCTGCATCACAACTGCAGTAAGGAAGTATGAATGTCCAACATGTCATTAGAGTTCTTCTCTACATGAGTGCACCTTTGAGAACCCTGTCTCCTTAAAATTGTCTTTCATTACAACGGAACAGCAACAACTAAATATGGTTTGTAGGAAGCATAATTGATGACTGGATAATCTTCAGAGGCAAAGTATTTCTGAATGAACTTTTATTAATGGCAGCGGATTTGCCAGGAGGTGGTTTGGGGTAGATGGTGAATGTACAAAGCTCCAACTGTCCCATCTGTGGTTTGGGCATCAAAAGCACTTTGGTTACAGTTAGTGAAAGATGGTTTTGGCTATATAACTTTTTCTGTATAAACCAGACCACAATCTTTGCCTAACCATAACCACGTGCTGTGACAACATGTGGCCAACAGTTTGATAATCCTGAATAATCACTACAAGTGGGTGGTGTTGTAAAAAACCTTGTATTTTGGTGTAAAGCAAATATGTTGCCTGTGAACATTTCACTGATTAGTTCAGCATTCATTAATTTGCAACTTGCCAAGTAATTTGACAGCATGTCCTCACTGCATTAATAATATAATTTGATCACAGTTACATTTTGGTGTTGCACTTCAGTTTCATAGAAACATCATGTTCAGGAGAGGGGGGTAGATTCCAGAGCATTATCACATTTTTTGACAATGCATCACATTGACAATTGTAATGTCATGCATTCATATTGTAGCTGTGATTAACTAGCTCCCCTTTAGTCTGCTGATTCAATAGCTGTTTGAGGTATGTGTTAGACCCCCCCAAATTTTATTTTGGGTGTCAACATTTAATTAAAAATAGTAAATTTAGTCCATAACCCTCAACTAGAATAAGGAAAAACTAACAAGAAAAACAAGTGGAAACATCAGAGAGAGCCACATGTGAGGGATCCCTCTCACAGGATGGACAGGAGTGCAATAGATGCTGCGTGTAACTGAGAACACCAACAAAATTGCAATATTTACAACATTTACTAGAAAAAACTGTTTATAACAGTGGAAAGTTGGGTCAATGTTTAAAGTATTTGTCAAAAGATGTCTGATAGAGATGAAGGGAGCATCAATGACAAATTAAGAGTGAGTAGGCATATTGTATATCAGCTGCCAACACGATCATGATCCATGATCCACCAATCACGATCTCTGAGTTGCGATCCACCATCTATGGTCCATGATCACAATCACACATCTGATCACACTCTACGATCCACCATCATGATCCACAATGTGGCCGCAGCAGCGATCTTGGATCTACAAACGATAAAGTACAACCACTCTGGGGAAAAAGTCAAGTCAGCGATATGTATTGATGAGATATTAATATGATAATGAGGGAGAATAGGGAAGAGAAGCTCCATGTGTCCCCCGACATTTTAGACCTGGAGCAGCATAATTAAGAGCAGGTCAAAGACAGACCTGAACCAACTCTAAGTATGAGCTTTATCATAAAGGAAGGTTTTAAGCCTACTCTTAAAAGTAGAGAGGCTGTCTGCCTCCCAAACGGAAACTGGGAGATGATTCCTCAGGAGAGGAGCTTGATCGCTGAAAGCTCTGGCTCCTACTCTACTTTTATAGACTTTAGGGATGACAAGTAAGCCTGAATTCTGGGAGCGCAGTACTCTAGTGGGGTGAATGGTACTATGAGCTCTTTAAGGTATGATGGTGCCATATTATTGAGGGCCTTTTATGTAAGGAGTTTTAAATAAATAAGGAGGAATTTTAAATTCTATTCTAAATTATAAACAGGAAGCCAGTGTAGGAAATTACTTTCCTTTCTTGTCCCAGTAATCAAGTCTGGATGTGACAAAGGCATGGACTAGTTTTTTCCGCATCTTTTTGAAACAGGACATTTCGGATTTTTGAGATGTTACAAGACTGCAGAAGTAGAAATGTATTTTAAATCAGAATCAAGCTATATCATTAGCTAATGCGTCTCTAGGTGTTCAAGGCTGAGTATTAGAACCTGTGTTTTATCTCACTTTAATTAGAAAATTTCAGGTCATCTAGGTTTGTATGTCCTTGAAACATGCTTGAAGTTTAGTTAATTGATTACACTGGTCTGGTTTTATTGACTGGTATAACTGGGTGTTATTTGCAGCTAAAATTCACTGAGTGTGTCCTGATAATGTTTCCTAACAGCAGCGTATATAAGGTGAATAAAAATGGTCCAAGCACAGAACCCTGAGGAACAGCATGAATAACTTGGGTGCACACAGATGACTCATTGATTTGCACAAATTGGAATCGATCTAATAAATAGGATTCAAACCAGCTTAGGGTGGTTCCTTTAATTTCAGTTGACTGTTCTAGTCTCTTTAGTAAAATGTGATGTCGAAAGCTGCACTAAGATCTAACAGGACGAGGACAGACACAAAGCCCTGATCTGAAGCTATGAGAAGGTGTTTTCATACTCAACATTTTATATTTTATTGATTTTTTTTTAGTTTAAAATTTTACATTTAATCAGTGTAATGTTTTTGTGACTGATCACAGGGCTCTTTAACTACCTGTCCTAGTTTTTTTTGGGGGGTGCTGTACTTTTTATTTCTACACAAAACAAAACACAATGTTAATGATGATGTGAATCATGTGTGTGAGTGAGGGAGAGAGAAGAGCGCTTGCTCCGTGTGCGTCTAGCCAGGCATGGCACACTCTGACTCGGCCAGGGAAGCTTGTGCAAGCGCCTGGCTCTCACTCACTCGGCTTGTGGAGAGGAGCACTCGCTCTGTGTGCGTCCAGCCGGGCTGGATCCACTCTATCTCGGCCAGTGGACGCCAACAAGATACTATCTAAGATACAAGTTGTGAGTTAGGACAATGAGATAATTGAGGTACGCTGATCAAAAGTGATTGGAGACAAGCTGTCTAAATAATCGGTAGGATTTCAGCTGTTCCTGAGATTTCTGTGCTTGATGATGCATTTGCATCAATCAGGGGCAGGAGATGGTGGGTTTTATCATGAATAGTCGAATAAGCACATAAAGACATTGCTATTCATGTATGGAGGAATACTGGGTGCGATGGAGGTGTGCCTCTCTCATAGCCTGGCTACAGTGATAAAGAGAACTCGCTAATTTACAATGTTTTACACTCTACTTTTTTATTCCTCAAAAGTGAGTCTGCAGTGGTATCCACAAGATGATCAATCTCAATGGAACAAGGGTTTTTAAAGAACAATGCATTTATAAAACAGCAGAACAACCGTTCTTTAGCTGTCAGGACGTTTGTAATATCAAACAATCGTCAATGGGAGTATTTCACAGGAACGTCCTTCTATCTAAAGACTTAATAGGGTCTTGATTTAGCTTCCCAAGTCTGTTTCCCAAAAAATACCATACATTAGTGTATTTGTGGTACTTTTAGCTGCTCTTTAATACAGCCCACAGTAAATTCTGTGTCTTGAAAACACCTCCAATTCTCACTGTAAACGGTTTCTAAGAAGTATTTGCCTTCGCTGGACCATGAATATTCATTGATGGTTCACTTTTCTCATAACGCTGCAGTCATAAAGGAGGAGCAGGCTCTAATACACCCACCATTCCAGGGAGAGAGTATTAAGGAGAGATTTAATAGAGGCGTGAGTACGGCTGGACTCATTATCTTTCTATTAGCTCTGTGGCTGCATGCTCTCCGCCAGCAGGGTTATACTGACTTCTATTAGGTTAGCGGTCAGATGCACACGCTCAAACACACACATTAAAAAAAGAAGCACAAAAAAACCTAGCTTATATAGGTTGATTTAGTAGCCAGTACTGCCCAGCACTAATGGTTCAAGCAAATGAGTGTCCTCCTTGGGACTTGATTTACAAGGCTAGTAAACCGGTTAGTGTGTGTGTGTTGTATAAATGGGAAGTTGTTGGATAAAACTGGAAAAACAATATCTCTAATAAAAGAATACATGTTCACAATGCTGAGTTTTAGTATTTACCCACTCCAAGACTAATAATCATGATTTTTTTCTATTCATAGTAAAATGTGAAGGATGCCTTCTTCTTTCTAGTGCTGTGTGAGTAACCCTCAGCATTGTACTGTGTGCGGGATAAAAATCATTAAGTGTTAAAATTAAACTCAAAATCTGAAGTGGCTTTGACCCTCAATATTACTCTCTACAACACTGAAATGAACACAAAACAATTAACTAACATTCTCTTACAAAATATCTCAATGTAACCTTCTAACGTTGGATTACGCTGGCCCACATTCATAAACTATGAAAACGCAGCAGCCCTGTATTTCATCAAAAGTGGATCGTTCTTAGCTCAGAATGTGAAATTTTCAATGCCCCACTTGCAGCTGTGTTTAAGTTGTGGTACCCAAAGGGTTTTTTTTTTACTCTGAAGTGATGCTCTCTGACCTTGAGACATTTAAATACTCCAGCAGATGTCTTCATCCGATCCAATGACTGCAAATAAAGATGGATGACATGACTGTGCCCCAAAAGTGGTGTATAGGTCATAAAAAAAATAAACCCTGTCTCCTTGATTGTTAGTAGATAAGATCAACTAAAAAGTTGAGGTGCATCCAAATAATCTTTCTTTGGACGGTTTCTGTCGTTAGCTAGTTCTTATCACCATGATGCATGTTAATTTTTATTAGTTTATGATGATATAAAAAAGGATCATACTTGATTGACAGCAATGATTGACTCATAAATGGTTGGACATTTGTATAGACAGGACTTCACTCCCCAATCACTCCTGCATAGACACTGGCTCCAAAAGACATCTTTAATGTAAGATGTAAGATGCCTGTACCAAGGAAAATGTGACTTCATTTGTGTTCACATCAGCCATCTTTCTATATGGTCATTGGAGATGTTTGCTCTAAACCTACTCTTGTCTATGGTTTTTGTTTCCACGAATCATTAAAACTGTCCTAAAAAGTTTTAGCCAATACTAATAATACATTTAATTCGCAGCATCTAACAATTAGGGTTCTTATTGCTGCAAGGGTAATGTGTAGACAAAGATTGAGGAAGCTCATAAACGCTGTTTGCTGTATATGCTCAGTAAGCAATCAGATGAATGGGGCATCCATAACGGAATGATGAAAGTAGATCACTTTTCACTCAGACCAAAAAAGTAACTAAACATAGCAGGGGTGGTTTTTTCCCAAAATATTTACGTCTGTTATCCTAAGTTTGAATCCCACACTTTTATCTTGCTTGACTTAGAACGAAATACCTTTAAGCTTTATTCTCTTTATTCTCTGTGACCCCAGGGCTGCATGTAAAACATCTATACCTTTGTTGATGCACAGCACTCCTTACTGTACAGTGCAATAAAGTCTTCACATGGCAAGAGGAGCAATATCTTAACACAGATACATTACCAAGCACTTAGATCGTCAAGCTTACACAATAAATTCCCTCTTATAGGTCCCGCCTGCAGTTCTATCGCTGCTCTAATTGAATCATAAATACATGTATATGTATATTACCCATTAATAAATAAAGACACAATTTTTTATTAATGAAGTGGAAAATGTGGTATGGTGAGACATCAATCATTTAGCATAAAAACCGTGTGTATTAGTGGGGCGGGTGATACGGTGCAGGGGGATAAAATTAGACCCGTTAAATAGGGAGCGATGTGTGCATTAGTGTGAGTTTTACATAAGCAATTATGGAAGCCTTCAGTGTTAATTTATGTGTGATCAGTGAACAAGAAGGGGGAGGGGGGTCACGTAAGTGGGTGAAAATAAATAGATGGAAATGGGAGAAAAGAGGGGGCAAGGGACAGTGGACTGAGATAAAAACGGAAGTGAGGAGACGCAGAGAGAGGACTGGCACAGGATGGAAGGGATGCATCAGTGAGAAGAGAGGCATGTGGGAAGATTGTGTGAACAACAGATATTAATGAGGCTATATGAATCACACCGATCATAGCAACAATTAAGGATCAGTCGTCCTGCAGCATGTGGCGGGAAGAGGGATGAAGGAGGAGGGCAAGGCGAGACAGGAGGTTGTCAGAAGGATGACTGTGTGTTTGCCTGGACAGGAAAGTGGGTTTTAAAAATAGGCCTGTATCTTCTCTCCTGCTGCTGCATCTTGGCTAAAAAGTCTGGGTTTGGGCTAGAAACTTGGGTTCTGGAAAAAAGTAACAGAAATGATGGCAGAATAATGTACATTCATATACTGTGCCCTAAATAAAACAAACAGGAAAAAGAGTACATCTAAAATTCACATATGAAGTTACATACACACACACACACGTATAAAATGATAGTTAACAAAAAAATCTGGTTAGCATGAACAGTGGTGTATACCCTATAAACTACAGCAGCTGTTTGTAACTGGGTCAAACCGCAGGTCAAAATCGCTGCCACATCGTTTTGATATATTTTCTTAATTTTTTTATACGACCACATTGGACTAACTAACGAAGAGGGTGCTGCCCTTCATCATGGTAACAACATTCATCAGATCACTTCATGTTTGACAAATACGCTTCAAAGTAAAACCACAACAATTGTTTTGTTGCTTCAATGCTTTGTGTCAAGCTGATCAGATATTTATTTTGAAAAGCCTTGGAAAAATAAGGTATTTAAGTAAATCATTCAAATGTATAAATAAACCACACACATGAACAATATAATACTGACTATACAATCTTGACTGCAGATAAACCAGGTATGACATACACAAAGTTATCTATGCACCATAGACTAAATAGCTCTGCTTTTATAAACAGTAAACAGCGACAGTATATTATAGAAGTGTTTGAGGAGGACTCACTCATGACAGGGATGATACTGAAGTATCTCCAGAGCATTAACACATGTTTAGAACGGCCACTGTACTCGTGTTTATAATGCAGCAACAAAATTGAGTCATTCGCTTTTTTTTACTGATCCAAATAAGTACTGGAGATTGTATTTGCTCATTTATCTTGAACTAAAAAAAATTGCAGGCCTTAAAAGCATTATAAGAAAAACAAGGTCCAGGTTTCCTGTTATGGTATTTGTTTATTGCATCAATGTTAAAAATCTGCTTTCTATCTTGTACTGAGAAGTGATCACACACACAAACACACGCACACATTACACACATTACACACATTACAAATGAAGTGTTCAGTAGAGAAGCAGAGAAAACAAGAATGAATGTCTGAAAAGATCAAGGCTTGTTTACATCCAGTGTTCTTTGTTACATGGACAGGAAATGTCATTCTGTTGTGTATATTCTGTGTACGTGTGTGTCTGTGTGTGGTGCAGATGTGCTTGAGCTCTACACTGGTCAAGACCTTTAAAGGGTCAGAAGCAGTCTGGGCCTCTCTCTTCCTGTCCACACACACACACACACACACACACATGCACGAGTAGATGTAGGAGAAAATGTGTATGTGGTTATCAGTATATTTCTGTGTGCATGTGTTCTTATCACACCCTGTGTGTGTATGTGTGTTTGTGTAGCCTCTAAGCAGGATGTGTGCAGTAATCTAATTAGGCAATAACTTGGCTTGCCATGACCTTACTAACCATAGCGAGACCCTGCCTGGCCCCAGATCACACAGAGAGTCCCCTGTCTGGATGAAGCACACACACATGCAAACACACAAACGGGCAGACACTTAGATTATGGTTTATATATATAGGCTAGAGCACTTGAACTGATTCAGTGGATATGTTACATTTTGCAGGAAAAATACCAAATAAAAACCAATCTGCAAATTGGAACCCTTTCAGTAAGGATCATGCTTTAGTCACTCTGTGAGCTGGCAGCCCTCCACTCATTTCTCTGATGTGTATTCTAACTTTTCAGTAAATCACCATTTGCACATCATAAAACGAATGACTGGGCACAGGCTGGACTAATGACATTATGGCCGTATTTTTTATGAAGCTTAATTTTGTAAATCTTTACCCCAGTCAGCTTACAGTTGCATCTACAAGCGCTCAGGCCTGAACACCTCAAGCCATTTAGATTGAGTAGTGCTGTTTGCTTGGCCTGTGGCAATGCTGGTTGCATCTTCCTCTCTGAAAATGGAAAAGTGACCTGCTCTTGCAACAAAAGACCGGCAGTGAAACACAGTTCACAGAAGCCACTTTGCTGTCGTTTACATGCTGTCGTTGTGATCAACAATGCCACATATATACGTTGTCGAGTGACAGGCCCTGCTGCTGAGTTCTGGTCACCTGTTTAGTCAAACTTACTGAGTCCAAATCACATTGAACTCGACAGCGCCCTTCCCTGGGCCCTCAACAATAAACATGTCAAGTGTGAAGCTGATAAGAATAGAATAGAAAGCTTTATTGTCATTGTACAGGATGAGATTAACAGTGCTCTTCAAGTTTAGTGCATTTAAAATTCAAAAGCATCAAACACCATACACATTCATTCATCAGCAGCCACAAGTGTACCATTGTGTGTGGGCCAGTGTACCATTAAATAACCCATAAAGACTTTACCAGCCCTGTCAGTATCATTACTGGCTATCTCTGAGCTCACTCGGGCTCACTTCACTGCCGAGCTAAGGATGAATCCACAAGTATATGAAGGAACAGTACATTGATGACTGATGATAAAAGCAGTGGCCTATGAAAGTATAGGCTTTGGGCATCAAACTAATATCCAAATAGGAACTTGCTCTTTGTCTAATATGGACTGCATGAAGGAGGGAGTGAAAGAGCAGGTCAAACATAAACACGTATATTCTGTTGCCCTGTGTTTTCATTTGTGCTCTATGGTAAATTATTTTTTTTTAATTAACATTGACATCCTATAGAGAATAAATACTCAGAGTGTATTATGATTTTATCATGTCACACAGGTGAAAATGTTCCCAGTCAATCTGGTTTTTAAATTGTGCATGTTTACATCCACATGTGTGTGTTCTGTGTCTCCAGGCCTCAGGAAGTAAGGGACACAGCTGTCTAAAATCACCAATGGGACACAGATTTAACCTGGGGTCTCTCTGGCCTTCACACACACACACACACACACACACGCACACACACACCGGGCTCACAGAGAAATTGTGGTGTACAGTAGTGCCTTGGGGTCAGAACTCACTGGCCTTAAATTACATTTCTCAACATGACAGAAACAGAAGTAGAGTGGAATTATTGTTTCACTTTGAATTTAGCCCGGGTGTTAAGGTGCCCTGTGGCACAGCACTATACTACATTTGTCTGCTATGTTCTCTTTCCATCACACACACACACACACACACACACACATACACAGTTGTAGTTGTAGTTTTGCTCCTGGTGTGTTTTCCATGTTTTCAGATTTGTTGAACTGTCCCACTCTGTGTTTCATTCAGTTCCACTCTATTTCCTGTTTTATTTTGTAGTTTCTGCTCCTTGTGTGTCATTCACCTCGACTTCCTGCCTTGATTACTTTCACCTGTTTGTCCTGTGTCACCTGTCTCCAGTTTGTCGTCAGCTCAGTGTGGAGCTTCACTTGTGAGTTTCTGGTGTTTCCTCAGTGTTTTCTGTGTTTTTCAGTTTAGCCTTTTGGAGTTCTTTTCTAGTTTTCTCAGTGTTTTTCTGATTGTTTTCGTCAGCCCCGCTTCTTGGTTTCCTGTTCTATTTCTGTTCCTGGACTTTGCCTCATTAAAGGACACTTTTTGCTATGTTTTTGCTTCTGCTTTTTTTGGTCCACCTGCTCCTTAAAACGTGACAGATGGCCTCCCTGTGAGATGTTTACCAGTTTGAATCCCGTGGTCTTTCTGTGTGTAGTTGACATGTTATCCTCATGTCAGGATGGGTTTTATGCAGGTACACGAACCTCCTCCCACAGTCCAAAGACAGTGGTGTTAGTTTGAAGAAAATTGGGAATATGAGTGTGGATAGTTTTGTCTCTGTATGTTGGCCGTGGGATAAGCTGGCAAGCTGTCTAGTTTGAACCCCTCCTTTCGCTCATTGTCAGCTGGGATCGGCTCCTCAGAATAAGTGTTATAGATAATGGATGGAAGTATTGTGATAACAAGAAATATTTAAGCAAACAATGGACAGTGTGACATTTTATGGCAGTTACATTTGGTCTACCTTGATAATACCTGGACCACTCTATGTTCATAACCCAAAAGAAGTTATCCATAAAAATGAAAATGCTGAGTGTTTTATTTAGGTTGTTACAATCTAACTAATCCTAACTCAATAACCAATGCTTTAAGGCAGTCTAAGCAATATGATAAAAGCTTGGGGTGGCCATCTGTTATCTTTCTAAGGATATGGTGTCATCCAAAGCTGTGGACAACGTGAGATGTAAGACACTGATGCACACTTGAGGACAAAACTCTCAACTATGGCACTTAATCAAGCATTACCTTGTAACAACTTAATGAATGATGAAAGAATAAATAAATGTTCAACGAATGAAAACTATTTTCCAAATCCCCAAGCTCCACATGCATTCTGGGAGGGCACTCGACATCTCACAAACTGGAGAAATCCAACTCTTAGAATAATATACTGGTAAATCATTGCTGTCTTATGGCACAATTTCTTTGTAGTATTCCGAGTTTCTTACTTGGGTAGTTTTCCTTACAGTGTCCTCAAGGCTTATGGCTCCAAATATATTTTTACAGCCATCTGCGCCAGTTGGCTATTCTTAAGCGCTGCACGCTGTGTGTGCATGTTTGTGTCTGTGTGATTTTACCAACCCTACACACTGCAATGGATAAAGAGAGTCATCAGCAACACTTGGCTCAAACGCTGTGCCTCTGTGGTATACACTGTGATGCCAACATAAATGGCAGTGGAGTAGTCTAAATGTCACTCATGCACACACAGACACACATGCAGAGTTTTGAGGGTTTAAGTCTTAATGCAGTAGCATTGGCTCCTTGGCACAGACTGCTTGCCAGACTGGTATGTGGTCTGGGGTAAGTGGGGAGGCGTTGGCTGTGCTTACACACTACCAGACGTGACATACTGCACTTCATTCTCTCCTTTTATGACTGTTGTCCTGTCTCTGAGCTGTGTAATCATCTCAGGCCACAGACTGTTTTAGAGTAATCACAATTAGTTCCTTACATGACTAGTAAAAATCAGTAAATATTATACCAGAAACGCAAATTCATAGAGATTACACCTTAACATTAAGCAGTAATGTAATATTATTGTGGTTTAATAATATCCCCCCTGCCCAAAATACAACTATATATTTCAACATCATATCTGAAGAACAGTCTGAAGAATATACAAATGACTGTGTCTGTTATATGATTTTTTTAAAAGCAGTTTTTAGCAAATTTCCCTTGACACTTGTTTGATTACTATAAGTGTCAGATTTTGTTTATTTTCACTAAAAGTTTAAATTATTTTGGCAGAAAATGGGATAACAGTCCACTTGGTTTTACATTTCTTGATTGATTTCATAGACTCAATATGTCCTCATGCCTGCTCAACAAAAATATGGTTTGTCAATGCCTGACAAAATGACTTACTTTGGTCGATCGTTATCTATAGGCTATACATATAATTAGGGATTGGTAAATGTTGGGTAACATGTTACATTTTTACAAAGTCATGGTTAGTATTACTCAAAGTGTGACTTCAGGAGTACAATATTATTGCATATTGTGAAACACCACAACTCCTACTCTCGAATAGCTTTGTTTGCACATTATGCATAGCTTGTTATTTCTGGTTAATAATAGTTTGGGGCAAGGTAAGCTGGGAAAGATATTTCGAGTTTTCATGTAACTAATATAAGGACAAGTATAACTTATTATTCTGACCTGTAGGCACGTCTCTAAGGCCTGGGCAAACATCTATTGTATCAATCTCGGAACTTCAATACTAAATACCATGCTTGTGTACTAAGGAGATGAAAAGTTGACCTACCCTTTGTAGAAGTACCAACGACCATTGGGCATCATCACTCTTTTAGTTCTCTGATCAGAGCAGAGAGAACAGACTGTTGGTTTTTGAAGAGACCAGATGCTGTGATGGCCAATTTGTTGGACATAACAGAGAATATAAGATATTATAAATAATCAACTAACCCAACCACATGCCCAACACTGAGCCTGCTCTCCTTGGTTGGAACCATGTGAGAGAACAATTTTCTAGGGTCCTGTGATTGTTGATCTGACAGTTTGTCTTTCTATGATTGTCTCCCTTGCTTTCTCTCTGTCCCCCCTGACCACCCCCCTTTCTCTCAGATGAATTAGTTATATTAGAGGAATATAGTCTTTGGCATAAGGGAGCCATTACCCATACCCTGTGATGCACGTGCCAGTTTAGCCAAGGTCCTTTCTGCCTTTCCATTCAAGCACAGCCTGGCGGGCCATGCAAGATGCCAGGCTCAGCCAGGCTGGCATCACTCCCAGCTTGAACAATAGATGACAGAGGGCTACCAGGGATGACTGAAGACAAATAGATAGAAAGCGAGAAGAGAGCGAAAAATCACAGAATGGAGGAAACGAGGGAAAAGGATAGCAGGATATAGTTAGACAACAGCAGCACAAAAATAGGATTATTGGAAAATCCTTCAAATGAAATGAAATACAAAAATGGAATGAAGCATATTTATTTCTTTATTTAAAATACAGGTACAGAATAGACGTGGGGAACTCAAAATTTGGTGAGTCCTCTAATGTCTCTTCTGAGCGTGGACTTAGTTTTGTATTTTAGAATTAGTCATTCAGATTACCAGCAATATATGGTTGCTATGGGTGACTCAAGGGTTAAGCTAGCTCCTGATTTCTGCATTGGCTGAGACCCTGAACAAGATGAGAATGTTGGTGCTTGGTCTTGAAGACTTGATTTTCACAACTAGCATAATGTGGCTTTAAAATGTGTGACTAGCCATCGAGGTAGCCAGATTTTTCCTCTTCTCTTCTGTTGACCCTGTGTGAATACAGTACAAAAAAATGTTATATCCATAATTCCTTTATCAGCCTTCCTTTTTCAATCTTTGGTTTTATGAAAATGCAATACCAAATTGCTGGAGTGCCTATTCAATCAAAAGCAGATTCAGAATCGGGTTCACAGTCATCTCCACTGTTTAGAAAGCATTGAGCTCCAAGTTGTTGTCAGTGCACCATGTCACCAGGTGGTCAGTCTCCCAACTGTAAGCAGTCTCGTCCCCAGCAGAGATGAGTCCAATGAGGGTGGTGTCGTCCGGGAACTCCAGGAGCTTGACAGACCGTTGACTGGAGGTTCAGCTTTCAGTGTAGGGAGAAGAGCAGAGGAAAACGAATGGAGCCTTTGGGGGATCCGTTGCGGAAGGTCCGGGGGTCAGACCTATGTTTCCCCAGCTTCACACGCTGCCTGCTATCAGACAGGAAGTCTGCGATTCACCAACATTTTAGAGCTCCTACAATGGACTTTTAATTTTCGCTGAATTTGTCGCCTCTGTGGACAAAAGTGGTCGTGTTTTCCACTTTCACCTGTCTTCTCATACCAGACAGCATGTGCATTTGTTTTAGAAGGAATGAAAAGGAGCAAAATACTCAACACATTCATATAACAATAAAAATACAGGAAATATAATACATTTTTCAGTGCATACAATCTTCTAACAATATTATAAATGATTAAACATAACCATTGAGTATACAGGTACAAGAAAACCATACTCCCCCCTCCTCTTATTGTGGCCAAAGGGAACATCCCACCTGAGACTATACCAAGTCGCTCAATGTATAGGGGGCTTGAAGTTGGTTGGAATATCAAACCCCACCATTACACACAGCTGTTTGCAGGATGCATAGTGATGTGGTAATGTATTTTAATTCTTATTCTGATCTCATCCATTTGGTTTGTGAGAGACCTGGAGTTGGTGAGGAACAGACTAGCTGGTCTGTACGGGTTAGCCTTTGGCCTAGCATGTAACCAGGCTCGCTTCTCCCACTTCTGTTTCCTTTCCCTCCACCTCAACATGGGCTTTTCCACCCTGACTGCTGTAAATCGTTGCTCTGACTTTGCGGGTAATCCGTCCCAACCACAGACTTTGAGAATAGTTCATAGAAAAAGATGATTTTCTCCCTGATTGTCTCTTTTGCTGTTAAAGGTCATAAATACTAAATACGACTGTTTAACCAGGTATCAACTCTTTGCAGGGGCTTTAACATCCACCTTCATTCACCACTTTTGTCCAAAGATTTACAATCAAAACAGCTGGGGTCAGAGTGTTGAAACATAACAGATACAATTACAAAGGTTCATCAATGTACATTTATCTTTTTATTTTTAATGGAATCACAGAGTTTATTCTGTCCAGTGTGTCTTGTGCTGTGAAGGTTTTTAACTTGGACATGATTTTGAGCTTTAAGCCGTTTCTGTTGCTGGGGGCAAACCATTTAAAGTGCAGCTATATTCACTGTTCACCATTGTTGAGAAATCAGACTTATTTGGCCACTTGAGTTGGAGGGCATAATATTTCAGCAGGCAGGAGCAGGAAAGGGAGTTAACATGTTCTGACACCATGGGAGCCATCAGTTAGAAGCTACCCTGCTGACGTGGAGGGCTTTGGCCCCTGTGGCACTGGGAGGCATTTATGCCATCGCCTTCAACTTTCACCTCTCGCCTGACTTGCCATGTGGATCACCGCCACAACAAGACAGCTAACTTGAACTAAAACCAAGAATATACAACGTCTTTCTAAAACAGACAACAGGCATTGTTAATATTGTTTATTTTTAATACAACAAGGTTCAGGAGCATTTGGGTTTGAAGAAGGAGCTCTAATGAAGGGATTAGAGGAGGGATTTCATGTTTGTTTTTCTGTTTTGGTTGCTCCAAATGGTCAGCATCTGCCAGTCTGGGAAAGCAAAAAAGTTGTTGGAGACTTCTGACCATATTTTCAGAGAGTGGTTCATCCAAGAGTTAGAAAGACAAACACTGTTAGCAATTAATAAGAGGCGGGAGGGGCCGCTGCGACAGAGGGTCCAAGTTAATTATCGTGCCATAAGTGCTGCTTTCAACTTTACACACAAGTGTACAAATACTGTATGTGTGCCTGCACTGTAATTTTATGTGAATATGTGTGTGTGTGTGTCTGTGTCATGTTACTTGCCTGGCAATGTAGTAGCACGAGGGCTGGGACTCCAAACTACGCTGTAAAAAATATACACAGAGTGCTATAAATTTGACTTAAGCCATTAAGCTATGGAAAATAAAAATGTAGCCTAACTTTTAAATCACATATGTGATGGTTCATCATGAACTCTTTCAAAACAGGCAAAATATACACCCATGATGTTACATTATTAAACCAGGTTTAATGTTGTGGCATGATTTTGTGTCATCTCAGTGGTCATCAAACTTTATCATTTCTGTTCACTGGCGTTTAATCTCTTTTTGAAATAGTGTCACATGTTGATATTTGGGACAGATTGCCACACATGACGTATGCAATAAAAAAGAAATGGTAGATCTGCATAATATTAGAATCGTCTTAGAATATTGACTATTTTATTGAATTTAGAAAGATTTAAAAAAAAATCATACTGGGCTCACATATTAACACAGGGATTGTTTTGGTGCAGCAGAGAATACATGTGTAGCTCTGCAGTAGGTAAGTGGTGTGTGAAAGGAGGAAGCCATGGTTTTGGAAAACTGTGACCATAAGGAGGTGTGAACAAAGCAGAAAACCAAGCTGGGAATCGATCCAGCTGCTTCTTAGAAATGGAAAACCTGGTTTTCAAAGGTTGGAACTTGAGGGGATAACACAGCATTGTGATCACTTGCTATCCTGACACACATTATATACAAAATGATTGACTTTAAGATGGGAGAGTAAATGTCATATTGTTTGGTTGTGAATCTGTTACTGATAATCAAATGCAGATAAGTGCACATTATTAAGCAGAACAGTATGAACGAGTAGAGATTGTGCCACCACCAAGACAGGAAATGCAGATTCCCATTTAAGTGAAAGGCATCTGTAGCAAATATGTGCAGGAAAGAAGGGTATCATAACCATATTTTGCTATTTAAGACTGAAGTATTCTCTTCCGGTTGAGTATAGATTGACTGTCCAAGACAAATGAAAGGCTGTTGATGAAGTTTTTACTTTTAGTCCAGTAGAAAAGAAAATAATTAACACTGCCTTTTACAACTCTACCACCACAATGAATGTTGACGCATGAGTCTACAAAAGTCTGGAGTACTTTCAGTAATGATATATTATTAATCATCTCATTCTAAAAAACTTGGCAGATATGGTGCACTAAGGAAAAGATTGAGGTCAGGGCAAACAAACTTCGGTAATGTCATGGTGAAGGTTAGGGAGCCAAAACCCTTGTTTAAGGTTAAGGAAAGACTGTGGTTAAGGTCTTAAAAAGCACTTGGCTGCTGTTGAGTTGTGCTAGGGTGCAAACTTCCGTCTACTCCAAGAAACTGAAGGGGTTGTTGGACACCCATCTTCCACCCAAACCTCCACACTCCTCATGCTTTGCATCATAAAGGGCACAGTACTTTGTGCACTGGCACTGGACATAAACCATTATCCTGTATTCTAAAAAAAAAGGCTTTTATTTTGTTGGGAACAAATTATTTAAAAACTAACTGCATTTATCCTTATGTTAATCCTTATGACTGCAGGTGTCAATACAATATACATTCTTCACACACACGTGTGGTTTTGGTACAGATTTTAACAATAAAAGACAAACTGCGGCATCAGTTGTCTGAGATTTTAGTCGTCTGCGGACTGCATTGAGTTTTTTTATGGGATCTGTGCAGAGAAAGTTCCGGCTGTTGGTCATTCCTGACCACAGTGGTTTGTCTGGGCAAAACCAGGAAATCTTATACATTGCAAATGGGTCAATTTTTCACTTGTTCGGTCCAAACACATTAGTTGTGTTCTCATGATGGAAACATTTTCATTGTGATATGCAGTGGTGGAATTTTAACTGTAAACATTTGCACTCAAACCAAGGAAACTTCACATACTGGCCAGATATACAGCTTCAGGATGGTGCTCCTTTTTTATCTTTTCCTACTTCAGGCTGTTTTTCCACTGCTACAATTTGTTTCCCTTCGCTCAGTCGATATCGATAATTATCATAATAAATGACACATTATTATTTCTTTTAAATTTAAAGATTGATTTGCAAAGAATGTAGTGTGAATCTCTGCTTTCTGGGCAGAGAATGACAAACACCTCTACAAATCTGAGGTAGATGAATTATGTGTTATACCTCCTCACTATGCTCACATTATATTGCTATTGATAAAAATTATATTGCAGTAATTATATGCCCTTGTCCTTTTTTCCCATTCTAACGTTTCCCTCATCTCTTGAATTGGTTTATATACATTTTCAAAACGCTTACTAAGAAAAGAAAGAATAAAATACTTACAGAACATTGATTCATATGACATCTGTGTAACAGTGGGCAAAATGAAGCACTTTGATGTGCATTAGTCAAACAATGACAGCTTTGATTTCAGAATGTTGAATGGACTGTCAAGGGGGCCTGGTTTTAATACAGCTTTATCTGTTCCTAAGTTTCCTCTCTCTACATAGAAAATAAATGTCTTGATTAGTGTGTGTGTGTGTGTGTGCATGTGTGTGTGTGTGAGAGAGTCAGCAGGCAACCGTTCCATTAAAGTTGGTGAGAGGGTTTCATGGGGCTCTTATTCACCCTGCACTGGTTTGGCTCTTGATCTCACCGTGTGACGAACACTTGTGCCACATTAAACGAATGACCCGAGTGCCCAATGCCTATGGAGCATAGAGAAATGACTTGGTAAAAAAAAAAATATATATTAAATTAAAAACACAAACTCCCCAGGCTTCCACAGAAAGTAGACTTCTGAGGGGAAACTTTATTTAAGTGTGTGGTGTAAAATTAGAGCAATGATAAAAGGAAAATGTTAAGTTTTATTTGAGGCAGTGTGTGGGGTACGGGGGGAGGTCTGGCAAATGGCAAGTCTCAACACTCAGGAGCCATCTTGGCAATGCCTCGAGGCTGTAAATTTGGACTAACGAGATCAGACCCCTCTTTTAATTAATTGAAGCCACAGCTTAAAAACTTTTTTTCCCCAAAAAATCTGGTCTAACATCCGTTTTTTCAAGACCACAAGTGGAGCAACACTTGTGAGCTGGTTCAGCCAGCCAACTTGATCTGCGCCGCTTTAATCATGTAAGCTGCCTCACTCTCCACAGTCCTCTGTCAGACACACCCTCCCAAATTGGCGAGCTAAGATTTCCCATCTCTCCCTTGGCTTGTCAAAGCCTCTGCTGCCCTACGTCAGTATCGCAACCTGTCCATTCAGTCTCTCCACCATTATTTTGTTTTGTTAGTCAGGCAGCCCAGTTTTTCTTTTTGCTCCTTTTAGAACATGTCGACTGATTCCTTCTATAACTATGGCCAGTAGAGGCCACCTGACAATAAAATGGCTGAATGCATCTTCATAACATGCACATAACAGAAGTTATATACATACAAACCATTGACGACACAGTCCTGCAAGAATGCATGTTCAACCCCTAAGAGTTTATATGTGCATTCAAAATAAATAAATTCACTAATGTAGAAACACACATCAGTTTCTATTTTCAACACTTTACCTAGCCTTTTTTAAGAACATGGAATTCCCAACTAATGCATATGTTACAGTGTAATGCATAATAATGTATCCTATGTCTTTTCTTGCAATATTCAGAATAAATGTGGCATTTAATCATTTTTAATAACCTGAAGAGCCAATACAAGAAGTGAACAAGCATCTGAAAGAGCAGATCTACCACTAATCCCGTCAATCACGACATCTCCACTCAACATATCATCAAGAAAAAACAGTCCATATAATGTGGACCAACGGGGGCTGTTTAGTTAAATATGTAAGTCTAAGCTACCTGAGTCATTGATCTCCAACCTGACTGAGGATTGAGGATGTATGGAATATAAATCGGGTCGCTCCCATCACTCCACCCGCTGGTTTTAAGAATAACCACCTACTGGTTTTATGCCCAATTAATATCAGCTTCTGTATCATGTGTGCTGCCAGCATGCCTTTCTATTGCCACTCTAACAGGCACCTGCTTTTCACCCAGCTGATCATCACCATCATCTTCATCATGGAACCTCTGCTCGCGGCTGTACGGACATTTGAGTATTGGAGGCGATCAGTTTCCAACTTGACAGTATGAGCACCTCACACATGGTCGGTGTTTGTCACAAATCATCCTCACGCATTTGCAGGTGATGTGACAATCATGTCTTTGAGGTGATGTCAGCTCACTTCAGCTTCAGCAGGTTTGGACATGCTAAGCTTTCGTGTGTGTGTGTATCACACAGTAAGTGTGTTTGCATGTTTAACAAAATGTCTTTACTTTTGCTTCCATTGACGCTTCACACCATACTTGTCACTGAGTGTGCTGTTGTAGGAACTGCATATGTTTCTGAGCAAATATGGCATTTTACATTTATATGTGTGTATGTGCATGTGGATTCTCAATCCTGGGGTTGTGCCTGTGTGTGTGTGTGTTGTAGGTGTGTTGACACTGCTCCCTGTCAAAGGCGATTTGAGGCCAGTTCAGTCACTGTCAGGGCCAAGGCCAGCCTGGGTTGTGGGGCGTCTGTGTTTATCAGCTCTGTTAGATCCTGTCATCCACCAGGCTCAGAGCAGAGCACAGGGGACCGATCATCATCTCCTCCAGCAGGTAAAGAACATTGAAGTGACAGGAAAGGACCTCCAACCACACACACACACATGCACAAGCACACACACCTGAAGAAAAAAAAACCTCCAAACTGTTGGCCACTCTCAGTCTGGCTAATCCTTCAGCTGTGGAGGAAATGTCCATGTGTGTGTTTGGTGAGTGTTAGTTGCCTCCAGGTCTAATCAGAGGACTGCTTTTCCTTAGATCAGTAAAAATGTATATTTCTTTGCCATAAATGTTCTCTGACAAACTGAAAAGACCACAGCAGTCATGCATGTGTCCTTTTCCATATGTTCCTTGAGCATGACTTCTTTTACACTTAGAGATGTGATTTCAACTTAATTGCATTTACAGCTGGTATTAATATGCCTCCTGCTTTCACATCCAATTATGATTTGATTGCTATGTGAAGCTCACATTGCATCTTCCTCTTTTTTGTGCAGGACCTAGAAACTAAAACCAGAAAAGAGGACGAACAGAGGAACACGGTCGCAGTGTAGAGCTGCATTATTTTGTTTTCTTGCTTTTCAATTGGTCTCATCTTCATTCCATCCAGAGGTGTCTTGAATAACACGAAGACTGAGTTGAAAATTGCTGTGTGTGTTTGCTAGCTCATGGCTGGTCGCTGCCTCGCTGCTGCTACCTCACTGGTTTCAAACAGTCACACGTGATAACACATGATTTTCACATATTAGCTGTTGTATGTGGATTATTTAATAACATATGATCCTGACTACTAATGGAGGTGGTTTGGCTAATCTAAGCAATCCATCTTTTTTATGCTTTGTTGTATTTTTCGCTTGTATTTTTTTTTCAAGCACTTTTAAGATGGAAAATTAATCACCCAACACACTTTTTAATGGCAAATGTAAATGGGTCAAAAGAAAAAGGCTCAATCTGAAAACAGTAATGGTGACATTGCCGCACATTTGCCATGCCTTCTTCAAAAATAATTTCTGAATCTTGGTGTCATACTCTAGACACATCAGCTGTTGCTATAGGGACAGTCGTTGCTTACGAGGTAAAGTGTTTTGTTCACTAATCGCAGAGTTGGGGGTTTGGTCCTTGGCGCATGTCCACATGCTGAAGTGTCCTTGGGCAAGACACCAAGTCAGCACCTTACAGCTGCCATCAGTTTGAATGAGTGTGTCATTAGTGCCATATTCTGTTTAACACTTTCCACACATAAATAGCAGAGGAAGAAAGCACTCAACCATTAAAACACAAATTGTCATATGAATTCTGTCCAAGACTATACATGAATGGTGAATAGCAAAACCATTCTTCACCATTTAGACAATTTTGCATCTCCTCTTTATTAAAAAGAACTGTTTGGTCTGGACCACAACATTTCCATCGAACATGTCCTGTGTAAAAAATTGAGGGCAAACATAAAGATGTCACTGCTGCATCATTTTGGTTATCTTAAAGCAAAAGACATGGAAAACATACGGCCCATTGTCTTGACTCTAAATTTGTAGTTAGATGATTAATTAATAATGTTGGTTTAAGTTTTTGCACAGCTCTAGGTTTGACACTTATGGTTTCTGTATTTGCTGGCAGTGAGACAAGCAGAGCTCAGTGCAGCCTTTTCTAGTAGGAAATTACTCAGTAATAAACACCATGTGTAATGCCACATCATAGAAATCCAACAACCAGATTGCAAATAAGTGTTTCTTATACCCTCTGGGATATCAACATGCTTTTGCTTTAGTGTCAAGTTGTCAGCAGGGAGCCTTTCTTTCTTTGAGTCTTTTCTTTCGTTGTCAAATGAAACAGAGTCAGGTCATGAATTGTTGATGACAGTTTTGCAGGTACAGCTTTAGTGCTCTGATGATATTCAGATTAATCGCCTTAAAATCAACTCTATCAACCTTTTAAAAATAATTGATCAATTCCTGGTGGAGATTAAACAATCACAGAAACAAGAGAAATTCTAAAATGCCGGAACAATTATCCTGCAAACTAATTCACAGGTTCTGCCCAGTTACGTTTGTGGCAGTGGCTGAGGGACCAGGGGATTTAAACCATACCACAAGTGAGTGTTTTCTGTTAAAACAAACATCTGTTCAATGTTTTCTCAAAGTGAGCTCACCCACCGGACAAAATTACCCAGGAAAAACATGCCCATCAAATCTTTTCTTTTTTTCCTGAGACCTTCAAACCTTCACTTTAAAAAAATCACTCAAACTTTTCTTTTCATATGGGTATCAAAATCATTTAGAACAGGGTACCAAGACGAAACCATGAACAAAAATGGCTGAGTGGGTAAAGAGGGAAATACAGACAGAGGTAGAGATGAAGTTGGAAGTGGAAGAGGGATGGATATGCTGCAGAGTAAAGGTCAGGATAATGACTGTGGACAAGTCCAGAGGAGTAGACCGCCGAGCCATGACTTCCAGCACTAATAGGATTAAGAAGGATGGGATTCCCCCTGGAGGACTGGCCACACTCACACCAGAGAGGGAAGGAAGGAGCGACATCTGTGCCTCGCCTGGCAATACACCCGCAGGACGGGGTTTAAATGTGCTGTACTCTTCTGAGGATGGGCACAGGACTAGACAGTCCTCATAAGGATAGAAAGATAAAAAATAATCCTCTAATGCGGGGAAATATGGCTTGCTATGAGAGGTTACGTTACTTTATGGACTTGGATTGACTGTAAACACTTGCTAACTTGGGTTCTTCAAGGTTGGTTGCCTTTAATCCACCTTGAAGTATTAAAAACCGAATACCCAAAGAAAATAGATGTTTGTTTTTGGAACCTCTGTTCCGCTATGCACTCATTATGAACTTTTGTTTTGTATTTTGTAGTATTCAGAGTTCTGATCTCAAGAAAGCCAGTACATTTTACGTTTGAGGAATTCTAGCAACCTGGCTCCCAAAATGGCAACGTTGGTTCATTTGTTTGGTCCACACTAATATTTGATTGAGTGTATATTGTACAAACTGTTCTGGTCCCTGGAGATGACACATACAGTACTGTCTGTGATCTGCAGGTCCAGTGGGGTTGCTACAGGTTAGGTAAGTGCTTAGGGCACCTAGAGTGAGAACAACATTAAGTTCTATGATCAGCAATATCCAGGAGATTGCAACAGCACTTTAGTCGGAAACCCCCTAATGAGGACACATGCCGCTAGCTTTCTGCCAACAGCATCATCATTTGGTCAAGAGGGGTTCAGTCATCTTTCATGTTTAGCCCCCTAGGTCCTTTTTGCATGGGGCCCCCATGTCACTTGAAACACCCCCTAGTTTTTCATTTAGCTCCACAATAAGACTGACAGTTTTGGCTTTGAGTTGAATTTCTTAATAGCTGTAGAATGGACCACCTTGGAATTTGGATAAATCCCAAAGGATATGAAACCTAATCACTTTGTTGATGCCCAGCCTTCTTATTTAGCACATAGTCAAGGTCAAGGTTTTTAATTATTGTCTTAAATTTCTCAGTATCTACTGGACGGATTTGCTCAAACGTTGTACAGAGGTTGATGGTTCACATGTGACAACTTTAAACATCCTTTGACTTCTCTTGTGCTACCAGGAGGTTCAGATTGTTGGCTCAGAATGAAAAATACCACACAGAATGATTTGTAACTTTCATCTCGCTATACAATAATATTCTCATCACCATCAACTGTACTTTGTATGTGTTGCTGATTAAAAAATAGTATGTTAATTATCTGAATTTAAACTTTTGATTGTGAGGATATTACCTTGATGAGCAGTTTTGCTTTAAGAATTGGTGTGCCTATGCATAGCTGTAACTTCATGTTCACAATCCAGATGTTCCCTTCAGTCGTCCAATATTCAAAAAGAAGTTTAATCAGTGGTCATAATGTAGGATAATGTAATACTTCAGAGCAACATGTATCTATACAGGAAACAATGGGTTTGTTGCTACCACTTCATTATATTTTATGTTAAGTACAAACAAATTTCTCCTCAGTTTAAGTTTCTTATTCAGATAATTTGTTATATGGGAAGAACTGTTGTACCACCTTTACCATGTTTTCATTCTCTGTTGGGTCTCCTCTGCTTACCTCCCCTTTTGTTTACGCACCAAATGGTTGCTTTCCTCCAACGTATCCAAATTGTGACTATGTGACAGCATCACAATCACGCAGGCACCCCCCCCCCCCAACTTTCTCTCCACTTGTTGTTCACCTTCTTGAACAAGAGGGAGGAGAAGAGAAAGAAAGGCCTGTGTGTGATGGCGAGTGATGGTGACAGAGAGCGCTGCCTGGGAGCCTCTTCACGGCCCTGTCCACAACATCACAGCCCACAGAGAACCAGAGCATTACATAGCCTGCAACACTTCTCTGCTCCTACTGACACACACTCTCTCACACACTCTCTCACACACTCTCTCACACACTCTCTCACACACACACATTGCTATTGTTCACTGACTTTTTATTATCAGTCTGACAACCTTAGCCAAAAGAGTCAGTGTAAAAATGTTTTTCTTGTAAGAAAAAGTTACTCAGTTATGAAGGATTAGGTCAATGTAAAGTTCCACAAATTGGACAAACTAATATATGGTGCAATTGAGTCAGGACTTCTGAGGCTGAATAAATATTTATATACTACTTCTGTACTTGAACTCGACTTTTTGAAAAACTACATTCAGGTATAATACAAGCTTTGGCACCAGGTCATCAGTGTGGATTATGTGGTTGACACTGTATTTACACCATTGATCATCATCTTCCTGCTACTAACCTTATAAAAAATTATGACATCATCGGGACATCCTGTGATCTCAGAATGCACACAGTATATAAAATCATAATTTAATTATAGGAATTTTGCGCAAAGGTTTGAAAATAAAAAAAACCTTTACGCATAACAATAACAGTCAAGCTTCTCTGTTTCTTTCTGTTCTCATGTGAGCTCTTTTTATTGCTTCTTGGGTAAAATATAATCTGAAAATCAATCGATCCGATTTTACGTGTATAACCCATATTCACAGATCACAATTTGTCTCATAGGTGCAAGATCCCCTCAACAAGAGTGAGGAACAACTACCAAAAACAACCTTATCAAGCAAAACAATCATGGAAGGAGGAGGTTGAACTGGTTGACAAAACAGAGGACCCTCACACAGTATTCGTAACTGTCCTGTAAACCTGAACCATGTGTTTAATATTGCGACCATGAGAAAAGGACTTGTTTTTACCAAAACCATAGCCTATTTCCCCAAAGTTTTCGTGGTAAAATACAAATGTACTTGTTTTTGATTTCTTTGAACCGTCTCTGTGGTCACTTAGTCCTTTCTGATGTATTCTAACCCAAAATACTTCTGATTTAGCCTTTACTTCAATACCCTTTTCCCCACCTATATTGTAATCTAACCTTAAACTGGCCTCAGACGTTAGCACCTGAACAACATCCTCCTGCTGCTCTTTATCCTTGTGTTGCTTTATGGCCCTCACAAAGATAGCGGGACACGGAGGCACAGACATTTGAACACACGCATTCCCATGGGTGTCCTGTTTGAACACTCCTCCACACACCCACCCTCCAGCTCAGTACTTAGGGAGCATATGCTGGGTGCTGTGTCTCTGTGTCCTCAGGGGCCCGTGGGACCGAGGCCCCTGCCCGCCTGTCTTGTCTGCGTATTTATGACCAGAGCCAACTGGACAGGGCTGACGGATGGGCCCCTGGAGCCGGGGACAGGCTACGGAGAGGGGAAGGGGAGGGGTGGTGGTGGAGGATGAGGTGGGGGAGGGCATTCAATCCTGGGCAATTAAAAGGAAAGTGTGTGTGTGTGTGTGTGTGAGGACCGTGCGCTTGTGTGTGTCGGAGGGCGGACATAGTGTGAGTTGGACTTTCCTAATCCATTATCGCCAGGCCTCGCTCCAGGTGGCGTTATGTCGACACACTGAACGGCGAGCGTGTCGTGATGTGACAGGCCGGGTTTGCGCGCAGCGCGTCTCTGCAGAGTTGTACCGCAGATGCATCTGATGTGCGGTAATTGCTGCCCTTTCAGTTAACTGTTACAGATTGTCTTGAGAGTGGAAACTCAGTTCAGTCAGGCCACACTTTGTCTCTGCCGCTGCCAAACTTAACTCCATCCTTGCGGAGGAGGTTCAGCCTCTTGAGGTAAATGTTAGTTCACAGCAAAGAGACACGTTTCCTGCTTCGTTGTTGGCGCTTCGAAACGCTGTAGCATGCTGTGCAGAATTTATTTTTGACTTGTTTGACTTCCTGCGGTGAACACAATCGCTGTTGTGTTTCAGCAATCGACACCTTCACACCAGATATTTATCTCCATTAAAAGCTGTGGAGCTTGTAGAGCTATTCTTATCTTAAAGATGCCATGTGTGGCATTGTTAGCTATTCTTTGCCAAATAAATTGGGATAGTTTCTTGTAATTCGTTTACAGAAAGATTATTTGACCACGGTTGAAATGATAAAAATATCATATTATATCTCTGTTTACCTTTCACCCCAAAAAACAAGAGCTGAATAAAAAAAGCACCCTGAAGTCTACCTGCCTCACCAAATGCAGTAAACATGACCAGTCAACCACTGGCTCACTTGATAGTTTTACTTAATGATATTTTTCTTGAAACCTGTCGGTTATTTGGGCTCCAGAGACCAGGCCTCTTTTGAAAGTTTGCTGTTGTGATTTTGGCAAAATCAGCCAATTCAACCACGTAGATCTACTTCTTGCCTTTGAGAAGTTCGGCTCTCGTGTGCTCTGGAAGTCACACAAAGTAGTTCCTCACCTCACATTGACTCCTTCTATTCTAGGCCTGACCGACTTATTCGGCTCACTGTATTTATTGTGACATTTGAGGTGTTGCCAGCACATTTCATGCAACAGTTTTGTGTTTCACTCGCTGAAAATGATTTGTAAAGATTTCTCGCAGTGTTTAACACAGCATTTCTTTCAGTGCAGGATTTTTTTGTGTGAAGTGAACGGCTTGAAGCGAGTATCTGGTCGGAAATTCAGCTGGCTAGCACAGATGGGTCTCACTCACCAGATGGACAGGAGCGCACAGAGAGAGAGAGAAAATTACATGGAATCAGGGGCGAATCTACCAGGGTGGCATGGGGTGAAAACATTGCCTTGCCACCCCAGCTGCCACCCCAGTCTTGGACAATCTAATTAAAAAAATATATAAATGAAAAGTTGTGGCGGGGCTTGGATGTTTGCGTGCAAGGGAATGCACAAAGAGATGATTCTCCCCGTGGACTTCGAGGTTCGACCCCGCTGCTGAAAGGCTTGGATGTATTTATATGCACTCAAACTATACAGTGAAGAAATGAGTTACGTGGAAACAATGTGAGAGGACACAGGGTTGACTGAGTGACTTCAGCCAGCAGCCTCTAGACCTACAGTGGACACAGTTGGACACTTATACTCAATTGGCTCAAGTGTTAGTGGTCACTTTAAATCTCATTTCAGAAATTTGTTGGGAAACAGTGATTGGCCATGAAGTAGGTTGAAACGGACAGAAAGTGAAAAACAAAACCCAACTTTCTGCAGTATTCAGTTGTGAGATTCTTTGCGTCAAAACAACAACTACATTATCATGAATAATGTAATGAAGTTTGTTAACTTATGTTCAGTGGATGTAATGAAATGGATGTGATGAAATGTATTTGGAAAACTATGTTGAGATTTGGAATCAAAACAATGTATTTACTTAATGCCATCTTTTCTTCAACAATAATATGAATATACATTTTTTAAGTTATTTTTGAGTTAATTATATTTTACACCCCTCAATGTCTCCATAGCACTCTTGCTACCATAAGACTATTTCTCTAGCCACCTGCATGACATGGAAAGTCCTTTTTTCGCAACTGTAATGTTTTTTCATTGAAGATTTGGGTAGAATCTCTAAATGTGCACGATACTTTATGTAATTCTATTTAAATCTTAACAACTCTACCAACCTGTACACCTGGCGAGATCATCACACACACAGTCTGAGGTCAAGAACCTTTGGCTGTTCTCAAATCAGTTTTCCATCTCACCTTTGGAACAATCTGACAAACTCAATTTTCACCCTCTTTCTCTCAGTCCTCTCTGAATGCATGCATGCATTTTTTTTCTTTTTCTTTGCTTGTTTTAATTTACATTTAGTAAAGCACTTTGTTATCTCTGGTATTTGATAATGGCCATGTAAATAAACTTTATCACCATTGTTTATAGTTATTAAGGGAAGGCAAGTGTGTATCCTTTAGTCTTGCCTACCATAGCGTAGCATATTCACTGTCAACATATAACAGTTTTTCAAATGACCTCGCCTGTCTTGTTATTATAATGGCATGGTTTAAAATACATAACACAAATCAATGGACAACATAAATGGATGTAAATGTGAGTTCTACTGTATTCAATTATTCAATTATTCAGTGTATATGCAAAATTAGCATTATGTTGCTCAAGGCAAAAAATTAAAAGTATATCCCATCAGAGATTAATTCATATTGTTTGTTATCATATGATATTACCCAGAGACATGGGAAATTAAACAGGTTGATGTATTTTAGATTTCAGCCTCATGTGGAGGGAGCGATGGTTTCTGTTTTCAAACTCACACACGTGGTTTTTTTTACACTGTTTAATCCCCTCAGAAAAATAAATGGGTTAACTCACCAGGGAGAATAACATTATTATGTGTATAGTCACATCCAGGAAGTATTTGGGTGCACGTGATGTGCTTTACAACATGTGAAGTGTTGATTTCAATCATTATAAAATACAATTTACATTATGTTCCCCATAAAAGTTCCAGTTGAGAAGGTGTGTGCTTTTGTGTGTCTCTTTTTATAGTTGTGGCCTTGTAAAGGAAGTGTAGTAATTACATGTTTAGGTAATTAGGTCAGTAATTCAAAGAAATAAGCTTGTATGTTTCCTATTAGTAATAAAGGAGCCCTTTGTGGCCTATATCTGTCACAAGCAGGGTTGCTCTTTCATTAGTTAAAACACAAATAGGCATACTGTGTCTTTTTACAAGTTGTGCTTAATACACACACGCACAAGTAACACATATTCACAGACACACACACACACCACTGGCATCTAGGGACACCTGCAGTTATGCAACACACATATTTAGTGATCACACATGTGGGAGCATTCGCAACAACAGATGAAGTTAACATGGTTATATTTTCTTCTTAAACTGGCGAAAACATACATACACTTCAACACATGTAGATACACACAGACTAATACACTGTCATAGATGAAAACACAAATACACACAGAGCCAGCCCCAAGGAATCACATACATGTGCATGCACCACGTGAAGCACAGCAAACATGTCCATACACTTACTATAGTAAGACTCACACATGCTCACAACATGCTTATACTTTTTGCCCTGCACTGGCAAACCCAGAAACACACATGCACTCAAACAGGCGCAGCTCTCGCCACTTCTAGGCCTTCAGAAGGGTTTCTCTCTCTCTCTCTCTCTGGCTCATCAGACCCTGTAGCAGAGGGCAGGCAGTAGCTAATAATAGGTATTGACTGGTTCAACGTGGGATGAGCAAGGTTCAACCATTGGATCTCAAAATGCGCCCGGGGGTCACTCGCACAGCGAACACGTCTCCCTGGACCCGGCTGAAAGAGAAGGCATTTTAAACTTTCATGACTCCTCTGAAATCGCGGCTGTTTCGCCTTTCAGGCCTTAACTCTTTGTACTCAAAGTGCTCGGCCCGATCGATATCCGAGGAGGAGAGAGAGGAGAGCAGAAAGAGAGAGTGCAAGAGAGAGGGAGAGAAAGCGAGAGATAGGAGGCGATAAAATCCAGACGTCTTTATTTTAGTGGCTAAACGTGGTGTTCACTGTGCACACACACACACACACACACACAGCTCTGGGTTTGCTGGTCACTTTACCTGCACATACGGACATTTGAACTTTACCGATGTGACTTGAAAACACACACCTGCAAAAACATGCAGCAGAAGCTGGACTTTCTACTAGAGCTGTTAAAGAACAGATTAGGACTATTTCAAGGCCAAATAGTAGAGTCACATGTTCTCTTTGCTGGTCATGAAGCGTTAAATGACAGCATTCTCTCACTCTTTGTTTCCTGTACGTAACCTTTCAAAGAAACTTGAATTCAGTGATAAAATAACTAATAGCATTTAAATCTAGTATTTCTAGACTCAGGGGTTTTGCCACTACAGCCTCCCTTGCTCTCACTTGACCAGTAGCTTTTGCTTGTGACATGTTAATAAACTCGATATTGCAGACTACATCAGTCACTTCCCCACGTTTAAGCATTGGTCATTATCCTGTATTTGTAAGAAAAAGTCAAATAGTTTGTCCATATTCAATAAGAGGCGTGTGATTGAGACTCAACTGCTGCCAAAGCAAAGAGATCCTTTACCCTTTTGGCAAATTCGGAGTGCTGAAGCCTGATATTAGCTTTGTCGGTCCTTTCCTGCAGGGGTGGACTGTGCAAATATATGTGTACATGAATGTATATATATGGAGAAACTAAACCAAACCAACTTCACTTGAGTGAAAGTATCAGCAGCATAAACCAGGCAACTGGTTCAGTTGTAAGTTCAGCTGTTCTTTCAACTATTAAAAAGTGAAAACACTTATAGATGCTAGCCACTGTCATTGCATCTATCTATCTGTCTATCTGTCTATCTATCTATCTATCTTTCTATCTATCTACATGCAGTGTTGAACTACAAAAAGTCAGATTTAGACAAATGCAGCGGGCAGAAAAACAGCAGCAGCAGAATGTGAACAAACCAGCAGAGGCCTTGTGATTGGCCTCAGGCTGTAATGGACATGAACAACCTCTGTGTTAACAGCAAAGAGGCTTGTTTGTACAGAGAAAACTTTATTTATCCTTTTTGACTTTAGCTATTTTAAAATTGTTTTTTGGTTTCTTAGCGAGCTGTCTCACACTGGACCTGGAACCGTTTCCTTATAGCTTTCGTACAAAAATATCAAACTGTAGGAATTTAATGAAATCTAAGACAAACACACACACAATGCAATGATGTGTTGTGTACGTGTGATGGTTTCCCCGCAGTGTGACTCCAGCTGCTGCAGAGAGGGAAGTTAATACCCAGGGCAGGGGGACACAGGGGAGCGTGTGTGCATGTGTGTATGTGAGTATGAAGGGCACTACAGCTGCGGCCCCTGCAGATCGACAGAGAGGAAGTGAATGGCGAGAGAAAGAGAGAGAGAAGGGAGAGGGATCAAAAAGCCATAGTTCTCTGCCATCAAAACAAAACAAATATTAAAACTATAAGTCAATGTATTTATACATTTTTGTACATCTAATGAATATATCATAAACGTAGCCTTGTTAAATAATCTTATTGTATTTTTAGAAGAATTTCATTTGTATCTTGTTATTTTTGTCAAAATTTGTGATAGATAAACATAGATATTTCTTTTGTTGAACGATTGCTGTGATACTGATAACATATCAGTGCTTTTTACGGGTACACTTGATTCCTGGCAACTCAGCCCAAGCCTAACGACTGAGTTCAGTCTGATTTGTTAGGGTCCATGTTGTCCATGTATGCATTTTGATTGGATCCCCACCAACCTACTGTCAGCTCTGAACACGTGTCCCTCTCTGATTTTACATATTTGTCTTAAAAAGTTCAAATACTCACCGCTAACCCTTGAAATGTAGGTGTTTCATTCAGTCCCATTACCAGCCCTTAGTTCCGGTGAAGAGGAATCTTAATGCAGCTAACCAAGACATTTTTGACAATAATATGCTTCCACCTTGGTGGGAACAGTTTGGGGAAGGCCCTTTTCTGTTCCAGCATGACTCTGCCCCAGTGTACAAAGCGAGGTCCATAAAGGCATGGTAGGGTGAGTTTGGAATGGGAGAACCTAAATGGCCCACAAAGAGCCCTGACCTCAACCCCATCCAACATCTTTGGGATGAACTAGAACGGGGATTGCGAGCCAGGCCCTCTCGCCCCACATCAGTGTCTGACTTCACAAATGCTCCTCTGGATGAACTGAGGAAAGTTACCACAGACACACTCCAAAATCTTGTAGAAAGCTGACAAAGCTAAAAAATTAAAGGTTCAGTGTGTAGAATTTAGTGATATCTAGCAGTGAAGTTGCAGGTTGAAGCTGAACACCCCTCACCTCACTATCCCCTTCCAAATATGAAGGATAACATGTGGTGAATTTCAGTTGTCATAAAAACTCAAAAGGTGTTATGTTTGTTCAGTCTGGGCTCCTGTAAAAAACATGGCGGCCTCCGTAGAGAGGACCCCCTCCTGATGTAAATATAAAGGGCTCTTTCTAGGGGTAAGAAAACAACAATTTGTACAATTTAGAAGAAACACACAGTGAAAACACCACGAGGATTATTTTAAATTCAATTCTGCCAATAGATCACTTTCACTAAATCTTGCACACTGGACCTTTAAGTGTTAAAACACCAGGAGGAAACCAAAACAATTAAACAGGTTTGATTAAAAAAGTTAAATTAAAACCTATCATCCCAAACTCATACAAATCCAGCAGGTCCTATGAATAGCAAACATACCAATATTAATCATGAGTGTTAATCGTATTGCTTCACACATTAAATACATATAAAACAGAGTGTTTCTTAGTCATATATCGAGGGCATATGATTTATCTGAGGACAGATTGCATACAACTCAAGCCCAATGTCACATATTTGAAATACTGAACAAAGTTGAAGTGGCAGTTAAAACCACACCAAGTAGTGATTAAAATGAAACTGTGGAAAAAAATCAAAGTTGTGGTTAAAAAGCAAAGGATGAGGTTTAAATGTCAAAATATATTGTGCCAGTGTCGGATGAAGCAAAGGCGTCAAGTGCACAGGGAGATTAAGTTCAAAGCAGCCTGTTTTCCCCTTTATTTAATTATCCTGCAGATGATGTTTGTTTTACAGCCTTGTGTGCATCAACGTCTACATCAGCTTTTCATTTGTCAGTCCCATAAATTCTTCGTATGAAAAGAAATACATGGCAAACTAAACAAAAGAGAGAATGGGATGAGAAAACAGTGTTTTTGTGTCTCGAGCTGGGTGGGCCGACAGGCTGTGAAGACTCGGTGTCATGTGATGTGTGACGGTGGCGGCTGGCTTCACGACGTGTGTTTGGCATTAGTCTGCCCGGGCACCACTGTAAATTAGACTCTGCTTGTCTTGGAGTCAGTCCATCCAGATACACCACTATTCCCCAGTGCCAGCTCAGCCACAGACAGTAGAACATTTGTCAGAAGTTAGTCAACGAGAAGTGAAAAAAAAAGGCAAGACGCTAAAAAAGACTGCATCTGGGTTGTAGTAAAATAATCAAGTGGATCCCAGTGGTTGGTTTTAATAAGTTGGAGAGGAGGGTGTGTGTTAGTGTGGATATAAGACCAGAAGTGGAAAAGGAAAAAAGACTGTTTTTGCTTTAGAGAAAATAAAGTAAATGTGAACACAGATAAGGGGATCATTTACAGAGTTAGGCTGGAGGTGTCTTTCTTCTATCTGCCCTTTTCGTCCACGCAGTGTTTTGCACACTTTAATTGGCAGCTCAAGCCAAGCAGCAAACACTGCCCTGCTTTTCCACCATGTTTTGATACTAAAGTTTAATTTAACTGAGCATAACCTAATACTGTGGCCTCCTGAACACACATCCAAAAGCACGTCCAACACTCACAGCACCAGTTTCATGTAGGACGGAGCCAAAGTTGAAGAGTAACCGAAAACCAGACTGAAAGGCTGTCTGTCATATTCCACCACACCCAGCAGGACTGAAAGGTGGAGATGGGTGTGGTCAGATGTGCGCTCTGTTTCACCTGTAACCTCTGTTGTCACGGACAACCGACAAACACCGGAGTAAACAGTTCCACATCACCACTGATGCTGCGTTGGTAATGCTGGAAAAGCTAGCAAGAGCGAATCACACCCCCTGCCATCGGCCCTCTGGTCAAAGCTACGCCCCCAAAATCCATGAACGTGCACTGACCGACAACTGTTAAAAGACAACATTTCCGTGACTCGCTCGCTAACTTCTGGCTGTTGTTTTTGCTTCAGCGGTGTATGTCTTTCTGAATTAAATCTGCGGTGATGTGCAGTGAGAGCACAGGCAGGGTGCTTGCAGACAAGCAGGTCTGTCGGTAATGGACAGGTACGGCAAACAATCATTTCATTCATTCATCCCTGCATGGGCCACGGACACCGGCTTTCTTTCCCTTCTATTTTTAGACAACTGTCTTTATTGATGGCTATCAAAAAAGTCTTTCAGGAACAATTTACCATCCCTCCTTTTAAGTTCTGCCTCTCTGAATTTCCATAGTTACATATTCCTTCAACAAAAATAAATCTGTGCCAAGTGTGAATGAAAGTGTGTTAATAATGATTCACACTGTGGCCAGATTACACTTTGAAACCAAATGGATTCAATTTAAAGTCATTAGAAAAGCTTCCTCTCAGCTAAGAGAGCTACAGATGCAACCGAAGGTGCAGTTGTCAGCTCCAAACCCAGTGATCACTTTTTATTATTCTTCATAAAATCATCTGTAGTGCACTGCTGTAGTTTGGGTGGTCTGTATTAAAACTTGTTCATTAGACCTGTTACTACCAACTCATGAATGTTTTCGCAGAAACCAGAATCTCAGTTTCTTCGATCTTTAAGGTCAATGTCAGATTTCAGATATTGCCTTTGTTGTCTGTTCTCCGCTCGCTCTGTGCCCCTAACCACTAACCCGCTCCAGACACGCTCTCTTTCGCTCTCGCTCTCTGCCTCAAACACACATATACACACGGCGTGGGCGCTGACAGTCCCTTGAACTGTTGACAATAAGTTGATGGGCTAAAGCCTCCAGTAAACATCTCTGGTGCCACCTCTGCCCAGATGGAGCTGCTTAAAGAACACACAGACACTCGCTCACGCACACACACACACACATACACACACACACACTTTCCAGGCCTGAGTTTCATTAGTCAGTGTGTTTATGTCTGCGTTCATGTGGCCTGGCGGAGAAACTTCCCCGTTTCACTGCCCTCTTTGGTTGACGCTGTCGGGTTTTACCCTGAGCAGAAAGCACAGAGAGAGTGACCACAGTCACCGTTCCTTGTTTCATGTATGGACAGCTTGTACGTGTGTGTGTGTATATGTGTGTGTGTGTGTGTGTGTGTGAGAGAGTGTGTGATTGCACCCAGTCACCTTTGATGTTAAAACACATAGTACATGCTGTTCTCATTTGTGATCCCACCCTTCTTACCATGCTGACATCGCTGGCCAGCCGCCCCGGGGCAGATGGCACGAGGATCTGAGTGTGTGTATATATTTGTGTCTGTGTGTGTGTGACACGCGCACATGTGCGTTTCAGCAGAGCGAGGACAGAGTTGACCTACAGGTCACTGGCCCTAGACAGGCTTAATTTTTTAACAATTAATCTCCTTCAGTCAGGAGGGGAATGAGTTTCAAAACTCTTTCACACACTATCCCTAACACACACACACACGCACGCACACATACACATTGAGCAGATGATGACAGGCATCAAACCGCTCTGTGTGTGTGTGTGTTAATCTGAGATGTGAATATGAGGAGATTAGATGGACCCTGGGATTAAAATCTAGCCTTTACCTCAGAGGATCCGTTCCAGCAGGGACAGCCTGATGGACCCACAACTATCACACACACACACACACACACGCACTCATGCACGCACACACACACACACACACACACTATTTAGAAGGTCCACAAAAATGTTTGGAACCAAAACACATAAACAAGAAACTAAAGAGAGGACATTATACGTATTTCTAACAAAGGAGAGAATGAAAGGCAGATGTAAGTGTAGAAATGATGGAGGGAGAAGAAGAAAGACACACAGAGAGAGAGAGAGAGAGAGAGAGAGTACAGAAACAGTGGTGTAGCAGTATCAGGCATGCAGAGTGGAGAGGGTTCTCCTTCCCATTTAAAAACCTCACTGGGTCGGAAAATTAGCCCTGGCCCTCTGTTTATCGATGAAGAGGCACACACACACAAACACACACACACACACACACACACACATCAACCTTTAAACACACAAACACACGACAACTTTCAAACACACACCAATATGTCACACAAATAGGCAATGTGACCAATAGGCAGTGTATTCATATAAAACTCCAGCTGGAAATCCAAACAACCCTTTGTGCAATCAAATGTGATTTTACTATTTAATGAAGAAAATATTTTACCCATTATTATGGAGATAAAGAGGCAGTGGAAATAAAAAAAAAAGTTAATCCACACAGAAACAGGTCCAAGTTTTTGTTCAGTTTCTTTTTGGTAAAGGTTACATCCAGAATCTGAATGTGACCTCATTGGTGAAACATTTTGCTTCCCTTACATTCATTGTGTCACCGGCTAGTTCACAATTACAGAGGTGACATTTGTGTTCATTGTATTTGGTTTGTTTGTTTGTGTGATACTGTGTTTTTCAGTGTTAAAAAAACATCACATAGTAAATGATCACTTTCCAAATTTCTCAGCAACAAAAGT
Organism: Paralichthys olivaceus; assembly: GCF_024713975.1. Classification (NCBI taxonomy): domain Eukaryota; kingdom Metazoa; phylum Chordata; class Actinopteri; order Pleuronectiformes; family Paralichthyidae; genus Paralichthys; species Paralichthys olivaceus. The sequence goes on from NC_091106.1 coordinate 4,011,562, forward strand.
AATGCATCACATTACTCATCACTTATCTGTCATTAGTCAGCCATTAGCACCATCAATGCTGCCTTTAGATCGATCTGGACGTGTCCTCTGTCACATGTTGCTTCTTTTGTGTTTAACAGAGACAGAAACAGACAACAGAACACAATGTGTTAACAATCTGGCCTCAAATTGTAATCTCTTACACACAAGTGGGGACATGACACAAACTTGTATGACTAATGGAGTGCAAGGTTCTGAATTCTGTTCAAAATGGGCTGTTTGGCCTGTGTTGGTGCCCCGGAGCTACTTCAGAATTACTCCTTAGTGAGTCCACCTCAAACAGTTCTACAATATGCTGTCACTTGTTTGTGTGCTGAACGTTTTGTGCAGAACGTTTTATAAACAGTCTATGATGCAGAGTCAAGTTATAAAACGTTGCTTTCATCCTACCTGGTTTATCTGCAGTGAAGTCATGTGTCTATGATCAGCTGGATTCTGTTTTTGCACAGATAATATAGTCAATGATTAAAATGTTGTGTGTAAACTGAAACTGATTTTCTTTTATTACTGTTTACAGTAAATTTTTTGCATACTTTTCTAAATGAAAGCGTGTAAATCCAATTATGGTGAATATAAAAAAATCAAATGATCTGGCCGTATTTTGGGCCAGTGGGCCCTGTTGACCACTGTTGAATGTTATCTAAGGATGTAGAAGAAGACATGTTCAACTTGGTCTGCAGGGTGACTGCACACTTTCGGCACACTGCACCATCCTCAATGACTGCGAGGCACTGTTTGCCTCTTTATTCAAGTTTTGCTTGATATTGAATGCATTGCTTTTCCAAGTTACGCCAGATGCAACACTGCACTCCTTTGGAACCTTAACAATACACATACCAACTGTGAATTTGATAAGATCAAGTGTTCCACAGACAGACAGAGATTTCTGGAGTTAGTAACTAGGTATTGATATATAGTGCATAAACACTATGAGAAAGACTATATCGTACAAATGGAAAAAAAAAGGAATTAGTAAAGGTGTGGTTTGCTATTTAGCAACAAACAATACTGACAGTAGCACAATGAACAAATACTATATGTGCGCTAATGTGAGCACTTTTTTGTGCATGTGTGTGTGTGTGTGTCCACTCAGTGTTGTGCCGGGCTACATGAGGAGACAGGGAGCATGCTGGAGCTGACAAGGCCTGTAGGGTCAACATCAAGCCAAATCAACTGCACTGGGGATCAACCACTGCTCCAGCTCTGTCAAATTAGGGCACCGCGCCAACACACACACTGACACATGGACATGCACACAAACAGCTGTCAGGCACACACACACATACACACACACACACACGCACATACACTCGTGACTGCCCACTGCCCCGGAAACATCTGAGCACATCTCTGCCCTGAGGTGAGAATTGCAGTTTGTGTAAGTGTGTGTGTGTGTGTGTGTGTGTGTGTGTGTGTGTGTGCCTCTGTGTATGTGGTGTGGGTGTGTGTGGGCAGTCACAGGGTCTGTGTGGTGATTGCTGGAACATACTGGCTGAGCAGCATGAGATTTGTGTTCGTCTGTGCATGTGTGTGTGAGTGAAGACATATTTTTGTGGAAATTATGTGTTTAGTGATGTTTGGACATGAGTGAGTCAGTGTTGTACTGTATGTGAGTGTTTGTGTGTGTCTGTAAGAATGTAAAGTGAAAGAGCCGCAGCTGTTTATGAGTGTGTGTGTGTGTGTGAGCATCTTCATGTGCTGTAATTCAAATATGGTTCAGGTGTATGTATGTATGTATGTATGTATATGTGTGCGAGTGTTTTTCCATGTTTGGTTATATCTCTATCTTTTTATGAAATGTGTGTTTATATGTTTTTATAAGTGTGTGTGTGTGTGTGTGTGTGTGTGTGTGTGTGGAAGGGGGGGGGGCATCTCCATTTGCTGAAATCAAAATGTGGTTCAGGTGTATATATGTATGTGTGTCTATGTGTGCATGTGTTCTTCCATGTTTGGTTATATCTCTAACTCTGTGTATGAAATCTGTGTATGTGTGTGTGTGTGTGTGTGTCATGCCCCAGGGGTGTCGTCAGCAGGGCAGTAAATGGGCATCTGTGCGTGGTCCAGTGGAAGCCAGCCGGCTAGCTGGCCTAACTGGGCTACCTTTGCCAGCCTCTGCCAGCTGTGCCACTGGATGCCTGCTCTGCACTTTATCAGCATCATCATTATTTCAGCTTCACAAACTTTGCCCAGACTGGCCACCATCACCCCCCGCCCCCTCTTCCACCCCTCCATCTCTATCCTGTCTCCCTCTGAAATATAAAAAAGTGACAGCTTGTCCTCACGTCTGAGAATCGAATGTCCTCATGCTGCTAATAAATCCAGAAATCAGTTTGTTTCTACTTCAACGTACCTTGATTATGTCACAGATGACTTCATCAACTGTCACCCAAGCTTGATAGACACAATGAAGACAAATCAATGAGGGTGATATGTGAAAGCTTTCGGTCCAATCTCAATATTTCGCAGCAGAAGTTCCCTAAAGAAAGTTGGGAACCCACGTTCACTTACTCTCGTCTACGGATGTGTGGACGGCCTGTTGAACAGTTGGTCTAATGTCCTTTCCTTCTCTCTATTGGTGCATCTGACACTTATCTGACATTAGGCACTGATCATTAGGCTTTGGATGTTCATGGTACCCACGATGTTTACTTCTGATTTTGGTGAACTGTTACTGTGAGGTCAAATTTCCACCTGGAAACAAGCAATTTCAAAATATACAGAGCATGCTCATGTTACCCAGACCAGCCCTTTCCATTGGGGACATTCCATCAGCTTTTCTTTCATGCCAACCTCCGGTCAATGTGTCAACATTAGACATAAGGATGTCTCATTAAAGACTCAGCATGCTGAAGATCTCTGCTGGTGGACCCTAAAGACAGGACCTATCTAACCAGAGGACTGGTCAAGTTGCAAAACATTCAAAAATGACTATTTTGGCGAAACACAAGAGAAAAGAATTAACACCAGTTACAGCACTGACTGGGATGGAAACTAACCATGAGTCTGTGGACAGCCAGAAAGATGCTCGAGGAGGATGTCCAAATGTCCAACGCTAAAAAGACCATCACAAATAGTTACCACCTCCATACTCATGTCTAATGTGATGACAATTTAGTCAACCCTAACCTCATCCTGCTGATGTCGACCATGAGATTGTGGTTGAAACCTCTGGTAAGTGGACCATGATTGTTTTAATTCAAACTTCTGTTTCCAAGATAAAGACATGACTTTATAGTTAAGCTACTTTAGAATCTAATGCACAGACTGGCATGACATTTATGAAGTACAAAGTGTACCCTACTCATAATATGTACAACCTATTGGCAAAACTCCTAAGTGCCAACAATGAATAATAAACCAGGACTCTTGTAGTAGGTGTAGATTTGGGTCAGAGTTTAAAAATGCATGAAAGCAATGAAAGGACCTAACAAGCAAAGAAATCTATATTGATGTGTGCATTTTTGTGAGTTAACACTGATATAACAATGCATTTCACTGCCAAACTCACACTGCTCTGCTGGAGAAAAAGAGGTCAAAATCTCTGCAGCAGCAGAACCAGAGATGTTATCTTTTTCATTCAATGTTTTATTTGTCCTTGTAAAAACCTGGTGCCTAGATTAACTACAGAGAAACTACAGAGGTCTGGTGAGCTCATTTCTACTACACTACACACCCCAGTTTTATGCCGGTTCAAATTTGCAATCTTGAGCCCCAGCCGACTCTGACCAATCTGATATCATGAGTTAATTCGTCTGATTTTGCTCAGCGCCCACAAAACATTTTATACAACATATGCATTTTTTTCAAATATCTGCTACTTTTCCTTCAAGACTCCCTAAAACACTCTTTCATGTGCAAAATCAGTAGAGTTCCCCTTTGACTCAGCCACAAATGGGCATATTCGCAAGGTGAGGGGCCTGGGGACCAAACACATCCAGCAGTGTCTCCATCCTTCCTTTTTGCTCTCCTTCTCTCTTCCCTCTCTCTGAGGCTGGTGACAGCCAGGTCACTGTGAATGCTTCAGTTGTTCAGGGCCCAATCTACAGGTCTCCAGAGGTGTTCCATGCATTCACTGAGGTGTTCATAATTCACCCGTTAGTATCACAATGATAATTTTCCCTCTATTGGACTCCCACTCCACCACTCGTACAGCTGACCACAGAACATGGATCTGTCTTCTTTTTATTCACACACCCTACCTTAGAAAATGTATTCACAAGAAATCAGTTTAATTATGCAACTCCAGGCTGTCATGTCATCTTTGACCCACAGAGTCACTGACTTACACCATCGTCAATTCACCCCATCATGTAATTTCTTTGAAATCATGTTTTATTAGCTTTTTAACTGCTTTGACAAAGAAAATATTTTAAATTAAACTTCACCTCAAAGAAATGAGTGATACAAAACAGACTCAAAAGTTCAAATCTATTCACATTTGTATCCTTCGATTTGATCTGTATGAGAAGTCGGTGATGATGGTGTGTTTTCTGTTGCCTTGTTTGGGAATGAAGGCATATCCATTGGGGTGTTCCAATATTGAACTACATGCCAGAAAAATATATTTACTCCCTTCACATAAATACCAAATGAATGTTTTGCTATTCAAATGCCTAGTTCTCAAACATATATAACTGACAGGGGGAGGTAATAGATTCACTCCACCCTCTAATTATCATTTGTCCTTATTCTATATTTTACATTTTGATTTTTCTTCCATCTTTATTGACTTTGGGTTTAACATCTAACAACTTCTCTGAATCTAAATGGAATATTTTGCTTGGAGGAATTTGAGTGACTTTTATCCAGTTGTGTGGCTTAAGGATTCTCAAACTTTTTTTAATTAAAGGCGTACAAAAGCCACTTGCCATAAATTGTCTTTTTTTTTTATATACTAGCAGTTTGGCCAATGGACATTAACAGTGGTGGCACTAATTCTTCAGTCAGGTACCATGAAATGGTTGTAAACACCTCACTCAATAGTACCTCATACAAAGGTTTTGAATACAAAAACCTCAGAGATCGAACTGTTTGGTCATCAAATAGTCTGTCTAAGCACAGAAAAAGTACCTACAGTATACAAGTAATATATAATGAAGTCATTCTGATTGGGTGTGCAATTAAATACATTCGCTGAAGCCAATCAAACGTGAGTTCATGCCTGTGTGCGTGCATGTGTGTGTGTGTGTGTGTGTGTGTGTGTGTGTGTGTGTGTGTGTGTGTGTGTGTGTGTCAGCCCCTGTATGGAGTGGTGTGGCAGCCCAGGCCCTTATGACAGATCAGGGCATTCAGGCCAGTGACATTCCTCCAGAGCCCCAGATGCATCATGGGCCAGCAGTGTGAAAAATGGTGGTCGGCCTGATCCACTCAGCCGCAGATGAATGGAGCGCTCGGTGCACTCACCCGTAGATGAATGGAGTGATCTGTCTTGTCAGCGGAGGTCGGTGAAGAGGTTACAGTATCCAGCCAATACCTGTGTGTGTGTGTGTGTGTGTGTGTGTGTGTGTGTGTGTGTGTGAGTGTGTGTGTGCACATACTTTTTATTTTTATATCAGCAAATTCCTTTACAATGATAGTAATCTGACATAAAGACGATGAATAAGGATTTAGATTTTTTGGGTGAGATTAACTTTGACGTTGGTGCCTTAATTTGATGTTCAAATTTGAATAAAGAAAATATTCGGTACTTATTATTTAGATGCCAAAACAAATTAGTTTAGTTTTAAACTATTGGCTAAATCTTTGCTACACATTACATAACAATTTAGGTCTGATTGTAATGGTCATCCCTCAAGTGCAGCTTGGGGATAGATGTGTTCACAGCTTTTTATTTCCAACTGCTCAAGTTAATTGTTTCAATTTAACTGGCAAATATACACACACATACACATATGAAAAAATCCTATCCCTATAAGCTGTTCGCAGGTTACTTTAGTTTTTTTCACCAGTCATGACCACATCGAAAGATATTTTATATTTCATGCATTATTATTCATATGCTAATGATGTCTATAGTCAACTTCTCAATTGCTTCAAGCTAAAATATTAGGTCATAAGAATAAACTGTGTGAACTCATTTCTGTTAGATACCTCATTAAGGAATTTGCTTGGTCAGACACCTTTACTTTCCCTCTTTGATAAAGTTTTATTGAAAGACATGGAACAAATGAGTGAGTAAATAAAATATTAGAAACAACAGTCGCCCCGGAAGCAACTGTGACTAACTAGAGCTAGCTTGGTCAGCTAACATGGATGGCACTAGCCTTGTCAGCATAGTTTATATCATCGCACGCCTAGAACCAAATATTAAGGACATAAGGATTAATTTAATTGTACCACCTCCTGGTGTGTCCAAGCCTTTAGTCTTTATTTCACTTAATAGTGCTGCTTAGAGGCAAAAGCAGCATGAGTACTGTGCTTTCCCAGCAGTGGACTCAATGTTTTAACTCTCCGAGCTCATTTAGCTGTGCGGGAAAAAGACAGAAACTAATCAAACTCCCCACTGGAATCTGAATGTGTCAGTCAGTGATGGAAAAAAGGAATAATTAACCTCCAGCAGCTGGATGTGCATTGCCAATGATTAATACATGGTTATGAAAATCAAATTTAGCAAAGTACTCCTTCAAATTGTAAAAGATGGAAGTAAAGATCGGGAGAGGACAAAGCCTGTGGTAGGTACGAGTGGCGTTTAGGTTGAGCAATAAGGTTATAAAAATCTGAGACAAAAGCATGTTTGTGTGCTTTCTACTAAATGCAATCATCAGTGTTTGTCTTTATTTCTTAGTTTGTATGTGTGTGTGAGGTGTAGTGTTTCAGAAGTCTCGCAAACACATGCACACAAACACACACGCATGCGCACACACACGCACAAACAGGGCTCTCATCAAACACTGCTCTGGCATCCCAGAGTTTGTCACACACACACTCACGCACTCACACACAAACACACAAAGGCATCTCCTCAGCCATCAGCCCAGGGCTCCGGCGCCCCGAGCAGTGGCTCTGACACGTCTATATGTTTTTCCACCTGACCTTTTGCCGTCCTTTCTGCCACAGCACGTAAACCATAAGCTGATATATGAAGGCAATTTTTAGCGGTGCCACTTGTATCTGAGTGATTGCGTATGCTTTACATTTGGGGCGCCTGCCACCTTGCCACCCCACCTCCTCCAGATCTCTCTATTCGGATAGTGTGGTGTGGGGTTGCGGAGGCAGAGAAAAGGAGGGGGACAGCGAGAATGAAAGGATGGGTGGATGGGATGTCAAATGGACACATCTATCTACTCTAAGGGCAAGGAGTCTGCTGTGTTATAGCCCTTCACATGGCCGGCAGAACTTAAGAGGTTTTATTAGAAGATTACAGCTATGTTGCAAGATCATTTTCCAAACATCTATGCTTGATTCAAGATTTCTTAATTTTTATTGATTATTTTAAATAAAAAAATATAGTATTTTTTCAGCATTGTTCTTTGAGGGGGTCTTTTGCAGGCAAAGGGAAACTGCAGGCTATTTGTTGAAATGTTATGTTTTTTAATTTATTTCTCGGGATACATTAGACATCATGTTATCTGAGGACTATTCATTTGATGAAAAAATGGCTCCAATACATGAATGTTCTGTGTTGCACAAGACTAGAAATCTAATTGATAAGTTATACCCACACCATAAACAGTGGACTGCTTCATTTATGGTTGAATGAGAGTACTGTGGTTGACACAAATGTCCTCTGGTCAACTATGCTAAATTCATGGAGTTTGCATTTAAAGGGCATTCCATTCCTCTGTGTTGTTCATATGATAAGTTCTTTTAGATATGATTTCAGCATCATGCACTCTTCAAATAAGCTGGTGCAGAATGCCATGGTTTTCAGTTTGGTTCTCTAAATGTGGAGTATAGTTTTACATGTTTCAAGGTAATATCGAGCCTAATGTGATTTTCACAAGCCATTCATTAACAATGTAGAATTGGGATTTAATTAAATTAAACAGATTTCTCTAAAATTGAAAACCGGCTCCAAACAATTTGTGTTGAAGTGCTAGATTTGGCCTAAGGGACCCGTAACCCTGCTGGTCTCATGAAAAGGTGTTTATATGACAAATCTTTATGTATGGCCAAGTCCCTGACAGAAAATATTGAATGAATGTGAACCCCTGGGAATAACATCAGTGTCTACAAATTTAACTGACTGTGTGATAGCATCAGAGACATCAACATTGAAAGAAGGAATAAATGCCTAAATTGAGCAGTTTAACATAGAGCTACATTCATAGTTGAGGGCCACAGGTACAATTGGAAAAGATTTGTATACATTTTGAGGGGCATGTGTTTTATCGCATGTTTCCATTCTACGTTCCTAATCAATTGTGCAGTACTAGACCAATGGGCTGCTACTGGATGAATCTGTTGTATTGCTCCTAGTAAATGGAGAGATTCATGGGATATCTGCTCCATTTTATGACTTGTCTTGCTGTGTGGATTTCTGCAGGCATCTAAACAACCCTTGAAAGCATCCTTCTTGAAAGCAGTAGTGCCTGTGTCATTATTACTGAGGACAAGTCTGTGCAGGTCGAACCTAACTTATAAAAGTTGTTGAATAAATGCCTTATTTTTCCTTACATACACTTTACAAAGCTCAGGTAGTCTGTTCTGAACCGTAACATGAGTCAATTATAATACGCCTTTTTTAAGTGTCTTATTATAATATATTGTAATAGAAGTATATTGTAACTTGATTTTTTAAAACTGAATTTACATTACATTTATATTTTAGACTTTTAAATCATCTGCTCTGTAAAATATCAGCACCATATGGCCTTGCATAGCCTCTGCTCCCTAGTACTCAGTCCCTTTTAAGGCCGGTGATGAGGACTGTTTGATTAGCATTAGTTCATGTTTCAGTAATGGACTGAGGCATTAGCTCGTTAGCATTTCAACTCATGTTTGAATAGGCGGGCAATGTCCCCCTTTAGGCCCTGATCGCATGCTCGCTTGTTAGCATGGACTTATGATATGGGAGCGATATGGCATTAGGCCATGTTACATTACCACAACGCAATGACACTTGTTAACTTATTAGCATAACCCCCTATTAGATGGACAAGAGGGTGTGCAGTGCATTAGCCCGTGTTACAGTAGCCTAATGGAAAGCCTCTGTTAGCTTGTTAGCATGCTAAACAGGTAGGGGTCTGTGAGTGGCATTAAAGCCTGTTTAAGAGCACTGGAACAAGCAGTGCTCGCTAGTTATCACACTTTCAAGAAGCGTTTGTGTGTGTGTGTGTGTGTGTTGTGTCTGTGTGTGTGTGTGTGTGTGTCTTTCCTTCAACACTTTTCAATTACAGCTGCTCATTGTCAGGTTGTAAAAGGCTGGGTCAGCTGGCTGGAGTTCTGCCTTTGAACATGGAGCTGACGTCCCTACAAAGGCATCATTAGAGAGGCTCGGCCCAGCAAGAGGCGCCCTCACTTCCCTATCATCCCTGAGGAAACAATTCAATAATGTGCCAAAGATGGAAAAAATTAACAATGTATTTTTTTTTTTTTTGAAAAACTTCCCCTTCAAGAGGAAATAAAAAAAAAATCAGTCTAATCCTCTCTTTTATTTTCCATGCTCGGTTTTGTGCCCTTTCATAATCCCTCATTTGATTTTTTTTTCTTTTATCATTAATTTTTAGACACATAAATATGTTGAAGCAAGTTTGAAAAGGCATTTCTCATTTTCTCTTGATCTAAATATTCAGTGACATCCCCGCCTGTATACCAAGAAAAAAGAAAGGCTTTTTTTCTTAACGAGGTTAGAGGGAATACAAACACTACTGGTGTTGCTAATTACAATGGGAGATTGAGAAATGGAGGGAAAAAAATACAAAGAACATTATGCATTTTCAATGTGATTTGCATTTTGATTCCAAGTTGTATTTTATGCAACACGTCTTTTTTTCCCCTTTTGCCATACCTTATTCTTTGGTTCTCTCTAATATCTTCCAGGATCAAAGGCTTCCACTGGGTTTCTCTCATCTTGCTTTCCTTCGAGCATTGTTTGCCTCCCAGGACCACAGCAGCACGAGTTTTGCACCAGTGCCAAATTTGTATAGGAGGGAGAATTAGCTATTTCTGGACTCATTTGACATCAAACAGAAAAGGATCCACAGAGGGCAGAGATAAAAAGAATGGCCCATTCTGACCGACAGTTACCTACAATTTACTTTACGTCTAATTCCATATTACAAACAAAAGTTTGGACCCATTAAACAAATAGATATGAACTAATTATATCTTTATCATGAGTAACGGACAGAAAGTTTTTACTGACATTGCAGAGTATAACAACTTTCAGCTGCTTTCAGACATGCATTGAACTCCGGAGATTCTCTGCCCTTTCTCCAGAGAAGGTGCATGTGTAAACGCAAATGTCCGAGTGAGAGCCTCTGGATTATCTGCAGACTTTTTCCGCCTGGGCCGCTTATATTAAGGAGAATCCGTTGTGAGAATGTGTGAAGATGTCAGTCTTCTCTTTTAAATTTCCACACAGCACTCCTGCTTTCTCTGGTCTCCTGTAAATGATTTGATGCTATATGGACTGGATTTGATAATATCTAAATATGAGGTCTCAGAGCTGGGCAACTGCTAAAAACAAGTACAAAGGGGCTCAGACGATCTTGGCCCAGGGGGTGGATCCATGAATTTTTTTTTTTTTTACTTGCTTCACGATTGCAAGATTTGTTTATTTAATTATCGTACACTTCCCTTTGTTTCTCAGAGAACAATCAATGGATCTTGATGAAAGATCAGGCATATATAGGGGACTAATATTTATAAATGTGTCCAATTTCATCCAGGAATTTAGATGTCACTTCCCAAGGTGACCGTTAGGCCTTGACAGAAGTACATGCTCTCTCCTGAGTACCGTTGTAGTTCACCATGTTAACAACACATTTTGAACTAAATGTCTTGATGGCCCAGCCACTGATACCTGTGGTTTCTGGATCTAAACAGATGTGCCACAGTATGAGTGAAATATGTTAACACAGTTTCCCTTTCCCTACAACTGCCACATGAACAATGATCATTCAATTGTAAAATCAAAACAAGAATAAAAGATAAGAAATGAAACTCCTTTTGGGTCTGAAAACCCTGCTTTGTCAGGCTCTGATTAAAAGTCCACCTTTTCACAAGTTCACAATGCTCTTCTATTAGAAATGACTGGAGCATAAGCATTACCTGTCTACAGTGGGAATATTAAATCTCTGTGGAGACAGATAGCATAATGCAGATGTCTTAATGAAAACTTCATTAAGATGGAGGATAATTACTGTGTCCTTAACGATGCACTCGCTGTGCTTTTAAATAATTGAGGTGCTCAACTTTTGATGTGTTTATACTGCAGTAATTTCATCATGCAGACTTCATCTGAGATAGACCGGCTTCAGTGTAGGATGTGTGTGTGTGTCTGTGTGTGTGTGTGTGTGTGTGTGTGTGTGTGTGTGTGTGTATAATCGAATGCCTGTGAATCTGAGAGCTGTTTTCTATTTGTTCCATTGGAGCCATGCTAGCAACATAGCTTTGGAAATGGCAATGTTGGTCACAATAACACTTTGTTGCAAACTACACTCACAGACCTGTTTCTGGCTTCCATATTTTCCAATTTCTGACCATTTATTTTAATGAATGAATCAAGTTGGAAGGGATGTTCAATCAGCAGTCTGCACTCTACACCTGTATGGCTGTGTCAGCCAATGCAAGTGCAAATGCAGGGTTTGCCCTGTGCTTCATATTGTTTATAGTGTAACATTATGTTAGCAAATATTTACATATTAATATACTGAAAACTGAGATAAATAATTGAATTATAAATAACGCCTGAGCGAGATAAACAAATAAATATATTATTATAAAGTACCTTGTAGTATATACTAAATATTTACCACTGAATGGCATTTAAGTGTTTGCTATCATTTGCTAATTATTTGCCTGTAACATTCCCACCAGTCCCACCATTGTTTCAATAGTCCAGCATCGGACTCCTCCTGTTGACGCCATCACTGCAACACTAGACAGATGTTACACATATGAACACACTATGTCCTGCTTTTGATTGTCTTCCCCACATTGACTGTGTTGCATGTTCTTTCTTTCACTTTGCTAAAGATGAACTGTGGGTTAAATGATCTATAACTGGATTTATATCCAGGTAACTCCTTATGTTCATTCAGTCATGAATGATTGTATTGAGTGGAAGGTTTTGTCTTCACCGTGAACACCTGCCTCTCCACTGACATCAGAAACCTGCAGAGATCACAAACAGCCAATCCCTGTCCCTGTGGTTCAGTGACATTACTGTCAGCTACACCTACATTTAACTTAAAACTATAACTAAAGTGCAAATCAACCTACTTACAACAATATTGTCCCTTTTTCCCATGAGAAAGAGAGCGAGAGAGTGTGTGTGTGTGTGTGTGTGTGTGTAGGTATGGGGGTTGGTGGGGCAGTCACAGCTGTTGGAGATGGGCCAATGTCATGTGGATCTCAACTAGCCTTTAGGTTACTGTGCATCTCACACTAATCAGGTCAGAGCTAGAAGCCTTCGCTCAAAGCCTTCACCTGGCTCCATACACACAAGCACATACAACATGCTCACACTTAAAGTCACACTTCCGTCCTCTCCCACTTTTCCAACAATTTCTGTCTTGCCTGCACTCTACCTTCTTCACTTATCCTCTATAGACACCCTTATAAATCAGCTGAAAGCCAAGATGGTAAAGTTTGTCTCCCCCCCCCCCCCCCACACACACACACGTCACACACACATGCCAAAACATATTGTTTGTCGCCACCGTCAAAATGCAAATCTGCCGGCTTCTCGACTATGCACCGCACATTCTTTTTTTATTTTGCAGTGGCTTCATTAGAGAGCAAGCGGAACCTGGGTGACAACATTAATTACAGGTGTGCGCATACACAGTGGGAGCTATTTTCTCCTGACTCAACCTAATCATCATCATCATTAATATCTTCGTCATTGCCGCTGCCATTCCACCCCCACGAGGCCGCCATGCTGGGAGCAGACGAGGGGCTTTGAACAACATGCATGTGCGATTCAACACGCAGACAGATACTACACTGAGAGGCGCTCCAAGGTGCAACTCTTCAAGATGTGAAATGGTTAAATTGACGAAGGGTGAGGGGGCAAGGGAGTGGGTGATGCGGATGTGTGAGGAGGGTGTGAGTGTGTGAGTGTGTGTGTGTGTTTGGGGTAAGGGGGAGTAGGCGCGGGTGGGGGGATAATTGCCTGGAGATGGTGCAGAAATAAGCCCTAATGGTCAGTAATCCAAGCCTGGAGAGGGCCTCTCCACAGTGCTCCACTGAATGCCGGTAATGGGCTTCCAGCTCTGTCACTTACATATGCATAGATCTTTCTCCATTAAAGCTGGTTTGAATGACAAATATGGGTGGGTGTGAAAAAAAAATAAAAAAAGAGGAAGAAGTGGAGCTGGGGGAAGATTTTCTCTTGGCTGGCAGTAATTTGGCAGGCGCTCAGGCCCCTATCCTTAAATCTCATTAGCTCATTGTTCACATGATGCCACCTGGGTGAAGCGCAGGGGCAAGTGGGCTGGATGGTGATTTGGTCCTGGCACTTCCTTTGTATCTGTGTGTGTGTGTCTGTGTGTGTGTGTGTGTGTGAGACACTGATATTAATATTGATATTAATACCTTTTCTCTCAATCTCTGAGCTTTGTCATCATTTCTAATCCCAGTTGGTTTTTGTTTTGAGTTGGAAACACGTGCTCCCAAAATGAACACTGTGTAGTGCTCGAGCAGGTAATGAATGTAAAAATTATTTGGATTATTATACAGGCTACACTGAGTTAAAACCTACCAGTCTCAGCACATTGCTGCTATTTCCCCTACAACAAGGACTAGATTACATAGCCCACAAAAATGTATAGTAAATTACTCTTTGGAAGTTCCCTTTGATTTACCTCCCCTCAGAAAGCCACTGAAGATTGAGTTTCTGTAGGGAGAGTTCTTTATTCTTTTTGTTTTAGCCGTGGCTGGGATCACTTTTCATGCAAGCTGCACAGTTTTCTCCTAGTTTTTCCAAACACAAAGCATGAAACACAAGGACCAGAGGACTTTCACCTGATAAAGACCCGCAGCAGAATGAATCACTCGTCCAATATCAGTGGAAAGAGCTTCTTTTTTTTAATCCATAAAAATGCTTCAGACACCAAAATTAATTCATTTTGTTTAATGCTTCCAAAAACAGCAAGTATATATATATATATATATATATATATATATATACTTGCTGATGTTAAAATGCAGAATTGTATTGTCAGCATTGCAGTTGACAAAACTTTAACTTTATAGTGTAAAATGTTGTTTTATTTTTGTCTACATCCTGAGGTTTGGAGTTTTATTATGAATTTATTATTGGACACTCAACCTCGGCTTTATTTTGCTTTTCATGTAAAATGTGTGGAAATTAGATTTTTAAAAAGTATCAACACAAAAACATATGTAAAATTGAAAAGAGCACTGCAGCACAAACCTTGCTAACAGTTTTTTTTGCAGTAAGAAACACCTTTTAATTCCTTGAAAAATGTATTGCAAGCTAAAACACAGGTTCAAACAAATCTGCTTGTATAAAAAAAAGAAATCTGTATCTCCTATATATCAGTTATTTATTTTGACAGGCTTCTTTGTGTGTATTGTTAAATAAATTGCTTGTCTTTGCTCTGTTAGTAACTATCAAGCCTGGGGTTGTAGAGGTTGTTGAGAGCCAAAGTCAAAGTTTTGACTGAGGCCAATAAAGATTTCATTAAACACTGTGAAGTTCACACTCTTGAACCCAACAACAAAAGTAGTTTTGGTCATGGACAGACAGGAGGTGATCAGATGCAGGCCATATGTGAGTGTCTGTGTGTGTGTGTGTGTGTTTTTGTCTGGTTGGGAGTGTTGAGGAAGTGATACCGGGGTCTATTGGGGCCACAGAGGGATGGGTACTATGGGGTGGAGGAGCCATCATAATGGGAAGCAGCAGTACTGCAAACGCCCCCCCCCCCATCCCACCACCACTACCACCCCTGCCTAGCGTCCTCATCCTCCCGAGCAGCCAGATGGCATACACTCAAATCCCCAGTGGAGGAAGTAACGCATACACACACACATACAGACAAACACACACACACACACACACAGGGGCGTATCTCCACACAAACACTGCCAGTCACACAGCGCACAAGTGCTCGTATTTAGAAGACGTCTCAATTCAGTTTCAAAACTGCTACAAATCACCTGCTTTGTGAAGCAAAATCAGACGCTCCTCCATTTCAGACATCATTCTGCTTCGACGTGCTCCGCTGAATGTATGTTATGGTCAGCTATTACATCCCAGATAATGCAGGCCTCATGTTGTCATTGAAACGTGTCAGCATACGGGTGCAGGGACACTTAGGGGATGCATCACTTTTGTGAGGACTTTGTGACTTGATGTCTTAGACCTGTTTCTAGACCAAACGCATCATTCTCCAAAACCATAAAAAGGGTATCTGCACAAAGCTTGGGTTGTGTGTGTGTGTGTGTGTGTGTCTGTGCCAAGTGCAGAAGTTCAAGGACATACACGCCCTGACATGCAGGAATAAATGTACCTGGATCACAAGATAAAACGCTTCATATTTCACGATTGCTTCTCTAAGTGCTGGAACTCTAATAGGAAAGATGGTTTTATATGATATGAATATGTGAATATGAGTGACATGACTTTGTTTTCCATTTTTGTATGTGTGTGTGTGTATTTGCATGTGATTGTCTGTAGATGTGAGGCCTGATGCTAGGGACAGATTTGTTCATAAAGATATTTGTGTGCTACACACACACACACACACACACACACACACACAGAGAGAGAGAGAGAGAGCACCAGCAGTAATAGATATCCAATAGCTGGAAGCTGTGGAAGGGTCCTACTACATCTGTCAGCGCTGCCTGGCAAAGGCACGGCAAGTTCAGATGTTATCGCCACAAACGGCTGCATCAAAAGATTTAGTGTCCCCGCCATCCCTCCCTCCCACCCCAAGGTGGGCTGTGTGGCGCAGTCCGCCGGGCAAACACAACAACAAGGAGGGGACGCAGAAGAAAGACGGCAGGCGGGGGACAGATAAGAGGGAAGCAACAGCAGTATCAGCCAGGAGGGGGTTTAGGTGGAGGACGGGGGAGGGAACTGGAATAAGAAGGGGTGGAGGGAGCAAAAAATAAGAAAAGGCACAGTGGCTCCCCTTCTTCACCTCTTCATGAGTTGCACTTGAGAGACTATAGGCTCAGGGTGAAGGCTTTTACAAATGTATGACTATTCAAGTGACTTTGTAAGTATGTGTGTATAACCATAATACAAAACCTAAAAAAAAAAAGTTGCACAGACAGAATATTCATCATCACATGCTTTCAGTCTTGAGACATTTTCTTTTTTTCAGTACTAATTGTGATGTAGCTCAATTATATCTGACCACATTCCAGATAAAAGGCATATGTTTATGGCATGTTTAAATGCAGCCTTTGAGCTGCCGACCCAAATAAGTGAGCGCTGACCTCTGTGTTGCCATTTATGCCTATTCATGAGTGTGAAACAAGAGACAGCTCCAAAGAAACCGAAGGCAGGAAGATGTCCGGAAAAAAAAATTCTCTGTGTGACCTGTTAGCTGAATGGTTAGAGCACATGTATGCCCTGAGCAGTGGGTTTTCAATCCTGGATGTCCAGAGTGTTTACTGCATGGCATTCCCGTGTTTCCTGTCTGTCCTCACTGTCTCTGTCTACCTCTGGTTAGAGCACGCAAGGGGCAGGACCTAACGTATGAACTCCGCTATGGAGATCACATGCTTTTGTTCAAAGCACATTGACACCAGCATCAGACAATATCACCAAAAACTCTAGAATCCTGTTGTCTTTCCACGTCTGTCAGCGTGTATCACACCTCTATTTCTACTTGAGATATTTGTTCTTTTCGTTTTTTTTCAGTTTTGCAGTTAGAAATGTCATCAACACGCCCACTCGCTCTTTTTTTTACAAGGGTGGCAGGACTAGTTTGGAGAAAGTCCGGGGGAACTACCTTGGGCATTTGCAATTTCACATACAGCTCCTCTGGAAAGTTTGAGGAGAAACTGTGGGAACTGTTGGGTTTATATATAAACTTATGGTCTTGACCTTAGTATGTTATGATTGGGCTCTTAAATTGAACTGAACAGAATATCTTTTATTACAATCGATTCTTCATTGGACTTTTGTTTGAAGCACTTTGTAACCTCATGTAGATAAGTGCTATACAAATAAAGTTATTATAATTATTGTTATTATGTCCGGAGCTGAATGCATGTCTGAAAGCAGATTATTAAAAGCAAGAGAGGCCATCTTAAAGTCTAATATCAAGTTCCTTTTTCAAAGCTTTTATCTGCATGTCACCGTCTTAATCAGCATATACAAATTAAAAGTCTCCAAATTTTAGTCCTCAAATGAGTTGCTTATTTTGGTCGGATGTTCACCGACAGCTGATCTTGCCTTGCTTCTGAGTTCGCTCAGTTTCTTGACCAAGAGAAACCGTATTTCTTTGTCCTGACCTATTCATTTTCAATTTTCCAAAGGACCTTGTCAACAGTTGTCGAACAAAATGTTTCTTGAGACACTTAAGATGGACCTTTAACCAATCAGTGCATCACATTTTCCATTTTATTGTTAAGTCTGAATGCTTAAGGACGTCACACACCTTAAGAATGTGTGTGGATATGGATGTCACTTTTAGCTGAGACACTTAAATGTGACATGATGCTCAGTCAGTGACGATGCAAAAAATATAATTGTACTGCTCAGTAAACAATAAACTGTTGAGTGGTTATCATGTTGGAAGAAATGAAAGAGTGAAAGACTCTGATATGACAGATGGGACGGCAGCACAGATGAAAAAAAGAACAGCTTCAGATGTTTTCCTACATTGACACTAACTGGATTATCCCGCTGAAGTACAGTTAGTTAAATAGTTTGAGTGATTGGCTGCGTGTGACCCCAATACCTGAGAACAAGTAGAGCTTAAAGCCGTTTAAATAAAGGGGGCATTGAATACCTGCCTGTGTTTCAGTCTGACACTGTTATTTCGGTTTGAATGTCCCTTTAAATTTACTTTAGCCTGGCATGAATCAGGGATGAGGGGAACCAAAGGAAGGGGAGGTGTGAGGAAGGGCTCTTATTTCTGTCCCTGTGGGTCAGCTGCTAATCACAACTCTCTGGAGACCCCCACTTCCCCACATCCTCACCCAAACACCCCCCCCCCACCCTTCCACCCAGCCAAACCCACACACACACACATCTGAGACACTGATTCCTCTGCTCTTGAATAACCTCACCGGGGGCGAGTGACAAGTCGTGGGGGGGGGGGGGTTGCTGGGGCAAAATCACCCACTTTATTTAGCGGGGGGGTTGTCTTTTTGAAGCCTTCCTCGCTTAACTGCCACACAGCTACGGGGCTGTCGGCTTGCAGAGTATTTCTCCTGGATGTGTGTGTTAAAAGACCCTCCCGTGGAGAGAGAGGGAGGGGGAGAGAGAGAGAGAGGGAGAGCGGTAGCCCTGATTAAATGCTGGAGCTGTCATGCCTGCGAGCCAGCCAGGAGATTAATATCGGCGTAACCTGTTACTTAATTCATTATGGGGATACAGGCTAATTTGATTTGATATTATTTTAATAAAGTTCTGTGATATCCAAGATTGTTTCAGGCTATCAAAATAATTTTCCAGTTATTACAGTTCGTCAGGCAGGTCCCTTTGATAGCAGTGGTTGGCCAGGCCTGTCCTGAATACATTACAACCCCCCGTTCCCTCTCTACACACGCACACACACGGATTCACACACTTTTTCCTGAATCTCATTCTCACACGCACACACACACACACACACACACACTTGTCCAATTCTTCTACTCTCTTCTTTTTCAGCTTCCTGCTCATCCCTTTTACATTTACAGTAATCCTTAAAACATGAAATTAGTAAAAGTGGACCAAATGATATTCCTAACATAAACAAGAAAAGATAGCTGAAGTGGAAGATAACAAGAAAGAGAAAGAGGCAAACAAATGGAGCGGAAGAAGTGCTGGCCTCAGGTTTACATAGTCAAGCTTGTTAACTCCCAGCCTTTGCACATGCGATCCATGCATGTTTCAACATTGACAATCATATTGATTTCTTTTCTTTTTCAAATCAGTAAACTCTTATTTCATAGTAGATTTGCACACAGCACATTGATACACTCAGCCCTTTCTGACTCTGCCCTCTCTTTCCATCTAGCTTACACATCAACAACAGATTTGTCTATAGTCTCAGACTGGTGGACAGACGTGGACAGAACCGTCCACTGATCGAATCTCTCAGGATGAATGTTATTACAGGTCTGAACAGAACCAAGGACCTTCGACTGGTTGCCAAAAGTTTAAGGACCCACATTCACTTTCATTTAGCTGGCGCCCCACACCAGGAAGTTTATATATTTAGACAGAAATTCACCAAATACAATTTGAAAATAATTTCTATTGATTGCTTGCAGGTTCTTATGGCCTACCACACACATTGAACTCTTATCATATATAATTATAGTTAAATAATATATAATTTAATTATGTTGAAAATGTTTAAATATGTTTTTTCTCAGGATATTGGAGGGGGCAGCACCCCAGTGATCCATATTAAGAAGCGTATGGTTAACCAACTCCAGTTGAACTGTTTTTTACCACTTGGATATCCCACGACCTGGATGACTGAGAATCTCCATGACAAATGACAGCATGATCTCCCCGGCAGGGTTATTATGTCACTTCCTGCTGCAGCTGGCTGCCATTCACCTGAATAACATGGTGGATTTGATGCTGTTTTGAACGTGTGCAGAAAACCTCCCGCTGTGTTGTGCATGTGTGAAATGAAAACTGCGGTTAAAATGCTGAGCCAATTCTCCGGATTTTACCTGGAGGTCATGTCTGAAAATGGCTTAAGATCCAGAATGTCTCCAGTTTACGTGAAGATCATGTCTCTCTGGCATGTTTTCACGAATCAAAGTAAATGCCACAGAAATGGCATTACGCATTACAAAGTGTTATAATGGGATTATGCGTTTGCCCACATGTTAAATTTGCTTCTTTGTTGACATACTTATCATTACATAAAAATGCAGCAAAAGTTAAGCAAGATTCAACTTTTTTGCTCGACGACAGGTCTTTTTTTTTTTTTGAAAGAGCCCTTTGTGCTGGCCTCCTGCTGTGCCTGACTGAAAAGGACTGTGATTGCCACACACTGTTGCTGACTGTCTGAACATGGCCTAACTTGTGAGTGATCTCCCACAACGCCAACTACAGCGGGTCGCACTGGACTAACAATGATTTTCCTTGTATCTAAGGAAATAAATAACACCAAGTCTGAGGCTATTTCACTGATGAAGAAAAGAAGTGGGCCCTACCTGAGCCTTGGTGGGTGTAAGCCCAGCAGCTTCTCCTGACCATGGCAGGATAGTGGGAGCAGGGCCATGTGTCAGCTGCCGTTACCAAGAACTATGAACCTACTGCTGTGTGCTGTGAATGAGCATCCTTTTCCTTGTTCTTGCCATAAAACAATCTCCCTTTGTGCTTTGAAAAACAAATCCGGTTCATTTACCACTGAATCTTTCGTATGGTATATGGTCGAGGTTGCTAACCTTACTAATGATAGTCTGTTCACAATGACACTACCAATGTCTCAGCATAAATATTGTAGAGTTATATCGATGTTAAAATACGCCACAAACCTCCTTTAATCAAAGCTTGCTCTCACTCTCCGTTTTACTTTCTGCCTCTCTTTTCTCCCATCACCAATGTCATCCATTCATTATTAAAGCTCCCCTCGCCCCATCTCTCCTGTGTTCTGCTCTATTAGAAACCCGTGTATCAGCTGCTCCAGGCCATAGAGGGACAGACGAAAGGGGGGGATGAAATGAAGACATGTTCGCTTCTTCGCAGGGGGGCGTGTAAGTCACCTGTCAGCCTGTAATCACTGTGTCCGCGACTCTGTATGCTAATGCATCTCTCCATACTGCTGACTAGGACATGCAATATAAATGAAGTTTGTTGGACTGCACAAGGACTGACTTGAATAAAAGATCAGGGTCCTGAGGAGATTTGGGGCTGTTATTAGCCATGTGGAACCTCAGGACCACACTGCCAGAGAACTAATGTTGTAATGAAGGCCTTTTTACATGGAAATTGGCATCTTTATCCCTGTCAGAGAAGGATTAGTATGACTGTGGCAACATTGCATGTGAGTGAATTGAGTGAATGTGAGCTTAGGAGGCAATGCATTGAAAATGTGTCAGATGGACACTAAACAAGTGTACGTTCATTTCTGTGTGATCAAGTTGAGATATTATTGTGATTTCCATAAAGTAGAGTCTGTTGATTCATCCTACTGAAAAGTGAGTGTTATCCACTGTTTTGCATTTATTACCACTCCCAACACTCTCTGGTGAATTCAATCATTTGCAGTTTAAAGCCATTATAATGTTCAAGTTTGTGCATCAGGGAGATGCAGTCCTTGCCACTCCCACTAAGTGTTGTGTTGTGAGTGATGTAAATGATGCTGAGAGTTTCTGTACTCTATTTGTGAGAGAGATGTTACAATATTGAAACTAGTGCAGTGCTTTGCTTTACTTGGCCTGTGGTACTCAGTGGCAGCTGGCTAATATGGGGCGTGTTGTGTTTATTCTGTTGTTTTATCATCTCACCGTTGACTTTAATTTATCTGCTCTACACTGTTTACCCCTGAAACTCCAGAAGTGTTCTGTGGACTGAAACACTTCTCCCACCCCTCCATCTGCATAGTGGTGAGTAGTGAGTGAATTTGATTTTTTCAGTGGACTCTCCCTATAAGGCTGAAAAAAAAATGTCAATGAAACATTCATTCCATTCCTGTCTGAGAACCGCTCCAGTCCATGGGATGGCCCTGCCCTCATCTAAGCCAGCCCTAATTATAAGCTTTATCAAAGAAGAAAGTTTTACGTCTAACCATAACAGTCAAGAGGGCGTGTGCCCCCTGAACCCAGTGTGGGAGCTGGTGGCTGGAGCTCTGACCTTCAGTGACTGCAGACACAACAGTTCCTCTCTGCAGCAGCTGCTGATTAAATGCCTTTCTTATGCTCCAATCTCACACATTAACTTTATCATGTCACTTATATTGTTACTCTGTGACGACTGAGACTTAAAATGTGCTAATAACTACCTGATAGAGAAAGTTTGGGTGAAAGTTCCAGGACAAAAGCACAGCACTATAGTGTAAATGTATGATACCATGGGGTGTGTTAAAGATTACGAGTGATATAGGAGACTTGGGGGTCAGTGGCCCTCTCTGTCCTGTTAGGCTCACTATGAAAACATACGTGCTCCTTTGTGGATATTTGGAAAATGTGGAAGCATTTTGCTCGGCACTGAGTTAGAGTTTCGAGGTTACGGCCTTCAGTCCCACAGGGGTTCTGAGAAGGGGCAGGTGTGAGTGTGTATATGTGTGTGTGTGTGTGTGTGTGTGTGTACGTGCATGTATGTGTGTCTGCCCAATTATTTTAGTACGTATTTTTCTTCGCATCTACTTAAATATGTTGCATGTGTTTGCTTTGTTTTCTTTATGTGTTTGTTTCCTGTCCTCACTTTAATACGTGTGTGAATATGTGTCTGTGCTCTGAGGTCATGTGTATGTGTGCGTACCTGTGAACGTGCACTGAAGTTCTAATAAGTGAATATTACTTACAATAGATTGACGTATTTATATAGTCCTGTATGTACTTTGTGTGAGTGGGTGTGTATGTGAGATCTGAATTTAACTTTAGTCCACCCTGAAAGTGAAATAAGCAGCAGCAGGTAAGATTCAGTGTTTCTAAATATACTCCATTGCATTTATATGTAGTTTAATTTAATTATTTCCTCATTGGGGTTTCACATCAAAAAGAAATGATAAGTCTTTAAAAAATATAGTTTTGTGTAAGAGCTATAACCAGTGGTCCCTGACCTTGTCTGTCTCCATGTTTGGTTTCAGATGTCAAGAAGTTGCTCGCAGTTCCACCTGTCACACATTTCCCCTCTAAACCTTTCACACGGTTTCATTTAAATAAAGAATTATCTACTGCTTCACAAAAAAAAGTTGAAGAAAGATTTAGAAAGAAAGGATCGTAATTTGTAAATCAGAACCCCCCCCCCCCAATATTATGTTACAACCCCTTAGATTTATCTTGTGACCCTTTGGAGGTGTCTGATGAGTCCATCTGATGTCTGATGTCATCTGATCGCTAATGAATCGAATGGACATAACTGCCAAAACATGGAAACTAAATCCACCTTCAGCAGCAGTAAAAATCTGATTAAATGTTTATGCATCATTATTAACATTTTATTAATCTGACTTATATTAGTCACAGGGGACATTTTATGGCATAACCAGCATTTTAACTTTAAAGGGGCTGTATGTAAGTTCTTGCTCTCACTAAATAGTTAACATTATTAGCAGAGAAATTGGGTTGACCATCAAACTTTATTCCTTTACTTGCCAAGAGCTGTCTCCAGTGGTTATTTTATTGCTGATTTGCTTCGACCATAGACTGTATAGACAGATGGACTTTACCAAAAGTGAAGCCAAAGCATCTCGCCACCAGGTGGCTGGCTGCAGTAAAGGTCATACATTCTCCTCCATGTTAGTTGATGGGATATAGGCAAAACTAAAAATCTAAATAGAAATAAAATACATTTTCTCAAAGATGTTTATGAAATATGTTATCACAATGATATATGACCTGGTGCTATTTCTTCTGGCAAGTTTGGGTTTAATTCTCTTAGTGATGCTGTACAGTCTATGGCTTTTACTGATGTAAGCAGCTGACCAACTCGTCCAGGACCAGCTAGCTCGTCTCCACAGTTTCCGCCTGTCTTCCCTATGTAGTGCTGCTTAGAGAACGTATTATAACCTCTTGTCTTCTCATTGCTCGGAACGTATTTCATCACTGCTGCCTGTAGATTGGGTTGAGGTCAGAAAAAGGTAAAATGGACCCTGAGGGAGGCAACTTCTATTCTTCCTTTTCTGATGGGCTACAGTTCATATAACGGAACATTTAAAAAGTTGTCCCTGTGATATCAGCTATATGACAATGCTCATAGTTTGTTCTCCCACTGTTTCTTTTTCCCATCTATAGCACCATATGTGTCTGAACCCCCCCGACTTTTCTCCTTCTGTCTTTGCTTCTTTTAGTTTTTTTTTTCAGGGGCTCCAGTCTGAGGGTTACCAGAGGGTCCACAAATATAACAATTACTGGGGGTCAGATGTCACAGGTTACTCTTATCCAATTTCTCAAACTCCTGCACTTAATAGGGGGGCCTCTGTTAAACCCCTGAAAAGACCATATAAACCCAATTGTTTTTACAGCCTGGCACATAATAATTATTACAGTTAAGTTATCTACGATGGTGTAATTATATATTTTGTGATTTTATTGATGCTTTATTATCAACCTATTTAATCATACATTAAATATTACAGCAAGTAAGGACAAAAGCAAAAATGCTTATTTTAGAAAACAAAATATGAACACTACAAGGTTTGAAAATTGAAGTGTTGCTGTGTTTTTACTCACCAGAAACAAATTCAAAGCCTGCGCTGATTTGTGGGAGCATGAAGTGATGAGAAGAACAATTTTAATTTGCATAACTTGATGAAGGATTAAGAAAAGCACTAACAAATTTGTTTTTTTAGTGGCTCTCATTATTTATACCATCATAACAAAGAGTCCTTTTTGGCAAAGCATGATTTCTGTTTGAATTGCAGTTAAATCAAGGTGCTCTGATCTTTTCGAAATATGTATATTCATGAAGACACTGACACTCATGGCAAACAAACATGGCAGATTTAGAGCAATTTTCAGAGAACAAACAGATGTTCAGATCCACTAACGTACTCTGGGCTCTAACTGTACTTGAAACATCAAAACTTACCCGCATCTCCGTAAAAAATATAAAAAAAACTTTGAATGCTTGGTAGAAAATACTTTTCTTATCCCCATCTGTGCTTGAAATGAAGGACTCTAAAACTGCATTATATGAGGCGGTAAAGTCGCACCTACCCTTTTTCAGGGTCTACGAAAGTACTGGCAGTTTTTATGCATTATTGTACTTTTTTGCATTTGTTTTGTTGTTTCTTTTTATTCCCTCACTGTGTGTGACAGGGTGAGGCTGGGGAGAATAAGAATGGCACAGCAATAAGCATTGAGATGGAGTTGTAAAATACATTGACAGTGTGGCTCTGGGGAGCTACTTTCTTTCTCTGTGTGTGATGACTGTCTCTGTGGCAGAAAAAAAGAATACAGAGATTTGACCGGTGGGCCCAGTCTCCCTCTGCTCTTAAATAACTTCCCCTTTTTTACTTTCAGAGATTATGTTCAAAGCACACATCAGTGTTTTGAAATATTGATGTGTGATTTGAACATTAGAATGGGGGCAGGGAATTATTATTGGAGTGAGATATTAACTTCCCTCTGCTCATTGTTGAACATGTGTTATCTGTCCATTTTATTACTGAGGATTACTGTGTAAAAGTAAATGTGTATATATGTATTTTGTTTCTTGTATATGTTTTAAACTAGTCATACACTAAAGACTAGTGTATCTCTAATAAAATGGTAATGGAACTAATCAACAGTATTTATACTGTAGCCTTGATCAGACACATTTGCATCTTACAAGAGTTTTTTTCTTCCAAACCACATTTTTATTTTAGAACATAAAACAAGATGGTGAATATTTTTGAAGGTCTTCCATACAAATAAGGGATCAAATACCAGTAGATGTTAGCAGGTGTTAGCGGCCACCAGTGGATGTTAGGGACATAATGTATTGGCCTTGTAATCAACGCTACAGACTGAACTTGAGAGTAATAAGTAATTCAACTACTTGCCTGTATGCCTGTTCATGGTAGTTTTTTCTTTTTTGTTACTGGTGAGGTATGCTTAGAATTCAAGTTGTGTATCTCTGTAAGAGATTCATAGAAAAGGCTGCAAGAACATGCTGTAAATGATGCATAAGAAAAAAGTCAGTGATTGTGTTTATTTTACAAGTTGTGGAAGTTTACATATCAATCTTGATGTCAGCGCTGATAACTTTCTTCACAATTGTACTTATGACAACACAAGGAGTCTTGTCGTGTTTTGCTGCCCACAGTGGTACAAAATATTTACATACAAACCAAATACACCCACACTGCTTAGTTGTGATCACAATTAAGTAGAACTAAAATCTTTTGTCATATCATTACTACACAGATGACACCCAACTGTACCTGACATTCCTGACAGATCCATGGTGAAAATCTCACCTTTACTCTCAGAAAAATCCACATGGACTGAGGATCGCCGCCTTTGGATAACCTCTCCTAAGCAGAACTCTAATGTTGCATTCATACCAACCTTGCAATTTGTGCTGCATGATAAATTGTGTTTATTTGCATTATTCACTTTAGTATTCACCTGTTCTCCTCCGGTAAGGCAGAGAGGAAAATGACTGCTGCTATGTACCTGATGTGGAAACACAGAAGGAAGCCAGCAGAAGAGAGAAAGAGGAGAAGTACTGGCTGAAGCAACTGCAACTGCTGCAGCGTATGTATTGTGAAAACGCTGGAAAGGCCAGCGCCATTGTGTGTGGGTCCACAAGACCACACAGCTTTGTGGTTTCAACGGCTCCTCCAGGAGCTATGTCAGGATAACTACATGAGGCTGACCAGTGGTGGGTTTGATCACCCACTAGCTCGTGTCAGTACCAGGACTTTTGAAGTGAGTTTTATTCTCAGCACTGATTGGCTTTCACAATGCAAATGTTTACCTGAGTTAAAATATTTAAACTTGAGCGATGAATGTAAATGGGTCTATTGTGCTGCGCCTTCTGTATGAAGTTTTGGTGGAAATGGACTTCATGCATGAGTGAGATAAGATGATGTTCTGCAACAGATGACAGACTGCTGAGTCAGCTCCCCCATCTTATACAGTAGCATGCATCAATATAGCTGAGCTGAGCCAAACAGGTCACTCCAGGGTTGAACGTCTCAGTAGCTCAGTGCTAGGCTAAGCTCCTTAAACACCTCTAAGACCCTAACATGCTTCTTTATCTCCTGTGCTTTCTTATTGAACAGATTTAGCACTTAGGACTTACTTTAAGGTTTTTCTACTATACTGCTTTGTATAAAAACTAAATGTAAATATAAACTGTTGTCAACATTGACTTTTCACTCTTTAACTTGATATGGTGAACTTGTTTGTTAATATTTGTTTATGAACATATTAAAGGTCCAGTGCGTAAGATTTGGGTGAAAGGGATCTATTGGCAGAAAATGAATATAAAATTATCCAAGTGAGGTTTTCGTTTGTGTATTTCATCTAAATAGTATGAATTGTTGTTTTCTTTACCCTAGAATGTGCCCTTTATATTTAAATACTTTATATTTACATCAAGAGCCGGTCCTCTGTACGGAGGCCGCCATGTTTTTTACAGTTATCTAAACTGGACAAAATAAACAGTTTTTGAGTTTTTATGACAACTGACTATGTTCTTCATCTAGTCGTTAATTTTGTCTGTCTGTCATTTGGTGCTGGCATGTATGGGGTTTTTGAGCTTTTCCCCTTAAAACAGTTTCCTGCTGCAACTGAAAAAGACTTTGACAGCAGAGCAATTATCTGAAACTCACCACAAAGCTGAGTGGACCTTCAGATTCAGATGATAATACGCTGTAAGGTCACTATAATGACTGACTTTAAACCCATGAACAAGTGACAAGCTGTACCAATAATAATACTAAAATAGGAGAGCTAATTAAAATCCAGTGCATATACATAATGGAATTATTTTTAAGAATATTAAACAGATATAAAACAAATAAAATCTTGAATCTTCCAAGCGCTTGTTTTCTTTTGTTGTGGCATTACTGATTGTCTGCGGCTCCATCTGTAAAATTCCATCTGACTGTAAACATCTTTTCCCAAAGCCAAAGGGGCTTTTGAGCAAAGTTCTCTCCAAAGCTGCCACTTTCACATCATGAGTTCAAGCTTCTATGAAAGAATCATCATACATTGGCAAGTCATGCCCTCAATCGATAATTATGCAAGCACAGGCCTAATCAATATGTGAAATATGAAATAAGGACAAATGATAATATGGAGATTGCGTACATCTCATTTCTTCCGCAGTCAGATGAATATGTTTGAATAGCAAAAATTTGAATAGCTAAGCATCCATTTGGCTTTTATGTGATGGGACCTTGCATTTTACTTGGCACACGGTTCAATATTTGAACTGTATTTACAGCCAGAGAAATAGAGAGAAAAAAGTGTTTTAACTCCAAAATTATATTGCTCGGAGTGATAGTGGTAGTAATAAAGAAGTTATTGACCAAATGATATTGATCGACAGCTCCTCAGGCAAAACGAGCCGACCTTGGTCTCCCTTGTGCCTTGCCCTCCCTCCTCCTGCCTCCCCTCTAGTCTCCTCCCCCGGAATTCAATAATATATTTTTTTACACAGTTTAAAGCTGGACAACAAATTGCTGCACAGGAGAAGGTGAAGAATGGCTGGTAAATTTTTCATGGCTATTTGCCTGTAGGAATTTGGCAAGGGAGTATGTGAGGGTGATTAAAATCAAGACTCCAGTCAAGACTTGATTAGGGGTTGCCATTTAACAGAAGGCACGGCAGAGGAAGAATGAGAGGGAGAGAAAGGGAAAGAAAAAGGTTAGACATAAGAAACGAAAAACCAGAGGCTATGTGCTCCTTCCTCTGCTCGGCATAAATCAGATAATGACCTTGAAGTCTTTACAGCAGAGAGGCAGCGGTAACTACATCCAAGATCTGTCCCCTGGTTTATTCACAAGGTCAAAGGAGGGAAACAATGGCCATTGATTTGGCCCTGAAGAGGCGGGGAGAAGAGGCCGAGCTGACTGTCACATTACACTCTTAAAAATACACTTCAGCACATGAAGGTTTACATTAAGTGTCAGTTCTTTATAAATGGTCACGGCTTGGCCATATGGAGTTTGGTAGTTTTATTGGATAATTCCTCAATAAAAGTGTTTTATATACTGTATCGTCCTTCATATGGAAAAAAGACAAGGAACAGTGACATTAAAATGTTATTGCAGACACTACTAACCAGCTAACATGGATTGAAGCTTTAACTATAACAGTGCTATTCTATGTGTCCATTTTGTGTCAGGTTTCAGCACATTCAACATTTCTGACATGGATCAATACACTGTGTGTTATTTCAACATATATTTAAAAATGTGAAGAACAATACCTGACATGGCTGATCTGAACATACAAATCGGGAAACCGAGCAGATTGACTATCTCATGATAGCTGAATGCCAGAAAACACTGGTTACCTTTGGCTAGTCACTTGTATTCGCATGAACGAGGATCTAAGATGAAAAGTTAGATGAATCCATTCTTGACCTATTGTTATGTCTCGTCAATTGTGTTAAGTTTATTCATGTTCATGTTTAAAGTTATGTCATGCCTGAGTTTAGTTCATGTCTAGTCTTGTGTGTTTTGATCACTCTATGTTAAGTTAAACTTCACTCATGTCTAGTCTCGTCATGCACTTCCTGTTTTATTTTGTACTCACGTTCTCGCTCTCATTTCAGACCCTGACTTCCTCCCTTTGTTTGATTTTCCCGCCTTGGTGATCGTCTTCCCCGCCCCTGATTGGTTTCACCTGTTTTCCCCTTCCTCATGTATAAATAGTCCTCGTCTCCCTTTGTCCTGTGCCACTTCGTCTTGTTCATTCCATGAGAGTTTCTAAGAGTTTTGCTGCCAAGTTTGTTTTTGCCTTTTCAAGTTTGTGAGCTTTTGTTTGACTCGCAGTTTTGCAAGTCTTTTGTTTAGTTACTTTTTTGTCACTACCTGCCTTTGAGTCGTGCATTTGAGTCCACCAGCATGTCTTAGGTCATGTGTCTTAGGTCGTTACACCTATAGTGTAGGGATGCAGGTCCACTTTCAGCTTTCAACCATATCCCGTGGCATTTGTCGGTGAATTAACCTTACTCGAGTGTCATCACTTGACCTAAGTCCAAAATTTCAGTCATGTTGCCATATACTGGGGAGTGGATTGTAAGATATCTCTGCATCTGTAGGGATGATTCTGTCCCAAGCTTTTGCATCTTGATAAATGTTTTTTTTCAGTGTATTACTGTTACTTCTAGTGACAGCAGCAGTAATGCATAAGTGCATAAGAGTAACCTCATTTACTTTACTATCTGTGGAGTTTATATATATGTCAAGGGGAGGTGTGGCTACTAAGCATGGTATGTGCTGGTCATGGCAGCACACACAGTGAGGGCAATGTCTACCGTTAAAGTCTGCAGAGGATGGTAAAAATGTTGGATGCTTTTAACAGGCCAACATGGCGAGAGAAAGAACGAGCAACGAGTCAAACACAGAACACTAGAACAGTAAATATGGAGGAGATTTGAGCTTAAATTGTTGATTGGAAAGGAGAAAACCTGCATATAAAAATCACCCACAACTCTAGACTTCAAATAAAGATTTTATGAGCTATTGCATTTGACCCGCTGAAATAAAAGGATGAAGTACTTGACCAATCAGGCATTTTCACGGCTGCAAGTCCCACCAGAGTGAATGAGTGAGAAATCAAAGGAATGGGGTGCAGGGGAGGGGCATTAGTTCATCAGTAAAGTGCTATCACCCTCACCTCACTTATCCTGCGTGAACGCGATCATCTTGTTCGTTTGCATGTCAGAGATGCTCATGGAGAAAGAGATGGCGGTTATGCATGGTAAAATATTCATTCTGCTTGCAGGCCAGTCAAGTGAAACATCCAGCTACTTGGCAGACATGGCAACTGAAAACTGCATCCATTATTGAAGTGCCGGGATGTTATCAATTCATACAAGGCCAATATGGAAGATTTCAATTTGTCACTGTGTCAAGACAAAGATTTCACCTTGTTGGGCTCACACTCCCTTTCTCTCTACCTTTCTAATTTTCTTGCTCCGTCACTGTTTTTATTTTGCGCCCAACTCCGTGTCACACTGTGTGTTACATTGTCTTGGTTTTGTCCTGTAATGCACAGTCTTCTGAAGCTTGGGTGCATGATGATATCAGATATGACCTTACCTCTGTCGACTTAAAATTCAGCCCACAAGTTCCCGTGCAACACACGCACACTCACACACACACATAGGGACAGATTTGCACAGTGTTTGCCGTGGGAGAGCTCCTCATTTACATCAATTATGGATAGTCAACTTCCATCCTTGTGGCCTGGCGCTGCATATTTCATGGAGAGGGGGGTATTTTATGAGTTAATGTGTCCAGTTGACATGCCTCTGAAAGCACTGGCCTGTCCCTTACACCGTGTGCTGGGCTGGGGAGAGCACGCAAACACATATCTTGTGAGCCTGTGCGTGTGTGTACCCACTGAACCTCTTCCCCAGCCACATCATGCAGCCAGCACAAATGTGTCTTGCAGTCAGTTTCTGCTACAGGGGGTGAGCACACAGAGTGCCTACACAGTTTTGGAAGCAACTCTCAAGAATAGCCGTGTGTGTAAGATGGGGAAATCATGAAAAGACAAGTAGGTATAGAGCCATGGAAAAAGAAACGTGGTGGAACCATAACATCCAACGCAACTTTGCAACCCTGGCCTGTAAACAAAGCCAATAACAGTGCTCATTATGCCTGCTCTTCCCTCCACCGCTCTCACTCTTTCTCACTTTTTCATCACTCCCCACCCTCCAACCCACCCATCCATGACCCCCCACCACCACCACCACCACTTTTTCTCTCCTCGCTCTCGCCAGCCTGTTGGGGAGGTGTTACCAGCAGCTGGTGCCTTTGCATAATGTGCGAGGTGTTTATTTGCGTTTTTCATCTTTTTTCATCACAGACACACGGAGAGAGAATGTGGGAAAGTACGGAGGCTGTTCTCCGATGGTACAAATTGCTTTTTTGACCCCGTAATTAGTGGCAGAAGACACTCTGAAGGAGCCGGTGATGAAGCTCCTGTGGCCGGATTTCAACATGGATGCATAAATTATCATTTATGGAGCACTAATGGCGTGTTGAGTTGTCCTCTCAGACCTCGCTCTGCTACGGCTCTGTGATCGAGCCTGGTCATCTTTTATGTGTTATCTCCGTGGCATGGACACGAAATATGACATGAAGGAACACCAGCTCTCCTCCCATCCCCTCTGCCTTCTCCTGTCGTCTCCTCTTCTATCATCTGCTTCCCTTTTCCTCTCTGTCTCATTTCCTTTCCTCTTCCCTGGTGTCTTCTCCTCTTCTCTCCTGTCCTCTCCTCTTCTCATTTGATTTGCCCGCATGCTTCTTTTCTCCCCTCCTCTCCTATGCCTTAATTTATCGCCGTTAACTCCATTGACCTTAGCTGTTTTTTTTATCTTACTCACTACTGACCCCTTATATACTTCACTTTTTTCTTATCTTCATTTTATTTTGTGTTCTTCCCATTTTTCATCCAATTCCTCTTACTTTTTGTAGTCCTCTACCAAATAAACTTCTCTCCATCGTTACCCTTCTACCAACTTGTACTACTTTCTCCTCTTTCTTTCTTTCTTCTCCACTTTTCATGACTCGTTGTGTCTCTACTCCCTCTTTCTTCTTTCTAATTTATCTAACCCTCTTGCTTTCTCTTTCAGTAAAATGGTTCATGTTCACAATCCATACAAAGCTGTTCCTGCAGAGGCCATTCCTGCATTTTACGGCAAGGTTCTCTTTATAAACTAATTATAGTACATAATACGTTATACATATTGTATTCCAAGGGGTTACAGGGGTTTACGGATGTAGGTTTTCTCTGCTGTCAAATGTGAAAGCAGTTGTGTTTACAAGAGGTCAGTAATACACCCTCTGAGTTGCACTTTTTCTTGTGGGTGCTCCACTGACTCTTCTTGGAAAGTTTTTCCATTCAAACTTGATTAGAAGAAAAGAAGAGATAGAAGCATGAATTATCATTGGGGTTGGTATCCACTGCCGGAGACAGCTCTTGGTGAGAAAGGGAATGAAGTGTGATTCCAAAGTCACAACTTTTCTGCTAGACTGGAAGGTAAACAGCTGTTAATGCTAACATTGGCTGTAAAACTTACATATAGCCCTTTTAACAAGAGATAAATTGTGTGTATGTGTGTGTGCATGAGTTATATTCAATATATGTGTGTATGTTTCTTGAATGCTGTACAGTGTTTGACACTCACAGTGGGTGAAGTGTGCCCTTAAAACAGCTGTCATTACAGAACAGAGTAGAGAGGAATGCAATTAGGCACGTCTGCTCTGTGATCCATCACTGGGTATTATGGCTTCCACAAGGTGAGGAAAGGAGAGAATGGCCCATAGATACTGTAAGAAACACACACACACACATACATAGATGGGCCTGTCCGACAGCTTTGTGACCAAAAATAAAAACACAGATGTGCTCATAAGCAAGGAAATGAGAAAGCAAATGTGCGTATACTCTATTTCCAATAACCCACCACTGCCTATCCTCTGAAATTGTGTCTCGACTAGCTACTATGGCGCCAGTGGATGAGGCAGGTATTTTAAAAAAAGGACAAAGATTTGGTTGGATTCAAAATCAAATGTAGGCTAAAACATACTGTGGGGAAACAACAATGTTGTATGTTAAAGTTGAAGCAAGAAAATAGCTCTATCAAGTCAAATAGAAGTTAATCATGAGACATCTTTATGCCTATATAAAGAACTGGAATTTAATGGTGTAAAAATCACTCTTTGGTTGAACTGACTATACCACCTGGGGTCACAATCTGAAAAGCTGTGAACCATTGGTTAAACGTGGATAATAGTTTTGAACTGAAATGTCTGATTGCTTATAATTGCAAAGTCCTCCTCTGTCAGGTACCTGGGATGCAGTCAGCACAGCTAATGTGGGACTTGATGT
Source organism: Paralichthys olivaceus (assembly GCF_024713975.1). NCBI lineage: Eukaryota > Metazoa > Chordata > Actinopteri > Pleuronectiformes > Paralichthyidae > Paralichthys > Paralichthys olivaceus. Next base: position 4,045,600 of record NC_091106.1, read on the forward strand.
AAGAAGTTGAAGACAGTCAGCATTGGTTTGGATTTTTACTGTCTGGAGTTACCCATTGACATCATCACTGCAACACTGACAGATGCAATGTACATGAGCATTATTGAATAGAAAAGCTATGTCACACAATTGTGACGTTTAAGTTTGAATCATCAAAAACAAGGTTTACCGTGGATGGCCATAATTTGCTACAACAATGGCTAATAGGAGGATTATATGCATGGCAGTAGATGAATATTGGATTTTTCATTTTGAATCAAAATGAGTGGTGTCAAATGTTTGACATCTCTGGAGACCATTGTGGATAACGTGAATTCGAGCTGACCCTTCTCCATGAAGATGGGACTCTTGGAGGGTGTCATATCAGTAAACGTGGGACTGAACAGTCCTGAAGCCACAGATCTTGGCCTACATTGACCCAATCATTTTAACTCTTGGTCATGGCTCCAAATAGTGAGAAAAGAAGAAAGAATGGAAAAATAAGACACACAGGGGGTTCAGAGAGGCTTAATAGAGGGCTCCAGTACCTCCTGGACTGTTATAAACCGTCAGTTAGCGGAGCCCACCACATCTTCAAACACACTGCCTTAGTGAGTTCCCTGAAGAGGTCTGCGGCTACTCTGCCTTGAAAGCACCCAGATTTTTGCCGGTGTGTGCACTTTTAATTGCACTCCCATCACTTGCCCCCCAGCCCCACAAATCTCTCCCTCTCACACATACTGCCCCTCACTCACCCTTTCTCCACAAGGCCCCCGACTGTTCACTCCTCCCTCTTGTCTCTTTCTTACTCTGTCATTTTAGCCCTTTCTCTCTATCTGTCCATTCTTCAAAGGGTAACTTCATTCACTTTATTTTAATTTCATAGACTAACCCTAAGGGGAGGAATGAGAGATGGCACTGTGAGAGAGAGGGAGAACTAAGAAACTCTGCTTTATTTTAGTGATGGCTCTGTGGTATTGGGGCAAAGCCTTTGATGGTTGGGTGGTAGCCAGCCATGGGCATTGCCTAATAAACAAATGAATAATCCCTAACAGAATGGTGTTACTAGCTACTGTGCTGACACACAGTTAAAAGGATAACCTTAATTTCTTGCATCTTGGGTCTCATTTTCATACTTCAGGCCTCGTTTCAATTTGCTCTGATAACATTATACTTACCAAAGCAATTCCTGACATCTGGTAACATGGTGACTTTGCTATAAAAACTCAGATGGAGCAAGGAAATATCAGAAATACAGTCAGAAAGCTTGGAAACTGGCCATCTCTTTAGCAAGCTCAGCTCAAACATTTTAATGGGAGGTAAAACTGAATGTGAGCCACTGTAAATGTTGGTACCTGGTGCGATTATATAATGATGTACTACTATCTACCTATCTATATATATATATATTACAAAGGCATTGGAGTTTAATTTAGAATTGTATTTTTATTGTGCCAAATAATAATATACATTATCTCCATGCACTTTACATAGAAGGATATAAAATATATCTTTAATATAACTATAATATGAATATAAAAATTGTAGAAAAACCCAACAGTGACCACAATGAGCAGCACTGTGGCAACTGTGGAGTGGGGGAGCATGGTTTTCTCAATTAAATGTATCATTATATAAAGAGGTCATGATAAGATGATTGCATCAGGTTATTTGAGGTAGGAATTTATCGGCATGGATGTCCTAAATATGGGTATTGGGGCAGATTTAATCGTATTTTTATGGATCAATATCAGCTGAAATGAAACAGATCAAAAATCCAATCCTTTGTCTTATCCACATCAGATTATGATCAGATCAATAACCTTTTGTTCGCTTTCATTCAGGACTTCAAATATTCGGATCAAGTGGCAAGAAAAATAAGATGAACCTGTTATTTCAATGTCATATACATGTTAATTCAACTCTTTGGTAATTGCATCTGACGCAGTATAGGCAGATCCACTAAAGAACTCAGATCAGGGAGAAAAAGAACTTGATTGGGACATCCCCTGTGGTGAGTATCAGGGTAAAGCACCTAGTTCAGATGGGTTGTGAGCTTAGAGTGTCTTTCTCCAGCCTGTGAATGTCCTTGGCATTTAGGCTTACTGCAGATGGGAAGAAGCTTATGCTGAACCTGCTGTGATGGCTTGAGATGTGATGGGTAGTGAGACTTGTGCATGGCAATCACGGTGCATTAAAGCCGCATGACGCCCATGTGTTTGCATTAAATAGATGCTTATATAAATAAATGGTTCTGGTCAAATATCTTTGGCCTTAATGTTCTTTTCTTCTAAATAAGTTTAGCTTTTTGGGTTTTTTGTTTACAATCTGATTCTGTAGCTGCTAATATTTCTTACACCATGTCATTTGAATGGGATTTCTGTTCCAAATGTTAATGAACTAAAATTATCATTCAAACCAAACACTGCATGCTAGCTTTGGTCTGGTTGCCAAGGCAGGTATTTGTATCTGTGTGGCTCGATTTCAGGGTCAACTTTTCAGGATGTGAAAAACTATTTTGCTTTTAGCTCGTCCTCAATGTCTTTTTGAGCTTATCCAACATATTTTGAAAGGTTTTCATAAGCCTAAAGGGTCGTAGATTTCTCCCAGCCCATGTACTCTACTCGTCGTTCGTGAGGTTTTTGCACATGACAACAGCTGTTCATGTGCATGGTAAATGCATGTTGCTGTCTGTGTGCATTGTGTGTGTTTTTGTTGTGTGTGTGTGTGTGTGTCAGCATGCAGGTGTACAGACTGTGTGAAAGATGAGACCTGACGATGGGCTGTCCACCTTGCCCTTTGGCTATTTCTGTACCGTGCCTTCCCCTGCATTGGTTGCGTAATGATCTGGGAGACAGAGATCACTCTTTGTTTGTTGTCTCTATCAGCCATAACTGGGCCTCGGTGCCAGAAGGTCAAGTGTACAGAATAAGAACAGGCTTACACAACAGAGGAAACAGAGACACACCTTTGATGTGAAACAGGGGATGTGTGCATGTCTCTCAGATTGAGGGCGGTGATTGATTTCAGACAAGAGAGATCTAGCTGTGCACAAGCAGACCTGCAGTGCAACATTTTAATAGCAAATGTTATGTGTAGGTTGCTGAACTCCAGAATCAAGCTCCAGATTTTTAAAAAAGCAACGTATTTTATAAAAAATCATTCTATTAAAACTAGTTCTTAGAAACCTGCCAGTGCAGTGCTAGGATGTCAACCTATTATCAAATATTTCTAGAAATTAGTATGGAACCGATTTAGGCTGCTGTTCCAGAATTCCGAAAAAATTAAACTTGATTGTAGAAAACACTTTGAGATAAAAAGAGAGCTTTCAACCACATCTCATGGTCGTCTCCAGCAGTTTAAACTCTGCTGTTGAAGAGTGTGAGATGCATTTGATAGTTTTAAAACAAGCGAAGATGAAACTCGATTTAAGATTTTCCTTCCAGCACATAACTTCATCCAGTGAGATCATAGTCAAATGTCCCTTTCATGGTGAGACTACAAAGTATGCATTATCATATAGTATAAGTGGGCAGGTCACAGGTTTTGGCAATCATGGCCAACCCCATTCATTACTTTCCTCCCTTTTAAACATCCCTCATGCCGTAATGATGCACTGGCAGTTTGAGCATCCTGTGGAGGAAACGTCTTGTCCTGGATGTGCAGGACAACAACAAATTGAATCCAGCAGCCTAAATGTACTTCCAGGAGCAGACAGTGATTTTTTTTTTAAGTGGAACTAATGTTTTTGGACATGATGAACATCCTACAGCCATCATGTTTTCAATCTGCATGGTGACTGACCAACTGCTGGATTACACCGCTCTCATTCATCTGCATTCTGACTGGCTGGAATTAATTTCGGGGAAAACAACTTTGTTTTCTTTGTGATCACATGACACGTGCTGTTTGAAAAATGACAGGTGATCACCATAAAAGCGGAAAGACAATGAGAATGTGATGATATGGTTTGCGTGATATTAAGATGGTCAATATGGGTGTTTCCTAACCAAATGAAGTGACCTAAATATTGTGTGAAAGTGAGTTGAGCTGTTGATTTGCTCTGAGCGTGCGGGTGGCGGACAGCTGCGTTCATTCTTGGCACAAAGATTGCACTGCACTGCTAGATTAGCATCACTATACCTCTACCATGCCCTTCCTCCCACCGGGGTGCACAGCAAGTCACTGAACCAGCGCAGGGGAGGAAATAACTGCAGTGTGACCCAGCAGTACACTAGTTCACATAAATCCAGCTATAGTTACTTTAAATACAAGAGTGAAAAAGCTGCACAGTTTAAAGGATGAAGCTCTGAAGATGAAGACCTTTATGATTTTTTTATTGTCTTTCAGTAATGTTGACTCAAAGCATAAATGCTCAGCTTTATAACTTTGTTGAAAATATTAAGTTTGTTATTATTCATTCATTCAATAGATTTTAGAAATAAAAAAAATATTTAAAACATTTAGTGATGTATTTTTAAAAGTTATGTTTAGAGTAAGTGCACTGTCTATTTGGTGTATTAGTATTCATACCTGTCTGGAAGTTTGACAGAGGTACATTTTGGCAGTTAAAGCAGAAGAAAGAACGAACCTGTGTGAGGTCTTGCGTAGAATGCTGCGGGGATAGAGAAAAGACACAAATAAACATGAAATGAAAACGAGACTTATCTGCTTGATCATTAGCTTCCTCCTAAGTCTTACCTTGGAACAAGGATCGGCACAGGAGAGAGAGAAGGAAGAGGGAGAGACAGAGAGGGGAAGAAGAGCAAGAGGAATGAGAGCTGAAGGCAGAGTGTCCGCTAGGAATACAAGCAGTGCCTTGCCAAATACAAAAACAGGCCTCTCTCTCGTCTTTCTTTATGCTCCTATTTTATTCCCTTTGTTAGAGGAACTTGGCGTACAGGACTTCAGAAGAGGCTGCAATGAGCACATCAAAGCCCGCCGACAGATTGTGGCCCAACGGACACACTCGAAATGGGCATTAATTTCTTTGTTGAAAATGTAGAAACGGCACACACAAAGTGGGGAAATGAAAGCAGCTTCTTTTCTTGTGTTATTTTTGCCTCCGTCCTCTTGTTCAGCTGTTGTTTCAGGTTGTTTGTTTTTTTTCTCTCTCGACGACTTTCCACATGTCAAAGGCGTTGAGTCCGGTCAGGCCGGCACCTTGTTTTTGTCAGATGCTCGTTTGGCGAGGTTTCCGTCCTCCCGTTCTCCCTCTCTTTGCTACTTTCTTTCGCTCTCTCACTCTCCCCTCGCTCTGACTCTTCTGACAAGCTCTCTTTGAGTTCAGCCCACATGGCTCTGGGCGAAAATCAATGCCCATATGTGTCTTCAGCTGCTCCACGCTGGACTGATGAAGGTTAGAGAGAGAAAAGCAGATGAGCGAAATCCAGAGACGAGAGAGTCCATGGATTAGAGACAAGATATTTATCAGACTGTGCATCTGCTTACCGAAATAATGGAAGAATAATTAAATGAGAAATATTCTATTGATGTTTTGTTATTCATTCCTGTCTGCCCCAGGTGCCGTTTTCTTGGCCAGTAATGGATGGGGCCGGGGCAAACTAATTGCTGAAAATGTTGATGCAGGAATTAAAGATTATTACCAGAGTATTCAGCCAGGGATTCATTCAGACCAACATTCAGTGACCATTAGCCTACACAGTGTGCTGCTAAGTTCACCGACCTCGAGTGGTGAATCGCAGACTCGCTATTGATTGCCATCACAGTGATTCATTGTTTTGGTGTCATGGCTAAGGCTACTCACATGTTTAATTGTTTCATGTTGAATTAAAAGGTAGTGTGTGGGAGGAAATTGAAATAGGTTTTTGAACATTTTGCACCTTAACAAAACAATTTAAGTGAGGCCAAGGCAAAGGGACAGAATCTCACTTCATCTTCACTTCTTCATTACACTTTGCATAGCAACCGTAAAAGGCACTGGTGACTAATGGGGCCAAATTACAGTGTGAACCATCAACCATCACTGAAACATGGCTTCCAAAAAGAAACAAACCCATCCAAACATGATTTTCCAGTGTTGTTCCCTACGACCCCAAGTTCAAGATTCAGGAATTCAACAGGCGTCTGAAAACATTTCAAGCAAGATATCTTTCAGGCCATCCCCACCATCACAGGAAGTGTGTGCCATTGGGCCTGGCATAGCCCCTCAGGGCGATGTTTCAGCCTGTTCTTCCTCTGGAGTAGCAGCATTTCGCTGCAGCATACAGTGCTCTTCCTGGTTTTGATGCCTTTTTTGCTCACTGTTCTGACCCTTTTAGAAATTCTGCAGAAACCACAGATACTTCCTTGGACTATAGATGCTCCCCAGATCTTTCGCTTCATGTCGACCTTTTGGCCTCTTCTCTCCGGTTTGATCTCCCCTCCCTTGCTCCTCAGCCCCTGGAGGGTGTCAGCGCTGGCTGAAGGGGCTTCCAGGGTGCTTCAAGGGGCCTTTCAATCCTTCATCCAGGTCTTAGTGTTCAAAGACCTCGGCCAGTCATCCAGCTGCACACACACACTTACACATTTGCACTTCCAGCTCACACTCACACACATCATTGTGGAAATGCACAGAAGCAGCACAGATAATATAAAGAAAGAAGGGAAAACAGAAAAAGAGCTATGAGAGGCAGAAGGAGCTGGCGAAGAGAAAGAGTAAGAGCTGCTCTGAATGTCAGGGTAAGATCAAAAATAACTCCTATGAGATATTGCCTTAGCACCATGAAAATGAGATTAAAAATGTCAATGTACAGTATGCGAGTGGAATATCGTTGATATTCTTCCTCCTATAAACAGAACTAAAGAGACACGCAGATTCATTCACATTCTGTGCCCACCACTCTTTCTCTCTTCCTCTACAAGGTCTCGAGGTCAAGTCACAGCCAGATTATGGCTGGTTCGTAACATTGTATAAAGCCACACTGTTCTCTAATTTAACACGGCCTTCTGGGACCCTAATGGCTGGAGCCTGGATGGAGAAAGCAGATGTGCCTTCCACGAGAGGAAATAGTCGCTGGCCAATCAGGCGTAAAATGCCACAGCTTACTGAACAAATTTCATTGGCAAAGTGATGGGCAGGGCAGGAGGAGTTGCAGCAGTTGCTTCTCCGAGAGCAATCAGAAATATGCATCTAGTCCTGCGGACTGCTGGGAGGATGATTTAGGAGGCACGACACTGCGGGACAGAGGAAGGGGGGGGGGTGTACGTAAGTGTGTGTAAATGTGCATGTGCTGTGTGTTTGTAGTCCATGTGGCTGCACAGTGTTGTTTGCTGACTATGACATTTTGTGTGTGTGTGTGTGTGTGGTCTCCTTTTTACTCATGTTGCGAGGACCTAAATCTGTTTACACAGTTACATTATGGGGACAGTTAAATTATGAATGTAAGTCAATGTAATGCCCTCTGATGTCGTGACTGAGTGTGTGTGTGTGTGCGTGCGTGCGTGCGTGTGTGTGTGGTTCAGTGGGATAACTGCGCACAAGCCTTGCAAGGCCTTATCTAGATGTCCTAGTTATCAACTGGGCAACATGGCAGATAAGAAAGGATGAGTACCCCCTTCCGCCCTTCCACAGCGCCCCTTAACCTCCCACCAACCAGCCCTCCTCCCTCTGCCCTGTGTGATACACATGAGGTGATTTAAAGCACGTTACTGCAGCCTGTTTACACCAGTCCAACCTCATTTCTACAACGACAGCAGATTGTATATTTGGAGCAAATTCAGCCCTGATATTGAGGTAGATGTTAGATATGAGTCTTCTTTTCTCTCAGTCTGTCTTAACGGCCACAACATTTAAGGCTGTACACATCTGTAGTTTAAGCTTTTTATATGATGCTTCATTGGTCCACATTTTCATACAGACAAGTAACACAATGAAAACTGCGTTTGCCAATCTTGCCGCTCTTCTCTAATACTTAACATTGTATAGTGTTGAAGAACGGACAGTTAAATGATAATAACTCTTCTGTTTTATTTGGACAAACTGATATCGAACATATTAATGTTTGTGGTTTTAGTGACGGTTCACCTCATTGATTGAGACGGATGCAGATATTATGCAGAAAATTCAAAGTTCATATACCATTCGCATGAATGCATTTAATGCAGACATTACAATACAATGCAATGGATTGTACCATTGCATTGTATTGTAATGTCCGCATTAAAGCGAATGGTTTCAACTTTAGACTATTGTACATACAGACCGTACAAGAGTCCTCCTGACCAGTGAACATGCAATATGGATTCAATAAGCCCCCCCACCCACCCTTTAATGTCTTCTTCCTTTGAACAGTACTTAGACCACCCATGTGTCAGATCAGAGCAACACTCTGTATGACTGCCTCAGAATCTTCTTGAACCCCAGCTGAGAGTCACTTTAAGTTGTGTGTGTGAAACAAAGTCTCAGTCTTGTTTGTGACTTAGGGTGTCACAAATAATACAGAGCAGCGTGTCAGTATCTCCCTCATGCAGTATGGTCAACAGCAGTGGAGCTCAGTGTAAATACATAATCACAGAGTGGAGATAGACTTTACTGGCAGGATATGAAAGATGACGACGTTAGCAGCACCTTGTGTTTCAGGTAGTATCCAGGCAAAGTGATAGAATACTTGTGGAAATGTGGTCGCACCGGGAGTCAAGGGGCACATCAGAACAAGGAGTCACACTGCCACACACCAGTATCTCATTTCATTTGTCATAACAGCTTAACGTTGAAAAGTTACAGATAATAACATGACGTCCAGATGCATTTTTAAGTTTACATACAGGGAAATGTTATATATCTTATATACACCCTTATTCCTTTTGACTGAAGATGTTACTCTGGAGCAGAGAGTTAGTGAAGCCTTGAGTTACTGAGTGAACACGCAGGGCAGATGGAGAGTACGGAGTAAGCAGAGAGAAAAGGCAGAGCACGGGCTGGATTATTGCCAAAGTGACTTTTGAGATTGACAGACTTCCCTGTGGAAGGCCAAATGTACATGTTAGAGTTCATTTCATGTCCTGAATGTGAGGTTTAAAGATCAAATCACAGCGATGGATTGGCAGCAGTGGACTGTAGGAAATAATCTGACTGATAAAAATGCACAATAACTGAGGACAGACAGTTTATAAGAGGGTTTGAGGAGTGCTTAGTTACCTGATATCTTTTTGTTAAAATATGACTCTGACAATGTCAAACTTTACATCAGTAAAAGAGTATTTGAGTGCAGCATCTGCATGGCCAGATAGAACTTTCTCATCACTTTAAACTGCACATATCTCTTTTTAAGTTTAACCAAGGATAAAATAATTATGTGTAATGTAAACAGGTTTGCTGAAAGTGATGGATCCACCAAACCTGGTTCAACTCTGTGAATCCCCTCAACTGTACAGAGCTTTTCATCATACTTATAGCTTATTGTTTTGAGTGTGAGGCCTCTTCAACTCTGCTTTCATTGACCTTGCAGCTGTTTCCAGCCACAGAGCTCTGATAAACTCTCTAAGAGCAGACAGATAAAGATGGTGAATAGCTGGTGACCACTGTGTATTGGACGGACTGTAAGTTTGCCAGAAACACAACTCCAAATGTCAGAATGCAAAACTACACATTTATCAACTTTAGATTTTTTAAATATGCTATGATATATATGTTAACAGTTTAGTCCTCAATTACCAAAAAGATAATCCATCCATTAACTATCCTTTGAGGGTTGCTTGGGGAGCTGCTGCCAATCCCAACTGACATTCGGCAAGAAGCGAACCACCAGCGCATAACGGAGACAAAAAACCATTCACACCTGCATTCACACTTAAAATCAATTTAGTGTCTCCAATTAACCTAACCCAAATCTGAAGGGCCCAGAGAAAACCCAAGTAAACCCAGGGAGAACATGCAAACTCCACATGGAAAGAACCTAGAACCCTCTTGCTGTGAGGCGACAGAGACAATCGCTGTACCCCTGTGCCATAGCAAAAGAGAGTTAAAATTTTTTTGAATATGTTAAACATTTTTATCCGAAGTTCATTGCTCATAATGCTTAACTACCTGCTGATTTAAGCCTTTAGTGTAAGGTTAAACTTGAAGTGTGGAAAATATAAAGCATCTTCTCAGCCTTAACCATAAAGAAGGACTGCGACAGAAGCTGTTTTCAGACATGATCTCCGTTGAATCTCCGCACACTATCCGGAGTTTGCCTTTCCCATAATAACAACCCTAACTTCATCTTGAAAAAGCTACAGTATCATTGGAACATTGTTGACAAGATTTAGCTTTAGAACCACAGATATCTAATTTTCCCATTTGTGGGCTAGAAATGATATATTTCATGATCACATTTTATCTTTCGCACTCGTTAATTTACACTAAATGTCATTTATTTTGTCATCATGCATTTCACAACTTTCTACTCTATGGTCACTGTTTGCAAAGTGTCTTTCCATACAGTCCTGAGGGAGAATCAAGAGGATCATTTCTTTTTCTTGCACTACCTCCCTTAATACAGTTTTCTCCGAGGGATCAACAAATCTTTATTGGAAATTCAGGAAAATGTTTCTTCTACCAGAATCAATTTCTGTGTCTGTTCTGTGGGCAGTTCCACTTTGGCAGGTTCAAAAGGTCAGGAGATGACTTTGATTAATTTAACCATTTCACACACATTACATTTATATATTAATTTTATTATTACATTCGTTTTCATTTTTCACGCCTGCTCGGGCTCATAAAGGAAAACCTGTTTGTGTTGTGTAGCCTCATGCTTGACTTCACCCTCCTCCTCCTTCTCACTAACTGCTGTCTTGTTGCTTCTGCCCGAGTGGCTCCCTCTGAAAACGCCTCTTGGTTGAACAATTAATTATTCTAATGATAGGCCGGCACTCAGTGGTGCTTTAAACAGGGACATGGAGAGAGAGAGAAAGAGAGAGAGAGAGGGGGGGACAGAGAAAGTGGCACAGATAAAGGACTGGTACAATCCTGTGGTGTCTTTAAGTAGGTGAACTGCAGTGAACGTCCTTGTGAATCACATTTTATTGGTGTTTATGGATGGAGGGATAGATGGATGGCAGATGGATGGAGGGATAGATAGATAGATAGATAGATAGTTAATTCCCATGTTACAGTGCAGTGATGATGGTTAGTCAGTCAATAGCCCAGAGCAGAATCAACTCTGCAGGGGCCTTGACCACTTGAACAGACATCAGCTCCTCTACACTGCCCCCAGGCCTCACTCACACACACACTTCCAAACCACAACCACCATTCAACACACTTCCTTGGTCCACACAAACCCCTTACTCCCAGGTTCCACTCCTTCATCAGTCTCTCTGCCCCACACACATCTCACCTGCTCAGCCTGCCCTCCAGCTTCATGTGAACAAGACTAGTGTAACTCTTTGAACACAACTACCTCCACGCTGCTCTTTTCCTTTTTTTGCAGCTACTGTTCGTTATGGCCGCATGAGCCGCTCCACTCCCCATTGTCTCTTTATCCTTTCCCACAATGCTTTTGTTGTTGAGAACTTTGACATCTCATGTGAGTTCCTATAAAAAATGGATGCTCACTCTCCTCTTCTTCCTCTATCGCCTCCCCCTGCGCTCCGCCATTGCTTAATTTTTATGAAAAAGGGGGACTAATCTACTATCCCTCTATTTCTCCCCTTTCGTCTTTGCCTCCTTGCGGACTGTTGCGCTACGAGTGCCAATCCTCACCGTGAATGTCTATAGCGGGTGAGAGGGGAGGAGGCAAAAAGGAAGACAAGGGGAGGAGGAGGAGGGAGGGAAGAGATGTAGAGGAGAAACAGAAGGATAGAAACAAAGGACAAAGGAGGAAAGGTGGGGAAAGACCGGAAATAGCAAGAAAAAAGTGTGTTGACATTGTCATGGCAGTGCCAGTGTGCCAGGTGGGCAGCAGGCAGTCAGTCAGTCAGTCAGTTCCCTTGGCTTCAGTGAGATAGATGCCCAGGGTTTGATTTGCATATGCTATTCAGGGCATGGCCACACCATCTCTCTCCCTCTCTCTCTCTTTTTATTGTTTTTAATCAGAGGCGAATGTCAACAGAATAAATGAAGTTGCGCGGCAAAGTGAAATTTTTATCACATCAGTGGTGGTTGGGTAGGTGTGGAGGGAGGGAGGGCATGATGATGATGCCTCCACACATACCTCACACTCCACACACACACACACACACACACACACACACACACACCCTCCACCTCCATTCATCACAGGCCATATTGAGGGAGTGAAATTCAGTGGCGGTGCCGGTAATCAATGGAAGGGCTCCATATGGCGGGGATCAAAGGTGTCACATAGTGTGTGGTTCTGCTTTATTGCCAGCCAGCACTGTTAATTGGACAACAAGATCTGAGGCAATATTAAAATCCAATTAAATTGATATGAACAGATTGCCAAGTGATGTACACTAATGTATAATTGAGTATCAAGCAAATGCGAGTGGCCCGTCTCGAGCGCTGAGCTGCTGAATAAATGATGGGCGAGCCGTAGAGGACGGAAACAAGTTTGCACATTAGCTCCCCCTCCTCCCCCCTTCTCCTTCCCCTTCCCTCCCTCGCTCTCTGGGCCCTCATATGTGGAGGGACACTGGATTTTTTTTCTGTGCCTTCTTTTTTTTGGGAACTGGCTGACATTCTTGGAGGGACATTTTTGTCCTGAATAATGACAGTGGAGTGTAGGGTTTTTCTGTGTGTGTGTGTGTGTGTGTGTGTGTGTGTGCACATGCATGTGTGTGTTCGTGTGCACTCGACGAGGGCAGCGGAGGATGAGAAGGTGTAAGCTCGTGTGGGTGTGTGCGTATCCCAAGGCAGGGGCGGGGCTGACGAGTAACATTTTAAATGGCGTAATTCTACCACACGTGCACAGCTTTAATTTGGGTTTAATAAAATCTAAATGATTTATTGCCTTTTTTTGCTGGAGCAAAAGCAGGAGCATGTTGTGGTGCTTTGGCTAATCAGGCATAAACATGGACAGCCCCCACCTCGGCGGAGAGGCTGGGCGATATGGAGTGCTCATGAAAGAAAGAAATATTCAGATAAAGAAGATGCTCTGACACTATTTAACAGACCAGCGAGGCCTAGTCCAAGGTGACATTCCCCGATAAGGTACACTTGGACTGTAGCCCAAAATAATCAAAAGTTCATCACCACTCATTCATTTATTAATTGAATATTTTTAACCTTGATTTAATACGTCGAGCTGTAGTGCTAATTTGTGACATTGGGAGGCTGATAAGGAGATTTACATTTCAAATTTTAATGATATTTTGGCTCTAGCGATCACTCCCTTTTTTGGGGGCTAATTATTTATTTCTGTTGTTTTGGTTGCAGTCCAGCATATGCTGCATTTCTGTGTGTGTGTGTGTGTGTGTGTCCCTCCGCCCCCCTCTTTCTTGCATTAAGCTGGTTTCCTTAATTAAGCGGGCACGGGGCTCATTAGCTGCCAGGGCGATGAGGTGGCATGATGTGCCCGTCTCAGTCCCCGCTGGCGATGCCCGGACAAAGTGCCTGGGGAGCAGGTGCTGACAAGGTCGCGGTGGCAGCGTGCCATCTGGACCGAGGCGCGGGCCCCATGGCCGCCTGGCTCTTTGTAGCTATAGCTGTGGCTAATGCCATCCACCAATAACCCTGCCTCAAAGACATCAAAACAGCACCCCGGCTCTTAGGAGATCTGTGGACTTAACAACCGCTAAAACAAAGGCGCAATAATTGGTTTTGGCGCAATCTGTCCTTAGTTTCTCCACTCAAGGAGCTTTTGTGGTTATTAAGTGAGCGCCGAACAGAAGGCACATTGAAGGTTTTCTTCATTTAGGCGTGATGCTCCCCATTTGCATAACATAGATGTCCATGGCAAACACTGTGCACATACATTTATGCATAGATTCCAACAATACACAGCTTCCCTGAATAATGAACATCACTTAGGGACCGTATGAAAATTGTGTGGCAATTTCGCCGAGATGCTTGGAACAACCTTCCTGCCAAGTACCTTGAAAAGCTGTGCAGGAGTGTGCAGAGGTAGAATGGTGAAAGATTGGTCACATTAAATATGGATTTGATTTACTGCATGTTTGTAGTGGGTTAATGATACATAAACAACTATTCATGCCATCATTTTGAAAGCATCCTAACTTAACCCCTTTTGCACTCTACTATAAATGCAACCATTGCTGAACATCCGAAGAAGTTACCATCATAGTATTAGTCAACTGACCCTCAGTATCACTACAGACAGCAGAATTAGTACGTTGGAAATGTGTTAATCAAAAGGCCAGGCGGAGAAAGTCTGCGGAAACAGCAGAGCCTCTTATTTAGACATTTGCCTTCACACAAGCACCTCCTGCAGAGAAAATAAAAGGATCTGCGGAGGTCTGTGCATGTCTGAAAGGTTACTTATTTTCTAATGCTGTGTGATTTTGACCATTTTATTTTGGTGATACATACGTTTTTGCCACTCCTCCATACCAGAATTATTTCTGTACAGTTCCCTGTAGTTTAAATGTGTGTAAATGTGAAATGCCGTACAATGCCTAATCCAAAAGCCAGAATTACAAGCACCACTGTACCATCTAGTTTTTTCTGTGCATTCTGGGTTTATAAATCCTATGGCCAAACTTTTGCATCAAGCCTGTGTTTTGTTTTTTTAATGTATATTACTGAGTAGCGTAAATGAAAGCTTACATTAATCTGGATACCCACAAAGTGTGTTTTTTTCCCTGACAAACCAAACATGGCGGTAACTGGTTTGTAAATTCCTCAAAAGATTGTCTAACCTCTGACACCTACACTAATCACAGAATGTCAGTCAGAAAATGTCTAAAATTAAGTAAACGTCAGAGGGCCAATGTTTACCGCAATCTGAGGCAGAGCTTGCAATTTGTCATTTGCTTGAACCTGCCTTACGATTTGTCACGAACTTGCCGGTCGGTGTGGTTTAGAAATACAGATGACGATTTGTGTTTCCTCCCTGACACCGCGCGGCAGATTGTCACACGGTCCTCAGGCTTTGACTTATGAAGCTGCCTGTCGCACTCTATTTGAGGTGACCGTTTCACTCCGGGTCTCGCTGATCACAAGGCCTGCACACACTTAAAGACATGTATAACCATAAGTAGAGCCATTTTTAAGCACTGGTCATTCCCTACTCCCTCTCTCCCCACATTATTTTACAACCTCTGTGGCCTCTTTGCCAGAGGCCTTGGCTGTCATTATGCGGTCCAGTGTTTGGGTTTGCAAGCCTTCACCCTCTGATTTGGTGAACGGATGCTTTCTTTAAAAGAAAAAAGAGGTACAGCACTTTAAGTTATAATCCTCTTTGCCTAAACATAAGACGTGAGGGTCATTAAGGGTCTTGGACATTTCAGGAAAACACCGGCACCACATATGGATGCTGAGACATGCTCAAAGAGAACGCAGATGTTTATCTTTGAGATTTCTCGGAGGCTGTTTTGTGGTCAGCCATGTGGTGTGAGGCCTCACATGAAAGGAAATGTTGGACTTGGACGCGGCAGCGCTAACAGGCCCATCGCACACGAGCTCTCTGCATAGATGGGAAAATGCATTTATATTGCGAAAGCCTGACACATGCAGGGAGGGAAGTGCAAAAATTGTCATGATGTTGTGACTGTGTTTCCCCTTTTATTAAGCAAGACACGGAGGATCCCAGCGAGTGATTTGTTTTTTGTCTTTTTTTCATGCATTCCCTCCTAGAATTTGAGGGTTGGTCTGTCCCATTGGTAAGCATTACAAATGCACTCAATGCGTTATCAACATATTTGCATTTCATGGATATTTCTACATTTCCTCCACTACATCTCAGACATGGACATGCTAGTTTAGGACAAAATAAATCAATATTTCTCCTAAAATTCATACATTTTCTGTCAGTCTGCCAACTTGAACCAGCAGAATGAATACATTGTAATGAGAGCCCAGAGAGGATGCTTTACCTTTAATTTAGTTTAAAAGAAAATAGTATGGTAATTATACAGGAATCAAGACACAGCCTATCCCTTTTTTCCCTTGTTTCTGTACAGTGTCATTTGATCAAAATGACCTCAGTGGTAATTAAAAATATGTAAGTACTGAATGTACTGATACACACGACAGTCTTTATGACTAAGTTAAACTGCTGTTTGCCTTTACGGGGATAAACAGAGCGGCGTCTGAGGGATTTTCTTGAAGTTCCCTAATTTAATCCTCCAGCCCCTAATCTGGTGTGAAACCCTAAACCCTTCTACACACAAAAGCTGACCGACATAATCCCTGGTGTAAAGAAATGGCCACTCATTCCTTCACTCTTAGGACTGCAAACTGAGAAAATCAGTGCTGCGTTGCTACACACACATTTTAAGTATTTGTCATCCTCTCTTTTCTGTCCGCTTGTCAGTCATCCCTCCATCTTCCCACTGCTACAAACATGTCTCAAAATGTGAAGAGACGGATTTACGAGCCACAAGACTTAAGTCATATGGACTAGAGTGTAAACCAAGCAAATCAATGATAAACTGCAAGAATATAGAGATAGCCGTGGTACAGTACCATCAGTCATGTACCTCCCTGTCACATCATTTCCCAGCAGCACATACAGTAAGAATTAGCGGCGGAGATGGACAGCCTTGACGAGCGTGACTCCTACCCAAGCCATTACTAAAATAAACCACATTATTTGGAGAAAATCCATGATTAGGACCAAAGGAAAAGAAGGCCCCTTGGTGGGGGGGCGACGAATGGGTGGAAGAATGAGTGGTGGAGGGAGGGAAGGCTGGTGGGTGGAGATGGACAGGTGGGGTGTGGGGGGCCCAGTAGGGGGCTAATTCTCCCCATGCCCTGCTGCAGCTGTGCCCCTGAAACTGACTGACAGATCCCAATGCGTAGGGGGGTTTCTGCATATGTCAGAACAGTGAGGGGCCTGCCAACTTCCTGCTACAGTTTTTCACACTTTATATAGCAATCTATCTTAAACTTTCTCTCCAGGGAGCGGGACTGGCACAAATTTTTCCCGATGGCCAAAAGGTCATTTTGATGCAGGCTATTTCTGGGCCTGAAAGAAGAACGGTTGAAAAGTAAAGGAAACAGGAGCAATTATGATCCTAGATCTATTATTTTTCCATTAAAGAAACATTTTTAGGACTCATCAACATCCCGATCTTGAGCCTCTGAGTGGGTGTTTCCCATGACTTCATTTAAATGAAAAGTGATACTGGTAACTTCCATTGTAACACCTGCATCACCACGGCAAACTTATTTAATTTCAACCAGCCTCGGTTTCACTTGTTCAACACGAGGTCTCATTAACTTAAGCACCCTGGTGTCAGGATGCCAACCACAGACAGCAACTCCAGGCATTTCTCTACTATTCCTGTCTAATAAGGTATAAAATGTGCAAAGGAAAAAAATGCATTAGCTGTCACTCATTACTTTTGCAACAATCCAGATTGTGGATTTTCCTTTTAAGTAAATAAACGTGGGGTTGTGGACTCTTTTTCTACAATATGATGCCTGGAACTGCTTCTCTTTGGCGTGGTGTGTGATGATGATGCTACTCAAAGCAGGCTTAAACCAAAACAACTTTCTCAAACAAATAATCAATCTATGCCTTAACCCCATGCACTCAAATGTTTTGTTGTGCTGTGTTTGTTATGCCTGCAGTTTTATCACAGACCAAAGAAAAGCTGGACATTTGTTGCATTGTTCTTCACTGTTTGTTTTTTTCTCAGTATTTGTATTGTGTCCAAGTAATCTGCTCTGCAATGGTTCTGTGAGAGGAACTGACACTCAGGAACAAGTGTACTTTGGTTCTTGCAGTTCTGCAGCAGCAACAAGGCTCCTTCATAAACTCTCTCCCTCCTGAATGAGGTTTCAGCTTCTTAGCTATTGGCTCATTCACAAAAACCTGCCTGCATGACATTTCTCTGTAAAATGGGATTCTATAAAAGTTGCTTGATGGGCAACGAAACTCTGACAATTAACTTGATCCAACTCACTACTTATTCAGTTGAGCTGCATGTTTCCAACCATGTTGACTCTTGACCCTGCCCTTTTCATCCCACAAACTAGGCACCATGGATTTTCTCTTACTTTAACAAAAAATAAAAACAATTGTTTGTCCATTTCCTTTGGAAAGTGCAACATTCAGAATCTACTTTTCTACAACAGCTTTGTGTGTTTTCTTCACCTTGACTTTGACCTTACAGGCATACAGCCAGAAGGGAACCACCCCAAAGGACGTGTTAGGCTGCTATTTATTTATTTATTTTCTTTTATTTAAAAAAAACAAAAATGACAATCAAGTTTTTTGTATCCTCATGATACACAGAACAAACACATTTACTATTGTTATTCCAAGCTTACATATTGACCAAAGTGATTTTAATAGATCACTTAATAGACATATCATTTTGTAATTTATTCATAAACTACTGTAAAGATGTTTATTCATTATGGGGGAGGTACAGACATAAATCAAAAGAAAATGTGGCAAAGTATTTATCTGATTGAGACCCACCTCACGCATGGACTTTCAGAAACTGTAAAAACACTTCTTCATGGCTGCTAACCACTGACGATTCCACTGCTAATGATGTGTTCATATTTTCCTCTTCTTTTCTCTCTAACCTTCCAAATACACTTGCATGGAATCTTCCAAAATTGCACCATTAGCAGCAAGTCGCAGAGAAAATACCAAAACATTGTAATTGTGTCTGGAGAAAAACACGAGGGAGAAAATGCTGACTGAACAGAAAAAGAATAGTACAGTGACCTTGATCAGAACCTGCTACTTATAAAGGCACCCAGGGCCAAACTGTTGAGGAATATGGGCATTTAAAATAGGAAGACATGAAACACTTTGAGCAGCCACCCCTCCTGTGGCAGGACCCTAAGCGTAGTAACCTTATATCAAAGCTTGGCGTGTAGCAGAGCAGCCAGAGAGAAGGACATTAATTATTGAGGAGCATACGGTAACAAGCTGTGAGTGCCAGTGACGGCGTATTGTAAGGAAGACCAGCACCCCACGTCCGATTATCTATTGTTAACCTCGTTTTTCCCCGTCTCCATGAGCTCGCTGGCTATGAGAGGGCGAGAGCCATCCACTGTAATTCTCTCTCTCCTACCACATACAAACACACACGTCAGGGTACGACGGGAGGAGGATATTTTCTTTGGCTTTCTATTATTTTCTTACACAAACACAATATCTTACACACTCTCACACACACTCACAGTCGAATGGCTCAAAGGGCAAGTTATTGGCTCAAACAGCAGAATAACATGTCAGCCTCAGGGGATTTTGACCGAGGTACCTGCTAGTGCAAAAAGGCTGTTTGCAACCGTTCTCTGTGTGCCTCTGTACTTCACTTTAGCTCTTTGAACGCTGACATGCTGCTGGCTGCTCTTCACTCCCCTCACTGAGAATCTGAGGGGTGAGAGCACAGCCTCAGACCCACACCTTATATGGATGATCTGCAGGTCAGTAAATTATGTTAGTTATCTCTATGGTCAGCGGAATATTTTTCCTATTAAGGCACAGCATGTCTATTTCCGCACTGGTCAGTCGCACTCTCTTCTATTTTGCTCCTTTTTTGTCTTTTTGATACATTCTTAGGTGGATTGCACTGAAGAGAAGTTGATGCTTTGCTTTGCCTGTTTATTAGTCATTTCATTTCAGATTTTGTCCTCGTGTGAACATTAGTATTTCACATTACTTTTAATTACAAAATGTATTTTTTCTGGATGTATAAATTAGTTTGGGTCAAGAGTTGATTCAACTAAACTCAGGTTTAAATCCACTTGACTTATTTTACTGTTGCAATGAAATTAGGCAAATGAAAATAATTCAAATGTGCCACAGTCATATACTTTTAAAATGCAACAAAATCCGAGGACGAAAAACCACACAAAACATTTAAACATTCTCAGAATCATGCATGAAGCTGTCATGAAAAAGCAAGGTGAAATATATTTGATCCCCATCCTGAGAGTTGAAATGATGAAATGATATCAGATATATTTCTGGTAAGTTTAGGAGCCAACTCGCTCAGCCAAGCTCCTGAGGCTGGGGGGCTTGGTTAGCAACAGGCTCCAACACTGTTGATTCTGTAGAGCAAATAGGCTTCAGGCAAGTTGACCGGGCTAATACAGAACAAAAATCACATCTTGACATGATTGTTCATAAAAAAAGGTCTCTCTCTTTTTTTATTCCATATCTTTGTTCATCAAAACTTGATCACAGATTCAAATGTTAAATTTTTTTAGTCATGTCTTTCAACACAGCTCGTTCTCTCTGCCAACAATTCATCTTCACAAGGGATAGAAAAAGAGGGTGATTTTATTTTATCACAATTTTCATAAACTAAACTAGTTGTAGTCTATACCTCCTTAAAGGCCTGACACTCCCTTTCAATTCAATCAAGCTGCCCCATATTTCATTCACTGATCAGGATCCATGAATTATTCCCGGAAATCTGTGAAAATGTTGAAAATCGTTCTCACTATTATGGAAATATGTCGAGGAAAAGATCCTGGATCTGCCCCTAAATGGTTTCTTTTCAGACCCACCCTCATTCTTCCAAGTTTTATTATTGTTGATTATTATTATCTATATATCTATCTATTGTTTCTGTGTAAACACACCAACAAAGAAACCGACAGGGGTGAGAGCATAACCTCCTTGGTTTAGTTGATTAATTCAGTTATATTGTACCATTTGTTTATTCCATCAACGTCTACTCGTCTGTATCCACACTGGCCTCCAACCTTTGTGAGTGGACCCACTATCAACTGCTATCTTTGTGTCCTCTCATCACATAAACTGTCTATCAATGCCATCACAGTCAGATAAGGTCCAAGGCAAGAAGGCTTTTGGTGGATATTCAACGTGTAAATGTTGAGAGAGGAGGCTGGATGTTGTGGAGACACATCTACAGGACAATAACACATTTCCATCAAGGCTGAGAAGCGAGTCGCTGCTGAAAATAGAACTTTGAAATTCTCATTAACACCAGCAAACGTTCGCTCTCGGTGCTCAGTGTTCATGGTCAAACAGAATGAGCCCTTTGCATTGTCACTGCTCAGCAATGGCCTTCTTCAAAATGTAGCTTTTCTTCATTAGAGAATCGTTCCTCAGAGGCTCTGCAGACACAGCATTGAGATACAGTGAGGATACAATAGATGGTATTATTCTCTAAAATTAATTTTTAACTGCAATTTATTATCATTTCCAGTAATTAATAATGATAAGTTAGAGCTTGATGTGGAGTTCGAGCAAGGATACAGAGCAAGTGTTTCTGCAGGAGTTAAAACAAAGAGAAAAAGTTGAGGAATTAAGCACAGGACAGAGTTTACTGGGTAGTCAAAGGGTCGGGCTGTAAACCTACTCTGAACACACACACACACACACACATGCTGAGTTGAGCTTGTAAAAGTGAATGAACTCAGAGGGGCTGACCAGTGTCGGTGCCTTTTGATCGCAGAGTGGTTTGTTTCCTCAGGTCCGTGACTCTCTGACCCCCGCTGTTGAAAGGTCGAGTGCCTCTTTAGCTCCGTGCTAATGATCCATTTAACACCCTTTTGCTGTGTTAGTGTGTGGCACGTGTGTGAGACAAGCAGCGCAGTTGTTAAGTTCCTCAACCAACACTTCAACAACATGTAACCTCCGACTTAACAGCGCAGAATGACAGCTGACACGGGCCGAGCTCTGACTTTTATGAATTTTTCAGTCACATCTGACAGCTGCTGAACACGAACATGACAAGTATCGTGGGGAGTCACACACGTCTCTGATAATGTCGTGTTAGCCCTGTCGCACGGCAGCCAACGCCTCACACACGGAAAAGGAAAGAGAAAAAAACCTGACAAACCGCAACTTTTCCAAGGCGTCCAACTTTGCACGAACCAATTTATGTATCCTCTGCCACCCTGCCTCCTTTTTTATTTTTAATACCACATTAAAGGGGATTTTATTAATTACACAGAAGAGTGCCACACATAAAGCCTCAGCTTCCATTTGATGTGATTTCTGTTAAAAAAGAAGCGTTCCCACATGTAGCAAATCCCCACTGCCACTCTGCCAAAAAAACAAACGGCAAACAACAGAACAACAAAAACAGCGACTGAGTCAAAGTGGATCCCTCTCAGTAGGGGCCGGGGCCAAAGTCCCCTTTCAAGTACAGTTGCAACAATTATCTTCAAAGCCGAGCCGAGCGGGAACCTTTGTTTTCCTCCCAATCCACATGGCTTGAACCTGACCCTGTTTCTTCAAGCCTGGTGGAGGATAACATGTTCCTACAGTTTGATAGCAAGAGTACATTTTCTTATGACTTATTCATCTTTTTTTTCCCTTTCTCCCTCTCCTTAATTTATAATTCATTTGATCTAAAATTTCATTAATTTTCTAAAATGTTCCAATTGGGGCCTTTCTGTGCCCAAGCGGAGGTTTTTTTTTTTCTTTGTCCAACCCTCTTTTGTAGTCGACTATTATTCTTTTATGTAGCTGCCTTGTAGAGGTTATCGTCTTCTGAGGGCAAACAGCGCTCGCTGGAAAAGTTTTAATCAGCTTTAATGAGTGGGGTCAGTGCTGGAACCAGAGAGGGAGAGAGACATACAGCGACGCTGGAAGTGAGGGAAAGCGAACCGGCCTCTGAAACATACGGACATTTTTATCTTTTCTACATTTTCTGTCTCTCTCATTTGCACTTTTCACTTCTTTTTTTTTTTTTTTTGCACGTCCTTCTTCTGATAGTCAGATTTAACTCAAATTGCACTGGCATCTTAGACATGGGAACAGATTATAGATAATGAAGGATTCGTTTTGGGGCCGCTATCTTCAAAGTATCATTCCAGCTACAAGACTGCAATTAGAGGGTGAAAGTTAATTTTTAAAGTCATTCGTCAGTGGCCATCAACATATTTCCAACATGGCCGTGAAGAGGGACAGTCGTGTCTGAAACACTCAAACTCATCTGCCTTAAATTCCTCCACAATGATAAAGCTAGTTTTGTCTTTCTACTCTGACAATCCCTGGCTTTTTATCATTCCATGAAATCCTCGGATATATCTCTTTTACCTTCTCCTCTTTAAGTTACCTTGCCTTTCTCCATTCGCTCGCTATCAAATGCTCGGGGCCTTTCTCCCGGCTTGAGCCTTGGACTCTAATCTCCTTCTCTGCGATAGTCTAAGCCATTCCATTATTAGCATTTTAGAGCCAAGGCCGGCTCACTCAATGTGACTTTTAGGCCACACAGCAGAGATATGGCATGCTTTGTTTATAAGTGTGATCACCGCAAAAAAATTACTGTTTCAGTGTGAGTTTAACCATTTGCAAAAAGATATGACATCAGAAAAATTGGGATTCTTAGCATACTAAGCATTGACATGAGTTCTGCAAGAAAGTGAATTTAAACTCTCTCTATGTCTCCATGTCTGTGCATGTGCTTGTTTTATGCTGTTTAAGGATGTGAAGGAGAAAACTGAAATCATTTGTGTCAGGCTGTTGGCCAATCGGTCCAACAACTGTTAGTTTGCCATGCAGTTTTCCATAGACATTAAAAGGATGAGTCTTATCATTGAGTGGCACCAAAACATTGAAGTTTTCTCTCATCTGGTGAAACATCTCTTCTTGAACAGATATCCATGGTGTCCACTCTAATGTGCCTCATGTTTCCCCACCCATATAGTTGGTACTTGTGGATTTTGTCAGGTAGAATGTCAGTTATCAGATGTTTTGCTACAGACGTATTTACACCGACACATTTTGACCATCTCGAAACGTAATATTGAAATTGTTCAATGCTTTGGTTTATTTCTAAATACCTGCAAAACTGATGACATCTCCATTAGCTTCAGATTTATTTTGATTTAGGGTCAACTAAATGTTTACAAGCTGGCATGCTAAAATAATGCAAAGCATAAATGCTAAACATCAGCATGTTAGCATTGTTATTTTGAAGATTTTAGCATGTATGATTACGATGGTGACGAACCTGTCATAGCAGCAAAGAGAACTGAGCTGAAGCTGGGTTATGGTTTAAGATGGATTTTAACAGTGTTTGTCAAGTATTAATTTCTGGCCATCGTGCACTTTAAGCCTAGTTCACACAACTCTATGTTTAGCCCGATTTTCCAGTTGTTGACGAGTTTTGGACCTAGGCGTCAAAAGACCCAGATTGGAGGCAAATCTGTGTTTGATCTGCAGTTGCCGATCGCAATGTGTAAACTCTTCAAAGTTTCAATTTGAAGATCAGTTAGTTTTCTCTCATGCTTGGACAGGTTGGGAGAGATAAGTGCCGACTGTTTAACCTCCTCCAGTCTATTTAGTCAATCTGTAGCAGAATGACTTGGAAGAGCAGGAGGATCATTCAGAGTTTCCGTGTCTTTCCTTGCCCGTCATGGCCATCTTAATATTGTTTTCAATTATATCTAATCAAAGAGCCAGCTGAACTAAAACTGTATTTGAAGAGGAGGCAGCAGTTTGAGGTTTGCAGCCACAACAGGGGAATATTTTCTATGTCTGCTGAATGTGAGTTGCAGAGTGAAGCACTGGTCAATTCTCAACAATAGATGTTAGATCCCAATATGAAATTCCACCTTCCTCAGCTCACCTCTTTCACACCATGAGGCCACAAAGCTCCATTGATCTTCCTCTTGCAAGCATTACTATGTTTTCCTCCCTTGTATGCCAAGGGAAAAGGTTAGTGTGTGTAAGTGTGTGTAAGTGTGTGTGAATGTGTGTGTGTGTGTGTGTGCTTGTGTGTGCATATGCTTGTGCCCATATCTCCATCACCCTATTATCTCTTTCCCCACATATCCAAATGTCACTACATCTTTCTTGCAAATGTCTTCTTGTGATTTGTGGATGCATGTGTGTCTGCTTTACATGCAGAGGTGTACGTTTGTGTGTGCTTTACGTTTTTGTGTATGTCTGTAAGCGTATGTGTGCATTTGCACTGAATTCTCCACAAGTTGTGTGCCACGTGTGTGTGTGTGTGTGTGTGCGACCAGATCATGCAGGCTAGCCTCACCGCGCTCCCAGTGGTGTCAGAGCCCAAGCTCAGAGGCCCGGCGCTTAGCCCTGGTGTCGATAAGCGGCCGCTCTTCAAAGAGTGCTGAGGAAAAACGGCTCGGCCCTGTCAAAGTCGGACAAATTCCCTGCTAACACCCTGAGCCTTGCTGCTCGAACAGTTCAAAGAGCAGAAGAGAGGAAGGAAAAGGAATGGAAGGGAAAAGGGGGCGGGTGGGTTTATATACCTGTGTGTGTGTATGTGTGTGTGTGTGTCTTTTTGAGGTTGAATCCTCTTGATGGACATGATGCACTCGAGCCACAAAGCACAGTTGTAGCTGGGCAATTCTTATCAAGTTGTGTTCATGGTCCTCAAACATGTAAAAGCTCTATTCAATAGCACATCTGACAGAACTATATTTGGGAATATATATGTAATAGGTGGTGCTACAGAAAATCTCTCCTGCATCAGGCAGGCCCAAACTGGCATCCAGTACATTCTTAGTAGCAGCACTATTACAGCGGCTCCATCCAGAGCTCACTTTACCATCAGTGCTCCCAGTGGTGTGTGCAGTGGCTGCCAGTCTGCAGCCCATCTGCCTCCAGGAGACGACATCCTGCACAAACCCAGCAAAATGGCCGGCAATGCTTCGCCTGTTGGAACAAAGAAACATATGATGTGTGCAAAACTTGTAGAAGAAAAAGGAGAGGGGGTTAAAAAGCATGGCCTCAGCAACTCCACTTTCTTGTCGTTGGCATTAATTCGTTCTCGAGAACAACAAACGGTTCTTACATGCTCTTGAGAGGTTTTTTTTCTTTTATCAGCCTCTCAGATATTAATTATATATTTATATATGGAATATGCAAAAAGAGCTGAGGAATGTTGGGAAAGGCAAATGATTAAAAATTAAACAATGCAGAAAATCACTCTGTTACCTAAAGGGATCCTACAGTACATCTCTCTAGTTTTTTTTTATCTTTATCTTTACTCCCTCTCTCCCTTGCCGCTTTCATTTTTTTCCTCCTTTTTTTTTGGTTGAAGATTTCTTTAAAGCTGTCTTCTCCGCAGGCACGCATGCTTCCCAGCCCACAGACAGCGGCAGAGTGTGTGTTCTGCATATGTCTGTCTTCCCTGTGTGTGTGTATGTGTGTGTGTGTGTCTGCGCACAGCAGCATCCAGGCTATTTGTCATGGCGTTGGCTGTTTGCTGGGTCAGTCCAGATAAACTAATGTGTCAGTGCAACGGGGCTCTGCCGCTGACCAGAGCGCCTGCAATATGCAAAGACTTTGAATTATTTCTCTGCCCTGTGGCTCCCCCGCCGAACACCATGCAAAAAGTAGAGGGAAGAAGATGAGGGCGCAGGAAGGGAGGGAGGGGATGAGAGAACACGATTTGGAATATGGAGGGACAAAAAGAAAAAAAAGAATGAGATATTGGAGGGCAGTGCAGAGGATTTGGGAATTGTTTGTAAGAAGGAAGTTGCCCACTAGCAGTGGAGAAGAGGAGTAAAAGAAACACAGGGAAAGAGATAAAGTGAAGGAAAAACTCACCAGAGAAAATGGTGACACGGGCCAGTTTGTGCCAGTGTTTGCCCTCAGGGAAAGAATTAGCCAGCCTTTGAAAAAAAACAGAGAGGCCTAAGACTAACACTCACAAGGTCACAGGTTCACTGGTCACACTCATTGCTTTGAACACACTGATTGCTTTGTATGAGTGTGTGTGATCATGGGCAAATGTGCCTAAGAACGTATTGATGACCTAAAGCACTTACTATTACATCAAAGTCCAGAAAACATGCAGCCACAAGATGCATTTTTCTTCTAATTCTCAGAAATAAGAATTTATTTTTATCTTTTTGGTGTCAGAATGTGATTCGCAAAAAAGTGCAGTGAACTGTGAGCGAACACTTCACCATCAAACACTGTCATCCAAAGCTTGGTGCACACTAGTGGATTTTCAAATCAATGTTTTTTTAAAAGGCTGGTGTTACTGTTGTACAAAGATGGAGTGAAACTTCTCTGAATTGGGAACTAACCCCCATTGCTGTGTTGTGTAAACCTAAAGTAAAATCTGCTCAATTACCTCTAGTGTGCAGCCGTGAAGCAAAACTGACCACCGTCCTAAACTGCTCAGTTAATCATGCTCACTCCTGACTATGAGGTGTCCAATTGCAGTTGAACACAGTGTGAGTCCTGTTTGATGGTGAGTCCATGAGTTGTTAGAGTGATATACAGGCAACAGTTTTTATGACCTGCTCTGCAGCCAATCTCCAGGGGCTGATATGGGGAAGATGTTTTTGCTTTACCTTTGGGCAGGTGTCATGTCCAGCTTTAGCACAGACTGCATATTAAGATGGACAACTCATCTCCACTGCCTCCCACTATCCACATATGAAGCCTGAATAACACACCAACGCTGCCGTCTTGCTCCGAAGACGTCATTTGAAGCAGTAGCGACCTGAGGATGGAGCTGTGGTAGCGAGGTCCTGCTACATGCACTCAGCCGATCACGAGACAATGTCAGCTGTCAATCATGAAATCTTAGACATGCATCAGTGTGATGAGAACTCAATGTCAATGTCCCATCCACTTACATGGAGGAGGTAGAGTTTCTGACATATACTGCAGTCAGCCACCTGGGGGCAATCAAGATGCTTTGGTTTTTCGGGAGCCGTCCATTCTTACATTGCGTGGAAATGTCAGGGATTAGAAAAAAGGTTGAGTTTTTCTCAGGGAAACTAAACAGTTACTTCCTCTGTGAAAGTCCTGTGTGTCCATTCATAACTTTATCCGCCTCCTCCTACCGCCGATTTTGTTGCTCTACATACTACATCACTTAAGTTCTTTTACCCCATCAGAATCACTGTCGCCTGACAACAAAATTAAACTGTGAGTCATCTGTGCAGCTTGCACAGATGACCTATGGCCTTGTTTATCACAGGAGGACAGTCTCTTTGAATGAGAACCACAACCACAACATGGCTTTTCAGAATAAAAGTCTCTCTTACTCTGAGAAACGCACAGAACATACTGTCAACAGCTTTCATGGGAACTATTTCCTCAGAAGAGACTAGAGGGAAGAGAAAAAAAATATTGTTTTACAATTTGCATAGCCTGCCCCTTTAATATAGGTTTTAAGATATGGTTTTCATCCTAAGAGGAAAATCATGGGAAACTACGGAATACTTTAATTTTGTTGTCATGAAATTGTCTAAAGATAGTGGACATTCTGTACCAGGACAGAATATCTGCTGCAACCCAAAAAAGTGTCAGTACTAGCCCTCAAAAAGCCACATTAGTCAAAGAAAACTGGCAATTTACCCTAAAGTTACTGTGACTTTGTAATCAGAATGACCTTGAAGGCACATATTTGTGTGTACACGCCTATGCCCCCACCACTCCATCAAAACACACACACACACACACGTACACAGCCATACAGATGCTAGTGATCATTATGGTCTTCTGTTTTGTCAAACCTCAGATTCGGCCTTCTTGCCTCTAGCTGACAGCCATATGAGGGGAGATTTTTTTCCTCCCTCCGTTTTGGCAAAGGATAAGACAAGCTGCACAGTGGCATATTAAAATGTCAGCTTAAAATGAAAATAAACAACTTAGGGGTGGGAAAAGGTTTTGCGATACTGTTAATATCACATCCACCCCCGGACAGACTTGGTAAGGCCCTGGGGCAGAGCAGAGATTGACAGGTGGGGAGGCTGGATCTCACAGCCGCAGGGGGGTTCCCCTGTTTGAACGGTCGGAGCTTTAGGTCTTAGTTTGAAAATCGAGTAATAAACAACGATAAGGTTCGAACTTCATTCTGTACACACACACACACACACACAAACAAACACACACACATACTTACACACTAAATGTATGTACAAATATATATACTGTGTGCGGCTGAAAAAGAATTATGAGAATTAGAAGCAGTTTATCATTATATAGCCTTATACCCATATATAGAATAGTGTGTTTTGTGAAAACCCTGATTGTTGGTCGGAATAATTGTGAAGTAAATTGTCCACTTTGACTGAAATGTGTAACGATCACGACCGTTGCATTATTCAATGCAAAATCTCATTCAAATGTTTTAACTTCCTTGAGGTTTCCACACCTATCGTGAAAAGTCTGATGGCCCTGATCAAACAAGGAACCTCACAATTTGATTCTGATTTTCAAAATAAGGTTTTCAATTCAAAAATCTGATTAAGACAGCGATCAGTGCACTGCACATTGATTTAGCATTCGTTTAGTTAAGATCTGTGTGCTGCATCTTTAGCCTTTAGTGTATGAGGGTGGCCCTGACTGGACCCCACTGGCGGCACTGAGGTGCATTACTCTTCTGGTCAACAAGAGATTCTGCTCCTCTGCTCTTTTCTAATCACTCACACTTATAGATATGAATTCATAAGGTTTTAATAAAGATAAGCTCTGTTACTGTAACAAAAACCACATGTATTCCATTTGGTCACTTCAATCCTGATGTCCTGACTGTGCACATCTTGTGTTGTATGTAGCAGATGAGCTACTTGCGTGCATGTTTAAATATGTTCCTCATAAACTCTGAAGCAAATCAACAAACACAAAGTAAACATCAATACCGTTAAGGTCCTAATTACTTTTGATTAGCGTTAATTGTTAAAGTGTAAAGTGAGAGTAGGTCAGTGGGAGAGTGAAGAGAGATATGGTAAGAGATGACCAGACCTTTAATATGCATCTGTCCTGATCCTGAAGCAGCGGTGGTTATATTTATTCAGCGGCGGAACATTGCTAAAAAATAAACGTAGCAGCAAACATAAATCAATTATGTAATGACAGGACATTTACAGGAGGTAGAATTTTTTAGTTAATGATAGTAATAGTGACAATACAGAAATGAATGTAGTTCATCGGTGCATTCATTTTCTCCGCTCAAATGAAAAGACAACTTTTTTTCTGCGCACTTTATTCAAAAAGGTTAGCAAATAGAATAGCTGAATTGAAAGCACACCAATATCAGTTACACGCCTGTCTACAAACCAATCAATCGGTAGATTATTATAGGTAGATGCAGCCCCCGTAGGTAATGATGTCGGGACAAACCCATGTTATACAAAATGCTGTATTGTGCTCTCTAAATTGCAATGTGGAACAATAACAAATGGATCTAATGTCAAATGAAACTATGTAAAAAGACATGAGCCTTGGTTCAGACCATGGTCAAGAATTTCCATTGTTAAAACACCCTACATCTCCTCCCCTGGCATAGTGCATTCTCAGAACAAAGCAATGACACAAAATGATGTACCAAATTGCACCAAACTAGATTTATCATTCCCGACCTCCCTGCTGTACAGGCCTTTTTAAATAATTGTTTGTAACTTTTTTGTAAAATATTCAAAAACCTTTTGTTGCGATGACTGAACTACTGACTAACTGGCTGGGTTTACTTCCTGCAGCTGCTTTATAGTAAAAGCCTTGAAGCAAGAGAATTGACTGTGGTTCTTTACTGACAGCAGCTACAGGAATTATTCATTATTACAACTGCTGTATGGGTCCATTACAGTTGGTCTAAATCAGTACATTAAAACAGCCAGACGTTCATCACATCCATTTACTGTAAATCCCCCCCCCCCCCGGATGAACCTGTTTTTCTTACCATTTGACGAATTTGCCTCAAATCGTTCACTCTGTCTAATCATTGGCTTTCATTACGACAATTATCATGTTCAAATGTAGACTCCCTGAGACATAGTAATGGCGTAATGATGACTTTTACTGACAGGAGCACTTTAATCACATCCACCCTGATCTAAGCAAAACATGCTCTCTAAAACATCCCACCCCATCTCCACGTTTGACAACCTAACCTATTAATGCGCCTGCTGACTTTAAACTGCATAGATCCCCTTTCCTCCTAGTGTTTAAATATACAATTAATATAAGACATCATTATTTTTGGCTTGGTGTGGTCCCCGAGCGTGCTGTTCTGGCCCCATGTACAACACGGAGAGTGTTTGTTGGTGTTAACTAGCACACGTGTCGAAAATAAACACCTCGCTCGACAACGCTCCATTAATAACACGCCTTCGCTTTGTTGCCCGCTTGTTTCTGCTGCTGCTGCGTTTTGTTACTTTGCTGTCTTACTTTCCCTGTCTTTTGTAGTGCCTGTGTGTGTGTGTACAGTAGATTGTGCATGCTTGTGTGTGTATAGTAGCTTGTGCGTGTGTGTGTAGAGTAGATTGTGCAAGTGTGTGTAGAGTAGATTGTGTGTGCATGTGTGTGTGCTTTTGTGTGTGTGTACAGTGTGCTTTAGTGTGTGTCTATGTTGTTAAGAGTACACAAATACATGCACAGTAATAGGAAGATGATCAGATTGTGTGGTTTCTAATCTCCTTTCCAAGCATCATTGACCGCCACACTTTTTGCATATAAAGTATGTACACAAACAACATGCATGGATCTATGTATATTGTTGTGTGTGAGAAAAAGCACACAGTGGCATCAATCCAACAAAGGGCACCCAGGGTGGTCTGTTCCTAACAAAAGGTTTACAGTCATCCTGGTGTCTTTGCACATGCATCCTCACAGTAAAGTGTTTTTAGGTATGAGTGTGTATGTGTGTGCGTTTGCATTCATGTTAACCCTGGTCAGGCTATTTTGGGTGGCTGGCATTCAGGAAAACCTTCCAGAATGTCACAAGAAACAAATAACTCTCGCAAACTCACAGCCCCGCTGTGAACAGCAGAGACATGAAAAAGTGAATATGAATATGCAAATATATCAGAGGGAAGTGAGCAGTTGTTTGAAGAACTGCTGCTTTTGTTTCTGGCAATTAATAGCACAAACAACTGCCCTGTGTCTGTCTGTGTGTCGGTCTTTCTTTCTCACGCGGTCTATAAATATGGTTCGCAGAGTTGATACAGCACTCTCCTCGCCTAGCTCCCTCGATGGACTGAGATTAGCAATGGAAATGGAAAATACATAATGCAATGATAATAACGCTAGTCAGATGGACGGATTCGGAATAACCAACAATTCAAAAATGACATGATCAGCTTCTGAATCGTTAAATGACTCCTGCACCTCCAAAGATTATCTCTGTTAAAAAAGATTTTAGGAAAAATAAACTTTTCTCTTACTACTGAGCACAAGTAGGTTAAAGCTGAGAGAACAGACGAGACTTCATTCCTCCCTAATGGATGCAACAGTATTATATAGTGTTAACTTTAAACTCAACTACTTCATTGATTCATAAAAAATTGCTGTCCTGTGATGTTGAGATCAGGGCTCATTGGAGGCCGAAAGACAGAATGCTTAAAATACATTGGCCTCTCTGTCCAGCTGCAGAATAAACTACATAGGCACCCAGAAGAGTCCATGCCTCCACCAAGGCCCAACAGTCCTCTCCAATTCAAACAAGCTGCAACAAACTAGAAACACTCCCTAAATTTACGATATTTTTATTCATCCAAATCCAGTGAAAGTGTTGAAATGTGTCACAACTTAATACAAAGTGAAAATCAATTATTTGATCCGCACCAAATTTGAATGGCTTCTTCCTTGAACCCATGTTGGAAATGTAATCATGCCGGGTGAAAACATGACCTGGAGGTAATGAGAATGGCACCCAGTAGAGCGCACACCTCCATACTGCTTGTGTGATGTCACACTTGAAGTGTCCGCAAGCCCCAACATTCAAATTTAACTTAAAACATTGTCATAGATAATCACTTTAGATTTTGGAGTGGACAGTAGGGTGACAGTCTATGTGACGGTGTTGCAGATCTGTACCTGTCAATATGTTTACACATCTCAAAGGATCTTGCCTCAAAATCTGGCAACCATCAACTTTAAACTGCAGATTTCAAAGGTCACAGAATAAAAAATGTATTCACTGGACAAAATGAACACTATTTGATATTGTATTGAAATTCAACTGGTTCACGTTTGTTGTAGCACTTTTCATATCATAAATTAACAGTGACATTGTTCACCTGCATGATTGGATGTTAGAAACCACACAGCTTGGACTGAGCCAATGATTGTGACGCATATAAAATACCTGATGTCAATACACCAATAAAAGCAAAACCTTTTCCTCGGCCTGACCGCTCAGTTACACTGTGGATTATTCCTGATAATGGCTAAAGGTGTGTTGAAGAGGGTGCACTCGAATGCAATGTCGCTCTGAAGCCTCACAGACATGAATAAATGCAACATTTACTCTCCCAGCACAACTTTTTGGCACAAATATGCTTCTTTTTGAGTTGAAAATGTTGAACCGGTGTGAATAACATTACGTTAGTAACTACAGCTCATGTCTGTAGACTTGGCAAATAATCCCAGACTGCACAATGAGTCCATTGGTCAAATGTGCAGTAATGAAATGGGCTAAAAGGTGTCTTTGCAGCCAACACCATTATCATCAAAATTCAAACTTCTGGACGAGATGGGTGTTGTTTTCTCACAGTTTATACATCCAAATCATCAGTCCTCCGTTTGATGAATGACGAAGTGTGGTGAGAACATGCCCTGTCACATTTCATGGGCGGCTAAGTGCTGAGAGAACAGGGCCTCTGTCCGCCATGCACAGGCTTCTCCTCATATATTAATGATAATGAGCAAAGGGGTGACCAGGCCCGAGGCCCACAACTAGCATCTCCTTATTAGAATAACCCCTGCAACTCTCATACACACACACATATATACACACACACTCCAGTGACTGTGGACATGAACTTGAGCACATGACCATATGACAGGCAATATGAACATACCATGCAAGAACACGCAAATTCATGCAGGCCAACAAAGAGACACATTATTCAGAAGATGGCTAATGTGAAAGCACACAAACACACACACACACACACACACACACACACACACACACACACAGATTGGACAGACATGCAAATGGACACCCAGTGGGACTGAGAGAGAGGGGAGGATTCCCCTCTGGCCAGAAAGCCCATACTCTCCATCACCCCTACCTCCACATACCCTCCTGACCCATGTCACACACAATCAGCCTCCCCGTCCAGCACACACACTTCGAGTCCCCTTTTCTCTTTCCAACACACCACATTACCCTGCTACACACACTATCTGCATCTCTCCCACGCATCCAGACACACACACACACACTCACACACACACTGAGACATGGCGGATGCCCTGCCTAACCCCTGGACCCCGTCGGTCATTAGTATGGAGGCCTGTCTGTGTTTGTTTGGCTTCTAATGGACCATTTAAATGCAGAATATTCACAGCAGACAGGGCCATCCTCGGGGACAGTGCGCACACAG
Organism: Paralichthys olivaceus; assembly: GCF_024713975.1. NCBI lineage: Eukaryota > Metazoa > Chordata > Actinopteri > Pleuronectiformes > Paralichthyidae > Paralichthys > Paralichthys olivaceus. The sequence continues at coordinate 4,079,861 of NC_091106.1, forward strand.
GCCTGAATATGCTTGGGCTCCATTATCCTGGAGGAAGTTATCCTTATTATCATCACACAATGCCACACTGACTGGCAATGAGTTTGCTCTGGCCCTCAGCTGGCTGTCTCCGCCCTTCATGTACTGCTGTGAATGTGTTAATGGAGCCTTCCAGGTTTGACCACTGGAGCCCACAGCATGGGATCCTACACATTTTGATTATCTATAACTAAAGACAGTATTAAAGGTCCAGTGGGCAGGATTTATGGGGATCTGCTAGCAGAAAGTGATTGGGAGTTTTATCAGCAGAAACTAAGAGTTGTTGTGTTTTTCTTACCTTAGAATGAGCCTTTAATGTCTACGTTGCCCGTTTCCACCATGCTGCACCCACAGGATCCTACATTGGGCAAAGCTGACATTGGCTCTGGACATGGCCTCTCACATTTTAGATCACCTGTAGGCCACCGTGTTCTCCAACTTTCTGCCACTAAACCCTACACAAGGTCCATTAAGATTTTTTGCAGATTATCAGTCGCACATCCTGTAAATTTTATTGTCTTTTTTGTCAGTAAACTCCTGATAATATATTTAAGAGAAATTATGTATTTGTTTTGTCAAATGGGTCTTTTTCATAGGTTTGGCCGTTATTCTGACCAATTACCATTATTTTTATTAACCTTGTTTTCCTTATTCTATTGTGATATTATTGAACATCACTGGTCAACTCATTGTTTTTTTAAATATGCTTTAGAAATTGATTTCATCATATTTATTTTATCATCATCTTTACTGAATTCAACATGTGTACAGTATTAGTTTTACACTACAAGTACTAAAAATCTTACCCACACTGTTCCACACTTTTAAAAGACTGTTGCATTTGACCAACCAACTTCATGGTGCAGCCTTGTCCTATTGTGCTTGTCAATAAAAACATTTTTTTTGTTTAAATATAAAGATAGATTGCAATAACCAAAATATTGTGCTTGTGTTTTGTGTTGCACGACTATTTATTGATTTATTTATTGCATTGCAAATCAAACATCGCCAAGAAAAATGTTTCTCTCTGTCCTCTTGTTCCTGAACCAGTTTTCTTCATTTACTTTGAGTTGTAAAGCTGTAAATTGCTCCTCAATTTTCTTTCTGACAATAGAGTCTAAATCACACCCAGAACCCCCACTGATTTCTTTTTTGCTTGAATTGTATAGACTCTCAAAAGTGATTGATGTTGTCACATTTGAGCACTGAACATGCTCTAAAACATGCTTAGAATTAGTACGCCGTGATGAATTGGAACAATGCTCCAAAAACAGAATTTGAAAAAAAAGAATTTAAAAATTAACATAGTTTTTGTTTTTATGTTTTTGGGAGGATGGGTCACATTTAAACAATGCCATCACACAATTCAAGCTGCCATCAGCTTTAAGATAAAGACACATGGTCGGCCTTTTTTTTTCAAGACAGGCTGCTTCAAATTACTCATCAGTTTCCAGTGCAACTTCAGCTGCCACAACTCCATGACTGGATTGAGCTAATGCTAATGCCAGCTAATATGTCATGACTGTGTAACGCCATGGGCACACTGATGAGCAGTGCCTGTGCGTCACGGAATGTGCTCCTTTTCATTTTGGTGCCCATGTTATTGAGTTAAAGCAGCCCCCTGCCCACGTAAGGCCGGAGATGTACTTGCTGTTAACTATGTGTAACGTGTGCGCATGATGGTTGCCTCGGGTATCCTGCGTCCATTTGGAGCATCGTTTGTGCACGTCCTCAGAAAATGCCAGATACAATATGCACTTGACCAGTAGGTGCAGTGTAGCAGTAGTATTAGGGAATGTGACAGGATGAGGGGTCAATGGGCACAAAAGCAGCAACAACAATGGCGGAAAGTTTTGAAGACGAGTTTATTGACCAAGTCAGCAATTACCTGCATCTGTACGATGCCTCATTGCTGCTGCACAGTGACAAATATGCTAGTCAAAATAGCTGGCCACAGATCAGTACCTTTTTTGGAGTCGACGTGGAAACCTGCAAAAATAAATTGAAACAAGTCCGAGACCGTTACTTCCGTGCACGGCGGAAAATTAGTTTCGCCATGTTTATTGTTTACATCGGCAAGTATGTGAACACCTACCTTCACGACGCAGCCGGTTGTCTACACCAACGCGTGTTTAAACAGCAAGTATATCTCCGGCCTAAGACGCACCTGAGACACACATGCTTTCACCACAGTTTCTATGTCTGTCTGTTGAATATGTCACATACATACATGTTTGCGAAGCACGCTAGAGTTTCTGTTGACTGAATCCATTCATTTGTTTTAACAAGATTTATATTGTGAGATATTTGCAAGACCAGAATACGCACAGCTTCATATCTTGGAGTCCTGGTATTTAGTTGAGTATATATATGTTACTTTTACGGGGAAAATACCAGAGACCTCAAGTAGCGTCAACAACAACTGACATGTGGGAGATGCAGCAGATCAGTGATGTGTGTAGTGGTCACACACTGCACACGCAGTGTGAGGCCCAGGTGTAATGTAGAGTGCTGGAATTATTTTCCGTGCAATCGCCTCTCTTCCAAATCTCCTAAGTCTAAAACGAGTCATAATGTTTCATAATGTCATGTCAACACAGACAACAGTCTAAACAAGTGGATTCCACTGAGTGACGATGGTGTTGTTTGCTAGTTCCTTTACACACAGAGGCCGTAGAAGGGTGCGTTTGGAGACAGTGATGTGGTCTGCCTCACTATTCCAGATGGCATCTGCATCAGGCAAGGACAGTAAACAACATCAATAATGATAATAATAAAATGGTATTACAGTAACTTTACTGTAACCTTCAATGTCTTTTACTAATAAGTTGTGATATAGGCCACCTATTATTATTATCACATTATTAAATTATGGGAAGAAATAATCTTTTTTTAGGTCGGCCATGCCAGTGAAACTATACAATGGGCCAGTAAAACTCTGGTCTACTGGCCAAATGTGGGCCAGTGAGGAAATTGTTATGGTGAACACTGCTACAGTATTATCCTTCTGGTTTTTGAATGAGTGTACTGGTATGTTATGGTTATGGCCTTCAAAAATCATTATCAATCAAACCCAAAACATGAGCTGAATACCGCCTTTTCTAATTCTTTGCTACAGGCACATATGACTAATGCAGGACATCAAGTCTGGCAGTGTTATTTAACTTGACTCTCTGATAATATTGTGATTTGTGTTTGTATTAGTGGATGTTGCAAAATGCTGTGAAGCATCAGAGTGAGAGTAGGTGTTGCTGTCCAGTTCAGGCCTCTCTCCTTCTCTCTGTCCTTCCTCGTGCTTAATCTTATAAAAACGTGTGGGACTTTGGCGGGAGGCCGAGCAGAGTGACATCCTCTGCCGCCGGCCGTAGATTAGCATAATGTTTTTGAGTTGAAATGTGTGCCAGTAAATTGTGTGTGTGTGTGTAATGCATGCAGTCCAGTAGATGTGTAATGCACATTTACATAAAGGTATCTATATATGTGTATCCTAAGATGTGTGTGTGTGTGCACATGTGTGTGTGGTATATATGTTCAGTGCTCTCTGGGGAGCGGCGGTGGTGGTGGAGGGGGAGGGCTGGAGGAAGGCTACTGGCCCAGCGGGAGGCTCCAGATGTGGGGCTACTGAGCTGACAGGCCTGGGCCCCTCTGGGCGTGTGTGTGCCAACCACAACCTCACTCGCTTTGCAGTAGCCCCTTCTGCGGTCTGGTCATGGTGTGTGGAGAAAGAGAGAGAGACTTAAGGTTATGAAAAATCTGAAAAATGAGAAGGAGGAAAAAAGAAAAAGGGATGGTTGGAGAGAAGGCAACCAGAGAGAAGGAGAGCAAGTATGGTTGCAACACCAGCTTCTATCCAGGCTGATATCTGCAGCTTGAAGTGCAAAATGAGAGAATATTATCAAAGAGTTTAGATCCTTAGATTGTTTTTTACATTCATTACTTGAGGAGGTGTTGAGCTGCACTGCTAAGCCTCCAATAGGAACAACTATACACCTGCTTCTCCATAGTTATAAAATCAGCCAGTCATGTGGCAACAGTGCAATAAATACAATCCTCCTGGTCTCCTGGGATTTTCACACACAACTGTCTTTAGGGTTTTTACTTAAAATGGTTAGAAAAACAAAAAAAAACATCCAGTGAGCAGCAGTGTTGATGAAAGAGGTGAGAGGAGAATGGTCGGACTGGTCGAGAGGCTGCACTAACTCAGATAACCACCGTTTTAAAACCGTGATAAAAGAGAAGCATCGGAACGAATAATAACAGTGAGCTGTATGATCTGCAGAGACCGCGTCAGGTTCAAGTCCTGTCCGCCAAGAACAGCAAAGTGAGGCTGCAGTGACACAGACACGCCAACACTGCACAGTTGAAGACTGAAAAACGTAGCTAAATCTGATGAATGTGGATTTTTGCTGAGGCTGCAGATGAAGAGTCACAATCTGGAGTCAATATCATGAATATATGGAGGAAACCTGCCTTATGTCAACTGTTCCTACTGCTGCTGGTGCTGTGATAACAGTTTTCTCAATACGTTTTAGCTCCTTAACATCAATCGATCAAGGTTAGAATGTCACAGTCTGAGTATTGTTGCTGACCATGTTCAGGTTACCATCTTCTAATGGCTACTCAAAAGGATAATGCCCCTCGTCACAATCTCAGTGAACTTTAGTGACTTCCACAGTAACCAGAAGTGAATCCAGGAGAACCTTTGTGATGGAGAACAGGAGATTGACGGCATGAATGTGCAGCTTACAAATCAGCAGAAATGATAATGATGCAGAACCTCAGAGGAAAGTTTCAAACATCTTTTTGGAATCAATGACGTGAGACACTGAGGCTGTTTGAGAGCAAAGAGAGAAACTATCCAGTAATGGAAAAGTGTTCTTGGTTGAATGTGTCTTCAAGGAAAAGGCTCAGCAATAGCTTGATTGCTTTCTTGTTTAGTGTTATGTGAGCAGGTTGGAAGTACCATGTTTCTGTGCGCACAGACCAAGATACACAGTCCTAACCTCTAGTACAAGTTCTGGTAGTTGTGTCAAATGTCAAAATAAAAGAGTAATTAAAGCTGAGGTTACTTAAGTAAAACATTGTTGTGACGATCACACCGTTCATTAATGCAAACAGTGATTACACACAGCTTTGACCAACACATTGGGTCAGTGACAGTGTTTGAAATTGGCTCAGATGCACATAATGACACCGAATGTGTTTAGACAAATTCATTTTTCCTTGCAGCTTTGCAAACAGCCCACTTTTTTCCCCTGCAAAGATCTTTTTAGTTCAAAGCTGTTTTTTCTGAGTCAAGGCCAATAATGGACTAAGAATCTGAGTCAGAAAAGTTAATAAATACTGCAATCCTTAAATTGTGCCCTTGAGCAAGGTACTGAAACCCCAACCTCTCCAAACAAATTGCCCCATCATCACCATTAGAAGCTGTGGCTGCGCTGGGCAGCTGTGAACTTTAAATGTGCCCAAAAATCTGAAAATAAAACAAGGCAGTGTCGAAGAACATCCAGATCATAGTGCTTATTTAAATTTCCCTGGAAAAAAATAAAGGTTACACACATTAACAAAGTGATTCAGTGCCGGGCTGTCTCACTGTATCAGTAGCAGGGTGGAGCAGAGTGTACTGCAAACACAAGGCGCTTGTTTTTTTTGTTTTTTTCAACAGTAATAACTCCTCATAATCTTCTGCAGGAAGGCACGCTCACAAAGCCACATGCAAAAGATTGCTCCCAGACACACAAGTACAGATGTATACAGCTCACAGGCCTATAGGTCCACAGCGACAAACACAAACTGTTATAAAACACACACACAACACACACACACAGTATTGTGCGCTCAGTGTTGTGGACAGCGCTGTGTTGAGCCTGCAGCAGTTCTCCTACTGAATGCTATCTCCTCTTATCTGTATGTGTGACTGGCCTGGTAACACTGGGCCTGCTCCATATGTCTTATCACTGGGACAGGCAGCAACCCCCTGGACACACACACACACACACACACACACACTCACACAGAGATATTAAATGCACACACTCACACAGAGACATAACATGCACACAAACACACACACACAGACACAGACAAAGGGAGTTGTTGAAAACCTGCAAACGATCAGTGAATTGCGTTACCTTGAGTTCACATAATCAGGAGGGTAAAGCGCTGAAGATGGCGTCTCGACTGAAAAGCTTAAGCCGCACTTCACTTCTGCTCGCTGCAGCTCCGGGAATGACACAGGTCCATATCGCACCTGTTGTAGGCAGTGGTCATGTTTGAGCGCATTTGGCAAAGAAATGAGGAGTTCAGCTGTCAGCTGTGCAGTGGGGAAGTGAAAAGTTGGGTAAACTGCCATCCGTGCAGGTGGTGGACAGCAAAATGATCACAATATAAAAAGTAAGGTATATTAATTAAAGGTCCAGTGTGTCAGATTTAGGTGAAGGGGATCTATTGGCAGATATTTAATGGAGAATAATCCTCATGATGTTTTCACGAGTTTGTTTCATCTAAATTGTATGAATTGTTGTTTTCTTTACCCCAGAAAATACCCTTTATATTTAAATACCTTATATTTACATCGAGGGGACCCTCTCTACGGAGGCCATGTTTTTTACATTAGTCCAGACTGGACAAACTAAACACCTTTTGAGTTTTTATGACAACTAAAGGCTACCACAGGTTCTCTTTTTTATTTTGAAGGGGAGGTTCTACACACTGAACCTTTAAATTGCATAGCGCAGACATACAGTTGGCCGATGCTGCAAAATCCTCTGAATCTGGTGAATTCTGAGTGTCCATCAAAATAAACCTATTAATGGTAAATGGATGTTTATGGGATTTTCTTCATGCACAAATGTATTAGAAAAATGGTGATGCATTATTAACAATCAATACATCCACATAATCAAACCTCCATAGTATTTGTGTGTGTTGCTGGTGTCACAACTTCCTGAGGTTTAATTCCACTTCACTAACTCATGATGCAATGTTGTGAAAGCCAATTGGCATTGAAAACAAAATTTGCCGGACTCAAGGCCTGGCAGTGATCCGACTAAGCAGGTCATCAAACTGGCCACTGATCAGCTTCAGGTAGCGCTGGAAATCATCCAGACACAGCTCCTGGAAAGGACGCTCCTCTGCCGTTTCCAAAACATGTACAATGCAGCAACTGTAGTCTCTTCAGCCAGTTCTCTTTTCCAGACAACAGGCAAATATTCAGCAGCATAATGGGAGGATATTTTACATTAACACATGACACATTGCCTCCTTGGTGCAAATGATGTTCCTTTTACTTCAAACACTCTCTAATCATCTTAGTCTGAATGAATATGTGCCAGAAGGGCAAGAAACTTCAGTTTACTCATCCCTGTACTCCAGACTTGTCAGACACACTAAACATGTGCACCAGGCTTCTATTTAGTTTCAAATTACTGTGAATGAAAGAGTTTGACAGAAAAAATGAAAAAGAAAATATGGGTTAACTTATAACACACCATCTAAATAAGCAGTTTCTGCCGGTCAGCCCATCACCACTGCACACAATGTGGATGCACATGCTGATGCGCACACACACACACACACACACACACACACACATGTATACTGCATACTTTGTTGCCCCTGGTGTGCTGGAGGTGGGCGGGGTGGGGAGGGGGCTAGTGCCTGGGGCCATATGGCAGAGACACAGACATTTACATAATGTCATATTTTATTTAATTAGCCATTCTAAATGCAATCAAAAGCTGATGAGTGGCTCTGAGCTGCCTCGCTGATTGGCAACATGATAGCGCTCTGACCCCAAACACAGCCGCGCTGCATCCCAATGATGCAATATTGAAACCATCCCTGTGCTCCTGTAGAAACTAAATTCTCAACTTTGAGTGTGTGTGTGTGTGTGTGAGTGAGAGAGTGAGAGTGAGAGATAGAGAAAAATGGAGAAAGAGAGACAGAGAGGGAGAGTGGGTGTGTGTGTTCATTGTTTTGTTATTGTGCGTGCATGCAAGAGGCAAGTAACTTCATCATTCAGTAACTGAGAAGGGGTGAGAGAAAAAACACTTCTCGTAAAGCAACAATGAAAGAAACAAAGGAAAAGAAGAAGAACAACAAAGAAAGAAAGGAAGGAGGGACAGACAGAGTGGGTCAGCCAGTGTTTATCACATAGTGTGAGATATATTTGGGGCTGGTGTGATGGTCCAGGTGTGTGTGTGTGTGTGTTTTCTGAGAAACAGAAACCAGACCGATAGACTGGTCCTTTAGGACCACCCTGCTCAACCAAGTGTCAAACACATACTATCACACACACGCACAGGCACACACATACACATCGAAACTGCCCTCCCAGAGGAGAGAAGCACTGGTGGGCAAAGGGACCAGTTCCCCTTGAACAGGAAGGAAGGAAGTAAGAACTAACACCACTGTGAATACACACACACACACACACACACACACAGAATGACTGCACAAGCTTGAATGCACATGTATAAACTTATTAAAGCACACAATACAAACAGGTGTTCATGCACACATCCACACACATGTGGTCAGCCAAACACATGCATGCACGCACACACACACACACACACACACACACACACACACACAGCAGTGCTCTCAGCAGCAAGTCAAATAAACTGTTTGAGCAGGGCGGTCAGGTGCTGCATGGTTTAACAGGGCCAAAGTGTTTTAAAGAGGCTGCTGAAAGGTGCTCAATATGGAATGGGCTTTCTCCTGCTGGAATAAATCACTCTTTGTAGTCGTCAGCTCACAAAACTGCCCATGTTAAAAGCAAAGTTACGACAGTAAATATACAGTATGAAGCATTAAGCCTGATGAAGTCACTGCTACACTATCCACCTCCGGTTGAGCTGATAGTTTCAGTTTCAATATTTAATATGATTACATTTTGTACTGAGTTTTTTCCTTTCCCACCTGAATCCGTTCAGTGTAAGAAGTGCTCAAAGTCACACCACACACACACGAGTTGTTTATCTATGGCAGCAAAAAGCATCCAAACACACACACACACACACACACACACACACTAGACGCAATAAAAACTTCACTCCTCATGTTTATGAATTGTGTCATCGCAAAACTTCATCAAACACTGGCTTCTGTAATTTGTGTTGTGGTGATTAAAACACAACACACATGGCCCTATACTGACCTCAGGGTAAAGCCCACTCTGCAGGTCTTCTGCACTGTACTGCTGCAGAGAGGGAACAGGGTTTGGCAACGAGACTCATGTGTAATACTCACTGTATAGGACATGAGGACAGATTTAAATGCACAGTCATACGGGAAGACAGAAAAAAAAGAGAAAGAAGGCATTTGTAATACAACATGCATCCTGTTCTAGAGGTGCACTGGAGTTAATGCTTTTGATCCAAGGCTCCCAGTGGTTACATGTGTTGTTCAATATACAAAGTTTCCATTGAACCTTTTTATAGTGAAAGAAATAAATAAGTAATAAAAGTATCAAGATGGATTATGTTTTTCCCCCAAGATCTGTTTTTGTGCTCAGAGTGGGAATGTCTGTAGAAAAGCTTTTAAATCATTGTGGGACATTAAAACTCTGCAGAGACTCTCCAGAAACCAGACAGATGACATCGCTTTCGATATTTCAGCACCTTCTTAAGTCAGGGTGAGACAGTCTTCACTGCAAGTTTTCTACACAGTTATGTAATCACCTCCCACACCATACTGGAATGATTTGTCTGGTCGGACGTCAAATAGAAGAAGCCGACTCCTGCAGACTGCCGACACATGGTGAGTTTATTAAATATATGACGTTTTCTGTCAGTCGACGTTGTATCTGTGTAGATCCGTTTACAGTGTTTTTATTTCCAAGGAGGCTAGGTTTGTGGACCTGTGTCCAACAACAATAGCATTACGATAGGTAAAAGAAATGTTCAAATTGGCTGCCTGTAAACCAGCTCTTAGATGTAAAAGGTCATACGAATGAACAGTCTCAGAAAGATGCTTTGAAGCCACAGTGGAGGGAAACTACCAAGCTACAACTGCCCTGAATGTTACCCTGATCTACAAACCTTCATCAAGACTGACACTGGTGATTGAAATACTATCCACGCTGGTGTTAGTGGTTTGCCACCCTTCACTGTTATAGGCCAAGTGGTTTTCAAGCTGTCTTAACTGCATGGCAAGGGCAGAGAGGTTGTTTCATATTAACTCATCAGACATATTGCAAGAAGAGAATTAATGTCGCTACAGAGACCCTACTTGTCACTTTTATCTGCCTTCGGAAACAGTAGACACTAATATAACATAATGTTGTTGTATGTGTGTGTGGGGGTTGTAACCGCAATAGTATTTGTGTTTTCTCACAAGGATATTGGCATTGTAAACTTACACAGTCCCCACAGTTCCACTGCTCTTTTCTTTTGTTCTGCTCCACTGGGGATGTTTTGTTTTGTGGCTGGTGTTTAAGAACAAGACCGCAGACACACACTAACAGCTGACAATATTAACGTGCTGGGGTTTAGCAGCTATAATATTTACCATGTTCACAATCTTAAGTTGGCGGGTAAGCATGTTATGTTCAGTTTGCAATGTAGCAGAGGCAGATGAGAATCTGATTAGTTTTGCTAAGTGAGTAAAGGTCACGTCTGAATTTTTAAGACGGCGATGCTCGATGAAATATTCAAAAATATCGTGTTCATCCAGAGGAGAATGTATACATTATGTCTGACAGTGAATTCAAATGGAAATCTATCAAAGCAGTTGTTGAGGTGTTTCACTCTTAACCACAAGTGTCAACCTCATGTTGTTTGGGGATCCCCAAAGTCAACGGGGGGGCATCTGTACACAATGTCATGGGAGTCCATCCAATGATTGTTCAGATACTTCAGGCTGGATTATAGTAGTGAACCAACTGATGAACCAACCAACTCTGCCATCCATAGAGCCGTGTCACTCGCATGGCTACCTACCTAGACTAGTAAAGGTCGGACTCTAAAGCCATATCCCTTGTCGGCTGTTTTTCATTACAACAAACCAAAATAGCGGTTCATGAAAATGGGTTTGTTTTGAAGGTGACATCACATGCCACGTGAGGAAAAGGTTATGTCTAATTAAAATGCCATGGAATGTCCTTAATTATAAAAAGGTGCATCTTGTTCGGAACATTTATGCAGTCAGAAAGTTAGACTGTCTACCTAGCAAACTCTAGGTGTTTAAGTTTGTGCAGTTACTTTGGAAAATGTTTTCATGTTCCTGGTGATGGAGAAAAGGTCAGAGGGTCATCAAAGAAATGTGCGACTAGTTTCAACAATTATTTTTTTAAATATTTCATTATGGACAAAAGAGTTGGCAAAGGTAAAGGAAGACCTAGATGGCAAGAGGTCAGTTTGTCATGAAAAGTATTGAAGGTCATTCCTCAGGGAATCATGAATATCCATATTTAACAAACAATGCCTAGTACTGGCCCCATAAGCTTTCTTTGTTACAAAATGATACAACACTGGCAACCATGATTTAGACCCCCGTACCTCCTTGTCAGAACGTAACTTAATAAACAACATGCAGCACAATAACAGTACACTCTACTGGTGTGTTGGCTTTAAGGGCCTCACATGCTCCCTTTCACCTTTTCTGACTCTGTCACGCAAAGACGAACACACACAAACACAGCCAGGCACAGTCTCTTAAGGTTCTGGTCGCCCCTCCTATTGTTTGCAGAACCAGGCAGGGCTGTGGTCATTGTGTTTGGGGAAGGAGGGGGGGGGGGGGGGGGGGGGGGGGGGGGTCTGTCTGGTTAGGAATTGATTCAGTCTGGGACTGAGACACAGGGGTGGAAGGTCATAGCCCTTGACTGTGACCCCCACCACCTCCACCACCAGCAGCTGAGACAGTGTGTGTGTGTGTGTGTGTGTCTTTAAATGTGTGCATGTTGTGGAGCTTTTATGATAATTCCTAAGAATCTGTAAGAATGTGAAGATCGATCGTTTCTGTCCGTACATCTTGATAGTAGCATTCACACACACTTTTTACCTCTTTCAATATAGCTGTGTGTGTGTGTGTGTGTGTGTGTTGGTCCCATGATGAGGATTGTCTAATTAGGACCAGGAGGAAGCACAGGAGGAGGTGCAGGGTCAAAGGAGAGAGGGGATCGATCAGGACTGATACCCCACCTCCCACCATTGCCGCCGCCACCACCACGCTCGTCACCTGCCACAGATAACACACACACAAACAGACATACTCTGATACACTCCTGTTCTCATCACGCCCCACACACAAACATCAAACTACACATGCACATACTTTTAATACAATTCCTCGCGTTAAGAAATCAGCTCCTAATATACCAGAGATTAACACACACACGTGCAAAGTCAGCAAGCGTCCACTCAGTTTACCGACTATTTCTGGCAATACCTGAGGTTCCTCTGCATTGACACGTGATAGACAAGCACATTAACAAGTAAATGAATACAAAAGAGATGTATGCACACAGTGAAGGACAAACGCTGTGCAAAATGACCTCAACGCACACACACACGTGCAAACACAGTGCAATTTAAATTACTGGGTGCAAATTGGGTGAAGGGGAAGACACAGAAGGGGGTTGGGTTGGAGCGCAACTGAAATGGAAGAGCCGGACTGATCAATACTGCTGGAGATTTTCCTCCCTCTGCTCTCCTCTCAATTGTCATGCTCCCTCAAAGCAATTAAAGACTCCCCGCCTCTCCTGTTCACCACTCTCTTTCTCTTCTCTTTCTCTCCTCTTCCCCCATTTTTTGCACCACAACATCTAGGTTTGTGTCCCTACTTGTCACCTCTGTCTTTCTCTCTGCATGTCTCGTCCTCGTCCCTTGCAACACAGACACATTTCACACATGCATTGTATCTCACTGCAAAGCAACCTAAAGATGTTTCACAGCTTAAATCATGAGAACTAACAGGTTTATGTATTTTACAGTAGATGAACTTTGCCTTCTTTACTTGACATCCTTCCAAGTGCATTTCTCTAATGCCCCAAACTGTAGATGGTGCCTGTGTTGGAGCACCACATGTATCTTGTGCCTAAGTAGGTTAAAACAAGCCTCAAAAAAGAGTTTGCAGACCCTGACCCAGTCCTGTGTGCTACTGTATTCATCCAACACCTGCACTTAACAGTTCCCTATAAGTAAAAGAACAAACAGTGACCAGAGCATGTGACTAGCCCATGAAAAATGACTCCTTAAAGAGAGAGCAGGAAACAGGGCATAGGGATGGACAAATATGGGTTTTAGAGCTCGTAAAAAAATTAATTTGAGGTTCCACAACCCCAATTTTTGTCATGTGATAAAATGTGTATTTTGGAATACAATTTTCATGCTGTATTTCTGTTTCTTTTTGCCCTCCTCTCTTTTATGTGTTGTGTAACCATAATGCACAAGAATAAAGTAAAAAGTTCAAGACTTTTTAGATTTAAAACTTTAAATTGTTTGTTGACCTAAATGTGACATGGGAAGGTTAGTAAGCAAGCACTGATCTGATGCATATGTTTGAAATAAACTGAATTGTGCAATGTGTCGTCCAGATCACAACTTAAGGCAAAAGTGTCTGTAGCTTTTCTGTATGGCCACACTTGAAGGATGGGCCATAAGTCTGCCAAAGCCTGCCTCAGACTCCATCATTAGAATGCAATAATGGGGTAGAGGTGCACACTTCCACAGAGTCTCCTCTCAAAGGCATTCTTGGTGTTCGACTAAGTACACTCTAAAAATCGTAGAAGTCAATATGTGAAGAATGAAAAAAGAGAACTTGAGAGAGCTCCACACGTCTGGTCAATCCCTGTGCAAAAATGTGTGTGTGATCTTTGCATGTTTTTTTCTTGAAGTTGCAAAAAATTGGCAACGATCCCTTATTTTAACATCGGAAAGGTTCAGAGAGTGGATCAGACGCTGTTAGTCTGACAAGCACTTTGTGTAAAGCTGTGTGAGGCCTTTGTTCTATCTAGGAGAAGAATATGCAAAAAAGTTACGATGTTGCTTACAAACAGAAAATAGAAGTTAGATGAATATAAAATGAAAGCATCATGTTACATTTACCATCACTTTGCAAAGGATGTCTTCTGACCAGTTGATTCGCTCCATGTACACGAGCTACAGAGTTTACACTCTCTGTGTGAAGATCCTTTTTTTGGCCGTGAGCACCACACACCAAGCTGTGGCTGGGCTGTGATCAGTCGCTCTGCCAGTTACCCACGTATCCATCTGAGGCCTGATCGACTGCAGTGAATGGGAAATGTGTGAAAAAGCTTTGTGTGGATGATGTTTCTCTGTGTGTGTGTGAGGAGGAGATTTTTGTCAACTTTGTGCTTCTATATGTGTGTATATGTGCTGTATATATGACCTTGTTGTGAGAGAGGAGATACTGCCTATCAGGTGTGCGCAGAAGGCACACAAACATATTTCCACGCAAACACGCTCACCCACCTGCGCACGTGCACATCACACACAGCAGGTGGTCACACGCAGAAGCAGTGCAGATGCTAGGTCAGGCTGTACACAGCAGGTCAGCATTGGCTTTGTGTAACTCAGCATGGCACCAACAAAGATTAGCACCAGTGTGTTGAGGTAACACTTTGTTAAAGAGCTGGTGCAGGGGCATTGTAATTACTCATTGACCCCAAACACCTACAGACACACACATCAGAGCCAAAGGAAATAGTAGTTTGAAAAGCGAGTAAATATGGATGTCTCTGGATGTTACTAAAATATAAAAATGTTATTTCTAATTATTTCACTCTGCAATCTGCAGTAGTGGTGACGACAGTAACAACAGTGAAAGCAGCACCATCTGTGTTATTTGCAATAATAGTATCAGTAATAGACTGTTGTTGTTGTTATGGCTGGATTGAGGTATCGTCCCATTCTTTATCCCAGCACAAGCGTCTCTCAGCATCATTTAGTCTCCCTTAGGTGTTCAGGGCGGGGGCACAATGCCACAAGAGAGAGAGAGGGAGAGAGAGAATTGCATTGTGGTACTCTGAGTGTGACGCTTTGCCTTCACAGACAAATCGATTAGAGACAGTTCAGCACCATGGATGCTCGAGGCGTTTCACATAAAGAAAGAAAGAGAGAGAGGGAGGGAGAAGGAGGGAGGGAGGTTTGCGGAAGCCGGCCCATCCCCGGCTCATTTTAAGGGACGAGAGCCCGGCAGTGTGCAGACTTGCAGACTGCTGCTCACACACTTGGACAGTGATGCATTGTTTATTGTTTTGGCTCCAAATGAATGCTCTTACCAATGTGACACAGGGACATGAGTGTCATTCACAAAGTGATGTGCAGCATGAATAAGAAACATCAGTTAGTGTTATTCAGGTTGTTTTCTCTAGTTATGAAATAGCATGATGACAGCCGCTGACTGAGTGCACATTATGGTTTGTTACACCATGTTCTATTAGGTTTCAGTACAGAGCCAGATCCCTGCTTGTGTCACTTGCATTATTTATACGAGCTGAGATTGAAAATGTAGCCCTGTAAACAGTCGTTGACAAAACGATCAATCCACGACGTCCGTTTCGAAACTTTAGAAGCTTAGAGTTTTCGATCGAATCCCATTTTTTCCTCCACTGATGAACCCCTAAGAAAAATGTGCCCTGAGACATGGACAACATGAACATCAACATTTCCATGACAGCAGAGAAACACTGTCCAAAAACTATATTCCTCAAGGTCAAGAATGAACATTCAGTCTTAACGAGTGTCATAACTAAGTCCACCTGCTGAAAAAGATAATGGGGTACATTTGAAAACTCAAGATCTTAAATTTGGATAGCATGTTTTAATAAAATGTGGTATTAGGCTTGAATTGATCATTTAATTTAATAAATCAATTAACACACACACTTTTGTGTCTCCATGACTCCCTGGGACATTGCATTACTTTCAGTTATAACTACCCTAAGCCTTACAAACCAAAAGCTAACCTTAAAACATCTGTTCGACTTAAAATGCACCGGTTTACACGATGGGGTCTTGTAGCCTTTATGGGGACTAAGGAAAGAAGCCATAAAAATATGACTTTGTAAACAGATTGAGGTTCCAACAACATGACTTATACCGAGACACACACACACAAGCCATTTTCAGACATGACCTGCGGGTAAAGTCTGGAGAATTGGGAACGGACTTACCCACAGTTTGCTTTTCACACATGCACAACACAGCGGGAGGTTTTCTGCACAGACGTGTTCACAACAACAACAAATCCTCAGCATTATTCAGGCGGGAGGTGGCAGGAAGTGACGTATTAATTCCACTGCGAAGAACACGTGATTTTCTTTACAGCACACAGACATCGACGACAGCTCTTACCACCTCAAACTCTCTAGACATCTTATTCGATGTCTTCTATGTGTGTTTCACCGCTTTTTTATCAGGTTATATTTATTTTCTTTTTGTTGTTTTTTTCCATTTTCGCATCTGACGCATGTTAGAAGCGTCATCAACCCGCTCCCTGGCTGAGGGATCCCCTGCTGTGTTCTCACTTCAGATTCTCCAGACTTTCTACGGACTTTATACTAGGGGACCAGGCGCCGAAGGTCTGCAGATAATCCGGAGCCTCTCACTCTGACTTTTGCATTCACAAATGCAGAAAATACAGAGGATCTGCGGAGCTCGGTGCATGTCTGAAGCAGCTACACACACACACAGAAATAGATACACACCTCCCCTTTGCCCCGTCTGGGCTGAAAGGTCAGTATGCGTCTGGGAAAGCTGTACTGGGATCCTCCGATCCCCTCAACTCATTAAATGTCACTTGTATTCAGACCAGACACACACAGAGATGCATATACATATATAGGCACTCCACCCACACACACACACACTTGAACACAGGCAGGCCTCATAGCAGATTTCATCTTGTGAAATGAAAAATGGCCTTGCAGTCCCATGTGTAAATTAAAGGACAACACACTTTCAAATGAACCCGTCAACGCACTCTATAATAAGCCTGAATTCACACAGTCATGATGAAAGATGTTAGTGCACGGTGTCGGTGCTGAAGCCCGACACTGTAAAGTTCCGATGAATGGCGGCATGGCTGTCAACTCAGATCAAATCAATGTAATTGGCATGACAGGCGGGGAACTTGTGTTGCCAAGGTGACATACAGGATACACAGTACCTGGTAAGGTACAGGAGCAATAATAGTGGCAGATGGGTTAGTAATTAAGCTGAAAAATCAACAGCAATAATGTTATAAACACTCTCAATTACAATGTCCTCCTTATATGTCAATGCAGAGGCAAGAGCATCACTATAGCTCAATGTACTGCACTGTATTAATATGCCTACATGTGTAATAACAGAAAACTTTCCTTTTCTAGAATATGTAGTCATAGAAACACAGAGTAATCCTGCAGTGTAATGTATGCATGCTCCAGACTCCCTCCTGTAAAGAGTCCTTGATTTAGCTGATTGCAGACCAGAGGCCAGAGCTGTGCTAGTTGATTATGATAATGGCAGAGTGTGTTAACAAGGGGCCAGATCTAAAGTCAGGGAAGGAGCTGTGCTTATTCAAGAACTGACCCCAGTTTAGCATAACAATGAAATCAAGGTCTTGTCTTGCTAGACTTTCTCTCTGTCTGCTTCTGTTCATCCTTGACTCCTCATTTATCTGCAGCTGTGAATGAAACAGCAAAACAAAATAATATATGTGTGTTTCTAGATTGGGCTGGTGGACCACTTCACTTTGGAGAAGTAATGAGAGCACTGACTACAGAGTCACACATATCTTTCCAGTAAAGCACTGGTATTTTAGTTGTCCGTGCTAAGCTATTAGCATACAAATTATGTTGTGCATGTTCGAAAAAGCGTTTGCAAGGTATCCACGCATTCTATAGGACTATAGACAGGACCGAAGGCTTTCATAGATGAAAAAATTATTTCATTATAATGTTATAAAATACAAAGTCAATGATGTATTAACTTTTGCAACCAGTAATATTAGAGACAAAATCTATCAATCAATGGTCATCATGTGATCAATATGAAATGGCATTATTAGGATATAAAACAAATAAAAAAAACAAAACAGAAATACCGTGGGCATACACAATGCTTTGCAATTTTCATTTTCCTCTGAAGTTTCTATAGGTATTGAAACTTTGTATGTATTTTTGTGTGTAGGGTACATCTGTTTGTATGTGTGTTCATGTGTGTGCACTTGTTCCACACTTGACTTCTGTTCAGTCAGGATCACTTTCATCTCACTTAATCTGGTTTCAACAGTTGCAATAAGCTATATTTGGCAGTAGGCTCTGTTTTGGGACCCCCTGCCTTTCCACATGCGTTCCTGGAAAGCCTACAGCAGGGTAAGTGTGCCTCTCTACCCTTTCAAGAGCCTTTGTGAAATGTGACACTAGTAGAGCAGCAGCTGAAAGCCCCCTAGAAACCAGTCAAACCTCTCGGCCCATCCATGTGCATATGTGGAAAACCTGAGGTAGGGAGAGTAGCAGGCAAAGACCCCCAAACAAAGATCCAACCGGAATATTAATATTATTTAAAATAAGGCCTTCAGGAGCTTGGGTACTGGCTGTTCACTGATGCTGGGAATATAAGCACTTTTACTTGCGAGAGCTGTGGCAGAGTGATGGATTCTCCTGCTTCACGTACCTGAATCCTTGATGCAGTCATCTGACATTGATCTTCATCGAGGACAAGGGTCTACCTGCAGGGAGCAGGGAAGTTGAAATGCCGACACAAACAGCTTGATCGTTCTCGTGTGGGATAGCTTACAAAGTGGCTTGCAGTGGAAGGTGAAAGGCAGTTAAAGCTCTTGAAACAGATAGCACAATTTAAGCTTTGCCAATTGGAGCCATTGGAGCTGTCAGTTGATGTGTGCTAACACAGATATCTGCTGCTGTTAGCTGATGTACTACTTATACTCTGTATATCCATTTTCACAGAAGCTCGCCAAAGATTAATATTCACTATTAGCAGTCTATAAAGATGCAGCCACAACACCATTGATGAAAACAGAACATGCACAAGTTCTATCATGGATTCAAAGCTTCTTGTATCTCAGCTTGTATTTAAAGCAACTTCAGTCTGACTTAATAATCAGCATAAAGGAGCAACATGTTTCACATTTATTCATCCTGACATCCAGCATTATGTTTTAGGGATATTTTAATTTCGTGTTGCCAAGGAAACCTTTTTTAATTTAACACAGCTGTGTTTCATAGTAGCAGTTAACATTTACTTCAAAATATGAAGTTTTAAGTGTTTCTGTAAAGTGATGTGTACAACAGCACCAGTGTCCCATCTTGTTACTTTGTGCTGCACCTGAAAAATATTCTTTCTTGTTCTACCCTTCTGCCCAGACTCAGCCCATAGTCTTTACAATGGGATGACATCACACACATGAAAATAGATTTTCAAGGCCCTGGGGAAGTTTTTCAAATATAAAAGCTTCATGGTTTAAAAATTCAGAAGACAAACAATATGACCTTGTTTCCAGCTACAGACATCCCTTTACAATAGAGGTCTATAGGGAAAATGTTTAATGGGTCACAGAGGATTTTTTACATTGAGTACCTCAAGAGGCGAGTTGGCAGTGGAGCTGAGGGTTGGCATTGTATCCAGCTCTCTTAATACATCCTCAATATAGCTTCATATCGAGAAAGATATCTTATGATGGATTTGGGACGTCACCTTGTCCATCAATGGACATAAAGACAGATTCGAACTGGTGAGCAACTAGAGGTCTAGAAACAAGGTGATTTAAATCTAATTTGAGTTCTCCTACAAAAAGACAGGCACTCTGTTCAAAAGCTTTTCATGAGGCTTAAGGTCGAAGTGAAGCAGAAGATGCTTAAAGATACAGTGTGTAGAATTTAGTGATATTTTGTGTTGAAGTTGCATGTTGCACCCCTCACCCTCCCCTTCCAAACATGAAAAAGAACCTGTGGTAGGTTCAGTTGTCATAAAAACTCAAAAGGTGTTTAGTTTGTCCAGTCTGGACTAATGTAAAAAACATGGCAGCCTCCGTAGAGAGGGTCCCCTCGATGTAAATATAAAGTATTTAAATATAAAGGGCCTTTTCTGGGGTAAAGAAAACTACAATTCATACAATTTAGATGAAACGAACTAGTGAAAACATCATGAGGATTATTCTACATTCAATTTCTGCCAATAGTTCCCTTTCACCTAAATCTTACACACTGGACCTTTAAAAGTCATGTTGTAAGGGTCAAAATCACAAGAGCTAAAGCTGAATCTGGTGAGGGTTCAAACAAATTGTAAAGGATGTTAAAAAAAAAAGGTTCTCAATAAGGGAAAAAGGATATTATTCAGGCCCATTCTAATCAGCATTAAAAATAAAAATCATTAAAGTGGTGCCAGGTTGGTTTTGTTTGAGCATTGGGTAACTTTTTGAACATATCTGCCAAGTCTAGTGTCTGTAGGTGTTGTTCTAAGATCAAGACACCTTCAGCAGACAATAATAATACAATATCAAGAGGGTTCCAGTATGTGGGGACCCCTAAATATCGTGATAACATAGTCATTGACTGACTGCAACCCTGTGTTGTGGTTATATCTGCTCCATATATTACTCAAATTGGGTGTTCTGACAGTGACCCTCCCAAAGCAGGGAGGTAGTGGCCCATATGATAATCCATCTTTTACTTATTTATTCACATTTTTTTAACCTTAAATCACTGTCACACACAAACACTAATACTCACACAGACCATAACACTCCACTGTCTGGGGATTATTCGAATAATTATGAATAATACATGAGTGTCTCCCCTCCCCCTGGCTCCCACCACAGCCTCTTATTGGCTTTGGCACACCGCCACTCATTCACCACTGCCTGCCGGTCTGTCTGTCTATGTAGCTGTAGGACCTCGACACAAGACGCGCCCCCAACAATCAGACCTCATTTTCCCTCATAAAAAGAAGATCAGTGCAGGCCCATGACCACATGATCACATTAGCGAAGCCCTTTCTTATGGAAACAGGCCAGGTTTATAGCGAGGGGTGAGATTTCGGGGATTGGTCAATCACTGAAACAGAAAGTTTTTGTTCCAAGACTTTGGGTTGAGTTAATATGGATTTTTCAAGGCCACGGTCTTTGTTTTGCAGCTGCACACGTTAGCCAGTATTTTTTATCAATTAGTATTTTCTTTGCAACTTAGGGCCTGATTTGTGATGGGATGAATGCATAAGACAGATTTATCCCTGAGGTTTGATTTTAGCTTAATGATTTGAAGCCCAGCGTCAGCATCTCTGCTTCCCATCAGCAGCTCACCTGGTGTACAGGTTAACCTGCTCCTGTCTTCATCACCTTTCTAAAACTCCTAAAACTCTTTGCCTTAAGAGAAACGGAACAGTGTGATCATGTACAAACATCCTTGATGACTACTATTGCCACATAATCTCTCTTTTTATGCACTTCAGTCAGAAAACTCACATTCAAATGTTTATTGCAGCAGTAGAACAGGTTAATGTTTGGCGCCTAGGCTCCGACTCAGTCACTCCCCCGATATGATTACACAGATATGGTGGGAGTGACGAGCATATATTTGTTACACCCCGTCGGAGCCTATAGGTAGCTGCTGGGGTGGTGGAGGGGCTGAAGCAACTGGTAGCGATACTGCAGCAGCAGTGTGAGCAAAGGGATTGATGGGAAATGTCTCTCTGTTTAAATAAGCTGCATAATAAGGTGGGCGTGTATGATAGATGATTATGGAGAACGAGGTATGTCACATGATGTGTGTCACATGATTGGAGCAGCGCAGCTCGAGTTGGCTGCCTGAACTAGCTCGCAGGGTTCGCTTCATTTGCTTGAATGAACAAGTTGAAAAGGAAACCTGTGGACAAAATTCCATCAGAATCATCTCAGTAGCTCAGGGAAGTGAGTTTGTGGTGCTACTGCCGCTAAGTCCGCTATTCAAACTTATAGAGGGAAGAAAGAATCCGACTAAACTGTTTTGCTGTTGAGTTCTATGGAACATTTTGTTCAGTTTTACTGGAGAGCACTCCAGTGGCTTGGGTGTTGACTTCAGTCCAGTATCATGACCATGGACCTTGTAATTCACAAGACTCACAATCCTACCACCAGACAAAAGTAATAAAACCTGACAAATTTGGGTAAAACCCCAGATCATAATTTGATCTAATCACATTTCCCCCCTCTCCCTACCCCACCCTTTGTTTTCAAGGGTTATCTTGCCCCTTAAAACTTAGTTACAAGGATAAGTGGTTGTAATCTTCCCCTACGAATTGAGACAGCACTCAAACAAGCCATTACATCATCAGTAGTCGTCACGAAAACCGGACACATCATCAGTAGTCATCGACGTAAACGGACGCCACAAAAAGTTTTGACTGGGATATCAGTACGCAAGTAATTTGTTTTTAAGGTTGTTGTGAAAAAATGACCATAATACAATGAAATGGTGTTAAACTACGATTACATTCACTATCGTAATTTTTAAATCCTTATTAATGGAGAAAATACTACATATGTGCATCTCTCTGACAGCCTGCTGGTGATTTGCAAGGCATTGTGGGGAATTCTCATAGCCCTCAGAATGAAGTGTGGGTCTGAAAAATCTCTATTTCGAGTGCTGTCCCGCCCTAACACTTGGCCCTCCCTCTTCATCCTCACAAATATCGGGACAGCCTTCCCCTACACGTGAACACACACAACAGAGGGGAAGGGGTGAAATGGGATTTTTGGGAGTGTTTATTATTCAATGTCAACTTGATTGTTTCTGCGATATCTGTAAATCTGACATCATTTACAGACTAGCAGGCTGGACAGGTCACTGTGAGCTTGAAATGGGTGCTTTCTTCTTAGTTATACGTTTACTTTAAGATCGAATTATACAATTATGTGCTGTCTTATTGTTGTGGATGCCTATAAAATTTATGCTTAAGAGAATTCAGAGTAATTCATATTGGGATTTTCTTTTTGCGTTATTTTGTCCAAACTTGAAAAAAAGAAAAAACACTCTTCATAACAACACAGCACCTGATGATAAAAGGATTTCCTCTGCTAAAAGTTTATTTTATGTTTTGCAACACTTTTTAACCTTAAATTTAAAACACAGTTGACTTTAGTTGACCTTTTGTAGTTCTGCTTGTGGAGGGGAGGGGGCTGGGAGAGCACCTCCAGCTGCACCAGAGGATCAACCAGCGCAGGTGAGAGCTGTTAGCTGATTGATCCTCAGGTTTAAAAGGCAGCAGTGGAGCTGCCTCAGGGACACATGCTGGACTGAGATGCACAGACAGAGACAGAGAGATGTATTTTGTGTTGCGTGTTTTGAGTTGCATGTATTGTGTTGCGTGTTTTGAGTTGCATGTTATGAGTTTAGTTGAGTGATCAGTAAAGATGCTGCAAAGCAACACTTACGTCCCTGGCTGTGTGTGGGAGAGCCCCATGGCATGGTCGACTGCCACACTGTTGTTTGTCCTGTTTCATACAGTCTCAAGACTGAAGTGGAAAACATTTAAAAATCCAATGGGTTCCTATCGTGGAATTTATTGCACTGCATGATCCTGTTTCAAAATGTTTATCCCACTCCACCAAATGTATTTCAATCCACATTTGCTCAGTTGTCTACATTTCGTTTATTTGTTAAATGTACTTTGCTAAATGTAAACCCAACTATGTAACATTGGGATGGAGTACCACCTTTTCATAAGCACACAAAAAGCTGTGTTCAAAGATTCTTATTATATTTGTCAAGAAAAGACGGTGTGTGTGTGATCCACTACCATGTTGGAAACAAGCAGGAGGGAGGGATGAGAGGTTGGAGGGGAAATCAATAGCTCCTCTGAGCACATCGCCTGACATAACCTTGTCAGATCTGGGCAAGGATACACTAGGACGTTAATGGGAAGGAGGAGGGGGTGCACTGTAAAATGTAAATAAAAATACAATGTATGTATTTGAAGCAGAAAGTCTGGAATTTATCTTTTCTACTGCTCATGAAGAAACGTCTTCTTTTTAATGACCACATTAAACATAAATCCTGCAGGGTCTTCTGGCAAAAGGATTTATGCTGCCCTGGAAAAATTGTCCCTTTGTCTCTCCACCATCTGCCACAGCCTAAAAAGCTCAGAGCTTGATCTGTGTTCCCTCTGAGAAGCATTAGCGTCTTCCACTGTGAATCATTCTAACACGCTTCCCCTCAAACTTATGCAAAACAATTAACATGTGAACAAGGTGTGCAGTCCTGTGTATCAAACTGTATACTTCCGTTAGTACACGTACATGGAGTACACTGTGTACACCGTATACTCACTCAAATAATGCATGGATTTAGATAGGGTGCTGTTGTCCTGAATCAAACATTGCTGTTGTGCATTCAGTTTAAATGAAAATAAAAAAATAAGCATAAGTTGACCACAAATGTTTACCACCAAACTCTCTGCAGGCTGCTTTGCTCACTCCACCTAAAAATGAATTTTACACTTTTTTGTGCGTGCCTCTGCGTTTCACTGGTACCTCCATTAACAAATGTATACAGCCAAGATGGTGACTGTTGAGGAAAAGAATTGTTCGTTGTTTCACACTTTGGTCTCATACTTTAAAGACAATTATGCACTGAAAATAGTAAGTGCATGAATGGAAGAAGGCTACTAAAATTCAGGCACAGCTCATGTCTTGTCCTGTGTTTGGTTAAATAAACTAGTAGCCTTAAAACTGACGTCACTCTACTACTCCCTATTGCTTTGTCACACAAACACACACTACATCACAACCCTGCACACAGTTTACAGTCCTACTGGTCAAGGATCTGATGTTACTCACATGCCTGCTCAGACAGCACCACATGGGGGATTTGGGCCAAAATCTTGATCGAGGTGAAAGGTGAATTAAGGCCATCAAACTGTCTACACGCATCATGTGCTGTGGGTTGGGGACAGTACAAGCTTGTATACAAGTTTGCACTCCCTCAGAAGGTTAACTCGGAGGCTTTAGAAGGCAAATCAGGTCAGCCATGTGACCAGGGTGCAGGCAGCAGTCTGGCGTCTGACATGCACACACACACACACACACACACACACGCGCACACACACACACACGCGCGCACACACGCACACATACTCTTTGCTGCTCTCCTTTTGTGTCTCTCTTTCTTTCTTTATACCTACACTACCTTCTTGGAGGACATCATTATGCTGCAGGATCCATCTTTTCCATTGACGGGACCATGCAAAATACATGGCGCTTGTCTTGTCTTAATGTATTGCTATGGAAGCAGAGGAGACCAGTTTAATGACCACATGGCTTCATTATTTGAAATATTAATGCAATTCCCCTCCTTTGTGTCTCATTCACATTAAGCAGCAGACCAGTGCCCTGGAGTAGGACTTCAAGGAATAAGGCCATTTACTGAAACTTCTCCAACTTTCTTATGTGGGTCAATAAATTCTGGTGATTGTCATGATTTTACAAGTATCACCATGCAAAATTATTGTATACTTTTAATTAGCTTTTACAGTTTCTGTCCTCAGTCACCACCAACTAATACTGGTGCGTAACGTGAATGTGTGATTTATGTTGCATTGTGCTGGTTTTAGACAGACACTGAACTCTGGATAATCTCCTGAAATGACCCAGAGGGGCTGTATGTGAAAATGCAAATGTCTGACTCCGTTGCTGCGGACGCTCTCTGGACTTTCTGGCCCCTTGTAAAAACTTTTTTTTCTAAGAGGAGCAATTCGGGGTTCAGCATCTTGCCCAAGGACACTTCGGCATGCAGATGGGGAAGACTGGAATCGAACAGTAGCCCTTCTGGTTGGAGTATGACCTCTCTACCCCTCAGCCACAGCCGCCCCACAAACAGGGACATATGTCAACTTGGAGAGACAATGAGATTCAAGATCTTTTGGTGCTAAGGGTCGATGTGATGTAAAAACATGTGATCTCTACAGCAGAGTTCGTATCTCCTGCTGCACCTCCACTGAATGCTCAGAATATTTTCTGAGAATCTCCTGCTGTGCTCTTCATGTGTTAAAGTTAACCTCTGGAGAAAATCCAGACCCCTTTGTGCGGACATTTTCCAGAGAAACACAGACAGCAAGTAGAATAACTCTCACATCAAAAGTCAGCTTTTTTACATTGGTTTCATCCTCCCTTCTTTTTAGAGTCTCATCTCTTAACGCTTCTATTCCTCTCCTTCTTTCCTGAGGTCCACCCTCCACTTTTTCACTTCTTTGTCTTCCTTCCTCTGTCTTGGCGTCCACAATCTCATCATCTTTCTTTCTCCTTTAAGTCTTTTACACTTTTCCTAGTCTCATTACCTCTCCCTCTCCTTTCTCTTCACTCATGTTGCTTTGCTGCCCCTGCTTCTCCCACTTCTCCTTGTTTCCACCACAGCTCCTCATGCCTCTGCCCATCGCTCTCTCTTCTCCTCCTCACCTACACCTCTCCCATCTCTCTGCCTCATCTCCTTTCACCCCTTTCCTGTCCTTTCTTTCTTCCTGCTCTCCTCACACCTCGTGACCTTCTGCCATTTTTCTTTTCCTCCTCATTTCCTTTCCCTCGCCAGAGAATCAATTTCTGCCCCAGGCACAGCCGACGCCCTCTTCGCTGCCGCACACAGACACACACCTGCTCGCACTTGAACGCAAATAAGAATATGAAACACACCAACACAGATCGTCATAGGCAGTCAGATACACACATCCTGGTGCAAACTCAAGCCCTCTCTCTCTCTCTCTCTCACACACACACACACACACACACTATCCCACCATCCCCTCGTTGTGGTCAGGCGACTGGAGCTGACCTTTTCACTGATTCCCGTTATTAGAGAAACTGACATTCAAACCTCCCCAGCCCACAGGACAGTGAGACCACTCCTGAACCATGCACACATGCAACGTGTTGAGCTGAGGTTTTTTTCCAAATCTGGCAAACCAATCATTTCTCCTCATAAATGGCTTATTACCATCTTTAAATCATGAGTAAATTATGTAGTAATCATTGATAAATGCACAAGTTACATCTTAATAACCCTGCCCTATTAGACACTGGTATGTATATTTCTTCATAAAACGAACTTTTTGAGAATACATGTTTTTCCATCCCATTGTAATTTCTGTTTTAAAAAACTGTCAGTGTGGAAATAAACATGATAAAGATTTATGATCTTGTATTGTTTTAGATCAGTAAGATCGGTGGGCAAACAACTCAACACTTTCAACTCTAAATTACTGTTCCTAAAATATCAACAGTGGAAAATGTGCTGGGTGCTTAACTCTCAGGCTGATTACAGCCATGTTTGGGTTTGGAGGTGGAACCATCCCCACATCACATGCACACATTTTTGTGTGTGTTGAAATAACAACACAAGGCAAAGCAAGACCAGTTTTGAAATGAAGTACTTAACATAAAAGTTCAAATCAAAGAGCATTGCATTATCATATGATATGTATATTAGTATAGTAGGGAGTTGTGCTTTTTTAAAAGGGGAACCACCAGATTTACACACAAGGACCAATTTTCAAATCACATTGAGCTGTGAAAACTGAAAGAACTCAAGTTAAAAATTGGATTGTGGAAAATGAAGCCTCCATTGTAAATGTGTTCAGATTATCTGCTGCTTTGAGCTTGGCCTTTGTTTTTATTAATGTGTCTCTGGAGAGTAGGATTACTCTCTGCGAGTACAAAGAAAATAAGAAGGGGGTCCTACTGAATTGTATTCAAAGAGATGCAACAGATTCAAACGGATAGTGATGCAGAAAATGCGATGGATGTCGTGAATTTATTTGAAAATATACTGGGGCTGGCATACTGCTTTTGTGATTGATTTTAATTTTGAATCACTTTTAAGAAGCCAAAAATATGTTTTCAAGTTATTGTAACTATCATGTGGATACAGCGCATGTTTGCTTTTAGAAAATAACCTAAGAATTTAGATTCTGTTTGTGGTGCTGTTAGCCTCTGCAGGCCAATGGGGTGGGGTAACCACCTTTGTGATTTACATTTTTGCTGTTCACGAGGAAACAGTTGAGTTCGGCCATTACCCTCACATTTGAGCAGCAGGTTTGGCAAAGGGATTAAGCATATATGCTGTACAAGTATTAGTATAGAGCAATCCATCAAGTCAGTAACAGTGATTAAACATTAGAAAACATTCACTTAAATGTTATTTGAAATCAGCCAAATTGCTCAGTGTTATTCCAATGAAATGGTGCCTGGTTTAGTGGAGCCGGCCTAAACTCATTTGCAGTAAAATACACACTCACAGACACAGATGAAAATATACACAATCAACTCAGGCTGCCATCAATCTATCATTACTTTGTTACTGTGTTTTAATAGGCTGAATGGGTGAATGAACGGAAAGAAGAGATGAAAGCAGCGAAAGATCATATCCTCCCTCCCAGTGTGTGTGTCTTGTGTGTGTGTGTGTGTGTGTGTGTGTGTGTGTGTGTGTGTGTGTGTGCACATACCTGTCTATATTTGTTGTAATCAAACATGTGGGTCCTTAGCAGCATAACAGCTGCAGGTTAGAGCTGTCAGTCATCTAAAAGATGGCGGCAACAACAATAACCAACAATAGCCTTTATGCACAGAAACAATTCTTGGAATGGTAATAAAACACAGACGTATGCTCTTGTTATTATGAGGTGAGGCCAGTTTGATGCAGGTGTGTATGTGCGTGAGTGTGTGTTTTGTGTCTGTCTGTCCTAGGCTGTCTCTGGGGACACATTTTAGAACGGTAAATGGGGGCGACTTGTTCAATCAGAAAAAGTGGTTTTCAGTGATTTTAGTTTGGGGTAAATTATGTCTCCAGAAAAAGAATGCAAGTGTATGTCCCTAAAAATGACCTGTGAAAACCTGTGTGTGTGTGTGTACTGTCTGTGTTTGCTTTACAGAGAGGTTCTCAGTGTCCCTGTAAAGTCACTCAACACCCTGCTCACCTGTGGGTGTGGTTGATAACAGGTCTCTGTGTGCGTGTGTGTGTGTGTGTGTACCCTGTCGAATATGTCTGTCTACAAGTGTGTGGAT
The DNA here is from genome assembly GCF_024713975.1 of Paralichthys olivaceus. NCBI lineage: Eukaryota > Metazoa > Chordata > Actinopteri > Pleuronectiformes > Paralichthyidae > Paralichthys > Paralichthys olivaceus. The sequence goes on from NC_091106.1 coordinate 4,108,874, forward strand.
GGACCAGGAGAACAGGTCAAGCACAGGACCACTGCTTAGGGGCATGGGTGTGGACGCATGCGAATGTCTGTGTGACAGTTTCTGGGAACACAGAAGTGACTGGCACCAAGCCAAGTGTGTGCATGGGTGTGTGAATGTGAGGTAACGTGGAACTTATCCAGCAGGAGGGGGTAGAACAGGTAGCATACCTTCTCTATCTCTTTCTCCTTTGCACTGAAAAAATTTCCATTTGCACTTCATTAGCATCATATAATAGCTATTATTGGTTGTTGATGTCTTTACATATAGTGCTTAGTACCACCTTTAAACAGTGTGCTGGTTTTACCGTTGAAAATTCGTCCATGCTGTATTGACCTCTGCGTCAGCATATCATGCAACCAGTGACAATGAGTGTTACATGACTGTAAAGCTGTGTCTACTCCGACGGCATAGTGTGAGGAGCAGCTTCAGCAGCTCTGGTGCGTCGTTTATGTCTACATGAGGCAACCAAACACAACACGGAAATGTCAAAAAGGACACGAATCACTGTATACAGTCCTTGTGGTTATCTGCATAAAATGCAGGGGAAAAGTGTAAAAACACTTTTAATGCCACAATTTCCAACACAGCCTTGCAACTGTAGTCTCCAGCTGTCCTGGAAAGACCTGCACATGCACATTAGTTACTTATATTACAGGATTTAAGATATATGCTGCAAGTTGTGAGCTTCTCTTGGAGGTCCCCCCCTCTAAGATTTGTTAAAGCCTAGTTCACACTGCACAATTTCAAGCCCAATTTTCCAGTTGCAGATGAGTTTTGAAGGTCGCCATCAAAAGCTTCAGATCAGAGGCAAGTCAGAGTTCTGTGTGAATTCTTTAAAGACACGAGGTGGGTTGCAGATGTGTCCCATACTTCAACTAGAAGGTTCATGTAGTGGTGAGGTGAAATCAGGGAAAACAGGCAATAACAATGCATGTGAGGGACAGAGCAACACAAAGTCAGTGCAGCTAACTGCATCGGGCTAGGGTAGTGTTCACAGAAAGATGCAGCCCGAGTTCTCTGTTCTTTACAGCTGTGATGTCCACTGAAACAACCCGAACACTATCACACAAGATGAAGATGTGTTGTGTGAACTACACAGCAATCTTTGAAAGTGTGAACTTGGCTTCAGGCAACAGCAACTACAATAGAAAAGTCCTTGCTGGTGGGAAGCCAGTGAGGCTTTCTGTTTGTTAGAGATCATGACCAGACCAGAGGTACGACCACCAGGAATCAACCAGGATAAGATCTGTGGGGATTGATAGGAAATTAAGTTATATTGTTTCTTGAATTCAAAAAGTATAAAAACTAGGATGCTAATTTGAGTTAAACCGCGCTGGGGAAAGCAAAAACATTGTCCCATCTGCCCCACAGAGCGACTTTTTTACTGTCTTGTTTACATTGTTCAATTGAAAATCAAACCCACAGATACTGTTGAAGTGGTAAAAGTGTATGGTTGTTCCTTGTCCTACTCATGTTAATGTATGTGTTGAATTTTGTGTCGCTTGAGTTCAACATTTCCTCGCGGTAAGACACATGCTGTATTCCTTTGTTGTGCTAATTGTTAATTTAATCTGGCATTAGTTAACTGTTGCAGATTCTACGTCTATGAAAAAACTGAAGAATGAATACATCATTGAGTACAAATAGAAAATAACTTTTGTAAAAATTTGAAAAAAAATAAAATTATGATATAATTAAATTATTATTGGATGAAAACTACAAAACAAAGTTTCAAGTTTTGTCATCTGTACTGTCATCACATTATTTAAGGTGTTTAAATATGCACGGCTGTAAATTACCTGTAAAGGTAATGAATTCATTAAATATGTCCAGTTGTTCATCAGGAGCTTGGAGGCAGTTTATATGTCAGGGTGCATGTCCAACTCAGAATGTAAGAAGGATTTAATTTTTTTTTTACAGTGTGCATACTTCTCCTGCTCTCACTCTCTCTGACCCAGAAATAGAAAATGCCACCTCATCAGCTCCACCCTCCACCTGTAAGTCAAAAATAGAGCTTGTTGAAAAGACAAATATACTCACTCAACTAAAATAAATACATAAAAACTATTACTTTGACAGCACGCTAACCAACTAACTGTAGTCAAGCACCCGTTGTGTTCTGTGGATTTCGAGTTTCACAGAGCAGTTTGGTATCATTTCTGAGGAACATGAGCAGTTCAAAGGAAAGATAGAAGCATTCTTAACACCTGCTCCGAGCAGCTGGAGTCAGAATCAGGCTCTGAATGGTTTCAGGTAGCTGACACTCATGAGTAGGGTCATAAAAATGAACATTTCTGATTAATAGTGATTGGGTTGAGGTGGGTGAAATAGGCCAATTGGATCTTCAGAGGACAATTTGCTTTCATTTTGGGAGAAACAACATCAAAGAGTGCTTTTACAGCACATTTCAGAGCCAATCAGCGCATCTACCACATACAAGCGCTGCCATCTTGCAGCAATGACATCATTTGGAGCAGAATTCTGCACACTAGCGATTGGAAGGTTGGGCTGCGGAATCAAGGTCCCGCTAATACATATAGTTGATTAATTAAGTCAGTCTCAGATGTGAGTCGTGATGTTTCACTATTGTCATAGCATCAAATAAGTTATTAAAACCAAAATTACCAGAAAATGAGCACTTGAATATGAAGTGTCAAACAAACTATCTAAAATGAAAGAAACCATTTTTGAGAAAAAAAACTATATGAAATGTCGCTTTATTTTTTTCCATGTTCCACCTGCTAACATGGAGGAGGTGGGGTTTTTGACCTGTACTGCAGCCAGCCACCAGGGGGCAATCAAAACTCTTTGGCTTCACTTTTGGGAAGCACACATTCAGCTCCCAAGTTTTTATCAAAGCAATGTTGTGTCCATCAAGGTCTTCCACAGGGAAACCTCCTGTCCACAGTGTGAAGACAATGCTCACATGTGGACGTTACGCCGGTTTGACGTTTACCTTGTTTAATGTAACGTTCTCTCATCGGCACATTGGACACTCAGACTGAAGCCAGACTCATGAAATAGTTTCAGGTGAGAGCAACTCCTGGAGGCAGAGTGAGGCTGACTTCACTGCACCTTTACCAGCTGCCTCCCCCTGCAGCTGTTTGGGGGAAAAAAAAAATCCCAAAATGAGGCGACTGTGTGTGACTACATGTGTGAGGTGTTCACATGCATTAGTGTAGTGTTGTGGGTGTCTGCTCTAAACTAGACACAACATACCAAACAAAACCCCACCCCACCATACAGACACACACATACGTTTAGTCTTCCCCTCTCAGCGAGCAACAAAGGTGTTCAGTCATGTGAAACCCGACCCTCCAAAGCAACAGGTTGACCTCTCACCTTTCTCACACACACACACACACACACAGAGATTAAAAGAGAGGATGTAAGAGTAGTGTGTATGTCTGTCTGTGTGTGTGTGCGTGTAGTGACACACTTGCAGACATGCAGGTTACAGACACATGTACACATTGTCTCCAGACATAACAATCTTACACACAATGTACCCATAGCCACTTGTGTATATGTGTGTGTGTCTGTCTCTCGTTTACACACACATGAAACACTAGTGTGTGTGTGTGTGTTGGAGAGTGTGAGTCCTGAACTTTGTTACACAAGACAATCTCAAGGGCATGTCATCACACTCACACACATACACGGACACTAACATACCCTCAGACATGCGCACTGATAATCCATGTCTTTCCTGGACATCCTTTTATCCAGCTCAGGCCCCGGGGATTTTCCATTGGCCCGGCCAGGCGTGGCCTCTTTCTGGGGTCAAAGATCAGAGAGAGGCCCTTCATGACCCTGGAGGATCCAAGTACGGTACATCCCTTACAGCCACCTGCCATCACTGCGCTGTGAGGTCACAGGGTTAGAATGCAGTCAAGGAAGATAATATAATGCAGAACATCAGTAGTCGATGAGGGAGGTTTTTCTTCAAAAAATTAGTCAGCCACGCAGTTTATATGGCTGAATTTGCTGTTTAATGACTCTTCATTTCCCCATGTTAAAACAATGAAAGAAGACAAAATGACCAATAGATAACACTGTCCTTGAAGTGGCACTCATCAGACATCATAAACAGTTTAAAAGCACATTGTAGCTGCCTGATAATTGTTATAATTAGAACAGGAGGTAATAGACACACTGTTTATGGGTGTTAGATCATTTATGAGACAAGAGCAAAGTTAATGACACGAAGCTTAAATTAATTTCATTCTGTGACACTTGTCTTATGATTAGAAAGTGTGGGGTTTTTTTTCTTCCGGGGTTGAATGGGCTTTAAAACTGCATGTAAAATGTGTATAGCATAAATTGGCTTCAAAATTTAATTTCCCTACATTAAACTTTAACTCTAAATATCACATTTTAAGGGCAAAGATTTGAGCTGAACAACCACATGCACAGCGCAGGCACATTTGACACATGTTGCTCTCTTCCCTCCCTGACCCTCCCCCACTCCCCCCTTTCATTCATTCCTTCATTCATTCGCATTCGCTTTGACAATGAATTTGAACTTCAGGTCGGGTTCGGAGCACAGGGACAGAAAGAAAAGAGCGGAGAAAGGCGGGAGGGTGCTCTCTTTCTTCCTCTAAGCCTTCTCTCTGACCTTATGACCTGCGCAGGGCCAGACAGCCCTCCCCCGCCCCTGGCCTCCTCAACCCTTCACATTTCTCAGTTCAGTTCTCAAAACCGCACATACAGCTTTCTGTTTTTAAGACAAGAGGATGTGAATAGACCAAGGCAGGGTGGGAGACAAGAGAAAAAAACACGGGGATAAATCACCATTATTAAATTTGTATTTATCTACACCTTACATTCCAGTACTGACGACCTATCAACTGACTTAGACCCCTTATGCTTATGTGTATAAGCATGTGTGTGCTTGTCTGGGCTACAGGGGCTGCATTACTAAACTACTCTTACTACTGCTTCAAATAGCACTGGTGAGCTGTTGCTCATGCTTGCTCGCTGTGGAACAAGTTGGATTTTGTCTTTCTTAAGATGTTGGACTTTTGTGCAGCACCCTGAGACAACTGTTTGTTGTGATACCCTGCTATATAAATACATTTGATTGATTGATTGATTGATTGATTGATGGTAATTGTGACAATGTTATTATCACTATGAGTATTTGAGAAACTGCAGGGTGGATTTGAAACAAATCATTTTCACTTTTGCATCATGCTAGAGACAGACAAAGCACTGGCTGTAGGAAAATGATTTTAGGACACCACAACGGACAGACGTCAGAAGATAACTCCTTTGTATTGATGTTTCACCGTGTATTCTCTGAATAGTCTAAACAGATCATGTTGCTACACCATGACATAACATCAGCAAGGTCAGATTAAAAAAATAGAGCAGTAGACACATCAACTCTGACCCTTCCTGTCATCACATCTCATCCTCGGCGTCCGACAGTGACATGCACCCACTGACAACACACTGCAGCTCTGACTGTGGCTAAAGGATGACAGGATTCCACATGATTTAGATAGTTTTCGTGCTTATGAAACAGAGAAATCCTCCAGTAAAGTCTCCAGTAAAGTCAGCACTCGTAAAGAAACATAGCTTGAAGTTTCAGCTTGACTTGGTGAAATCCCTGTCCTCAGTGTTTTGGCAGGATAGTTAAGCACACCATTGTTTAGTGACTCAGGTCGGCAATTATGATGTTATCTCTTCCTCCTACCTGTGGCCTGGTTTTGTACGTCAGTCCACTTCTGACAGATTCCTTTGGAATTTGGCACTTTGTCAAATGGCTGCAGTAGGTGCTTTTACCAGAGCATTGTTTTTCAGCTATGGATCAAAACATATCATTCAACTGATGAAAATGTCTTTGTGTATTAACAGTGGAAAGGAGTAGAATCCTAAGAGAGAGCAACATGTTAGTGACTACGGCAACATAATATTAATGTTTTCATAGTTTATCCATTGTTCATTTTCACCCACCAAGTTGTGGCTCAGACGGGCAAAAACCTCTGCACAACTTCAGAAAACACCTAAATAAACCTTGGTATGAGATGTGTAATTAAACTCTACCATCATCTGACAACACCCAGTGACAGTCAAATTACATGTAAGAACATTACTTTACAACACAGTGTCTACCTGAAGACTGATGCAACAAAACGCCCGACATTTCATTCATCAGGATGAATTCTTTAAGGTTAACTGGCTTGTTTACAACCTGTATGATTCTGGCTGCTAGTGTTTCATGTCTCGTCAGACTTGATTGAAGCAATGTCACCATGCTCCTACATCTCAACAATTACTGTGATGAGTGCAAGGTTATCATCCATCCATCAGTCCATCCATCTATTAGCTATACATCTTATCCTTTCGAGGGCCATGGAAGGAGGGGGCAGGAGCCATCTAAGCTGACATTGGGTGAAAGCCATATTTATCACGGGGCCAAGTGCAAGGATTTCATATCCCACGATAATGATGGGAAAGAGAACCAAAAAATATGACTAAAAAGTTTCCTTGAGGGAACATTGCTTAAATTCCAAGAAGTGTGTGTGTGTACATTTTGTAAGACCTTGTCAGGACCAGTAGACATAATGGGGACCAGGGCTCCATGCTAATGATTCAAAATTACATTTCTCAGGTCTTGGTTAAGGTTGTGGTTATAATGCGAATAGTGGTTAGGTGAAGGTGAGGGTAGCACATGAATTGTTCATGGTTATAGTAAGGGATACATTTTTGGTTAGGCTATGCACAACGAATGGAAGTCAATGCAAAGTCCTGATAAGAATGGCTTTACAAAGCTGTGTTTTTATTTTCTTTTTTTTTTTTACATATTTTCATATTTTTGCTAGTTTTCTTTTCCATTTGTAGCATGGATTAATACCTGGTCAGAGATGCTGTTTATTTCCCCCTTCAGTTATTGCTGTACAGAGGATAATCTGCTTCTCTTAGGTCTTAACCCATAACTTCTGCACAAGGGTTAAGTGCATTGCGGTCATGTCCATGCATTATTCCTTTGCTGGCTTTGATTGGGATTTTTTACATGCCTTGTGGCCATTACATGTGCTAAGTAATGTTCAACGATTGTCCATTACAGTAAGAGGCATTTACTTTGCAGCTAGTTCCTATAGACCACAGTGGTCAGCATGTATTAAACCACTCGATATGTATAGAAGTAGCTACTCCTCTGTATGGCAGACAGAAGCGAGACCTAATGAACTTCATACTGAGCTATGCCAAAGAACACAGATACCAAAGTACACTCAGAAAGAAAGACAGACAAAACACACACTGTCGCTCTCACACACATTCACACATACATTCTTTTCCTTTATCTAGATTCCATTGGAACATTCACACATACATTCTTTTCCTTTATCTAGATTCCATTGGAACAATGTTGTGCCAAGGCCATACAGTGACAAAAGCAGTGGAAAACATGCTTTCTAAAGTCTTTGGAGAATCTCTTATTGTTTAAACCCTGCAGGCCAAAGAAAAATCCATGGGAGTTTATGGGGGACTGCAGGTCATGGTTGTATAGATTTTATAACGGTGACAAATGCATTATGCTTTTCACATAAACCAGCACAGGAGAGCCCCAGTAAAGCAGAAAGGCCTGAATGCTTCATGGGTTTATAACACAATGAATTTATCATAGAAAGGGAGAGAGAGCTAGGGAGAGGACAGAGAGGGAGTGAGAGAGGATGTGAAAAAAATACAGTGCTGATTTGTTTTATTTGCCAACGCAGCTCTGATGGTTGCTCGTCGCATTACTTATCAAGGAGCAAAGAGGAAACTGCTGCCACTTGTGGGTCCTGGCGTGGGAAATAAAGCTTTACAGTCCTTGAATCTTTCACAAAATTGAGTGTCCACAAAGTCATTGGCTCTTGGGGCATCAAAATATTGTAGCATCATTACCTTGAATTTGAGTTATGCATGTTCTTTCTGACCTTTTTAATCATTTATTCAAGGAGGGAAATCTGACAGACTTCTCTGCTCTTTTTCAGTAACACCCTGGTTTAAGTTCAAGAAGCGCGACACGTTCACACTCCTGGGAGCTGCCCTGTAAAGCAACGTCTTCCACTACACCCCTATGCAGCAGTTGTGGTTTGCAGCTCTGGTCAACGGAAACTTTAGTAGATGAAAGTGTAACTCAAATCCTTCTGAACTCTTCTCTTTGTTTGTGTCTCAAAATAAATGCAGAAATATGACAAAAGCATACTCTGTGGTGGGTTGGGATGTTTTATGCATTTGTGTGCCATGTAAATTCAGCAGACAGATTGTGCACGTGGATTGTGTCTATGGTAAAGTCAAGTCCTTTTTATATGAATACTCCATCACACATAAGCACTTTCACTAGGCTTTACTCTGTACAAATCTTACAAACGGAGAATTAACATCCCCTTATGAGCAAGCACTTGGCAACAGTGGTGAAAAACACTTTTGTTTTTCTATTGGTCAATGCAGTCCAAGGCCCGGCCCACGGCTGTTTGAGTGGCTGCTTAGGTCGATCTTTTCTCTTTTCTCTGTGTACCAGGCACGATTTACAGCAGAATAGATGGTGAAAATGAACCATGAATATTTGCAACACTTCCTGTACCCTTTTCAAAGAAAAACTTAATTCCTGGCATTTAGTTTCTATATAGCCGTACTTTTATTCAAGAAAATACAGTAGTCATGCCACAACCCTCCCATTGCAGCTGACACACAGCAAAACCGCTGCCTGTGTGAACGAGGCAAAGCCCCAATACCTGTTAAAATGTTTCGAGAGATATTGAAGTATTTCTAGTACTGAAACTGATCAGATCCTGCTGTGCTAAAAATGTGACATAAACATGTTTCTAAAATACTGTATTTTGTAAATGCTATTGTAGATTTTTTAGCTCTGCTGTGATCTACCGTTGTTGAGGTTAAATAATTAGTTTTTACTGATAGTATCCTCATAGGAAACCTAATTCAATTTATTGAATCTTAAAATTTGGACCCACAGCAGGTCAATGGAGGCAGGACACGTGTGCGAGAGCTGAACAGAGGGGTGCGCTGGCTGGGAGGACACGGTGCTGATTGATCCTGATGGCTTTATGAGGCTTTTTTGACTACTGAGCAAACAGAAGGAGATAGTGATATTTACTTAAAGGTCCAGTGTGTAAGTTTTAGGTGAAAGGGAACTATTGTCAGAAATTTAATCTAGAATTATCCTCATGATGTTTTCACTGGTTTGTTTCATCTAAATTGTATGAATTGTAGTTTTCTTTACCCCAGAAAAGGTCCTTTATATTTAAATACTTTATATTTACATCGAGGGGACCCTCTCTACGGAGGCCGTCATGTTTTTACATTAGTCCAGACTGAACAAACTAAACACCTTTTGAGTTTTTATGACAACTGAAGAATACCACAGGTTCTTTTTCGTGTTTGGAAGGAGAGGGTGAGGTGAGGGGTGTTCAGCTGCAACATTCTACACATTGTACCTTGAAGTACAGTCTGTGAGGGGACAAGCGAAAAGGTGTCCGTATGACATGTGTGTATCAGTTACAGATACTGTACTTTGAGGAGTGACATATAGGTACATAGAAGTACAGTATGTGCTCTGAACACTCTTGACCAAGCAAAATTGGCGTGGTGCACGCGCACACACACACACACACATACATGTAGGCATGCACTTAAACCAGCTGCCTCAACCAACAGGTAGGGTGACACTGCACACAGTTTTCATGGACTTGCATATGCACCTGCTCAGCAATCCCAACCCTCCTAGGCAAGACAGTGGGTACACACACACAGACACACACACACACATACGCACACATATATATAGAGAGTACATAAAGAAGTCATAAAGAAGTCATAAAGTACATATAGTACAGGGCCAAATGATAGGGTGAGGTTGGGGTAGGAGGGGAAAGTATGTTGAGAAAACTTCCTACACAGCTCACCATTGACACATTTAGCACACACAGACACATGTATATACTTAGGACGTAAAGCACTTTGCACTCTGAACTTTATGTTTGTACATTCTGACTCTTGACAGTGCTGCCAAGTTCATCGTTATCATATCTGGAGATGTCAGCAGCAGTGAAGTTGCAGGTAAACGATACCAAGGGGCTCTAGGGTGGGGTGTAATTGTACACTCACACAGACTCATGCACTCACTTGAGATAACTTGACACACACATAAAGTGAAGATAAGCAACAAGCACTGTTATACTTTCATTTTTTTTTATTAATTGTTTTTCGATAAAGGGACAAAATGGGTGTGTGAACAGGATTATGCAGACATCTGCCAGAAAACACAGACAGTGGTTTTCCCAGTACAACTGAACAGAGACCCCAAACAAGTACATCAGAAATTAAAGACCTATAGTTTATCAAATGACCATTGGCCATCATTACAAAAGAAAAAAAATTATATTATAGCCAAAAATAAAAAAATAAAATAAAAAGAAACCAAAAATAAGGATCCATTCCATGGCTCTGTTTTGAACAGAGCATGTAGGTTATAATAAATAGTAACTCCCATAGTAAAAGATAAAGTTCAAGTTCAAGTTACAACAAACAGCTCTCAGAACAGGAATAGAAAAGGCTGATAACAAAATATTCCGCATTGCCATTTACAAAAAAGTCTCAACTCAAGCAGGCTTCTCCACGTCCCCCAGGTCATTTTTAAATATGCTTTGCATATGAAAGTATACCCAATCTAAATATAAAGCACCATTTAGTGTTTGGCAATGAAAAAAAAACTGCAAAACATTTAATTTCTTTTTAAATGTATTTATTTTTTACGCTTTTTCGTAATCCATGTACTGCATATGAAGTTTTTTTTTCTCTCTCTTCTTGATGTTGGAATGTCGTCAGGTGGGAGGGGTGAGAAAGACAGAAGCACACAACAGAACAGGCTGACGTCAGCTTGCATTACTGCATACAAGAATGGCAGCAGGGGGGGGAGGAGGAGGTCTGAACCAAAAACCAAAGAAGATATGTACAACCACCTCTGTGGACAGGAAACAGAGCGGCAGCCATCTTATGGCCCGCGACACATCCCAATGCCACATATTTTAGCTGCGTTTTTATGGGGTTTTTCCTTTTATTTCTTTAAACATACAAATAATTCGCACTATATTATCCTGCCAAATTAAAAAAATATACTGTGGCAGCTTGGGATTTTTTTTTCCACTACCAAAAAAAGGTATGGTAAATACCTTTAGAGAGCACAAGCAACAGTTAAAAATACGAGCCTCAATATAAATACTATAGTGCCTATTCTAAGTGAACATTGAATTCAAATACAATTCTAGAAATACAGAAAAAGTAGACCATAAATGTGTTTAAGCATAGGAATTGACATGAATGTGCATTTTCCTATAGTTTAAGTTCTTTATTATATATTCATATATAATCTTAATCCTTTCCCCAATGCAAATTGTATTTCAACCTGAAGAGCTGTGAAGAGCCAAGGCAAAATAAAATACAAAACCATCACAGAATTTTTTTTTTCGTTTCATTTTTTTCATCTTTTTTTTAATCATTTAATATATACTGTGATCGGAGTCTTGAACACCACCAAGACGCTGAGGAAAAGAGAAACGACAACAAAACTTAAATACAGTTTCCCCTAAAAGAAGTGAAGTGTTATTTTCAAAAACGTTTATTTTCATATCTATAATCAAAGGAAGATTTATACAAAAACAGATTCTGTGTAAGCAACAGCATTTGAGTGTTTGTAGTCTAGCCGTCAAGGTCTATAGATCAATCAGGTGGTGATGGCAATACAGCTAATTAAAAATACAGATCTTTAGTGCTGCTGTCGCCAATAGGTGCTGCATCCATTTTGTGATCATATCGCAGTGATGGCTACTTATTGTAAATAACCAACAAACCTTGTAATCTACAGACCTTGATGACAGTGTCAATTTTCAGCCCAGGCAAAGCTCTGGGGTTTCTAGGGGTAACAAACTGACAAATGGTCAAAGGTGAAACGGCAAGGGTACAGAGATCAAGGGTCATGAGGCTGGAGTTGCTGACAACAGATTATGTGTCTCATCTTTTACTGCTTTTAACTATGGGACCCTCATTATCTAACAGCATTTCAACAAATTTTCCCCCCTTCAGCATAAACTTGTAAACTGGGAAAATTGAAACAGTGCACTTCATGTCCAATAAATGTCAAGCTAGCTTTGAGACCTAACCCATCTACCAACATTGCATCAGTGTGGGACAATGAAAGAGAGATGTCAGCGTGACAAGTGCTATGCTATAAACAGCTTGAATGGAACTCAACAAGGAAAAAAATACCCTCCTTTTGGGTTAAAAGCAAACAGCAAACAAAAACATGTGCCCTGCATTAGCCTATGCATACTGATTATAATTATCTCATTATCACTCTTTTCAAGAGCCCTGGAATACAGATATATAGTTTTTGCAATTCTTTCTTTCTTTTTTCTGCAATTCATAGTTAATGACCCTGTTTTGATACTATAAATGTGAATGAAAGTGTGAAAGAGATTGCCTCTGATCCCCGTAATAGTTAAGTAGCTTTCAGTTCTGTGTAGCTGTCTATTTTAATGCTCTCAAATAAAGTTAGCCTCATTTGGAGCTCATATGTTACTGTATGCATTGTTCCACACACTGACATATCAAAGCAGCGTTGTAGGTTTGTGCTAACGCAGATGCATGACACTTCTCAGCCATGCGTTTTATCCCTCAAAATCAGGATTGTACATTACAGATTACCTTACTCAAAAGTACCTCCTTACCAGAAACAAAACTACAAATAATTCAGATATACACAATACTGCTTGTACCATGCTTGCCATGAAATCCACATATTAAAGATAGCCTATTGAACATGTAATAGGTAGCTAAATGATGATTAACAAGAACTCTATGATCTTTCAGCATGAGTTGTCACAGCCTATTTGAGCAGTCAGGTGCTTGATGCAAGGACCTTTTCTGGGTGGCTTAAACCTTTTAGCTTTATCTAGTGTGACCCCAAACTTATAGCAGATAAGATTATGGCCAATGTGGTCTTAAGATATCAAAGGCACTCTTTCTTACTCAACCAAATGATAGTACAAATTCATAGCGCACCCTTGTCTTTTTTAAAGAAATTTGAAGGCTGTCGATAATTTCAGTTTAGTCATCAAGCTAATGCATGATTTTTTTTTAACCCTGTGCGAACATGGTGTCTTTTAGAAAGATCAGGATAAGTGCATTTCCAGGGTTGTAAGAATAGGGTAGAGACTGTTCACCTTCCATGTTACAAAACAAAACTGTACATGATATGTGTTACAGAATGTATGCAGCATGGATGTATCTTTCTTGTCTTTTCTCTTTTGAAGAATAAAAAGAAAAAAACAGAACAAGAGAAAAACAGCAACACATTTACTCAACAATTAACCAACCAGGGACAAGTTATTTTCTTTTTTTTTTGATTAGCAAAAACATACTATGCATGCTGACTAATTCTTAAAAATGGAAAAGGAAAACTCAAAAAAGAAAATTGTACACAACATGTAAATTATTGCACAAGAGAAAGGCTCGAAGTTTTGCGTCAATGCAAGAGTATTGCCCCGATACAGATCATGCATTCAATGGGTAATGGAAACGGGGTGTGCTGGTGCAGAGCACATGGTCTTAAGCTTCCACCAGACTGGTGAAAGTGGAGTGTTGGGTTTGGGGCAAATCTACAAGGAGCTGGGAATAAACAGGGGACTAATGTCGGACATAGCTGAGGGGAAAAGGTCCCATAGTTCGGCCTTCTACTCTGACTTTATTTCGGTACTCAAAGGGCGGTCACTGTGCCATTTTTTCATGTGTTTCTCCAAGGTGCTGTAGACACTGAAGGGCATCTGACAAATTTCACACTTGTACACGTCTTTGCCCACCTGACCATGGGTCTTCATATGGCGTGTAAGTTTGGAACTCTGGGCACAAGCATAATTGCACAGGTCACATTTGTATGGTCTCTCCCCTGTGTGGCTGCGCCGGTGTACCGTGAGGTTACTGCAGTTCTTGAACACCTTGCCACAATACTCACAAGTATCACTCCTGCGGCCATCCTTGGAGCTGGGCCGCCCATGGCCCCCAAGGTGTGGAGTGCTGCCCCCACTGCCTGTACCACTTCGGCCTGACATCCCACCATCCAGTTCCCCCGGAGGGGTCGAGAAACGCAGACTGCCATTCTCTGAAGAATGCTCAGATGAAGAGGCGAACGGCGATTGTCTGGAATCCCCAAAGTTCAGAAAAGGGTCCTTGAGTTGTCGGGAGGCAGCATAGCCAGCCAACCACTGGGAGTAGACGTTCTCCGTATTAGGGATTGTTGGAGTGGGCAAGTCAAATTCCTTTTCCAGTTTGATGCGTTTAGAGAAAGGGCTGAGCGGACTGGGGCTACCCAGAAGCAGTTTCTTAGAGAGGCCTACAGAGGCAGATTCATTAGGGGATGCTCCCCGCCCATTCACTGTTGAGACAGAGCAATCTTCCCCACGGTCTGTTTCCAGCACAGAGTCTCCATCACATATCTCGCGATTGTGGTGGTGGTCTCGGTTGAGGTGATGGTGCAGGTGGTTCTCCTGGGCCATGGCATTACGTTTGTGTGCATTTAGGGCTTCGCTGAAGTGCTGCATGCTAGCGGCAAGACCCATTCCCTGCATCACCTCTGGCAGTGACCGAGGGATAGACCCTTCATCAGCCAAAGCTCCCAGTCGACTTCCAATACCGCCATTATTTTCATGCTGACGTGCTGTTTCAAGGTTTAAACCAAAGTGATAGCTGTTGTTTCTTCTGGGTACCCTCTCTCCATTTTGTTCTTCTTCCTCCTCTCCCTCCTCTTCTTCTTCCTCCTCTTCCTCTTCCTCCTCCTCTTCCTCTTCCTCTTCCTCCTCTTCCTCCTCCTCCTCCTCACCATTCTCACGAAGCATGCGGTTATTCTCACTTTTCAGCTTGGCCACCACTGACTTAAGGGCATGGCTTGCGCTCCCCATGTGCTCGCTGGTGCCAGGCTCTGGAGAAGAGGCTGTTGAGAGGCCATCTTCTGATTTTCCTGTGTTTGGTGAGGAGGATTTGTGCATGTGTGTCTTCATATGTCGTTTCAGTTTGCTAGCCTGTGTACAAGCATGATCACACAGATGACATTTGTACGGCTTCTCTCCTGTGTGGCTGCGTCTGTGTACTATTAGATTACTCTGAAACTTGAAGGCTTTGCCACAAAATTCACAACATTTAGATTTCAAGGGGGTGGTGGATGAGGGTGTTGCCCCTGCTGAGGGGAGAGGAGTAGTAGGAGTGGTCTGAGAGCCCACAGGTGACTGCAGGGAGCCTGGAAGAGGGGGTGGGGTAGCAAGATATGGAGGTTTGCTGCCCCCTGCTCCTCCTGTTCCTCCACTCCCTCCTCCTGTCTGGAATGGCTGGAGTAAGCGCTGCATGGGGCTGGGCCGGCTTGGGGATAGCGGGGGAGTGGACCCTGAGGTGTTGCCCGCCAGCTCCCTTAGCCGCCTTGAGAAGTCCATTGTTGGAGGGGGGTCCAGGGGCAGAGGAGGATTGAGGCGCAGCACCCTGTCAAAGGCACTCGGGTGGTGGGCTGCCAGCGCCAGCTCCTCTGGGCTCAGGTGATGGGGGTCCAAGTGGTTCCTTGGAGGGGGGCTGAACAGAGGTGGTGTGGGAGGGAATCGCTGATGATGACCCCCACCAGCAGTGCCAGCTGCGCCAATTCCACCCCCTACTCCGATGCTATCCCGTCCACCTGAGCCCGAGCCAGGGATGCGGAGGAGGTTGAAGGGGCTTGCATCAGGAGGCAAATGGAGACCATGAAGGGGAGGCTGAGAAGGGCAGTCTGCACCCCCACCCATGGAGGAAGGTCCACCCATACGTGGTGTGAGAGGGCTGCCATGTTCACTTTCCAGGTAGATGCGGAATCCATGGGTATTCTGAGCATGCTGCAGCAGGAACCAAGCGCTGCCATACGACTGCTTGCAGGTTGTGCAGGTATAGGTGGTTGGCTCCTCCTTTCCTGTTGTGACAGAGAAAATTGAATCATGTTAAGAGAGTTTTAACTTTTACTATAGAAATATTTGAGTCAGTTTAGCAGGAAACACAGATTTGTAAATGCTGCATTGCCATTCAATTGAAATGAATTGACACAATTGCACATAAACAGTAGATGAAGAACAACTCTGTTTAACTTGACTGAACCAGTATTTTAATTGAACCCTAGGCCTAACTCTTACAGCTTTTAAAAGTGGTCAGCACATGGTGTTGAGGGCTTGCAAATACAACAGTAGCTCTTATTGAGGTCATGCCCCACATGAGTAGCATGTGAGAAGTAGTGTGTGTGTGTATGTATTTGTTCTTCTCACAGACTGCTCTGGGACATAATTTCTCCCTTTAGACTGACTGTGAGTCCTCCATTGTCAGCAGGAGAACAAAGAAACAGGGCTGTCCCGGCGGACGACCACTTCTCACTGATCTACCAAAACAGAGGCCTGCTGACAAACACACTATACACATATACACATATACACACATACACGAGAGGCAACATGGGAGAATCCTTTCACGCTTTAGAATTTTGCTTCTGTATCGATATCAGATGCATTAGGAATTACACTTCTAATATATCTGAAAACAGGTTAAGACCGGTGATTTATTTATAAGTATAACCCAATATATAAAGAGTAATTTCACATTCTGACAACAAATAAATCAAATTCAAATCTGTTTATGCACACTGTGCTCTGGAGTCATACCCTCCTTCCATCACCCCACAGACACCCGCACATACAAACACACACTTATTCGTATTTACGCACAGAGCGCAGGGCACTGTGGCTGCCTGGGGAAGGGAGAAGGTAAAACAGTGTGAGTGTAAAAACATTTAGGCTTCGTCTGGAGAGAAAGACTAACCCCTTTAGCCTGTCTCATAGCTTCTTCCCTCACTGAAACATGCAGAGTCACTTCGAGATGGCGACAAGAGGAACATTTAAAACAATAATTGCCTTTGAATGGCCTCGGCAACAATGACCTGGATGGGAACCAGAATGCATGTGTAATCTCATTAGAGTAGAGAATGGTTGGCCATCAGCTCGTTTACAAGATTAGATGACAAACGAAACTTTGTTGCTGCCATTCAGAACCTTCCCCGATTAAGCACAGTGCAATGTGGGTGCATCTGACAACCTGAACAAGCAGAGATTCACATTCACACACTGACAAATTGATAAGAGAGGCAACCTGACAGTAATGCAGGAGCTTAGACATTTAATGTCACTATCACCAGGCATGAATGCAACTAAACTAAGGTCAAAAGTTAAGGCCCTGATACACCGATACACCGATCTGTGTATTTTTTTGACATAGAACATGACGCCATTAAAAATAATAAAATAAATTAATCTTAAATCCCATATATACATCAGCCACAAAAAAGTATATTTAATTAAAATGTAATAATTACTGATTTAAAATGTTCTAATTAGTGTATATGGATAATATACTGTATGTATATATAAATATGAACTATATATAAGTGCACGACTGCTAAGAAAGGGTAAAAGTGTGCATGGGCTTGAACTATGTCAAAACATTTTGTTCAAAAATAAAACAAAAATACAAATATGCAATTTATGTGTTGATTTTATTTGTGCAATAATTACTGTTATATCAATATTTATATCAAAAACAGTTGCAACACATAATAAACAGGCTGTGATAATATTGCAAAAGCAAATACACTGGTGTCATTGTAGGGTCGTGGTATAGATGCTAATTATCTCAGTTGATTTTAGGTAAAAAGCCATTTTACTGTAACGTTTCATGAACAATGAATTACAAAACATTCCATTAATATGTAAAACAGCTAAGGTGGGCAGTAAAAATACCCGCAAAACTGGGACATATTACCTGCTAATTACTGACAGAACGAATTTGCCAAATTAGCAGTGATAGTGAAAGAATGTCATGGTTTACACAGAAGCTTTTATACATCGGCACTCTGCAATTTACTCCTGACGGCCCGAAAGAGAGAGTCAGAGAGGTTGCAGTGGGAAAAAACATAAAACATATTTGGAAAGTGTGTGTGTGTGTACATAAAAGTATGTGTTATAAGCAATGCCATTTTCTTCACACTATGAGGCTTACTTCAAAACATACACTAGCAGTTAATTAACAGCAATTTGAATTGACAAAAGAAAGGCTCTTATTCACAAAAATGATATTGAACTTTGAAAGAATAGCATGTTGTCATAAACTAGGCACATAAAAGTGTTTAAGCGTGTGTGTGTGTGTCAACAGGGATCCTGTCTATCTATTCATTCCGTGCCTGGTGAGAGATTCTTCCCCTTCCTTAATTTCCCCTTCTTTTGAGCATTCGCCATCTGTCCCTCCCTCTCTGCCCGTCTCTCCTACTGTACACACAAACACACTTATCCTACATGACCATCAGCTAAATTATGGATCATTAAAATCGCCACAAATTGCCACTAATTGTGGCCACCTGCATCAGATCTAACCTGTGAATATCATTTGCATTATCAGGTCCAGGGAGGCTTTAATTATTTATTCATCTTTGTTCCGCTGGCTGGTACACTCTAATCCTGAACACCGACAGCACTGAAAATAAAAATGCACTTTTTCGCTCTTAGTCTAAATCATGGGGATGGGCTGATGAGTTTTCCCTTTGCAAGATGCTATCCTTTATATGTCAACCTTTTCCTCTAATCTTTACTTTTCCATTGTGAGAACTACTGGAGGATTTTAAGCATTTCAGGACTTTTAAATAACTCCGAAATGTCAAAATGTGTAAAAACCCACAGGTTTAGTTAAGACCTGCAATTCAGAGTAAAAAAAAAAAGAGTTTTCAAGAAACTTCTTGAAAATCAGTTCCGACAAATGTCTGAACAAACCTGAAGAATCTCAGTTATTTGTACATGCATGAAATCTGATGTACTGACAGGGTAAGAGGATCCATTGAGGCTGTATACAGTATGACCAGGGCCTGTTGATTTTGGTGCTGTGCCCCCATTCAGCAGCATCTGCTCCACCCAGAAAAACACTATCAATTGTAGGAAAAATTAGCTCGTGCATATATGTAATATGATGAGCACAGTGATAATACAGAGTAAAAGAAGAATTTGTCCTTTCAGCTGAAAGTGGGCAAAATATTGAGCAAACACAAGCACAAGGCACAATAGTGTAACTCGGCTAATACGCTCCTTTTTGACTCGTAGCTCAGACTTGTCTGCGCGCTGATTGAAACTGTAAGGTTAATGGATTTTAGAGTAGGCGACCGCTCCACTCTGTCTCTCTGTAATATACTCCCATCAGCCACTTCATTAGGCAAACTCGCCAGCACTCTGAGGTAGGAAAATCAAGTGAGAAAGTATAATGGAGAACAGAAGATGAAGACAGATAAGAGTCCGAGAAAAAGGAAAGAAAGAAATAGCGGAGGTAATACCTCTTAGTTTAGGTGCAGTTGACAAATACTTGCTGCAAGTGTTCAATTTGGATACAGCAGGTATATGGAAGAAGAGGAATTGGAGGAGGACAGAAGGAAGAAAGAAGATGTGGATAAATAATAGCATCCATCTCTTTAGCTGGGGGTAAATGTCAAAGCCATAGAGTCACGAGTGAGAAACCAGAGAACACACTCATACACAGTTTCAGAAATGTCCCAACACTCAATACTGGCGACGCTATGGTGACAGCACAGGCATTAAGTCCTATTAAGCCAGGGCCATTGCTTGGACACTTATGTGGTGCTGGATGGGAGAGGGAGGCAGTAAGGCAGCTTGACTCATGTTTCACGACTCCTCTGTGTGTGTGTGTGTGTGTGTGTGTGTGTGTGTGTGTGTGTGAGAGAGAGAGACAGAGTGTGTGGCCATATCCATCCCTCTCAAAAGGATGTGCAGCACTCACATCAGTCATTGAGACACACTGTACATCAAGGAAAAGAAATAAATGCACGATTCTTGGAGAATGTCATATTTGTTTGTATTTTTCTAGTGAAAGTTTCACTTGAATTGTAGATTACTTTATTAGCATGTAAATCTTATTGCCATGGAACACATTTTGAAAATGTAAGTGTCATAACACCTCATCAAATGTCAAGAATCACTTTTATCAGCTGCTCACACAAAATCAAAAAGCTTCCATTGTGATCCCTAGTTTGTAACTTGTCCACACGGCTGAGCCACTGATCAGAGTATGTACACAACTATGTGCACACCCACATGTTTTGGATGATATCAGGCCTGTTGTGGTTGAGCGCACATTTATGGTGACAGCACAAAGATCTCACAGCACATTTACATTATTTCTATATTTTGAATCCCCCCCAGAACACGTCAGCCTGTGAGACTGCCTGTTCTTCAGCCAGTCAGTCTGTCCTGTAAATTAGCTGGACTGTCACCACTACATCCCTCTCCGACCAGCTGGGAAACAAAAAGTGATGCCAGGTTTTGGCAAGGACACAGCTACCAGTAAAAATACTGGTCTGACATGAATGTGAAATCTATCTGCATAATCAGTTTGTTCTCCTTTCTCATCTTTCTTGTGTTAATTTCTCTCTACAGCATAACTTCCATCTCTTTATTTAATTTTCCTCCCTACTCTCCGCTGCCTATTTCCTATCTCTCCTCTTTCATCATTCTTTCTTTAAACCATATATGACTCTCTCCTCTACAGCCATCCCTCCCCTCCTCTTCCTCCACCCTCTCCGCTCTCTCTCCACCCATCGCTGGCTCTCCGGTGGTGTCCTTGGCTGAGTCCACCTCTGGGTGAGATGATAGTAATTGAGGTAATGGAACATCGCTGAAACAGGATTAGGTACGCATACTGGGAGTGAGAGACAATGTCCCTTAATACAATTTGGGATTTCTATCTGAGCCTCAGGCTTTCAGGACCTGCTGCTTATATTTACATCTGGGCATCACTGCTCACCCCGATCACCTCCTGCTTTACCTTAAAGGGATACCTGACCATTTCACTAGAATTTATTTTCCACTTTTTTTACCTCCTCACCAGGCATTTGTTCTTATATCAGGAGGGACATGTTCATTTAATTCCGTTAATTTAGCACGCACTGTTGGATGTTTTAGGTTTAAGAAACTGAAGAATTTTTTTTTGCATTAGGAAGTCCATGTAGTGACAGAAATATATACATTTCGAAAACTGAGATAACAGGACTTCAGTAGTTATAAATAAAAGAAATGTGTCAACAATATGTCACATGAACTAAAAGAAATGTGTCAACAACATGTCACATGAACTACAATGTCATACATTTAGGCTTGCAGCACTAATTTAATTTAACTGGTTTGAGTAACTAAATAGTTTGACCAGTTGATGGAACAAATACAGTGTTGTGTAAATAAAATAAAAATCCCACCAAAATTTTTGTAATATTCCTTAAAAACGAGCAGAATTACTGGGAGTTGACAGTAGGTCAAATGGGCAATTTATGGCATATGAATATCTCTGTCATATTCATATTGGACAGTAATTATAATGGGGAAATTGGTGACATGAATATAATCATTGTGTGATAATGAGTTCTGTTCATGTCTGTTTCACCCTCCCCCTCCCGATATTACAATCCATATATATTTTCAGTGACACATGCGGTAACTCATATCTCATGAACGTACATCTGTGCCATAACTGATGCACTGCCCTCCGAGGGGGAGCAGACCAAGAGCAAATGACTTTAAAATGGTTTCTGCAGTACATAGACATTATCGACTTCACTGTCGTAACCCAGCCTTCCTCCCTACCTCCCTCCGTCCTCCCTCCATCATCACCCACTAGAGTGCAACAGTTGTGGCTTTCTGCTTCTGTTACTACAGTCAGTTATACTGCCCAAAAGCACTTAACCACATCATTGTTGTCATGTGAAAAAAAAACGTGTTGGCCTAATTATGGTTCTCTCCATGTTTTCATTTCAGAACTGCATGTTTGAGCAGAGGATATTCAACGACCCTTGGGCTCGTACATGAAACCATTTGAAAATCCTGTTTGTTAAACTCAAAAGCATAAGGTCAAGTATAAATCAAGGCTCTTGTAAAAACCCAGGACACCAGCAAAAACGAGAACACTGTAACATACTTGAGTGGCATCATATTCAATTGTCACAAAATTCCTCTAAGCTATCAATGCACATCCTGCAAAAAACGTCCAGTATGGTCCAGAAGGAAGGGGCTGCACTGTCCTCCTTTCCCCAAAACGTCTTCCCCTCCGTGCAAAAGCTTTCTTACTAACTGGACAGCAAACAATTGGAATGCAAACAGTGGCAGCTGGTGTCCTGTCTGCTCACTGAGGAGAGCGGCGCAGTCAAATAACAACATGACTGCAATTGCTCAAAAGGGCAGTGTTCTGCTTGGAAGGAAATCAGCCTCTATTACTGGTTACTAGTCGGGGCTAGATCAAAGAAACGTCTTAAAAGTATGTGAACGCCAAGGCAGAGAATAGTTGTGTAGTCATTGAAGAGGGGACGAAAAACTGCAGGAGCTCCCTCACAATATATGAATAAGGGGAAGGGATGAGTCCTGCCAAGATTTGTTGACCTTACCCTGAAGAGAGGAGAGACTCTCCTTCTTCTTCAAATCAGGCTTTATTTCTGCATCCCATAGATGTTCAGTAGTGTTTATGTCTGATGGCTGGGGAGACCTCTTCACTAAACCATTCTTCACGATGTTATTAGATGGCATAATGAAGGAACAGTGGTGCAACATGAGAACGTCAGTAGGCTAGACCAAACAAGCACATCCATTTTATGCAGCGACTTTGAAAGAAGGCAAGGACTTAACTTTGACTTTAAGCCTCTCTCTCGTTCTTTACGTATAGTGATTACATCCGTCACTTTCAATAATCCCAAGTTGTACAATTAATATCCTCAGGACTACAAAGAGACTGAAAAGACAAAGAGTTCTTGGAGAGAGATCAGGGAGGCTTCGGAAAGCTTTCAGGCTTTGGTTGTAGCATAATTTCATCCTGCCTTTTGAACATTAAAACGTTTTCCTTTAGACATTCTAGTGTGTTTGTAACACACTGTACCTTTAAGATGCACCATGGAGTGTAAAATGTTCCCATGAGCCTTTCCTAGCTTAGGGGTACATACAGCACCTAGAAAGTTAGAGTTGAATGCAGGCTAGTGTCCCTGTCAGGGGTCTTGCTTAAATAAAATGTGTTGGATGAGATTTGAATCATGATGGAATGTAGAAGGATTATCCAGCATTGCATCTGTTAAGAATTTATTTGACTCCTCCAGGCAACTCTTCACCACTATTCCATGTGGGCTGTACCCTAGTTATCACCTGGTTTTCTTTGACACGGTTCAGTTAACAATTTTCTATCAGATCTGACTTCACCATATCACTCTGGCTGTGATTTCACTCACGCTTATAAAACATCATAACATGGTTTGTTATCAGATTGTGATTTAGATTAAAGATGCTGTTTACATGCCGGGCTATTTATCGGAGTATTCCAGCTCGAGCTGTGGAGCTATTTTCAATTACAGCTGGAACTTAAAATAACTCCAAACAAGTTTTGCCAATGGAAGCCCACAGGCCTGACAATAATGAT
Organism: Paralichthys olivaceus; assembly: GCF_024713975.1. NCBI lineage: Eukaryota > Metazoa > Chordata > Actinopteri > Pleuronectiformes > Paralichthyidae > Paralichthys > Paralichthys olivaceus. Next base: position 4,132,451 of record NC_091106.1, read on the forward strand.
GCTGTATTTTTATGGAAGAGAGAACTATGAATGCATTTGAATTACCAAAAACAACAATGGATTATCGAGCCTGTCTGATTACATGCTGTGTGTGCATGGATGTGTGCGAGAATGTGTATCTGTGTGATTCTTCTGCACGGCCATACACTCGAGGCTGATGAGCAAAAATATCAATACCGTCTGTCCCAATGTGTGTGTGTGTGTGTGTTTGTGGAATATATCAATACCTTCTGTCTATGTGTGTGGAATCCCTGCTGGGCTACAGACTGTGCTATCTGCAACTCTCGCACTAGTAATCTACTGTTGTGTGTGTGTGTGTGTGTGTCTGTGAGAGGGATAGAGTGTGTTTGCGCGTGCACATATGCATGCATGCAGGCTGGTGTGCATGTGTTCAAATGTGTTTGTGTGTGTGTGTGTGTGTGTGTGTGTGTGTGTGTGTGTCTGCTGCCCATTATATCTGCCGTGTGACAAAGTTTCTTTTTCTTTCTCTCAATTGGACACACACACGTGCGCACACATGCACACACAAACACAGTAATGTATCTCATAAAGTTCTAATGACACAGCCCGGGCCCTTAAACTGTGTTTATAAATGTAATTAAATGGACTGGCCTTTGTAGAAGCATCCAAGCGCAATGTAGCAATGATCCAGTGTGTGTGCATGTGTGTATGAGTGAGTGTGTGTGTCCGTTTGGAAGAGCAGTACTCATGATGGCAGGGACAGCCTCCACTTAACCCTAAACCACCATGGTGAAATTACAGAGCATCCAAATTACAGCACTTATGTGAGCAGAGAGACAGAGAGAGAGAGAAACAAGGGTTTGAAAGAGGAAACTTGGTCCTGACACACACACACACACACACAATTCTCAATGACTCAGCTTGTGGACTTCTACTTAAACCCAAAATGCAATGCAGAAACTTTCTTTCAACTGTTAATCTGTTGCAGATTGGTGACCTCCCTCTGATTTAAAGTGGTCATTTCCGGGCTCATGCAGCTGTTTCACAGATTACATCCTTTATTAAACTCATAGTTTACTTACATAAAGGATATGTTGATATATCCTGCGCCCCAATTTGCAATGTTACAATCGTTGAACATAAATACTAAGGTTTCTTGAAGATACAAGAAACCTCAAACTGGTGGATCTGTTTCTCTAACTGCCCTGAGAGCATCAACAATATGAATAACTGGGTCCACAGAGAACAGTCATGATGGAATAACACTTCAGATAGGTGGCATTCAAACATTCAAACATTTCAAACCAAACACACAAAGAATCAAATGAGCTTTATCTTTATTCTTGAACTTGAAGTTGTAATTTGAGATGAAGAGACTTTTTAATGCGATGGAAAAACATTGAGTAGGTCTGAAGAGGTTTTGTCAAACTATATAGTCAGTGACTAAAAGCCTGAATGAAATCAACAGAATGATTGAAATCAGTAAGATACTCTGTAGGGTCAACTTCTGATGAATTTCACCTACAATTAATTAATGGATTTCATTCAATTTGTTATTTACTGATCTGCAATTTCAGTGAGTGTCCCATGGTATGTTCTTCAAGAGACTTTATTATAGAGGATAATTGAAAATGTGTAACTTTGAAGATTTTTCTGGTAGAAAAAATAATCAATTTAGAAAAATACTTTTTTTTATTCTACATCAGCTATTTTCAGCTTCAGTCCAGACGTAAAATCAGTCTCAAGTGTAGGAATGTAAGAAATTAGAAAATGTGATTTTAATTTCTACTAAAACAATCCTGCTTCATTTTTCTTGGAAACACACAATTCTTTAGGGCCATAAGAAAGAAGCTGGTGGTCACTGAACACACACACACACACACACACGCACACACGTATATACAAAAAGCCAGTGTGGTATTGAGTGATCTGCAGGGACCTGCAACAGCTGCCAAGCAGGACAATTCAGTTATTAGTGTGTGTGTGTGTGTGTGTGTGTGTGTGAGAGAGAGTCTTGCAGTGACCACAGTGGGAGATCACTCTGAGCCGAGCAAACACCTCAGCTGGCCGGAGGCCCACACACACAAACACAGCGCTTTGCTTCCTCTCTTCATCTAATCCCTCCTCCGTTCAGCTGGTTTCATCCCTCCATCTGTCCATCAACATTGCATACAGGTGGCTGTCCTCTCTCTCTGTCTCCTTTCTCTCGTTTCAATCACTCGATCCCTCTTTCTCCTTCCCACACCTCCCACACATTTAACTATCTCTTTTATTCCTGATGATTTGGCATCATAACAGAATGGATAAGGAGGAAGGAGACAAGGAACCTTGGAAATCAAGGAGGGGAGGGGATATTGAAAGAATACTACACTCACACACACACACACACACACACACACATTTACAACATGTTGACAGGTTGCAACTTGACCAAAGAAGCCAAAAACCTCTTTGCTTGTTTGTTCATTCAGTCCATCCATCCCTCCCACTTTCCCCTCATTGTTTCTTCTCCCTCTCTCCCTCTGTCCATCCATCCCTCCCCTCTTTTAATCCTTTCATCATCCCATCCCAGGTGGGAAGCACTCAGCGCCGTCTCTTTAATTGTATTCATCCGGCAAGGCCAATCGATAAAGGACATATTTAATACAAATTTATGACTATTAGCCATCAGCGATAAAAAGCCTTTTTTTCTCCTAGATAGCTCTTGCTTGTGGTGAAAGAGAGAAAAGAGGAGGAGGAGGTATGACAGGAAATACAAACCATCCTGCTTTTAAAACAAACAGCCTCCCACCGTCTCACTGTCCAACCTTGGAGAGATACAGTTTAAGCTGCAGCGAAAAACATTATTTTCTTTTCTATTTTTGTTTGCAGACAAGGCTACAAACTCAAGTGGGTCTCAGGTATTTGGAAGATTTTTTCAGGCATTTGATTTTAATGCACATTTCACGAGAGAATTCCAAGACTGACTCTGCAACAGCAGCATGGGTTTTTGGCAAGGATAATAAATAATTGCATCAACTGGTTATTTTCAAATTTGAGCTGCTTGTGAAGACAGAGTCATCTGAACATACTCAGGATTTAATCATTTCCAATTTAAAAAGCAAACCGCTCGATGCCGATTCTAGTTGTCTCCACAAATAATCTTCCTGCCAAGAGGCAAAAGAGTAGAACTATGTGAGAGGGTTGATATTAAATTTCCTATCAAAGTTCCCAGATTTGGTCACTGTTCTGTTGCTCACAGAGACAAACAGCAAAAGGAGTGTTGCGATAAGATAAAGCACAAAGACAAACTCCCCTCCAGCAGTCCTTCACAGCTACGTCTACTTAACAAACACTGTAGTCTTGATTCATTAGAGCTGCAGTCACTACACCCTGAGAGCCCTATCGATCCCCCAGACGTTTTCTGCAGGCCGGGGAAAAAAAACTAAGAGCAGAGGGAAAAGACAGAGATGGGTGGAAGGGGGAGAAGAAGAAAAAAAAAAAAGCCAGCGAGACAGGCTAAATATATGGCTCTGTTAATGCGAAGCGAGCAGCAGTTTACCTGCCTCTTTAAATTCATTCTACTGTGCAAGGCAGCTGTGACGGCTCCCGGAGAGAAAAGCCCGCCGCTCGTCGCCAAAGGAAATCTTTCGCCCTCCAAGAGAAACAAGGTGTGCATGGGCTGGAACCAAAGTCAGATGATGGAGAGATTTTTTTTTTTTGTGTGTGTGTATGTGTGAAACCACTCGTCCCTTCTACTAGTCAGGGTTCGTATTTGGGGGAGTTCGCATCATCCTCAGTTTAAAATAAATTTGCCCCGGGTTAACAAGTACCTTTTTAATCTGAACAACAGAGTTTACATCACCAAAACCTATGTCAAAACCAATAATGTGAAAAAAAGGGAACTTGTGGCAGCTCAAAAAGTTTAATTCTGATTCCTTCTGTTTTATGTAATGAAAACAATACAAATTAAACAGACAAGCTTTTGCATGAGAAAAGTTTTTGTTTATTATCATGAGCCTGGTTTTGTAAGGGAATTTGTTTTCCAAATATAATTTTAAATATATTATGAACTTATATTTTCTGGTTTCACACGTTTTTTTTTTTTGTCTTGAAGTGCGCTGAGCATCACAGATTGCTGTTCATGCAGAAAAACAGTGACCTTGATCATCACTTTATATTTAAATAGGGAAAAAACACTCATAGGATGAGAATGGCACTCAGAGAGAGTGCATACATCCTCCAACAGTCTCCTCATGAAACCACAAATTCACTAGAATGTGAAATTTGGTGCAGATCAAATAAAAATAACAAAGTGTGTCTCTCATAAATTTGCCAGTTTTTTCCATCTGATCCATGAATAATTCAATTCGATGGAAATGTTGAAAAACATCTGACATTGTTAAGAAAGTGAAACACTAAACTTTTATTGTTTGATCCATACAGTATCACACTGAGTTTCACCACACGGTCCCACAGTGGGGTGCCTCTGTGGCTGTGAGTGGTGTTTTCATCATGCTTGTGACTGGTCAATGGCTCCGTGAGCGTACGGCACACACAACATTTCTGAATGATAGAAGACCTGTGATGGGTGTGAGGGCAACTCTTGTTTGTGTGTGTGAAGTGGTATTCATTTCATTTTGCACACACAGACTGACATATGCCTGGGGCCCGGCCACCGGCAGCGGACAAAAAGGCCAGTAAATAATTGAGAAGTGTGAAGAGCAACAGAGGAGAAAAGAGAGAGGGGGTGGGGGGCATCTACTGTACATGCATGTGACAAAGTTGTGTATGTGCGTCTTTATGTGTGCCCAAAGATGCTCCATTAGTGATTTGGAAAAGTGGTGCGGGGGGCCAAGCATTCCCATCAGGCCCAGCATGGGCTAAGTGCTGCACCACACACACTCCCAAACCCTAAACAACCCCACCCTCATGGGCACAGCCTGGGTGCCCCACCCCACCCTCCACCAAGCCTTATCCCACCTAGGACAACCTAGCAGCGCCTCTCAGCCTGGTCCAAAACAACACAAACACACACACACACACACACTGACGTAAAGTAAGCAGACACACACATACACTCATGGTCCACTAATGACCAAACCCAAACAGCTCCCAAACAGCTCTGAAAAGCTATTAGGAGAGGGCATCTTGTTGGTGAAGTGATTTTTTTATATGCCATTAAAAGCTATGGATAAAATGGGCGTTCGCGTAAATACAGCCACAGGTCGGAGGGAGGATAGCCAAACAAGGATAATTGAGAAACCATACTTCCCCCCCTGAGATCAAGGTAGAGGAGTGTCCACATGTTGCTCTCTGTCAAAGTGAAGAGGATGAAAAGGAAGTCACAAGTTGTTTTTAGTTTTCGGGCTTTTTTAGTGTTACTTTTGCTTTCTTTGTATTTTGGTGTTGGTGTTGATATCCAGTGACCTTTTTAAAAAAAATCAAATACTTGCAGTTTTTACACTTAATCTGGATCTTCGTGCATTTTTTAATACTTTATAGCCCATTTAGAATGGGATTATTATTACCAGGGCTCGGGTGCCCTGATGGCGTGGGCGGCTAGTTGCATCACTCTCTCCCTTAATGTCCCGTCAGCTCTCTACTATCAACTCTCTAACAAAGACACACTGGAAAAAGATATTTCAGAGGCAAGTGTGTGATTTCTATCCTTTGTTTTGCTCTCAAAGAGTCTGGAAAACTGTTGTTTAATGTATTTGCTTCTTGCAGAGGCTGCACCCTTTACAATATGAATCATCTTTACACTGTCCGTGTTTGATGATCGCTTAAAATGTTTGGTACAAGCCCTTTCAGTAAGGCACTGCAACCTCCCTGTGTTGCATGCACTCTTTATTCATACATACTGTCATACCAATGGTCACAAGGGAGCAGTGAACACACAACAAACACTTAAACATGCAACTTTAAAATATGTGTCTCAGTGTAAGATGTAAGGACAAGAAGCACAAAAACACAGTATAAGTACAGTTCTCAGGACTGCATCAGGTAGAGGGTTGAAATTCCAACATGCACACTCTGGATGTGTTGAAAATCAGTGACCAGTACATGCAATTTTACAATGAAACTACCTCCCCAAGAGGATTAAATATCACCCAGACAGGATTTATGTCCATACCTGCACTAAACAACAAGAGCTTTTTTCAGCAGTTGTTGTTGTCGTTTTATATTTTCTTCAAACATCTGTCTCTCTTTCACAACCATTTTTGGGACAGGCTTTTTAAATGTTACAGACAGCTTTCAAACACACCTTAAACATCTGCCAGCTGTGGTTTACACTTTTCATATCATCCCATGCTCTGTCTTATGTCTATAATTTTGAATTCTCTCTACGCTTGCACCGCCATGTTGTCACTTTTTATATTTTTTACTATTTTCAGGTGGAGCTGACCCCCTTTACAATCTCCTGAATACTTTCCTCTGATGTGCATTTTATAACCATGAGACTTGGATGCATGTAGGCAGAAAATAGCTCTGGACCCAGGATAAACAGGCCCCAGTCCCTGCATGTGAGCGCTGGTAATCATGCCAGATCAGGTTCAGACACGTTTTAGAGCAGGATACACAGTGATGGAACCTTTTCCTAGAAGGAGACGCTAGGCTTGGCATACCTGTTTATTTCCAGCCCTCTGCCTCTTTCCCTTCTTTTCTTTGCATCTTCACTTTTTTTCTCTATTACTATTCAGTCTTTTTTTGTCTGTCTTTCTGTCAGACAAAAGAGGATGAGAGAAAAACATAAGGATCACTCATCATCGAGCAAGTGCCCTAAACACACACACACACACACGTGCATGCACTCCTGGCTCAACCTTATTCAGGATTAAGAGCAAGTCATTCAGCACTTCAGCAGTGGCCTCGTGAGAAAAGAGCGTGACAGACCACAAGTAAGACAGACACTCCCAGGCTCTCACACACACACAGACACACACACACACTATTCACATATAGTATCTTTAGGTTGTCTTTCAATCCACAATCAATCCTATTCATACTGGGCAATCATCACAAAAATGCTTCGTGATGAGAAGGTCACTCTGACCTATCCTGGCCTCGGTCCTGCAGGATCTGGGAATGGCCACACAGAAGAAGTAAAAAAATAAGATTCCTATTTTTGGCAACAATACCTGCACTGATGGCGGCCAAAGTCACTCATCACCCTGTAAGACTAACAGTCTAAATGTGTTGGACTGGTGAACCCCGTCTCCTGGAAATGTTTCTACATAACAAAACGAAAGGTAATGTCATTGTTCTTTTTGGGCAGTAAAGTTGATTGCACAACTTAATGATTAAGTGATGACAGTTTAGACACCAGTGTTTCCACCATGTCAGTGGAACATTACCGGCTCATCATTCATTTTTGGACATGATTCACTGGGGTGGATGAAGGGGCGGGACCTGGGGAGCACTGCCCCTACTGAAATCAGATTGGTCCCTGACCTGCCCCGTCAGTAGTCTTTTGAAAAATAGTCACTGACTAACAATATTAATAATGAATATAATATTTTTTATTGTCTGCTAGAACATGGAACAGTTTGATGTGTGTGTGGCTTTGCTCAAAGTTAGAGAACTCATAGTGAACAAGGAATGACTTCAATGTGCAACTTACTGAATCAGGAGCTGTGCAGGGATCTTAGACATATAATTGGCCCCTCTGTGTAAATTGTGGCCCCTGATTTAGAAAAATCTTCGACCTGCCCACTGAGGGTTTATATTAACATTTGTGATGAAAGGATCAATTCAAACTAATTAGAAAACATGGGTAAAAGCAGAGCATATGTTCATGGTTAACATATTTTTATCTGTGTTGATATAGTTTAAATGTCTGTACACACTACTACAATAGAGATAAACGTCTGTTATTACAACACAAATATACAGCAAAAATGCCAGCAACATCCCTTTAAAAAACCTGTGTCCCTCCAGTCATTTGTTCAGAGCGGACATCTTGTCATTGCAGTGGTACAGGTGTATCTTCTAACATTGATGATAGCACAGTTATCTTCCAGCCAGAGATATTATAACTGCTGAGAGGGAGTTTTTTCTAGAGTAACAAAGACACAGAAGAACCATATATTTATAGTTATCTCAGAGACGGATAACTCCAAACCTGGATAAAACCAAAACTATCAGTGTGGCAAGGTGGAGGGAAAATGTGTCGCCTTGTATTTTATAACTTGTTACGTGACCCACGTGGCTGTGGCTGGACTTATAACAGCGTGTCAGGTACATAAATTAGTATTTCCTACCGCAAACTACTTTTTTTCTTACAGGGCAGCCACTGTAAAGCACTTTAACACTGTTAAAAAGAGTTTTTCAATTGAAGCTTTTCTTCTTTTCCTAGACCTGCTACCTAACCTCTCTCTTTCTCTGTCTATGCCCCCCGTCCTCTCCCCTTTTCCCATTCCATGCAGCTAAGCCTTGTAAATCAAGTTGAAACATAGCTCTGCATATGTGTGTGTGTGTGTGTGTGTGTGTGTGTGTGTTTGTGTGTGTGTGTGCGTACATTTATATTTATACATATATTGCCTACTGTCTGCTGCCAAAAATGTGTCCAAGCTCCCCCCCTCACCGTTAACTCCCTATACATCTGCCTATAGGAGGAGGAAGAGCCAGAACGGAGGAAGGCGTGCATGCATGTGAGTGTGTGCAGGATTAAGTCGGAGCTATCTGTCAGGGTCATACGGGTTGAAGGAACATATCCTGGACGCTTATCTCAAGTGGTGCAGGGAGAACAACTAACCATGCTGTGACTCCTGTCACAGTTATAGAAAGAAAGAAAGAAAGAAAGAAAGAAAGAACAAACAACTATATTTAACTGATGGGCTGTAGTTTATCTGCAGTTTTTGGCTGCTCTTGCAAATTAAATATCTGAAAAGGACTTTATGTCATCAAACAAATGAAAGTCCCACTGATTTCTAACTCTGCCCATAGTGGCCTGGCACATACAGTGATAAAGTGCAACCTTTCAGTCTATTGAGGCATTAATGTATTTCTCTAATTCACAGCCAGGCAGCCAGAGTCAAGGATTTCTCACAGATTTGCACCTGAAAGCCAGAGTTGTGGAAGGAAAAGTAGCTACTCTTGCAATGTAGATCACAGACTAAGACCAGGACCAATAGATAAGAGGTAGATAAGGAAGCACGTCACTGCACCAGGTTCATGGTTGTTACACCTTCAGTAAAACAGGAATAGCTGCAGACACATTCCTTCATATGTAGCAAACTGATCTAAATTACTCTGCAATTGATCTAAAAAACGTTTGTAGGATAAAACATGGTCCACTCCTAATACTGAACAGCTCAGGAGCAAAAAAACAGCATCAGGACTTTTGCCTGAGTTCTTTGAATCACAATAAGACATATCATGGACCTGTGCCATTCCATAATGATCAGAATAGTTCTATTTAACAAAATACTATTGAATAATGAAAAATCATCACTTGTCTCAGTCTTTATTTAGCATTTATTACATGACTGGCAAATGTTACGGACAAATGATCTGTTTCTATATGTTCCTTTAAAACGTATGCTTTGCTAATTAGTGTTGCGTTTATCACAGGCTAATAATAATACTGTTACTGGTCACACTTTGTGTCTCATGCAAGTGTCAGGAGAGTGAGCCACAGTTACTTTAATTCAATAGAAACGTAGTTTTCTGAAAAGGACTTGTGCAATGTGAGCTAATTATTACAGCTCTGCACTCACAGCTTCTATGTTAAAACCAATTTAACCCAACACTTGTGTCACTGTGTGTGTGTGTGTGTGTGTGTGTGTGTGTGTGCGTGCGTGCGTGCATGTGCGTGTGTGAGGGGAGAAAGTGTCAAAAGCATGCCATATTTAGGCCAGACTGGCACACAGTGAAGACACCGGCTGGTTGTTACTTTTCACACACCGCACCGACTCTTTTTACCATCTGCCCTCCGTCTTTGTCTCAGTGTGCGCCTCTAAGTCGCTCTCTCTTTCTCTGTCCCTCTTTCCTTGAACAGTCGCTCTCTGCCTGGGTGATACCAACTTGACAGCAACCTCCCACCGCCTCCTATCCTCTTTTTTCTCTCCATTAAAAAGTACCTCAAGGCGGCAGCGGCGTATCTTGCCAAAACCCCTGACGGCCATCACAGGTCTTTAAATGCTGTTACAGGCCTTAAAATGGCTCCTGTTTAAATGTTTCCCCGCCACACACATGGTGTAATATCAGGAGTGAAAGGCGGCGACAAAGTGGCAATATGTGTCAGAAGGCTGGTGGCCACAGATAAAAACAGAAAGAAAGAGAGAGAATCTTTCCCATGGTCCACTGGTATATTTAGACTAGACAACCCGAGAGTACAACACAAACCACTGTGACTCACACACACACACGCTGAAGAGATTACAGACACACACGGACGCACTCAACGCGAATCACACTCATTTCCATCCCTTCACAGGTCGACATGTTTCACCTCATCACGCTTTTCACTACCTGTTTCTGTCAGGCCAGATGTAAGTGTGAAGTGTGAAAGAGGAAGTGACCGGCATGTGCGACAATAGTTGGCAGGTGTCAGCAGTCAAATGTGCTTAAGTTTAGCCAGAAATTATTAGCTTTCATTTGATGAGAAAAAAACCATCCTCAAATTCTGAGGTCATATGTTGAGAGTTGAGATTTGTCAGGTATCCTTTATACACATATTTACACATGCAACACTCACAACACTCACATACTTGCACATTCCCACACACACACTTTGTTACACATGCATGCACTGGAGACCCCATCCCATTTTATTTGACAAAATCTGTCCCAATCACCCACAGGGTAAAATTTTAAATCTATTCTAAATTCAACTTAGCTTGAGCTTGCCCTTTAATACCACAAAAAACAAAAGGTAGTGAATTCCCTTTTTATATAAAAATAAATAAAATGCTAATTTTAAACTACATTTTGTCAATTATTATTATTATTATTGTTGTTAGATATATCTCAAAACATATATATATATATATATAATACTAAAAACAAATACAGCACCAAATAATGAAGCACTCCAGTCATTTAATAAAGTGTCATCACACACTCTTGTGTGTTAAATGCCCTAATTTTTTTCAAATGCAAGCCCCCCCACTTTACATTATGTTAAGTTTTCAAATGTTTTCTATTGAAGCCTGAACCTGTGACATCTTAAGCGTTATGATCAGAGAGCTCCTCCAGAGCCACAAGAGACGTTATATAGATATAAACTTTCTTTCAAATGATGACGTGTTTCTAAGGCCACGAACATCATCCACCAACTAATTTGTATGAAACCAGCCCATAAAACTTCATAGCTGTCATAACCATGAGCTTGTATGATAACTTATTTCATGGTGAATAATGCATTTCATCAATGAGTCATTTATCTTTATGTATTAATGAACAGTAAATACATTTACCTGGGTTTATTTCAGCCTTTGTGTACTATGTCTACTCATCACCTCATTAAGCTGCCATACAGATTATTAGAGATAAGGTGAATATCGGCCAATCGGTCGCCTGTAACTGTGTTTGATATACACCTGAAAGTGTGTATTTTTCTCATTAGCACCAGCAGACTCCAGCCCAACACCGGTTTGACCTCCGCCGCTAACAACATTATCATGCCGCACATAAACAGCTAGCGCTCCTGTAACCTCTGTCTGAGACCAACGGCCCACTGCTGTGGCCAGGTTTGTTGAGCTAATTAACCCTGTTAATCTAAATGGGCGCTGGGTCAGTGTGTGTGTGTGAGTGAGTGTGTGTAAGTGTGTGTGTGTGTATCTGTGTGACTATAACTGGCTAACCCCAGCAGATGAGCATTCACCCCATTCACAGCCCCCTTTTTTTTTTTTGCTGGCAGCCTGCCGTCTGACTTGGCAGACGCACAATCGCAAGGGGTTCTGGTGTGCATGTGTGCATCTATGGCTGTGTGTGTGTGTCCATGGTGTGTGTGTGTGTTTGAGCCTGTGCGTGATTGCACAGGGGATGGAGGATTATAGATGTTGAACATACACACGCAAATGAGCACAGGGCCCAACTGGTCTGCATGGTGTGTGCGTCTGTGTTGTAATAAAGCCAGCAATGTTTTACTGGCCCGCTGACACAGTGCATAAAAAGATCAGTGGGCCAAATCCATTAGTGGTATAATTGCATTACATGGTAAATATTCCTAAAAGGTCAATATCTCCATTTGAAACATCACCATCATCACAGAGCGGCGCAATAGAAACAGGAACTCTGGGTTTTTATTGAAGCCAGGGGCACAGAAATCCACTTCTATGCATCTATTACAGCGAAGGATTTGGCCTCCGTGTCTGATTAAGCCTGCGCCAGCTTGAGGTGGTTAAACAGATGTTGGTGTCGCATCTGAGAGTTTGAATTTAATGCCACGAAACGTGAACTTTCTTACATTGGTGTCCATCCCTGTCCTGTTTGTCATTCCAACCAAAAATCATCAAAATCCCCCAAAACAGCAAAACAAGAGGGAACTCAGAGGAACTATTCCTTTGATATTTGTTTTATGTGATATCTAGTTGCTCCTTTATATCCTGTTCAGAGTCTCACAGTGGTGTGGGTTGATCAACGCACCACTGCTGAAATGGTCGGCCGACTTTCAACCTTGGCTGAACAAACTGGTCAAACTGGTCAAACTGTGTCTGGCCTGGATGAGTATTACAGACAGGGAGAGCAATTTAAACAATGTGAGACTTCAGTGAGATAAAGAGGCACAGCGGCACAGACAGAGAGAGGGCACTGAGTGGGCGAGTACGAGCCGCCGAGCGTGTGGGGAGAACTTTATCTGCTACTTATGTAAAGTCATTCTGTGTAATTCTGTTGTGTAATATCGAAGCATACTGAAGAGACTCCAGTGATGATGACAGGAAATGAAAATACATGCTGAACCTGACTCATGATCATGTCTCCTGAACAAAGGTGTGAGGACGTCATTCACTCAAATCTAAACAAATAAAAAATAATACGTGACAATATAAAGTAGTCCATAAAGTATGCATGACGTGACTTATGAGTGTCCTGTTGCTGGGAAATGTGAAATAATATAATTCATTTTGGAGGTAGCTGCAGAACAATGTCAGTAAATAAAACGCATAAATCTTATTTAAATGAAAAAATCTGAAAAGTAACTGAAAATGAATGTTATATATTTTGTTGACTTGATGTACTTAATCATCCCAGTGATATTTCAAACCGAGAGAAATCTGGTATTTTAATCAGGGTAATGGTCTCATGCTTCCTCAATTAGTTTCATTTGCTCGCTTGCCAGTGGCGTCATATCCTGTTTGCAGTGAAGAGTCAAAATGGGCTTTTTGAGCCATTTCTTTATGATTCACGTTTTAGATTTTTGTGGTTTTTATTTGTGTATTTTAAGGGGATGAAGAATTTTAGTCATCCGATGTCTGGATCTTAAGTTGTGAGAGAAACAAGCCGAGCGAGCGTAAGAGGGGTAGCTCGGCTCGCAGCCCCTCTGAGACGCCCTGTGTCCGCTGTGAAACAGCTTTAGTCAGTGTTTGTACTGGTTTTAATCAGTTGGTCCGTTTGTTTTGCAGAGGAGGAGACCTCAGAGGAGAATTCAGCTCCTGGTAAAAACAACCTCCTGAACCAAGAGCAACTAACCTGGACAATCTGACTATATGGGTGGTGAAGACAGTAACTCCCATCGTTACCTTGTCATTTAATATGACGTATTGAATATTATATGTTTAATATTTTATTCTGTGAATCGTGAGCAACAGTAAGACTGTTTTTAGAAAGATATGATGTTGTTTGATGTTTAAGCCTAATATTTTAATTCTATTGGCACCACAAATACTACATATTCAATCTAGTTTCATTGTGTTGAAGTATAGAGGCAGAAATCTCACAGTCTCACACAGTTTCAAAACATGGACAAATGAATCCAAAACTATTTCATTCTATTAAACGTAGCTAAGGAATAATGTTTCTTTTCGTGTAAGTTTGAAAAGCCACAGTTTAAGTATGATTTTGATTTGAACAGAGGCGAACTGGCAGACACTTTCCACATTATGCATCCACCAGTTTAAAAAAAGAATATGTGATGCTGCTGTGTTACGAACTACAGGAGCAGTCGAGTCTGAAAGTGTGGGAAGAAAACCAAAAAGCACACAAAAGCAGCAAAGAAGACATAACATACTCCACAGTATGTACACACAAACACACACTGCCTCCAGGCTATTGTCCTCCACATTTAGGTCAGGTTGCAACTTCACACAAACACACACAAACACACACAGTCCCCAGGAGGCTCTCCTCACCTGCAAAGAGGCCAGTTTGGACACAGTGTCAAAGATTAAACCTGTGTTTTATCTCAGAGAAGGGGGCTGCTTGGGGGACAGTGTGTGTGTGTGTGTGTGTGTGTGTGTGTGTGTGTGTGTGTGTGTGTGTGTGTGTGTGTGTGTGTGTGTGTGTGTGTGTGTTTTTGTGTGTTCACTCAGTCCTTTAAACCAGAGGGCAGAGGGTCACTGGAGAATACACTTTTTTTTCACTCACTCACACACATGCACACGCACAGCTGCCCTTCTCTGTGTGTGCGGTCAAGTAGAAAGGTGGATCTGTGTCAGGTAGCGAGGGTATTTACTGTTACTGAGACAAGCAGGCCGAGAAAACACAGACACAGCAGAGGGAGGGAGGGAGGGAGGGAGGGAGAGTGAGAGGGAGAAAGAGAGGGGGAGAATAAACTAATACTCAGAGGTGGAGGAGGAAGAGGACGAGTAGTGAAGCTATGAAGGCCTCAGTGGTCAACAGAACGCAACCATGTGCAACATCAGACATTCAAACACACACAGGGAGAGAGAGAGAGAGAGAGAGAGAGAGAGAACAGGGCAGAAACAAAGCTGACAACTTTTTTCCTGCAAACCAAAAATAAGACATCGGGCCTCTGTGCACTGCAGATATATGTCAACAAAAAAAATACATTTAAGACACAAACACACAGGATTTGGATGATATGGTTAAACAGAAATTGAGCGAGAGAAGAGTTTTGCGCGTGGGAGCGCTTGTTCAGATGAAGAATGAATGGGAGAGCGGCTCAGAAACACCAAAGTCCTGATCTGCTCACGCTCCCGACAGCTACACTGACAGCGGCCTCTACACACACACACACACACACACACACACACACAGTCAGAGTCATTTATCATTCCAAACTAGAGCCATCACATCTAAACCAGTAAAAAGCAGCACAACCGCGTTTTCCACCAGTTTTTCTCCACAAAATGACGGTCCTGTCCGTGGAACAAGCGGGGCCGTAAACCAGAACGCACGTACTCCTCCTCTGATCTCGGACAGTTTGATTAAAAGGGACATTTTCCTTTAAATAAACATCTGTATTGCTGCTGCCTGCGTGAAAGACGACAGTGACTCCCCCTCTAATGTGCACTCCTTCCTGCTTTGAATATTTTCTGAAAGCAGAAGCTTGTGGATTATAAAATTCTTCTTCTACAGGTGATTAGATTATCTCCATCTTGCGTCTGATTATCTCCATTTCTCAGTCAAACAATAACCTGCTTGTTCAGAGTGAAATCTCTTTTATCTGCAGACACTGGACTTCATGAAGCCATCGATAAAGACTGAAATGATGACTAAGTGTCAAAGAGTGTTCTCCTGTGATCGGGGGCAGCAGATTAACAAAAGACAGAGGGTGAGAGAGTTTGAAGCCAGGGTAAAGATAATCTTTCCGTTTTGGGAGGTTGGAAAACAGCCGGAAGACGACACCTTGTGCTCTGAGAAAGTGGGATTTATTATAGAGTTTAATATTTAAATTGAATCTGTTAATTGAGAGAATAATCCTCAGATTCATTGTAAATAATCCTTAGTTGCAGATTTTAATTACCCTGACATGGTGGAGAGGCCTCTAGGGTTAAAGAGAGGTAGAACAGGCCCTGGAGAAAAAAGAAAGTCAGATCCCAACGAGGCCTTTTTGTTTATCTCTCACTTCTCTTATTTATTTATTTAGTATTTGTGCTCTCCTGCCACACGGCCGGGGGGGGGGGGGGGAGCGAGGGACCACAGGTGCTCGGGTGAATCCGATGGACATCCGCAATTTATCATTCATACGCCGGTGACGGCAGGCCAGGCCGAAATATGGCACGGTAAACACAAACCATAGATCATTCACAGACACAGATACACACAGACAGCCGCAGTACGCAGATAAACACACACACACACACACACACACACACACACACACTCACATACATAAAATATATCTTTGAAGACAGATGCTTTTATGTGAACACGGAGCTGGACGTGGGTCACATCACAACATGCCTCCTTCAGCGTGCTGTAGATATCTTTTTCTCTGCGTCTCTTTATTCCACTTTATCTTTGTCTCTCTTTGGGAAGCTTGTCTCCCTCCCTCACTTTTCCCCTTCTTTTTTTTTTCTTTGCGGATTTCTGGCAGACTAGACACTTAAAAGTGTAGCGATGCCACCCTCCCATTCATGAAAAAAAAAAGCGATCTGGCTTTTTCATCCCTGCGGAGTGCCAACATTTATTTCTCCTGCACAATTATAGCTTTTTGCTTTGGACTTTCGTGCAAAGTCTGAGCACATTCACATAAACAACCTGGACTCCAACCAACTTATGAACTTCAGTCTGCCTGTCTTTTTTCACAGGTATAAATACAGTGAAGAGATGACAGCAACCCCCCACCCCCAGCCCCAAACCGCCCCGTGCCTCCAAACTTTTAATCCAGGCTTTAGAGGGATATATCTCAGTGGGATATCACTGCTGGCCTGCATCTGCCAGAGCGAGCTGGGAGCTGATTTCTGTGTTTACATAAGATTAGAGCACAGGGAGAAAAGAAGGTAGCCCATGTGGTTGCTCCAAGCCAAGTAGCTCTCATTTTTAATGCAGCAAATACTGCCACAAACAGCCTGCAGACGCCGGGCTGAGGAGAGATATAGCCAAAGGTAGGAACAATACGTTACACCACTTACTAGCCTAAGGGCTATGTGTGTGTGTGTGCGTGTGTGCGTGCGCGCACCTGCCTATGCAGACTTTTGAGCACTGGTCAGGGATTATAGCCACCAATACACAGTCCTCAGTTGTAACACTGGTGACTTCTAATAATTCAATATCTCACTGCAGGAATGTGAGTTGTCTCCAGCATTTCATCTTCCTATTTAACAAGTTCAAAATATTTTTTTAATCTGAAAAATGACGACTTATCCGGCAGGATTTAAGATAATCATTCAATTTTAACTGCAATTTTGAAATGAAAATGTCAGCAGTAGTAATTTGCTTGTGAAGGATCAGGCCGAACAACGTAAACATCAACAAGTTTATCGAGGAATTTTAAGATATTTCTTTGGGGGCACATCCGAGAGACTCGAACTCGGTCATGTTTAGCAAGAAAACAAGTGCACCGTACAACAGACAATGAGAAAGTTCAAGGACTAAATTAAAACAATGAGCTGTTAAGCAGCAAGTTCATCTGCTATAAAAATCTGGCATGGAGCAAGAATCTTATAAAAATGATCAACACTGTCAGACATGTTCATATTTTCCTGGTGAGATTTGAACGTGAACTAAAATCATGAGTCACTAATGAGCTGCGTCAGTTCAACTGGACCTCCAACATGGCTGCAGGAGGGCACGTTACATAAGCTGACTGCGCCATACTTGCAACATGTGTTTTCAGTCTGAACTTACACGGTAGGTGCAGGTTCATGTTGCATGTACTTTAAGGGCCGACACGGCAAACATGAACTCCACACCACCATTACCACACCCTATCACATGGCACACACACACACACACACACACACACACACACACACACACACACACACACACAGATATACAGAACATCCAGTGTGCACCCACTGAACCCTGGTAAATGACATAACCATGTGACATCTAAAACAGCTGAGCAAACCCGCTGTATGTTTATATGAACATGTATGCAGCCTTACAAAATGCTCATACACATTGTATATGTTTGTGTATCTTCAGGACATTATTGTGAAACTCCCATGGTCTGATTTGTGTTTGCATTGACCACAAGCTTAAATATGGAACTGACACAAATACATGCAAAGAGGGAGACGCTGAATCCCAAGTAGGAAAATCTTTCTACATGACTTAACTGTACCTCTGACTCTACTGGTCTCTGTCCAGGTTAAATACAAAAAAGATGAATGATCATAAGCTGTGCTGAGTTCAACTGCAACGTCCCAGGTTATTTTTATATTTCAAAATCATCCAAATCAATTGGCCCGAGCCCCAGCTCAGCAACCCTCCAAGGATCAGTTGTATAGATAATGGATGGATGTTCAACATTCAGATAAAAAATCCACATCTTGTAAAATCATTACTTCAATAAACTTTGGTCTAGTTTCTAGATACATAAATGTTGTTAAATACAGAGAAGCAAAAGCTTTAGACGATGCAACCATCTTAAATGTGTGAAAGATCAGTAAAATATATGAAATATAAAACACTCGAAAAAACGTTTAACGATACAGTCATTCTAAACGCTGAGCTTCGCATCTGTTTGAACAAATCTTGGCCAATAAACCCTGATCCTTTGTTTTCTTTTTTGTGCATGTGTGAATGTATTTGGATGTTCAAAATAAAACAATAACTAAATCCGTCGACTTCCTCATGGAGGTGTGAGTGTACGACCTCGTAACTGGTTTAACTATAGACTTTATGGGTTGCTTCCTGCATGTTTTCCATCGCACGACTTTCACTTTCCACCTGTGACCCTTGATCCTGGCTACAGTGTGCCTTGTACAGCATGATAGAATGGAAAAGAACATGTCATGTGTCGTACATGCAGAAAAGATCATGCAATGGTGGGTGCAGTCTGTCTGCGGCAGGTACCAACACTAATCCTAACTAACCACTTTTACGATGAGAAAAACCTATCTCTGTTAAAACAATAAAAAGAACATAGATGAAAGAAGAGGTAAAGAAAAGAAAAAGACAACAAGCACAGACACAGGTCTTCAGACACAGGTATCAACTCAAAACACCGGTGCTCAAAGCGACGGCACTATCACTCGGGAGAAAGAATGCTGTGACAGCTACGGAGATAAAAAACCAGCTCCCCACTGCCCTGCAACCAGCAGCCACTGACGTGAAAGTGCCCTTCAGCAAGGCAGCTAACCCACTGAACCTGCTCGGCAGCAGCAGCAGCAGTAACCTGGCAGTGTGAATTTACAGCGAGTGTGTTCCCCTCCCTCCCCTCCCCTCCCTCACTCCTGCTGCACCTCCTGACCCCGGCTGATGCTGTAAATATAAATGTGCTCCTGCACCGTCAACTCGCTCAGTTACACAAGCAACACTTCCACAAAGGTTAAAAATATGTACATTTTACTTCCTCCTTCTCTCTGCCTTGTCTATCTGTCTTTCTCTGCGTGCTGCTTTTCCTTCGCTCTGTCTCTCTGCTTCTCCGAGTGCAGGGCTCGGCAGGTCAGGGGCATTAGTGGAAATCTGCTGTAATTTTTCTTTCTTTTTTTTTTCTTTGTCGGAGAACAGTTTCTTTTTCTTCCTTTCTTTCTATTTGTTGCTCTTCATTTTCTATACTTTCCGTCTTAAACCCTGCGTGGCACACGTTCCGTGCCAGCAAACCAGTCAGAACTGGTCCTGCTGAACTATAGGTGTGTGTGTGTGTGTGTGTGCGTGTGTGTGTGTGTGTGTGTGTGTGTGTGTGTGTGTGTGTGTGTGCATGTGTGTGTGTGTGTATGCAGGTAGACAAAATGAGAATGACAGCTTTTACAGTGAACGTTGACAGTGGGTTAATATGTAGAGCCATAAGTGAGGAAAGATGTGTGTAAATAGCCATGTGTGTGTGTGTGTGTGTGTGCGTGCGTGTGTGTGAAGCCCCCACACCCACCACATCCACACACACAGACCTATGACACCCGTGTCATCAAACAGTTGGATGTCGGCCAAGTTCATCTGTTAATGGACAGCCACCACCAGGACCCAGCCTTTCCTACCTCGCTCTACCCTCCCTCTCTCTCACGTCCCCTATCCCCCTAGGGCACTCTACCCCTATATGCCCTCGCCCCCTCATCCCCCTGTCTCTCCCTCTTTTTCTTCTCTTTTTTTGTCAGCCCCCCCACCCCCACCCCTTCTTTCAACACCTCTCAGCGTTGCAGATTGGGGCCTGCATTTCCCTTGTACAGCAAAGACAAACAGTGTGGATATGCATGTGTGTGTGCGTCCCTTTGTTTGTCTGTGTGCCCGTGCTCTAAATGTGTTACGTGCACGCACAAATTCACACACACACACACGGGCTACCTTTGAACTTTTCAACAAGCTCAGAAGAAAAGAGGTAAAGAAAGAATCAAACAAAGGCCAAAAGTGAGGTGAGGTTCCGTTAAATTATGGGAGATGAAAATGTCTGTGTGTGTGTGTGTGTGTGTGTGATAAGCAGTGTTAACTACAGTCCAGAACATGCTGAAACACATCTGTCTTACAACGAAAAAGTGCAGCGCAGAAAAAAAAACTTTATGTCTTTCCTTCTATTTTCTCTCTTACTTTCTTCCTTGGTCTTTCCAAACACACTCACACAATTTCATTGTGTCAGGTCAAGAGTTCAAGGAATTACAGTGTCTCTCACTCTTTATTAAACATTATAAACTATGTCTTCATTTCTTAAAATCTTTGGCTTGTGAGCGGAGGAAAGGTTGAGGGGACTTTGTCAGTCCAGCTTCATTTAAATAATTGTGAAACTTTTCTAGTCTTGATGACCACTCAAAGCGCTTTACAGTACAGTTTTACATTCACACACACATTCACACAGTGCACCTATGTGCAGCACCTTCTCTATGAGAAGGGGATATTTTGGGGTTCAGTATCTTGCTTAAGGACACTTCAACATTCGGAATGGCGAAGACTGGACATGCCCAACCTTCTGGTTAGAGGACGACCACTCTAACCCCTATGCTACAGCCGGCCATTAAAGCATTAATGTATTCAAATTTATTTATTTCATTTTAAACACATATTATTGTTTATTTTTCATGCACAAGCAATGATATAAATTATAACTCTACATTTCACCTATAACAATAGGCACAAAAAAATAAACATCTTAACGCAGTCGACCACACACACCTGCAATATCTGTGCATATTAATGTATTTTTAAACACGCACACACCACACACACACACACACACACTCACCACACACACACAACGCCTATTAAGTACATTTTAGCAGTTCTTTATCCATTTTAGGGAGATAAATTATCCATTAGATTTCATCATATCTTACTGGGGCAATTACATCAAGAAAATGATAGCGGGCACAGGATCAATTATGCATGCCCTTGGCCAAAGACCAAGCATCGGGCAAGAGGAGAGGGCATGTACACACACACACACACACACACACAGAGACATACTTACACACACACACACATGTAGAAGAGGAGGATCTCATAGATGTGGCCCATCAGTTCATCTTACTGCCAAAAAAGTTCATACACTTAATAATTTAGCTGTGCTCTGGATACAGTTTCCCAGTTGAATATTAACAACTTTGAAGTGAGTAACAGCAGCCAGAGGTATATAGGGTGTGTGTGTGTGTGTGTGTAGAGAGGGTAAAAGAGACCTCAGGAAACAGGCCCTGTGATTCCCACCGGAGACAACCCCTCACAACACACACACACACACACACACACACTGCACGCGCTCACACTCCTTCCACTCGGCTGCGTCCATTACACCGCCATTTGTAACATTGCTTATTTCTGGGCAATTAAGAATTCCTTTTCATCGCTATGAAGGTTCACATATCTCGCTCACAGCGCTTGTACACAAACTGCGGAAGATGTGAGGAAGACGACAAACGTGTGTGTATGTGTGTGTCTTGGGGTTGGGGTGGGGGGGGCGGGGGGGGCACTGTCGGAGGAAAGGGAGGGTGAAGAGATGAGGATAAAAGCAACAAAGGGAACTGAAGAAGAAAACATAAAAAATTGGTGCCTGCACCAGTTGTTCTTGTTTGTTGCCGCTGCTTCCTCATCTTTGTTCTCGTTTTTTTTTTTAATTGTCCAACCTCATTATTAGCTGAAAATAATTTTTTGGGTTGACTTTCTTCTTTTGTCTTCCCATTACAAAAGTGTCAGAACCGGCCTGTTACAAGTACAAAGGCAGCACAAGGTGTGTGTCCTTAAGTGAGTGTTCACGCACAGGTGCCTATTTTTTGTTTGTGTGTGTGTGTGCCGCTTTTTTTTCTGCAGAGGACACAACAATGGAATTCATTTTCTTCCCCCCACTCCCTTCTCTACCACCCTTGTTTTTTTTCTGAGTTTTCATTCATGTTTACAGGGAAACTCACTTAGGAGGACGAATCAGTGTCTCCAAAATGGCAGCCTTAGATAGAGTTAGGGAGGGATGGGGAAAGAGAAAGGAGAGGTAGCTGACATCTGTTTGTTCAAGGAGAAACAGAAAGTGTGGTGTGTACGTTTGTGTATGTGTGTGTGGAAGGGGGAGTGTGAATAGGCTGATGGAGAGAGAGACACAGAGACACAGAGAGATGGGCATTGAGAAATCATTTTACCATGTCAAGACCGACATGCACAGGACAGAGCCAGATGGTTTGCATTTGGTATATTTTGTGTGTGTGTTTGCGTGCATGTGTGTGTGTGTATGTGTTTGTGACAAGCAGTGTAATGAGTGAACAGACAAGACATCATGTAAATTAAATATGTCCAATCTCTGGCTCGGCTCTCAAGTCTTCACACAATTAAAGAAAAAAATGCAACTTTCATTTATAAAGCGCACACACACACACACACAGACATATCTCTCACCCAAGGCACAAATGAGAAAACACACGCACACATATTCACACACACACACAAACACCCCTTGACATGCCGGCTCTGACAAGCGTAGCTGATGTGCGCCACGAATGCGCATGGTAATAGGCCAATCAAAAATGCAAAACAATTGGCAATTACTGTGAGGGCCTAATGGTCATTAGAATTTACAACTAGGTAATGAACTAAAGTCTGCCCACTGCATGCATATTCATAAAGCTGTTTGAGCTTTGAAGATTAAAGTAGCGCTTAAAATTCAAATGAGCCTCCGCAAATTATCGAGAAAAGTCAGTGCTGCTGCTGCCGATGGGTGGGTGTGTGTGTGTGTGTGTGGGTGTATGTATTTATGCGTGTAATTTTTTTAAAGGAATTATTAAACAGTGTATTCCTTGGCATCTGCAGACGGAGCAAGTGTAA
Organism: Paralichthys olivaceus; assembly: GCF_024713975.1. Lineage (NCBI taxonomy): Eukaryota > Metazoa > Chordata > Actinopteri > Pleuronectiformes > Paralichthyidae > Paralichthys > Paralichthys olivaceus. The sequence continues at coordinate 4,155,638 of NC_091106.1, forward strand.
TTATGGGGTTGGGCAGAGCAGATATTTGTGACATTATGAGATTAAGTAGTTTTAATTTGAGAAGTATATATGCATATATATATGAGGTGTGTGTGTCTATATATATATAATATATATCTTGCCTGCAAATTGAAAACATCAGAGTCAGGATGTGATACTATATTGAAGCCAGATCAAAAGAATTCCCCAACTTTTTTGGCTTTGGTTTCCACCAACAACCCCATCAGCAGTTTTCTAAAGGCCTCTGTGTGAGTTATGAGTGATCACTTCCTCTGCTTTTGGTTGAAACCATTTCAGGTGGTCAGGACTTCTCAATGAAACAAAACAAAAATAAAGAAACATGATTTGAAAATCAGCTTTTTTTTTAATCTTGCCACTTTTGTTGGTTATTTGTGAGTACTGTGTGTGTTTTGTGACTCTTTGTGAGGTCCAGACCTCATGTTAGGAACTACTGTGCCAAAGACTGCAGCATAAGAAACCACATTATCAGCATTGTCATAGACACACACTCACAAACGCACACACACACACACACACAGAGCAAGAAAAGACAAAGCGACATTATGTGGTAAACTGATTTTCAAATGTCACCTTTCATCAGCAAAGAGAAAAATCCTTGTTTTAGGTTTTGTGACGATGCATTTTAGAGAGAAGTCGAAAGGTTTTCGAATATGTTTCATTGTTTTATATTCACTACTTATTCATCTGACTGTTGGTCTATTAAGCATCTGGAAATGGTGAAAAGGGTCATCTCAGCCTCCCACAGCCCAATGTGACGTTTTCAGATTGCTTTTTGTCCAACTGAGAGTCCAAATCTCAGAGACTGAATTTAGTATCATAGAATTTATAAAATCCAGGAATATTTACATGTGAGATGTCGTCAGAGTTGTCTGGTCTGTTTGCAATGAGTCGTTTTATTGAAAATAAAATTAAGCGTCCTGAGATCATTGGAATTACATATGTTATCCTGCTTTGAGGATGTATTAGACTTAATTTGGCACAAAACATGCTTTTCATCTGCTGAGCAGAAGGATGTAAGGTGGTGGGAGGGAGAGGAAGACCCTCACCATGCCAAAATAAAAGACTTCGACCCGCTCATACGCGGTATGTACTCTACTTTATCAACACACACAGTCGCAGCATGTGTGTGTCTGCAGTTGTAGTAGTAGTTCAGCCAAACGGGAAACATGAAACCAGCGCAAGGAGCCAGGCACCTCCTCACATACTGGCCACACACACACACACACACACACACACACACACACACTGCCAGCTCAGCCCTGGCACACTTAACCAGCGGATGTCCTGCATGCATCCACAATGCCAGCACACAATGCCAGCCCACACACACACACACACACACACACACATACACACACAAAACCAAAATAAAAACAAACATACATACACATAGATACATACTACATGTATGTAGGCATGTTGTTATGGCAGGTGCTTACAAAGAGACGGACTGATGAATGAAGCGGTATTGAGATGGGATTTGAACATATGTTTGTGTGTGTGTGTGTGTGTGAGTATGTGTGTCGAGCTAGTCTGTAATCCAATGGCCTATATAAATAAGCTTTGTAGAGTATAAACAGTTTTATGAACAGGCCTTCAACATAATAAGAGAGTTGAGTTACACGTGCACCCCATGAGCAGACCAGTGTGTGTGTGTGTGTGTGTGTGTGTGTGTGTGTGTGCGTCACGGGAATAAACACTCACACACAGCGAACAGCGAGGGAGCCAAAAACAGCAGCTTTCCCTCTCACCACCAAGGAGTAAATGTAGCGTGGATGTCGAATCACTCGCATAAACACAAAGAGCCAGATCAATAAACAGTCCTCCATCACTGAGCGCATACAGTAGTCCTTGACGTCACTCGCATCACCCTACACACTGCCGCCGCTGTAAATATTGCAAACAGGGAAATAACACATGGTCGTTTTAATGTCTTATTGTTCTCTGCTGTTGTCATTGTGTCGGGATGCTTTGCGGACCGCTGCAGCCTGGGAGATCTTTTGTTTTCTACAGATCCGTCTCCATCTTTGGTCGTCGTCGCCGTGGCGTGTCTGTGCCGCACTTCCCAGGGACTAGCTGTCAATCAAAGCGTGTGGGCAGCGTGATGTCTTTCCCTTGGATTCTTTTTTGCCTTTTTTTTTTTTTCCACCCTTTGATGTTGTTGTTGTTGTCTGCTCATCCGTGGTGGAGGTGGTGATGGTGATTGCTGCCCATGCCTTTGCTCGTCTTCTATTTATTCCAAACTCTCCACGCATGCAAACCACCGGGTATTTGTCTGAGAAAGACTCATCAGATTCTGTTTTAAAAGTTTGCATTTTGTGACATTTATCAATTTTAAATCACTTTCTGCTTTGATTGGTATAATTTGCGTTATTAACCTGATCAAATGACGAATATGATAATGTGAGGGTCTATTGATCGCCATTAGGAAACGATTTTATCTTTTCTCACTCCACACAGAGAGGCAGAGAGTGAATCAAGTAAAAGGAAGTACATTTTCTCATGCCCCGCTCCTCTTCTATTCATACCTAACCCACTGAAAATGTAAAATGCATCACTTCCAATGTGGTGACCAAAATAATTTGCTGTTACCATCCTGCCCCTACTATAATAATGTGAGTCTATTGATCACCACAGGGAGAGACTCTCCTCTCCAGAAAAACAACTCTATAATTATGACTGCATCATACCAGGAAGTCAGATGACAGAGTAGTGACAAAGTCTATGTTTCTAGATGGACAGTCATGCGTGGGGGAGGAATTTCACACAGCAGCCTGACGTGTGTGTCTCTTTAACCTAACCAAGTCCTTTTTGTGCCTAAATCTAACCAAACCGATACCGTTCCATAATCTTAACCTTGTGTCCGCTACACCAGCCGCAGGTTCTCTCCACTGGGTCGTATCTGAGGTCAGGGATTAACAACTTACATTGTCATTAGGCTGGAGGAAGTGTTTCCACGGGGAAACTCTCTTTCCTCTACTCTTCCCCTCTGCACAAAAAGGTCAACAGTCCCATTAAAGGTCAATAGCTCTGACCCTCTCCATTGTCTTGCCCAGAGGCACGTCAACAGTTCCTAGGTCAGTTCAGACTCAGTTTAAGAGGATTCTCTAATAAAAGATCAGTTTACTCATCTATGTTCATTCTACTACGCCTGACAAAAGAGCAGTATAGAGTCTTCTGTGGCCATGGAGGAGCTTTGTTAAGTCTGAGAAAATGAAGTCTGAGTGTGCAGAGTTTTAAAGATGTAGGCGTTCACCAGACAGCTAGGTTTAAAAGAATATATTAGCAGCATTATGGAAAATGTAGGATGCATCGTTGGTGAAGCTCGACCTATGATCAGGACCAAAAGTTGGTTTCTCCTGCTTTGATTTTTGACGATTCCTTTTACAGTCTGCCTCTTGTGGACCCTCGTAACTTTAACAAAGTGCAATATTCAGTTACTGAAGGAATGAATGAATCAGGACGAAAAAGGATTTAATTTCAATTCTGTTATTCAATGCTGCCTACCAAACATGAGGGTGTGTGTGTGTGTGTGTGTGTGTGTGTGTGTGTGTGTGTGCCGTGAGTATTACATCACAAACAGGATCAGGTATAAATCAACAAGCTCACAGGTCTGGACTTCCCCCAGCACAAGTTAGAGAAAAGCAGGTTTGAACTCACACAGGTGAAGTGCCCCACATTCTCTACTCAACAATGCCAAACACTTTTTTTATTACTATCCCCTAATTTTGTCAGCAGTGATTTTTTTGCAAACGCACAAACAATAATCAGCAGTTTTGCCGCAGCTCACAGAGCTGTTTGTTTCTTTTTCCGTTTTTTTGCGAGCGCTGAATATAAAACATTGGCCTCGGTGACAGATTATTAGCTTCATTCCTGCGGCCGGCTGAATGTGTTATCCAGCCGCTGATATTTCTCAACACAAAGGATGGTGTTTACATTCAGCAAAGCTCCGTCAAAATGCCAACACAGTCAGATTGTCGGCGCGCTAGGGGAGAAACGCAAGAGTTCAAATGCTGCACTTGAGTCCACTAAATAAAATCTTACACGTTGGGGGAAAAAAAGAAGGGAGACAGACAGAAAAAGGGAGAGCAACAATAGATTAGTAATGGCAGCCAGTGTGTGAAATCTCTTTGTAGGCTGGTCGGGATGTGCTACAGCATGAAACGCACGCATACCAAACATACTGTAATTGACTCAGTATGAACCGGCTGTCCCGGATTTGCATTGACTGCTAATGTTGCAGTAGGAGAGAGAGAAAGAGGGAAAGAGGGAAAAAGAGAGAGAGGGTGAGAGAGAGACATGTGAGCCAAAAGAGAAAATGGAAAAAAAAAGGAGATGAGGGAGAGAAGAGACATGAGATAGAGAGAGACAGAGATCTGACACCGAGCCAGACAATGAACGGGTGTTAAAAATGCACTAATGTGTATTGAGGTGCGTGGCATTAGCCAATGATGATAAGCTAATTGCTAATCACTAGATCATAGACTAACAATCCTCATGTTACGAGGCTCAAAGCCAGGACGACTCTTCAGTGGAATGACCCGACAAACGAGGGAGTGGAAACCAGATATTTTAGGGACAAAAAAAAAGAAGAAGTGCCGCTGATAAAGAAAGAGTCTGAAGAAATATCTGGATTTGTCATCGCATTGATAACATCTCTGGTAATGAGCTAATATTGGTCGGCTAATGTAGAGTTTATCGCAAATCACTGGTCAATAAGATGAATAATCGTGTGCACTGGCCGCATATCAATTTCAGCTCATTAACACACATATTATCGCTGATTTTTCCACAGAGGACAGGATTAAATTCTTGATGCTAATTATGAGAAATCAGGCGGCAAACTGGACAGCAGAGATCGCATGTGCTCTGGAAGTAATCCACAGAGAATTAATTCTAAATTTTCAATTTTCAAGCCAAGATTTTTTTTTTTTTTAAATCACATCCACTTTTTCGTTTAAAAGGAAAAGAGGGAGAGAGAGATGGCCATTCTCACACACACACATGCAAACCTCTCTCTTTTGAGACATACATTAGTGATGCTGTTTCTGAATGAGGGGCGCCTCGGGGATTATAATCAGAATTTTCATCTCAGTCAGGGATTAATAGAATAAATGGGCAAGAGAGAGAGTACTAACCGTGTGTGTGTGTCTGTGAGTGTGTGTGTGGGCGTGTATGCTTCCTTTTTGCATGACTGATCGGCATTTTGCCTGTACAGTGCTCTCTCTAAGGCACAAACACACACACACACACACACACACAGGTAATGTCTCGGCTCCCCTCGATCGGAGCTGTTTGATATGTAAATAGCAGCGATCCGGCACAAGTCCAACGCTTTGTGTTCCTCTGAGCCTCGCAGCAGCCGGAGCAGCTCTGCAGCCCCCTGACCATAAACGCTGATACACATTTCACAACAAACAGCCACACACACACACAGCCATCACATTACACAGGCAGATACATGCAGGAAAAAAAAACAGGCGACATTTGTAGAGATGAAGGATGAGATGTCCGATTTCCTGCAAGATGAGCTGAAAGATTTTCCCTGGGTTATTCAAAGAAGTCATGTCTAATTATTTTTATTATGTGATCATAATTATTATCAGGATTAGTAAGTAAATCCCTCGAAATTTAGGAGAAGATGAATTGAAAATGATGCTTTTGGTTGAGATATTTTTTCGGATTAAAATCACTAATGTTCAAACTCTGAACACTGACATTAAAACTTAACCCCAAAAGAAATAATGTTAAACTTAAAACAGTGAAGACATCGAAATATAAAACATGCATTTGTCTATGGGATAGAAGAAATAGAGGCAAGAACTGATGAATTTCCTAAATATTCCATACATTCTTTAAGTTCGTCTTACTGGCTGAATGGCTGAGGCCTCACACACTGTGAGGAAAAGCTACGAGACACACACCATGCAAGGCATTTACAAATAAGAAACACACACACACACACACACATTTTCCCTCTCCTCCTTTTTTTGTCATTAGGAATGCTTCTGGACGGTTTTAATCGCAGCTGAAATTCCAGCAGATTTATTTTTTTTATGTCTTTCACATATTTACTTCACCGTGACAGTTTGGGGTCAATTAGGATGAAAGCTGGGGTCGATGCGGTGGAGGAGGAGGAGGTGGTGGAGGAAAATACTGGCTTTAATTATCGGCTACCAGAATTAACGTGTTGCGTAAATTCAGTGAGTGTGGGGTGGTGTTTGTGCTGGTGTGTGTCCAGTCGCAGAGAGAACATCCAAAGGCAGCATCGCTTTACAGGGGACGAAACGTAAATAAAACGATGAATTCATTGCACAGATGGACACTTTAGGATCTGCTCCTTTTTTTCCTTGTCGGGCTGAACGTCTCAAACAGCAAACATTTAATAACACTCGGTCTGTCTGCTGCTCAGCTTGACGTCAACGTCGGACAAGATATATAACGCTGCGGCCCTGTTTTCTTCTCCTGTCTGAGTGTACAGCTGTTCCTACCAAGACGTTCCCACACACAACGCTATTGAAGCAGCCAGACGCCTGTATTATGATGTAAATCGCTCTAATAACCCAGTTTAGCTGGTGAGTGTCTGTGAGAGAGAGAGAGAGAGACTGTGTGTGTGTGTGTGTGTGTGTGTGTGTGTGTGTGCGTGTGTGTGTGTAGGTGTGGGTGTGTGCTGAAACATATAATCACAGCAGAGAGACAAGCAGGTTTGACTTTAAAAAAAGATGCACGCTCTCATGTTGCATTAACTCCTTCCAGCTGACGTATAGTGGGCAGATCTGACTCTAGTTCCCGAGAGACAAAGGTCAAAGGTCAAAAACTTCTTTAATTGAGAAGCGTTTTCCTCGTCTTCCAGTAACTGTAGATTTTAATAGTGGGAACTGAAATCTGTTACCAGAAATGATCCGCGAAGCCTCCAGCAGCTTATTGTGCTTATTTCCACTTACGCATAAATGCAAATGAAAGAAAAAAAAAAGACTACATGGAAAACAAACTACAACATTTAGGAATCCTGAGCTGCGTTCAACAAGCTAAGTGATAAATAGTGCGTTTTGCTTGTGTGTTTCTGCTGCTCTACCCCCCCGCCCCCCCCCCCCCCCCCTCACTCTGTAACAGCTAATTTAGTACAGGCAGCCCGCCACTAAAAACTACTGCTAATTAAAATTCACAAGGAAGAAAAAAAGAATGGCACTGCAACAAATAATTAGTGGTGTTAAGACGCTTTAAATAAATGACTTTCCCTCCATGAGCAAAACTAAAACTGGCTTTTCCTTCTCTCCTCTCTCCTCTCGGTTGATTCCAGCGCCGGGAAGAGCGACGGACGGAAAGATTTGGAGTTAAATCGTGTATTTTACCTATGAAATTTGGTTTGAAGATAAAGTCAGAGAGGGAAAAGAATGAGAGAGATGGAGAGCTGGGCTGCATTTAGTTGGGTAAGATGTGGCAGTGGAAGGGGGGGGAAACCACACCGAGAACGGGACACATCTGGTAGGGCCACATGAGAGAGAGGCTAGCACACACACACACACACACACACACACACACACACACACACACATACGTATGCACACACACAAATTCTGCGCACCCAATCCCAGGAAGAGGCTACAGTTACTCCCCAGACTGAAAGTCACACACAAAAACACCCCTACAACCAGTTCTAGTGATAACATCTACACACACACACACACACACTCACTCACACAAACATATCCAACTGCACTAACACTGACCAGTGGTACCACAAAGTCAAGGTCACCCGTGTCTCTTTGCATGTGGGATTTGGTCGCCACGGTCAAAATGGGCAAACTGGGAGAACACACACACACACACACACACACACACACACACACACACACACAAACACACACACAAACACTCTCTCCCACGCAGGCACGCACACACTCGAACACACACAAAGACGTACACCCTCACACCCAATATCTGCGTTGAATTCACTGAATCCGGCCAAAGATGGGTCCGTTACATATTCTTACGCTCTCTCTCGCTCTCGCTCTCACACGTACACACTCCCCTCTACATGAGTCAGTACACGAAAAAACAATACAGACACACACACACAGACAGACAGAGACAGCTATCCTAAATCAAACCAGTGTGCGTGGTTTTGTGTCATCTGTGGAAGAGAACAGAGGCGTATTCTCGTGGGTTTCCGCCCCACCTGTGACGTCCCTTTGTTTTTGTTTGTCTGACAACACCCACCCTCAAGCAAATCTCAGCCAATCACATTTCTTGCCGTCAACCAGGATTGGCATGTGTGTGTTCCACCAAACAAACGCTCAGACGACTACAGCCCCCACAAGGCACTGGAGGAACATTCGTGGGCAACATGTATGCTAGACTGCAGACTACGCTGGCTTGTTGAACAACAACGCACATACACACAATGCATCGGGGATACAACAGCAAGGACCTGACATTGTAGAAAACACACACCACCACAAACGTCCAGCCATCCAGGGCAACACATACGACCAAAATGACAATGTGCCGAAAAGAACAGAAGAATCTGGACCCTGAAAGCTGCTTCCAAGCTGCAGGAGAGGGTTTATGCCGGGACACGTAACATTTCAGAAAACGTTTGAGGGAAAGAGTGAACTACTTATCATCTCTGTCTTTGTTCTGTCAGATTTTAATCTACTCCACATAAGCAGATACACATCTGACAGCCCTTGCTTCAGCTAAACTGCTGCGTCTTTGTGCAGCAGTTGTTGTAAAAATCCAGCCAGAGGTGATCAGTGTTGGCAGGTGTGAGAGCAGCATGATTACCTGGGAGGGGCTCCTGTTTCGGACAAATCCCTCTGGGCAACAAGAAGCGGTCATCGTCATCGTCTGCCAGCGTGGCCTGGACGCCCACTTCCACAGGCCTGCGACTGCGACTGCGCAGGGAACCCAGGGCAGGGGACGGGGTGAGGGCCAGGCCTGGGGAGGGCGAGGGGGGCTTGTCCAGCCCACGGCCCACGGCCAGGCAGGGTGGCCCATGGCATCGCTTCCTCTTGTGCTCAATGAAGAGCAGGATGTCCGCCAGGGGGAAGGTGGCCTGGCATTGGCCGCAGGTCAGCAGGTCCTGCTCTAGAGACGGGTGAGCGTCGTGACCCAGCCGGGCTAGCCGGCCCACTGTTGAGCCCGGGTGATGCCCGTTGAGGCTGCCACTCTCCTCCGAGAGCTCCGAGCAGCGCTCCGACAGCTCCTCCGATGAGACGACGGCCGCAGAGAGGGGCTCGGCTGCTGGTGAAGCAGAGGGGGGGAACAGGCAGAGAGGTAGAAGAAGATGGGAGGGTGAGAGAAAAGAGAGATTGCAAAAAAGAGTAAATGAGAAGGTGACACTTACTCTAAGCAGAAAAAAACATGTTTATATTTTCTATTTCCCTTCTGTAATTTAAACCTATTGATAAAAGTATTTGTGGGAATGGATGACAAGGAAGAGTGTCATTCTGTCTCTCAGAGGATGAGATTTAAAGAGGCTGAGCTAAATGAAAGCCTGCCATGTGGTACAGACAATAAGGGGGTGAGAGAATGTGCCTTGTAATGATAGAAATGCATGTACTGCAGAAAAAATGATTACAATGCAAACAGATCTGGATCACACATCATAAGAATAAATGGTGGGAAATAATATCCTGAATAGCTGCAAAGCTCAAATCAGATTCATCAAAGATAACAATTTCATACGCAATGACAGGGGAAACTTAGAAAATGATGGTTCCACACAGCGTTCACCAAAACACTAACTATAAGGATGAGTTTCACTTCCCTGACCTTGTTTGTACAGGGTTTGATCCTGTAATCAGCTGAAGGGAAAACTGTCACGAACATGTCCAACACATGTGCTGGGATGAAGGGAAGAGAATGCAGGCGGAAGAGAGAGCGTGTGTCAGGGAGAAGAAAAACTCTTCCCCCGCTCTCACTTACATGTGCCCGACTTATAGTTCTTGGATACCAGCTGCTTGTACAGCGGGAAATCGCCCCCAAAATGAGCTGTTCAACCCGATTCCTCACCCCTCCGAGGCGGGATTAACTCCTGACTACTTTTTTAAGGAGCCTTTTGTCAGGCTCAGTGGAGGAAGATGAGTGTGAACAGAGCGGGCCGCTGAATTAGACGAGTGAAACGGGAGAACATAATTCACTGTCCCTCTTTTAAGGAAAATCTTCCAGTCCAAGGTGAAGAGTCTGACTCTGCGCTAGCCGCCTAATGCATGTTGACCTTCTTTACTCAGCAGCCAATTTCACATTTTAATGAACTTAAAACCACTGAGAATCAAAAAATAGATTTTAATTTTCACCGTCTGGGTGATTGGTACAGATTTTGTCTGATAAAAGGGGATGGGGTTTCCGGTGCATGCATGTGTAACAAAGTGTGTGTGTGGGGGAATGTGCAAGTGTGTGTGTGAGCATGTGTGTCTGTGCGTGTGTGAGAGAGAGAGCTAGAGAGAGAGAGAAACAAGAGAAAGAAAGGGGGAGATAGCGTCTGAATTTGGACGACATCCCCTAAAGGAAATATCACTTGAACGCTGCAATCCTGCGCGACATCTGTGCGCAAACTGGGACATGGAGATAACATGATAAATTCCTGGCTTGCACCAACTCCACCACCCACCCCCACCCATCTCCCCTTCCTCCTCCCGTACCCCTCTCCCCTTTGATTTAACTTCAGGTCAACACAACGCCACACAGCGGGCATTAAATTTGCAAAATAAAACAACGAGAAAGAAATTAAAGAAAGCTGCCTGAGCCTCTCACTTTTACAGTTGAGCTGACAAGCGGATATCCAGGATTTGATCAAACATTTTGTTGCTAAATTTGGTTTAAAAAAAAATACAAAGCAGGTTCTCAAGCAGAGTTCAATTGAAAAGTGGAACACATCTAAATATCTTATTTGTATTTATTTTCAAGGCAGTGCAGCTAAATGGAATAAAGATGGATTCACACATCAGCACATGACATACTATCACATTTCCTAAAGGAGAGAGAATAAAACTAAAAGGTGTAAATGTACTCTCAATTAGAAATCATTTTATCGAACAGTTTGTTAAATCTTCCACATGACAGTGAATGTGGAAACATATGGAAATATGGAAATTAACCATAATGTAAATTATTGTGGAGGAGGAAATGTAACACTGGAAAACACTGATGAGCATTTTATAATTTTACTTCTTATATTCATCCAGATCATGGAAATGTAGGAGAAGTGAAATTATGTCATGGAAATGTGGAATTGCGAGAAATGTAGAAAATAAAAGTATGGGCGATAGAAAAGAAGAAATATTCCGGGCTGGATGTTTGCTTGAAAGCGACAGGCCGGAAATCTGAGCTCCACTGCTAACAAATGTGAATCTATATGCAAAATGAGATGTGTGTGGCGAGTGTGTGTGTGTGCGTGTGCGAGCGCGAGCGTGTGTGTGGTGTAAGGTTTAATGGGAGGGGGGGTGAAAGGCGAGGTCTGCAGGAATATTACAGTGAAGCTGCATATGCTGATTTGCAGCCTGCATGTTGTTGAGATGTGATGAACAAAAAGGGAGACACTGTGAGAAAAAAAAAGTGCATGTGAAGGTAATTAAAGAGGAATTGTAAATTTGGCGATGGGGTCCCCCTCAATCCTCCCCCCTCCTCCCCCGTGTCCTGTCTCTCGTGCACTCTCCCTTTATTCTGAGGAGATCGCCAAATAGTAGCCCGTGTAGATAGGGGTTGCGGTGAAACTGATCAGGTTCAAGTTCAGCGCTGGGTTTTCTGATCGCGCTCTGCCTCCTAGCGACGGCTCATGGCCATGGTGACTGAGCTGTCACCCAGCCGCTGCCACACACACACCCACACACACACACACACACACAGACACAAACACACACACACACACTGTCTCTCCAAAGCAAACACAGGCAACAGCTAGTCAACATATCGAAACATGATCAAGCAACGGTGCGTAATCATGCCCAAATATATTCTTGATTTATGTTTGGAGCCACTTGGAGAGCCGCTGAAACGCTCCGAAGTGGCGCACGGCTCCGACACATGCTGCCCTGATAAACGCCACTTTGGCACTCGCCCCGCAGTTTCCAAACACACTCATCGGCACTCGTGGGTCCCAATGAATCCAGTTCACGAAAAGAATTACACTGAAAGTTTGTGGATAAAGAAACGCGGTGCGTAAAAACGGATCCTCAACTAAACATACGCTGGAATCCGCTCGCTTCTCCTCACATGCTGCAGCTGGACAATACCTGGTTTTTGTGTCTCACCTTACATGTGCAAGAAGGAACCTTTAGTTAGATTTTGTTGAATAAAACAGGACTGTGCTTGCTGTTGTCCTGTTGCTTTATCTCTTACTCTGAGCAGTGTTTCAGGAAGAGAAGCTCTCATCCAAACTAAACAATAAACATGCCTTTACATACGAGGCATGAGGATTTTTAAAAAGTGTGTAAAACAAATCGATCTGTGTTGTCTCTGCTGCTGATAGAGGAGGGGATAGTTGTAAACACTTTTCCCCCATCGATCCAAACATCCACCTCCAAGTTGTGTATGTTTTTTTTTTAAATAATCCCAAAATAGAAGGAGGGAGCAGATGAAACCTGCACAACTATCAGACAAATATTCCGGTGGGGGAGGTAAGGGTGAGGGGAGGGGGTCGATGCTCCACAAAACCTCCGCGGAGAGGACGCGCTCTGCTACCGGGTGCCCCGCGCGTCTCCACTGACCGGGGCGACCGTGGGGGGCACCGGAGCCACAGAAAGCGAGTGCACGTTACAGCATCTGAACGCACCGTGTAACAGAGAGGGTAGAAACCGACACACAAAACTTTTTTCTCTCTCTTTCGAGGGGAGATCTCCGAGCGGCTTTTTACGCACGAGGATGTCGCACTTTCTCTTCACGGTGTTAAGTCCAGTTGACCGCGGGTCCGAGCGCAGCGTCCGGTGTCCACAAGCTCCTGCGCTGCTGCTGGTTTCCCCCCTCCCCGTTTGATGAGTGCATTGAAAGGGAGCCAGAAATGTGACAAATTTTGTTTCTTTCCTGTTTCATCTCTACTTACGCGAGAAATCCCGTTTGCTTAAGTGCTGGGGTTTGCCTTGCTTGCGGCGAGACATGGTGGCTGGCGGCGGCGTTCAGCGCGGATCACATCGGGGAGAGCCGGGGTTAGAGAGGAGACTCCGGTGGGGCAAGAAAATATCTTCATCCAACGCCTCTGACATCCACGAGACCAAAATATAAAAAAATAAAAAATAAAAATAAATTAGAAATAACACAAAGATGGCGCGGAGGCGAAGATGGATCGCGGGATCGCCGTCATGGCTTTTTTGAGAAAGGAGAGCTGAGGAAAAAAGAGAGAGAGAGTGAGAGAGAGGTGGATGGAGAGAGAGAGAGAGAGAGAAGGGGAGAGAGATGGAAAAAATGGCAAAAGCCCCCCCCCCGCTACCACCCCTCCCCTCACCCCCCCTCACCCCCCTCCCCTCTGAGCCGTGCAAGTTCAAGTGCACGGACGTGACGTTCCGGGCGAACTTGAACGTCAGGCGGTGGACGGACACCCGACATACAAAAACATGGGCAGGGCCGAGGCACCCGAGTGGGAGTGGGAGTGGGAGTGGGAGGAGGGACGGACGGGACGCGCAATAACAACACCAATGGACGGTCATTAGAGAGAGCGAGAGAGAGAGAGAGAGAGGAGGGGGGGCATGGACATGAGAAATAGACACGGTGGAAGCCAATGGACACAGAGATCAGGGGGCCGGACAAGAGGCATTTGGAGGGAGGGAGGAGTGTGTGTGTTTGAGAGAGAGAGAGAGAGAGAGAGAGAGAGAGAGAGAGAGAGAGGGAGGCAGAGATGTCTAATGAAACCAATATGCAGAGAGAGAGAGAGCGAGAGAGAGAGGTGGACGCAAAACAGGGCAAGAAAAGCCGCGGACAGGAGCGCACTGGAGGGCGGATATAATACCGCTGCATATACTACAGACCATAGAAGAGTGTGTGTGCGTGTGTGCGTGAGTGTGTGAGTGTGTGTGGGAGAGAGTGTGTGCGTGTGTGTGTGTGAGAAAAGCGCGCAAAGCTGTGCACAAGCTCACCTGGACGCACGCGCGTGTGCGTAAATGTGTTCGTGTCCTTAAAGCGCGTGCGCATAATGGCTATGTTAAAGAGAAAGAGAGAGAGAGAGAAGATGCACGTGTTTAACAGTAAAGGAGCGCGGGCTGTAAACTCTCCGGCTGCAGCGAACAGGACAGACAGGTCGAACAACCAACAGCAATGTAGGCACAGGCTATAACTCGGGTGGTTTCACATATGCTTTACATGCACAGTGTGGACTGCGGTGCTCTCAGGTAGTAATCACACCCCGGCCCCGTAAAGCAGGGAGAATTCTGTTAAATGTATACATGTTTATTGTAGTTAATCAACTGTCATGATCCAGATTATATCTTCAGATACTGTATAATTTTTAACATTCATTACACATTATAATAACTGGGGGTAAACATGTTTACTTTTTAAAATTTGCTCGTAAGGAAATAAAACATTTGTGCCATTCTATTTGAAGAATCGATGAATTTCTCCCAACTCAGCAGGAGTGTGTCATTGTGTTGTCATGTTGTCTGATGTTATTTTAAGAAACCAGAGGAATCCGTGTGTGTTCTCGACTCATAGGCTTCTGTGCTTCTGTGACAGAAATCAAAAACTAGTCACTCCACGGTCAGGAGCGCAAACTGCACCAGTTTTATGAATAAGGGTCTATATTGGGGTAGATTACATTTGTCAGTGTAGGGTTCAGAGACCCCTCTCTGTCTGTCTGACTGTCTGTCTGTCTGTCTGTCTGTCTGTCTCCGTATCTGTCTGCGTGAAATCCACAGAGCAGACCGTGGGAGTGCTCGGGCCCATATGCGCCCCGTGTAATAACTTTCAGATGTGCCTCAGGTTCGGGCTGCATACAGTAACAGGGGAGGGTGTGTGTTGATGGTGAGGGGGGGTGGAGAGGAGAAGAAGGAGGAGGAAGAAGAAGAAGAAGCAGAAGAGGAGGAGGAGAGGAGGGGGGAGAGATTGTAAATACTCTTGTAATAAAGGGGGTTTGGTAATATAAGACGCTGGGGCTTAAAACGGCGGAGGCGCAGCGCAGCCCGGCGCGATCCGCGGCTTTCAGAGCGCACATGAGAAGTGAAGGGACACGGTGCGTGATGGGGAGACGCACCGGCGCTGTGCGGACGAGGTGCGGGACAGAGGAGGGGATGATATATGATATATGACGAGGAGAAGACAGAGAGATTCGCCCGAGCAGGCACCTGCAGCAGCAGCGGCGGCTCCAGCGTGAGCGGCAACCCGAGGAAGGAGCAGCGGCAGCGGCTGCGGCGGCTCCGGCGACTCTGGCAGCTTCGGCTGCTCCGGCGACTCTGGCTGCGCTCCGAGGACCTGCAGCAACTCACACTGACCGAAGAGGACGCGCACTTAATACCGAGGGGGTGGGGGTGGTGTTAGGGGGGAGGCTAGACAGGAAAAAAAAGGAGGAGGGGGTGGCGAGAGTGGGAGGGGGACATAGAGGAAGAGAATGGAGAGAGAGAGCCGGAGGAGTGGAGGAGAAGGAGGAGGAGGTTCAGCGTCAAGGAGGAAAAAATGCATGACCAGTGAGTGAAATATTTTGCAGGTTGCAACTCGCTGCGTGGCTTATTATAGACGGACCCATGTGCAGCCCAGAGTGTCAGTGTGCTCAGGTGTGGGTGTGTGTGTCAGCGCGCGTGCACGGCGATTATCCCGCACAGGGGTGATTATCCCGTTAGTGCCCGTGCATGCGTCAAGGTTCGGCCGCTTGGTTGGAAGCTCGCAGAGAATGTGTGTGATTTAATCTAATTTTCTGCAAAGATCCAACGACTCTTTGGCGCGTTCGTTGTGTTTTTTAATCATGACGCCGATTGACAAATGATAATGAAAAAACATGTGTGGATTCTTTCACCTATAATCATTCGAAGTAGCCTGCGTGCGTAAAAAGGGCCGGACATAAACTTTTATTATTATCGAGCCGTATCATTTATTTCCTCTTCTTTCAGAAGCCAAGTATTTAACGGGAATCCACCCGACGTAGCATGTAACATTATACAGAGACGAATAAATGTTTTCAAATAGAAACGTGTTCAAACCAAGTGGCGCTTCAGCGAATCGATTGAGAAATGTGTCCGTTTTTTTCAGTTGGGAGCGTTGTGTTGAACTTTGTGTTGGTTTGTGTATTTTATTTGTCTAATTTGGACACTTGTGTGTTTGCGTAAAGAGAAGTTATTGTAGCGACATAAACTGCGCTGACTTGAAGATTAACACAAAACGGTGCCAGTGATGGAGACTTGGCAAAAAAAAAACACCCTCCCTCCTCATCCATGTATTTAACGCGCTTTAAAGAGATGCCCATAAACACTTTCCCAACCCAGTGAGTGTAAAGAGCAAGGCTTCACTTCCTGGGTGTTCCTTTGAAGAAAAAAAGACTCTTAATGGGTATAGGGGGTGTTTGGGGTATAAACGGGAGAATTTTTGCTTTCTTGCCCGGGCTTCGGGATGTCCTGCTCGGCTCGTTGGTCTGGGTTGCAACAGGCGGCCACCGCGCCCATGAAACCCGACCCAGTAACAGTAGAAGCCTTTACAGGCTGGGTGACACGGCGGAGTGTTCGGAGGTGCGCCCGCGCTTTAAAAGCAGCTCAGGAGAAGGAACAGAGACTTTATCAAGTACAGTTGGTGTCTATTTTCAGCTTTTATGGCGTGTGGTCTGTTGATAGGATGTAACACTAGCGTCAGGTGGCAAAACCCCTGGCACCAAAAGTGCCAAAGCTACACGTCTCCAGAAGCCTTTACGCACAGAGTGATGGCCGTGGTGTGTGGATGGTGAAGGGATATCTCTGGGATATGTCTTCTATAAATGACCCAATAAGAAAATGCTCTTAATTTGGAAAGTCGACTGATATTAAACAAATCAGCAAAAATTTCCACAAATCACGAATTTATTTTTATGCTGTCTTCCGAACTCCTACTTACAGTATCCAAACTTTACTTACTACAACCTCATATTAAACATTTTTATGGTTCGATTCAGACTCTCACTGCACTTTGGTTAAGGATATTGAAAGATCTAGTTTACAATAGAAAATGTTCACAGTTCCTTCCTAAACCATAACCATGGTGCTTCTTGTTGCCTAAACCAAAGACTTGTGGTCTCTGGTGGAACAGTCGTGCGCGTGATGTTAAACGTATTTACTGCTGCAGTTTAGTTGTATAGAAACGTCATCTTTCGGAAACAGACTTGTGAACGTGAGCCGCGCGCATCAGAAAAAAGGGTAGATGAGCCCATGCCCTCACCAATTGGTGCCCACACTTAAAGCCCCCCCCCCCCCCCCCCCCCCCCCCCCCCCCCCCACACACACACACACACACACACGCACTTTCGAGAGCACTAACCTTGACCTCTCCCTTCACCCCGCTCCATCTGTTAACAACAAAGAATGTTTTTCTCCCCTCTCCTCCTCTCCATACCTCCTCCTCCTTCTACGACTTTATGCAACCCACCCCATCCATCCCTCCCAACACATACACACACATGCTCACACTCCAAGTCAAGGCAGGACATTGATCAAAGCCCGTATAGCTGCTCGGACTCGGGTAGCGCGCAGGGGAATCTCTATATGTAAATGGCAGCGCGTCGCCGGTTCCATCATAAATCAGTCAGGGTGCATGTTTAATGTGGAGGCTCAGCAGTGTGTGTGTGCGCGCGCGCGTGTGTGTCCACATTTAATCTTTTATTTCTTAATCTTGAGAACGCAGGGATTGGGGGAGGTCTGCAGGAGTAAATGTGGAGCCACAGGCCGCACTCAGGTATGATATCGCAGTGTATATATTCTGCTCCATATGTAGGCCACACTGTGCCATCTTTAACTTTATTTCCAGTATTCAGCACTTTTACTCGCTTGTTAAGGCGCCTACAACTTTGATCAGCCCATATACTCGGCACTTATACGCAGCGAGTGAATGGACAGCGGCGCACTTTGATAATGGTTCATAAAACGGGGCGAATTTCGGCTTTGTAAGGAGCGTGAAAGGAGCGGAGGGACCACAGGGCATCAGACTGCCGGTGGTCACATGCGCGCCTTCCCTGCACGCACGACAGCTCGGGGGAAATTGAGTGACTGGCGGCGCATTTCAATATATGGAAATGACCGGGGGGGCTCCTGAGATAAATCAGCCCCCCACTCGCGCACACACACACACACACACACACACACACACACACACACACACACACACACACACACACACACACACACACACACACACACACACACACACACACACGCACACACGCACAAGCAAACATATACACACACCTTTAATTTATCCCTGTCTCTATCCTCGCTTTTGTCATAATTCCCCCAAAACCCGTGCGTAAAAGACGCTCCGCGCAAACTGATATTACCGGCGTTATTCACAGAGTCAGAATTAAAATGTTCCATCAAATATGTTCAACCTGAGCTGGAAGAGGCCCTGACAGTCAGGTTTTTTTTTTTCAATGTGAGATCTGCTCTCCCGCCTGTAATCAACAGAAGCAAAACATCCACCGAGTATAATCAACCCCAGAATTATTTATGCTCGGATATTTGGCGGTGGATTTAACTCATCGGTGGGAGAATTTAAAAAACATTTTTACCTGCTTGAAACTACATGAATTTTAGTTTGATATAATTTGATAGGCAAAAGTATTCACAGTGATCCGACTGTTATTGATACATTTTGTTAACTGTTTGGCCTTTAACTTCTCCCGTTTGTTCTGTTATTCTGCAGCTTTTGTTACTGAAGGAATTCTTTATTTTTTGTGGTTCAAATAACAAAACAATAAGAGTTTTTTTTAATGTCTTTTGGACAAACAAATCGGGTAAAACGCGTCCAGAGCTCTAAAAAGAAATATAGCTTTCTATGTTTTCGGTTTTAATGCGTTTATTTCCGATGGGGTTTATCTCCAAATCCTTGTTAAATCATTGCCTGTTTTTTTTGCGGATGAATTTATGGCACTGCTAGTCCCCCCTGCACCCCTGAAGCCTATACAGCGCGCGCACGCACACACACACACACACACACACACACACACACACACACACACACACACACACACACCGTCCACCAGCTCCACCACCACTATCCTTCCATCCCGAAAGCTTTAGTTGAACTGGAGCTGGCTGGATTTCACAACGCGCTATTATCACATCGGGGGATGTGCGCGCACGCCGTTGCGTCGGACCGGGGGTATTAGATGAAATCAGGCGGGATTACACGGCTATATACCAAATTATCAGACCCCCACCACCACCCCTCCATCCCACACAGCCTCCATCCCCAGTGCCACCTCCCTCCTCTCTATGATGGGACGACAGATCTCCAGTCGCGTGTATAGATGCCATGAGAGCTCCGTTACTTTGTGTGAGCGCGATGATTATTTCTGGACACGGTGTGAGAATTATAGCAGGAACAAGGGAATTTCAACTTTAACATAACTGGCTGACAGAGGTGTAAAAAAACATTTGTTTTATGAACTTTGGACCCACACTGGAAACCTCCCCCCACCCCCACAAAAAGGCCCCCCTGGAGGGCCCAGCAGATTCATCTGTCCAGCCCTCCACCACCTCCTTCCATCCATCCATCCTTCCATCCACAGGTTAACGCACGGACGTGTTTATGGTCTGTCGTGGTTAAGTCCTTGTTAATTTTTCACTAAACGGGTTGTTATGAAGATGAATGACGGGAGGAGAATGGTGCTCCTGGGACAGTCTAAGTCTTTTTTTCTCTTCTGTGTTGAGAGGAGGTTATATATAGCTGTAAGGATCGATAAAGCCAGGAGCTGTGACAGTATATATAGTGGCCTGCTGGGGCCTGTGTTGTACTTCAACACATCATCTCACCCATGATTTAGACTTTGACTGCTGTATGTAAACCTGACAACATCTGTGGAGAAAAGTCTAAATCAATTGCAAGTATCAGAGTTATTCTTCACTCCAGATGCTTTTTAAACATTTCTTTGATATATATGTATATATAAATGAGCATATAATTGACCTTAAATACAGCAACATGTAAAATAACAAATACTTCATTTAAAAATGTGCTCGAGTTGTGTGACCTTCTCCCACCTTTGTTCAGGGGACATCAGCTGGACACAGTAAAGTCAACCAGGGGCCAGTGGAGGGAAACCTCTGTATAAACTGTCTTATTTTGAAGTGAATTCATAATTTGATCTAATTATCAGTGAAATAACACGTCGGCCAAACTCCGTCAGAAAGTGCAGCTGCAGTGGTTGTAGCCACGAGGTCATTCGCATCTCCAAACACGGACTCTAGCTCCCTCTAGTGCCCAAGTAGAGTGAGTGTAAGAGCGGAGGGAACCGTAGAGAGGGGCCCCTGAGGACCGCAGCGTGAAAACAGGTTTAGGTTGGAGATGAGGAGATGGGGATGATTTAGAGTTTCACAGGCTGCAAAATCAGAAAGGTTCATTAAAAAAAACAAATGAAAGAAACTCAGAGGAGAAAGAAAGGAGCGTTTGTCTATATTGGACGAAGATAGATAGATGAACTGTATTGATCCTAGTAGGGAAATTGTTGTGTCACAGCAGCAGGTCAAGGACATTCACAAAGAGTAAGAACACAGAGACAAGGTAGAAGATGACATATAAGGAGGAGGGGGCAAAATACGTTAGAAAAATATTAATATTATTGATAAAGTCTATATTCAGGATTCATTGATCCGATTAATTGATTTAAATAATTCTTAACAATATTGATTAGTGGTGAAGAGACTGCTTTTGCATCGGTAACATTTTATTGTGAAACCCACAAATCCCGACACCACACACACACACACACACACAGTCAGATGCGCTATAGGTATATAATTGAATGAAATAAATCCTGTTTTTAAATGTACTCAGCTTCTTTATTCAGTTGGCCTATAGGAGTCTAAAATTAACCCTTGTCCCTCTGATTATCAGTCCAGCAGCAGTGATCAGTGAATCCACTTCTACCTTTGGAGGTGGCAGCCTCACAAATCTTTGTGATAGATTATGTATCTTTAATTAATATCAATAGAATAAACCCCCTCCAAAAAGCCCCGCCCTCTAATTGGATTAAGCGGCAGTGCGGGGCGGTGCGGGGGAATAGTGCGGTAATGAGTGTAGCGAGCTCCTAATGTGCTCTGAAGCGCTGAAACCAGGAGGCCTTTCAAACCATTAACACCGAGAGAGAACATAACAAATCTATTGTGACATGACACCCTTATGTGTCTGACACACACACACACACACACACACACACACACACACAAATACAGATATACACACAATACGCACACACACATACACTACACACAGCACAGGCACACACATCTTGGTCGTAGACACTAGGAGGCATTATACATTTGCCAGCCCCCTACCCTAACCTTAACCATCCAAACTAAGAGCCCTAACCCTAAACCTAATTCTAACCCTGACACTAAAAGTCTTAACCCTCGAACAAGCCATTGAAAAAGTGGGGACCACTTAAATCTCCTCACTCTGTTAGGTCAGAATCATCCTCACAAATATAGAGTACAAGTACACAAACACACATCTGTGTTTTTCTGTCTGTCTGAGACAAGGATGACTGACATGTTATTATCACATCCCATTAATAAAAACATATATTTGATGTTTTCTTTCAGGACAAATGACTCATGATAAATTAATGAATTAGATAAATATAAATGATTACAGTGAAAATGTGCATGATATGTTTAACACCAGAGCAAACCTTATCAGGCTGCAACATTTGGTATCGTTCAAAATGTAAACGCAACATTTATTTTATAGCCAATAAAGACAATTTAATTTGACAAATCAAGAACATCTAAAATGATACTCTTGACAGAAATGGAGTTTTATAAAGAATATCTTTTTTTCAACCCAGTCTCATCATAAATGTGTCTGAGCTGGTCCACCGTTGTTTTCCATTCTGTGCCCACATCACGTGATGCGCAAGTTTCCATCTGTGAGAAAATGTCTGATATTCCTTGTATTTTGAAAAACAATTTCATATTTAAACATAGTTTAGGCATTAAAATACATTGAGCGAGAGGTTTCAAGGACGTGAATTAAACACTGAAACCCAAAGATTTTATAAATCTGTTGGAAAAAGTCTCCCATGTCAGTGTGAGTGATTATGGTTTTGGCTTTCACAAATTTTTGCAAAGTTTTTGGAATATCCATCAAGTGACAGTCGAGCAATGAGGAAGGTTTTACAATTACAACAACTGAGATGTGGTTGTGAGGTTTTAGTGTCATTAAATGTGACAATTTGATAAATAGAAGGTCAATGAGTTCCTGTATATGTGGACAAGAATCATTTGGAAACATGAACTCTTCACTGGATCATGAGGATTTATTTATTTATTATTTTATTTTCAGACTGGTATGAAGGAACCTTCATCAGAGGTGGGCAACACAGACCTCTACACATCTCCTGTTTCATTACACATCAACACAATGTTCCTGGTGGAGTAAATAAGAAATGAGGAGTTATGGTATGAGATACAGATCGTCTCTTTCATTCTCACTCTGATCTGTGAACTGGAGGTGGTTTTAGTTGTTTGCTGGTGCGTTCGTAATAAACATCAGCGTTGAACTCAAAAGACATTAAATGCCTGAAAAGAAAAAAAGACTTCAAATGAACAAAGGAGTTGTCAGGCGTTTTAATTTCCCCAAATGTATGAGTTCTGGTCCTTTTAGTGGGGAAACATGAATAAATATCATCGTATTCATGTTCGTTAAACTCCAAACACTGAAGTCAGTAAATATCGTTTTTGTTCAGTCGTGGAGGTGTCATTTAGATTTTTTTCATGCTGCTGAAGAAACACAGCAAACAGTCACATTTACCTCCAAACAGTAACATTACAGCTAAGTTTATGAAGGATCATCTGGTTGGATGTATTATGTTGAAATAATAATGAAGACCTACAGAGCCCTGTTTCCTGCTTGTAGTTTGAGGGTTACTCGATTTTAAATACGTGTTAATACAAACACAATGGAACTGAATATACAGCTCATAGTATCATATATTAAATGCCCAGCTGTAGGAAAGGCCTGAATTCTTTTGCGTGTAATATTTACTTTTTAGTCTCTTTCTATTATTCATTCACTAACTTTAATTTACTTATTATTTACTGGTTGATATCCTTACTGTCTTTCTCTCTAAATCATTTCTCAACAAACAATATGCTGAAATGGTGAAGGAGAGAGAAATTAAAAAAAAACTCCATTAGCTTTGATAAATAAATTCTGTTCAGTGCACTCACCACAAGACGGCACTAAAGAGCTTAACATGTTTGCATCATGGCATTGATGACGTAGGTTCTCTGTACAGAGTGACATATTATGTTATTATATCACTTGATGCACAAGGCGTGTGTATGTGTGTGTGTGAATAGAATGAAATGAGGCAGAAGACCTCATGGCAGAAGAATTTGCCGAATATGATGATACTACACTATTTAAAAACAGTGGTTGCTTTATTACCTGTAGTTTTGTACATGACAACATTTTACATTGACTACTTCTACAAGTTGTACTTGTAGATCTCTGGGCACTGTAGTAGTTTAAAATGTCATAACCAAAAAAAGCTTAGAATCATGAAAAGACTGTCAAAAACTTTGTAACCATTTCTCAAGTTTCATGCTGTATTCTCATGTTCTTTCTGTCTTCCTTTATTGTTTTCTTCATGAACCAAATGATCTACACATAATAGAAATATTCTTGAATTACACCTTCCAGTCTTCTGTTTTTAATGCACTCTGTATCGTTATGTAAGAAGAGCGCCGCACAAATAAAGTTTTTATTATCATTATCAATATTATCACCTCTGCATCAGTTTCTTAAATATTGCCAGAGTCCCAGATGACAGCTAGACAATTTTCTGTTCAAATAATTTCATCATTAATAAATCTCAAATATCCTGTTATTATGCTCAAGATGCACTCATTTGTTAGTACATATTTTACATGTATGTCACCCATTATTAGATGTAGACCATCAATCAGTAAGAATAAAAAATGAAAACTTGAGGGAATGAAAGATTAGACATGGACGTGGTTATCGGACACCTCACTGTTGTATGGACGACTGAATATACGGTCTGTGTGAAAAAATACTGATTTGTATGTAAAACCCTGGGACAGGTTTGTTGAACTGAGGGAAATGGACCAAGCATCTCCCTGCAGTGGTGTTATTAAGACAAGATCCCTAGTTACACCACAAGATGGCAGTAAAAGCTTGGGATGAGGACAACAAGGATCAGTCCAAACTCAAATTAGAAACTGTAAATATGAGTAAGGACTAAGTTTAGCTGCAAATGATGAGGTACTGACTATCATCTGGAGTCACTTTCAGAGAATAATCAATTAATTATACAACCAGTCTCAGGAATTACTCACCACTCTTTTACCTGCGCTCTTCAATAACGGTAACTAACTTGACAAACAGATCAACTGAATGATAAGCGAGTGGTTACTGAGCCCATCAAGTTTACATGGAACTGTCTTGCCTCTCTTACCTTAAGTTCTTCATTGGATCCATGAAAAACCAGGGAAATAGCAAAAAAAAAAACCTTTGCAGTGTTTCACAATAACTCGAGACCACTCTGTTTGAAAAAGCCATGATCTTCTTCCACACAGTCTTTTATTTGTAAATAATAAAAATGAACTCTTGAATATAAAACATACACATCAGTAGAGCCACATCTGTTATACAAACAAGAACTGTTGCAGTGAATACTTCGCCTTTCGTCTAGAATCATGGTTTGGGAGTGGGGAGCCGTGGGCTGTAAACAATCAGTATCCCTGGAGTAATACTGACAAAGGAAAAGGCAGTCGGCCACACCGCCAAGTTTCAACAGAAACATCCGCAAAATATGTCTGCAAAACCACATCTCTCGTTGGTTTTAGAAGTCCAGTCCAAACCAATAGTAATAAACAGGGAAGGGGCATTTGAGGAAGAGAAAGTAAACATTGTTCTAATTGGTTCTGCTTAGTTTTCTTTTAACTGGGACAAAAATAAAGGCCTATTAGCGCTCCCTTGTGGCTCGGAGCCGCTCAGCAGCTCGAGCGCATCAACAGGACGCAAACTCCCCTCAACGAGATCAGGAATGTTTGTGTGTCAGCGTTGTTTTGTCTGTTCATATCTTAAACTCAAGCCGCTCATCCTGATTTGTATGTACAAGGTGTGCATGTCTGTGTGTGTTGGGTGTACAGTCAAATACACTCTTTTTATATTCATATATCTATATCTTTATCATTTCTGTCAAACTCATAATGATACTTCATATACATTTAGCTGTTATACACACATTCTCTATCTCTGTCTCTAGCCCCTGCTGTCGTAAACTACAGTTTAGACGTCTACTCATATCCTCAGATACACCAGGGGCTCGAGTATGCTCAGTACTACAGAACAGCACTGTTGTTCAAAGGGTTCAAAGAAAAACTCAAACAGAATCATTTGTTTTCTGGAGACTTCCGAATATGGATATTTAGACCCAGAGTGGTAGGCGTGGCCTGGGTGGAGTTGACCCCCCCACCCCTCATTGGTCCGCTCCTGCGAGGGGGCGGGGATGGCTTGGCTTTTCTCGGTTTGTATTCATATTCAGTACGAGCAAACTGTACAAGAACATGCAACATACAAGCTGGCCTAAAAGTATGTGGAACTAACACACATAGTCTAGTCTTTTTTCTGTTTTTGTTTTTTGAGAACTGTTCGTTTAATTTGTCTCGTTTTCGATTTTACAAAAAAAGTATAGAGAACAAAACAAAAAAACGAAACAAACAGAACAAAAGAAACGTGCATGCAGCTTGGGGCCGGGGGCGGGGCATCCCCGAGTCATGCTGCTCCCTCCTACAGGGGGAGTGTGAGGGTTTAGGGAGGGGGAGAGAGGGGTGGGGGTGAGGACTGGGTGAGGGGTGTTCGGGCGAATGTGGCCTGACCTTTGTTGTCGGCCTTTGGCACATCATTGCTCGAAAACCAAACATACACGTACACAGAGGGAGTCTGCACCTTATGGTACCAATCTGAACTCTAGGCAAAACAAAGACATAAAAAATGATTCAAAACTAAAAAACAAGAAAAGCAAATAGATAATTTGGCCTCTTTTTTCGTTCTTCTTTGTTTGGACAAAGAGTGAAACTTTCTGTTTCTCTGAATAAAGGACTCAAGCGTTTCTTGTGCTTGCTTTCATCATATCTCACAACAAGGCTAAGAATGTGCACGTGTAGGCCCCCCCTCACCTGAAGGGGTCACCAAACTGTGCCAAACCGTCGCCCCGCGTGTTATCTAAAACAACACTGTTACTATGGTAACAGTACAGCTGCATCAGTTTGCTACTTACTAACTCCCACACACTGTTTGGACCTTTCAGTACACTCTACTCTGATTGGCTGGGGCGCTACTGGGCGGAGGACTCTCCTTGGCTCGAGTGCCCAAAAACAGTGAGAAGAAACAAACAAAAGAAAGGAACAGTAGAGAGAAGTGAAGAATGTTGGACAGAATCTCTACTGCTGCGAGTCTGGAGGAAACAAAGAAAGCAAAGCTTCAGAAACAAAAAGGTGTACGGAGGAGGAAGAGGGAAGGTGTGAGACGTGATTGTCAGACTCCAGCTAAGCTTTGATTGGCTAGTTCTGTCTCTCCCTCTCTCTCTTTCTCGCTCTCTCATTCCCTGTCTCTCCGTCTGGCTTTTCACTGGTTGACCGAGGGCGTCATGTTGTTCTTGAGTGGGATCTCGCCCTCGGCTCAGCTGTGGTCCAGTAGCTGTGGTCCATTATTTTGTCATTTAAGGGATATTGGGGGGGTTGCAGTCACTATCCGGTCACTAGGACCGAATGCCTGGCGGCGGTCCTGAGCTGTCTAATGACGTCTGAGATGCCAGTCGCGTTAATGGAGCTAATGTAGGGTCCACCAATGAAGATGGCGGAAACAGTTTGAACCAGCCAATCACCGTGCTTGAAAGGTCCAGCTCCTCCAATAGGATCTGTGCTACACCCATGAAACATTTGTGGTCCAATCGTCCGTAGTCGCCCCACACTATCACCTGGAGAAGGGAAAGGTACACAAGGAAAAACGAATGAATCCCTTTTTAACAAATCACTGGCAGCTCTTATGCTGCGTTCTCACCAAACGTGAATTTTCACATCACATTATTTACATGATAAACACAATCGGTGAGTTATTGGACACACATTTTATGTCCATTGCGTTCACCATTTACATCTTTGCATTGCCTTTGTATGTAATCTCATCGTGTGAAAAATGTACATTGCATTTGATGTGAACGCACCATTAGGCTTCATAACAAGAGAGCCCCTCACCCCAACCCCTGGTCCTGGACCATTTCATCAGTTCTCACTAAAATCTGTGCTGCACTGAAACACCATAAAGTCTATCAAGACAAGTTAACATTAAAGTCATTCCAGATGAGTCAAAGTAAAGTCTGATGTATTTTAAGACATTTGGCCAATTATTATTATTTTTAATTATCCTTCAGTCAGTCTCATGTCAAGTCTTAAGTTGTTGCAAACAAATCCAAGTAAAGTCTCACGTTGTCATGACTCCACATTTTGAAAGGCTGAATTGGTTCTGCTCATTGACTCATTTTTTGGACATTTTCCTTATTTTTCTTGTGTTTGGTTGTTCTACTGTGAGTTCTGTTTCCTGTTTTATTTTGAAATTATACTCCTTGTGTCCAGCTTCATTTCCTGCCATTGTCCTGTTTCCCGCCTCAGTGATCCTGAACACCTGATCTTAGCGTGTTTCACCTGTGTTCAATCATCCCTGCAGCCTCCCTTGTGTATAAAAGCCTCTGTGCCTCCCTTTGTCAGTTTGTTGTCTTTCTCTGGTTCATTGTGTTTCCTTGTCATCTTGTTTCTCTATCTGCTGTATGTGCCAGTGTTCTTGGTTTTCACTATGTTTGACCATGTAGACATTATTTTGGACTTGGTTTTGCACCCAGTTTGTGCTGTTAAGTACTTTTGCCTCATGCTTGGTCTGAAGTAAAAGACTTTCACCTTAACCCGTCTCCTGCATTTGGGTCCTCCTGCTCACCTCAACCGACAAACGTCACTTGAGATGAGACGTTGATGGACACAAGTGGAAAATCATTTGAGTTTAGTCAAGTGTCATTTGAAGGCTCAAGTCTTAAATACATGACAGGACAGGTCAAAGCCAGCCTCGAGTAATTTGAGTAGATGCCAAATCAGATCTCAACAGGCTCAGTCTTTGTAATCAAAGGGATTTAGTGAATTTGAACGCAAAGTACTGGACAGTAGAAATACTGTCTAAGAGTTCTTCATTCTTATTTCAGAGTAACAGTATGAACAATTTAGGATTTAGGGTGATGTAAATATACATTTCCCAAAATTCCCTTCCAACCCTACACAAATCCAAGACTGATCTCAAGTCCCAGAGGGCAGCAGAATCAACTCTTTCAGATAAACTCCAAATTAGTGTGAGGTAATTCCAGACTACTTAAGTCCCAGGTCATTCAAGACAGAAATTTTTTTTTATACCATTTATTTTGCAATAACATAAAACCAAGTCAATTCCCAAACAAGTCATTCAAAAAAAGACAAATGTAAAAATCATGAGAGACAAAACAAATCTTGAGTCAGTCCAGACAAGTCCAAGTCTGGTCAGGTCCATAGGACAGAACAAGTCTTTGTGAGACAATTTAATACAATTCAGTTCTTTCATGTGGTGGAAAGCAGGACTGTATGGAACATCACTTTCCATTTAAGGCTGTGCTCATTTTAATGTTTTAAAAGTATAATGTTATTTTACCTATTAATAAAAGTTTCTTTTTTATGGGCCTTCCCATTAAAGAAGAATCTTTTTGGGATTAAAATGTGACTGGATACTCATTCACAAAACCACCCACACAGAACATTACCTGGAGCACCTTGCCCTGTGGACTCTCATCAAAGAGCAGTTGCTGCTGGTAGAGAGGCTCCAGGGTCTTTCGTGCAATCTTGGTTTTCTTTTTGGCTTTACAAGTTCCATTATCCAGCAAGTACACCTTCACGTAGGGAGCTGGGAATGGAGGGGTGGGGTGACGAGGGAGGAAATTGAGAGAAGGAGGGCGGATGAATAAAAAGTATGAGGTCAAGAAGGGATATAAAGGAAAAGAGGGAGAACAGAAAGTTTTGAGGGAGGAGAGAAAGAAACTTTGTTGGGTTGTACATTTACAAACAAGGGACTCTTGTAGCTTCCTGTTGCTCAATTTGACTTTTTATTGTTTGGTTCGATGTTTTCAGATTTGAGTGTGTGTGTGTTACCTGGGAGGGATTTGGAGCCTGGTTTGGGGGTAAGGCCTCGTGCCCTGATCACCTCCACTTCCAGCTGGCCTTTCTTATCCATCAAACCAATCTGGACATCACCTGAATATACAGGAGCCATACAGAGTGTTAATTAAAATGTTCAACTGACAAAGGCAAACATTTAGACAATAGATACACTATGAATAGAAAAGTATTTCTCTAGATTCATAGAAAACATATTTAACAAGGACAAAAAAGTCTAATATTTGTTGAGCTGTCTCTCACCCATGGCAGGCGTTGCCAGTGTTTGCCGGCCCACAAGCTGACCGGGGCCTAAACCGTCCAGGAAGTCACTGAACTGACTGTCGGCACCCAACCGCATCCCTGAGAAGATCAGACTGACACACAGAGACACACCAGAGGAAAATCATTCCCTGTCTACTCCACCTTTGGCTATAATGGTTACCAGTGTGTCATCGTCAAAATGTTTTCTTTGTTACATGCTGGGGGATGGGGACAGAGTTTCTAACTTCATTCCTGACCTTGGAAGATGACAAAATAATCTGTTATGAAAGTTCTTAATAATGACACGTGTTTATCTGCAGATTGATTGGATTTAGTTTTACAAAACATACAATTTCAGCTTTTTCAATCAGGTGCAAGGAGTTTTAAAGCAGGTTTGATTGACCAAAAGGACACAAAGACACTTGTGGTTTCATTATGGGAAATGCAGGATTCTCTGTTTATTCTGGACTAGAAGTCTCTGCAACTTTTTTTGAGAAATCCTTTTCAGTCTGTCTTATCTGAATTCTACTTTCTGCAAATGCAATGTGCATGATGGGATAGTTTAAAAGTTTGTGACACCTTTGGAAACCTGCCTCCTTATGATGCATGCTCTTGCTGTTAACCAGTATAAACACATTTACAATCAAACCACATATGTTTGCAGCACAACCTTTTTAAGATTGAATCAGATTATATCCATTGAAAGATGGAATTAAGGGTAATTATTGTGTTCTTTATAACATCAATTGTACAACATGATGATTATAAACATCCCATGACAGGAGAGGTTGAATTCTGTAGATTGGCTTGGTTTTAGTGAGCACTTACTTCCCCTCAGAGCTGTAGCTGTTCATGCTGCCATCAGTGGACTCTCTGCTGGCCTGCCGGTTCATGGCCGACCCTCCGCGCGGATACTCCACAGCCATGCCAGTCTCCACGCTCCTCTGGATGCTGCTGCTGCCGGCCTTGCCCCCCTTCTTACCTGTTGACACCTCTGTGGCAAACACAGAAAAGAGGTGTTGAGCCTCTGGTATTTGCATGTGACATTTAAACCAAGGCTGTTATCAGTTATCAGGCATCTCAGGTTCATACCTACCCAAAGCTAGAATTTGAACACAGGGGAAATTTAGTCCTAGGTTACAAACCTTCGGAAGATGAGGCGATTCATATATTTACTATAAATTCAAGGTTGCTATACTTTGACAAGCCTGATAACTAAATAGTGAGGTTTATTACTGTGCAGGTCATCCCATGCAAAACAATATCTCATGGTGACCTCACCATCACCTTTAGAAAATATGCTGAACAAAATGCATTGTTGTACACAGCCAGTACATGCACGTCTTCATGTTGCTAGGAGAGGGCTCGCAGAGATGATCAGACATTTTGTGGAATGGGGAGTTTTTTAGGAGGAAGTTAGAAATTTGAGGTGGTGAGGTCACTGGAGGAGAATCTGAATGAAAAGAACATATCTCAGTGAGTCTACTTGTTACTTTATTGTGTAGCAAGGGAGCAAAGGTAGAGAAATCACACAGTGTGCGTCCATGAAGGAAGAGTTCAGCTCTTTTTAAAAGCCTGCTGCTGTTGTCATAAACACAAATTTTATTCAGATTCACTTTTGTTACCGAAAATAAAACTTTGTACTGAATGAAGTTTTCTGACACAACCAGGCTTCTTGTAGAACTGAACCAGCCTGCAAACAGGATGGTGGTGGGAGCGGATGGAGGTGGGAAGCGTGCCAGAGACAGAGTTCAGGCAGGGCTGGAGGTGCTGAGGACCCTCGTCTGTCTAACAAAGCTACTCCTCAACCTTTCCTTTCACTCATTCTCTCTTTCTAACCATGTCTGCCTGAGTTTGGTCTGTTAAGTTTGCATTCGTGTCCCTTTATTAATCAACCTATTCTTTTTTTGTTCCTTTTCTCAATTTAACCTTAAAATCATCAGAGAATTAACATTTGCCAGCTGCTATTAACATTATTGAACCCTGCAAATGTTTTTCCTTAAATATAATATCATGCTCTGCTTACGATTATTATGCATTTACAATAGACTTCAAAGTCCTAATAAGCTTCCCCTGAAATAAAGGGTTTTCATTTACTCTTTGTCCTGTCTTATAGTGTCTGTCTGCTCACTTTTCAAACTGTCCATCTGTCTAACTATTGCTTTACCTTTCTGTCTGTCCACCGCCTTACCCGCCGCTTCTGAAATAACACACACAACAACAACAAAGCCCATAAACAACAAAACATCAGAAACAGAAACACTGGATACACCTCTAAATCGGGTTACTGACATAGTGGTTCTTGTACATCTGTGTGTTTGGTCACACTTGATTAGAAATGATTAGCAATAATTAGAGAAAAGGATTTACAATAGATGTTCTGTCTGACATTAAACATGTTGTTTATTTTATAAGAAACATACTAATAAATTATTAGTTAATGTTTCCATAGTAATTTGTGCTTTCTTGATACAAACAAATTGTCTGCTATCATTCACATTCTGCTGATAATGTTCATTTGCACACAATGCCTTATTTTTACACACAGCACTCGTGTTGTTATTTGCTGTCAGTTCTTAAGAAACGACCTAACAGCAGTTAAGACTTATCCTCAGGTTACATGTGCGTAACAAAACACTGAAGTGTACCACTGTGTGTCAGTGCAGTGTGACATCATTGATAGGGGGTGTGGTCACAGGGGGAAAAGAGCCCACATCTGACCACACCAACTGCAGCATTTAGCGATGCTGTGTGTGCTCAGAGGTTCAACACACCCAAACTGCAGGAACACTGCTCTCCAGCTGTTGTTACTCTTTAGTAGTTGTGACTACCTGTAGAACACACCACGGGGGGGGCGACTGTAGCATACAATCAAAGAAGGGACTGTTTCCTTCAGCCACTGTTACCCCCCCCCCCCCTCGTGATTGTCTTACTTCTCTACAAAAATAGAATGTTGTAATCACATAAAAATCATAAAGGTTTTAAGAAAGGTTTAGAAGATCACCTTTCCTGCTGAAAACTATAAACGTTTCATATCAACCTTTTCTTTTTGCCAAAGGTAAAGACTCTGGAAGGTTTACGACACAATATAAAATGCTGTTTGAGGCAGACTGTCTCACAGACAGCAGGACTATTGATTTACAGTAATTACACTAATGTTCTAAAATGATAGTGATACTTAGATGAAATGATACACACGTCTTTCTCTGAGGGCTGACGGTCATTGCGCCATGTAGTTTAGGATAAGGAGGTATTCTATTTCTATAGGATATCGTGTATATTTTCATGTTATTTATCTTTCTACATCATCTTAGTTTGTATGTGATGTTTCATTAGTGAGAGTTAGTCAGACTCTGCTCGTGTTACTTTATTTCTAAGCGTGTGTGTTTGTGTTATGGTTTCTCAGGGGGTCGGTGTGCTCTCTGACCTGTCTGGCTGAGTTGCGAGGTACTCCGGCTACGTCTAGATGGTAGGATGGCAACAACACGTTGGCTCAGGCTCGAGCGCCGCTTCTTGATTCCGCTCCCAAGGCTCCCCAGCGCGGTGTCTGATTGGCTGCCATCGGCGTGCTCCATGCCGTAGATCTCACCACTCACACTGGTGCTCTTTATAATGTGGTGGCCCGTTACATGCATGGCTCGGCTGAAGTTTGTGATTTATACAAACAATCAAATAATGTCAACCGAAATCAAGCTTTCAAATGACTCAATAACACCATGACTGAAAAGTAAACATTAAGTGAGAATGAACTGTGCGTGTCTGCATATGTGTCTGTGAGCGTGTACCTGAAGCGTCCCCAGGGTCTCTCTGACTGGATGGACATGTAGCTGGTGCTACTGATGCGAGAGGCACTGCTGGTTCGAGAAATGGCTGACACGTCGCTGACATCACTGTCTGAGGACTTATGGGAAACGTTTTCACTGCTCCTCCTGTGATCCTTGTAGAGCTGCAGGAAACGCATGTCATAAAGAAATCCATTTATTGTTATCAATCCACCAGGAAGGGTGTTAATACATCAAGAAGATGCACACTTCAATGGTGGACTATTCAGTATTTTAACACAGACGACGACAACCTTTCAGCATCTGTCAACCCTTCTGTCTCACTGCTTCGCTAAAGACAGTGAGGGTCCACACCGGGTTGACGTTCCCACACATTTGCATATGACCTCACTGCTCTCTTTAACCTGGTTTAAGAAGCAGCACACAGTGAGGCGCTACACCCATTGTACACTAGTACCTCCACAATAGTGGAGATGTAATTTGCTGGGAATAAAACCAGATTATGTTTTAAATTTGAACAGAGGACAACTGTTTAAACGCTGATCCACTGGACTCAGTCTTCTGATGATGCTAAAAAACCAAACCATAAGAGAGAGAGAGAGAGAGAGAGAGAGAGAGAAATCTTTGTTTGCATGGCTGTAATTTCCTTATTGTGAAAAAGTACAATTGAAGTTTAAAGCCCAGCACATGCTCATGGGTGTCTTAACTTACTTTTGTTCAGTTTGAATATTTGATAAGATTACATCCAGTCATCAAACAACCAAACAAAAAAAATGATCAATAGTCATCATGGCAGGAAATGTGAAGTTGATAATATCTGCACTTCTTGTGCTGGTTGCAGGGTTCTTAGTGTTGAGCATGCTGACTCACCATCATGGCTCATTTGTTTGAACCTGTGATCACCCTGTAATGCCAAATCCAAACCTCTGTTGTGAGAGAAAGCCTGTGGGACACTGGTGTGTAGTTTTAGTTTATTAGGATAATACTGTATCCTGGTAGTGAATAATACAAGCACATGCTTCTAGGAGTACTGTTCAATAACTTACATGCAAATTGTAACATTTATGTCAACGAATGAGCTTGTGATTGCAATATCTTAGTAGTGTTCATCTACATGAATCCCACTACCACAACTGATTTTAATGACACAGCTCGATCAGCTACAGCACTTTATTGTTATCATTAGTTTCAAAGCAGAGTTCCCTTCATCACACGATTACAATGTTGATTTAAACACTTTTTTCACTCAAAGATAACATTCTTAGTGTTAACATATATACAAATATATATACAAATATTTAAAGGTGTTGTTTTAAACTATTTAGATTTTATTAAAAATATATGAAAGCTATTGTAAATCTCAAAATGGCCCAAGCCTTGAGCACTTTCCAATGTCTTGCCTGTTATAACTTTCCACACCTATTCTTCCATATCAAAGCATTAGCTGCCACTTTAAGCTGTTATAGTCGGTTTGAGCTGATGATTTATACCTTCAGATTTAATTCGTTCCACATTCAGTCAGACGGAGGACAGTGTAATGCATCACAAAGACAGCACCATTGCCACAATGTATTTTGAAAAGTTCTGCTGATGGCATGTAGACATGTGTGAAAGTCAGGGTATCACCATTAAACTGTCAGCTTTCTGTAAATTAGGGTTATGACGACCAGCCAGTATGGATTATACACTTCTGTATTCGAGGTGTTACAGTAGATGCTTTCTTGAGTGACTGCCCAGTTGGAACACATTCATTTTTCTGAGTGGTCTTCACCAATACTGTAATGTAATTTATTACTTCCTTGCACAGTCCATGCAATTTGCGATGCACTTCAGCAGCGTTATGTCTCATAATGACTCTGGGTGGAGTGCTCTGCTCTGCTGATGAGAGCAAAATGACAAAAATGAAAAGGCCCACCTCTCGTTTGTTCTTGAGAGCTCTGTCCAGGTCCTGTTGGCTGGAGGTGGAAGCAGCTGACACCCGGTTGGAATGAACCCTCATCTGGAGCTCACGAACACGCTCCTCTGCTACCAGGGCTGCACACACACACACACACACACACACAGTTCCAATTATTATCAATAAATTGTAAAGGACATTTTCTGAAACTGACAACTTTATTTTACATTTACACTACATCACATTTAAACACACCAAGTGATGTTCACAGCAACTTACTGTGTTCCCATGTGGTAGTTTATGCTGAAAGTTGACATATGAATAGCACTACAATTATTGCCCTGACCAAACAAGGTGTTGACTGAAATGGCAGCAGAATGGCCTGTATTGGCTTCCTATATACTGATACTACCTAAGGCCAGGTCTAATCCCTCAAACAACTATGCTTACATTATAAAAAGCCTTGAAGCTAAATAAGCTCCTGATACAGCTTAATATTCCTCCTGTGGATAATACATCAAATATAACAATTTGTATTTAACGCAAGTCCAGTGGCGTCCACTGATCAGTCTGCTCTGATTGGTTACGCTCCTGTTTTCCTAAACAGGACTACATTGACAATGTACAGAATGATAATAATAACCTTCCTCCAGCCTTTTCGCAGCTCATGAAATAGGATTTCTGAAGCCAGTTTTTTTTTCTTCATATGATAAATCATTTGTATTCAAAATACAGGGGCATTAGAGTTTGACATAATGAAGAAGAATCAAAGAATACACTGTAAATGTCTGACACTGTATCTGTCCATGTCAGTCAGCACCTGTGATGTCTTCATGGGTTCCAGGTATCTTTGCCTCGAGCCAAGCCTTTGGTGTCTTACTTACTAGATCATCAGGGTGGAGACTGAAACCTGAATTAGTCGAGCAGGATTCAGTTATTCAGACACAGCCTGTATATCATACCTTGTTCTGCAGTGTTGCTCTTGGGGGGAAGCTGTGGGAGCTGTCTCACTCTGCGGGCTGAGGAGGACGTCACTGAGGAGGAAAGAGACGCACCACCTTGGAGGTGGCTCCTAACAAAAGATAACATGACAGAGAGGCACACAAAAAGTGGGAGGGAGAAAAGGCAAGAGGGTTGAAGAGGAGAGAGAAGAAGAAAGAAAAAAACAGGGAATAAAAGAATGGGAATAAAAAAGGAGAGAGAATGATATTAAGGTCAACATGTTTGTCATCCAGGGGGTTTACTCCTGCACCGCTGGTCGGTTTCACAAGTTCATCTGTAGGAACATTTCCTATTTATATCTTCAGAGGAATCATAAATAAAGTTGCATAGAGAGCATCAGTCATGGAAATGAATGAACAGCAGCAATATTTGGGCAAACAGTCAGTGGAAACAACAAATTCACAAAGTGAAGCAAAGTGAAGCGTTAGGGTTTTAAAGTTGGGACCCTGTTGCCAGAAAGAGCAGCAAATCAAGTTTTTGAAAGAACACAGAAGAGGTGAAAGCCTTTAAAGCATCAATCCAACCAGTTCTATACACATTTAATCATTCTGATCCATTCTTACACAAGACCTGGGAACAGGGGTTGTTCATGAATCCTTCACTTTCTGTTTAACTGTGATTAACCCTATAATTAGTCGGTGTAGTTTCAATTAGAGCAGCTGCATGTTCCTCTACATTTTATTCATAAATATTAAAAGAAAACTAAGGCAGTTGCATTGTTATGGTACGTTTGAAATGTTTCCCATTGATTTGGCTATTGACTCCATTATACTCAAATAAGGCAAGAGAATAATGATGATGATGTAATTAATCATTTTTTTTGTGTTTTACAAATAACCATGTAAATGTTTTTGCAGATAGTGATTGACAAATGATACAGGCCAGTATATACAAAACTGGAACTAACACCAAATAGTTAACAGTCGCACATCCGCTCCTTACACTGATAAACAATGACCTTTCAATGTCCACACAACACTTTCAATGTACAGTAGATACACAAACACAGGAAAGCAGCAGCATCAGAGGCTCTGTTGTGGTAAAGTCGGGTCACAGAGGGACACTGGTACACAAACTGAAGGAGGTACTAGAGGAGTGACAGAGCACAATCCAAATGAAGGGGGATCTCCCTGTTTGTGAGTTACAATGGGTAGGGCTCTCATTCAAGGAGAATCCCCTTACCAAGGGACTGAAGTGGGCCCTTCTTTCCTCTGGCGCCCCTTAATATGGAAGTGGGCTTAATTCTGGTACACATACACAAATGTGCAGTCACGTCAGTTTCATACAAACCCAGAGCCAAGCAACGGAATGTGTGAGCAGCAGCATGCAAGAAGGAGAAAAGGTCGGAAAATGGGTGGAGGAAGATTGGAAGAGAGGAAAAAACTTAAATCAAAATAAATGAAAATCGAACAGAAAGTGTAACATATTAGCAGAAGAGCTCGCTTGCAGGTAGTATTACCTTAAGCCCATATTATAGAACATGTCAGGAAAAACTGTTGTATAGTAACATAGTACTCAGGGTTTTTCCTGGATGAATATGAGATGGGGGTGGTACTGAGACATCAGTGGGTGAGAGCATGGTGCCAGTGTTGTGCCAAGTTCTGCCCGCCAAGAATAGCATGGACCTTGTGGGAACAGGCACAGCTACGGCAGAAAGAAGCTACGAGACGTAATCACCTCGATGGCAATGTAATGTTTAAAAACTAAATAATCTTGTTGTTGTTTATTAATGATGATAAATGATCCAATGCCTAGTGTCCATTAATGTTTCTACATTGCCGTATAGAAGATTATGTCTGGTATTGTCTGTTCGAGGCAGAGGAGGCATTCAATTTGACAGAGGCGGCTGCCTCGCAATTCTCTATGCAGGAAAAACCCTGGTATTTTAGTATGACAAAAGTTCACACACCACATAAGAATTTCCATATGCTTACAAAAGAGCACATGGGGCTCTTGAAAAACCAGACTGGGTGTAAGCTCAATATCCATTTATATAGGCTACTCCAGTTTTTTCTGCCCAAGGCACCCCAAAGGGTAAGCTTTTAGTGATACCTGTATTACTGTTCATGCAAAATAATCTCTATAACCCATGTCATCACTCATATCAATCTTTACACATTAATTCTAATTCAAAATGATAACATAAAAACTATATAACTCATTGAATATTATTAACAAAAGAATTCATAATTAAAAAAAATATTTTACATAACAGCAGAAAAATGGGTAATTTAAATGTTTGGTTTTATTACTTCTTCTGCTCTGTTATCTATTTGTTGACCGCTTCACAAAGAAACACAAGTGTGCTGCAACACACCATCTGGGAACCACTGGGCTACTCTGTGACTGCAGGTCAGTGGATGCTACCTTCAGCTCGCCTCCACATATTAATGTGCAGCCATGTGACCATGAAGTGGCAGAGGAGATACGAGACAAATGCTATAACTAAAATGAAACTTGTCATCGCTGTCACCTACACCGATGACCATAAATTGACTGTATATATTAAGCTGAGCACTAAAGGTCCATGAACCTATTTAAAACCAATACTACTGACTCATATGGTTAATGTTTACATTTCTTTTACAAGACAGGGGCAAAATATAATGGCAGGAACAGATTCATTTAGTCTGGTTGTGTAGTTGTGTACTTTCTGCCAGTGACCTCACACCATTTGACATGTGCTGAGCCTGCAGTACATGTCTTACCTGCCACTGCCAGAGAGCTTCCTGCCATGAGTCTGACATTCAGGTGTTTCCAGGGTCCGAGGCTGTCTGGAGGATGGTGGATGGGCAAAGGGAGCAATATAAAACAGAAAAAAAGATGGATGGAGGGATGGATGGAGAGCATGATAGATGATAAATAATTTAGTGTTAGAAGAATCTGGGTCTGCTGGGGCTGTGGGGGGGTGGCATTGGATTTATAAGTTTATGATCTGGAAAACAGGAAATATGCTGTGATGCATGGCATGATGGTTTCATGAATAAGAGGTGTCACATAACCGTGTGTGTGTGTGTGTGTGTGTGTGTGTGTGTGTGTGTGTGTGTGTGTGTGTGTGTGTGTGTGTGTGTGTGCACAGACATATTCACGTTGCGTATGAGTGTACCTCTTCATTGTACTGAGCTGAATTAAAGTCTCTTGAGTAGGAAGTAGCATCCATATTCTCCATTCATGGACATGAAAATGACAAAGATGATATGTGCATCACCACACACACATCACACATAGAATCCCACATCATTGTGGAGTACTGAGCCTTGATAAAAGGTGAGCACACAGACGCTGCAGATGCAGATTCCCTGAACAAAAAGAAAATGTGGACAGACTGCAGGAAGCAAACGCAGCAAGGCAAGATTTCACATCACAACCAGAATAAACTACCACGAGTTCACAAGAACGCAAACTGACCACTATAACCATGAAGGAAGGAGGAAGAAAAGCAACAAGACAAGACTACAACAACCACCACAACCAAAACTGTAGCTTAGACTCTTGGCATCAAACTACGAACCAGAAAAACATCAACAGCAAGGTAAAAGCCACACAAACAACCCTTTACACAATGTGGGTGACACATGATGAAACAAAGTAGAACTTGTCTGAGGAAGAACTATGTGATTTTTACGAGGACAAGTTCTACCTTGTGTTCCACTCACTCTCACTGTGTCCAGCTCAACTGTGTCACAAAATAGCTCATGATTCTATCTTGTATTTGTTAAACTAAAGTGAAACCTCACAGTGGAAACTCAACTACTATTGGCTTCAAGAAAATTAAGATTTCAGTAAAAAGGAAATCATTTTGGGAAAAATACTTGTGAGAGTTAGTGAGAGGATTGATATCACTCATACCTGTATATCAAATGTGGATATACAGCAAAGACACATTAGCATGGCCTAGCATAAAGACTTGAAATAGAGATTAACAGCTAACCTGGTTTTGTTTCAGGGAACAAAATGTGCCTCCTAGCACCTCTAAAACTCATTAATTAAGATATTACAGTGTTTGAAAAGCTACCTTTGTTCAGAGCCTTTATGTCATGTTTCCAATTTTCATGCCAAACAGTCTCCTGAATGTAATATACAGTTACAGAATACAGTCAACAAGCACTTTATTTAGAACACCACACTGATTCTGAGAAGTCCCTCTCTTTGCTCTTTGCAACACTGATGGTGGAAACGGTTTTTCATATCACTGATTTGTCAGCTGCACAGTCAAACTGCCAATCTCCTGTTCTACCACACCCCAAAGGTGCGATTGGATTCACATGTGGTGACCAGGGAGGTCGCTGAAATTGCGGCCACGAGGAAGGACATCAGCTGATGTCTGGACTATTTTAATTTATATAAATAATCACCCTAAGTTTGGAGTTTATTAGAATCTGTGCTGCTGATGTTTTTGGGCTCCTTTCGATTTTGATTAAGGATAAGCAATCATATTGAAAAAGAGCTGAATAAGGGTTCGAATGACGCTGCTCCTGATGAGAAGCACATGGCTGCACAGTGAATCTTGATGCAGCTGTGCCTCAGCTTACGCCATCTGCCGTATTAGCGGCTATAGAAAATCAAGTTATTGAGTTGAGGAAGCTAATCGAAGATACCAGACACTCCATTACAACCTTTGACTTTTACTCTTGTGCAAAAGGAACAATCAGCTGTTGTGGAGAAAGTGGAGGGGCTTATCAGCATGGTTACAAACCAAGATGCCCGTGTGGATGCTCTGGAGTGGGCCTGCCAGGAGCTACAGGCAACAGAGGGTGTTCTCTGCTGGAAGGTGAAAAACTTAGAGGGCTGCTCCAGACAGTTGAATTTGAAGTTGGTGGGAGTCCCAGAGGGTGCGGAGAGGGGGGGCATACTAGCTTTTGAGGAGGCTGAACTGATAATACAACTTTTTAGGCCAGACTGCTTTCTCCAGGATGGAAGTAGACAGAGCCCATCGTATTCCGGAACCTTGACCGATGTCAAAGATAGCCCTTTTTTGAGCAAAAAGGCTGAAATATTGGTTATCACTATGGTTTTGATTGTGTGCGATGATGTAGTGATTCCATATTATTGCCTTGTTGTTTCCTTAAGAAGATTGGGGCAACCTGTTTGGCTTAAAGGTGGGTTAGGGTGGGTTTGGGGCATGTTACGTGTGCCAGACTGGGGAATGTATAAAATATCATTCAAATGTCATGTAGTTATTTTGCTCGATGCAGAGGGGGCGTTTGATCAGATTGAATAGTGCGGTGGTCGAGAGAGCTCAACTCACTGCTAATTAAGAAAACAACGTCATCAATTTGCATGTGTCGTCAAAATGATGAAGATGTTTTCTGAGATTGCTTGTGTTGTGACTTTTATCAATCCACAGACCTGTTGCTCAGTGAATGTGTTTTGTTTTTCTCTCCATCTCAGGAGATCATAAATTTACGAAATAACCGAACCAGCTGATCTGACACCTGTCACATCACAGTCAAAGTCACTCAGATCACTTTTTTCTCAATTTTGTTTAACTGAAGCTCATGACCTGCATCTTTAAGATTGTACACACTGAATTGCTGGCATTAATAAGTGAGTAACATATGTGCCATATAAAGTGCTTGGTAAATGTATTCATCTGACAGACATGAGGGAGGTATGAACATTCAAGCAAGTTCCCAAAGTTTTTCAGGATTCCGTTAACAGCAGTTACAAATTAGAAAACCTGCCACATTTCTTCTGAACAAAATTTGGTTATTTGCCATTTTTATGATACAAGATAAAGTCATACACTGCACTTTAATCAGAGAAGAGAGAGTTGGAAAAGTTGCAAATGCACAACCAGCAATTAATGTCAGAACTCTTTAAAGAGATTAGTGTTTGCTGCAAAAACAAGGTAGAGCTTGACATCTGCCTGAGCCCCAAAAGACCCAACTGAACCAAGAGGATTTCAATCAGGTATCAGAGAATGTGTTTCATTTCATAACAGATAATTGCAAAAAAAACTTGGGATATATTGGTTATATATCACAGTATTAAAACATCTTTCTTGTTTTCTTATAATTCAACTTGGGGGCATCAGATTTTAGGGCACAAGTCAAGCTCTAGGAGGAAGCGGCAGAGGGTCCACAAAGGATACCTGTCATCTTCTGGGGAAGCATGTTGAATAAGAATCCTGGGACTTGCCGGGCGTCTTCGGGGCAGGGAACGGGACAAAGATTTTCTATGTGTACACATACAAAATATATCACCCATATGACCAAATCAGCAAGCTATTAAAAACCAGAAAACCATGCTATCCCATTATTACACATGCACATAGTGGAAAGCTACCCAAGTCTCTTTGTGCCTACCATGGATACAAGAACGTTTTCACCACTTGGGGGCAGTGAAACAAGCTGTAAACACAACACTGTCATAGCACCTTATACTATAGTTGTCAGGACAAACTCGCTAGCAAATAGTTGACCATTTACACAACCAGCACACAAAAGCAACATTACACAAAATTCAACCTGCTTTTGGCTATATTTTGGTCTCCTCCTACTCCAGAGGCTATCTATATCTGGCTATCGACTGAACACTCAACAGTGTCCTGGCAATCACATTGTTGAAGATTTGTTGCCAGAACAAAACACAAAAAATAAAGCTCCATATGACTTCCAGGACGAAGACACCCACTGAACACACCAGACAGACTGTGGATTTAATAATTACTGCGAACCTGCAACTTGTTGTTTTGACAGAGGCAAGAAAAAGTAGGTGTACTAGCAGGTGTTTTTTGTATTTATCTTCATTTCAGTCACAAGTGTAGAACTGTCAAGTGTGTCAGCTATTAACACATAGGCAAGTACAATCTTTTGATTGAACCACATTGATTATGTTTTCAGCTTGACTCTGTCCCTGCCACAGAGGTGGTTTTGAGTATTTTGGTTTAAACAGACAGGTGATGAATTAAAGAGAAAACCTGAATAAATGAGTTGCTGACCAGGATCATGGCTGCTGTGATCTTATCGCAAGATGGTCTCCTGTTGAATTTAGATTCCAGTTTAACAATAGCTTTTCCTGTCTCATTTTAATTCCATGCACCTAATCATGTGTTGTGAAAGAGTTCTGCAAACTATTGATCACTTGCAATTACAATATTTTGGTCCCTGATGGATGATATCATTGAGGTAAAATCTCTGAATTCATTTGTTTGTAGTCTTTCAAAGTGAGAGCGATCTGATATGTCTATGAGACCTACTTTCTTAAGTTTGTGCCTGCTGGGTGTTAAAACTCGAATAAAAAGCACTTACATTGTGAAGAAAAAGGGGGAAAAGTTGACATTTCATTTTCCAAAGGAGTATTACATGGGACTGGAAATGAAAATAAGAAACGTGGAGGGAGGTGTCCTGTGTGCCCTTTTCATGTTTAGTTTGGACAAAAGCTGAACAAAACTTTTTAAAACTTGACATTGTCAAAAGGCAAAACGTTACATCATAACAGTGAAGGACTGCAGCACAACCATATTGGACAATGCCACAGGCAATAGTAGCTACAGCTACTGCTTTGTGTGCTCTTTTACGGTTTGCAGGACTAATGCTACTAATAAAAAACAAAACAGCAATGTTGCTTTGCTGTATTCATCGTGTCCTCTAAAAAGGTCGGTAATCCTGTATTGTTTTTATCGGCAGTACTTCCATTAAAACATTTCGCCAAAGTGTACAGTAAAAAAGACTTTGGCACATCTCTAAGTCTTGAAACTTCAATGACTTTTAAAAATATGTCATTGAATACTCAACGTGTCACTGAATTTTTCAATCTTGAAAAATCCTTGAGAATAATAGCAAAGCAGGAACTGCTCAGTGAAACAGCAGATTGAAAGGAGCAGGTACAGCAGGGGTGTGGGTAGGGTGAGGAGTGGGGAGGCTTAATCATCGGCTTGTGTAGGACCATTCAGAGGGGAGAAGAGCTACAAATACCAGGAAAGGTTGAGAACAGAAAAATGAACAACAGGAGGGGTGGTAGGTACAGAGGCTGGTACCTTTCAGTCTCTGGTGAGGGGGCATGATTGTCTGGAGTCAGACAGTTGGCGCTAGCACTCCTAACTCTGTCCAGAGAAGGCTGAAGATCACTAGAGGCACCACAGCACAACATGCCATCCAATGGAGGAAGAGGAGGAGAGGAAGAGGAGACAGGAGGAAAGGACAGAAACAAACAGAAAGAGAAACGATGAACAAACAGAAATAAAATCATTTGAAAACAAAGTCCAGTTAGATTCCCCAAATCATAATGCTAGACCAATAACTAAACCATGACTGGTGGGCTGGCATAAGAATGACAGTGTCTTTGTGTTTATGGAGTTGGAGAATGATAAAAGAATGTGTTTTTTGATCGTCATGGATGGAATGGCCTTTTCCCCACAACCTGTAAAACTTACACAAATATATTTTATTCATAAC
Organism: Paralichthys olivaceus; assembly: GCF_024713975.1. Taxonomy (NCBI): domain Eukaryota; kingdom Metazoa; phylum Chordata; class Actinopteri; order Pleuronectiformes; family Paralichthyidae; genus Paralichthys; species Paralichthys olivaceus. Next base: position 4,200,351 of record NC_091106.1, read on the forward strand.
AATCTGTGTGCATGTCTGTGAGTGTCTTACCTAACTGTCACCTCATCTGTGAACATTACAACTCGGTGTGTGATGGAATGGTGTGTTGCCATGACTATTTGCGGTCCCCTGACAGAGCTCATCTTGCGACATGCAGGCAGCGTGGAACTAGTCACAAGACGAAAATGTCAAAAACAGCATGCATTTGCAAATGAAAGAAAGGAAAGAAAGGTAAGAAAGCTCAGAACTGATCTGCAAAGCCCCTGTTTCTGTGGGAAATATTCACATAGAGAAATCAATGGCCTCCAAAGTAGTTGTTTCTCCATTGGTTGTCCACCAACACAAGTCTAACCGCCATGGACACTTTTTACATAACAACTGACCAGGTGTGCAGAGGTGTCACAAGAGTTTGAACTTCTGTTTTAAGCTTTTTTTCTTCCTTTGAGGAAAAGAATTGTATGATTCTTTGTAACAAGACTATAAATAAAAGAAAGATTTCTTGGAGAGCAATCAGAGAAGTGATGCAGCCAGAGGAAGGCTACTTCTCCTCAACTTTTAGAAAAGACAAGTTTCAAAGAAAGATATTTTGGGACTCAGTTATTTCCTGCCATTGAAGCTTTGCTTTTCTGGCATGGAGCTAAATATTCCGCTGTTGAGAAAGCTAATGATACAAACTGCAGCTTAAAGTGATTAACTTTTACTTTCTTGAACTATTGCATTGTGTTGTTATGTTTAAAACTGCAACAGCAGCATTCTGAATTGACTATAGCTCTGATTATGTCACTCTGACCGGATTGTTCCCCAGAGCAAAAGCCACCACGGTACATTTGTGCTGTGGTTTTAAAGTTATATGCAATGCCAAACTGACGAAAACCGCTGGCCATAACATAAACCCAACCGCAGAAGTTATAATTTTACTTTTGGCCTAGCCTCTGTTTCATTGGTTTTGGTAACTCTATCTCTCATTCAGCAAATCTTTCATTAATCATTTAGAAATCTGTAATCTCTAAAGTCTAACTACGTTGGCAACGCTCAGTCCTCTCTGTCCTGTTTTAATTATAAAAGTCTAAGTTAGCTGCAAATCCTTGAGTTGCTAATGGCCCAGGAGATTTAGCCAGTTAACATCTGGGGCTGTTGGGAAATTGAATTTGTTGGAGGTCATTCAATACATGAAGTGAGCCACTCAACAAAACTGTGAAAACTGGCCCTGCGCAAAGGTTGCAGTAGTAAACCGAACCAAGAAGTTCAGGTCTCACTTGAGTTGTCTATATGATTGTCACATTGTCCAGAAGAGTACTGTGTTTTTTGTGAGGATATCTTTTTAAGAACCAGTGTGTAGGATTTTGTTGCATCGAGCAGCGAGGGTGCAGATGGCAATCAAATTAATTGTACTGCCACCACTCCTCCATTTCCAAGAATGAAGGACAATGTGGTGGCCTTCAAGTAACTCAAAATGCAAAGGCCCTCTATAGAGCCAGTGCTTGGTTTGTCCTTAATGGGCTACTGAAACATGGCAGAGCAACATGGTGGACTTTAGGACCAGAATCCTATGTAGACATTATGGTTCAACCAACAAAACCCAATGCCTCTTAGTTTCAGCTGAATATACATGATGAAAATATATTCAATAATTCTGCCAACAGATCCAATTAATTCCTACGCACTGGAACTTTACAGAAAAAAACTGGACTGGAAATAAAGAACGGTGAAAACACTTTCATTTGACGGATACTGAACCCATATCTGCAGACTTACCTGTCTGAGCGCTTGTTGATGCCGTTGAACAAAAGTGGCATCTTAGGGGGCAGTGTGTTATTGTGCTTAGAAGACCTCCTGATGTAAGCATGCATGCAGCAAACAGAGGTAAATGGGAGGAATAGGTGGAGGAGGACAAAAAACAAGAGTGTGGAAGTGTTTTGCACAGAAAAAAGTTCTACAGGGCAAAATAAGTTAACCAGTGATTTTATATACTATTCAATATGTTCTTTAGCTGATTTGAAGATACAGTAGATTAAGCTGATTCAAAGAGATGAAAGCAGTTGACCAGTCAGATGATTTTCATTGAATTTGCTTAAAGATTTATTGACCTATGAAAGAAAGGCGTCATGTTTCTTCACAACTTAATTCCTTGCAAAAAATCACTGGCTAAGCTTTTGTGTTTTTGCAGTGTAAGCCATTAGAACTACAGCACTGCATGACATAAAAGCATAAAGGCACCAGAAGCAAATACAAATAGAATGTGTAACCACCTAATTGTGTTGCTATCACAGAGGTGTGGTTGTATAAGGAGAACATGTTTCTGCCTCAGATATGCTCTCATGAGTGTAACTTGCTCTCTGACTGCGTGCTTACATCTCAGGCTGAAGAGGGGATGTCTACAGTACATGCAATGAGAACAGACTGACGAGACAAGACCCCTCAACTATTTCAAACATGAATTGCAGATCATTCCTTGTTTTATTTCTGCAAGAGAGCCAGAGGGAATGTTTATGGATTTCTTCACGACACATTAAGTATTTTTTTTGCTTTAGCCCTAACAGGCCTGGTAATAGCGCAGCTTCCTATTTGGATGGAAGCGCGGTCCTGTGCTGTCCTCTTGTGGATCAGAGGCAGTAGTACAACTGACATTGACACTAATTGACATTGTAACACCTCTGTTTACTTCTTCGTGATTTTAAATTTCCAACCACTCTTTTTTTTTTTGTTAAAGCTTAACTTAATCAAAACTAACAATAAACCTGTTGGGTGTGTGAAAAAGGCAAGACAAGACAGAAATTATTTTCAAAGGCCATAATGTTACCTCTGCCTAAGCATTGTTTGTGTTTGCCTCACCCTGTTATGTTCTATAAATGTTTTAAATGACACACAATTTACTTTTACAACACTTGTGATACATTTAAATTGAGTTGCACAGAGAGATAATCTTAATAATCTTAATAAAAGATAAAAAAAAACACTAAAACGAATCCAGTTCCCAAATTCAGAGATAAAATGTGAATAAAACGATTCATGATTAGCTAGTTTACCTGGTGTGGAGGCACTCGGCACTTTTGCCTCGCATTGAGTGGTGGATCATGAAGATCTCACTGTCGTTACCATGGGGATGGATGACAAATGAGGAAATTAACAACAGTCAAAAAACCCGAAGAGCAGAGGGGGTGAATAGGAAAGAGGAGCTGTAGCTGATCGCCATACACACAACACACACACACACATTACATGCTGAAATGCCACAGGTTATTCTGGCCAAGTGTTTTGTCTAAACACTGCTCTAAAGTCCCTTTCACAATCAATGAAAAGCTACTACAAGAAAAATAGAAATTGTATTAAATATAGGGCAGAAAAGAAGTCGGAAAATATTGACCAAAGGGTAAAAGAAAGACTTTAACCCATTTGACAAAATCAAATTTTAGTGAAACTAACGATAAAGATAAAAACGAAACCTCTGTGCAGCAAACACACTTTTGGACACAAGTCTTTTGTCTCATTCCCACTTTGCACACAAATAAGCGTAGCACACACAAAAAGCAGTTAGAGAAACAAACACTGGACATAACTTTGGTAACATGTAATGTAATTCCTGTACACATATCAAACGAAGACAGAGACACACACCTGTCATCCAGGTACTCCTCCTCCCCATGGCGACCTCTGGCAGCGTCATAGTAGCGAGTTGGAGAACGAGAACAACGAGAGTGAGGAAGCTCATCATCCAAACTCCTGGAGGGGGGGGGGGGATACAAGGGAAGGAGGGAGGGAAGGAAGGAAGGTTGTGTCAGGTAAGTGGTCAGGCAGTATTTCAGCTAACTCTTGGCAGGGATCATTTGGCTCAGCCAGTGAAAGCAGAGTTGGCAGGACTATGTGTTCTACATCAGACACACATTTCATTAGTAGATGGACTGTTCCCTACCTTCCAAAAAACTCTCTCATTCCTCCTCTCTCTGTCTGTAAAGTAGCCTTTACCTCTTACAAGTGACCAGTGCCTTCTCACAGGGCTTATATTGCTCTGTTTTCAGAATGTCCGCAGAATAGGGTCTGGACTTTGCAACACAACAATACCGAACTCTCTGGAGCGTTCAGGTGAGGGGTGGTGCAGCAGGCGGAAGCAGGATGTAAGGTATTGATGCTGCTGTGGTGATCATGGTGTTTTTTTACAACACGTTGAAACCAGCATCTGCCTTTATCATCGGAAGCTCTCTTAAAATGTTTGTATTCTTTTTGTTCTTCTGTCTGTTACATGTTAGAAATGTCATCATCACCAAAACTCCCACACTCAAACTTCTCACATTGGCTCAGTCCAGAGATTCTCTTGAGTTCAGTGCATGTCTGAAAGCAGCATGAGGCCACGCCACTCAGCCCCATCTCAATCCGTTTACACAACTGTGTCAATGGATCAAGTAAAAACTTCATCGCTGTGTATTATGAAGGGTAAAATTACACAGCCACTTTAAAGATCCTCAAATTGAAAAAAGGCTCATGTTGCACCACTGAAATAAAATCTTGTGAAGCCTCACCTCTGGGTGGGAACGTTGGGTGGCCGTGACCGGATTCGCCCCTGCTCCTCACGGTGTGGGGAGACCGAGCGGGATCGTATGTGATGGGTGGGCGTCCTCTGCTGCTCTGGCACCTCCAGAGTAGATGTAGGCTCCCGTTGCCTCTCCCTTCCACGCCCATCTGCTGCTTAGTGAGAATGGTCATGCATGTGAACATATACATAAATATGCATACACTCATCAATATATCAGTGCACACTCATCAATTTTTAATGATCAATCATGTCAAATATAGAGAGCATAACAAGTCACTTATGGAAGACAGATAAACATGTGCAAAACTGTAGACTGGACCCTCAACCCATCGTCTGGAGCCAAGTAATGCTTTTATTTTTATCACAAGAATAGAAACTATTATATTTTACCTGGACATTTAATCTGAAAAAGTTAAATAGTTCTGGTGGTACTGTATATGCAGTATGCAATACCACACAGCTCAAACTATTTTTTATTCAAGTCCCACGCTGAGTTTATTGGCATCAAAATGTGCCCCCTGAGATCAGTGGGTACAAAGTACCCTCTGTGCTTTGAATTCTCTGTACTGTCTGAAACTACTACTATCAACACTGAAAGGATATGAGGAAAAACTTGCTAATGGCCTGAATAATATGGCCCGAATGATTCCTGACATGGCCACTGTAGCCAGGGAAGATATTCTTCCAGCCGAGAAAAATATCTGCAGAATTAGTTTTTCTATTCAAACTCTAATCATCTACTACATTCACTGGCTGGGCCCCAAGCTCATTATAGTATCCTCCTACCTCATACTCTAAACTTAGAATCATGCTAGTAGCCTGCTAATGTTATGCAACATATACATTTACAACCTTGCAAGTACCCTCAACGTGGAGGCTACAACATTTAGTCTAGAATGCATCTATTTCTCATCACTGTGTGCTGTATTTTTACAATGTGGTTTAAAAAGAAAACTTTTTCTCTCTTTGGTGGTGTGGTAGAACTATCTGTGAAGATAAAAATATAAATGGAGAGAGTGATCAGCCTTGAAGAGGTCTGTGGGACTGTCAGGCTTTGTTGTGATGCCAAGGTCTCTGGCGTCATTTCCAAGAGAACAGCACCTCAAAGCTCAGGGTGGGCCATTAGCTGTACTTTATACAGTGCTACAAAGGGTTTTCATTCATTCTTACCATGCATGTGAATTAAAACTAGAGGTTGTTTGAAGTGATGTGGTGTATTTTTCCATCCCCCGTCTCTCCTTTTAACTTGAGCACTCATTAACAATAAACACAGATACACCCTGGGCTTCGACTGATACAGCTGATATTTTAAATGAGCACAGCGAGCGGATATTCAGTATATTTGAGTGTGACCAATTAGATGTTATAAAATAATGCCATTGGTTTAAAACCTTTAGTGTTTCAGATTAAATCTTAATGTGAGAGTATAAAGCATGAGAATTCTACAATGAAATCCAAAAAGCTTGTTTTCCCACTTGGATATAGATTTCAGTTGGATATACACATATTGACTTTATTTCTTATAATACTTAAAATAAATAACAAATATGAAGCTGTTTTTCCTCACATACTTGTATGGTATAAAGTGACCAATAGTTTATCAGCAGAGAAATATGTTATCTGACACAAAGACAAACACCCAGAAAAAGACTTTCACATTATACAGTTGTTGCCTAATACACATACGAACACACACAAACAGAAAGCTGAATGCTTCAACATGCATGCTAGTGCTTCTCATGCAAGAGCTTTAACTTTTAGTTGGCAATAGGTGAGGGTATTCAAATCTTTACACTGTATTGTAATTGAGATAAAGAAATTGACTGAAGCATGGGTCCTGCTTGGTCTCCTTCCCATGCCAACATGTTGTCTACAAACATGACAGTGTTGCCCATACACTGATTTATTTGTGGAAACTTGTCAGGGTTGATTTCCATTTCAGGTCACATTCAAAAGCATATAGATAACACACATGTATCAGATTCATTTCACCTGAATAATAAATAAAACCTTTTTTCAGTTGGTCAGAGTTTTTGTCACAACTAAAAAGGCTGCTTTATGTATGGAACACATTTTGATCAATTCCATTCAAAAAGTTGGACTTAAATATTGATGTTAATAAATAACAGAGGCTTATTCCAGAAAAGTAACCCCCCTGATCAGCACCACAAATAAAATTACAAGCTTTGGGACACACTGCATGTAACACTGGAAAACGTCCCCACCCACCTTTAGACACTACTGCTGTACCCTCATCAAATTCAGGCTCTGTTACACGCTGAGAACCTAAACAGTCACACACACACACACACACACACACACACACAAGGATATATACACCGCACACACATATACGCATGCATGCATCCAGGCACAAATGCAGTATTAGGGAAAGAAGGAACAAAAAAACAGACATTTACATTGACATACATGTTAATGCTCATTGACAGCTAACCACACACAACCTCTCTCTCTGTTATACAGTAACATGTGCATGCACACTCATACACAGAGGATATTAAAGAGGTAATAGATAAACATATAAAGCGAGGAGCATTCACAGACACACACACTCTGAGACTTACGCTGCAGCTTCTTGCCAGGGGGCTCTGTGTGTCGTCGTTGCAGGAACGGGGAGGGTCTGGGCAGCGGTATGGATGAGACATCATGGGTTTGGAGTGGATACCAGTGAGGCTTATCGTCCAGTAAGGCCGTCTCCAGCTCTATTAGGATCTGTTCAAGTCAGAATCCACATAGTGAATATGTACATATGTGAATACCCACAGACTGTATAACACCTGTTCACCTGCTTTTCCCTAATATTCCAATCAGCCAATCACGTGGCAGCAGTGCAGTGCATAAAGATCACGCAAGTACGGGACGATCCGTGTGACTTTGACTGTGGCACGATGTTGATGTCAGATTGTTGAGTATTTCTGAAACTGCTGATCTCCAGAGATTTTCACAAACAACAGTTGCTGAAGTTTTTCTGGTCAACAGCAGAGACCACGTCAGGCTCCTGTCAGCCGAGAACATAAAATGTGAGGCTGCAGTGACACAGACTCACCAACACTGGCAAGTTGAAGACTGAAAAACTTGGTCTGATAACTATGGATTTCTGCTGAAGCTGCAGATTTAGAGTCACAATCTGGAGTCAACAGCCTGAACCAACATGCAAAGCTACTTTCAGCAGCATAATGCTCCATGGCACAAAACAAAACAAAAGTCCTCTCAAACTGAAATACCCAACATGCATCACAGTCAGCACCGACAATCATTCGATGATCAAAGTCGCTGAGATCCCATTTTTCAGATCAAATCACATAAACTGAAGCTCCTGACCTGTATGTGCATGTGTATATACATTGCACATTGCTGCCACATAATTCTCTGACAGAATAGTTGTATAAATATGCAAGTGTGCAGGTGTTCCGAAATAAAGTGCTCTGTGGGTCTATGTTCCTTTTCTGAGAGAAATACTTCCATGATGATTGACCCTGTGAACGCCCACTTTCGCTAGTTTATGCAACAAAGATTCAGTGAGGAAACTATGTGTGATATCATAAAATAGCATGCTCACTTCGTTCTATTTCAACTGTGATCTGCAGAGGGACTGCAGCATTATGCTAACTCTTCTGCAATACATCAAACAGTAACATTTATATTTAAAAATGCAGATGGTCACTAGAAGTATTATAAAATATAAGCTAACAAGTTATTTTAAAGATAACCATCATGTGATGTACATGAAACAATTTGCAGTCAAGTCACCAAGGTCCAGATTCTCAATAACCAAGAACAATGATTAATTGGTGCACACACCAATTAACACCAATGCGAGGAAGAGGAACCTTTATAATGTGTGTGTGTGTGGTACCTCTCCCATAAAGGTGCTGTCTTCTTCTGGAGACCTTGGTTGGTCCCACACAGTCAGCTCCAGCATGTGGTTGCGGAAATCCCTGCGATGGACATGAGTGTAGACGAACGTCTGGTTCCACTTGGGCTCGCACGTCCTCTTCACTGCTTTTGTCCTTCGTTTGCTCTTGTCACTGTGTCACATAATGCACATATACTCACTTTTGTTGTTTGTCCTGTGGCTAAATGGAATAACTAAAACCTCTAGAGGCCGAATCACAAGACATCTAAACATACTCCACTGATGTGTGACTTGTGGCTGTTTGAATGCATTTCCCGGTGACATTTAGCTGAGCTTATAGTTAAAATAGATTATTTGTACCCAAGCACATAAAGAGGTTCTGTAACCTGCAGTTCCTAAAAAGGCCACTAGATGCTGCCTCTAACTACACTGAAGGTAGTTTCCCTATGGGGGGAAAGCCTTCACTGACAGTCAGTGTCATAAAACATGTCTCCATTGTTAAACTAACATGTCAGTAAACAATAAATCCCGGCTTCAGAAATCTTGGTGATTTGAAAAAATTATTCTTTGTAGTATAGACTGGAGATTTCTTTTCACTGATTAGTCTATGGTTCAAATTCCTAATGTGAACACCAATAATACATTTTAAAGCAATGTGCAAAAGCAGTCTGTTATTACTCATCATAAACCTTAATCATGTGAAGTACCTGCGGTCAGGGAGGAAGTACATTTTGATGTAGGGGCTCCGGGGCCGCCCGTCAGGACGAAGTGGAAGCTCTACAGCCTGCAGCACGTTGACGATTAGCTGGTGACCGACTTTATCATACCACAGCTTCACCTGAGTGGAAACAACATAAAAACAAATCTGATGTCGCGTCTTTTTTTAAACACGTCGACATCCTGACACACTTGATCGTGCGCACACTCACTGAGAGTTGCCCTGGCATTAACTGTGGAGCGTCCTGGAGCATCCCGGGACTGGAGGGAGATAGTACATTTAAGGACGGTCTCTCCATCTTCTGTGACTCAAAAGAACTGGAACCTGCTATGAAGACAAGAGATGACAATAAAATTAAGAGAGGACAAATAAGTCAGGTCTAGAACTGAACTGTGAAATGAAGAGTGTGTTCATGTTTATGTAATATCCCGCATTAAAAAAAGAGCATCGCTAAACTGTCAGGATGACAAATGACCAAGCTCCTGTCCTACTTTGAGTCCAATAGGCTTTTGTGTATAAGTACTGAGGCCACATGTACTGTACCCTGCAAAACAAGGTGTATGATCAACTGTTAGACTGATTTATGCCGAAACCTATTTTCCTACTTTTGACATCCATCACTGACGTAAAAGGTTTGTTCATTTCCTGTTAAATTGTGTCAGGGTACTACAAACAGCCTAACTAAATTCTTAGTGGTGTGCCATCGTTTAAAGTAGCTTCGCGACGGAGCTGTGAGTGTAACTGGAATATTGGAAGACACAATGAGAACGCACAGAGACTAATTTAAGAACCTGTCGCGAAGACAGATTCATTCTTAAGCGTCCCAGAGAATTTGTGGCTATTTTCTAATGCTGAGAACTAAATTCACGATTGGTCCGGAGCCGTAGTCAGGACCAGATAGAACGTCCTCCTTCACAGGGGTTTGAGTTAAGAATTGTACTGGCTTGAAATTAATAAATATGAAATTAAATATGATTCAGAAATATTTAATTTACCACCATGTCTTGCCAATGAGAGATTTTTTATTTTAGTATTTGTATTGGCACATTTGGTCCCAGCAGCTTCTACATTTCAGTCTGTTAAGAAAATTCTCTCACTTCGACAGCTGCCTTTAAACACGTTGTTGTCTCCTGTCATCCTCTGATGCTTCAGACAGTGTAACTACTGCAGCTTGTCATATTCTCCAAAGAGTATCTAGTACCTCATTGATTGCCATACATATTACTCATTGCCTGCTTTGCTACAGAGTAACAGTTTTTACAATCTAACTTCATGTAGACTAAACCATTGCCTCTTTATTTCTGTCACCATGTGGAGCCGTTCTGATGACACAAAATTAGGTATGTGGATTCTACTAATGATCAGGTCTGATGAATCCAACTTATAACACAGTATGAAAAAGCCTCATAGACACAAATGACAGAATACAAAGGTGTTTTTGTAAAGTTTTTATCCTCTAGATGAGGTAACATGTAAATAAAAAGACACAAATAAAATCATTGTGCTGAGCTGCATTACTCTTAGTTATAAGTTCTGTAAGTATTTTCATAAATTAAATGTTTGAATTATATTTCTGATTTAGTGTAAAACTAAAAGATTTTAGCTGCTGTTTTATTCTTGAGGACACTGAATGTGAAAAAGCACACAGAGGTGAGTTATCCAATAAAGGTCTATGCAGAAAGTCCACTGTATATTTAAAGAGTAACATAGACAGACGTACAAACACGGGTTTGTTCCAACACCCAATAGGAGATACCTACTAGATTCTAACGGAGGGTGGGACGTGTCGGGGATTCTTGGGATATCACTGAAAAAGAAGCAGCAAAGAGCAGGTCAGTCATTTTTATACTGAAATCCGACTGGATTCATTCAACATGGAAGTGTTCTTGATGCACAGGCTCACATGCATATTAATGTAGTAGCAGTTTACTGGAAGAAAGTAGCTCTATTATGTTGTATGTTGTTTGAATATAAAATGTTATGTGGAACCAAAGGGAAGACGTGAGTAGAGGAAAGCTCTTCTCCTGACTGCAGTGTTTCCCAGACTCATTCAGGCCAATCATCATGAGAAGTAATGCTGGACGAGCTGTATTGCTCAGGTCTGTCCACACCACTGTTAAAGTTCCCAGGGCAAACACCAGAATTCACCGTACCAGCTTTGTGTGAGATACAGAAAGCATGGTCATGATGATTTATAATATTTTGCTTTCTTTCCCTGCTTAAGATGCATAAAGTACAGAGCTGGGGGTGGGGCCTGGTTAGCCTAGCTTAGCATCAATACTGAAAGCAGCTAGGCTAATTGCCTCACAGCTCCACCTCTGCACTCTTTCAAATCTATGTGGTTCAACTTCCAAGCATTAAACTGATAAGTGTTTCATGGAACTTATAGGCAGCCTCAGAGCCCATTCCAAAATAAAGAAAATTGAAAGCACGTAAATGAAATAAAATAAATATTGCTTGCTTTATGAATCCACGTTTCCCAACTTTCAAACCAAGGGATTAAGGATAGAGCAGAAAAGAGCATTTTTATTTAACACTGCTACATTTTACTTTGGGATCCTCAGACTTTACCAGGAGTAAAAAAGAGGAATCCCAGGCACTAAGAAGCTTGCAAAAGCAAAGCTATACATAGATGGACATTTCCCATTGGCCATTTTGCATCGGTTCAAGTCAACTTTGAGGTTAATTTGGTTGGAGATGACAGATTTGAGCTCTTTTCACAAAGCCAATATTTGCATCAATTGGCATCCTTACTGAATATAATTCAGCTCAGTTCACTAAAAGATGCAAAAGGGCACCAGAAAAAACAAAACTGTTTTCAAATGTGTGAGAGGAATAAAGGGTCTTAATAAAATTAGCAAATTACTTACTGATATTTTCTACACACCCTTCGCGAGTGTTTGGAGAGAAATTAATACATTCAACTTTTTTTCATCAACAAGCACATGAGGTTAAATCTTTAGAGAAGGTGCAATACCTTAAACTATGAAGAGTATTTTACTGTGAAATATAGAATATCTAATATTTACCCATGACAAAGAGCTCACCTTACTCACAATAATCTGTTGAAGCACTGAAAGACAACTTATACTCCATGTGGTGGACTGAATGAGCAATAACATTTATTTTAGATTATCACAGAATTCACAGAACTCTCTCGAAGTTAACTTAATAAACTCAGGTTGAAGATCTTATCCTAGAACAGCTCGTGTCATCACATTTGTATAAAATATGTTATATAAGGTTGAATTCTAATGCATTAATCCAGTCTGTGTTACCTAATCACCTAATACCTTTCTTTGATTCATTTCCAGACAGAATTATGTAATTTATTATTGATTATTGGGGGATAGTGACAGTGTTAAAATAGCACATTTTGTTATAAATTTCTATAAATACAGTGCAGCTGGTAAACTGAACATGTGAAAATGTCAAATGTGTGCACAGGAAACAACTTAAAAGAACTGTGATATCCCAGACTACTGGTTGCTACATCAGTCCTGCAAGATTAAACAATTATTTTCGGTGCCAGTAAGGACAGATCAAATCAATGTACCTTAACAAACTAGGAAAGACAATAGCCATGAGACATTAAATCAAAATAAAGTGAAAGTGAAATTTCCCTGAGACTAGAATATTCGTTGAAAAATGTTACTGTAAAACAAACGTATATGATTTGAGAGTAATTATTATAATGTAAAACTATATATGAATCTATACTGCACTAACAGATGTGATTGAAGCCATCTCAGCATCCTCCATATATGTGATGCAGCCACTTCTTGTCTTTCATCTTTTACAGATGGTTTTATTTGGTCAATAATAATTCACCTCATAACATCCTACAAATAAGCGCGAGTGCTTTTTTAAAGGGGACGTATGAGACTAAATGGAAAAAACCTGGCAGCTCCCGGCAGCAGGTAATGGTTGAGTGTTTTTAATATTTTGAATGCAGTCACAAAGTCGCAGTCAGAATACAAATAAATGTCCCTGTCTTCCATCTTATCTGATGTCTGCCAACTCTGAGTCAGAGCTAGAGTCAGCACTGCTGCTTTAAGTAAGAGTTAAATTCAATGCAACACACAGACTGGAGACTGACTTTAAAAAATAATGGGTTTCATTCTTGATAAATATTACAATGTGGCACTGCTACTGCATTGGGTGTGTTTTATTCCTGACTTACCCAATAGGCCTGGATACCACCAGCTCCACTTGGGGCTCAGCTTGAGACTCGAGGATGATGTTGTAAACTTCCTTCATAGTCGCTCCTGGTAACAGCTTCCCGTTCCACTGCAAAACCTCATCCCCTGAAATCAGGCACACATTTTCAGGGGCATTTGTTATGCTTTTAAATGTGTCAGGTTATTTTACTCATCTTTATTTATTTAGAATAACGATTAACTATTTTGAAGTTTTGTTAAAAAAAGGGGGCTTTGTATTTTCCAAAGAAATTCTGACCATTGACGTAGAACATAATGCATTGGTGGGGGACTATTTCTAATTTGGTCCTTTCAGACTGGGTGAGTATTTCAAACAGTCTATGTTGAACTGACTCAGTAGAAACAAGCGTGAGTGTTATTGAAAGAACACGTCTCCAGGTGTAAGTGTGTTTTAAAATAGTTTTTAGTTTTAATAAAAACACTAATAACCCCTTAATGACTTTAAAGTCTTCATGTTTAAATCCATATTCTTTTCCTGTTTTTACGAGGACATGCAAATAGTGTGACTGGTGTGATGGTTCAGGCTACCTGCTCTGAGATGTCCCACCACATCAGCCAGACTGCCCTTCTTGACTTTAGTGATGAAGGCACCTAATCTCCCTGACTCTGTTATTCTGCCTCCCACCACCTAGACAGAGCGAGAGACAGAGGGAGCAAGAGAAAAAAGGAAAGACAGTGAAATTAGTGTGATATCCTTCATATAATGGGTGGACAACAGTGATTGGATACTCATACTATAACAACATGTGTTTTTCAGCGCCACTCTGACCTTTAACCCCAGCAGAGCTCCAGCTTCTTTTGGCATTGTGGCGCTCCTCTTGCTGAGGGTGATTCGTCCAATCAGATGGTCTCCCTCCTTAGATGGCTGCCAGGTTACAGGATGCTGCAACAGAAGACAACAGTAGATATGTAGAGATGCACACACTGACACTCAGGCTCTATTCAGACCTGCCATCGACATCGGTCTCGCCTGATTTGATCACTAGTGGACATCTCTGAGGTCAGCTCACACCTGGCATTAGAAGGTGTCTCAAGTCTCACTTCCTCTGCTCTTTCTACAATTATACGTCATTTCTGATCATAAAGACCAAATCATGAAGGTTTTAGCTAGTCTATATAATATACTATATAAATTTAATATGTAGCAGTGGCCATGGGAAATACTGAGAGTGTAAAAAATATTTTTGGTTCATTATAAAACTAAAGCAGGTCAGAGGGCATCTGCTGAGTAGCTGGTCCTTCATGGGTCCAGGACACATTTCACTTAAAAGAATGTGGCCACGTGCATCACAGAGCATATCTAAATGTGGTCTGTGATTCTGTGATTGACTGAATTCTGACTGTCTTTGACATTAAGCTGATCTTGACTGATGGTTCTTGTTGATTCAGCATGTAAAAGTTTCCCTTCAACAAAGTTGTTGACTATGGATGAATGACGCATAGCATTGGTTAATAATGTTGAAGAATGAACAAAAAGAAACATTAAATAGTGACTTACATGCCACACAGTGGGGTCATGTGGGTAGCACTCCCAGTCACCTGCAAGAGAAAAGAGAACAGCTGAGACACTGTGGATGCAGCGGCATAAAACAAGGACTTCCACATCCTCCTCCTCGAACACACACACACGTGCGCACACACACCCACGCATGGAGCTGAAACTGTATACACAGCACATACCAGCATGAGGCCTCTTATATACAGCTCAGCCAAATTTGGGGGCTCTTTAGGAGGTATTTATTTACGGCGGAAAGGGTTAAGTTTATTGAATAATCGGACCTGGGCTAGAATTAGAAATGTTTCACCACAGTGACAGGACTCTGGCTCTAAGTAGTCCGTGGAGGCCGCGATGACACCAAAGGACAGCTTAGCTTTTTAAAATGCTGTAAATCCCTCCAAGATAGTTTACAGATTAGATGTTGTGGATTTACTCTGGGGAAATGCAGATGTAAGGGTAAAAAAAACAAAAAACAATGGTAAATGATGACCTCAATTTGATGATCATCATGAAGAATGACAAGAAAACCAAAAATCTATTAGAGATGCAGTGTATTTTCTCTCTTATTTTGATAAGACAAACAGAAGTAATGCAATCAGTATTTAAATTGTACTTTATTACACTTTAATTAAAAAGCCTATAAAACTATAAAAATAAATAATTTAATTGAATAATTAATACTACTAATTTAGTTTGTCTACAAATAATTAATAATTGCTATTAAAATCGTTTGGCAATCTTCATCTTAATATTTTGTTTATTTAAATATTTGAATAATTTTCATTTACTAAGACTTTTTTATGTAAAGCTTTCAAATTCTATGCTGCCGCAAATGAACTTAATACATTTCTTAAAAACGATATGTCAAACTTCTTTTAAATAAGCATGATAGTTGGAAACAGAATGACTACAAAACTCAAGGTCCTCTTACTACCATTTTCGAAGGCTTTCAAGCATCCCATACAGTCTTTCTACAGCCGAAGCCATTGGAAAAATGTCTGTGGATTTTGAGTTCTCATGATTTTCTATAGGGCACAGTTTCACACAAAATCAGTAGGTGCTTGGTGAAGCTACTGAAGTGCATGTATGCACACACAGTCTTGATATACATTCCTTAACCATTGACTGTCTTTTAGCTCTCAATACTGGTTAATTTTCCTCCCAACCAGCAGTATATTTGAGACGATTAGACAAATGGTTCAGCCTCAGCTTCTGCTTCAGTCCAAAAACACAGCCTCATCTGTACACATGGGCCGGGGGGCGGTGATGAAATGTGCGCGGGACTTCAACGGCACTGTTATGACACAGAGTAAAACAGAGCCAAGTGTTCCTAGGAGCCAGGAGCCAATGAGGTTAATGAGTTGTGACAACTTATAGTGACATTATGTAATCTTAAAGCAAACGCTCTGATGATAGACAACTGAGTTCTTGGTTTCATAACTCATGCGTGAACATAATTTTCTGTATGTTCCTGAAAGAGATCTTAATAAACAATTTCCAATAGATGGCCAGGACACCATTTGGGGTCACTTGTAATGTAGATTGGGTTGCATGAGAAAACGCACCGATACAATATTTTTTTATTAACAATTTTATCAAAATATATATAAATATTATATATTGATAGCAATTGTCCAGTCACAGCTTAGAATAAGTTTGGAGGTTGGCTACCTTTTTTTAATATGCCCAAACAAAATTTAAAAAAGAATTACACAAAAACAAAGCTGCATAATTGTAACATGTACAGCTAACTAGCTTACTTCCTACAATAGGAACAAGTAACCAAGTTAGTTTATGGGTTTATATGTTATCTCCGCCGTCCACTTCCTTTGTGTTTCCATGAGCACACACAATAGCCTCTCACAGACCTATTAAAAACAACTCCTTCGGCTACAGTTGCAAGAATCTTCAGGAGATTTGTAGAATAAATACAAACTACCAACTCAACTCATTTATACAAGCTGCTTAAGGCTAAACCCACTGGATCTGCTCTCTCGTCTACTGTGTTAAACCCTCACTGAACAATAAGTTGGACAACTCTGAGCAGTCTACCCAACAGTCACTAAGGCCATGATCTCAATGCCAAATCAGAAGCCATGGCTAAGATCAGAGGTTGCAGGGGATCCCAGACTCACATTCAGATTCGGGGAGAAAGCACCTCTGAAGCAGCAAGAAATAATCTGTCATGTGGCATCAGAGAGGCACGACAGAATTCGATTCCGCAGCCTGTTTGCTGACAACAGACATGCAGCACCTGCAGAAGCGTATCCAGGCCATCACAGACCACAGACTCAAGTGGCTTGGATCCTTCCTTTTCAAATGTGCTGAATAACCTGTGCAATATAAGAGGTTATTTAATATGCAGATGAGGACCAGCTCTCCCCAGATGAACAGGGTCTGAGCGTCACTGCAGACCCTCTTCAGGGTTAACCATCACAAAGCAGCAGCACCCGACAGTATCCCAGGTTGTGCTATCAAAGCCTGTGTTTTGACAGCTGTGGGAAATGTCACTGAAGACTCTAATTCATCACTGCATGTAACAGCATCTTCTCTGGCACTTTTAAGTCTATTCTTAGATTCTTCCTTATCGAACTCAACGCTGTGCCCATATTTTCATGTCTTCTAATCATCAACTGGTAAAGATGCTGTATGTTTAATAGCTTCCGTCTATAAGCATTGTATAATGTAGTTAGCCAAACAAATTTGCTGGGTGCTGGGAACAGAGTTAATGTATATGTTTGGCAACCTGCTAAAAGCTGTTAAAAATCTGCCAGTGATTATTACGTTTCACACACAGATGTGGATTTCTAAACATAAAATGGAAAATCTATGGGGAAAAACAATTTTGATGTATTTTGCCAGTGCTGGAGAATTTCGTGCAACAATGTAATGTTCAGGGGCCAGAAAAAACCCTGTGAGATAAGGAGGTAAAAAGTGAATTTAAGTGCACATGAGTGTATTATGTTGTCTTCCTCCTTCGTATCAGACCATGAGTTTTTAGTGTTTGTGTGTGGGAGGATACTTGCAAAGATTATAATGGGATCTACTGTACTGTGACTGCATATTTGTGTGTGTGTGTGTGTGTGTGCACATGTGTGTGTGCACTGTGCATATTTTCCTGCACTGATCTTATGATGATTTACATGCCTGGATGCTTCTCGGCTGCCAGCAACCACATCTTGGGGCTGACCCAGTCTCTGTCTCGAGCTAAAAAAGGAAGCAGCATCTCGCTGCCACAACAGTATGTTTAAAACCTGGGCTGACAGGACACTCTCATACTAAACCTCTACTTGATCGATGTCATAGCGTCTGGTGTGGGTCCAGGCTGGTGCTGCATGCACCCTATCTTCCATCGGACGCACCACACTTTATTGATGTTGACTTCCTGTGACAGTGAAGCCATAATGTAGCATGAGCATGGCTACAGTCATTGTGCTTATTAAACACTGTCAAGGTTATGAGGTACTAACAGTAAAATGACATGAACTGTCATGTGGTGGTAAATGAAAAGAAGAGAGACAGCAGCGAGAACTATGAACGTGAGTTAGTTCGTATATTAAGAAGTTTGTAAAACACATATTGACAAGCATTACAAAACAATTTAGAAACCAATAGTTAGTTATTCTAATTAATAATATTACAGCGTGGATCAAAGTGGTGGATCAACTGTCTTGCTGACAATCCCATCCCTTAAGCCAGGCCATTAGTGTGGGTAGTAATAGGGAACATTAACTGTGCTCACTGTACCCAGAGGAGCTTTTCAAAAGGGTCTCAAGATTCATATTATGTGTAAACTGAGCCCATGTAAAAGAACCCTTAAAGGTACAGTGTGTAGAATTTAGTGATATCTAGTGTTGAAGCTGCATGTTGCAGCTGAACACCCCTCACCTCACCCTCTCCTTCCAAACATGAAAAAGAACCTGTGGTAGCCTTTAATTGTCATAAAAACTCAAAAGGTGTTTAGTTTGTTCAGTCTGGACTAATGTAAAAAACATGGCGGCCTCCGTAGAGAGGGTCCCCTCGATGTAAATATAAAGTATTTGAATATAAAGGGTCTTTTCTGGGGTAAAGAAAACTACAATTCATACAATTTAGATGAAACAAACTAGTGAAAACATCATGAGGATTATTCTACATTAAATTTCTGACAATAGTTCCCTTAGACCTAAATCTTACACACTGAAATCGAGTGATATCATGTTTTCAGCAATTTGGTTCAAACATTTAGAAAGAAACTACTTCTGGTGCTTGTGGCAGCAACATAAATGCTTTACAAACGATTTGGCTTTTAGAGAACACAATATTACGTTAAACCAATCTGCAGATGACAGCACTAACATTCCCAGCCACAAAGCATTTTTTGTGTAATCTAAAAATTTCTCAGTGTGCATTTTTTCAGAAAACTTACAACAGGACCAGTGGTTATAAGCTGCTACGTACACTCAAATTAAAGACTAGTCATTGACTGCACAGCAGTGAGTTTGAGTGCCTTGAGTTGTTAGTGTTAAAGTGACTTAACCCAGCTTGGACATGACAGACTTGGAGCGTAAACGGTGGTGTGTTCTCAGGCTTGGGGACATAGTCGGCTATGTGAGGCCACACAAGGTCAACACAGGGATCAGCCGAGGTCAAACCGCCCCATCACAGACACACCAACATACATGTGAACACACAGTGTGGGATTGTGCCCCCTCTGGGCCAAGCTGAAAACAATACAACATGACACAAAGGCAAACATTAAGATACACACACACACACAGGCTCACACACATTTGTTAACATGCACACTGAATGTACTGCACAGCTGCTCACTTTGACATTCAGTGGTATGTTGTGTAAACCTACGGTTCAATATAGATTTTAATAAGACAGCAGGATAACAAGTTAAAAGCTGAATCTTCCAGAGTCAGTATCAGAGCTGCCTTACCTGTTGTGATCAATCTACACAGAGAGTTCAAGCAGGGAGGTGTCTCCACATTCACAGCCTGAATGAAGGCGGCAGACTGAGACTGAAAAGCTCGCTGCACGTCTCACATTCACATCCACTAATACAGTGTTCAAGTGTGGGAGTGTTCAAGCACACGCACACACACACACACTGCAATGCCCCGCACACAGCCAAATAAAATGTATTATATCATTATTTCCTTAAATGAATGCCGTAACTGTAAATAGTGCTGGTTGAAGAGGTTTGTAAATTGCTTGAGAACTGTAAATCCTATGTTGCTTTTATTATCCTTCATCCTAATGACCTAATCAGGGTGATTTACAACAGTACACTGTAGTTGAAGGAGACCTTGTGCGTCTAGGTGCCGCGAGGATTATCATAAAATAAAAGAATTAAATCAAGGCAACAGTTAAGATGATGTCCCCCAGGGGTTGCTCTTTGAGCCATGCATTAACCTCAAGTAATTCCAGTAAAAGCTATTGCACATTACTGTTCTTTCTTGATTTTAAGCTATAGTTCCTTCATTTCTGTTCTTTTCATACATGTCAGTTTGTAGAATTATCACAGATAGAAAATGATATGCTCAAAACTGGCAAACTACCTGCATGTTAATGGCTGACTATTTGCAGAACCACTGCCCCCACTATACAAGTAACCTTAAAATGCAAGTGAGTGCAGATGAGTGAACGGATCGGCAGCAGCTTCAAACAGAATGCTTCCACATTAAGCAAACATCTCACTATAGGTCATTTGCTAGCTGCTGTGTGTCTGATGTTAAAGAACAGTGCCGCTATGAATGCTAATGTCCATTCTATAAATGTATGTTTGTCCCAGTTCCATACTTAATTATATTTCAGGGTTTGTGTCTCTTGTATATTCCCCCTTAAAAGTCTGTATGCAGAATGAAAGCCGCCTGATTTTTGAGCGACTGTAAACACTGTGTTATTTATATAACTGGCTGTTCACACTGATTCTGGCTAAAGCCTCCATCACCACAAAGAAGGCAGCTAAAAACATTTTACAGATGCTTTAAAGGATACATTTAGAGTGAGATACAATGGTCCAATACTAATACCAAGAGCAGTGATTGAACATGTGATGTGAGAAATACCCTACAGGAAGTTGCTATGAAGATTTTCAGTGCTGACCAGCAGTTAAAGTATCTTCTTGGTTTAAACAGTTTGAGGAACTGTGCAGAGACAGATCACTTCCCTCAGATCTTCTCAAAATCAAATATACCCCATAATATCTCATGTGATGGATGAAAGAACAAATGAATGGACAGACGTCAATACTGTCCATGCAGAAAGTAATGATGGATACTGCCACTAACCTCTCTCGCTGACACTTTCAATCTCAGCATCCTCACAGCTGCTGTACTCTGGCGTGGTCCCCCCTTCCTCTTCCGAACTGCTAACGCTGGTTTGTCTCTTCCCTCCAGCCCCCAGCCCTCGTTTCGACTTGTAGGGCCTTGGCGGTGGTGGGCGCAGAGATTCTGATTGGTCAGAGCTTAGTGAGTCGTTGCGCAGCATGCTCTCAGCCTTCTCCCGTTTGGTCCGCCTCACCCCAGGTCCCTGGTCGAGGGCCGAGCCAGGTCCCAAGACAGAAGGCTCTCTAAGTTCAGGGGGAGGGGCTCGCTGA
Organism: Paralichthys olivaceus; assembly: GCF_024713975.1. NCBI lineage: Eukaryota > Metazoa > Chordata > Actinopteri > Pleuronectiformes > Paralichthyidae > Paralichthys > Paralichthys olivaceus. The sequence goes on from NC_091106.1 coordinate 4,221,760, forward strand.
GCCAGGGTGTGTTCGTGCGGCCCACCAACCCCACCCACCGTCCTTTGACCAGGCCGAACACCATCCCCAAGCTCCCCTACTATGCCCACGCCATGACCCTGCATGGGCACAGGGTGTCCCCGGCCTCCAGGAGGGACCAGCCCTGCTTGGCAAGGGGTGGCACCGTTGTGGTCCACACGGCGGGAGCCCCCCTCTTCTGTCCGCCTTACTCCGCCACTTCCTCCCACAGGGTCATGCTCCAGAGAGCGTCCCTTAGTCAGTCGCCGGCTTTCTCTGCGCTCCCTGGACTCCCCACGGAGGTCCCGATCCATTGAGACCTGGGTCTGAAGCCTGGGCTGTCCTGGCCGCCGATCTCCCCGACCAGCTCCTGCACCTCCACGTCCATTTCTCCTGGGGGATAATCAATATGGGGACAGAGAGGGAAAGACAATAGAATAGACAAACACTGTTAATAAACAAGATATGGTGTTTCAAGCACATAAATCACTGGATATTAGTAGTATTTACATGTTTGAAGAGCTGTTGTGTAAGACCAAGCTCACTAGCTCCAAAAGCCAGGCTAGAGATGTCATTAATATGTCTACCCTACTACCATGTTACAGGTGCTATAGTAGCAAATGTCGACCATGAAAAATTTCAAAGAAGCTAATGCTCAGTAAAAGTTGAACATAGAATCATTACACTTTCTACACTATCATGAAAGTTGGTGATCAGAAATCAACATGCTTGAACATGTTACAATTCAGATATAAGACAGGTCACGTTAATCCTGATCAGCCTCCCCAGTTTGCTGTGTCAGCATGCTGTTATTTGATAATAGATTTGTAGGTATCATGAAAAAAGTTAAGAAATGAACTGAGATTTCAGCCATAATAACCATATAGTCATACTGGAGCTCAAGCGAAAGAGAGTGGATCACCACAGAGAGCAGGATTAAACCACCGGGAACCATAAATGTCATTTCAGGTCAAACAATACCATTTAGTTTGTAATGATCTAATGAGTATTGCAGCAGATGACGAATTAAAAAAACAAAAATAAACAAAAAGGAACATCCAATCAATTGTATCAATGGTAGTTTTTTATTGCCGCTGACTTCTATAACACAACTTGTTGTATTAGACAGTTTCCTTTAACTTATGAAACTGGTATGATTTTGTGTCTGTCACCACTTGATTGTTATCATTAGTATCCACTTATAGAAAGTCGAGAGTGACCACGCTTCCTACGATCCTGTGTTTTGGAACTGACTACATTCTTCCATTACACTTAGAGCAGCATAGGAAACAACAACGCAGACAGCTTTCTTAAGAGCTGTAATCCACCACTGTATAAAAGAGGCAACGGATGAATGCAGGAGTTAATGCTCAGTAGAACAAATATTAACATATTTCATGAGTGGCCTTCTGTCTGGTGGCTGAGAGAGCCTATGTTAAAGGTACACTCCCACATTTTACACATCAAAACCACTTTACTAATTATGGTTAGTTCTACTGTACTTGTGAGAGCAGTTACATCATCACACCTTCTGTGGCTCAGGGGGGATTTTCTAAAACGTAATAACTCTGATGATGTCACAGTGATGTCACTAGGGTCATAAAATATTAGATTTCATCTTAAATTGGAAAAAAAAACCTGTATCAGGTTAAAAGCTACAAGGTGCCATTACATTTTAAAGGTGTGACAATTCTTCTTCATTATGAGAGTAAAACACATTTATTAAGCTTCATATCTTGGCCTGATTACATTTTTTTAGTAATAAAAAGTCGAAAACATTGCTTCATATTACGTGTCTCGCGGTGGTTCGCTACGTGACCTTGCATCGGCGCCAGGTGTGGTCCCGGGTGCGTTTGGTCGGTTGGGGTCTTGGTTTGCTGTGGTGGAGTCTGAGGGGGCTTGGGAGCGCGATCGGAGCTTCTTATCCCCAGACGTTTGGCACACGGACGGCTCGCTGACAGCTGATCCAAGGCCAGCGGGGTTTCCCGGCGAACTCGTGAACCAGTCGCCCGGCTTGGTGAGGATCTCCTGCTGCTTCCGGCAGTTATTACACACCCAGATCACCTAGGAAACAAGGAGTATAGGTAGGGATTACAACCACATCTATTTAAAATAACCAGACTTTCAATAGTACTTAGCTTCATCTGCTCGTTTGCCAACAAGCTGTCCTCGCCACGTTTCATCAGATAATTTATGACATACATTAACATAACCCTGCTGAGGAGTTTAATGCAGCCAACATACACATTATCACTCTAATATGTCTAACAACTGCAGTCAGTGAAAGCTATCTTGGCCATCTACTTTTCCAACCACTAATCTGAGGCCCGGCTTCAGTCGTGGTGACTGTCAATCTAAGGAAATGGAACAATGCTTCCTAAAGAGCTGCACTGCTGCCAACGAGTCGTCCAGAAAGAGGCTTTAACGGAAGCTTTTTGAGATCCGCATCATGGCCGTTATACCAGGGAGAAGCTCGACTTCCACCGTGGGCTGCTTCTGGCCTCCAAATGGAGAACACAAAGCCAACTGTGTAATGAAAGGACACTCACTCCGCTCACTGCCAAATTTATATCCCACGTCTTCTCTCTCTGTTCGTCCCATCACACATATGCAAACCGACCGTACATTGGCTGTGTTCACATATTACATCTGAGCGTCCACATTTCCTCCTCACCCGACACACACGCAGGCTTTTGTTCTGTCATCAGTGAGAATACCAAAAACAAAAATACACAGCCAGTTCTGGGTGTAACATGTGGAGTAGTATCTGATGTCATTACATTTTGACAATGACAATTTAATTACATTTCAAGCAGATTTTACAGCGTACAGTATTTCTGTGTCTCCTTGAACACATAAGGTTTTCTGTAGTTCCTCACAGAAACCTGGATTCACCGTCACTAGTTGTGTTTAACGTGGGTTCTGCCACTTTTGATGCAAAATTATTTTTTCAGTGCCATAGGAATGTGAACTTTTTAAAAACTTTTTATTTCATTAAAACAAGCCAACTTCTAGTACGGCACTATCTCTTATTGTATGTAAATGCAGCATAATGAGCCTTTACTGTAGCACAAGAACTTTAATACAATTTTCAAAACTAAAACCTAATGAAAAATACTGTATATGATCAAGAAATATCTACAAAATAGACAAATGTGCCAATCGAGTAGTGAATTGGACAGTTGTTGATAGTTCATGCTATGAACACCACTATCATTATTGCAACCTGAAAGACACATCATCACCTGTAAATTATGGTAGATATCATCCTATCTAGTGAATGAAACCTAATTATTAACCGTAGAAATATTTTAACAGAATTTTTTTTTTTTCTAATGGTTTTTAAACGCATCTTACAATCTTCTTCACCAGAGTGAGTTTTCTCATTTGTTGTATGTATTCCACAAACTACAGAAGAATCTGTTAACATTTCCTTCTTCACATGAAGCCTGGTGGTGAGACAGCTGGCCTATTTATTTTACATTTGAAACTATAGTGGTTAACCCTGTATTATCTTATAAGAAAATAAAATGTGACATTGAAAAAAGGCCAGCTACAATAGACTATTACTTAGGTATTAAATTCTATATGTCCATTTCTAACAGCTTCAGTCGTACACACTCTGAAACACAATCTTAAATAGAGCATGTGACATGTTCTTATCTGCTACTCATCAAATTCACTGTCAGCTAATATCAGTAAGGGAAGCCGGTTACATCCTAGAATAGATGTGAGGACTCATCCAGAACATGAATGGCTACAGTGTGAACACAGCCACCGTCACAGCCGTGTGTTGTGTTCGGAGTCAGAATGAGGAAGAGGGGATGATGGCAGGAAATAGAGAAGGAGAGGATGGAAGAGGAGACTGAGGGGAGGTTAGAGTCAGTCCCTCTCCTCCAGCCACCAGGGTTCTCATTACTCCTGAACACTCCCCAATGACTCTTTAAAGAGAGCTAAAATAAAACACTCTGGCATCGGCCATCTCTCCCTCCCTCTCTTTCCCTCTTCCTCCTCCTCTCCCTCTATCTCTCTCACCCCTCCTTTCCCTTCCATTTATCCCTCCTCCAGATTGCTTTTGATTAAAGCTACAAAAGACGAAGAGAAAACAGCTTTACACCAACGCAGCTATATTTATCCTGCCAAACACCCCAGCACCACCAGGGAGAGAGTGGAAATGTGTGCTCAAACAACACACACACACACACACACACACACACACACACACACACACACACACACACACACACACACACACAGCAAAGAAAGCAAAACACTCATGTGGGACATAATAGCTTTGGTGAGAACATCCACCAATCTGTGATTTTCTGCAGCCAGACCAGCGAGGTGGACGTCTGCCAGGTCGACACTGCAGTGCTCGTCTACTTGTACATACGTGTACAGACAGGCACTGGTGACCAGATGCCGTGTTCAGTGGTCACATATCAATTTCAATGCGTCCTTAAGGAATATTGTTAAATAAAGCTGGTCTCAATATCCACCTGCTCCTAATTGAACAAAATATCTTCAGAAATAAAACGTTTGAACACTTTTAAGACAAATGTTATCATTACTGTCAATACATTTGAGTTCTACTCCAAAAGAAAGACGTTGTTGCTGCGCTTTAACTACTGATGGAATCGTCGTTGATTACTTTGTCAATTAGGGAGTTGATTCATTGTTCACTTCAAAGAATGTGTAAAACAACCATACAAGTTCCCAAGTTCGTCAAATGACCATTTCTAATTATAGTATTTATGAAAAACTTGATATATAAAACACTCAAATGCAACAAATGTTCATAGAAGCTGGAAGCCTTTTTTTTAAACACTCAGTAGAGTACACACCTCCCGAACAGTCCCCTTATGAAACATTTGAATTCACTAGATCCAGATTTTTAATTGGATCTGCACCAAATTGCACACACTCATAAATATCACTCCCCTAAACATCCCTGACTTCCACCAAGATCTATGAATTACTCTCTGAAGAATCTGAAAAACTCTGATAAAGAGAGTGAAATAAAAACTCCTGGATGTGCCCCCTGATCTAGAAGTGATGGAAATCAGTTGAGTAATTTTGTCATCATCCTGCTAACAAACAAACGCAGACAAAACCTTATAAATTGATGTTGTCTCATGCACAGCTATATGTACACTTTGGTAGAACCAAGCAGCACAACATATACCTTTGTTTAAGTTAAGCAGCACAGCTCACTGCAGAACAAGCAGTAGTTAGATTTACAGCAGAATCTACTTAAGTCATTTCTTTATGAAATGAGTGGAGTCGTGTGCCCAAGCCCAAACCTTTAATTCTTATTCAATCTTTTAACCCACATTAAATGTTGTTGTTAGGTTTATGTTCTGTCTCGCCCACAAGGAGTTTCAGTAAACAGCCGTCTTGGAGCTGCTAAACATGAGAAAGATGTGTTTGCGATATCTTACCTGTGACATCGCCCCACTTGTAAATCTTATGAAGTGTAAAAAAACAAAAAACAACACCACATACAACTTCTCTGTACTTTAATCTGAAACAAACAATTACAGAAATAGCAGAACTTGGAACCACAAACAAAATAACAAACAGTATGGGGATCAAACCCGTTGACCAAACAAAAAACTGTGAAACGTTTAAGGAACAACTGGTAGTTCTAACACCAAATTAACAATCAGCATTACAGTGAATTGTGCAAGTTAACTACAGGTCTGATAGTGAAAGATTAACTGCTAAAGCCTCAAGGCTGATTAAAGTTGCACTTAATAAAAACTCAATCCCATCGTGGGAGAATTAACTTCCTGTCTTTCCTGCTAGAAAGCTCAACATCTCTGCCTGTGCCATATACCATAGCAGTTTCTGTATGGCACCAGACACAGGGGCACCTTGCAGCTCTGGCACATCCAAGATGTCATCTGGTGCCTCCCCAGGTATCTGCAGTTTCTGCACTGCATACTCCCGACAACCTGGTACCACCTGGTAGGCTGGATAGTCACAGGAAAGTGCTCCAGCGACGGTCTGGGCCTGTATCTCCCTGACATCCCTGACATGTACCTTCTTCGTCTGTAACTTCTGCGATTACAGTTGAAGCTGAAGCCGTACGTGTGTTGCATGAAAACAGGACCTCTTGATTCATGATAGCCTTGTGCTCTGTAGGGGTGTGACGCAGCAGAGCTCCTCCTCTGGGTTCGGTTGTAAGACCTCGGCCTCGGAGCTCTGTGGAGTGATGCTGCAGATGTTGTTGGAGGGGCTGGGGGTGAGGCATGCTGATCCAAAGGGTAAGGAGAAGATAACCCCCATTCTTCATCATTTGGATCCACAGGATCCTTCTCCTCTTCCACTCGACTAAAACTATGCACACACAAACACGCAGGGATTTAATCACTACTGCTAAAATCAAACTGTAACTGATGGAGGAGGTGCAGCACGGAGCTGCTTAATACATGTGCAATTTCAAATGGAGACCCATGTTCCAGACCTCTCCACCTCTGTAACTCTTATAGCAATTTAAAAGAAAAGATTAAGGAACTTAAGTCCCAACTCAGACAAATTATCAGGTGACCAGGACATGCTGGTCAAGATCAAACATATTTGTGAATAAGGAACACAATGTGCTTTATATCTAATATACTGTTTTCACTTGGACTTGTCTGAGTCTATATGTTGATACTTAAACGTTAGGGGAGTTCTGATTCCAGTGGTGAGCTACTTTTTGTTTTATTTGAAATAATTTAGGGGTAAATGGGGCTTTACTCTGAGTTTTGTATCCACACGTCACACTACAGGTTTGTCAATACTAAGGCTGGGCGATATTAGGATGATATGACTTGTGATAAATAAACAAATACTTAAGTATACGGTGTTGAAGTCTTTCTGCTTTGGGTTCTAACATAGACCCCATACAGTGGGTAACCAGGGAGCCATGCACAGCTCCACTAAGTCTGCTTACAGTGATCATTTGGGCTCTTTACTTACATAGTAAAAGTTATATTTGACAGTGTTCTCTGGCTCTGTCAGTAGTTTACTGCTCCTTTCTGTGTCTCTAGCATTCACGCTGCGCACTGCCAACCAAATCAAGCCCAACCAAGTGAGCCCTGCCTCTCATTCAACTCTCCACACATTGTCTAAGTTTACCAATTCTGTTGTTTTCGCCCAGTCTGAGTTTATACATGTGTCCGATCATGCAGGTTTTGTTTGTGTCTGTGTGTGTTTGTGTGTCAACAAGAGAAGAAAAGAGTGAGCGGGACGGCTGATGATTGCGTACGCTGCTCTGAAGAAAGATTCAACTCATTTAGAAAAGTATTGATCATCGTGTGATGATCAGTGTTGATATTGTGGCGTCGTTTCAAAGAAATCGGCGTTTAAACTGAAGCGAGTCAGAAACGTCAGCTTAGTCTGTGAGAGAGAGAGAGAGAGAAGTGAGCAGCGGAGACTGTGTGTGTGCGCACCTTTACCTTTCCCTCAGGTTCTGGGACTATCATAAAGAAGTTACGCAATTATTTTATAGTAATTAATCACTTATAGAGATTAATTTGGTCCCATGATCCTTTGCAGTTTCCACTGTACTAGAATTTTGTCTGGAGGCGGAGGCAGATTCAGGAAAAACCCTGGACAGGCCCGTCAATGATCTGAATATCTTTAATTTAGTATCGAGGGCGGCAGGGCTCCATCTGATTGGCCAAACATATTGACATGCAGAGTGTGAATGCGTGGCACATGGGACACTATCTTTTGCAGATCAAGCTGTCCCTTGATATCACAATGATGGTCAATTTATATATGTATGTATCATACAGCCCTAGTTAACGTGGTTCTCTTTTTAAGAACTTGTTCCCCTTTCCATCCTTTTAAACCAAGTCACAAAAACCCAACTGGATTCATGTACATGAAGTACTCGATAGATATACAGTGATACATGTATTTGAATTACCTGCAAATAGGACCTGTGTGCCACCAGCAGATAAAGTATAAATATGGACAGTGCAAAGTCCTACAGTGATGCTGGCCATCACATTAATTACAGCAGTGTGGTCATGTTTTAACATATTTCTTGGGTATTCATTTGACTATTAGGACGAGTAGCACTAACCAGCTGATAGTCATGTTTCACATTTGAATAGCAGGTACATCCGGAGCCCCTGAAGCCCCTAAAGATTGTTTTTATCTTGTCAGCACAAGTTATTGTCGTCGTGGGAACAATATTGTGCCACAAGATAAATAAGCTGTGCACACAGAGTTAATATCTGCGTAGTACAGACATGACTGGCTGAATCTTTGAAAACAACACTAAGTTACTTTTATAGCTTTTAAGAGTTTGTTAATTTCTCAAGTGTCCTGATAGAAACATAATGCTTCTGTGGGCTGAGCCTGTTTCCCTTCAGTACGCTCAGCACATGATTCCTGACAACCCTGTGTCTCTGTGCACTGACATTCCCAGAAGATAAAACTGTTCTCCATGCTATGGTGCACATCTGGTGGCTTTGTGCATCTGAGGGATTAAATCACAAACATCTTCTTTCAATAAATATCTTAAAGAAAGATACAAAATATCGTTTATAAGTCTTCAGGGACTAACACGTGTCTTCATCCCTGTGATAACTCAAACCTGCGTTTACCTGCTATTGCATGTCAAAATGGCTGTCGAGAAGAAGGTGTGCTTCTTCTACACGTAAATGAATGTACGGCTTTAACATTAGACTCAATCACTGCGACGGACACATGACCACACTGGTCCTGAACGCTCGGTGGGTGTTTCAGCATCGGCGCCGCGGTTTGCTCCGCGTGTGACGGCGACAGAAGTGACGGCGACGGGCGGGTGACAGGGTGTGAGACACGGCCGCACTCACTGCTCCTCCTCGGTCTCCGGCGCTGCGGATGCGGTCCCGTGGCGGGTGCGGGCCGCGTAGCACTCATCCCATGTGGGGCTGGCTTTAGTCACGACGGCCCAGGACTCCCTGAAGCGTCTGCTCGACATGTTGTCTGTGGACAACGACACCTGCAGCCCGTTCACACGACAGCCTGCTGCACCGTCCTGTCTGCTCATGCTACTGACCGACCGCTGCACCACTGACGCTCCTCCACGGACACAGGGAATCACATGACCTCTTTTACTTCAGGTGGCGCAGGGATTTCCAAACTATGCGTTGGTACAAGGTTTATTCATTGGCACTATCTATTTAAAAATATCTCTGGGAAGGCTTTATAAACGATTTATAGATATGTTTAATTACAAACTATAACACGGGCTAATACAGAGATAACTCTATAAGTCTTTAAAAAGTGGACAAATCTGTTAAATTTCTTGTGTGATCTTTATTTATTGGACAATTCAGTTTACAAGACAGTGCCTGACCCTTAGAACCTTTATTGCATCCTGTGAGGTCACTATTATTATAAAATTAATACTGTAGATGAATTTAAAACACGTCTGTGTCTATGTTTGGGGTCAAATTCAACTCAGACATGTATACATACAAAAAACTGTTAGTTTTAGAAGCAGCAAGTAAACACAGATTGGAATCATAATACCTTTAATGGCCAAGTAACGTATATCTGCACACAATATGAATTTGGCTTAGAGGTTGAAAAACATGATGTAAAGAAATAAAACCATACATCATATAAAAATGTAATAGAATACTTATGTCTCCTCCTGGCCTCAGTGGCCAGGGTTTGGTTTGGGCCATCAGGATGCTGATGAAACATATTAAAATTCTCTTTGACTAATTTATAGGTTTGAATTTCACCTCAGGATTAAATTAAAGTGTGAGTGTAAGTTTCACAAATAATGAAATCGTTTGGTTCATCAGCACCCCATTATCATAAATTTCGGCTTTGAACAGATTGTGCAGGAAACTGTGTCTATTCTGAAGAAGAAACCCACAGACGGCCTCTTTTGTGTTTGGGGGTGGTTGACTGAAGGTAATTGTTGGTCACATCTGTGTGCTATTTAAAGGGGTCCACAGTTTGAGATCGGGTTTGAGTAATCAAGTTATGATGACTTTTTTCTCATTGATTACAAATATTAAGACATTATTTTCAAAATCTCAAGAATTTTTTCTTTCTTCCATATGGCCCGCATACTCTTTCCTAGTTTCCCATTTAGGACCATAGAAAAAAATATATTCTTAGAATGATTATGGTGGTCAGTAATAGCTTTATGATTATTTATCATATTTTGTCCACACACAAATAGAAAAAGTAGCCATATTGGTCAGAGGATTTAACATTATAAACCCAATACTATTCCTAAAATAAAGTTTTGCTGTTTATAATAATCTTATCATCTTAAGTCTACTACTACTATTTTTGTACTAAAGGATAGAGGGTGTTAAGCAGCATGTCTTATTTTGTTTAAATACAATATGCATATTATTTTTTACTCTGGATAGATTTTTTCACCAATGATATGGATTAGATCATTAAACTACAGTAAACCTTAGAAATAACACATATTTACATATGTATGTATCCATACTGTATTCATCATCCAGGGCAACATGATGCACTGTTGGTCTTGCATGCTCTAACACAGGTTGCTCGATTTCAAACCTGCTCTAATATATAATAATATATATATCTGATATATTTTGTCACTTGGGGGCAGCAGAAACAATCTGTCAAGGCAACACTGACACGTTATTAACTTGTAAAGTTAAATGTTATATGGGAACGTGTTGGCAAACAATCCAGCTGTTACGTGTCCTTTTAGCTCGGGTTTGGTCTCCACAAACTTCCTGAGAGGCAAAAAAAAAAAAAAATCCGGCTCTTCAGCTGCTAAATGCTCCACTATGTTCACCAGCTGGTCTCCTGCTTTGTCAAGTCATTTGGTGCTGAGCGAGTTGTAGTGTGCACTGGGTTTATCAGAGCTTTTAGCTGAGAACATCTGCCTCGTGAGCCACAGACAAGGCTGTTGATAGCACTGAGACGCATTAAAAACATTAAAGATGCAGGCTATAAAAAGAAAACAAAGAGCTTATGTGAACGTCATCATCCAGTTATCTCCTTTGTGTTTTGTTCATTTTGTTTTCATGCTTGGATCAAAAAGATTGCATCCAAAAATGTGCTACTTTATTGCATCACTTTATCAGTTGGCCTTTTTTTTGCCAGCGTGACAGGTCTGTGCATCTCTTTAAATCTACTGCATGTCTATTGCGTAAGAGCACATATCAAGATTACCATTTTATAGCTGTCACCTTTGACTTCTGCTGTGCTATTGTGTCATTATTTAACAGTTATTTCTTGTTACTCAATTAGACCTACAAGTCTCTGCAACACAAATAGTCTAAATAAACACATGCTGCAATAAGACTAAAGCCCTAATAGCAAAGTGAGTCCTCCTCAAACTGTTCTACCATATACTGTCACTTTTGATTGCTTGTGTGCTGGACGTTGTGTGCAGAGCTTTTGATAAACAGTCTATGGGGAATAGTGTTGTTGGAAAACTTTGTGTTCATCGTACAGTGTTTATCTACAGTGACAATTTTACATTCAATGTTTTTCATGAAATGAAACTGAATTTTCTTCGTATTAAGGATTTACTGAAACTGCAGTTATTTTGTAATACATTGCATGTCAGCTATTTCAGGTCTGTTAATTGACTAAATCTTCAAGACCCAAGTCCACAACTTTTCAAAGTAAAAACTGTAATTCAACTCAATATAAAGCATTGCGGCAACTTTGTACTTTTACTTTGAAGACAAATTGACAAGCTAACCCTAACCCTGTGAATGTTTGTTACCGTGACGAGGATCAGCACCTGCGACTCCCGTGAATGTGTGTCAGTCCGATATGGTGTCACGAAAATAATCAAGTTATCAAAATGATCTGAGGCCGACTGTGCCTCGCGGTTTGACCCAGTTACAGACCCCTGCTGTCGTTAATCCACGGAAGTAGAATAAGAAATTTTAAACTCGGTCCGCAGACAGGAGGCCCACTGCCCCTCCCCCTCTGACTGCGACAGAGCACCGGTCGCATTTTAATTCAATTTTCATTGATAATAAACGTATACTCTCTTCAACTCACACCAAATTCAGCACTGCACTTACCCGCACCATTAATAACACGTGTGCAAAACGTGAAGTCAATCCACTTACAGACAGATGTTTGTGGACTAGTAGGTATATTACTTATGATAAATCCAGACCAAACATCTGCATTTAATGGTTCTGGTTGTAGGTATGTAGAATATATCAGTTCTGATAAATAATAGGATTAGTTTATGTGCTTAAAAAATGAAATGCGCTGCTTGTAATACACGGTGCAGGTAATTATCACACCACTCTATCTTGTTGTTGGTGTACTCCAGCGTAAGCGCATTTCACTCCCTGCCGGAGCAGTTATTGGGTTTCACCACTATGAGACGTTGTTAGAGTTTGTTGATACCGCAGAACAAATGGCCAGTGTTGGGGCGATATGGAGCTATGAGCTGTTATTTTATAAGAGACTCACTTAATCCCATCGTAATCCCTGTATTAGATCACACTCTGATGGTGAAAAAAGCTCCGAAGAGGAGGAACCGTAGGCAGGCAGAGAGCAGAGCCTGACAGTTGGTTGACACACACACAGAAATACAATACACGCACATAAAGGATGTGCATACTGTACATAGAGGCAGACTCTGCGTGCTCGCACAAAAGCATACATATAATCAAATATAATCACGTGAGCAGCGATGCACACATGCAGATGCAAAACGCTCGCTCTCATCCATGCACGCACACACACGCACTGCAACAACAGCAGCAGTGTGTCACATGACCACAGTAAGACCCCCCCTGAGATGAGTATGTGAGTGAAGGAGAGAGCCAGAAGGAGAGAATAGCTTCTCCACAGATGGAAACTAGGACACCAAACCCCTGTGTGTGTTTGTTTTTACATCCTACAGCATCTGCGTGTGTCCATCTGTGTGTGTGTGTGTGTGTGTGTGTGTGTGTGTGAAACCTCACAGTTTGTGTTGCTAAGTGTTTGTTTCCTGGAGAGAGTTAGCCAGTTGTGTATCATTCACACTGTACAGTATGAGAAATAGGTGAACTCAACGTGAGACAGAGTGAGCTCCTCCTAAAACTGTTTGCCTGCCTTCACTTTTTCACCGTCACAGTGTCAGAGTTGAGACAGACTCTACAAGACAGGTCTGAAAGAGGAAATCTGTGGATTCTGTGAGTTTATTATTTCCGTCTGTTAGCCATATTATTTGATCTTTACGTTAATGACGTGTTCCATTTACTGAAAGTTTCCATGTGTACAGTAGCGTCACAAATGCAACTACTGGGACATTTTGCATTTACATCCCAAAACTGAAAATATCTGGGACAAAGTAAACTCGACAGCATGGAATCGAATATATTCTTCTTTTAAAGGAAGACCATTTCACTAGTTTAATGCAAAATATGACAAAAATGTGGAGAAAGATATGAATGTCCCGAGGATTGCTGCTATTAGATTTAGTGCTGACTTGGTATTTTCTCAGGTGGGATGTTCGATTTGCCCATGAGAGGAGGGGAAAGTATGGATTTCTTGTACCTGTACAAATGTATTTAATACGCAGTGGTTATGTTAAATCAGTTCTAATCTGGAGACTGACAAATGGGTTCATATTTTATGTATCTATCTTTATTTTTATATAAATATGTTGTGTTTTGTGATATTTGAAGATTCAAGATTCGAAGGTTTTTACTGTCAAATGCACAGGAGAAAGACATTTCCCTGTGCAAGGAAATTTTTATGCTGTCCTTTCAGGAATACCAGCCATCAAAATACAAAAATGTACATCAAATACAATAAAGCAGTAAATAAGAAATTAAAAGTAAGGCAAAAATAAGGCAAATAAGGTGAAGATTGTGCAATAAGCAGTTGAACGCCCCCTTGTCACACTTTGGTAAATGTGCCCAGGTCTTCTTTTCTCAGTTTGTATTTGGAGCAGAAAGACACAGTGGTCTGACGAGAGTAAACTGATGCAGTCCTCGTCTCATGTTATATCCTCACGACAGGTGACAGTTGAAACACTACCTCTTTTGTCCACAGAGGCGCCAAAATCAATGAAAATGAAGAGTTCCTTGAAGGACCTCTGATGTGACACGCTGTCATGCAACACTGCCAGCCACTGTTAACCTTCCTGCCATCCCCACTGAACAGGACAAGGATATATGATCAAGCGTTCACTTTCCAGTTATCGTTTCCAGATCTAATATCTTGATTGACAGCTGTGATTGATTTGTGATGGGGGCAGTACTTCACTCCACTCCCTAATCACTACTGTAAACAACTGTGACTCCAAATGACATCACCAGTGCAAGATGGCAGCAGCCTTATCCCGGGCACTTTGGCTTTATTTTGCACAATAGGAGCCATTGGCGATGTGTAGTCCATCTTTATACACAGCGATTGGATGAGGAAAATATCACTTTCATTTGGGGATGGGGAAGAGAGTGGGAGGAGGGGCGGGACCAGGAAGTAGCATCAGCCAATGACAGCTTGACGTATGGCACCGGCAGCATGCGAGGCGGGCGCCGTAACCAAGGGCGTCTATAAATCCTGCGCTAAGGATGAAAGACTGCCACAAAGGAGATTTGTGTCCACAGCAGCTAATGAGGTACTATATCAGCACAGCACCCACAGCAAAACACACACACATGCGAGCACACATCCACGTACAGTACGAACAAGCACATGCACACAGGGCTCAGACACAATGAAGTGCATGAGGAGGCACCCAGGCACATTTGTACAGTAACACTAATCCACACAAACAATAGGCCTTTACACACACACACACAAACACACACACAGGAGCCAAATATAGAGTTAAATAGTTGATCAATACTGTAAATAATTTATGTAACATGCATTTTCCCTGACACAAACACACAGACACATTATCATCTGGTCAATGGGAGCGCACGTTTAGTGTGTGTGCACGCTAAGGTTGATATTTTAACACTCCTCTCCCACAGTAGGAATGGGTTTATAATTCAGTGTGTTTTCAGACACACACACCCTCCGTCACACACTCTTACCCACATCTTTCCCTGTCGTGCAGTGTATGGGGTCAGGATGCTGCACTTCCCTTTTTCACCACTAAATGTCTCTAGTCAGCAAACACCTGTAAAGATCTGTGTGAGTGAAAGCTTGAGGTGAGAGACATGGAGAGAGGGGGAAGGACACAGAGTGAAAAGTGTGTGTGTGTGTGTGTGTGCATGCATGTGTGAAAGCATGTAAATGGAGCTACAGCACCTGATCAGTTCCGTCAGTGGAGTAAATGAGCGCAGGTCACCTGCGTTTCAGCAGCGCTCAGAGCCCAACACACAATCAATGTAGTGACATGAGTCAAACGGAGGGAAATAGACTGGGAGTGGAGTGTGAAAATGTGCTTCTGGTCACTTTTAGTATTATTAGAGTGAGTGAAACGTGAGCTGTTACGCAGCCTGTGTGGAGCGCTGTATTGATTTAAAACAAAGTATATCTGTTACATCAGTTGCACACAAGACGAATGACCGGAAGACACAGCTGAAACGCCTCCTGTGTAGAAGCATTGTAATGACCAAGAGTCAGAATATAACAAACTCAGTGACATCGATTTTGACCATTTTAAGGTCCAGAACATAATTCAACTGTCATTTTCAATTATTGCAGAATCCCTTTATATACAACAATTACAATCATACACACAATATATAGACAAGAAGAGATTAACGTTATTATTTCCATCAGCTACCGCAAGGGTTTAACAAAACACTTGAACAAACACAAAAGGAGCATATATGTGTGTACTGTCACTTGAAAAGCAGCTTGAAAATAATTCTGACAGTACAAAAACCTATAATGGGGTAAATTTCATGTCTGTCATTGCCGTAGCGTACCCTGGATGTCTGGAACTGGACTGTGTAACTCTGGTGTACCGTGCCCGAGCATTACAACCTGCTTAACATCACTCACATCCAGAGCCGGAGCTAGATGTAAGCTAGTTTGTCCAGTCTGGACTAATGTAAAAAACATGGCGGCCTCCGTAGAGAGGGTCCCCTCAGTGTGAATATAAAGTATTTAAATATAAAGGGTCTTTTCTGGGGTAAAGAAAACTACAGTTCATACAATTTAGATGAAATGAACTCATGAAAACATCATGAGGATTATTCTACATTAAATTTCTGCCAATAGTTCCCTTTCACCTAAATCTCACACACTGAACCTTTAAGCACTGAAAGCAAATTTTGTTTAATTGGGTTTTAATTTAATTTCCATCAATCATTCTCCACATCAGAAACCTTAATCTCACTGGACTTACGTTAATAACCTTTAGTTTACTGGTGAAATATACACTTATAGCAGGACTGAGCACCATCTCAATATATATGCCTACTGGTGATGTGTATGTTGAAGTTTATGTGCAGACATACACAAGCATATAAATGTGCCTCCCCTGTGTGTCAGCTGCAGTCTTTGCTTTTTGCGTTTGCTTTTCATGAGGGAGTGTGCAGCAACGACCAGGAGAGCGATGGCCCCCTCAAGACCAGTCAATGAGAGACGGACATGGAAAGGGACGCAGCTAGCGAGACTGGCGATCAATAGTAATCATGAGGCGCTGTGGCGTTAACAGCAGATGACACATCGCTCAGGCCTTTCTACGATGCCGCAGCCCGACACAAAGCAGCACAAAGCCATAATTCCTTGTAGGCTCGGATCAATACATATATATTTGCACAAGTATTAGACAAATAGTAAGATTATTTTTGAGGTATTTTTGCCATTATTTGATAGCTCATTCCTCTCAGGGTGCAAGACTAACTTTTTCATTCAGAGGTAGTCGTGTCAGCTGATGGTTAGTCCCTCACTCAGATTCTGTGTTGGAGTCTGTGGATCTCTGATGCTTGACACAAATCCATACAGGCATGACACAGAATTGTCTCTCAGCTCAAAAAAACACCTCCCCCAGGGCAACGTGTGTGATACACAGCTATTACATTAAGACGATGGTGAAATAAATGAACACTTACATGATAAATCAACATTCTCACTCTCATAGAACACATGTGTGAAGGTACTAAGGAGGACGCCAGAAATAGTGCTAGCATCAACATCGCTTATTGAGTTTCCTCCCAAGAGCGGGGTGAAAAACTCTATTCAGTAAAGGTTCCATGAAAAGAAGTGATGCTACATTTTGTAGATTATGGATTCAGCCAAACATTGATGGTGGTAAATTACTCACTTCCTCTTAACTTTCAACAAAGCCAAGAAAACTAATTTCTGCTTACATAAATACTACATCTCCAGCTGTGTAACACACAGAAGACTAGTGTAATGCTCCCCTGTTATAATTACTGTATGCACCTTAATGCCCCAGATTAATGACCTTTATGAACTTCCATGTGTAAAGAAAAGAAAACACAAAATTTCCATTTTCTGCACCAAAATGTCAAGGGTTCCACCAAGTTCCATCGATGAACAAATGCTGATGAAACATAACCTCCTTAGTGAAGGTACGTAGAGGGTACGGTAATTCCCCAAACTTTTACTTTTGTCCCGCATCAGCCAAAAGGATGTTACTTCCCCCTCGCCTCATTTCCACAACGTGCAAATGATCCACTTTGATCCACTGGAGACAAAAGTGGAGAAAGGTGTAGAACATATTGTAGAATACTGTTATCAAGTAAATAGCCTATCTGCTTCCATAAGAGCAGATTCCCAACGGTTGTAATGATGAGTTGTGAAAAATAAAACTATACAGTACTTGTCATGTCTGTCTCTGGAAACACAAATAGACTCAGTGCCACTCTTGTTTCTCTATCGTTTCCTATTGAAACATTCTCACGATGACATTTTCACCTGTGACAAATAACAATGGCTCTGTAGCAAATGTTGCAAAGCAGCAATGCAGCAACTTATTGTGTTACTATTTACACCTCAGCATGTTTGACAAGTAAAAGCACTTTGAGTTGGTGTCCTCAGTTTTAGTTTCACTCCATATTGATAAAAAACAGAGATGACCACGGTGATGACTTGATCGTCTCAGCCAATCAGCTGACACTGCATTTGAGGCAGTGACAGAGCCACCATACAGAGACAACCACCAAATCCACCCCCCCTCACACAAACACAAAGAAATATGGCCGTGGACAAAACTATTAGAGGAGAGCTGTAAGTGAGCATGTGAGTGAGAGTAAGAGAGAAGGTAACGGACAATTCTCTTCATAATCTCCCATGAGAGGAGGAATCAAGACTTCAAAAATGGTTCTTTCTGTGAGAAACACTTGGCATCAGTACAACACACAAACACACACACACACACACACACACTCATCACTCCACCAGAGCTCAGCCATCGCTGCAGATAATGAGCCCTGAATATCATTACACGCCAGCCTGCACCACACACTGTCTATGGTTATGCCTATTAAAACTTTATCTGTAACTCTAACAATCAAATTTCAAAACTGTTCTTTGAAAAGCATGGCAGCACACTCATCACACTTCATTCAGTACACAATGAACACACTAAACACACAAGCTCATGTCAGTGAAAACTTGTGGAAACAGAATTGTTGTAATAAAGTTCAGACCTTAACCTTGAGCAGAACAGCTGGTTGTGTAGTGAACTCCATATGTGTTGATAAGGATGGTCTTTTTTTTAAGTAACAACAGTTAGCCTCGGCTAGTTCGTACATGGTGGTAGGATGACAGGAAGACAGAATTACAGCTAAGCTATTGCAGAGGTGACATTGGAGGAGAGCAAGAACATATGTGATGCATATCAGAGACTTTATGAACAATATTATGTACCACTGAGCAAGCAACATTTGGATGCCCAAGTTTTGTATTTGCCCAAAAATATGATATGCTGTTTAAGATAAAATCACAAAGTGTGGTTAATCTAATATATCAAATAATCTAATAAGGTAATTTACCTTATAATGACTTTTCACATACACAAAATCCTTTCAAAAGAAACAAATGTAAAACTGTTATTCTTCTGAGCATCTCAATCACAAAGAACGGCTCTTTGTATTATTACATTATGAGTCTTAAAGTTCAAATTGTAATGACGTAATATGTCAGGAGTCTGTGGGAAGTCAGCCAACACAGCAAGAGAAGTATTCTAATGTAAATGCTGGATAGACTCAAAACTGAACATGTATTTAAGTTGATGTCAGAACACGTTATCCTAATAAAGCTGAGGAAAAGCACGGCCTACACTCCAGGACTCCATGGATGGAGATACTGATACCTGGGCTTTGGGTATCAGCCAATACACGGTGACAGTACTGATCTGATCTTAAGGTAATAAGCTGCATGCCTCGCCCTGTGAAAAAGACTGGGATCGTTCTTCTATGTGTAATGTAACATCCGACTTGACTTGGATATTGTTTTTCTAACTTTGTATAATAAAATGTAACAAACAACTACAAACTGAATATGTATAATTCACATCATTTGTATTTATTCTTTAAACAATACACCATCCACTTGGTAAATAAGTCTTTAAAATGAACAAGACCTACAATACAAGTTCAAACCTTTCAAGTTTGCAACATATAGGTCAGGAATTAAAATTTCAATGTGAAACAATACAACTGCCTCAAACTAGAATGAAATGTGAATATTAAATCACACAAAGAACAAAAAATACCTCAAAACTGCTTTTTATCTCCCTCCATTGTTTGCTCTCAGAAGAGTGCAGGTTTACCAGCATACTGCTGATGCATGAAATATTACGCAGATGTAAACACACAATAACAGAATCGGCCCTCATCCCTCCAACACTTGATCCAGCTATGTACGTTAGGATAGTTAATTGTTAATTTCTAGGACTTATAAATTTGTTTCAGCATTTGGGTTTCCATCTGAAATATCTAATTGTGTTAACTTCTCTGAATTAATAAGACACACTTTGCCTGACAGAAGAAAACCCAGTTTCAAGCCACTTAATCAAAAGCAGTAAAAAACGATCTTGGAATATAGAGCACACTGATCGACTACATATCATCTAACACCAGAAAAACCCTTGCCAACACTTTCCGCTTTATCTTTGAATGTTTAGTTTGCGTGGAGCAGAAACAGCAGGCAGAGTAACGTTGTACGTTTGGACCACTGTGTCAAGCAAGATTAATCAATCCTCAAGTAATTAAACGAATCCATGTCAAACTCAAAGCCGGTCAGCTGTCCAGCTATACAGGTACCAGGCTCCATTCTGCCAGAACTTTCTTCTTTAGAGCTAATGATTATTGTACCAAGCTTTAGAAAGGGAGCGAGGCTGCTATGTTCAGCGCACCAAAGCACTCTTGGGCAGCCGTGGCGTTCAAACCCAGCCAAGTATCATCAAAGTGCCAGTTTGGCAGCTGCCCTGAGGGAAGGCAGCCAAGGCCAAGTAAGGTTCTCAACCTGACACAACTACTCGAGCAGAGGAAGGTGTTGAAAGCGTGTCCACCAGGAATGTTTCTCCTGCAGTATCCTATCAGATGATTCTGCCTACCTCTTGTTTAACCAGACTACATGATGATGAGGAAGTCTTCTTTTCAGCCACAGAGCAGACCAGTACACAAACCAAGAAAGACACCAGATAAGGACAGCTCTGACGGCCCAGAGACAAGCTTTGTCTCCTGTTAACTTCAAATCTGTGCGAGCAAGAGCGCGAATAAAACATTCACTTCCTGTGGCGAAGCAAAGCACAGTTTGGCTTCACGTGGAGTTCAACAGTACAAACTTTGATCTGCAATATTCTCTTCACATCCGCATATGTGTGACCGTGCCCTGATTTAGGCTTTTGAACCAGCCGGTATCCACCTGCCTGTCCGATACTGTGCTCACTGTGTCAAACAGACTTGTCCCATGGACATTGTTACGTCTAAGACTTGATGGGCTTGATGGATCCAAACACTAAACACAAAGAATTAAATAAGAATGAGTTAAGTGTTTTATGGAAATAGAGAACTAAAATGTGGTTATGGGCAATAGACATTTAGTAAAATTGTACTAATGAAAATATTTTTTATCGATTCACTTTTACCTGTAAGTTGTAAGTTAACTTTAGCTCAATAGGCACTTCAACCAATTACCGGCGGTTCGATCCCCGGCTCCTCCATTGTGCATGCAGATACTCTACAGTGTGTGATTGATGTGTGATAGCGATAGTGCTGCACATAGCTGCAATGTGTGCACTGTAAAAGCTCTATATAAATACAGATCATTCAGATAACATGAGTCTTTAGTTTTACATTCTCTCAGTATCATGAGCTTGAGTCTTCACATCCTCCCCATATCCACACAGGCTTGTTGGCACCTCCTCCCACACAGAGGAAGAAAATCTAAAATGACCTCCCTCTCTCTGGCCCTGGTTGTTTCCTTGCATGTCATGCATCGTGCTGGGTGAGGATGTCAGTAAGCATGGAAAAAAACAATGGATGAACAGATCTAGCAGTGATGTAGTAAATAATAACAGATGTCATGTGACACTTTCAACCATCAGCATCATTTCGGCAGCTGCTGCTGCAACAAGCCATAGGTCTTATAGTGACAGACACATGGACAGACAGAGAGACACATACATGGTACATTCACACATACACATACTGTCTGAACTCATTAAGATGGCTTGTCTTAGGGGGTTGCAGGCAGAGTACTGTAGCTCTGAAAGAAAAAGAAACACAGCACTCACCACTTTGTCTTGCTGCAGCCCAGTCAGCCATCCATGTATAATGAAAAGAAAGACAGAGACAATTTGAGCAAAGATGATTTCTGAAAGCATGACCATGATCCTACAGCCCTACCACTAACAAACACTGTATTACACACGTGTACCTTAGAATCCAGTAATGTGAAGAGTAAAGAACATGTTACAATTATTTAAATAGCACAACAAGTTAGTAAACCATGAGCAACAAAACGCAGTGTTAGTGAGGCCACTAAATGTACTTGCTTCAGGTTCTGGGTTAAAAATGATAGGATGTAAATCTCAATCTCTGGTGTCAAAGTCGAATGCTTCGGACGCAAAGGGCCACCACAGACTTTTAAAAACCCCATCTCGTTTTAGTTTGAAAACTCAAGAGTAAATCTGAGCAGACAGAACAATAACAAAACCACCCAGGTGAAATTCACAATTGGATTTTATTTGTCACAACGTATCAGCACTCAATATCAATAATACTTTAAGATATGAAATACCAGCAATAGTAAAGAAAACATCATCTCTTTGTGAATACAGGCACCACCAATAACACACCACACAGGACCACCGAGCTGAACTCTACCCGTGTCAGCCAGTGACTAATTAGGATGTACTTTTGAGAGCATGTGGGTGTGTGTGTGTGTGTGTGTGTGTGTGTGTGTGTGTAATAGGTGATGTCCTTTCTCACACCCCTACCTCCTACCTACACACTCACACTGACTCACACACACACAAACACACCCTGCTGTGTGTGTATAGGGCACCTCCGGACCCCTGGGACACCGAGACAGAGTGGGAGACCACCCCCTCTGTCGACAGCTCAGTCTAATGCCCAATTAACCTTTACTAGCTCCTGCTCGGGTCACATACACACACACACACACATGGGCACAGATCACATTCACACACATGGGTGAACTCATAAGCCCACAGTCACACACACAGATCTAACATACAGTGCATATGAACACACAAAGCATACTTTATGGACATATAAACACACACACATGGGCCACGGCTCATCACCTGAGCTCCAACACCTGAGGCCTGGTCCGACACACACAACCTAAACAACTGCAGTGAGGCCATGAGTGTGTTTGGGTTTATTATACCACTGAGTGCAGATTGGGGTTCTTGGACATTAATGTATAGATTAATTTCCGCTGAATTTTGTATTATTAGTGTATTAATAGTGTTTAATAAAACAAATATATAAATACTAATGAAACCAATTATTATACACATAGAAAACATAAGGTTTATTATGTTGCATTGTATTGTAATTTTTCTGTGCCATCATGTTTATATTTCAGTATTACTACACTGACATTTTAATTCATGAATTCATTTTATTTTCATTTTCAGTTTTTGTATTTTGTATTTCTGTGTATGCCAATGACGTTGTTGAGGGTAAAGCTGATTGTTCAGGAGAGTGTGATCCATGCAGCTCTGTTACTTTTAACTGAATAGTGGAGTGACCCAACGACTTGTGCCACCTACCATAAATATAGTTAATGAGTAACAAACAAAATGTCAATGAATACATGCATTCTTTATCCATTATTTATAGAATAATGTATCATTATTTGTTATTGGTAGTCATTTCAGTTTTTCTTCATATATTCACATATAAGTTTTCACAGTTTGTTTGTTGGTTTGTCAGCAAGATTATTAGTATTATCTTTTTTTTTTTGTTACACAATGTTCTGTTCTGCAGCTACTGTAGCACTTTGGCCCAAGAAATATTTCCCATGTGGACAATGAAGTATATTTGATTTGATTCCTACTTTGTTTGGTTTTACTGAACAGATTTCCACAGAACTTAGTGGAACAATGGAACATGGGCCAAGAAAGAGCCCATTTCATTTTGGCACAGATCAACAAATTCCAATATCAGGGCAGATCCAAGATTTGCTTTTGCTTTTCTTTAACATTCCGAGATAAAGAATATTTTTTCTGACATTTTCATATCCGAAAATAATTATTCGATCTTGATGAAGATTTAAGGGGACTGTTGCTCCTTGGTGGAGGTATTTGCTCCTGAGTGCCATTATGATTTATGTATCTATTTCAAACTTTGTTTATATTCATCCTTTCAGCAGAATTTTATACAAGATGCATTAAAACTATTATACAGGCTCACACGGGACCCAGCTCTAAGACATGGGGTTTTTGTTTCTCTCACTTGAGTGTAAATACAGTTATTTTTGTCAGTGTTTTCTGTAGAGCATCATTTTCTATAAATTGTGAATGAAAACTTAAAAGAGAAAAATGAAAAATCTTCACTCTGCCCTCAGCTAGTTCATACAGTTTGGTACACTAATGCACTCAGATACGTCAGCCCTACAATAAATCTTACATTCATGAAGGATCGCATTTTCAGTTCTTGGGGGAACATTTTAAATGGAATTTGATTCAACATGGGGCCTGAAGTTTGCTGTTGCATTGAGAAGTGTCCTTGTGTACCGGACATCAGAGAGTGTAAACTTACCGTGTTGGATCTCAGCGACACTCGCCCCCCACAGCGGGCGCAGAACTTGGTCTGGCAGTACGAGCACAGGTTCCCACAGCCATCTGCAAACTTTGTCTTGTGGCAGATGCCGCAGGTTGGCGCGTCGTCCCGGTGAACAGCCGAACCCGCCGCCACCGAGGCCTGCCGGATCACCGTCTCCCTGTAGCTGGACAACTGCTGCTGGATGCCCCTGGAAAATAATTATAACAGGAAAGAAACATGAAGACTATCTGTGAAAGATGATCATCATTTTTATGAAGAAGAGTGCCATAACAGATGTTCATTCTCAATTCTCTTTGACTCTATGTTGAGTGATTATGGTAATCCCATCAGATTTTGCCATGATCTCAATCAGCCAATCGTGTTGTTGGTGTCAAACTTTGAATCTGTTCTCCCCTCCATAACTGTCAGCGATTCACTGTGATCTTCCTCCTCCCCAGTCACCTCCAGTCAGCCCTGGTCGAACCCAGCTGAGTCACTCATTCAGATCCTCAACATTTCCTATACAATGTGACCGCGCCCCCTTTCAGCCTTGATGACATCACAAGGGGGTCTGAACGTCGAATCGGATGTCATTTGTATCACATCACTTTTATCTCTTATTGGGTGTGGCAATACATTTTGTAAATGTTTCAGTTGAAGTCTCTCAAGTGGAAATACACCAACTTTAACCAAAGTGCTCAGTAGATGAACAGAAGTCAGTCCCCTCTGCCAACTTTTAGAACTGAACTGCGTCCAACAGTTTTGTGATCTATAAATGTCTAAACCATGGTTTGTCCAAATCCATCATGTTGATGTTTCGATATTTCAGTCCGGACCAAAGTGGTGGAACAAACTTACTGGTGGCACCAGATCAAGGGATCAACAAAATCATTACCCTTAATCCTCTGCAGACCTTCTTTAAAAGTGTTCATGGCAATCTGTCAAGACATTTCACTCACTCAAGGAAAAGTCAAGGGATTCATCCTCCACCAACCATGAGTGTTGGTGCAAAATGTCACGGGGATCCATCCAATTATGGTTGAGACATTTCAGTCTGGAAAATAGTGGTGGAGCAACCAAGCATCATTTCTGTAGCTGCTGTGGCTCCAAAAACAAAGATTAAAAGAAAGGAACATTACTCCACTACGCTTCTGGTGCAATCAGTCAATTTCATATATTGTGAATGATTGCATATCACAATCAATCGGGTGATAAGACAATACAAAACAAGACAGGAATTGTCGAAAATAATTGTTGCAATAAATGTATAAGAAATAAATAAAGGGGAAGAGAGGTGAACCAAAGCCAGAAAGTGAAGTAGACCATCGCTGCATAACGTTTAGTCAATATCGCCGTTCTCAATAGTGTTTGTGTGTTTTGGTGCAATCAACTTTTTTTCTCCGTCTGCTGTTGTTTCAGGCTGCTTTGCCGACACAGAAACGTCTTCAGATCGATACGAGGAATAAGGGGGGAGAGTATTGGTTTTATCTAAGACGTTACAGTATGTTGATTAATTGGATTTCACACTGTGGAGATTGAGGAGAGAGCGAATAGAAGGGAAAAAGGGGACAGGGGAAGAATTGAGGGTGCTGAGGTGGAACGTAATGAAGTACAAATACTTTTTTACTGTACTTAAGTAGATTTCTCAGGTACCTGTACTTTGCTTGAGTATTTATTTTCCTGACGACTTTTTACTTTTACTCCCTACATTTGAACACAAATATCTGTACTCATTACATTCTCAAAACTGGATCATTACTTCTTTTGACGCACGAAGCACCTCTCTCTAACCTGCTCACCCCCTCCCTCGGGAGACGCACAGGTGTGCTGCCCCCCCACGACGGCACACAGCACGAGAGGCGTCCGAAGGTTGGTCTGACTGCCGTGGTCGACCGGTAGAGGAAGAATAGAGGAGAAGAACACCCGATGGCACAAAAAAATCCAACTAATCCAATAACACAATCAAAAACCACATAACTCGGTTGACTGAAATGACCAAAGAACAGGACAAATGTGATTTAGCCCTGAAACACACTCGCTTCATAAATCAACAATAAAGCTGATGAAATGATGAGGAGGATGTACAGACACTGCAACAGACTGACAGACAAACCTGGCTACAGGATCGTAGTCAGGAAAAAAACAGGGGAGGGTATGAAAAAGGGGCAGGGGAGAAAATGAATGAGCAGAGTGGAGGACAGAAAAAAAGAAGTATATATTATAAGAAGTTATAAAAGAGATGATATAGAAAGAGGATGAGGAGTAGATTAAGTTGAAAAAGGAGGAGAGGAGAGGGGGAAAGGTTGAGGGGAGAAAACAGATGAGAAGAAATAAGAGGAGAAAGGATGGGCAGGGAGGTGAAGGGGAATGTGTAGAAGGAGGGAAAGAGGAGGAGAAGACAAAGAGGAGATAAAGGGAAGGAGAGGGTACAAGGGAGGAAGCGAGAAAAGAGAAGAGGAGAGAAATTCTACATTTTATCTCATAAAGTTAAACAGCAAACAAACAAGAAAACAATATATGAAATATCAAAGATTTAATTAAATCTATGTATTTTTACACATAGTATATTGAACTCTTCCCAATATGTGTCCACACTAATATACAGAACACGAAACAATAAACAGACAAGACTTACAAACCAAATGACTTGTCATGATTCCCACTAATAAATAAACATTTTAAATTGTGAATAAGTGAATAAAAAACTTCTTGCACAATGTATTCTCAGAGCCATGCTGGACTGCAAGTTCACAATGATCTCTGATGTTCTCACACTCAGTCTCCCCTCACTTAATCTGCTCACGAGAGAAAAGAGCATTAACCCTTATATGACTTTCATGGTACTGAGTGTAATTCACTCTCTGTGGCTGCACTTGCCTACAATATACTTACAGACCAAGAGTTAGTGACGAAGCCTCCTCCCCCATCACCTCAGCCTTTAAAACTACAAATCCCTGCAGCGGAGGCCAAAGGAAAGGAAGTCCGAGATGCAGTCATTTGATAGTCATTTGAACATTGCTCCTTTGGGTGTAACAGAAGAAACCGTCCGTCCAAAAACACCTTGAAAAAAACCTGAACAGGCTCAGAGGGACCCGGTGGGTTGAAACTCAACCTGCCCCAGAAAATATTATCACCTGCCCAGCGAGCATGCACACAAACACACTCACACACCCCTCTTGTAATCTCTGCAAAAAACAAATTCGTTAGCATTTACGCAAACACTTCCTGGGAGCAATAGCCAAAGGTCGCAGAGAGGTCACCTGCTGCTGCTGCACCGCAGGATTTACTTCCTGATCCGTGGCGCTCGCTGTGTGTGTCCCAACCCCTGGCTCTGTTCACAGCCTAATAGAGTTAGACTAATATACAGTATGGACTAAGTGTGATTGATCTCGTTTAGATGATCAATACTACATTGCTTGCTCATGGGATGCCTTTAGACTGACTTGATTCTGGTGATTTGGCTCAGATTCAGCGTGTTATGTTCAGTTTTTAATATGACTATTGGCGTCTTATTTGTTATCTCACAGGCATTATTGCTGATGATAGGTGGCTTTGATCCAAAATAGCTTCTATGGGTATTAGACTTAATAAATCCATGTCGTCTGGATGTAACCACTCAGTATTAAATGCATAGAAGGGCTCAGTCCCTCCGTCCTTATTGTCATTTTCTTATTGGGTTCACAGAGTTCTTTGGTTACTCCCAAAACTCTTTCCTTATACCTTATTCTCAATGTGCCCTGCCTCCTGCATGCTCTACCCAGGTGCTACTCCTCACCTGAATGCTTCGCTCTTGCTGCTTGCTTCATTTGTGAAGGGCAGACTCCAGACAAAGCCCCTACCCCATTGTCAGGACATTTCCTGGAGGTTATGTCTGAAACAGCGTTAGATTTATTCATCTCCTTCTCTCTGTCACGATCCTCCCGTTTCCTTGGATTATGAGTTTTTCACTGGTGACAGGCATCATGGAGACATGAGAAATGTCTTGACGGACTTTGAATGTCAAGAAATGCACTTGCCAAGAAAAACTGACAAGCTGGTGTGTAGACATGTTTGCAGCGATACAGCTGGAAACATGCAGCTAACTGGATGAGGTGTGAGGGCAAATGCTTGGATAAACTAAACGCTGCACTTCCAGCCATCGCACTGGAGAGTGAAGTGTGATATATATTTTCAACAATTTAGTGTGACTCACAAAGGCTGTTATAAAAACCCTCGATAGACAAAAGGTTGGCTGAATTCTTAGCTTAGCATCTATAGAGTCCAGTTCTACAGAATGTAGAAAATATTCAGCATGACACCCACTTCCATTCAGTTTATAAGGTTGAGTTCCTTTCACTGTTTGGATCCTCTCTACTCATGACACTTCCAATCTGCAAAGTATGACTAGCTTTAAAAAGTATAGAGGTAGGTCAGACTCACTTTGAACTGATGATAGCAGCTCGAAAAATAGTCAATGCTTATGATAAAGTTAGAATTGGTTAAGCCTTAAGCCTATACTAGACATTTTATGATATATATTAAAAAATACACTATGATGTCATCTAGTAACTTTCAATGACTTCTCAAGCAGGTTTGGCTTATATGTTGTGTATAAGCATTCACTAACAAGCCAACAATTGAAGAGGGGTGTGTCATTTGTTGTCCTTTTGCCAAAGTCAACAGTTAGCACACAGTCAATAGTCATGACCTGCAGTTGAAGGGAGATATTTGTTTTCTTTTTTCATTTTTGCATCTGTCACATGTTATAACGTTCAACAATTCCCTCCCTCGCTTGCAGTGAATCCAGTGGGGAATCCCCCGCTGTGTTCTCACATCGGATTCTCACGACTTTCTGCAGGCTCTATACTAGGTGGATAATCTGGAAGCTCTCACACGGACATTTGCGTTCACACATGCACCTGCTCTGGAGAAAGTGCGGAGAGTTTCCGTAAGCAACTAATGTAACACGAGTTACGTGTTACCCTTGTTTTGTGCGTGGCTGTGTGTGCGTTGCAATGAATCAGGCAAAGTAGGACATACTGGAGAAGAAAAAGACAAGAATAGAAACAGGAAATACATACAAGTACGTCACCGCCTGTCAGTCCGTCAGTCAACAACAAGAAGCCATCAAATTCTCTCTTACAGGTGAGAAGAAAAATCTTTATCACATCAAACAACACTGTCAGGAAACGTATGGGGGGGGGGGGCGGGGGGGGCAGATCATTACAACAACACAACTGGCAGGAGGACGGGGTGAAAGGAAGGGAAGGAGAAGCAAAAAGACGGAGGAAGAAAGAGATCTAAGAGAAAAGCTTCAGAGCGACAGAGACATGGATAACGGGCTCATTAAGAAAATGCAGGAGAGAAATACATATTCAGAATGTAGTAAGACACAAGGTTAAACCTTGAGAATGAAATGTTCACTTTCCTGCACAAACACAGAGTAAAAAACTTCCTCAGCTTTCCCATCAAAGCATTTAATGACTTCGCTCTTGAAAGACTTAAAAGTAAAGCCTTTGTATAACTACAGTATGTGGATATATATATATGCATATTTCAAACCAACTGTCCACAGCTCAGAGCAGGAAACAGCAATAAGGAAAAGTGTCTCATAATTAAGCTAAGAAGAAATAACGAGCTTCACACAGAGAGAAACCGAAGCTTTTCTCACAACAATATAAGTAAAAGTTGGTGATATACACAAGCTACACATTGCAAAAAAGAAAGCCTCATATGGAAAACTAATTATTATTAGGAATTGATTACAATGATTTGCATTATACCTAAGCGACCAACATCGACTCTTTGACTCAGAGGAAGTAGATACATCAGGCTTTGGAAACGCGGGCAACACAAAGACAGCTTGACGGTTTGAAGAGCGAGGAAGGTGGATGAGTAAAAGGTGAAGAAGGATGGAGGAATAGAAAGAGGAGGAGAGGCAGGGAAGAGCTTCAGGACTAACTTTATAGCAGTGTGACAGATACGATGCACCGTAACTCTGAGCTGGGCAGCGCATGGACATTTACCTGGCAAGGACAACAGCGAGGACACACACACACACACCCACACACACACAAATTTCCACACACACTTACATTTTTATCTTGCAGGGATATCCCTTGTTGGATTTTTACTCCTGAGGGTTTAAACTTTGAATTTTGATTGTCGGTGCAATCAAATGCCTATTCTAAAGTTGGCTTAATACAAATAATATTGAACTGTTCTTTATTTTTTATTCTACCACATAAATTATTCAACTACAAACTTTCCTGGTGGCAATTATTCTTTCTGTCATTTATGGTTCAGGTTTCATGGAGGTGTGGAATTGGTGCTTATGTAGGTCACTGACCTTTTCACCTACTCACTGAACGGACTCAGTGGGACACTGTGTGTGTGTGTACAAATAATTTTCACTTGATTAACTTTTGAGGCTGATTATCAAAAGGTCAGGGTATAGCTCAGCAAAAATATGGTCTCCACAAATCATAGAGATAGAATGCAAAGCTTATATGGGTCAGAAGGTTATCCCTCATCATAAGACATCCAATACAGTAAGTGATGTCATGAAGTCACAAAAAGTCAGAAAATGATGTTGTGCATAATATCTCAGAAACCTACAGGACTATACTGAAGCTTCTACAGATTAACAAATATACATGATCATACGGTAGAAAATAAGTAATCACGATATTAAAACTTGGTTAGTCATCAGCTTGTGCAGCCAATAAGAGTAAAGACATGATGCACAGCTTATTCAGATTAACCAATCATTCATCGTCATTATGACGATGTCACTGTGAAATGCATTACCTGATTGGGATATATATATACACAGTGTGTAAGAATCACCTCTCTGATGATTGTCATTGACATGGTGTGTCCACTCACTCTCACCTTTTGCTAATGAGCTCCCAGTTTTTTTCTGCAGCCAAAGCTTCCTTTCAGCTTCCTCAACTGTTTTCCCCAAAATGGATTTGGACCTCTTTCTCCAGGAGCCTGGATCCTCAATAAAAGCTTAAAGTTTCAGGTAAACAGCTCCAAAAAAAGTTAGAAACCTCCTGCAGGACACACTGTAGATGTGTCTAAAAATAAGGCAGATAAAATAGCTGAGTCCTTCAGTCCTTGAGCACCATTACTGCTGCTCAGCCAAATGCTGGCACTGGCCTCTCCACTCCCAGGCTTTAATAAAGCAGGGTGGCACCAGGTTGGGTGTTGGGAGCCAGCTTCAACTCTTCCTGTAGTGACTCAGGCCTCTATGGCCGAATATGAGTCACTCCTCCAGTTCCTGGATCGATATTCAAAAAGCAGGCAGACATGAATCAAATAACAATGAGTCAGTGTCAGAGAAAATCACCTCGCAGCCATTTACAAATTAAGCACTCCGTCTCTCCGCCTCACTCTCATTTACTCTCCAACACTCACTTTTAAAGTTACTTCACTCAGTTCTGGTGTGAGACGTTGGAGCGAAAACCTTCAAAAGTCAAAGTTTCATTATGTCCAACTCTTTCCTCAACCCAACTTCTCTCCTCCTCCAGGCAGCCTCCATTCTTTAATCTACACACGTATGCACACACACATACACACGCTCTTACTGTAGAGGAGTCATCTACAAGATTGATTGGAACTCATTTGTATCCTATAATAGACCGGTATTAAAAAGTTTCCTCCTCCCCCATGCTATTTGTGAAATTGAATGGAAGGTAAAATGCATGCCAGAATTAGAAATGGGTTTACAGTTTGGTATTAATTATTTTGTGGGGACCCAAGTCTATTTGCGCTGTCACATTATTGGGACAAAAAGTCTCCATAACGTTCAAATTTAAGGCAAAGAAATGCTTTAGGGTAAGAAGTGTGTGTGTGTGTGTGTGTGTGTGTGTGTGTGTACATTCATCTTACATTGAGATTATGAGACACATAAACACTGTTTCTCATTCTGCATCACAAAGTTTAGTTGAAGCTCGTCTGAGGATTCTGAGGATTCTGATGCATCCACTGGAACTTAAACACCTATATGGAAGCAGTTGACCAATCACAACAGAGTGGGCCAGCTGGCCAATCAGAGCAGACCGGTCTTCAACGGGAGGGAACCTTAAAGAAACAGGAGCTAAAACCAGGTATTTCAGATGGAGACTGAAAAGAGGTGCTGCAGCAATGGGCAGTACGAGGATACCGATGTAGTTTCTGAACAATAGAGCAAGTAAACCTTTTCAAGTGTTGGCCCAAATTTAAAATTATGACCCTGAATGTGAGCAGAAAAGCTTTGGTCTGCTAAGCTGAGGAGGAACATGTGTCCGACTAAGTTCAACCCATTAAAAGGCCCAAAGGTTTTTTAAATCACATTTTTATCTTTGTTATACTTTCTCTTGTTAATGTTGAATAATCTTTTCAATGCTAAATCTTTATCTGGTAAAATGCTCCATATAAGCACAACAAGGCCAAACAGCAGCAATTGAACTTAATTTGTTTTATAGATTAAAGTATACATTCAAAATAAAACAAGTCATCTACTTAACAAGTTTCTCCTGGAACTGGGAATCCATATATTTCATGATGAATCTGCTCTGATTTGATTTTTCTCCATAACACAATGAGCCTCCCTCTGTGTTTACCTCTCCATCAGTGCATGTATGTGCTGAGGCCTGGCTGATCACCATATGGCAGCAGGGACACGGAGAATCGCTGATTTCCTCTGAATGTGCC
The DNA here is from genome assembly GCF_024713975.1 of Paralichthys olivaceus. NCBI lineage: Eukaryota > Metazoa > Chordata > Actinopteri > Pleuronectiformes > Paralichthyidae > Paralichthys > Paralichthys olivaceus. The sequence continues at coordinate 4,254,573 of NC_091106.1, forward strand.
AACCGCTGTTGTTCCTCCTCCATCCTTTCCCCTCCCTTCACTTCCGTCAGAGGAGTCACCATGCTGAGCTGCTCACCTCCCTCACACTCCCTCTAGCCATCCCTCCTTCCATCAATTCCTTATGATACACTCTCTTGTATTCCCTTCCAGCTTTGAGAATATGTAGAATAGAGATAAGTAATATTTCGTGTCTGCCCCCAGACTGCTCTAATGTATTGTGTACCCAGAGATATGTTATTTTTATTTTAATCATTGAGTTTGAAGGTTTACGTTGTAAAATAAAAAAAGGAAAAGATATGTTATTTTATCAACAGAGGAAGAGATGATTCACACCAAAACTGACACTTAATAAATAACAGCACTATATCCACAGAATGTGATGCATCTTAACTCTCTCCTTCACTTTTCTTGCTTCTTTTCTTTTTCTCCTCCTCTCTTCTCACCTCCCCCTTCCTCCTCTTCCTCCTCTTCCTCCTCTACAAACTTTCCTGATGGCTGTTTTCTGCCCACTCGTTTCTTGTCCTCACTCTTTCTCCTCTTCTTTTTCTGTCTTTCTTTCTTTCTGTGTTTTTATCTCCTTGACTATCATTTAATTATTGATTCTCATATTATCACCACTGCCTCCGTCTCGCAAGAATCCTCAGGACAAGGGTTTTGGTGAAAGCCCATAGAGGCTTCTGCATTCTCACATTTATTATAAACATATTCTTGTATTATATATTTTGCATAAATTATATCTAAAAATTTATTTGTTAAGAATGTAAAGTTTGGCCACAAACTAAAATTAAACCTTTGACACATTCATGGCAGATGTGCACATATTAAAATATTACTTGTGATTGGTTGCTTTGTTACAATCAGCTGTGGACAAATCAATAGTCCTGCTTATCAGCCAAAGGTCAAATGAAACCGCACTGAGAGTTCAAAACCCAAATCAGATGTACAGCCTAATCCATGATACTTAACAAATACTTGGATTGGTTCACAGCTACATGGTTTATAATCCAATATAATCCACTAATAACGCAAGAGTGTGTTTACTTTATTCAGCAAATTATGATTTAAATATAATTTGTTTGAATTCATTCAAAATCAACCTACGTGGTCTGAAGTGCACTGTTCTGTTGCTCTTGCTGCTTCACGAGAGTTACTGTCCAATGTTACTGTAAACATGCACTGAACTCCGGGCATCCTCCACATTCTTCGGAGGATGTGTAAATGCAAATGTTCAGGTGAGAGCCTCCACATGTTCAGAATCCAACGTGAGCACTTAGCTTGGGAGCGACAGGAACTTTTTTTTTTTTTTAAACCGGTGTCACACATATATGACACCCCTCAAGTGAATCCTGCGGAAGATTTGTTGCTTGCGTGTCCACGTGCCCGACACAACCTCAGAGTTCACATGAACAAATCAAATTTTTCTCACATTATACCTATAGTTTGTTTTGCCAGTGTCCAACTTAACACAGAGTGCATTTTAAAGGCAACGCACATTTGTAGATTTATAAACACAATTTACTCACAAATTATGTACAGCACAAATCATGAAGCCTGACTGTATTAGCAAAAAGCCAATACAAACAGTACAAGCTCAGGTGACCTACAAGTGTCAGTATTACTACCAACTTCAACAGGACAGACAATACTCAAATACTCATATTATATTCAGACAGTTCTCCAATGTACTATAATGGCTCAACTGCTTTCATTTACATTTGCTACTGATAATACACGTGTTTGAACTGTTAATGTATTACAACCACACTGCTGCAAACCAAAGTCAGCTGAATAGAAAAAAAATGATGTGATCCTTGTTTGTTTAACGAGTTTAACAAGAGACTGCATTGGAGTGTCCAGAAGTGAAGACGTGATGCAGATGGACTTCAGATTAACTTTCATGTAAACTTGGAAATAATCCCATTTTTTAAAAGTAGCCTTTCTTCAGCATCTTTTTCTGCTTTATGTAAAAAAGAATTAAACAATCATATTGGCGCGTATCAGGAAACGTATATACAACTTTGCGTGGGCTCTTTGTCATTAATTTAGGATTAAGAAAACTGCTTTTATTTTATTTTACCTCAGTGTAAAGTGTACATAATTCCATCATTCCATCAATAGTTTTAAGCAGAAATAATTGGGACATTGAGTGTATTTTTTATATTCCAATAAATGAAGTCATTACTTGATACATGTTCATTGTGCTCCTTAAAAACAATCTTCAAGAAACGAGCAAAGCCCCGATTGTGATTAGAGCTGAAATGGCATTCTTGAGACTGATTTGAGTGGACAAACTTCATAATGTTTACATTGTACTTCTGTCAAATCTTTATGTGTTCCTGCACTGCAGTCTTAAGTTATTCATAGTTTTGTAGTATCCATACAGTAATTCATATCAGAACAAGCTTTGTTCTTATAATTCCCTTGTAATTGATCCTGGTACAACACAGGTTCCTGTTTATCAGCACATACTGCATGTATGATGCTTATAAATAATTTAAGGGAAAAAAAGAACATCTGTGATATACTGTATATATTTTATTTATTATTCGACTTTTCAAGATTTTTCCAGGACGAGTGGACATCCAGCATATCACCTGGGATGTGAGAGAGGCTGGTGGCTCAAAACATGTAGTCAATAAAAAACAACAACAGCCCCCCACTGGTCATTTCATTGATTATTGGCTCTGGAATCCCAACATGGCCTTTGGATGAGTGAGGCCATAACAGTGTGTAGCCCATACAAGGAGCGTTCACAAGCTCTGCTGCATTGTTCAAACTCAGGTGAGGGGACGTTCAAGAGCACAGTGGCTGTGGGATGGTATTTTACATTTAGCACAAAACAAGAAGGAGGTGTGAGAATAAGAGAGCTGGAAAAGAGCTCACAACTTCTTCCTTAAGTGCACACTAACACACACACACACACACACACACACACACACACACACACACACACACACTTGTAGTTGGACAAATAATTTAGGAAGGAGTATTAGTGGATTAATCAGTTAAGGATGGAGTGTAGAAGACTGAAAGAGAGACAGAGGTGGATGAACTTAGAGAAAGAAACAAAGATAAGACTAAACTCAAACTAATAAAAAGAAATGCCTGAAACAAAGATGAAGGGTGGGATGAGAGAAAGAGAGAGAGAGAGAGAGAGGGACAGATGGAGAGAGCACCAGAGCCAACAGCAGAGCTAAGTGGGTAGTGTGCTCCCCAGACAGTGTTCCATATGGCCTGGCAACGCCATACACAGACAGGCCGCACAAGCGCACATATACACAGCATGTATACACACAGGCACACAGCATGTATACACACACGCAGATACACAAACACTCCTCCATACCAACAATCAAAATTCGCACACATAGTGCATATTCACACGCGGCCATGTACCCACACATACTGTTTTACAGAGCAGGGTCTGAGGGAAATTACATCCTTTTATGACATTTGTTAAAATATCAAAACATTGTTGTAGATTTGTAATGTGAAGTGGCCAGTGGTGGTTGCGGCTCATGAGACTCGTCTGTCAGGGGTGATGTTGAAGAGGATCCCTTTGTTCAAATCATATATGATCACCTGAGTGCTCACTGTCCTGGCTCAGATCAGACAACCAAGTTCTTGTAAACCGGAACTGTCCTTAAAAGACTCTTTGAATAGACAAACACATGGATTATTTGTTGTGTGTTGTAAAAACGTGGCGGGCGGAGCGGCAGGCAGGTGGGGGCTGAACACCTGAAGAACTGTTAGTGATCTGTGGCTATAGCTAACGAATGCTAACATCCACTGTAGCCAAAATGCGTGCATTTAGCGAATGCTGACATTTGGGTTGGTCGGCTGCACCTGGTGTAACAAGTGGTCGACCTTTGATCAATAGTGAAAATACTTCCATCATGTTTATTGATGATATATTGTGTCGATATAAAACTTGGTGAGATTACTTTAGCTTATGTATCAGTAATTGTTAAACATGCACAGCACATTTTAAGAATACTACAGTAAAACTGATTACCGTGATAATTTTGGTCCCTATAATCGTGTTACTAAATGTTCCCACTGTTTGATCTCTGGTAGAATCAGTAGGCCTTAAAGCAAATGCCTAGGAATGTATTTTCATTTGACAACTGTATGGGAAAAACCCAGTCATAAAAAATTCAGAACATACTGTATGAGGCCTGCCCTGCGTCTTACCCAGTAGAGACAAAACTCTCTCAAACATGCAGAAATGCATGAGTGTGTCAAGTCCCTACCTCATCCCTGCTGGAGCAGAGACACATGGGACGAGCAGGATAGCAGCCAATCCCTAAAGGAAGTGAGGAAATGACTCCTCGCCAATCCCAGGGCTCACCGAGGTTACTACAGGGCTGCTGGGCCATCGCCATGGTACCCTGCTATCAAGGGACACCTGGCCAATCACATTCGGTGATGTGAAGTGTAAACATGTTACACTGCAGTGCAGCCATGTTGCCATTACTGAGGCATGGGGTGGAGCCACATATCCTACATATGTAAAAAGTCGATGCACCAGATATGACCAAAGGAGGTGAAGTAGTAACTGAAAACAAGTAAATGAATCCATTCTCAAATCTCACAGGTTGTAATTAATGAGAGCATCTTTACTTGTCACTCACATGTTACATAATCTTTGTCAGGAAAGACTAGTGTTTAGGATTAAAAAAGCAAAACTCCATGCAGCACTGCAAAGCAAATACAGATGACTGATAAACATTACATGGACTTAAACCCAATTCATGCTCCTGTGTCGGAGCAGCGCCGTAGCCTACACGTAGACGCGTATCCTACACAGAGCAATACACTCGTCAACATCTATCAGCTCCAACTACAACACAATCCGCATAATAACACTCGTCATTGTTCTGAAATAAACAGAGACGCCAGAGAATATGTAAATAAGCAAGTGAGACTCACACACACCTACACACAACTATGAATGTGCTGCCCCGTGCAGATAGGCTACGTGCCTACATACAGCGCAACTACAGCATCAATTGGGCTTTAGGCTTTTCCACATTGCCAGCCCCAGCTACCAGGGTACAACGTAACATGGATAATCAATTACAAGCATTGCTGACCCTGTTGTCTTCGCTAACAGCTGCTGTGCACTTCAGTTCTGCATTTTTACAATGATACAACCATTTACATGTGTAGGAGACATAAGAGCTGCTAATCGAGCAATCTTGCTTCATTCTGCAACTACCAACCTAATGCTTCCTGAGTACACCAACAGGTCCATGCCCAGTGTACGTGGGTGGGTGGTCACATGATATGTGTTTTCAGGTGTGTCAGGATGGACAGGGATTAAAATTTATACAGAGCCAAAAAAAACAGACAGAGATTAGAGTGGTGCAGATGTAAGATGAGTGTGTGTCAATGATTTCAATGTCATCCATGTCAACAGGGGTTAAGTATGAAATTGCAATAGAGTGGGATTTGCTAATGGTACAAACATAAGCAAAGATATTGACCTAACAAGATTTTTTCTTTTAATTTATTGGTAGCAATAGGCTGACAAATATAAATACATTATATATACGCAATTCAGGGAGTTACCAACCGTCCACATAGCCTATGCCAAGTAGCATGTATAATGTTTTAGGACGCATCTTAACTAATGTCTTTAACCATGTTGGGGGTAGTAGGTACCTTGAACATGCTACAGTACAGACACTGGACAGTTCTTGCAGTGTTCTACTGCACATGTGCACAGCTGAGCTCACATTGACTCCAGGAACACAAGTCCAGTTTAGTTAAGTGAACATAGTATTATAAGAAAAGAGCAAGTATATTATTCACATTACATGAGTTGAACCAACTTGATAGTGAAAAATAAGTAAAGAACACTAATATATATATATGCAATTATGCTCTATTACCTTTAACAAAACTGTCATCCAGAATGCAACCAAACACTGGCTCTAATAATTTACAAAAAATAAATGTTTTATTTGTATAGTCCAATATCACAAGTTAGAACTGTCTTGTTTTGCTGTGGTTTGGACTAGACATGGTTGTATCTCTGACCCAGTTCTGTGGCCTGTGCAGGAGCAACACTTACTGTTATGTCTGGTGAATAATGTGGGGAGTACTGACCAGAGAGGGACAGATTGTATAATGTTATAAACGGGGGCCATATTGTGGGATTCCTCGGAGAGTCAGATGTGCTCCAGCTGACTTACTCTGTAATCCCACCTCACATTCTGATCCAACACACACACACACGCACAACACACAAACACACACGTACACAGACGTACACACAGATAAAGCTAAAACCAAGCGTTATCCTTTGATCATTGTGTGGCTGAAAAAAAAGACATTGCAGGCCACAGGAGTCACAGTGAACAGAAATGAATGAAACCAGCATTGCAACGCATAAATAAGCCGGTGGCATGGAGCTGCTCATATAACATCAAGGAGTAAAAATGACAGTTCATTTCAAGTAATGTTGGCAATTCAAGTCTCTATTAACGACCACTGATCAAATAACCAGACATTACACTCTCTCTCACACATACACACACTGTGGTAAAGGAAAGATGATGACTGAGCAGAGCCATTATAAGGAATCACTCTTGGCCAACCCATCAAGCATCCAATCTCCACTAATTGGAGATGAGATGAAAAGCATTATCCCAGAGAAAGCTAATGTCTAACCACCTGCATTCTCTCTAGGACGTTAGTTAGCAAGCTGGCAATGATTGGAAGGTTTAGAGGAACTAAGAAGCAAAGATATTTTCCCTCTTGTAAATTGACATTTAAAGTTTACTTTTAACAATAACCTCACAGCAGTCACTTTAATGATATAATGATGATATAGAGTTATCGTAAGGTCGCCAAGAAAGGACGGTTTTAATAATTTTTATGTCAAACAGTATCTTGTAACAAAGTCTTCAGCCATGTGGGAGATGCAGCCGAAACAAGACTCAGAGTTATAACATCTGTAATCCAGCACAATGTGAGGAAAATCTGTGATAGTATTGCTCAGTATTACGATGACGATAAATGAGCGGGCCTATTGTTAATAGTTTTACAACATAGTTCTTAGTTTTGTCAGAGTGTTTGCCTGAAGAAGTCTTAGTTTAGTAAAATGTGGAGAAAAAGATGGTGGGATTGAATAACTTTTCCAGTTAGCAAAACATTTAGCTAACTTTTACTGTGGCTGAATCGTTGCCACCATGCTCTTTGACTAACCACAAGCTTCCAGCACCACCTATCTCACAAGGATCTGCTGACAAACATCACTGTGCATCACATCGTTCAGACCGTTCAATGCATGTGCACAAAACCCAGTTACTAAGTCTTCTGGGCAAATAAAACTGGTTGCTGATTTGCATTTCTAATAATAAATCCCAGTGCTCATGTATCTCTCATCTCTTTTTCAAAGCTCATGTGAGATTCCAGATATCAAGGAGAAGTTGAAGTGAAACATGTCAAACACAAACACACACACACACACACACACACACACACACATTCCTCCAGACAGGCAGCTGAGCAAACTGTGAGACCAACAGAGCATCTGAGAGCAGCCATGGAGGAGGAGGACCACAATATCAGCTTGTCTCCAATGACTTAACAGGATCTGGACCAGACTTGTCAGACTCAGCCCGTCCGTCTTTACCTTAGACACCGGTAGCATTGACAGATCAGAGACTGAAGCTGGGCTTTGTGTTTGGCTTTAAAAGGACACACAGTCACTCAGAAAGTAAAGAAGGCCTACGGAAATGTTTTCATTTTCAGCGACACCACATGAAGCATATTTCCAACAATCAAAATTGAGGTGTCTGTCCAGCACCATCCCACTTAGAGTATCACACAAATTGCATAATCATGCCTTGAGTCACCCTTGAAAAACACCAGAATGCAGGTTTATCTTTTATACTGTGACTCATCCAAGGTGCGAAAAAGATTTCACAACAAAGCATGAATGTGTGGCTGCATGTCACCGAGAGGTTGTTTTGGGCCACAGGGGTGAAGTGACGTTAAAGTGACGCAAAAAAAAATATCCAGCCCGTTTCAAACTCGTTTTTTAGTCCAGTTCGTGGTGGAATAATGTTGTTGCCACTCACCGGACATCATTTTGCTGTGGAGGTTTCTTCTGCCCGACCAGGTTCACCGTTCTTGCTTGGATAGGCTTCTCTTCTCTGAAAGACACAAAGTTAAAAACTACCGTTAGCACAAACAGGTCAAGAACAAGTTTTTTGTTCCATTTGGTTTATTTATATACTTTTGTATTCCCCTTTTACGATGAACAATTAACTGCAAGAGGTTGGATTGCAGTTAGAAACGACATAAATACACCTCACCTCATCCTCCCCTCCCAAGCATTTAGGAGAACCTATGGTGGCCTTCAGCTAACATTAAAGCTCTAATGACCCTCTTTAGAGACGGTGTTCAATTTGTCCATTCTGGGCTACTGTAGAAACATGGCAGTGCAACATGGCAGCTCTGTGGAAGACAAATCTGCTACCCAAAAAAATAAATCAGGCTCAGTCTATCGTAAGAAAAACAGTCTCAGTGTTTTTACACTATTGAAATGTAATGATGAATATTACATTCCTTTTCTGCCAATATATCCTACACACTGGACCTTTAAAGGTTGGATAAGCATATTATTTAATACACTTTTTGTCAAATTCTGCTATCTCCTCTGGTTTAAATACACAGCTCTGGCTCTGTATTTGGCAAAGAAAGAAAGCTGGAAGACCCAAACACCACAAAAATGTTCCTGCCAATCAGCAACAAGGATATTCATGCTGGTGCACAGGACAGGGTGGTGGTGATTGTAGCTAACATTACGCTAAACCTCTTTCTTAGAGCAATTGTTAATGAACCATGGAAACATCACCTGTTAGACCTCAAAACAAGATGATGTCCTCATTCATCTGCCGTCTAAGATTAAGGGATGGGTGGACTGACAGAAAAGAGGTCTCAGATAACATACACCTCCTATACTACTTCTGAAAGGAACAACAACTGTTAACCACTGGAAATTATACTTTCTCACTAGCACACTGGCTGATTCTGGTTGGTGAATGTGTAGTTTGTGTAAATACTGACAATGTATTTTGTTTACAGATGTTTTTGGCAGCTAATTCCAATCTATTGAGATCAATGGTTCGGTGGGGGCAGCTGTGGCTGAGGGGGTAGAGCGGTCTTCCCCATCCGCATGCTGAAGTGTCCTTGGGCAAGATACTGAACCCTGAATTGCCCCTCATAGAAAAAGTCCAATAGATGCACTGGATGAATGTGTGGGTGAATGTCAATAAACTGAAATGTAAAGCGCTTTGAGAGGTCATGAAGATAATAAAAGCTCTATATAAATACAGACCATTACCTGGACAATGCACGTGCATGAATGTGGAGGGTGCAGCTTCTAAAGGAGCAATGATGGGAGGGGTGTATTTGTCTTCAAATAACAATTCCCTTAACTTTCACAAAAGTGTCATCAAGGATTTGCCTGAACTGAAAATATAAATATATAATATAAAATAATATATAAATATAGGAGCATATGGATTTCAACTGCCTTCTTGTCCACTAGTTAGTTCAGCTAACCCTATAAACGTAACCCTAACCCTAACTCTAATGAGTTGTAAGAGAGTTCAAATTTAAAGGCGTATGGCTAATTAGTGTCACCCAACACTGCAGCCACACAACCAAACAAAAAAAGGTGCTAATTCTCAAAATACAAACTGAACCGACATGTCCACTTTTATATAGGGATACCTTTAGGCACCGATGACAGGCCTTAGACAACACTGACATGCTTTCAATATGTCCACAGAGCCCCTCAGGGTGCGCTTCAAAACCGTCTCATCCATAAAAATGAACAGTGAGCTCTGATCAGCCTGATCACAGAGGGAACTCCAGAGAGAAATCCCCGCCAACGCCCACGCAGTCTCAAACAGAACATGTCTTTTTTATCGTCAATACTGGTGATACCCCTCTTGTTAAGAGACACTGTTGGCACAGTATGGTGATATCTCTTTGTTCCTCAAGGATACTCAAGATTTCCTGCTGTACTGACAGTGGTGACTGACTGTGTGTTCTCCTCGCATGTGTTTCAGTGTTTCACTATTGTAACATCTTAATGCAGTATAAGTACAAATTGATCTGAATAGCATGTCCTGTGTAAATATGAGTTAATTGGTTAACTTTAATGTAAAGGATCACACTATTTAAACAACTTTTATAGGGTTTGCTAACAGTTTTAATATTGTGAAAAAATGAATGGAGGAAGCCAACAGACACGGGACGTGATTGGTAAAAATACATTCCAATACAAATTGGTAACAGCATCAACACAGGCTTCATTAAAATGATCCACACTGAATTTCCAATAAAAGAAATGTCAATGTAATTATTACATTTCTGTGTTTCCTGACAGGCTGTTGATTCATTTTGTATTGTTCCTTGTCCTCATGTTATCTCACATAAAATGATCCCATTCAGTTTCACACAGGGAAGACAGCACTGGTATTGGATTTGTAGTAGGCAGGTTCCCTATGTTGAGGAACAGTTTCAGGGATGAAAAAACTTGGATCGCCGTATCGGTTGTAGTGAATGAGCTAATACACGCAACAACTTAATTTGGTCTTCACGGTTCTTTAAAGTTAGATTTAACTGAGAGATTCCAGTCTTGAATATAATGTAAGAAAAGTGTAACTTGAGGATGGTGTGTCTGAGATATTTTACAGCTCTCACTCACACACATCTGATATCTTGTTTTCCAAGATTGACATGAGTAAATCTCTGGCATCGCTTGAACTTTAAAATACGACACTCCTTACATTTGTCTGCAACATATCTACAGTACGTATAGCACATCTGGCTTTCGAGCTCAGAACAAATATTGCAAGCGTACTTACAAACACACAATTCACATTACTACATTTTTGTTTGAAAGTGCGTCAACTCTCCTATGAATACACCTGACATCCACACTAATGCAGAGTTTTACAACCGTTTAATACTTTGGAAATGCTGCTGGTCCCGTTTTAGCTTGAAAACTCTGGACGATCTTTAGGAACGATGGCATAGACGCTCACACCCACATGCTGATGGTCTGTTCAGTGTTTCATGTGTAGGAGACAAGCTACTATTCGAGCAGTTCCTATGACACCAGCACACGCATGCCCAATGTGCATGAGCAAGATATTGGGTAGTTATTCGGCCCGAGGCGTAACCAAGGTGTTTGTGTGGACAGAGTTATGTGGATTTGGTCTTAGGTTTTCCCAGTGGTTACATATACATGTTATAGGTGTTCCCTGTGCATTCATTTTAAACCTGAGACAAATTTTTTATGTTTCTATCTTCAAGGTGCACTCACACGTACAGTAGTAGCTCTCTGTGAAATTAAAATACACATCATCACCTCCACGTCATTCAACTACACCTGCAGAGAGTAAGGCTACATACATGTTGTCATTCGTTATGTTTTCCATAGACATGTAGGTTGAAGTGATTGCAACGAGATGCAAGAGTTCACTTCCCCTGGGCCTCTGGTTTCGGTGCAATATGGACGACTCTCCTACTGGTTAAGAGAATCATTTTGTGTACGTTTGCTTTGCAGCAATTGTTATGGCTCAACTTAATTTGTATGGTTGAGGTACAGTGAGGGGATGCTCATCACTGCTTGTGGATACTTTGTTATATTGCTATAAGGCGAAGCGTCACACAGTAATATGTTTTTCCATTTATAATATGAAATTAAGGCTGTGTACAGGACTGAGGCTGAGGTTAACTATCATCGACTGCTTGTCAATATTTCTTTTGTGTGAATGAAACACATTCTTATCATGTAACAGTTTACCTGATGATAATAACTGACGAGAAGCCATTGTGTATCTACACTTACATCACATCACAGCTATGGCTATACACCCTCAGGGAGGTATACTGTACATATGTTCAATATTAGGAAACTGATGGCGAGTATATATCTTAAACTGCTCATGAGACGAGAGTATTCTCTACCTCGCTGCATTACAACCCACACTACTCTACTGCAAGTACACTCACCATGCATTAGTCAACCAGTGCAGCTTTTCAGTGCAGACCCAATCGTAAAGACTCACACGTACACACACATGCATGCACACAGGTTTGCTGTGGCAGTCTCCATCCAAACAGTGATGAGAGGAAACGGTGCTGAAGCCACTATATGTTAGGACATATATGTGCTGACATCCTGCCTCAGCTGCAGACGCTACTGCATGACACGACTGAATCCACAGCCTCTATCTAATACATTACTGAAAATGATGCACAGCCACTTAGAGCTGGAGTTATATATATTGGACATTTCCTTCTTTAGATGCAATGAATCGATATTCCGTTCCAGTGCTGGGCTATCAGTCCGTGCAGAGTGCTTAAAATAGAACAGGGACGTAAAGCTCGAAGAGTGCCTTGCTTAGGTGGGTCGCGCTATCTTTCTTGCTGCCAATCTATGCACGCAGCTCCATGCAGGCCAGGCAGAGAACGTGAGAGAGGCATTCGTTTCAAGTTTGTGCTTTTTTCTGGTCGTGGAGGGGAGCAGGTTGGACGTGGGCTGGTTCCCGTTGCCGATCGCAGCGACAAATAAATCTGGTTGGGGACACGTTTCTCCATGCATGTACGGTGGTGATATGGAGGAGGCAGGGGTGGATGCACACAGTGAATCTAAGTCACTCTTGATTCAAAATGACATTACACAGGCACCTTTTTTCTACCCTGTTATAGGCCCACTGGTTCTATAACCGCCTGTGAGATGTCTGTTGCAGGAGCATTGGCCTACATACAGTGCATAAGGCTGGGGAAGGCTCAACCGCACCCCTGAGCTGCAAACAGCAGCTGTTGAGATGGATGCTGCACAGATGAAAGCCAACAGGGAGGGCTTTACTTTTACTATTCTCAAAGCCAGGCGTCAGCGAAGCCTCCTGCAGTTCTCCTGCTGCTGCATCTATCAATGAAATAATTCAGGCCAAGTCCAAACCCTCTCCGCTTGACTCATCGGTGTGAACGGTCGTGATGACATTATGGAGACGGGCTAAGATGAGGAAGTTGTTATTCTTCCATCTGAGTGGAGTGTGATGCTGCTTGATTATGGGGAATGGTGACACACCTTCATCCTCCCACAATCCTCCTCTTCCTCCCTCCTGAGCAGCTTAACCCTGACCCACCAGTCTCTCAGGAGCATGTGAGAATCTGCAAACTGGACGTGAGCCGGATCTAATTTGGCCCCATGCACAGAGGTGCTGCCTGTATGGGTTTGTGAGCGAGTGAGTTCTGAGTGGAGGGACCTGCAGGATGTACACATACACACACACACACACACACACACACACACACATGCATGATCAGGTACACTGGAGTAGAGAAGAAGTCCTGATGCTGAGACATTTGATCCATAGGAGAGATGGAGGTGAATGGACTTCAGGCCCAGTCTCTCGCTCTCTCTCTCTCTCTCACACACACACACACATTCATACACTCTCTCTCTTTCACAACACACACACACACATTCATACACTCTCTTTCTCCTCTCTCTCTCTATCTCTCCCTCTTACTTTAACATGGCCTCCTCCTTCGCCTCCTCCTCCCGTTGCCGAGCCAGCACAGCCATGATGATCTTCCTCTCATCCTCTGTCAGATGGCTCAGGTCCGGTTCCGGGATGGCCGGGGCGACGGGTGGGCGCGGGCCGCCCCGAGGGCCCACCGAGGCGAACATCTTCCCCACCACCTTCCTCTCCTCCCTCCCTCCTCCTCCTCCTCCTCCTCCTCCTCGCCTCGGTCGGGATCACGGATAGAAAACCCGCTGGCGGAGTCCACGGATCACGACATGGCCCACGGACACAGCGGCGGTTGGAGCGACTGATGCGGAGTTCCCATCGCGGTGGCGGGGGGCAGCCAGGGCGGCAGCGGCAGCGGCGAAGGCGGCGGCGGCGGCAGCAGTGTCGGTGCTGGCTGTGGTAGTAGTAGCAGTGATGGTGGTCCCGGTTGCCGTCTTTCAGCCTCTGCTTCTCCCTCTTGCTGCTCGGCTGTCTTCTCCCCCCACCCCCCTCCCACCGCCCGCCCGCCCGCCTCTGCCCTCCACCACCTCCGTTTTACGGGGAGCCCATGTCACCGGCTGTCGGTAGGGATGCTGGCACACGGGAGGGGGATCTTGCTTGCTGTCCTCGGCCAGGCAGAGAGCGGAGGAGGGTCCCTAATGGCGGCTCGGGGCTCCGCTCGGTCCGGTGGGCTTGTCCGTGATGCTGCGGGGCGAGGCGGCGACTTCTTGTTGTGCAGCGCCGCCGCTGATGCTGATGCTGATGATGCTGATGCTGCTGATGCTGCCGCTGTCAGGGAGACGGAACCGTCAATGGGACCGCAGCCCCTCAAGCGCGCTCACTTCTCCTGCGGCGGGAGCGCGCAGCCCTCATTTGAGAATGGGGGGCTCCACTCGCCGTTGAGATGCGCGCTCACGCCAGCCTATAGCACACGCAGGAAATGATGGGTTTCTCAAAGGTGCATAGTGGGTCATCCCATACATAGACCATTTTAATTAGCTCATTAGATAAGTGATAGAAGTTTTATAGCTAAATGATAAGCCCCATGGATAGATAGATAGATAGATGCTTTGTTATTTATTATTGCATTATGAATAACTGGTAAATTTGTGTAAATTGTATTTAATAAACATATCACATTATTCTGATTCACACTGGTCATACAGTGATCCAAGTGCATTTTGCTGCTAATTTAAGGTTTTTAAATTAGTTCATAGGAAGCATAATACTAGCATAATTGGTATATACTCCAACTAATAACTAGTAAATGCTCAACCTGCAAGAGTGTCAAACATGATAACAATTTAAATCCATCATAAAGTCCAAAAAATAAACTATGCCCACTGTATGACTAACTTGGATAACTTAGTATCGCATGCAATCCTATAGAACCATTTTCTATGGATGAAACCCTTCACAGTAAGAGTGTGTGCACTCTCCTCCTCCCTCCCACCACTCATTGCGTTTTGCAATGACGCGCATCCCTCTTTTTTGTCCTCCCTCCCTCCATTGCTTCCTTCCTTCAGTCCGTCTTGCTTATATCCATCCTTCAAACACTTCCCACCACACACGCGCACACACACACACACACACACACACACACACACACACACACACACACACATTCTTGTAGTTCTGTCTCAGTGAGGACACTCACTGGTATAACGCATTAGCCCCTTACTCTAACCTTAACCATCACAACGAATTGCGTAACCCGTATCTAAATCTTATTCTAACCCTTACCATAATAAGTCTTGACACTCAAACATGCCTTTGAAAAAGTGAGGACCTGCCAAAATATCCTCAAGTTCCAAAAATACCCTGACTCTGTAGGGTCTATGCTCAAAATAGTCTTCACAGATATACAGGCACACAGACAAACAAGCACACAATATTTCTTAATAAAATAATACAATGTGCAGTGTGAAGGGTTGGTGTTTACCACAACGCTATGCAAATGCATGACTATAGGTTGACATTTACAGCATGTCAGTATACAACATTTTAATTATGGACTGTGTGGTCTAGGGGCTCCCAAACATTGGTATAGAGGTTCTAGGGGTGTGAGTCACAGTGGCAAAATATAAATCAAACATACAGTACAATATTAAAGGCAAGGTCATATACTGAGTCACTATAGTCTAAATTTCTAAACAAATAATAAATTATATTCTTGGTCACAGACCCAGGTTTGGCAAAAACACAAACAAATATCTGAGCTGCCTATAATTATTAATTGTTAGCTATATGACTTTCACACTGGTAATTAGACTATACATCTTTTGGAACCCTCAAGTACCCAAACTCAACACTGTTAACCAGCCGAGTCCTGGTCAGACAGTTTGACTTGACATAACTGACTTTGTATTTTAGCCCAATAGCCATCAGCTCACTCACTGGGCAGCAGGCCTACTCACATCTACTGAACTGCAAGTGTAGCGTGGTGACTCATCATCATCATTGTTCCTGCTGTATGTCGCTGGTGCTCTTCATCCCTGTCCGTCTCCTGTCTCCTCTGTAGCTCGGCACAGCTCCTACCCAATCCATCCTTACACCTGCTGTGGAAATGAAGCGCTTTAAAGCTCCTGTGCTTCTGTCGGAAGAGAGAAGTTTCGAGTGTGACTGCTGGATTTGTTGCCTCTCAGCCAGCAAACTCATCTTTTGTTGTTTCTGTGTTCTGATTTGAACACCTCATGTTATCAAATCCATTGTTATCTGCTAACACATCCAAGCCAACAAAAATATGTTGAATAACATTTCTGACATGCAACACACACCTGCTTGACAAGTTCAACAGTTCTGACTCATTTTACAGGAGGTTTCTATTGATGGCAGAGAAAGCCTTAGTGTGCACTGCCTCATTTCCAAAAGCCACTACTCAATAAAATAAAAGCAATCAAGTACTACTACTACTAATAATAATTTAGAAATGGTTGCAATTTGGAGACAAATTTTAATAAAATATTGATACAACAGTAGTAGTATACTACTACTAGGCCAACTACTACTTCTACAACTACTACTACTGTGACCACAGTTACTACTTCTTCTAGAAGTACCTGCAGTTCTACGACTATTTAACTTGTTACTAGTAGCTTACTATAACTATACAATACTATGCTATACATTCTACTATAAGAATTATTACTAATAAAATAATAAATAAAACGACATGTAATTATGAAAAAACATACAGGTCAACAAGTTAATCTCTACACACGCATGTCTGCAGAGCTTTAGCTGAGCAAAGGCTTTACTTTTTAATTTGTACTCAAAATATACATAAAGATACACAACAAAAGGAAAAAGAAATTAAATAAAGAATATATTTGAGTGCTTGTGGGATGAGCCGTAAAATAAAACATACAATGTTTATATAAAATATTCAGTTTGTTGAAAGCTGTTCAAAGCATGGTGGCCTACTAGTGAATTTACATTTAGGATTCATATAATTACATTAGTCAGATTAATCATATAAACAATGTGGGTGTCTTTCTGTGTCCAATCTTCGAGGAAACTTAAAAACACAAAGTCGTTTACTAATTCATTCTCATTTGTTTTTAATGATCAGTGTCTGATTCAATCTAAATGGAGGATAAATGACATGTAAGCGTGTTTTATTTTGAAAACGTCAAATCCCGGAAATGCTGTTGTGTTTACAGCCTCATGAAGCCGTCGGTGATATCGATGCAGTGCTCATGGTGGAGAGACTGACACAATCCGTGGTTCCTCATGAGAGCACCGTCAATATCTGGTCCAGCCTCAGACTGTCATTAATAACCAGCACAGAGCTTCACATGTTCGAGTCCCGTTAAACTGCGGTCGGACAGGACAGGGTGCAGGGTGAGTACCGCCGGACCGTCATGTTTGCACCGGTATTAATTACCAACCTGTTTATCTGGTAATCTGGTTCATAAAAACTCCACCGTGTCCTCCTGCAGGGTCTCCTTGTCGAACACAACACTGAGCAGTTCTTGTTGAATTTTAATGTAAACTGGGTGAATTCTGCTCATCTGGGACATTCTTTGCCCAATTTTGACTTGTGCGATTTATTCTGATATCTGTTTTACACATGAGATCAACATATTATACCTTTCTGTAATCCAGCAGAGGTTTTCTAACCACACCAGCAGAAAGAATGGAGACATCCCAGGGGGAGACAAAGTAGAAAATGCTGCCTGAATTTGATAATCTGGGACAGGTTGCTTTGTAATCTGGGACACTTTGTATACATCTTTCATGCGTTTTGCATGACAAGCTCAATATGACCAATTTTCAAAAAGCCATATTTAAAAATGACAGACAGCTGACTAACACAATGTATATTATTCAAAGAAATGTAATTAATTCATTCTGACTTATGAAAGTCATATTTATTCATAAAGGACCCTAGCCTAAATAAAGAAACTAAACATTCTATTAAAGGTGTATCACATTAAAAAAAAAATCTATTAAATTTCAATCAAAAGCAAGATAAAATAACAATAACACATTTGGTAATTCATTATTGGGTTAGGGGTAAAAAAAATGGGAGGAGAAAAATGTGTTTACTTTTGGTTTTGTCCAGGTGTGTGTATCTGGAGACAAACTCCCACAGAGACACAGCTTATGACAGGAAACACTAATTTAGTGACCAACCTTCCACAATAAGGCAACTAAATAAAATAGCTCACATAAATTACATTTAAATAGATAAACGTTACACTATAACAACTAACTGGATAAAGTTGATGATAATAATAAATATTTTAGTTCATAAGATATATTATTAGCTATCTATCAGCTATATATTGCTTGTTGTGAGTCTTTTTTCTTCTATAGTATCGATAATCGTGAAAACCGTGAAGCCGTGATATTTCCTCGGACGATCATGGCACCAAAATGTCATATCGTGACATCCCTAGTTTGTGTCTTTTTCCTTCCTTAGTATCAATAATAAAGTGTAGAATATCGTGAAACCGTGATATTTCCTCTGACAATTATCGTTGCACCAAAATGTCATATTGTGACATCCCTAGGACAGACTCTTCTGTGCTCTTTGAATCATCACCTAATAAGCTAACTGAGTATGTGCTATAACTAACCAGACAATCATATTAACAGACAGGGACAGACAGTATTTACCATTAACACCTGTCTGACAATATGTTACATCTAGTCCATAAATGTATATTTCCACCATTTTGAGAACTTAAATGACTGTCCCCGATTACCCAAAGCATGGTGTCCCACTTTATCAATCATGTTTGATAAAGTGGGACAACCTGGAGAAAAAAACCCTGAAACACATTTTCCACAACTTGTGATGCTTGAGAACACCACAAACATAATTTGATAACAATAAGGAACATTGCCTTATTTATGACAGATTTATATCCTTCACATTAATCTTATGTCATGGACCTTATCATGCAATTCCAAGAGGGGGCCATCTGATTGACACTTGCCCCACCCCTTTCTGTGACATCACCACTATGAAGTCATATGATTTCACTCACATGATATCCGTGCTAAAGTCCTGTTGACTATAGATTTAGTTAGAACAGAAAATAAACAGACTGAAGCTGAGTTGTCTAATATTAGCCAATGTCCCAGATTAACACCCTATATCCTTTAAAATGGTAAATATAGCCATTTTAACATTAGGTTTTATTTCGCCTCATGCTGGCGCCAGTGAGACCACTATAAGTTTATGGTATATGGCTCATTGGACTCGCATATTTAATACCAGACTTTATCTATCTGTTGTTGTTTCAATGGATTAGCCATTAAAGACAAGAAAAGCTTGTAGCATTGTTAAGGTCTGCTCAAAGATCATTGGAGTCAAGTGATGTATGTTCACTCTGGAAGAATCAGGTGAAAAAGAAGGGAAGAGTATTATCAGCCAACCTGATCATGTTTTGTCTCATGAGTTCACAGTGATACCTTTAAGATAATTATGTACCTCCGAGGAGAACTAACCTCCAAATCTTTCATTCCTTCTGCTATCATGCTGCTAAACTCAGACAGTAGTCATTTTAAATGACATCTTTTATGACTGTGCCTTTTACATGATAACACATGTAACAAATGTCCTTAATTATTGTCTTTTTAATTGCAATTTATTTTCCATCCTTGAAGTTCACAGAAAAATGAAAATGCACTCATTATCTACTCACCACTATGCCAATGGGGGGGTGGGTGAAGTGTTTGAGTCCACAAAACACTTTTGGAGTCAGGGGTAAACAGTGTAGCAGCCCAATACAATACAATTGAAGTAGCTGGGGACTGCTTATTCAAACAGAAAAAAATAACTGAAAAAAATGTTCAAATTCGACTCAGATTTTCTCCTAATTTCTACTTTACGATTACTTGGAACTTGATTTGTCATTGGCAGAGATTAACTTAAACAAGAATTAGGTGAAAATTCTTTGTCACCAATTTTTAAAAATAATATTTTATAATTGCAAGCTATGAGTGCCATAATGAAAATAGTTAAGAGTGATGTTTATATTGATATATTTTTCTTCCATACCTTGGCATGTACATATTCAAGCCACCAGAAAAACAAAAGCAAAATGCTTTATCTGACAGTCCAAACTATTAAACAGATATAAAGTTTTAGTTTTTATGAACTACTTTCAGACCATTTTCAACTCTTAAGATTTAGTGATATGTGCAGAAAATTAAACTGTTGAAAAAACGCTAGTTCCTCCATCTTGAGTCACATTCTCCCGCCTTACCTTGTCAGGTGATTGACATGTTGCCTGTGGTGGTGGTCCATGGAGGGGCGGGTCATATCCCAAAGGAGCGGTCGGAGAGGTCCACTTCAGGGGTGTGCTCAGCAGTCCGAGCAGGGTACGCCATCCTCCGGGGAGGGGGCAGCAGCATGGATGCAGTGGTGGAGGCTGTGTCCCAGCTGGAGAATAATCCCTCCTTCAATGCAGGTAATGTAAAAACACAACACAGGTGTACATAAATAACTATTCCCATGATGATGTCACCAGCAGACACGTTGTTCAACCGATTCAATTACTTTTATAACAAACCACTCAAACTCAGAGAGATGACAATCTATTTATTTTGACCAATAAATGACCAAGATGTGTTGTGGTGCTAGCAAAGCTAAAGAAAAATCAGTGTTGATATGTTGTTAGGGTTAGGGTTAGACTCAGCTGAACACCCCTCACCTCACCCTCCCCTTACAAACATGAAAAAGAACCTGTGGTAGCCTTTATTGTCATAAAAACTCAAAAGGTGTTTAGTTTGTCCAGTCTGGACTAATGTAAAAAACATGGCGGCCTCCGTAGAGAGGGTCCCCTCCATGTAAATATAAAGTATTTAAATATAAAGGGCCTTTTCTGGGGTAAAGAAAACTACAGTTCATACAATTTAGATGAAATGAACTCGTGAAAACATCATGAGGATTATTCTCCATTAAATTTCTGCCAATAGATCCCTTTCACCTAAATCTTACACACTGGACCTTTAATCAGACATTGGACAATAATGCATGTGTCATGTTTGGTTTTGCTCGTCAAGAATCTTTGCATATGCACAACTACAACAACTCGTAGATCTCAGTTCAGTAGGTATCATATTGCACAACTTATATTAATAAATTATTTTTTGTTTAAAGGTTCAGTATGTAGAATTGAGTCATATTTAGTATTGAATATTGCAGCCAAATGAATATTTCTCACATCCTTTCAAGTGGTACCCAGGTATATTTCTAACATGTGAAGGTTCCTCTATAGAGCCAGTGTTTGGTTTATCCATTGTGGGCTACATTTGTAAAAACATGGCAGTGCAACATGGCAAGCTCCACGCTTCTAATGCAAATAGAGAGGTTCACTCTAAGGTAATGATAACACAGCGGCTCGTAGTTTCAGGTGATTATACACTTATGAAAACATAACTATGAATATCCAGTTTCAATTCTGCAAATATGTCTGCCCACATCCTATAAAACAGACCTTTAATGTGGAGGATAGAGGTGGATAAAGAGTTCAGTGGTCACTGATGCCACTAATCAAGATTGAGGTTATCAAGATTCATACATGTAAAGTGCAAGATACAGAAATTCTCATTAAGGAAACATATGAGTCAAATCCAAAACCTGAAGAAGCCTGCAGCATCCTCTTCACATTACTGCCAGTGTATCAGACCAAACCTGGCCGTTCAGGCAAAGTTTAAACAAACAACAACATGCAACTATTTTACCTTCAAATATCAGCTACAAAATCATTATGATGGCACACTGACTTTTAATAAGGTAAATGTTTCATTTACCATTTCTTTTCCACTCTCCAATCCCCTGTTCTTCCTCTATATCATTTTGTGGAGTGGGAACCATGTCAAATGAGAAGTGCGTAACTGAATGATGGCCAGTGGCTTAAACTGGTGCAACCAGGTCCAACGAGTTCAGGAATTAAACTGTAGTGTAGATCAGTTTGTGATAATATGACATCATTATTAAGTTTATTATGTTTATTTTTGATGATTAGCAAGGGAATTCGAAATCATAAAGAATTCTAAAAAGAGTTTTCTGTATTTTAAGAGTAGCAGCTCTTCTGATTTGGAAAGTCAGGGATCATACTTCATTCAATCAGTGGGACTACGTAGTCAGAGCTTCAGTCAAGATCATAGGGTCAAGACATTGATGGACTGTCTTTACTGTACATAAAATAACTTTTACACTCAGAGGTAAACCGAATTAAATACCACTGATGGCATGGAGAGGAGCATGCATTTCCTGTTCTTGATAATGTTGAATAAAAATAAGCTCACCTTGGTGAAGCCAGTGTTGACTCTGCTGTTACATTAAGGAATGAAAAGTAGTAGCTCCACTCTGACCAAACGTCACCTCCTCACAAAAAAAACCTTTATCCCCGAGAGGCAAGACACCAAAGAGTTTCTTACATCATCTTTCAGGGTGTGGCTCAGTGCTGAACGTCAAAGGGGAGGTAGAGATGGATGCTATCGTGATGGATGGGAAGACACTGGGAAGTGGTGCAGTCTCTGCTGTACGCAACATAGCCAACCCTGTTCAGCTAGCACGACTGGTTATGGACAAGGTGTGTACACATGCTATATCTAATCAATGGGTCAGGTTGTACTCACATAAAATGTAAATATAAAAATTGTACAACATGTGTGTATATGTACTGTATCTACTCATTCATTTAATAATTGTGCATAAGCATGACTATCTTTACAAACCTTATTTAACTCCTACATTCTGCGTTTAATCTGAAGATCCAAACTGAGAGTAGATGCAGGTGTCTATGTGTGTAGCTTCAAAATGATAAACACAGAGCTACGTCTCAGCTTTGCTAATATTAATAATGTTTTAAGGTTTTACAGCAAATTCAAGAAATTATGTCTCCAGATTGAAATAATGTAGAACCATATTTATGACTGCTGTGTAGTTGCTCTGGTTTTCACATGTAAAGAGGCTTTGTTGTAGTTAAGTGAAGCATTTTATAGATGTGCACTTTGTTCTGTGTCAGACCAGCCACGCGTGTCTGACAGCAGAGGGCGCCAGTCAGTTCGCCCGTGCCATGGGTGTCCCTGAGGTCCCCCTGGAGTCCCTCATCACAGAGTACTCCCGTATGCGCTGGAAAAAGAACTTGGCTCCCGATGCCAACCCTGTGGAGAGCCAAATGTGAGACATGACATGACTTTGAATTATTAGCACACATTTCAGTAGTAGAAGTACCCAGAGTCCTTGCAGTTAGAACCTGAAGTACAACTTTTGTTTATTTTGACCATAGTTTTTCCACGGGAAAAAAACATTTCACAAATCCAAAGATTCAGAGAGACATTTTGAAATACTCCTGCTGTTTAATCAACTTCTCGTTGGCGTTGATGCATTTTTTATATTCTCTATGTTCAAAACACTCATATACTGTAGTTCTTTCCATTTGGGGGTAGCACAGTGGTTTTCCGGCTTAGTTTAGTTGGCTTCTTCCCATAGTCCAATGACATGCAGGTTATTTGGTGACTCTAAATTGCCCTTAGGTGTGAGTGTGTATCCTGGTGTCAGCCCTGTGACTGATGGGCGACAAGTCAAGGTGCCTAATTCCCATTGCCAGCTGGGATCGGCTCCAGCCCCCCAGCGACTCTCAGGTTTAAGTGGCTGGATGGATGCTTTCCATTTGGCTACGGTGGCTCCTTATGTCCCTCAATCAGGCCTAATAAGCTGCTTTTAGAAATGCACTGAACTCCAGAGAACCTCCGGACTTTCTCCGCAGGGGCTGTATTTGTTAGAGCCTCCAGAGTTTCTTTGGTCTTTCTCCAGCTGGCTCCCGAGTATGGAGTCTGCAGAAAATGCTGATGTGAGAACAAAGCAGTTGGGGGGTGGATGACGTATCTAACAGATGCAAAAAAGAAAAAAACAATACAAATATCTCAGTAAGAAAAGCTTCGCCACACACGCGGAAGACACAGATGAAGATGTCAAAAGAGTTTTTGGTGACACATGTTGTGACAGTGCGAAAAGGCAAAATCCAGAGAAAGTCCGGATCCTATTCTCATTTTGCTGAGACAGCAATCAGATCAGCTGACCAATCACTGAACAGTTCTCATTTCAAAGCACTGTCTGGTTAAAAAAAAGACTTGGAGTATGTTTTTGTAATGCAGTAAGCATATGGATGGTTCCTTTTTTGTTGTTGTGGCTCTGGGTCATCATTAGAAGACACTGTGAACCACTGAGAGTCCCAGCTGTCCACAGCTGTGTCAGCTTGAAAAGAGCAGGACACAAACTTCTCACAGTCATTGTTAAAGCCTGCAGTCAGTGAGGACTGGATACTCAGAAGAAAGATTGAATTAGTCTTCCTTTGACCTGGCTTTAGCTGGTTATTGTAGAAACTTACTTATCAGTGTTTTAACATTCGTCCTAAATACGTGTGTGAACGCACCCAAATGTGTCCTCAGTGTGTCCTGAGATCCATCCTATCGCTAGCACCCTGTTTTCACACAGCTCTCTGTCATTATGTGAGTCAACCAGAAGTGTATTCATTCCTATTGGAACCTCTGTGGTCTCTGGTGAAACTCCTTTCCCCTGGAATTTTCCATGTACAATGAAAAAATGTCACTTTTGCGGTGGATTTCGGACGGACTGTATGCACCTTGTCACAGGAAGTCAGCATAATGGTGGACGTTCAGAGGTGGTTTAGGACGCATGTGGCTACATTTTTTCGCTGTATAAACACAAATGCAACCTGGTCCACATGAAGGACTGTCTACTCATCTAATGTCATCTGAGCCTCTACAGTTTCACAATGAATATAAAGTATTTTTCCACTTCCCAATGACCATATGTTGATTCTTTTTTAGCCATTGCCACAAAATCAACACTGATCAGCACATAATTATTTCTATTTTGATTTTGATAAATGGGTCAAATTTTATTCCATAGAAGAGCTGCCTGCAGCTCATTGATTCACTCAGCCCCTCCAGACTCCTCAGACACATCTGTATTGTCATTAAAAACAACATCGCCTGGTCAGAGACGACGTACTGATTCATTTTAACATAGAGCAGAGAAGTGGGACCCGATCACAAATTGTCACAGGAGACACATTCAGGACACATTTGAATGTGAAGAGATTCACTTAGTGCTGTCCACTTGTGACGGAATCTCTCAGGACTAATACTAGGTCTGAATAGGACCTTCAGTGTTCATTAGAATCACATGAAGTAAGTCAAATGCGTTCTGCTTTTTCTTTGATGTTTCTTTGTGCAGGGGGAAGATGGGCACAGTCGGAGCTGTGGCAGTGGATAGCGAGGGAAACATAGCCTGTGCAACATCCACCGGTGGAATGCTGAACAAGATGGAGGGAAGGGTGGGCGACACACCCTGCATAGGTCAGACTGCACATGTCGAGCTTGGTAGTTTAGACCATTTAATGAAACATGACTGGAGAAACAGTCAGAGCCCTGTCTTCAGCAGTCTGTTGGCCTATGACCAGTCCGAGTTTGTAATGTGTAGTCAGTCAGTAAAAGAAGTGCACTTGGTTAATAAATGACTGACTTTTGTTTTCTCTAACAACAGACTATAAACTGTGCTTACACATACTGTGCAATACGATACAACCAGTGTAATGCTGACCAGTTCATATTCATCATGTCAGATGAAGACCGGCTCATACCAATGACCAAATGTTGCACGTACTTTGAGGGAATGAGGGTCTGAAATGATCTCAGGATTGTTTTTATTTTCTTAAGTTCAGTAAGCAGCAGCCAGTGGATTTTGGCCATGTCAGCCCCCTGCAATCTGTCAAATCAGTCAGTGAATGATTAAACTGTCATGAGTCAGTGGACGGATCACAGCCTTGCTCTGAAATACACGTCTGCAGTGACCAATGAAGCCTCTCCGGTCAAAACTGTTCAATAACATGTTGAAGCATCAGTGTAATGTGAAAAAAGTCATCATTTTCATACAAGACACAAACATTTTAAAGCAGTTTGCTTGTCATTGGTTGCCTCTGCAGACTGGAATATTCATAGATATAAATTCTTCATCTTTTTATGATTGATACACATTAGATTAGTACGCCCTGGTCAGGTTGCCAATCTATTCTACACTTCATCATTCATGATGTGTTAAAATGTTGGTCAAATATTACTGCTACAGCGCGACCCAGTGGCTGAATGGTAAAGGTGCATATTCCATGAGCACATACTTATGGTGCATACACTTTGAGCTGCTGGTTCCTGGTGAAACTCCATTCACTGTCTGTCTTCCACCTTCTCTCACCCTGTTTGTTTTCTATCTTTGACAGTGATATCAAATAAAGGCACAAATTCCAACCAAAAATCCTAAAAAACAAACAAGCAAATGTACTCGTCTCCTATATGGTGAAACTGGGAAACAGCAGAAGTTTTGAAAATTAGAATAATTAGCCACAGTCAAAGTTGACTGTTTTAGTAAAGCTCTATTGTTCTAATCAACATCATTTTTGACAAAAATATATATATTTCTATCAATATTCAGATAACCCCTTTGTACACTACCCTATGAGCTAACTGGTAAGAATAGTTGAGTATTTAGCAATTTAAGAGACGAATATACATTATTCTTCAGTCGGTGGAGAACAAAACAGAGAGTGACTATTGGACTTGCATTAATCAAGTGGCAATAAAACAATATTAATGTAATCCCAAAATGAAGTGTTAACCCTGTAGGTTATTTATAGCTTGTTTGTGCTGCACCAAACTGGTTTAATTATGTTTTCAATATTCACACATTTACTTACATGTCTTCACTGACTTGTTTTTCCCAATTCACGTTTCAAAGTGACTTTTCCTCAAAAGTTAAATAAACATCTGGATGTTGGATGAACATTCACTGGTGAAATAACGTGATCGTGATGTTTTGTGTTTGTTAGGCTCTGGGGGTTATGCTGACAACCAGACGGGAGCAGTGTCAACAACGGGCCACGGAGAAACCATCATGAAAGTTACACTGGCAAGACTCATCCTGTTCCACATGGAACAAGGTGATGTACACACACACACACACACACACACACATACACACACACACACTGCCATCTTACGGTAGTGATGTCACTTTGTTGTGTGGAGCTGTAGTATCATCCATACACTCGCCCAACCACTTGCAATTCAATCTTAGCTGTTAATCATGACATCTCACTCAACTACCAAAAGCATAAACTAAATAAAACCAAACTTAAATGACTAAAAATATCAGAGTGATAAGAACTGCCTAAAACATTTGATGTGTAATTGGAATTTATTTAGGTCCATGTGTCATCTGTTAACATAGGGGAAGCAGGGTTTATGACCTATGCTGCAGCCAGCCACCGGGGGGAGCAAAATGATTTTGCTTCACTTGTCGTCCATTTTTATATGTAGTTACTGACCAAACTTAGAGTTTGTCCGCAATGATCAACATGATTTGATGGTTGGTATGAGATTTGATGTCTTGATGGAATTTTCCCTCTGTCTGTAATTCAGTGGAACAAACAGGGTCCTATGTTAAACCACAGTGAACATGATGCAGCTGCTCGCAGGCCCACAGACCACTGTGACCACTGACACCTTGATAAACATTTCATCCTGGTTAACAACCTCACTTCCTCTCTCCGTTCTCAGGTCAGTCAGTGGAGGCCGCTAGTGACTTGGGCCTGGCCTACATGAAGACCAGAGTGGGTGGTCTGGGTGGGGTGGTGACTGTGGACCCCCAGGGCAACTGGGCCGCCCGCTTCTCCAGCCTGCAAATGGCCTGGGCTGCAGCGCAGAAAGACACCCTGCACTATGGCCTGTACACCGGGGAACACTTTACGCAGAGCATCGACAATCCACAGTGACACAAAAATACAACACGTTGGTTTTAGCATTTTCTAAATCCTTGTGTTTATTGACAAAAATAAATCATTTAGATTAATGCTCATGTAAATAATTAGGTTAGGTTTACTGATAAACAGCGGTATTGATTATAACTACACTCCACTTACCTCACATATGGATACATGTAAAGTGAGTAGTGAGAACACAGTTATTTCTGTTGATTGGTTAGTAGAACTTATTGAAGAAACATGCAGAGAAACTGGTGAAGTTATCTACAGACTCTCACCTGATCATTAAAACAGACATCAACAGGAATGTATGGAAACTCATGAGACTTCCAGATAAAGTTAGATGATCATCTGTATGTAAAGATGGACGACATGTGTCCACTTCCTCCAACTATTCAGAAATGAACAAACTTATCAGTCTGCTGTGGAGCTCACTGAACTGGAGCAGGAGCTGTGTCACACTGGAACTACTTTGTCACAAACTCAGGTGATGGATAATCCAACTTCAAGGCTAACATCTAGCTAATGTAAAGCTGTAATCATAAAGGCACTTTTTAATGAAGACTGATTTGTGATCTGTGCAGAAGGAAGTTAGAGGTTTACTTGTTTGTGTGTCTTTTTGCATCTTTGGTTAAAATGTGAATTTTATTCAAATATGATGGTATGATTGACTGGCGTTATTGATTTTGCAAAATATACATTTTCACATGGAATATAAGCTTTTTGTGAATTTCTCAGTTGATTGTATTTAACATGAAGGGCCAGTTTTACTACTGGGAAACTTAACATAATAACGTATACAAATGTTCATCTTTATTTTAAGTATTGAAG
Source organism: Paralichthys olivaceus (assembly GCF_024713975.1). NCBI lineage: Eukaryota > Metazoa > Chordata > Actinopteri > Pleuronectiformes > Paralichthyidae > Paralichthys > Paralichthys olivaceus. Next base: position 4,283,266 of record NC_091106.1, read on the forward strand.
TTACTGCTACACTTTGTATTTCCCAGAGAACAGGTAAAGCTCTGTGTTGTCTCAGAGGATTGTTCTGTAGTAGTAGTGTGAGGTGAAACATCATCTCTACATAGCTGAGCCAGTATTTGTGAAGTGCTGCTGATCACATTGTGTGTCTCGTGCTTCATTTTCCCATGAAGTCTGATGTGCAAGGCCCTGAGTGCATGTGTCACCTCTTTGCAGACACTAGATGGTGCTGTTTCACTACAGTTGCTGCTGCTGAGAATAAAGGGACCAACAGAGTCGACAGCCGGTGGCTTTTGTTGTAGCATCAGTCAAAGTCAGGAGCTGTGATGAGTGAAGCCTGAAGCGTCTCACATTAACACTTGTTTTCCTCTGTGTGATGGATTCCTGCTGTATTGTGATGTTGATAAACATGTGAGTTAGTTCACATGAGGATTTTTGAATCATATTTCAAAGTAGACAGCACACAGCATGAGTTCCTCTCTGAAATGAAGGCCTACAAATTGTCTTCCTCCTCTGACAGAGTGTCTTTTATAAGACTCTGTGCCCTGCCCTTAATGTTAACGTGTACTGTATTATACTATATGTGTTGGTTGTGTATTTTTAATAATATTTAATAATATTAATAAATTAATAATAAAGATATTTGTATAATATTTATCACAAACCTTTACCAAGATAAGTGAATTAAGGCAAATTTGATCAACCTGGTACTGTTGCGTGAATATCAGAAGTTCATAAAAATAAACAGTAGGTGGCGCTAATTCTTCAGTCAAGTGTCATTACACCAGGCCAGATACCATTCTGCCATATACAGACACTGGAGAAACCTTCCATCATAAAGTTTACTCTGGCAATACACACACACACACACACACACACACACACACACACACGAAGAACCATGAGATCCACTACAGTAGAGATCTTAATCATCCAGCAGGATAATTCTGTACATATGAATCCAATTGTTCCCTATTGGAAAAAAGAAAATATGCTTTAGTGTTTGTTTCACATTGCTTAGAACACCAGGCCTGTCTGAGTATCACAAGTGGTGAGTGAAGAGAGACAGTTACTGATTAGAAATTGTACAAGCAGCTTCAGAACATTGCAACAAAGCCCAGTGATCGGGACCAGTCAACAGAAATCTGTGCTTTCTCATCTGTTCTCCACCACTTCCAACAGATCAGTGAAATTTGACCCACAGTCCCTCTCTCCTCCGCTTCCTTTGTCTCTCCTCTGCCGTGTTTGCATTTTCATGTATACAAAACACACATTTACTCAGACGCGCAAACACTGCCTCTCTTGACCCCCACTCATTCCCTCACTAATGCAAATGCTATTTTACAAATGCTCTGTATACACAAGGAAGTAGTCTTCCTTATCCTGTCTATTAGGTGGAATTAGATTGAATTCATTTTCACTTTCTGACTCTGCCGCCAGAGAAGAGCCTAATGATCTCCTCTCGTGCCGCTGCTGCTGCTCACATGGTGCTGTCTAATGCATACACACTGTCTGAGGAAGGCAATAAATGCTTTCATCCCTGACCATTGTGTGTTTCATACCCCATTTGCCCATGACATCTGTGTGTTGAAGTTCACTGATGTGTGTGATTAAGCCTTAACTGTCGATTTTTATTGATATCGATTAACTTTGTAGACTTTCTCGAGGGCACTTCTTTTTTTTAAATATATATTACTGTAACTGCAATATGCGGAACACAAATGGTCCAGGACATATGAAACTGATTTTCCTTCTCTCTTAGATAGTTTAATAAATGTTCACATGACAATAGAAAGAAAGTTTTTTTTAAAACAATGAAAGGTTAGTAAATTGTCGAGGATAGATGGATCCGGTTAGACATTCATACTAACTGAACAGGGCCAGCGTTTGAAAAAAACAAACAAACAAACTGGTAAGACTACAATTTCACTTGATTATGTGAAAACACGTCACTTGATATCATCCAACTCTGCAGTCGCCCTCAGCACTAATGAGTGTTTTAGTTTTACATTTGCAGCTTTACTGTCATGATTCACTCTCACTACTCACATCTACATGGTGCACTATTTATCAGCTGAAGAGCCTGATTAGTTTTTTGGGGGATTAGGTGGAGACCAAAACTGAGTTAAAAGACGAGTGACTATTGGATGTATACTGTCAACTGTTAGCTAACATGCTCACTACGTCAACTTTTAAAGGGTTGTCAGTCGGCCAATAATATTTAGCCAGTGTGACCCTTCACAGACATATCAGTCTTAACATCTTGTTTGCCGATACTTTTCATAATTAACAATACAGAAAAGATTTACATTGTACATAAAAATGTTTGTTTTCTATATTATTTTCAAGTTGTAGGTACTTGGTTGCTTTTATTTATAATTATGTATGATAGTTTATGGTTAAACTGTAAAATATCAACCTTAATTTAATGTCTTTGTTATAAAGTGGGAGAGCACCTTCACCTGCACCACAGGATCAATCAGTGCAGGTGAGAGCTGTTAGCTGATTGATCCTCAGGTTTAAAAGGCAGCGGCTGAGCTGCCTCAAAAAGACGGGGAGGGAGAGACACTCAGGACTGACACACAGGACACTTTTGACTTGCATCTGCTGTAGTTGTGTTTGAATAGCACCATATTCATCTCTGGCTGTGTGTGGGAGACCCTGGTGGCATGGTTGACTGTCACACAGTTTTTAAGAGGTTTCCATTTACAGGTTCAATGTGTAGAATTGAGTGATATCTAGTGTTGAAGCTGCATGTTGCTGCTGAACACCCCTCACCTCACCCTCTCCTTCCAAACATGAAAAAGAACCTGTGGTAGCTTTAATTGTCATTTTAATGGATTATACTGTGACTATTTTCAGTTTGCACTTACTGATATAAAATATTTCAGACAGAGTAATAAGGTGTTTAGTTTGTCCAGTTTGGATGACTGTTAAAAACATGACAGCCTCCGTAGAGAGGACCCGCTCCTGATGCAAATATAAAGTTTTTAAATATAAAGGGCTCGTTCTATGGTAAAGAAAAGAACAATTCATATAATTTAGATGATACAAACTAGTGAAAACATCACTAGGATCATTTTATATTACATTTCTGCCAATAGTTCCCTTTCACCTAAATCTCACACACTGGACCTTCAAAGGACACGGAGATTGAAAAGCATCTGTTTCAGCTAAACCCTATTTCCTAGATCTAGTCCCACCTACAAACCTTACAACTGGATTTCTTACAGCAGTCATGACTGACAACAGTGATCATGGGTCTGTTTCCCTCAGGTGTGCATGTGAGCTAGCATGCACCGTACCAAGGCTCTGGCACTCACACACCAGAATGAAATACAAACAGCATTAATGGTGTTAGCTGTGTCACATGAGAAACATTTCTCCGTCCAATCCCAAATTCTGCACTTTTGAAAAGCCAGCTCTTCTTTGTGTGCAAGGCCTTAGGACTTTTTGTCCTGATGGTGCCTCAAATATGATTCATCCTCGAGGGAACATGTGCAAAAAATTAAAATTAATCCAGCGGTTTTTGAGCTCATCTGCATAAAATGTCATGGCAATCAAAGTGGTGGACTGACTGACCAAGAGACTGACGTTGACACACCAACCCACTTAAGTTTCTGCATGTTATTGCTACACATTGTTTTGCGTGTCAAACAGCATTGAACAACACGTAAAAGCTTTAAATGCGTGGTGATAACAAGGGAAATGCCCTAAAAGTTGAAACAGAAACAGGGACAACAATAAAGAGTCTTTAATAGTGAAAGAAGCAACAATGGCAGAGTGGCCTCTGGCGCATTAGCATGTTGAGGCTGCATGTCTTATGACTTATGGTGAGCACTGTGTGTACAGCAGCCATTTGTCCAGTTATGGTTTGACGATGATTTCCTTTAATATTTGGATCCAACTGTCTTTACTGTAAAGTGGGGGTGGGATATCATCTGCACGCAGCACATCCCGCCACTGCTTTGAGTGTCAACTCTCTCGCCTGAACCCCACATCCTTATGGTGCTTTGAGTATAAACACTTATACTTCAGCATAGAGGTATTTTATCTGCCTCCAGATCCTGATGCCAGTAGATTTCTGCGCTGGTTTGTACCCTAAACATGACAATAATAAGGGTGGTGGAAAAAAGCAAACGACAAAAATGCGCACAGCCATTTCAGGTTGAAAGCATGAGATGTGCTGGTGTGTTCCTCTAATACACAATATCCCTGAGAGAGGAGTTCATGCTTGTTGGTCAGGGGTGAGTTGGTTCGTGAAGTGAGGACATATCGGGCCGGCTCTCTCTTCTTCAAGGGGCCAGTTCAGGGATAGGATTTGGGCTTGTCCAGGGTAACCCAGACAGCACACAGTGTTTGCACAAAGGCATCCTAACCCTGAAGGCTGAAAGTGGCAAACTGGTTCTTTGTTAACTTATATTAGAGGCAACAGTTTATTCTGGACTAAATGATGGACTCAAACATTTGGCCTAACAGTGGAACACAGATTTATGGCTCTGTTGTGACTGGGTGTTCTTCTATAGTACATAAATATTTAACTACATATGTGTTAGTGTTTTTTAGTTCATTGTTGTTCTTTGTACCATTACATAGCAATTGCATTACAAGAAAAAAGTTGTACATTTACGAGAATGATTAATTATTAATTATTGATATGTGTTATATTCAGAAGAAGTTGCATTAAAATGAAGATATATAATTCCATGTTTTGGATTATCATCACCAAAGTGTCTGTTCTGAAGAAAATAATGATACATTGCCCTTAGTACATTTAGTCAAGTACAAATTAGTACAAAAGTATATTTACTGTATTGACACCTTTAGTGACTGGTTACATACACAATGATGTAATTTCAGAATAAAACATGATGCAGTAACCTAAACAAATGTTGTTGTAGTTTCATTTTTCTTCCACCTTGAACAGCTACAGTAGCTTAAATAAGATTAATGAGTTTGCATCATCAAATACAATAGTATAATATTCACAGATAGTCTGCATTGACCACCTGTACTTACCTAATGTACGCGTACTTGCACTATCCTGATACTTTTACGCAACCTTTTTTAGGAGCTGTTTGTTGTCACTTTTACTTTCGCAAAATATGTGAATACTTCCTCTTTCTTTTATCTTCCCCCTGATGTTTTCATGTTATGGCTCCATGGTAACAGTGCTTAAAAATGCCACTGTTAATATGATCACAACCTTTTTCACAGTACAACTCTGTGATTATGTCATGGTGGTGAGGAAACATGTGATGGTATGGTTACGACCTTTTAGATTTATAAAAGAAAAAGACATCATACATTATAATTTCAATTGGAAAGTATTGTAACATACGGATACTATTCATACACTTCTCAGTGGGTGAATAAAGTTCAACTTTTCCTTTGTCTTTTGCAAATATCTATGTAGTAAATCATATAAATCCCCTGACACTGAACATCACAGGCTTACATCAATACACACGTATTCTCATAAAGCTGTATACAGTATGTTGTTTAAAGCTTAACCAATTCTAATAATTTTTTGTTTCAGCTTCCTGTCTGTAACTAATGTGTAAATGTAAATTATTCTTAAATTTGCAGAACCCAGGCACCTCATGAAGTACATGACTTCTGTGTTCTCTTTGTGAGAGGGACAAGTAACTAAGTATTTAAACGTATACTTTTTAAAAGTAGTTTCTGATTAGGATATTAGTTAAATTGGGTTTATCGTTCCATTTAAAATCACATTTTGGGTTAGAGGTTATGTTTGAAGGTTAAATTTCACTAACTAATGCTTCTTGAACTACAGCAAAACATTTTCCCCTTTACATAACCTACTGGGCAAGGCGGAGACTGTCTGCACATAAAAGGAGACGTGCTATTGAAACATTCTCAGCTGATCTGTGCGGAATGAAAAGGACATCAGAGTACAGTTGACCTCCCAACAGTCAGCAGAGTGGAGGTCAATGCAGCCGCTGCAAGGTGAGATTAGGCCCCGCTATCCTTTCCTCACCATTGGACACCCATCTTTCATGTGTAGTGTAGTGTGTGTGTGTGTGTGTGTGTGTGTGTGTTTTTACAGGGGACTTTAACATGATCACACAGTTAACTATGAGGGCAGAAGTTGAGGTCATCAAAGGTGGAGACAGATTTTTGAGGATAGGGTCCTGGTTCCAGTTTGGTTCAGGTTCACGAGATGGTTTATTTTTAACTTCAGATATTTAACTTCGACGGTTGAAGTTAGAGTAAGAGAGTTATCAATGAGTGTCCTGACAGGGATTGTGTGTGTGTGTGTGTGTGTGTGTGTGTGTGTGTGTGTGTGTGTGTGTGTGTGAGTGTGTGTGTGTGTGTGTGTGTGTGTGTGTGTGTGTGTGTGTGTGTGTGTGTGTGTCAGTCTGCATGCAAGGTGAGATTTGGCTGCAGCTTTAATTGTGTCAAGTCAAACATAAGTAGACGATATGATACCGGAAGTACTTTTAGTGCTTTCATCACCTTTATGGTAAAATGTATTGCACATTTTATATTCAAAGGGCGTTGTCAATGTGTTAGAGGTGTATGGAAACATTGGGTTTTTATATACATCGTGAGGTACGTGTACTGTACATATTTTGTAGCTACATTTACTAATGCTGCTCTTTATTGTGAAAGTCAAACCGGAGGCGGGCTGTGGTTGTAGTACGCAGTGCAGCGGGCTTGTCAAAGGGGCTGGACTCAGGCCAGTGGTCCTCGTACAAAAAGCTCCGGGCTCTCAGACACGGTGGACTGACACCTCTCACCGGAACATGGAGAATAAAGCCGCTCCGGTTGTTCTCGGCTTCAGGTGTGTGACGCCAGCAGCTTCTTCCCTGAGGACAGAACGACCCACCGCAGCATCTCCTCTCTGACTCTGTGTTAAAGTTCAGCAGGAACCATCGCCGCTGTGGTGAGTTTACTGACCTGCCGACTTGTTCCGCTCCGTCTCTCGTTCCCTAACAAACTAACACAGTTAAAGTTAGCTTAGCTTTAATCACTCTTACATACATTGGAAATTACCCATGGCCATATAGATGTTTATTATATATTAAAACGTACCATTGGAAAATCGGCATAGATTTAACACCAATTATTGTAGATAAATAAAATACTTTTGGAATCCGTGTTGTTTTTAGTTCACACCACCAAGGTTCTCCACTGACGCCGTTCAGCAGCTGGAGCCAGGGTGAGACCATTTCATTGACCATTTATTTAATTATCTGTCTGCCGAATTTTGAAACACGACGTTATAATCGTTAAATGTGGGATATTCGGGCTCATTCTAGTGTATAACTCCAGTGACCTCACACAAAGATTTAAACTAATGGAGTTTTGTACAGAGTTTGTCCAAGAGTATCTGGCTGCAGACAAGATGGTGGAAACTCCGTCCTCCGCGAGCGCATGCGCAACAGATATCTCACTGGGCAGGAAATCTTATCTATCTAGCTGTCTGTCTGTCTGTAGCTTGAATTCAATTGTTTGTAAAGTTTTTATATTCAATATAATTTGATTACAATAGTACATTAAGTAATTGGAGACTTTTTAAACAATTGAACAACTTTATGTTGGACCATTTTAAACAAATGTGTATAAATGAGAGGGAACTGAATGCAAAGTTCTCAACTTAAAATGTTGTGTTTTTAATCAATAAAGTTTTATGTTTTAAAAAAAATTAGTGTGTTACTCTTAAATCCGTGCAAGAGTATTTGTACCACTTCACGTTTAAAAAAAAATAAGACAACCTACTTTTGCTGTTACGATCGCATTACTTCCTGTCAAGTATGGAGATGTCTTTTTGCGCATGTGCTCGCGGAGGGCGGAGGAGCCATCTTTTCTGCAGACAGGTCCCTCTCAGTTTGTCAAAACATCTTAAGCGTGAGAACCAAACATATCTGTGTCAATCACTGCTCTTCATGCCACAGCAGAGCTCAGACTGACTTTCATTAACTGTGCTCAAAATTGAACTTCTAAAGAAGAAAGTGATTTGATCATACACTACATGTTTAGAATGCAAAGTGAAAGCTTCTTGGAAAAAAATCATACAAATCAGAACATTATCAGTAACTGTATTACCCACTCTGAAGTAATCAGATTACAGAGTTGTTCTTGAGATAATAGAGAGTAGTTCTGATTTTGTCACACTTTCACATTGTTCTTGAAGTTAAAGTAGGCCCTTACAACAATATTATGAAGAAATCAGGTCATACATAACTAGAGAAATCAGTGAGTTAGTAGAATAAAGTGATGAAGAGACAGGTAACTCATTTAAATTGGGTTATACAATGTTACAGACTAGTGAAGGATACATAATACATAAACAAGTAGATTTAAAACAATGGACAGAATAGTCAAAAGGTTGAGAAGCCTTAAAAGAAAAGTATAATGGATTTTACTTCACATTGGTTGATGTTGCCTAATGTTAATCGCCAACCAGAGGTCAGACTTCAACCTCTTTTACTAGATGGATCCAGACTGGGTAGCTGATTTGTAAAAGTACATTTTCAGTAGGCAATCAGTAATCTGTAGTGGATTGTATGTAATCGTGAACCCTGTGTGTTCATCCCTCTCTTTCCTCCCTGGGGATGATGGTTGCTTTGGTTCCCAGGCAGAATGAGGAAAAGCTTTCACAGAGAGAAAAGTGTGTATGTGTTATCACAACAGTGCAGAACAAAGCTCTTAAGTAAAATCTCTTCTATAAACTTGATGTAGTCCTTCGTCTTCACTGTACAGCAGACATCACTGTCGTCCAATGCTGCGTCTTCACCAGTGATTTACAGTATTTTTCATGTTGTCTACTTTATGTATGTTGTTGTCATAGAGATTACACAGGAAGAGCTTAAGCAAGTTGAATGTGGTTTGTCCTTGTGCCTGTGTCCTTGTGAGCTCGCCTGACTTTGTGTATGTGTGTGTGTTGCGTGTGTACGCCGGGCTGTTTGTGTTGATCCAGGCCTCTGGGCTCTTTGTGTTTGAGGAGGGGTCTCCGGCCTAGCGGGGCTGACCTCAGGGTTGCTATGGAGACAGCAGCGGCCACTTCCTGAATTCTCAGCCCATCCCACAGTACATTATAGGGCAGGGGTCCGGAGTCAAACTCATGACAGGAGTGGGAGGGGGTGGGGAAAGGAAGGAGGCAAAGACAATTCTATTTTAAACAAGTTGTTCATTCTATAAAAATGTAATGAATAAACACTGTAAGAAAAGGAGCAGTAAAAGCAGTAGAGATAATGGGGAGCCAAGCCAGAGCTCAGTCAGGACACCAAAAAAGTGCACCTACAAGGACGTTGAATTTAAAGGACGAAAGCCAGTTAGCTGCCTCATCCTGTCCCACTTAGACATTTTCTTTCTCATCAGTTCAGATGAATTTGTAATAATCCTTTAACATACTGAACATTGTCTCCTACGCACTTACTATTTTATTTTCCATTCAAGAACTTGATTGATCATCTCTTCATGATATACACAATTAATCTGAAAGCCTCCGGATAGATTTAAGTGATATGGAACATATTTGGTTGTGTCAATGAGGAACAGAGCAGAGCTTCCACATATTCAAGTTGGAATTGTGACTTTGAAAGATTATTTCTTTTGAAATTTTCTGATTTCAAACAGAAGTAAAATTAAAATGTAGTGTAATGTAAAAAAATATGCTAATTTGCTTTCTTATGTTAAAAAAAGAAGACGATGTATGATGCTTTTAAATGGGATTTGGTTTCCTGAATTTAGAAGAAGGGGCTGACCCTAGAATTTTCTTAAGCTCAGAATTCAAGAATAGTGTCGTATTTGCTGACATTTTCAGAAATGGCACTAGGCAATGGAAGTTCATTTTCCCATGGTAAGCTAACGTAGGTTTAGTCGTATAGAGTTTATTTTAGTAATTTCATAATCCATCTGAGGAAACTATTTCTAATGGTCTCATCTCTTCTCTCAGCTTGCTATTTTGTTAGCGTCTGTAGCATCCATAATATTGTTGCGCACTTTGTACACAACCTCCCATGTTGTAACTTTGAGCTCATGAGTTCCACATGAAGGCAGCATTATAGTGCTCAAAACGTAGATTAGCATAGCGTAGCTTAAGTACTGGAAGTAAACCTACACAAAAAAGTCTTAGACAGTGTAAGCAGACATTTGTTTAGAGAGACCAGGGGTTTATCATCAACTTTTCCAGGGTGATTGCACAACAGCTTCCTGCAAGCCCCTGATACTCTGCACCCAGGGGTTTCAAGGAACATTAACCTGACGTTTTGTTCCTTTTAAAGAGTCAACAGTGTTAATAATCAAGAGTTCTGGTTTCACGGGCCACCAGGTTTGTTAGTATTCAGGACCCTGATCAGAATATCCGCTGGTCTGTTAAACTGCTGACAGAGAGCGATACACAAGGTCAGCTTGTCAGAGAGAGAGAGAAAGGAAGGTTGGGCCTTTAAGTAAGGGCAGGATTTGTGCTATCAGATAAAGAATGGAAACTTGTAGAAAAAACTCCAGCTACACGCACACACACACACACACACACACACACACACACACACACACACACACACACTAATGTAAAGGTCATATCCACTGGCAAGTGTTGTCAATGAAGATTAAAAGCTAAATGGTAATCGTAATAAAGTCAAGGGCACAGATTACATTTGTTTAATTCAAATATTACTGAATCATATATTAATCGCTGTGTGCTGATTCAAGGAGGAGTGATTGTTAATGGAAAACTGGGACATGTTTAAATTGTCTGAGCAGTTTTACTGATGTGTCACTTGTGCAGACTGTGTTTAGAAGTGAGACTTCTCAGCTGATGTTTTCCGGCTTAAATGTGGAAAGTCGTGCAAGCTGACATCCAAGCAGCTGCCGGAAACCTGTAAATGTGAAATCTTATAAACTGAGCAGTAACTAGTGGAGGGAAGGTTCAGCGTGACACAGGTACTGAGTCACTAATTACACCTCAGTGGAGAGACATGTACAGATGGTGTGTAAACCTTATATAGTTTGTGTGAGTGTGTAAATCCGCTTGGGGATTCTTGTACCTTTTTGGTCTAGGGCTCTGAAAGAATTCTTTGTATATGGGATAACATGTGGCCTCAATCAGATAAAAAGTGCGTCCTCATGCTCATTATCTATTCATTCCTTGTTGTTTCCTGACTTTGATTTAGTTAATCACTTCACAGTGGTGAAACATGCGTATCTATGGCCCAACTTCTCTAGAATCCCAGGAGGCTTTTCAGGAACTCAGGAAGTTCTCAGCATTTCAACAAGATTTAGCTCTTGCTGTAGGCCATGGTTTCTGTCCTTCTTAAGTCCTCACTCCGAAGACTGAAGCAGGAGCTGCAGGAGCTGCAGGGGCGATGTTTGCAACTCTTTTCCTGCTCTTAACATTTGTCTGACAAAAGTGAACATTGTGAGGGTCAGATTCATTGCACTGTTTATGTCAGAAAGTCAAGATCATAAATGACTGATTGTTGGATTTGTTGCATCATTCATGTTCAAAATAATTGAGTAATTTAATGCTTTTTCATGTCTGCATCTAAATGAATTACAGATGATATCTCTGCAAAACTGCATTCCGAATCATACAACCTGTTATTTTGTGTTTTCTTTATATTCAAATTAGAACATTTCCTCTTTTATTTTTTTGAGGCCAAAATTATGTTGGATGAAATCTTATTTGTTGCTAAAGTTGTGATTAAAAAAAAATATATATTTCCTTCCTTGCCTTAAAATGAACTAAAATATTAAAAATTGTATTTGACAAAGATGAGAGTAAAGTCTCAGTCTAATACAAACTGAAAACAAATAAAAAAGTATGAGGCTGAAACCTAAAACTAGGACTTTTTGATTCTAGGACTTCATCTGCAAATAACTTATTTCTTCAGACTGTAAGCAGACACTAGTTGTTGCTTTCTATTTGATAAACCAGAAGGACAGATTAATCTGTTAGGGGCGACAGAGCAGAAATAAGATGTAGGCCTGTATTTCCCCCCAAAAAAAGATATGTAGGAAAAACCTGCATGACAATATAATCTGAAGAAGTAGTAAAGAAATAATCATTAAATCTAGATTTTTAATTTCAAGTTAAGGTAATCATACAGGTATCATTATTTCAGTTCATATTGCCACACATGGATCGGATGCCACTGGGGCTGCAGGGAGCAGTTGCTCGCTTTGCTTGCTTGAAAGAAGATGCCGCAGATTGTCTTGACTCTGCAGCTTTGCTTTTTATCTGTTGTCATTTAATAGTTCCTGGCCCAATGCACTAAAGAGGCTTTTACTTAATGATTTACATCGTTTAGTTCCTGGGACTGTTTCGTCTAAAAAGCCCATAAGGATACGTCAGATGAGCATCTGCTGATAGGAATAGTGCATTTTTGAAAGTATGAAACGTTTGGTTTTGTGAGTATCAAGAGTCCTGAACTCTTCTCTGAGGAAAAAAATACTTTTAGGTGCCATGAAAGTGAAGTTTACAGTTCACATTGGTTTGGATTAGGCAGCTACAAGAAATGGATCATTAGCAATGAGGAGGGCGAGACAGAGAGACTTGCCAAAGTAAAAAGTGAAGCTCCATTATCAGAAAATCTACAGAAAGAAAGAGCATGGAGATTGAAACAGTTAAGACTGTGAGTCAATAAACTGTGGCCAACACATTCTACTTAAAGCTCTCAGGTGGTGAAACGCTTCAGAGAGGCACATTGGCACCAGACACAGCTCAGAGGTCATCTGAAGTGCCCGGGTCCCTCGTGTCATGTACCTTTCTTCATGGCCTTTAACATGGCACACCGCAGCTCTCTCATTGTGCTGGTGTATTGGTGATGGAACTGAGGTGGCTCTTGAGTGGATGAAAGAACACACAAGACACAGCACTGAACATACTTTAAAGGTTCCCTCTGTAGCAGCTTTAAACATCACTATATCAGCATTGAATTCACAGTCACCTTGGTGTATTTACTGTACACAGATCATTCTCGACCTTACACAAGAGACATTTGCAGTGCTTGTGTTCTTTTGTGTTTTAGTCTGCAGGTTTCTCTACTTTGGTTCACTCACTTAAAAGAGGAGAACTGTTGGAATAGTAGAGTTTTAGATTTCAAGTGAATTGTTTGGGAGGAATTTGGCGTTTATCTTTCCAAGAGTTGCGATAAGAAGATTGACATCTGTGCATTAGTCCAGTTTATCAGTAGGCAGATAAAGACAACTCCCCAGCCTGTAAAGTTCTGAAATGAACACGCTTCTCTTGTTTAATCCAGATTCAAACAGAAATGTAAAGTCTTCATGTTGTAGCTCTGGGGGAAGTTGGGTGCTGCTACTCTTTCACAGTGAACGATGCGTCAGCTGAAGATCTCGGGTGGACAGATCAGATGTTGTTCCTCTTAAAATGTGTGCCGCACATATCTCGCCATGTATGGGTTCGACAAATAAGACACAAAATGCTGATCAATGATCTTTAGAACTCTATTTAAGCAACTTTTCAACACTGCACAGAGCCAGGTTAGCTGAAGAACCATCTTTAAGCTCACATCTAACACAAGTCATTTTGTCCCAGTTTGTCAAACCCCAAAAATACTTTTCATTCAAAAGTTAGATGCTACTTTTTGTTTATCCCTTTATTCAATGGAGTCAAAAAGTTTAGATTTTATAAAAATAGGAACCACTTGGTGCACTGCACGAAAGCCAAACTGAAACATTTTCATTTTCACTCATGAACAACACAGCAGGAGATTTTCCGTTCAGACGGCAGACATTTCTCGAGCGTGTTTTTGTGTACAACCCATTGACACGGACGTTGGTCCTTATCACCAAAAGCTGACTTGCCATCTTCGGTGGTGTTTTCTACTTGTACTGCACCGCTTGTTCGTTCGAAGATATTTGTATTCTTCGTTTTATTTTTTGTGTCTGTCGCCTGTTATAAACGTCATCAGCATCTCCTGCTGTGTTCTCTCATGGGCCGGCTGGAGAAAGTCTGGAGAAAGCCAGGAGCTTCTCACAAAGACATTGGTGTTCTCATATACAGGCCCTTCGGAAGAATGTCCAGAGATAATCCAGAATTCAGTGCATGTCTGAAAGCAGCTTTAGTCTTAGATTTCCTGAGTTGTAGTTACACTGATGAAATTAAATGACCTGGTTTTTGAATCGCGTGTGGCTTAAGCATTCTCAGTGTACAGCAGAGACACTTACTGATTTTTGCAAACAGTAATCCAAACTGGACATTTTCTTTCTTGCATTGCTACAGCTAAAACACAGAACTTTCATTTTTCTCTCACACATTCCACAATCTATATAGCAATAGTGTAGATTATATTCAAACCTGTGGCAGACACTGAGGAAAGACTAGAAGTTGGTGTGTACACCTGCTTTCATTTCTTCTGTCCTCCTCCTTCTTGTCTTTCCCTCTCTCTCTCACACACAAACAGTCCCTCTCTCTCTCTCTCTCTCTCTCTCTCTCTCTCTCTCTCCCTCTTCGCTCTGTGTGTCAGCCGGTTGCCAAGTGCTAAGAATCTGGGGAATGCAGGATTGCAATGTTCTGATAAAGTTTGCTTTGTTCCCCAAGTGACCTGAGTAAGAGAGCGAGAGAGAGAGAAAGAAAGGGAGAGCTGGAGACACGCAAACATACACATGTCCACAGACATGCATACTTGTACATTAGCATCTTGCTATTCTCCAAAAAGAGTGCAGACATGGACTGTGGAGGAGAATCACTGTAAAGCACAAACACGGTCATGTAATTGGAACTAAATAACACGTATGTTGGATAATTAAAATTCCTGAAGCTTTATCTTCGCTCTGCATTGTCAAACCATCCATTAGGCTTATGTACGAAAGACTGCCTGGAGTTAAGAGCATTCTCACAGTATGGGACCAAGAGTCAAGGGCTCTCAGGAATCACAATGTACGCTTCACCATTGCAAAGTGCAGGCAAAGCATCAGTAATTTATTGAATTGATATTTACTGAAAGATAAAGTAGAATTAATATTATTTTAACTGTGTTATTTTTACTTCTCGAGCAGCAGTAGATCACCCAAAATATTACCAATGTTTCTGTTAGTGTCAGTCGCTCAATCACAATTAAAATAACTTATTAAACATGATTAGAAGGATCTAGATTCCAAAATAGCAAGTTTGTTTTGCTACTTTGCTGAAAATGGTACATCATTTTTAAACTCCTCATTCCCCATAACAGACTCTCTCAAAACATTCAGAAGGAAGTTGATAAGGTTAAGATTTGTAACTGGATTCAGATTTGATAAGATTCAGTCGAATCCCATCACAAAATGCAAAGTCCATATTTTGAGATTTGTTCTTGTTTATCTTTCATTGTGTTTTTTGTTAATGTTGTTTGTACAATTGGTCAGCAGTGGATTCCCAAAGCTCCCAAATATTTCTTTTTCAATTTCTAAAAATAAATAAAAGGGGAGTCTGGGGTTTATTCAGTTTCGGCACGACAATAAGAGCAGAAATAATTGGACATTTTTATGATCAGATGTATTTGAGAAGATGTTTTCATGTCTAACAGTTAAATTTAAGGCTGATGCCAGCTGCTACATAGCTTAGCACAAAGTCTGGAAACAATTGGACCGCCTACCAGTTAGCACATTCATGTAAGCGTTTACCTCAAAGAAGCACTGAGCTCAATTACAGTCACACAGAGCTTCTAGCATAGCTGTAGCTGTAGTCTAAAGTTATAGACTTTTGTTTTCACAGATGAACTTAACTTCATCTGTGGACTCAGATTATTGGACTAGACATGCTATTGCCTCATTATCAATGGCATGACACAAACACAACCTTTCATTGCTATGTCCTTCGGTTTGTAAGAAGACATCGAACTACAAGCATGTAACAATATGCTTAGTTCTGAAAATTTCCGACCTGCGATCAAAAGTCATGCTCAGTCCACATGTAATGCCAATGTAGGGATGTTATATTGTACCCTGGGTGTTTTGAATGGACCTGCTCAGTGACGACATGCCCTCACCCTCCTCACCAGCCTTCGACAGGGACAGTCAGCAGAAAGACAGTCACATCTGACCCCGTGCAGTGACGGACATCAGCGACTTTATTTCATGTCAAGTTTGGTTTTAGAATATGTTGGATAAAGAAGGTGTTTTTTTTTTTTTCATTACTTCGGTTGTTTGTCAGTGGGGGGGAGGGAAGGAGGAGAAATGGCATTCCGGTCTTTATCAAAGCACAGGACACACATGTGATTACATGCTCGCTCGCTCCCCCAACTCAATCTTACACACACACACACACACACACACACACGCTGTCTCACACACAAAGGCACATTCACTCTAATGCCTACAAAGACCTGCAAACTCCCAACACATACAATTTGCTGTCTTAATAAGTCACTCTCTTTCTCAGAGCTGTGAACACATATAGATCCACAATTTAAGGTGCACATCCGTCAGACATTTAAATGCATCTATATGAAGGAGATGGCCACAATTGTGTGTGTGTGTGTGTGTGTGTGTGTGTGTGTGTGTGTGTGTGTGTGTGTGTGTGTGTGTGTGTGTGTGTGTGTGTGTGTGTGTGTGTGTGTGTGTGTGTGTGTGTGTGTGTGTGTGTGAAAAAAAAAAAGTGAATGGGAAATGGAGAGACAAATGGTAGAAACAGGAAGTGAGCATTTGGGTTGCGGGGCAGGGTCAGAGAGGGCATTATGGGAGTCCTTCACATCTATTTGCGTGTGAAGAAGTAATTAGATCTGTGTGTGTGTGTGTGTGTGTATGCTGAGCTGTGGGAGTGTGTATGGTGGCTAAACAGAAATGCTGAGTTGTGTTTACATGGTAAATATGTGTGTTTGTGTGTGTGTGTGTGTTGGGAGTTAAGGTGGTGGAATGTCACATGTTGTTAGAATGCTTGCTGCACAACAAGGCCGTGAAAGGAAACATAGTGGAAACTATTAACTATGCTGGTCACTGCCCAGCTATAAGTCTTAACTGTAAAACACAAAGAACAACAGTGAACAGTGCTTTGTTTGTGGTGAGATGCATCAGATGGTTTTGCTGTAATATGTCACTTCCCTCGAAAGTTCAAGCAGAAATAGTATCTTTCCTTTTAAGTATATGTATGTGGGTTTTATTTCAGATTCCTCGCCTTGAAAAAAAGCCAAACTAGTGAGGTTTTCTCTTGCGTGTAGAGAAAAAGAAACATACAGATACTTAGTGTCCAGATTTGCTGTAAGAATTATTTAAGAAAGCCAACACCAAACCCTAAACCTGTCAAATCAGATAAAAACGAAACTGAAACGGTTCCATGGAAGTTTACAATACAAAACTTCATTTAATTTACTCCTCACAAAGTCAAAAAGTCCTCAAGATGATGGTATTGAAACAGAATTGACCCTCATAAATGGAGCAACGCCTGCGAGCTAGTTCAGGCAGCTGCTCCAATCACGTGACATACCTCACTCTCCACCATCATCTATAATACACACCCACCTTATTAGGCCGTCTATTTAAGAAGACAAAATTTCCCATCACTCCCTTTGCTTGCCTCGCAGTACTGCTGTCAGTTGCTTCAGCCCCTCCACCACCTCAGCATCCACCTGTAGGCTCCGATGGGGGTTTACAAGTATTTGCGCATCACTCCTATCATATCTATGTAATCATATTGGGGGGAGTGACTAAGTTGGAGCCTAGACGCCAAACACAAACCTGTTCTACTGCTGTAATAACATTTGAACGTGAGTTGCGTGACTGAACGAAAGAGAAGTGCACACAAACACACACACGCACTGTCCAAAAGTTCATTTAATTTACAGAAGTAATTTGCTGCAAGTGTCACAGTCATCTAAGATGTTAGCTAATAAATTATAGAAACTGTAAGGGATAGATAGACAGGAGAAAAAATACATATTGTGTTATGTTTGTTATGTTTCAGAGAGATAAAGGGTCTTACATTGATTTGTAAAGCACCAGTGTAGTTTTACATTCCTCCTGTACTTTTATGTGATGATGGATTATTCCTCTCAAAGAAGGAGGGGTGTGTGTGCAAGTTTGAGAATAAGAACAGACGACAGAAGGAGTGGAAGGGACACAGTCAGCCTGCAGAGCTGCAGAGGAAAGTCACCAGTGTTGGCAACAAGACAGAGGCAAAATTTTTCCACTAGTGTTTTTTTTTTTGTTTGCCTTCTCATGTAGATGTTGAAATGCGATGTGTCTGATTAAACCATATAAACGGTGTGTAAAGATAGACGACATGACTGCTCCCAAACTAAAAATTCTAATTACACTTAAAATGATTTTTCTTAAATATGGTTTCTGTCATTTTCTGGGAATTCTTATTTTTTCATGAGCTCATTTTCTATCTGCAGGACTTTGCTGCTGTGGCTCCATCCCCTGATTGCTACTGTGCAGACTCTGGCTCCTGATGCAAGATGGCAGTGTTCATATCTGGGATATTTTGGTTTCATTTCTGTGGAAACAAGTAAAGACAGGTGGTCCAGCTTTATATGCACTCTATGGATTATAGCAGTGGATGCATATGTGCACTCCCAAGTAATTTCCATGTTAACTTTACATGATGCACTGTATATAACCGCCAGATCATAGTTTTTCCACTTAACACAGGTAAAAGAAATTCACGAGAGGTCACTCTTTCACTCGTTAAACTAGAACAGGTGGATTTATAACTCAGGGCATTTTCACTTGTTTTATTAAAAATGTTGAAAGGGACATTTCTGCATATTTGTGTGGGTGTGCATTTGAGCAAGTTCACAGGTAGTGTATCCTCTCCAGGCCGGTTGGCAGTCAGGGCTACTGTAAACATCCTTGACTGGAAGCTGGTGTTATGTTCTGGGGCTTTCAGTCGGATGTTTGCAGCAGCCAACTGCTAGTACCATCACTACATGTGTGTGAAGTCTACTGACACACAACTGTAAGTGAAATAACAGGACGAGGAAAGTTACATTTTTGTTGCTCTAGTGATCACTTAGATCATTTGTGATAACTTTGTATCCACCAACATCTTTTCAGTACTGCAAACTAATACCATCTTATGCTTACATTTACATATTACACACTAGTTTTACTCTGAAAGTCCACGTTTAGTTTTTTTTATTCAATTCAATCTTATTTGTATAGCGCCACATCGAAATATACATTATCTCAAGGCACTTTACATAGAAGGTCAAGACAATGTGGTCATCTGCCTCGAAAGATTGGGAGGAGTAGAGATGGGTGGAAAAGAGGGGGAAGAAGAGAGAGGGAGATAGGAGAGGGGGGAAGAGAAAGAGACCAGGAACAGCATCAGGTTTCAGCTCTGACTAGTTGGTGAAATAAAAACAATAAGAGTTATAATTATGAATGTAAAGATGTTATAAATGAAACTGCAAATGTGGAGTCACATTTTCTCTGCACTGTTTTCTCTTTACTAGCTCCTTACGGCCTCTCCTTCATATCTTTCCTTGACTAAGTGAGGGTGTCAAGGAATAGTGGTTAGGAAAGGAGATTGTTTTCAACCAGAGACCAAGTGACTCTCATTGCCCCAATTAGCATCTCAGTAACTGCTGCCTGAATTAACTTTCACAACACTTGCTGGAACTGTTTCTTATCACAGACAATGTCTCAGTTCCTACTAAACATAAATACACGGCAAAATAGTGAAGGGATGGAGCGAGGGAAAGGAGAGTGAGTCCAAGGAGAAATGGCTGCCAGTGATAGCTGTCTCTATTCAGTTCCCAGTGGATGGGAGGGGCCTCATCCGCCCCTGAGAGACTGAGGACCAGGGGGGTGAAGGAATGGAGGGGGGCTGATGAATGGAAAGAGGAACAAGAAGAAGGGTAAAGAACGAGGGGAAAAAGGTGATGGTAGATGAAGAAATGGAAAGGGAGATAGTTTGGTCTCGATATTTTTTCCTCTCCCTTCATCAGTCAGTCGGAGTCGAGGGGAAGTGGGTGTAACGTGCAACAGGGCCACAGACGGGGAAGGAAGGAAGGAAGCATTCTAATATTACCCCCTCCCACCACCACCCCCACATTCATCATATCCATGAATGAAAACACGCTGGGCTCCTTACAGTTTCTGTTAAAACAGTCTCAGCGTTCCATCCTTGGTGCTGGTAAACCCAGGAAAGAGTTCAGTTCACACAAAGCTCCTCCATGTGGAAAGATCCAGTCCCGCCCGGCAGCTTCTAGACGACACGGCTGTGTTATTTGTTTGTGCTGCAGTGTTTACATGAAACTAAACCCAAAGACTATTCATTTAAAAAGGAAAAGTCCAGCCGTAACAAGCTTAAAGGGATAATTCACTCACAAATGAAAATGCGTAGGTCTCGTTAGGGCACTTCCATTCAAAACACATATTGAACAACTTAATCAGAAATTAAAAATCAAAGTCAGTTTCCTTGACAGGATTAAAAGTTGTCTGTCTCCATCAATTCTGGAAAACTGTTGTCCAGACTTCATGTCAGTCCTTGACTTTGGAGATTTTCTATACGTGTCTCACAGCCCCATCATATCTCCAGCAGTTAAACCCAGTGTGAATTACGCTTCATCACAAACAACAGAGTCCGCACACATCCTTGTTCTCTTTATCACTCTAATGAGAAGAGACAATCATCTCACGTTATTCATCTACAAAGCTCTGTTGTCAAAACTTCCAAATGACCAAAGCTCTCTTCTCTCATATAAAACCAGAACAAACAGCACAAGACCCAGTTACAACTGAACATCAGACACTCCTCATGTACGCCCCGATATTGGCAGAACTGGATTCAGTTACACCTTCTGAATGGAATGTTTTACAAACTACAGTCTTGTGTGCTCCTCTGATATTTGAAATCTTTCCTATGTGATGTTTTTTTATCAATCGTTTGACTGTTTTCATTCATTTATTGTTATTGTGTTGTTTTTTTATTTGCTCGTGTTAAATTGTTTGTTGCTGATCGCGATGGTGTCTTGTTCTCAGGCCTCTCTTAGAGTAGAAGTCTTGTTCTCAGTGTGACTGCCTGATTAAATACAGATGAAAATACATTAAACGGTATCAAGTTGCCCTGTGACCTCTGAGTTCTAGATAGTGTAAACATCCTACACTCTCGGCGTGTGTCCCCTGGTGGCCGGGAGTGGGACTGTTTGCTCCATCTGGCTTAGGAGCTCGTCAAGCAGCAGGAAAGTTAAAATATAAAAATATAAATATATTTAATTTTATTCACTTTCCAGTGCAGAATATAACTTACATCACATTGCCACAGGCTGATGTGTGCTCTCAGTATCACACGCTTTTGCTTTGAATTCTTCTTTAGCATTAAAGAGGACGTCCGCTGTGTGGCATTTAACCTCGTGTAACTTTTCTGTGCAGCCTGTTTGAATAAAGAGTTATTTGAGTTTCTAATAAAGGATTTGTGTAATTCATCTTGCTTTGGTTGCTGGGGAATGCTTGCCATTCTGGACAGGAAACAGGGAGCGGCACGTCTCTGATTGGCCGGAATCCCTGACCCAACGACCTCAGTCATGGCTGTCCCACTGGGGCTGGGACACACACACACACACACACACACACACACACACACACACACACACACACACACACACACACACACACACAGTTCAGAGTGTGCAGCAGGGTAAAGAAAGGAGGAAATGGGATGAAAGTGATTCATTTTAACCCATTAGTGTAATATTAATCAAAGTCTTGGTGTGAGACCAGACTTGTAAAGATCCATGTCATTATTGGTTAAAAGGGGAAAAGACGTTTCTACATCTGTTTTCTTCAGAAAGCTGAAGAAGTATTGTGTGTGAGAGGCTTCCATGATTAAGTGGCAATAGGAGGAAAGACGTACAGAGGAAGCAGAAACAGTGGGTGTTGAGTGCTTTCTTACAAGTCTGCTTTTCTAAGGCTAAAAATATACAATCTATAATAAATACATAAGCAGAGCAGGTGTGGCTGTTTAAAAGGGACTGAAGTGTGTTCCTCAGTGTCCCAGTAGACCATGAAAACTGGAAACACTGTAACCTGAAGCCTGAAATTCAAGTGACTTCTGCCCTTGAATGCTTCATGGCTGCCACTGGATTATAGTGATGTTTTCTAACAGAGCTGAACCCCATCAAGGGAACTGAAGGGAGTAGTCTGTGGAGCCACATCACATGTTTCAGTGCATTTACATTATTCTCTGCATGAATAAGTTTCCTAGTATTTAATGTTTTGCATCATTACAGTACTGTTTTGTCTCCGTCGTTAATTTTTCATTTATTGCATAAATAAAGAGACAATTAATTCATTATGGCCAAGAACAGTTTTAACACATCTTTTCCAAAATGTGTCCCCCTTCTTTAAATTATGTTTTCTGCAGTATAGAGATTTATAAAATAGCTATACATTAAAATCAGTGGCATACATTTATATTATGTACTTTTCTTCATATCTGTAAGTGATTGTAATTATTGTTTTTGGGGTGGCAATATTTTAAACATCATTAATAACAGTTGTATTCTTGTATTTTTTAACACGATAGAATTATGTGCATGCAGTTACCACAAGATGGAGCTATAGTCTTGCACACTCATATCTCCTAAGATGTGTGTGTGTGTGTGTGTGTGTGTGTGTGAATATACAAAGTGATGATAATGAGCAGTGTTGCAGTTCAACATGTTCCTGTTTTGTGCAGCTTAGAAAGCAGAAGTGAACTTTCAGCTTCAGCTCTAGTTTCTACCACAAGACCGAAAATAGGGAAAGTCTCAGAAACTAATACAAATGATAGTTTCAGCACGTCATCAAGACGGAGTGACAACTGTCGAAAAGCCTGCAAAGTCAGTGGTTTTCATACACAACAGCATGAAAATGATTACACACAGATTAAGCACGGACCCTTCAACCATCATTGATTCCCATTTAAAGTGGGAAACCAGATATACTGAGCCTTACAAGCTGCAGCTATAGTGTTACCAACAACACAAACTTTTTGAGCTGTCATACTGTGAAAACAAGTTTCTCTTTTCTGCGACTAATGAAGTTTTAAATTCTTCTTGTCAATAAGCCGTCAATTGACAATTTATATTACAAAGGCTAATTGCTTGTCAATAAAGGTGAATAAGGAAAAGTCTGCAGTTGTTGTTGATTGTAACTGATCAATCAAGAGTTAATAAATTACTTACATTACATTAATGTTCAGGTTACCATGTTCCAAGAGACACATCAATCAATCAATCAAACTTTATTTGAATAGCATTTCTTGAGCAAAACAAATGCAATTCAAAGTGTTTAATGGGTGATTGACAAAACATAGGATGTTAAAAGTTAATTAAAATGTGTTAAACATTCAGATTTCATTCAGTAATAGAAAAATAACTACTATTAAAGAAAGTTAGGTTCATGAAAGATATATTGAAATAAAAAATGACATGATGTTTAATAATATCAACATTTCTGCTCCTCTCAGATCCTCTGGATGGCTTCTCCAGGGACTTGAGTACAGGGCCACTGAAGACAATCAGTTCAAAGACCCAGAGAAGACGGACTATGCTCAGATTAGATTTATGATCCTCAACCTTCAGCTGTCATCGTCAGTATTGATACCTGCAGAAAGCCAAGAGGAGAAAAAAGAAAAACCTTGTTAAGAACCTGAGAACAAGAGGTGCTGCTGTGGATCACTCTGCTGTGTTACAGACACTGTTGTGAAAATAAGTGAGCGCTGGTGATTACCAGACTCCTGCAGTGTCTCAACCTCCATGTTCTCCCCATGGGGATGAAAGAGCAGAATATCGGGAACTATCTTTTTAACGACTCAGCGGCGCGCTACACGACATGCTGTGGAGGAAATGGAAGATGAGACGACAGGAAGCACATGGTGACACCATCTGTTGTTGGGCAACAATGCAGAAAAAAAGGCCAAACTGGAGGCACACACACACACACACACACACACACACACACACACACGACAGAGAAAACGACAGAATGAAAGCACAGACAGTATTCAGGTGGTTCTGATGGTCAACAAGAAGATCTGCTCCTCTGCTCTTTTCTAATCACTGATCTTCATAATAACCTGATTAATTCATATATATATGTGTGTGTGTGTGTGTGTGTGTGTGTGTGTGTGTGTGTCCGCTCATCTGTCACTCTTGCAGATCACATTCATTTAATTATGAATCGATGGTGTTGGATCATGATCCAGATTGTTCTGGTCACTTCAATCCCTGTGTGCGTCACGTCTCCTTTTGTGTGGAGCAGTTGAACAGAACTTTTTTTCAATGTGTTAAATAAAGTAAATTCAGTACTGTTCAGATCCTAATAACTCTGAGTCCAGATCAGCGGGGGAGTGATGAGGGAGGTCATGCAGCATGGTACAAGGATACTGGACATATATAATGTGTGTCTACCCTAATCCTGAAGGATGGACGGGCCACCACTGCAAAATAAATGCAGCAGAAACCTACCTAATACTTGAGATGGTGGGCT
Source organism: Paralichthys olivaceus (assembly GCF_024713975.1). Taxonomy (NCBI): domain Eukaryota; kingdom Metazoa; phylum Chordata; class Actinopteri; order Pleuronectiformes; family Paralichthyidae; genus Paralichthys; species Paralichthys olivaceus. Next base: position 4,307,644 of record NC_091106.1, read on the forward strand.
GCGTGTTTAAAAAACTAAAAGAGATTCAGAAGAGGCCACCACCAAGACTCAGCCAGAATGATATATTACGTTGTCGCATTATGGGGATAGGATACACTCAACAAGTGCTTAGATTTAAAAGTAAGTTCTTACTTTTGCTCAAGTTGAAAACTGTGATGTATGTGTTCAATAATGTAGTGTGGCCCTCGAGGGACGCTACAAAAGAAATGGTCGTCTTCCAGTTTTGTTAGAAGAAGAATCCCGACTGTACTCTGGGGAAGTTCAAAGATGTATGACACAGCTCCAAAGTGGCCAAACGACGCTGCGTTCTGAAGCCGCACAGACACAGAATGTTGTTGGTGTCTTTCTTGCATAATTTACTGGAACAGGATGTTGAGGAAAAACATAATGTGGGAAAGAAATGTTCAAATACACAATGAGGATGAAAAACATTTTGTGCTGTCATATCTCTGAAATGTTTTCATCATAGGTCATCATCATTTACTACTTTTTAAATATAATGGCTATATGTGATGCAGAGTAATAAACCCAATGAGATACACACATATTCACCCTTCCACGTTTTTTACACACACGTACACGAGTACACATTTCCACACTTCCCGTCAACATGAATCCAAGAACATCTCCACAGTTACTCTGCCGGAACACACACTCTTTTTCTGCTCGAACGCACACAGTAGACGGCCTCCTCATTCTGCCAGTGGGAATCAGGTGAGTGTGCATGTAGTACATAGACAAACACACACTCACTCACTTACATAAACTCTTATGTGAAGTGTGATATCATTGCTGTCATCAAGAGTTATAGCTTTAAAACTCTTGTTTCCTCCGCCCGCTCTGCACCGATGGTTATGGTTAAGATGATTTACTTTTATTACCATCTCGTTACAGTGTTAGAAATGCTTTTTTCACATTTCGTCAAACAAGGCGACGTGTACCTTGTTATAACATTTCATCCGTCTCATTGGAGAGCTGCTCATTAGCTGGTTTCCATGTGCAGCTCCTCGTTTTTTGATGAGTATGTTTCTGTCTTTCATTATATGAGAAGAAAATCTCAGACACAACCCTGAAGGTCAGATGGATGTAGAAAGAATGATTGAGCAAGCTGTCCTGTAAGGTATAACACTTTGAATGTCACTTCAGTATATAGACATATCCATAGCACCACTGACATTCCCATGTACAATACATACAGCTTACAAGCTTTCACATTATCTAAGTTTAGATGTGATTACACTGGGATAGTTTTTACAGAACCTTGTTTCATGTTAAGAAGATATTCCTCCTCCATTAAGACGGTTATGTATCTATATATGTTATATATCCAGGAATGTTTCACATTCACTTTTTTCATAATTTTAATAATTTTCTCAGGGAACAATTGATTGATTCATGAATTCATGGAACAATACCATTTTTTTGTGAGCAATTTGGTGCGGATCCAAATAAAAATCTGAATTGTGTGAATTTAAATGTGAATTCCTATACATTCTACTGAGTGGCATTCTAGTTATACCTTAAATGTTTCTCTCATTACAACAATATCCTTTGTGGTGTCAAGAATACTCCTTTATAACGCCACAGATTTGATATTAGTTCTCCTGCACAGCCACATTCAAATATCATGAATTCATGATTTGTGACTGTGCTGTCTATAATCTCCTTTCCTTCTCATTGGACGCTCTTAAACTTGCTGCACCTTCATTTCTCTACACTGTTCTGAAAACAGTGAGATCTGACCAAGCTAGATCACGACTGATTAGTTCGCTCATTTAGTTCTCTTGAAAAACATTTATTATTCGTCGTACAGACAGAATAAAAATGAAATTCTTTATTTTCAATCTGTTAAAAAAACGCATCATGAATTAGGATAGTGACCATTCAGAATCATGTGAAGCTAGTGTGCTCTCATCTCACAGCACGAAGAACAGGCTGAAGGGTCGACGCTGTCCCTGATGGGAAAAGAAGAACAGGCCAGAGGGAGCAGGATAAGTCGTGTGACAACACAGACTATGTCCACATCTTTCTGCTTAAGCCCTGTCTGGATGGAAGCATGTTTTCCAATTTCTAATGGAGAAAACCATTGTTTCAGAGAGGTCTTCAGCACGTTTGCTTTCACATAATGTATGGCCCCATGCTTCTCCAGCTCTCACCGAGGACTTTAATCCTGTTATCCAGCTGGCAGATCTGCTGCAACAGATGCGTCCTTTGTGCAGGAGAATCAGAGTGAATTTCATTCTTGTCTTGGCACAGACATCACATGATTGACTGCAAGTAGGACCATGTATATAATGAATTATTAAAGATACATGCAGCCTAGTTTATACGCGGAAATAAAGGTTGTCAGGCTTTGCAGAAATGAAGTTTTGTGCAGTATGTATTCTAGTGAATGCTTTTACCTTGTTATTTGTCTATTCTTCACAGTTTATTATAAATTAATAAATGTGCACTGATGGTTTACACCTTCAAACGGGATCGTCTGGACACCACTGCAAATAAGTGTAAGTGTCAGTTGAAAACAGATGATGATGATGATGATGATGATAGGATAAACAATAATTTCTGCAAATAACATTCAAATAATTATGAGATGATAAATGAGACATAAAATTAAGCTACAGTTATGGATCCTGATGTCGACACATTTCAGCAAAGACGTACAGAAGCTGATGAAGGCACAGCAGGAGTCTGTTCAATCAAACTCCAATCAACAGCCATTGTTGTTTTATGTGTTAGGATTTATCAATCACATTTACTATATGTACAGAACGTAAATGAGAGAAATCAGCAATACAATGCTCTGCTTATATATGATATACTGGTTACACAGTGGTTACACAGATTTCCACATCATATACAATGTGTGGCCATCAGAGTTACATGGGCAGGTTAAAGTTCCTAAGAAGTAAAATAACGTAAAATGAGCACCTCACATCGGTGTAATAAGAACGAACTAAAATGACAGGGAGCATCATTGTGAAAAACGTATGTGAAGTGTTCTTTACATTTTCAGTTGTCACGTCCCATCCACTAACATGGAGGAGGCATGTCATCCACAGTCTCTGTTAAAGACAACACTCGATATCAAGAGTGAACAACACTAAGGAACTGTGATTAGTGTTCAGTTTCTAGAGGTATAACCGTACTTACCCTGATGTTCAATAAGTCACAGGACTTTTGTTTAAAGGACGCATTCGATTAGATTTCACCCAGCAACATGACCTTCTTATCTTTTCATCCTCATCTGCCTGTTGCACTGTGCTGAAGTAATTTATCATACTCATCTGAGAGAGATTACTTCAACACCAGAATCTGTCCAGTAAATATCCCTGTCCTGGACAACCCGCTCCGTCTCCTGATCCACGGCCTCCCCTAAACTGTCTATGTGCATCCCTACCAACACTACCAAGATAAATGCAAAATAAACTAACACAAAGGTGAACACAACAATATTCAATGTACCATTTCCACTTACAGGACAAAACATTCTGTTTAAACTGTCACTACAGCTTCAGGCATGAATCACTTCGGGGTGAGACTGAACCAGAGAAATGAGACCAAAGACGGATTAATGAGGTGGAGAGACTCATGTCTTTGTTTTGTAGTCAATGTGTTAAAATTAAAAATAACAGTGTGAGAGCTAACAGCAGTCACACATGTAGATTTATTATTTAATTCATCTTCAACCCATATATCACATAATTTGCATGCTCATCCAATTATATCTGTATTTATTTTGAAGGTTTAAATCCTTATCTTTATCTCACGTATCTTATGTACAGAGCAAAATATGCAGTGAAAGTCCAACGTGGTCCAGCTGCGTGTTTGTAGTACGTGCTCTTCTCTGAATGTCAATACAGACCCATGCCTTTGAATTCTGGAGGCGGACAGTTATCTCTGTTTTTGTGCATTTCAATAATCTTCGGCTCTGTTTGCACTTTGCGTGGGTCTGTTCAGTCACAAGAAACAGTGCAAAGATTAAAACAATTAGCCTGCACTCACACATGCTATTTGGTTAAGCTTCCAACATAACACCAGTTACCTGCCACTTGCCTTTTTGTTTTGTTTCTTGGGCATATTATCGTGTGGGCATGCATCTATGTGCATATTCATCCTGCATTAGTTCCGGTCCGATTAAAGCCTCTGACGTCAGATAATCTTAGTTATGTTCAGTCTTTGAAAGCGAATCTCTTTGCATGTTTAATCCTGTGCTGTGAGTTTATTTAACGGTGATCGCTGCTCAGCCAAGCGCTGAGGTTGATCTCGACCAATGAGATTGTTCCTGCTTGCAAAGACGCCCTGCACCTGACAGGCTCAGCCACTGGAAAACTACATGTGATGCACGGTGCTAGTGTTGGCTTCCCTTAAACTCTTTCCCTTGACAAAATTCTCAATCCACATCCAGTTTTATTTGAGTTCATTGTGTCAGATTGTGTGTTCTGCAAACATAGTGAACAGTCGACTGTGGAACAACCACATTTTAATCAGTAAGCCAGGTACAAACAATTTCAAGTATTACATAATATGAACTATTCCTGCTGTGACTGTACATGAATCTACCCATACTGCACTTTATGTGACCAGAACGAAAACAATAGTGCATTTATCAAACTGCTGTACAGAAACAGGATGTACAGGAAATCATCTGGGAAAGACACTTCTTACAACATACAGACGAACATAAAGAATACAAAAGAGGCACTTAAGAATATCAGACACACATTCATACATCTATATGTACACATACGGGATACTACAATTCAGATATTTGAGCCCATGTTATCGCACACTTCACCTGAAAAGTTATCATGTTTTACAATTATATCAGATATACTTGGCTAAAGGAGCGATGTAGAGGCCTTGAAACACAAGGCTTGAACCTACAGGAAGAACAGCTGGAAAAGTGTTGAAATCCCGATCGTATGCATTATCGCTGTCTTTCACCACACATGGCTTTTAATTTCACTGATATCTATCTATTGCAACAAGGAACCCAGATGCCTCGTGTTTGACTGCTATTCAACGAAATTGCTCTAACTTCAGGGTAAGGGCACGGTCGCAAACATGCAAATGTGAAGATAATATCAAAGCCAATGTTTTATTCGTTTCCTCGTTCGCACTGATTGGAAGTGAATGGGAGGCTGAAACTTTCACACAAGAGGGACCGTGTCCTCATATTGTCCTTTTATAGTGACTAAACACAAGCGAAGAGTGATGCTGTCAACTCCTGAAATGATGGGGGTGATGACATGATATTCTCACTGACGTTCTACATGCTAAACGTTCTACATGCTAAATGGCTCCTGTACCCACATCAGAGTAAAAATCTAAGAGAAATACGTTTCTTGTTGGGTATTTTTTGGCATCTAAACAGATATATTTGAATAAATAAGTCAATAAACTATACTGCCACCCACCACAGTAAGTTTAGCCTAGCTGAAAACTATCAATGTTTAATATAGATGTCTGATTTTACATGTCCTTTGCCCAAATTATTGCAAAATGACACAATATGAGAACAATCACTTGTGGTTATGATGCAGCAGGTTCCTGGCCATTTGTATACATACAGTATGCAGATCAACGAGAATTAAAAACCTACAACGCTTTCAACTGGAAGACATAGATTGTCAAAAGAGTGCAAACGCACAACACATCATCTGCTGCGATACATTAACTTCACTCACAACCCACAGTAAATACCCCTGTTCAGTTCAGTGTAGAAGACTTTTAGGTGACAAAACGCACCAAATTATCATGAATGTTAAACATGTTAGCCATAAAACTACAGTACAGCTATCTTTTTAATTTAAAATATCGAATACAATTTTAACTTTTGACACTTGAATTATGTTTCCTAATTAATAATAAAATATTTACAGTCTATTCATGTGTACTCTTAAAAGCCTTCATAAAATGCATGCCCTGTTATTCTAGAGGCTAATCTTGTTTGTGTTCCTAATGCAGAGAGAGACTAACAAATTGTGCTGAATTATGATTATTATCATTACACAAAGCCATCTGAGAAAAAAAAGGTCCAGAAGAATTTTAGGTGTAACATCACGTTAAAAACTGCCGGCGTGAATCACAGCAGAGTCATCAAAGAGGTATTAGAGTGTAATAAGATTCTCTTTGACCAGTGAGACTAGTGTTGAAAAAGAGAGATACAGAAACTACACTGCTCTCTTCCTCTTCAAACAAGAGCAATGTCTTCATTTTCTTTGACCAAGTGTGGGAAACTACACCTTCCAGTTTCTAAGACACACCCAACTTATTTAAATTTCAGTCTAATATAACAAGAAACGAATGTGTGTTAAAAAGGCTTTTCAACTACTGCATTCACTCAATAAACTAACAACTGAGAGAACAATTAGCCATCCTGTGACTCTAGTGAGTTTTCAAGTGGACCTCCACAGCTGAGAGGATATTTTTAACATCATGAAAAAGCCACGCTACTCTTAACTCTTTCCTACTCACAAGTCTTTTTATAATTCTGTACAATTTTCAGATGGAGGATCTCCAGTCAACAGTAAAACTTTAGAGAAGATACATATTGAGTTGATATTATTATTACAAGTATTTCAAGTAAATCTCAATTAATATGGTTTCTGGGTATTGCTATGACAGACTAAGACCCCCCTGCCCCTAATATCACTTTTAAATATCAGAATTAGAAAGAAAAGCAGGAAATAATCTGTCTTCACATTATAATATTCACTTTACAGTGACTGTACAAAGTGAGCTCAGTTCAGCTTGTGGCTCAGTGGAACTCCGGCTACACCGATGAGCTCTCCCAAAACTATCATCGTCCCAATCAGCAGGCGCCTTTGGTTCTGTGATGCTGTTCAATTCACAATTCACACCTGCTAAAGTTCTAATATACAACAATAAATAAGGCAATCTTCTTTCTCACTGGTACCTAGTTCATGGCCCTAATGAGGAAACACCTTGAACTACATGTGTGGGTCTCTCCTGGCTCACATGGTTTTTGGGATTTGGTCCAAGGTGAGATTGCTTATCTTGGCTCAAGTAAAGATCTCCCACCTCCCTAAACAGCCCTGCCCCATTATAATCCCTAATACAGCTAAACTGAATAAACTGCTATCAAGTTATATCATAGTTTATGGTAGCCCTTAACCTGAACATGTTTATTAGATTCTAAGATGTAACTATAAATGTGTATTACTGTCCTGACCCTTCCAGAGTCTCACAGGACCTGCTATGAATGAAGTTCTACATATTGAATTGGTTGATTTTAAAAACTGCTGTTTTTTTCTGCTTTAAAAACCTGATAACAGTTGAACTCTTTTCCAGACTAAGGAACAACTTCATTGTACTCGTTCCTCCCTCCTCTTGCTCCCGCCAACATCAGCGCCCCCTCCAGTCTGGCCATGTTCGACCCGAGTCCTGTGTAGCTCTTCAGTCCTCCTCCAGCCAGGTCCTGGCACATCACGGCATCATGGGGAGACACAATGATCCCGCCTCTCGGAGAGGTGGAGGAGGCGCTGTCGTCCTCTTTTCTCTGTGGCTCGGGTGTTGGAGCCGGTGCTCTGATCCCACTACTCCCAGCACCCACGCTGCCTCCGTTACCAGCCCCTCCCCCTTGCCTTTTAGTTGGCGGACCCCAGAGGAAGGCATGGGCAGGCCTGTAGTGCTGGCGGGCGTAGCGAAGCAGGCGCCTGCGGGTGGCCGGGAGGCGGATTGTGTAGACGTAGTACTCCAGGGCGCTGTGTTGCATGTTGGGAAGGGTGTTTTTGCACAGCGACTCCTCCAGGAAGAGGCGAACCAGTGGGGCCTTGAAGGCCTCATAGCCCAGTTCACCCAGGGACTTCAGGATGCGAGTGATCCTCAGGTAGTTGTGCTGACACCTTTAAAGGTCCAAACAGGAGAAGCAGTTTAAGAAAAAGGGAGATAATCAGAATTCATCATAAATTAAGTGATTACATCACATCAAGTGGTACTGGATGATGACACTTGTGTCATTGTAATATTTTGTAGACAAGAATATCTGTGGAGAACATTATTTTTGAAACTTAAAAATGATCATATATCTTGAATTGTTTGCCAAAAAAATAATAATATGAAAAATGGATTAATGGACAAAGACACCATTCAACAACCTTCATTCATCTGTGGAATTCCACACTCTATGTTCCTGACAGTTAAAACAGTATCCTCTACCACCCAACCATTTTCTTCCTCAAAAGTTATACAAGCATGTCAGACAGTGAGCCATTAATACTAAGATAAGCTAATGTAGCATTATTAATGGCTGCAGCTGCAATTTAAATAGGCTTTCATCCATGTTCCTCTTTGTACAACTAATGTGTTTATGTTCTTCCCCATTCCCACCTGGCAATACAATGCATTTTGCGTGATATTGAAATCTGACGGAGCTTAACCACATTAAAGTACAGGAGCACATCCACCCTAGATGCATTGAGGACTTATTGTGTACAAAAAAACCCTCCACAGATGGTCAGACACACATCGTGACCTCAGTGAAAACAAGTGTAAATACAATTGTGTTGTTAATTCACATACAACTTTGAAGTAGTCGTGTGTGATTTTTTTCCAAACCAGCGAGGTAGCAGCCACTGGGTCCACAAACACACAAAGCTGTCCTCTACTCAGTCCTCAACTATGGACGTTGTACAAGACACACGTGATCCAGTTGTCTCCTACTGCTTGAAAAATAATGCCACTTTGTTGATGGTTACCAACTTCTATTCTTTCCTTTTTGTTATTTGCTGTGTTTTAGAGGACATGAGTCGGTCAGATCTTAATCAGATCTCAATATGGACACTTGAGATGCCAGGTGTAAATGGAGTCTTCATATTTGAGCTATTCGTAAAGATTCATAATAAAATATTTTTGGATATATTTCAAAAAAACGAATTTCTGTTGAAACATATTCAAATGAATAAATGAATAAACCCTTTTTTTAAATGACTAAAAGGTTGCACTCAAACATTGTTGACTGCAGCACAGTGAGTGACAATACAGAACTATTATTATTACGAAAAACTTCTCTCTGATAGTTGTTTGCCAAAAAGCCCAGACACCACGGTGCACCAGATGTGAATATTTCCTGGGATATTTAAAAGCCAGAGAAGGGACTGATACTGTATTGAGCAGCTGTTTTATTGTGTGAGGTATCTGTTGTTTTTCATGTGGTCTGGATAATGGAAACAATTAAAATCAGTAGCTTAGAAGTAGAGGAGGTATGGTAATATAGGAGAAACACACTGAACAAGAAGGAACTGCAACATATAACATGCAGGTGGTTCTTTGGCAACGCAAGACTTCTCTCAAGGAATGAAACCATCAAGAATCCCCCTTTTAAATGACCATTTAACCATCTGTTTGTTGATGCACACCGTGCCGTTTCACATTTGGCTGCTGATAGAAGAGCAATTAAGTTGCGTGGGATTTAGAACAATGGCCTCACTGAAGAACACGAAAGCTGATTAGTTCGCACAGATTCTGGCTGCAGTTGTACACCCCGAAGCTGCTGCACAATGTCTATATGTGTGTATGCTCACTCATTAAGGTGCTGGAAGCGCTCCTGCCAGTTGGGAGCCCGAGCGACGTTTCCGCTCTTATCCAGCAGCTTGATGCCATAGAAGTCCAACATCAGGGAATAGGCCGCCAGGAATCTCCGCTTAGCTTCACGAGTGCTTTGGAATTCCTGACAGAAGCAGAACATCAGAAACCAACAGACAGGTACAGCGCCATCTTTGTGCCTGGTGAGCATTTAAGTGATGGGATGATAATCGTGTGGAACGCGAGAACATAAAATCTGTACAAATGTCTTGTTTCACCCAAATTGCATCTAAATTTGCTCCGAGACACATTTGCACTCAATTAGCAGCTGAATTGCAACGAGCATCCCCGGAGGTTTTCTTTGAGGATTCTGTTTATGTCCCTTATGAGGGAGCTGGGTAACTGCTTTTTTCTAATGGAAGCCACAGTCACTCAACCAAGCTATGCACTTATGCAATGATGAAGGAGTTAGCTCAGACAGTATGTATGTCTATATGTATATATGTTTAGCATGTGTCTCTGCGTGTGTCTTACTTTGATCTCGTCCTGATTCAGTTCATGTGCGTAGAAGTTGAGCCCTTGTTCTCTTAATGGAAACAGCCTGCAACGGAAAAAAAAGAATAAAAAATCAACATGCTGATGTAGATTATCAGTTAAGTGTCCTTTTCCAGCAGTTGCTATTGCTTTCTATCGTGAAGTAAAGAAGCTACCACTAATCCAACCCTCACAGGAACAGAGATTTCTAGCTTCGTAATCACGCTGACATGTTGGTTTCTCTGCTTGTTGTTGAGGCTGTGTACAAAAACAAAGATACGCTGCAGTAGCAAAAATACATGAAGACACTCTGCATATAAAGAGACTGACAGGTTTGTTTCAGTTTCGCAACAGGATGCTATCAAAGTTTACAGCAATGTTAGCACCTCTGTCTTGGGGAACATTTGTGTCATATTCAAACAACCACTAACAAAAGTTGTGGTTGCACGTTTTTAGTAGTTAGCAGAGGCATAACTTGGACTGTTTAGTCCATTACATGAACGTCTCAGGCACCGTGCCACTGAACCTCAAAAATATGGCAGGTAAACAAGCTGTTGCTTGATAGTATGAAAAAATGAACAAATTGTTGAATATTTGTATTGAACAGCTAAAATTGATTAGACACAACCAGCTTACACCTCCTTCAAACACAGATTTAAAAAAAATGCATCTTTTCATTCCTAAATAACAATGGATCTACGGGTGGATCCTGTTAGGGCAAACCTATCCCCCCACGTGACCAGACTGTGTTTTGGACTTTTGGGTCTCCCAAGATCACACTTTGTTTTAGCTACAGCTAAAGGAAGCCAAGAAGCTTAAGGGTACAAGGCTTAGCCAACAGTCAAATTAAAATCCATTCTCCCAAAAAAGATCCCATATTGTACAGGGAGTTTAAAATCCTCACTTTATATCTCCTGACCTCTATAACAACTAGAAAGAAAAAAGGGGGTTTTGAAATCTCCCTTACTGTGGTTTCTACCATGTAATAAACGATAGTCAATTACAAGGAGTTGATGCAATCACACTGCAATCTAACATATACAGCACATCACAATAGAGCTGAAAGTCTCACCACTGAATGTAGGTGTGATTGTGCTCCAGTTTGTCATAGTCACCTCTCCACTTTGACAGAATCTCCTCTATGTAGATACCTGAGACGAGACAGAGATAATTAGATGCCAAGCATATTTGATCGTGTGTGTGAGTGTGTGTGTGTGAGTGTGAGTGTGAGAGAGAGAGAGAGAGAGAGAGAGAGAGAGAGAGAGAGAGAGAGAGAGAGAGAGAGAGAGTAAAACATTGGATCAGTTCACTAATTTGCTAGTGTTTCCCAGTCAAACATGACCTTTTGCCAAACAAGCCGCACTAAACCCAAAGTCAACATCTCTTCTCTCTACAGTGGCAGGAGGTCTGCATGCATAAAGAGTGTGTGTGTGTGTCTGTGTGAGTGTGGGTGCGAGAGCGAGTGCGAGTGCATGTGTGTGTGTGTGTGTGTGAAAACCCACCATCAGGCACTAGAGGGATCTTGTTCAGGTAGAAGCGTAGGTTACGGTACTCGTTGGGTTGCCGGGAAACTTTGTAGTTCTGCACACAAAGATCCATGAAATCACAACGGGTGTCTACATTGCATGTGCATGTGTGTGTGTGCGTGCGTGCACGTGTGTGTACCGGGTAGCTGTGACGGTATTTGTAGAGGTCCCTGGCAGCGTAGAAACTCCTCTTCATCTTTGGAAGAGGCCCTGGGGAGTCAGTCAGCTGAGAGAAGACGCGAGGAAAACAGAACAACATTAAAAATTAAAATAAGAGAGGAAAGAAAAAAAGGACAGACAGAAGAAAGAAGAGATATGCAATGGAATACAACTCGTGTTTGAACGGATGCAGTGTAGCGCTCATCTGCTATTCAGCTGAATTAAAAGCACTGACTCTGCTTTTGAGGTCAAAGACTGTCATCATCTATTTCTCTCTGGCGGAGGAGGACGAGTCACATCACTGCTGTGCAATTACTACAAAAGGATGCTAGAGATGATTGTGAAATAAAATCTGGGTCATGCTAACTTCTGCCGGTAAAAAGGCTCAGTGTGTTACACTAGACCTTATCCTGACAAATCTAACTATAATTTATTTTAATTCACACATTACCTCAAGCCATAAAGTGAATTCAGTAATTTTACAGCCATGTTTGAGGCTTTTCTTTTGTGATGTATACCTGACACTGAGCTTATACAAACTGCATGATAAAATCCCTTGTGTGTGTTTGATTTTACCTTTGTGAAATGATTTACTAAAAAGTGATCCACTGAAATATAGTTTTTCAAACATCCCTGCTGGTTTTTAATATTCTGACACAGCGTGGAGTTCTCTAACAACAACCATCAACTCTTCTCATCATTCAGCCCACAGGGATCATAATTTAGATTATTCATTAACATGATATTTGATTTCCTCCATAAACCAGCAGGCAGACACAGTGGCAGACACAGTGCCATCTTCTACCATTGTAGTATTAAAGTCATTTTAATAATTACCTAACATTACGAACACAGTATGTCGCCTATGATGCCATGTTTGCAGCTCAGCTATTTTATGTCCACATGTTAACAGTTTTGTTTTACGTCTTTAGTAAAATACCCTGAACAAAGCAGCAATTTACAAGTTCATCTCAAATATTTTAAATATTCTCCAGTTTTTTCCCTGTGAGCTGCTTCTTGTATTGTGCATTTGTAAAGTTTAGTAGCAGAATGATTATTTCAGTAATTTTATCTTAACCACTCCTAGAAGATGACATCATGTGTGCATGTTTTAGCCAAATACATAAAATTGGCGTATTTCTGAATGAACTTTGGTGAGAGCTCACTGTCCACTACCAGGACAGGGTATCGGTTGTCCTCTCTGTGTCCTGGCCTGGTCAGTGTTGTGACTGACGGTGCCACATGTGACCGGGCCCCTCTCCTCTTTCTCTCTCTGCCCGGTGTGTCTGCACATGCATCTCACGGAAGCTCCGCTCTACCTGCGGGGACTTGTCTCCGGGCTCTGCGGCGGCCCGGTCGCTCTCCGCCGGGCAGACGGAGTCGTATATGCCGCTGTCATCCTCCGCCGCCGGCTCGTCGCTGTCGGAGTCCGACCCCCACGTCGAGTCGCATTCCTCCACGGTGCTCGGCTCCTTGAAACGCCAGGTGCCCAACAGATTTCCCATTGAAACAACATGCACCAGCGGCTCTTCACTGTGATCCTCCTCTGAACACTACATCCTCCCTGCCACAGCCTGGAGCTTGTGCAGAGTGTGGACTCTCGCCGCCCTCACAGCCTTTCAATGGCAGCAGAGGGGATTTCCACTCCAGCAGCGATGATGCGTCGGGTATGAGGGGGGACTAGTGCCACGGGAAGAAACGGGAGGAGGATTAAAGCTACAAATGTGCAGGTCGACCTGAATGATCGTTACCTCTTACACGTGTTATCAGACAAACCATTCATCCGGCAGATTGTGTAGAAAACGAATTATTATTATATAACTTGTTTTTTTTGTTACAGCTATAAATGTGAGTAATTATTAACATTAGACAATTATCACCCAATGTGGCTATGTAGTGCAGTAATGAACTGTTACAACCCATAATGTATATTTTTCACTCTCATGTGCAATAATTACTGTGAATTTTCAGGTATCTTTGTATATTGTTTACATTTTTCTTTATATATATATATATATATATATATATATATATATATATATATATATATATATATACACTTATTTTTTTTTATTTCTATATTTTTATTTGTCTCTATCCTAATGCCCTTCTGCTGCTGTAATGTTGAAATGCAATTTGCTCATTTCTGGGTGAACATAATATGCAAGAGTAGTCTCACATGTCACTGTTTGTAGCACACAAGGTTTATCCTTTGCTGGACAGGCTGAAAAAAAAAAGAATTAAGAGTATACCCATTTCTCCAGGCACCACTAAACTGCTGCTTATGTCTGTAAATTGGTGGTTCTGTCCCTTTTACTTACATTCTCTTCAGTTTTCCCATTAAGTTACTTAATACTCTCAATCAGAATTTTCTGATCATGTGCACACCTTTTTGCCAAGGTTCATATTAACATGACCCGTAGGTAACCTGATCCACATGGATTTGTGACATTATTTTTTACTAGCAATCTTGAAAACAAAAGAAAGGAGCCAGCAGTGTTTGCTCACAGCCAGAAGGTTCTGGGTTTCAATGGATGGGTCTTTCTGTGTGGAGTTTGAAGGTTCCTGTTGGGCATGCATGGGTTTTCTCTGGGCCTTCCTGCTTCCACCCTCTATTCAAAAACATGCAGGTCAATTGCAGTGTGGGTGTGAATGATTGTTTGTCATATGTCAGCCCTGTGATAGACTGGAAACCTTTTCAGGGTGTACCCCAGGGAATCAAGATTTGGTAACTGTACATGATTTGCATAGTAGCAGAAAAAATAAACCTCACAGGAGCCAAACGTTCCTATTATATTCAGTTTAAAGTCCTTAACAGAATTAAAAATGCTGAATATAAACACCACTATCAGAATAAGTAGGTCCATCCAATTTCAATTGGTTACTGAGGCAAATTAAAACCTGAAAGTAGAAAATAAAAGTTGAACCTTGTAAACAATGTATTCTGTTTAGCTAACCTCTGATTCTAAGCTGCAGTGCATTTACACTCCAGACTGCTTTAAATAACATCCCACATAAACAGTTAACCTGAAATCTCCAATCTGAACTGCAGGTAACCACAGCTACATGTCCATTAAAAAGACTGTGTTATTTATTTATTGATTTAATTGTTTAGCAGATGCTTTTATCCAAAGCAACTTACAAGGGAGACATAACATTCAAGCTACATAGCAACAAAGATCTTAGTGTAACTATAAATACTATCCTACGTTCAAGGGCAGAGATTAAGTAATAATTTGTCACATGTGTTCACATTACCTCAACTGTATTTTATGTCAACATTGGAAAAAACTACATTTGCAACCTACCTTTTTTCATGACACAAAACCATGTCTGAACCAACCCACAGTTTGATTTAGGTAGGGTTTTTTGTGTTTTCTTTTTTTGAAAGATACCCCACATCTTACTCCAGCTCCACCCACGACCCTCAAAGGATAAGCAGTAAGGATACTGGATGGATGGATGTGTTACATATCTTGTCTGTTCCTCACTGCTGGGTGGCACTAATCACCCCTCATACAGAGAGCCAGTAACAGCAGCATCAGGACCAGAGCTGCGTCACGTGACACAGGGAACAGGGATGGGAGTAGGTTACTGTAAGACACATTTCACCATGACAGCTCTGACCTACAGATGCTTCCATGAAACAATTTGAATAAGAAGTGTTTCCCACCACACAGCTTCCCCTCAGCTGTTGGGTGACTTCGTGTTTTATCTTGTCAGAAAACATCCTGCAAACAACCACTGTATGTGCGCCGTGGTTATTATTTATTATCCTGGGACTTTCCATGAAAATGTTGTGGAAATATGTTGTAAATAAAATGTTCTTATTTACTCAAGTTTTTACTCTCTGAAAAAACCCACCAAGCTAAAACCAGTAAAACGGTGCTAAACTATTTTTATTTCCAGTCACTGTCTGTCTTCTTGTCACAGTTACTGTGACATGAAAAATAAACTGTTTAAACAAATTAATCAACTGCCATTTTTAGATCCATTATTTGATTCCAATACTGAGGTAATGCATAGATATTTTCTACTTGAAAATATTTTTTACAGAAGTATTCATCAGTGAATAAGTGAGTAAACCAAAACACAGGTATGCAAGTACTGTTTTTAAAGTTTTGAGGTACTTGTACTATACTATACAAATATAAATTTGTTTGCAGTTTATTGTACTTTATTTAATTCTTCATTTCATTTCATATATATATTATACTGTTCAATCCATTGTATTTATCTGACAGCTTTAGATACTTTTAGTAATAGCTATGGCTACCTCTAAGATTTTACAGGACATATGTTTATAGTATTAATACCGTTATTATTAGTAGTAGTACGTTAGGTTACTTTATTTGTACCCGCAGGTAGAAAAAAAGAGGAAGCATCCATTCAAACACAATTCAAAATTATAAACACACTGACAGAAAACAAGATCACAAAACACCATGATAAAAAGTGCTCAAATGCTTCGCTATCGATAGAAAATTGGAAAAGGTCAAATGTAGCTATAACCTGTTCAAGTGAACAATTGTAGTGAGTATACCAGCAATTTGTTGGCACTTTCCATTGCAGATGGTCATGTGTATATGTATATTTTACATTTATTTTTGTTTCTCTTTGTTTTTGTTGTTAACTATCCTAAACTTTTCCACAAAATGCCTGTCACAGTCTGAATTTTAGTCGCAGGATTTTCTACTTGAAAACTGTAGTTTCACACTAAATTGAAATTTTACTTCAGTGTATTATCTGTGTACTTTTTCCCACACTGGTATTTGGCCTTAGTAAAAGTTTACAGTTTAGATTTTCTGTTCTTTTAAAGATAATTATACTTGACGATCACCAGACATTACAAATAACTTCAGTGCACGTATTAGTATCAACCTTGAAAAGTGCATATGAAGCCAACCTTGGTGGGATGTTTGGTTTCGGGAGGAGAAGCCAGGAGGAGAAGCTACGGGTTTGGCAGCATGAATAACACCTGTGACTTTGATATGACTCTGACCATGAGGTACAGTCAGCCATCCTGTTAGCTGCTGCTGTGAGGAGTGAGACGAGTTTAAAAGGGCCTTACGGAGATCAGGCAGAGTCCTTCGTCTGGTTGCAAAAAAGTCCTGGGAAATTTTGAAATCAACTGAAACTGATGAATGAAGTAATCGAGAGTCGATACAAGGAATATCTACATCATTTCATCATTTCAGCAAATACAGGAAGTGAAGACGTTGAGTTTCGAGCGACTCTTGTACATTGTAGGTGATGTAATATTAATATTTAAGCAGCTGTCTGTCTGTCTTTAAATTTTATTTTGGGTTTAATTCTTTTATAAAAATCTGTTAGAAGCATTAGCATCAGACATCAATCTCCACATGACTACTGATTCGTTTCCACAGGAGGAAATCCCAGAATTAGTTTTACTCAAGTCATCTTTAAAATGGTAAATGTTTGTATTTATCTAGAGGTTTTCTGGGTGTGATTACCACTAAAAGCTCTTTACACACATATTCATACAGTGCATCTATGTGCAGCACTTTTTCGATGAAAAGGGAATATTTGGGGGTTCAGTATCTTGCCCAAGGACACTTCGGGCATGGAGGCTGGGGATTGAGCTGCTGACCTTCTGGTTGGAGGACGACCGCTCTACCCCTCAGCCACAACCGCTCAGTTTGTAACTATTACAAACATTAAGCTTGTCAGGCATGGAGAATGGGGACCACTGGGATTGAACCACCGATCCTCCGGTTAGAGGACCACACTATTCCCTCAGCTGCTCGTTTTACTACAGAGAATTACATAGAGTTATTCTTTTATTGCCTTAATATTCTTTCAGTCGCAAAAGAGTTTTCTGCCCCAAAGCATTTTATAGTTGATTTACAAAATAATCATCCTTTCTTCTTTAAAAAAAACCCACTGAGACAATTCAATGATTAACAGAACGTTTCCAGATTGATATCATGGGGATCGATGAATCAATTAATCGACAAATTGTTTCTGTTCCACGTGCAGCAATTATTATCTGCAAAATGCTGACATGCCAGTTAACATGTAAATATGCTGAAGTCGTCTCTATGAATACGCTCTTGGGTAGATGTTCTTCCATTTTAGTGAAGAGTTGTTTAAATAATGTGCAAATTGATATGACATACTGCATCAGTGAGATAATGAGGACACCAACAAAATTAGAATTACAATTGAATACAAGTCTGTTCAAAGGAAGTACAATAAGAGGATGTATTTATGTGTGTTGTTGTACATGCTGCACACAGTATGCATCATGAACAATTCTGTAACTCTAATGAGGTGGAACGGAGAAGGAAGAAAAGGGCTTAGCTGGATGTTAGTTTGTGTACATACTCACAGATTCAGACAAAAACGATATCTACAAATGAATAAATGAAAATTAAATCACAGCAGTTCAGTTTAATCCTTTATGATGTTTCCACTTATCTTTTATTGTGAACTAGTGACTGCACTCTGCTGTTTTTATTAGGCTTCTTTCAATTTATCCTGGGTAATTGTTTTGATGTTTTTATCTGCTTTGTTTCCATTATTTCTTATCATCACAGAAATGTGGCTTTTTGGTAAATACCTTAGCCAGATTTAAAGCTGCACTGTTCAATATGTTCATAATAGAACCAAAGTGACTATAAAGCGAACAGAGTGTAGTGATGAACCCACAGAAAACGATTGCACAACTGTCCAAAGTGAATCGCTAGCTTGTCAGGAACAGGAACATCTAGTGGTGGAGTTGCATGTTGCAGCTGAATACCCCTCACCTCACCCTCCCCTTCTAACCATGAAGTATAACCTGTGGCAGCCTTCAGTTGTCATAAAAACTCAGAGGGTGTTTAGTTTGTCAAGTCTGGGCTAATGTCAAAAAACATATTTGATAAATTCCCATAAAGCTGTAACACTACAGCAAATAAAGTACTATTTAAATAATGAATTCAATCATTAATGTAAGTGAACATATGATGACACAAGTGATGAATAATGATAAATATCATGTAAAGTAATTAAATCATTGATAACAATGATTTTGCTGCTGGGACACTATTGACTCTGTTGGTAAATGTCTTTGAAAGAATGGTACTTCAACAAGCAGCCAAGAGGTTTTTACCCGAGGTCAATTTTTTTTAAATGAAAACTTCATAGAAGAATGTAGAAACTCAGATTTGTGTGTGTGTGATCCTTATTGTGGGTGTGACTGGCTTTTCTCTTTTCCGTTGTAATTACACTATTTTTACCACCAGGGAGCAGTGTCTTCTATAAAATCCTGTCAAGCTGTCTCCTTGCCTGCTCATTTCCATTTCTTCTCTCTCTCTGTCTGTGTGTGTGTGTGTGTGTGTGTGTGTGTGTGTCTCAGTCAAAGGCAACTTAAATGCAGACTGAAGATCTACTAACAGCTTGTCCAACTGGGGGTTAAAAAAGCTGAACTTAGGGTTAAGGTTGGGGGACAGGGTCAGGGTCAGGGAAATCTGGAGATTATTTTTAATTTCCTGGTCGGCTTGACAGCAGAAGGGAAGAGCAGCCCCATGTTCTCTCCTCTAATGTGGTCACGACTGAGCTGATACAACATACACGTGCATGTAGGCATTAGTGCCAGTGGGCAGAAATCCAGAAGATGTGGATGGGTTTATAATGTACAGAGAGACTCTCACATGCACACAGACATATAAACAACAGGTTCCAGCACAGCAGCAGCAGCATGCAGCGAGCTAAGAAAAGCCCTCTAAGTGACATGGGCAGCTCAATATTCCCCACCTGCTGAGCAGTGTGTGTGTGTGTGTGTGTGTGTGTGTGTGTGTGTGTGTGTGTGTGTCTGTGTGTGTACTATTAGTGTATGTGTTTAAAAAGGTTATATTTTTCTTATTTGTTCAGAGTTTGAACCTGGGTGTGTTGTTGCCATGAACAGCTTGTTAGCTAAGCATGTGCAATGTGTGTGTATGTGAGAGAGAGAGTGTGTGTATTTTAGAGATGTAGATTGAGTTTATCAAGAATTTGTAAAACAGTTATTTGGGATAAACAAGTGATAACTGAATACCTATAAATGTAAAATGTCCATATAAAGTTTTATTAAGAAGGTTCAAATTGCTAAATTCTGTTAGGAGTTTAAGATGGACAGGGTTAAAAACCAAAATCAACACCTGAGAGTTTTATAATCTGTGGTAATAACAATAAAAACAGTAAAGGTACAGGCTGTTCCTTTTCATGAGACTACGTTGAAAGGTAAAAGAATAAAAAGGCTTAAGTGCTGGAGACATAAATAGAACATTAGTGTAAAATAATCTGTGTAAATTGGAGAAAAATCATTGTGGTCGACTGCACAACCTTCATCCTTCATGTATATTTAATACATTTGTAAACATCGCCATAGACTTAAAGGGAAGGAAACTGTGGAGAATTTGGCATCATTAGTTTGAGCAGAGTCTCATGGTGGCTAATGCTCAGTGAATGGGCTGTAAAAAAGCTTTGAGTCGAAGAAAGTCTGGAGCCAGATGGAGAGAAACTCGGATATGTGGCATCGGAGGAAAATAAAGAGTTGGAGTGTGTAGCAGCCGAAAATCAAAACAAAGACACCACAGAGGGGACTAACTGCAAACTGCAGGTGGTCAGAGTAAATTAGAAAACCATATGATGAGCATAGCAAGATGAGTTCTTTTTTGGGTTCCATGACTCATCAAATCCTTTGTGTTTCATATGCAGGGAGAGTTGCTCATTTCCTAAATCTCACAGCCAAGACATGATAGTGAAGAGTGTTGCTATAAGCACTGAGCAGCTGTGGTGATGGAGTGATAGAGGGAGAAGATGGCGAGATTCAAGGAAAGACAGTTTTCACTTCTTCACCTCTCTCGAGTTAAAGTCGCCTGTTTCTAAATTAGAATGAGCGCTGATTCAGGTCACACTCTTAAACTGGTCATCTCTCTTTGGGCTCCATCTCTGGTGTCATGGCCTTATTATCACAATGCTTTTTACCAGAGAGATTCCCACAAGTCACCTGTCGATCAAGAAGTGTGTGCAGTGCACCAATGTGACATTAGCCATCTTTACTATACTGTGTGTGTGTGTGTGTGTGTGGTCCAGGTATTACTCATGTTGTGGGGAACTAATTCTGTTTACAGTCACATGATGGAGACTTCCTTATGGATTCAAAAAGTGAGTCCCCATATTGTATATTATTCCAATTTAAGGCAGAGACATGTTTTAACGTTAAGGTTGGATTTAGTTTTGGTTTGGGTTTTATTAGGGTTAGGGAATTAGTAACTGTGGTCGAGGTAGATGTTCAGGAAGAGCAAGTCTCCAGGAAATCAATGTAAGTTAGTGTAATGTTCATTGAAATCATGGAGACATGATCGTGTGTGTGTGTGTGTGAGAGAGAGAGAGAGAGAGAGAAGGTTCAGTGTGTAGAATTTAGTGACATCTGGAGGTGAAGTTGCATGTTGCGGCTGAATACCCCTCACCTCACCCTCCCCTTCCCAACATGAAAGAGAACCTGTGCTGAACTTCAGTTGTCATAAAAACTCAAAAGGTTTTAGTTTGTCCAGTTTGAAAAATCATAGCGGCCTCCACAGAGAGGACCTCCTTGTGAATATAACGTTTAAATATAAAGAGCCCATTCTATGTAAAAGAAAACAACAACTCATACAATTTAGATGAAACTGTAACGTAGTTACACTAACTCTTGTTTTAATTTTCTTTTGGTTCCATGTCTCATCACTAACTCTCCTGTCATTTCAGAGCCTGCCTTTCTTCCCTGCCATGCAATCATCTCATTTCCCTCACCTGCTTGTCCCCGCCCACCTCCTCACCTGCAGTCCATTGGCTCATCAGTTCCTCAGTATATAATCCAATCATTTTCACTCAATCTCTGCCAGATTGTCTCGTGTTGTATTTTGCCAAGCCCTCCAGTATTTCCACTTTTGCCATCTTGTTCTGACCCTGTTTTGCCTTCTTGGACTTCCTGTCTGCCCCTTGACGGATTTGTTTGCCTGATTTTGATCCCCTGGTTTTGACTCTGCCTGTTTCTTGGACAGAATAAATGGATCTTCCTTTGCAACTTTCCTGCCTATCGTCGTGCTTTTGGGTTCTCCCTTGCCAGCACCAGTGACCGTGACAGAAACGCACCAGTGAAAACATCACTAGGATTATTTTATATTCAATTTCTGCCAAAAATCCCTTTCACCTAAATCTTACACGCTGAACCTTTAATTCAAACGTGCATATTTCAATGAACAGTAACCTATTTGTATTAATAGTAACCCTACAAGCATCATTATAACCTGCTGTATTTGGTCCATAACCCACTTTATTAATATTAAAACTGAGCATTAATGATTAATAAATCATTTAGAGGGATTTTGAAGTTTAGCAGAATCCAGTTTCCTCTAAAAGCTGCAAATTGAACTTAATGGTCCACTGATGGTTTAAAAACCTAATCCACATTGTTAGAGTTGAACACAGTGAAACAAAATCATTCATGTCTATAGATCTGTGGGAAGTGATGCTTTAAATGATTCTTGTTGTTCTGGAATGAAAAGGAGAAAAAAAAGGGTGATCATTTGCTTTTAGATTAACAGCCAACCACTGGTTCTTGTAATAGAATAATTATTTTGCTATGTCCTTAGAGGCTCTCATGCGACGCTGTGTGTACGTGCAGCCAATCACCGCAAATTCAGAAGTGTCAGGCGTCAGGTTGTGATGCAGAGGTGGCAGAGATAAAACCTGAGGATCTGAACCTGCAGATTAACTCAGAGTCCTTGCTCAACTCCCTCTGACAGAGCTGCCGTCATCTGTGGAGGAAGCTCAGAGAGGGATTGGGGTTGTAGAGTCAAAGCTGGTGGCACTGTGTCATCAGCTTTACTGCCTCATTCTTTTCACATTAAAGTGAAACACATCATTATCTACATGCCAGAGTATTTTTCCACTGGCCGGTATACTTCAGAAGATCGTATTAGGTGTGGCTGAGAAAAGATAAAGCAGCAGTCTCCGCAGCCTGCCATCGTACGTACTGTTTCAGCTAAATCAGCCTCCCACACAGGGTGGACAGCAGCTCTTCTACTGCCCAGCTAGTTGCCTTGTTCATCCGCCCACTCATTCCCCACCAAAACACATGTAAGCTTACGCAGCTTAAGAAAAATGACTTCTGTAATACATGCCGCTGGACTCTCTTTTATATCAAACACCGTGACCCACGTCCTCCCATTGCATAATGTTCCCAGGTTTGCCAGAGAGTTCTTAGAAATGTGGCCCAGAGTCTGATATATTCTAGAGTTGTCTATGAGCATTTTATAATCTGTCTCACTGTGATAAAAAACATTGACGGGTCTTATAAGCAAATATAGCTATACTTTTATGGGCCTTAACAAAAACGCCCCAGAGGGGAATTTATTAAGATTAAGATAAGAAAGACGTTTTTCTGAATGTGGGGAAAAGGCAGGAAAGACGTTAGCTGCAAGACTTCAAAAAACATAGGACAAAAAATGTTGCATCTTGTATTTGATTACAGAAAAACTCAATTACCACTGATCCAGATCAACTCTGAAGTCTGACGAATCACCGCTGGAATTATTAAATCACATTAATCTTTAAACCAGCATATCAGATGAAGAAGACAATGCACCAGAGCAGCCGACAAATATACAAAACGAATAAAAGCGTTCACTCATTTTATAAAAATAAATCTTCAGGACCTTATGGGTTTAAATTCTCAAAAGGATTTATCCCTTCTTTTTGCTGGTATATCAAAGATCTTTTGAAAAAGCGAGTTTCAGTGTCCGGGAACACTTGAGCACCATCAGGTTTTAAAATTTAAATTAAACCATGGAATGGCAAAACTGATACACACTGACCCACCTGGTTCCACAAAAAACAACCTTCATCTGATAACACAATGAAATTTTGTGAAGACAATCTTATTTCTGACGCAAAACAGCTCCCACAGCCAGCAGCACCGCCGACTTCAGATTCTGAAAAAAACATCGGATCGAATCAAATGTCTCTTTATCTTCAGGGTTCTGCAGAAATTCAGGTTTGGTTCGTAAAAGAAAAGTCTACTAAAAACCTGAAAAAGACAATCAATGACCTCATTTCAAAACCTTTCATCATACATCAAGGTAGAAAACAAGAATGTCCGGCTTCAGGGATTATATCTAATCTAATTATTGAACCATCAGCAGAGAAAATAGGATCTGAACTGAATAGTAAAAGGCATGGAAATCAAATGCATGATATTTAACTGTATGGTGAGATTATTACTCAATATGGCTCACAAAGAGGAACATATAGACTGTTGCTTTTAAACATTGCAGGATCATGTGCATAACAATAAGAAAAAGGATACATAGGAAAATAAATCACAACATATAGTTATCAAACACAAGATATACATGTCTCATATTTCCTGACAGATGGAAAAATACAACATGACAATGACATTTAGTAAAATGTAAGGTAGTCCTTCCACACAATTTACACCTAATTATATCACTCTCGGTAGCAGCTGTATAAAATGGGAATAGGGGATGGGAGTGAATGAATAAGACTGTGCTTCTGCTGCTGGAGGATCTCTGCTCCATCTGCTGCATTCAAATAAAAGACTTTTGGTTTAGGATAACTATGCAAACAACAATCAACATTAATATAGTCACTCCACACCACAGAGTGTGCTGGGAGATTTGCATCCCTGCTGCACAGTGGTAAAAAGAGCTGAAGATGTCTTCCTCTCGCTGTGTGTGGTCACAAGGAAGGTGATCATGAAGCGGCGGATTCTTTCAGTTACACCGAAAGAATGAATCAGTGATGCAATACTAATGATCACATGACTTACATGCAAAAACAGGAACTAGTGGTTTCATTGAATTTATTTGTCTGTTGTATTGTTGTTGGTGTCACTGTTATTAGGACATTGTTTTCTCTTCGAACATAAGTACTGTTGGTTGTTTATCGGTTTATTTTATTAACGTTGAATGTTACATGTATAGAGAAGTGCTGGTAGAGCTTCAGTTCTTTGTGTTATTTGTGTTTTGTGAGCTAATTTAAGAATTAACAAGAAAATCTGGTTGGAGTCTTTCACATTAAAGGACTGAAACTGTAGAATACAGTGCATATCTAAAAGAAAGTGCAACTAAATGTCCACTTGGGAGTGTTTGTGTTCATTATTAAATAAATAAAGAGATTATGAAACTATAACGTTCATCACGTTTTTCTCTGAAAGTATAAATAGTGGAAAATAGACATTTAAAATCAGCTTTTCCACCGGCTGTAATTGTTGTACTACATCATAATCCTGCAACAATGACATAATTACCAGTGCAGAGAATATGTGCAGAGTATTTAAGTGTTGTTTTCTTTTGCCAGTGAGCTCATTAAATAGTTCTCTATATAGAAGTCACTAGATAGTAAAGTAAGTAGTGAATGAGTGGGTGATTTGAGCCACAGACTTTATTTTCTGAAAATAAACTGATTAAATAAAGCGACTCAGAGGCCAGAAGAACCATTTATACCCAAGGCTGCAGAGGCCTCTGTTACTCTGCAAATCTTTATGTATTCATACAAGTCACTTTTTTATATTTAGACATTTACCCTCCGTTAGTAACGCCAGCGAGGTCATAGTTAAAGTCAAGTAAAAACTGCTCCTGTAAACACACAGTAACTAAACACTTTACCTTAGCGGACCAGTTTGTGAGCTCAGAAAACCAAACTCATGTCATGTGATGCTGTGAGGATTCTCATCTAAAAAAGCATATTTAACTTTCTTCTAATGATAAATATTGATGTGATAATTTAGATTGAATAAAAAACAAATGATTTATCAGATCATTCAGATCAGCTGCACACATTTTCATTGTTACACGTCATGATCAAATCATTGTTAGAAGAGCTGCTCTTCTGGTAAAAATCCATGATCATAGTCCACATCCTTTTCTTTTAAGTAGATTTACCTTGTAACTTCTTGATGCAGATGTGTCTCTGGGACGGTATAAAGAGGGAATGAGAAAGCTTTGCTCTGGTGACACCTGGTCCATTATGATAATGCTGAAATCATCACAAATGAGTGTCACCATCTGAAAGCGGTGCGTGGAGTCATTTAGGATTAGTAATCAGCAATCAGCGCAGATTAGAGCTCAGGAAAAAAATCACTGCTCCTATAATTACGGCCGTTAGTGTGAAGCACGGCTCAGTATATGCGTTTCTCTCAATAAATAACGGGAAGAAAATCTGTCAATCTCTTCTCCACATTCACTTCTCACTGTTCAATGTCGCACTCAAACACATTTTGTCAAATTCCACCTGCACCTTCTCTTCCCCTGGAGCTTTTGAGTTGCAGTGCGGTAGCAGCTAATCTCTCAGGCCGACAGTCTGGCTCATGGCTAATGACTAAGTGTCAGTGTAACAGATGAGGCTGCTGTCTACACTGACCTGTTTACATACACTAAAGGCTACAGGCGTGAATGTTGCCCGTGATAAATCCTCCATCTACAATGGCTGGAAAATGAACTGGTGGCAAATGAACACCAGCCACAAAAGTACCAAAGATCAATACATCAAGCCCATAATTGATCAAGTAAATGCTACCAGATCTACATCGGACCTTTGATGCACTAGAAAAGTAGTTTTTCTTCATATAAGGCCACAAAAACCTAGAGCTCATCTTTCATAAACCAGTGAAAGAAGCAGCAGAATTAAATTAATGTTTGATTTTCTCATGCCAATCATCCCGTGTGGGACTGAAATAGAAGAGACAGTTTGCTGCTTGAGGTGTTATTTTGTAATTTATTGTTTTGCAAACAGAAAAACAACTCAATTTGAATTTTAATCTGATGAGCTGAACTCTGAGCAGACACAGTGACGTGTTTTAACTCAGACAGGATGTCATGTGTCAGAGTGAAGATGGATAGAAGCTCTCAGTGCTGTGGGATGGAAAGTAGAATGTGCAAGATGGAGGGAGATGCATTGGACTGCAGTTTTAGATACAGTGATGTGCAATGACTTTTTCTAGGGTAGAAAACCAAAAAAGGGGAACTAAAATAATGTCTGGAAGAATTCTACATCCTTTCTAGCGTCTTTTTTAAGAAAGCATGATTTAATTGATATCCTTTTCTCACCAGGTAAGATAAATAGGCAGCACAATGGCCAAAAGCTTTAGAAAATCTAAGCTCTCTGGCGGCTGTGGTGATATAACTGCCCGAGGGCAAAGGAAGTGTTGTAAAGTTATTATAGTACAACACTGTCTACAATGGGGGGAGGTCGGGGTAGAGGACTGGTTCAACAAAACATTGGATGGAAACACAGAAAACAGCTGCTCGATTACGGTTTGCTGTTGCAGTCTTCTGGCTTTATAAAGATTGATGACCCATCGCCACCTTCTCCCACTGTCCTAGTGAAGTGAAGCCAAAATGTCCCGGACAGGAAAGCTGCCAGCTGCCAAAGACCTCATTTGGAGCCAGAGTCCCTCCAGTACTGATCGAGGGATAGAGCTGCGGGTACAAGGCCCCTCCCATACATGTGCTCTACCAATCGCGAGTGAACGTTAGCTGTCAATCATGATGCTTTACCCTATTTTTCCAATTTCAACCAAGCTTATCAGACACATGAACACATACATCGGAGTGATGAGAACTACTCAAAATGACAGAAACCATCTTTGAGCTAAGATTTATGTGTATTATGGCTTTTCAGTTTGGTCCACGTCCCATCCACTAAGACAGAGGAGGCAGGGTTCATGAGCTATGCTGCAGCCGGCCAACAGAGGC
Source organism: Paralichthys olivaceus (assembly GCF_024713975.1). Lineage (NCBI taxonomy): Eukaryota > Metazoa > Chordata > Actinopteri > Pleuronectiformes > Paralichthyidae > Paralichthys > Paralichthys olivaceus. The sequence continues at coordinate 4,335,158 of NC_091106.1, forward strand.
AGAAGGAAATGCTTTGGCTTCAGGTTTGGGGAGCTGTCATGTTGTCCATCTTCATATACAGTCTATGGTCTAAACACAAACAAGTTGTTTTTTGCCTACACCAGGTTTGTAATGGTTCCTGTTTTGTTTGTGTTAAACAGGTTGGCTTCTCTCTATTCAAATTGGTAGCATCTTCTGTTGTATAGTCATACAGTATGACATGCTCTCCAGTCAAGACTTGACTTGATCAAAAACAACACGGAATTCAGAACTTAGCTCAAACTCCAGCCATCTGATTTATTATCACCCCAAAATCCAACAGAATATTAGACTAGAGTTACAGTTTGGTGCAGATGTAGAACTAAGGGGCAGATCGTGGAAGTTTTTTCATTCTTTGAAAATCTTTAATAACTAATAAATCTTTTGAATAACTTCCTTTTTGCTTTTATATTTCTACTATAAGAACGATACAATTGTGTGTAGGAATGTTCGGCCTTGCAGGTATACACTCTACTATTCAAGAGATTTGTTTGAGAGGGAGTTGCTATTCAACCATATACATTGGGGATTTGAATTATTACATTTGGATCAACTAAAAGTACCTGCATCGAGAGATACCAAACACACACACACACTTTGTGTCTCAAAAAACATCTGTGTCCTTGAGTAAAACACACTGAATCTGTAACAGATTACTAACTGACTAAAAGTATCAATTGTCCAGTGCAACTTCCAGCACATTAACTCAGTTCCAACATGTAATTAACAGTGAGTGCACGCATAGTGCACAAAGTATACATTGATGGCATGTTTCTAAAGGGAATGCCTCCTCTGTTATGCTAATGCCACTAGATATTGCCAGTAATTCAAGGTTAGTCAAACAGCATTTTGTTTGGTTGCCGGGCACGCTCGAGAGACTTTCCTGTCCTGGCTCCATGACACGCTGGCAGAGGCACAGCCATCAATGTCAGTGCAAAGACAGTGCGAGGTGGAGCATTTGTTTCCGTCCAGGCCTGTGTTGTACACAAAGAAGAAGCCAGGCGCAGAGCCAGCAGAGAATGTAGTCACAGAGAAAAGTACAGGGGGTATAGCGGTGTGTTGTGTGTGAGATACAAATGAGATTTGGAAAGATTGGAGATTTTGCCACTTTTATATCCACATGCCAAGTCCACTGTAGGTGTGCACTTTAAAAGCTCCTGATATATACTCTGTCTATGTCGGTCACACAAGCAGACATCCTCACAGCTGCTGAACGACTCCTCCTGGGCCGATCTTCACTGAATGCTGATTGGTTCGGTTTTCCAAGCGTCTGCACTGCACTGTCTTCTCAAACTGCACTGTTTTCTCAAACAAATCAGCTCAGATTGCCTCGGCGCTCTCGGAGAGCGAGGACAAGTGATAGAGATTAATACCAAGTGAAATATAAAAGAGAGGGAGTGAGATGGAATGGGGGGCCGGGGAGCGGTGAGCCAAAAGGGAGGACGAAGAGGAGTAAAAAACAGACGAGGAGGGAGAAACTGGGAAGACAGTGAGAGAAAATCTTTATTACATTTTTATCCAGTCGGTCTGACTGGATGGAGGCACAGAAACACAGTTATTCTTTGGAGATTTGATTTTAGAGGCAGAGAATAAATTCAGTACAGTGCCAGGTTCTACAGAAGAGGCAATTTTAGCCTTTGTGGAGTTTCTCAAACTATTTTCCCATCGTGGGAATGGCTGGTTTTCTCTTCTGTAAAGTGCCTTGAGATGATGTATGTTGTGACGCGCTAAATAAATAAAACTGAATTGAATTGAGCTTTCTCACAGTCTAATATTGTTCAGCTTTCAACCAAATGGTCAAAGGTGTTCTTAAACCCACAGATGTATTTTGTTGGGGGATAGTGGGAAAATCTGCACAGATGAACTAGAGAAAAGAGAATTTCTTTGAGCTCAGTCAAAGTTATGACATAACTGTTAGAAACTGATCTACTTTACCCTTCATGTGTAGAACTATGTTCTAACATTTTATTTCTTGCATTCGAGTTTTGGAGGACAGTAGGCAGAATGGTTTGCTTAATCACTCATGAGTGGTGACAGGGTGACCACTGAAAGTTCATATAAATAATAGCAGTAATTAAAATAGTGGTAAATTCTGTAAGGACATAGATCAATGCCACGTCCACACAACAACAACCTTCTTGTTTGAAAATGCATCAACTCTTCTGCGGATAGACGTCCACACTTCTCCGGAGACGTAGAGCTGCAGGCACTGTTGTAGTTTGAAAACTCCAGGACAGTGTTTTAGTCTGGACCGGCAAAAACAATGCATGGACTTCTGATTGGGTCCGATCGATCACAACGTAGCCTTCACTGATTCATCAGGTTCCTATCACGTGACCTCATCCAGAAGAAAAAAACATCTTCCAGTGTAGAATGCAACATGGTTATTGATTACAAACATGAGTGAACCTGAACCCATTTAGGAAACACTGTTTAGTTTTAGTCTTACTTCTTACTTCTGTCTGTACGCTCTCTCTCAGTGAAGCTTTCCTGAAACCCTTTGCTGCACAGATTTAGCATCTCAAGGTGAAGGTGTGTTAGTGGAGTAAGATGTTTAGTAATGTATTAGGTTTTAAATCTTTAACAGAAATATAATCTACAATGTTAAATACAATGGTGAGGCTTTCTACCAGAAACATTACCTGATTTTGAAAATAGCTTTGCAACTTGACAACTGTTGGTTCCTTCGCACCTCCATCCCAACACTGGTGTTGTTACTCGAGCACAACCAGACATGGCCTCCTCTCTCTCACGGCCTTTATTGTTTTGGCAGAACAATGTTAAAAAGGATCCAGCCCTGCACGGATTGCAGATGCACACGTCATAGGCTGTAGCTGGTGCCCTTTTTGCAATACATATGAGAATTGGCTTTGGCAACAAAAAGCATCACAATAAAAAGCTGTGTCATTAACATACCTGGCACCAACTAGGTAAAATTGTTGCCACAGGAATGTAAAAACATGCTCTAACTCTCACCACCTGATACAGAAAGTATTTCACATCATATACAAGTCATGTCAGCTCATCCATCACATTTCATTAAGCTTCATCATGAAAAACATTGACATTGACATTAATGAAATCTCTTTTACGCTGCTACACAATCCAATGAAACAGACACTTGTGATGTTCATTTTTTCCCAACACATTGTGATAGAGAGAAACTGATTGAAGTCCGTGCTTGTTATTACAGTTGTAGTTATCAGACCACATCAGTGTAATACAATCTAACAGTAAAACAACAGCTGTCCAATACAAATCCTACACGTCTGTCCAACTCTGCATCACAATGTGCACCGCATTCCACTTTTCTGGTAATTCATGGTAATAAAAATGAAAGCTCTTATCTAGAGAAGGTGATTTCCAGTTAATCTGTATTGCAGGCTTTAGTGACAAGCAGGAAAACAATAAATCCCACAAGCACCTTCTTCAACAACCACATTGAAATGTCCTCCTGCCTTTGAGCCTCCGAAAATCAAGTATTTGTTTGAGATAGGATTCTGATTGTCAAAAGTTAAAGAATTATAATCACGTAGCCAAGCACAAAACCATCAGTATTAATGTGACATCCTCTTCTGATTGTAATTATTGATAAACTGATTGAAAACTTTGACTTATTTTTGCCATGTAGTCAGTCAACTTTGAGGAGTCTTTATTGGCCTAAAAGTAGAGTGTTGGGTGTTTGTTAGAGATGGACGTGCAGTTTGTAAAGCTGCTTTCAGACATGCACTGAACTCCTGAGAATCTCCTGACATCCTCCAAAGTATGTGAGAAAGCATATGTCCGAAGGGAAGCCTCCTGACTTTCTCTGGAGTTGAATGTCAGAGTGAGTTGATGTGAGTAGGAGCAGGAGATCCTGAGCAGGATTTATCATGTGTGAGTGGTACTGATGATATTTATAACGACAGATGCAAAACTGAAATAAAACACAAACAATACAAGTATTTTTCCAGATGAAAAAGTGGTGCCGTACACATAGAAGACAGAAAAAGACGCCGGTGTCGATGTGCTGTAAACAAAAACACACAATCTCTGCTGCTGCTGCTGCTGCACCACCCCTCACCTGAACACATGAACAGATTTCTGTGACGTCTGAACGGGTCTGAGTGGAGAATCTTCTACTACATTGTTCATGTGTGAAAGGCAAACTCCAGACAAAGTCTGAACTGGAGTTCATGTAAAAAAAAACATCTCAAGTGACATTTGAAAGGTTCACATTAAATGATACTATTTTATCGGCAACTTATGTACCAAACTTTTTGTTTTCCATGACAACATTTTTCATTTTTCAATTATTCCGATTATTCTACAACCAAACTTATTATAAATGTAGACTCTTTCTTTGCTCCACCAACAGTGAACCTCTGAAATACACTTCAATCACATTTTATTACTGGGAAAATGTGTCAGTCTTGTACTGTAGAGTGACATTCATGTAAAATAAGTGACAGTCAGAAGCTTGGTGCTCATCTCTACTCACAGGGCTGTTGGTGAGCTGCTGTAGCTGGTGAACTAACCATTAGCTCAGTAACAATAGCTCTAACTATTTTTCCTTTCAGTGTTGTGTTTACTTTCTCTTGGCATTTGGTCATGATTCCAAACCCTCTCATTCAAAACAAAACAAAGTAATCACTGAAGTTGAAACATTGTTGGTCCAACAGGGCAAAGCTGTTTGTTTCCAGCCTGCAGGGCAGTTTGTGTGTCTTGCCCACTCAGACTCTGTGCCCATATTCCCAGATTTCAAAAGTTAAGTTGGTGAACCCAATTTTACTATCACTGTGAGACATTCTCAAAAGTAGCAATCAGTTTCTGTAAAACTTTATAATTCATTAAAATGTTACTGCTGATGAGTTTTTAAAGTAGACCAATGGCTGGAACACAAAACTCAAATACACAGTTTTACAGGCCTTGATTGCTGTTACAGGGACACCGCTTTATTTCTACTTTTGAACTGACTTTTCTTTTACTATTTTTGAATGATGCCAAAAAACAAACTCAAACATTTGTAGTGGAAAACAGGGTAAGATCCTGTATTTCTTCATTATTGTTATTATTATCATTATTATTATTATTATTGTATTCCTCCATTATTTCACAGGGCCTTTGTTTCTTCTAGAATAGTTAAATGTTCATCAGGAACTTAGAATTTATTCATATGTTTTTTAAAAAAAATGTATGTCTGTTATTTCCTTCCATGTGCAGGACAATACCAGGAGTCAGGAGACGGACCAATTTAACAGAGGGTTATCTGCATGATTTCTTTCCCCTGCTGATGCCATCAAATGTCAAGCTGCACCTCTGAATGACTTTTCATCCCGGTGCAGAATACATCAAGTCACCCACCAATCTGCAGAAGTGCTGGACAGAAACTTATTTCTATGGTAATGGTGTTGACAAATGTGATGTGATCGGGTTGCCATTTTTGAAAGGATTTGAATTGCCCCCTTGAATTGAATTGTACCGTGAATTATCATAATTGCATTTTCAGCTGAGATTTATATGCACACCGGTGTGCTCCAGTTAGATGGTCATGGCATTTCTGCAGCAGGTCTGACTCCAAACACGGCAGGATGTTTCTTCACCAGTAAACACCAGTCTTTACCCCTGCACCCTATCCCCCTCTCTTTTTCTGCTTTTTTTTTTTTTTTTTCATCATCTATTTGTTCTCTCTCTCTCTCTGTCTTACTTATTTCCATTCATTCATTCTTTGCCTTTTCTTCAGTTTTTCCCTGCCGGCGATACATCCACTCGCTCCTTTGTCCATTCCATCTTCCCTCATCTGTCTCAGCTGTATTTGAGGGGATGACAGTGAGGTCCCCCCAGGGTTTGGCTATACAGAAGTCCTGCCTCCTTCACTGCACACATGCACAGACACAAAGGCACATACATGTGAACACATCATTGTGGTTTTTTTCTTGCCCAGCATTGACACATTCTCTCTCCATCTCATTGTCAACATGCTATAGTGTCTCACCCAAGGTTTGTGTATTGCTTACCATCAGTTCAATTTTCTATATTAAAATGTATCAATTGAAAATTAGAAGTTTACATTTTTATCTTTCATTTTCTGTAATTGATTAATCGTTTGTCAGATTTCACATTATGACAAAATCCTAATTTGACATGACATTTATATGAAAAACAAAAAATACAACAAAGATACACTGACCAACAACCCTGCCTAAAATATAAAATTACATCGGTACCACAGTGTAAGTATATGTATGCCTGTTTATGGAATGGACTGCATAAGGGTGTAATAATTATTGTTCTATTATTCATTTATAAAAATAACATAAAATGATTTAGAGTTCCAATTACATTAATACTGCGATGAAATTACTCAAAAGCTCCCCATTGAAAAAAGGGTGCAGTTTTTACTACTGACTCAATCAGTATATTCACAATGCCATTTAATATGGAACCAGCTGAAGAACTTTATCTACAAAATGAAATCACAGAGCTGCCAGGCAACCAGCTCAAAGCTACAGTAAATACAACAACCTCCCTCTGCTTGAGTTTCATAAACTATATGTACGTCCTGAGGTTTTTCCTCTGCATCTCTAATCAGACAAAGCTAAACTGCTGTATGAAAAACATCATTACTACCATTGGATGTCAGACACCAAATAGAAGCAGTTGCAGCCATCACATTGAAGAAGTTTTAATGATGTATGTGTTCAATAATTTAGTATGGCCCTTGAAGCATGTTATGAAAATTAAAAAGTTCCCCACCTCTGCTCGAGCACCACTCTGCCAGTAGAAGGCGAGGCTTCAATCATGTACGTCACTGAGTGTCACCACATTGCGTGTTCCTCTGTGCCCTCAATCACAAAGACTCTTGGCATTTGACATAATGTCACATAATAGTCAAGCCTTTGGGGATCACATCAACAGCATCAGTAGATCCAGCCCTACCCCGGTGACAGGCTGCAGACTCAACGCTGCGTCAAAGGTTATTTTGCTGGAAAACACATCATCCAGCTTGACTTTACTCAGACCAGCTTGTTTACTTGTGATGCCCTTAATAGCTGCAAAGCAGAGAGCTGGACCAGGGCTTGTGTATGTCTTGAGAAGGTGAAAGAATAATGGACTGGATTACCTATTGTTTTTAACTGCATCTACTCCTATCACACTTTGACAAAGGGCTCAGGTAATGCAGAGCAGATTGGAGTTTACGCTGTACAAACATTTCCCAGAGCGGCTCCGGAGGCAGGAATAGAAAAACACCGGCTGATATAAACCTCTGCAGCTTTTTCAGGACAGAGGCACAGGTTAGCAATATAGCAAACACAAACTGCAAATGGAGTCAATATTTATAGCAAGTAAAAGCTGCATTAATCAATATTTTCAATGTTAGGGTCTAATGATTGTGTGTGGAGAGCCTACAGACTGTAAAGCCCTTTGAGGCAATTTTCTAATTTGGATATATTGAAGCATTTCAGAGCTGCAGTGCTAGATTAACTCAAAAGACACTTTGCTAAAATATCCTGGTTACCAAACTGTGACTTCTTTTACAATCGGAGCAAGAGTCTGCACAGTAGAAAACAGAAGACTAAGTATCATTGATACACAACAGATCACGAGGTAGTCTAACCTGTCAATCATGATGTTTCACCACATTTTTATAGCATCAAATAACTGATTAAATCCAAACTTACCAGAAAAATCCACACTTGAACATCAGTGTGATAAAAATGTCAGAGATCACCTTTTATTATTACAACCATTATTTAATTTCACCTGCACTGTTGAACTATGTAATGTGTTAACCTTCAGTTGTCATAAAAACTCAAAAGGTGTTCAGTTTGGACGACTGTAAAAAACAAGGCGGCCTCAGTAGAGAGGAGCTGCTCCTGATGTGAATTTAAAGTATTTAAATAAAAAAGGCCGGTTCTATGTAGAGAAAACAACATTTGGTACAATTCAGATGATAACACACTGAAAACATTACTAGCATTATTTATATTCAATCTCTGCCAATAGATAAGTACAGCTACCACTTTTATCCTCTGCGTTTTATTCTCAATTTTACATTCTGCTTCCTGCCCTTTGAGACTCAATTCAGTCCCCAGAGCAGTTCAGCCATTGGAAAAACCCCTCATACATCACCTGACAAAGCTTTTGTTATGGTAAATTGTCATTTAATTTAGACAAGCATTCCTTAGCGGTGAGAATTAACGACATGCTGTGGTAATTAGTTGGAAAGCTGTTGTTCAGCGGCTGATGCTTTATGGTGCAGGGCGGTCGGATCATAGTGTATCTGCAGCAGGATTGGTTGTGTGACAGCGATGCACCCTTAGTCGGGCCAGGCACACACACTTCTTATGAATAAAATGTCAATAATAATGTGGAAACACACTATGACATGAGAGCAAAATGTGACAGCAGGATTTAAAGGAGACGTACATGTGATTTTTATTGTGCCAGTGAAATGGACGGAATTTATGGCTTCGATTTGTTGATCGATTCCAATCCCTTCTAACGCTTAACCTGCTTCATCCAGACAGTTTTTTTTTAAAGTAACCCATTTTATTACAATTCTGGTCATAAGTATAGATAATCCAAGATTTGCATTTCCCTTTCTTGGATCCTTTTTTCAAGGTTCTGTGTATATGCATAAATAAACCTTTATTCCTCTGTGCAAGTTACGAATAATAACCAAAGCAACGTCAATGAAACTGATCTCAATGAAACTGATCTCATTTAAACTGACGTTTTCCTTGATGCTTGATTTCCAAATTGCTGATTGTGTATGAACAGATGGAAGAACTTGCAATTAAGGCTGATAAAGCATGACCATTTATTATTGGAATCCACACTTTAAACCATTTGATATCATCACATCAGTGTCTTAAAAGTGATTTATCATTGAGTAAGCCCATTACTTGGTTTTCACCCAAATCACTGAGCATGAGATTGATTAAGCCTCGGAAAGCAATTTTGTTTGAGGACAATGTAATACTCAATAACTATCAGAGTGCTAAAAAGTTTCGATTCTTTCTCTCATCACCCCCGTATATTAGCATTCAGGCTGCTACCTAATCCAAACAATCAAATGTGCTTTCGTCCTGTGAAATTATGAGCTTGTTTTGCTGCAATTAGTTTGGTGAGAACCAACTCTATTAGCGTGGATCAGACAGATCTCTTGATCCGTGTTGCGTGCATAATTAACCATCATTGATTATCTTCTCGGCTCAAGTGGAGAACACAGGTAAGCCGGGAAGTTCCTCCGCTTATCTGTTTCATAGACCCTTAAATGGATCTGCAAGAGCAGTGACCTCCGTTTGATCCAATTCTCTTCAGATGAACTCTATCTGAGGAGTCGGCTGTGGTTAGATATGACCTTGATCTGTCAGGATGATAATGACACAGGAGAGAGGAGAGGCTATATCATCAGCAACACTGATGGGTTTGTCTTTCGAGACAGCCATTGTGTCAGATTAGGCAATCACTGGGCCATAACTTCTTGCTATATGGTCTGGCCAAGAGACACACACAGCAGAGGACAAGAACTTGGCCCTGACCAGGAGGCCATCATACAGGCTGTGTCTGAAATCCGTCACTAGCCCTTATTCACTATATAGGGACTTCTATGTAGAGGAATATATAGTGAGCTCATCTGCAAAAGACAAACACACTGTCTGACCCTACTCTGGATACTTTATCTGCGTCTGTACCTGCATCGTTGCCAGTGGAAAATCTTGTTATAGGTTAATTTTACACATTTTATTAATACTTTTCGTTGAGTGATCATGTTTGAATGTAGAAATAAACATATTTGCAGTTTGGGCTGTGATGCGCTGCTCTGCTACTTTTACATATATTACTGTCTCAACTCACAGATTGTCATAAAAAACAACTATCCCATTGGAAATATTAGGGATGTTCACTAAAACAGACTGTTTTAAAATCGGTCTGTGAAAATGCTGGCAAATATAAACTGTAACAATCTGTCTTTACCCTCACGAGAACTTTTTGATAAGAATAAGTAGAATCGTCAGAGAAAGAAGGCGAAGATGTGCTGCCCTCTCTCGTCTCTCCACCATTTTACTTCCTGTCAACTCCACAAGCACAATGCATGATGGTATATATTGCTCAGTTAGGGACCATCGGTTGTTCACTGCTTTTCACGATGCACTGTGGGATACAATGAGGGTTTTAAAAAATTCAGACAGCATTAAAAATTGGCAAATTTACAATATAGTGGACTAGGTAGTGATTAGTGAGAGATTTCGGACACAGACATTAACAGTTTAGATGATCTGAAAGGAAGTGAGTGACATCACCGTTCCACCTCACAGCAACAACAAAATCATTTCTCTTTTGCTTCGGCATCTTCACAGTTGTGCACAGAAGAGAACTCTCTGCTCTTGGTGTCATTGCCACGAAACATGTGCAAGTTGTCAAGTGAGACAAGCGATAGCAAAACAATTCCGATACGCTCGTCTTTTTGTCGAGCTGTTGGGTGCCTTCCCACACTGTGACTCACAACACAGGATATATTGAATCAACTTTTGTGCCCAATTCCCATTTCATCCTCAATGCCCTTCATCCATTGCATCTGAGTATTATTGGTCTTAAATTAGTCTGATCCTGGGATTATACATTTTCTCAAATTCCTGTGGAAACAATCCCAGTTTTAAATTTTGACCCTATTAACTGCTTTTGGTGTCCTTATGAGTCTCTGTAATTCAATTCAATTTTTAATTTGGGCCAAATTATCTCAAGGCACTTTATAGAGTGAGGTCAAGGCCTTACAAAATTGTACAGAAACCCAACAGTTCCCACAACGAGCAAGCGATAGCAACTGTGCAGAGAAAAAAAAACTCTCTTTAATTGCTTGTTCTGTCCAAAAGTCAACTCAAAACCCAATGCAGCACATAAGGTGCTAATAACTGTTCAGTTTCGCTTCACACATTATCGCTTCAAGAGAATCCACACGTCAGTGAGAAGTCCACTTGCCTATGTACACATGTACAACTCCTGGAGACATTTAGGATGCTGAAGCCTGGAATCTATTTTCTTTCCAAAACAAATTAAATGGTCAGTTAAAATATTGAAATTTAGTTTTTTTTTCTATCAATTGATTAATTCAGTGAATGGATTTATGTACATACTCTTCCACTGGCAAGCATTTCAAGTCTCTTGCCATTTCATTTTCTTAAAAGTACCCTCTCAAACTGTGACCTGAAATAAGTCACTCAGAGTAACCCAAATCTTTTTCTTACCATTGTATCCTGTCTTTTAAAAAAGACATATAGTTTGAGTTGAGTCGTTTGTTGTCATTAGTTTGGGATAATGGTGGTGAGAGTAAAAAGGTTTTCTATACCTCTGTTTCTGAAATAACATCTTCATCTTGGACCACCACCATGGGGGGGCCCTTAGAACTCCATCAGACACCCCTTGATGTTATCTATGTCCCACAGTCCTTACGTCAACTGCTCCACATTTTAATTTAACATTTTGTTGATGACAAACCCATGGGAGGCACAAGCTCTCTCCGTCTCTGTTTGTGTTTCTATGCCTCTCGATCAGCTGGGTTTATTCTTGGTGGACACTGATGCGCACGACATAACAAAGCCTCTCTCTCTCTCTCTCTCTCTTTCTCCCTCCCCAGGTTCTCTCCCCCTATCCACTCTCCCCTCCTCCGCTCTGCACCTGCTCCTCCCCTCCTCCCTTATTATCCTCGGAGTCAGAGCAGCGCTCCGTCCTCCTCGCCAAGTGATGCTCCTCGGCGGGGCGGCGCACATCGGCGGGTTCTCACCGCTCGCTGCACGGAGGGCAGCCCCGGCTGGATAAGTCTCCTCGGGAAACACTCGCGAGCTAAATGACGAGGGAACATGGGGATTTAAGTGAGGTTGCGTGAGAGTGAGCCGGAGGACGAGTGAGCTCAAGTCCCATCCGAGAGAAGAGGAGGAGGAGGAGGAGGACTACGGGGAAACGGTCCCGTTGGGACGGGGACGCAGCGGAAGGTTTTGTGCCTCACAGAGTTTGAAATGGTGTCCGGGTGCTGCTCCGTGTTGTTTGGTTGTGCAGAATAACATCGGCGGGTTTTCAGGACGCGGTTGATGGAGTTGGTCGCTCGGTTCTGATCTGTTTGTGATGGAGTGAGTGAGAGAGAGGGCGCACGGGAACTTCAGCCTCGCCATGAAATCAGTGCTCTTCAGCCGCTTCTTCATCCTGCTGCCCTGGGTGCTCATCGTCATCATCATGATCGATATCGACAGTAAAAGGACGATCCGGGCTCCTGCGGCCGGTCGGACCGGCAGGGCGCCGCGGGCGGCCCGGACCGGCGCGCCGGGGGTTGGCGTCACCCAGAACCAGACTGCGCTGCCGGTCATCTACGCCATCACTCCGACTTACACCCGTCCGGTGCAGAAAGCGGAGCTGACCCGGCTGGCGCACGCCTTCCGCCAGGTGCCCCGGTTCCACTGGATCGTGGTGGAGGACTCCACGGCGCGCACGGAGCTGGTGGCGCGCTTCCTGGCTCGGTGCGGGGTGCAGTTCACGCACCTGCATGTGTTCACTCCCCGCAGGTTCAAGCGCGCCGGGATGCCACGCGCCACCGAACAGAGGAATGTGGCTCTCGCGTGGCTCCGGCAGCACCGGAGCCGGCGGGACTCCGGGGTGGTGTTCTTCGCGGATGACGACAACACGTACAGCCTGGAGCTGTTTGAAGAGGTAACCGGACATGTGTTATTACTGCGCAGAGAGACAAGGTGTCATCCAGCCTTAACTGTGGTGCACAACATGTCTCATTGTAATTCTAACACTTTTCACATCTTTAGGGATGTTTATGAATTCCATGACATTGTTTTAGGCTGTTCTGCAAACCATGGGATGGGAACACACAGCTGTGGGATTTAGAATGAGGTCAGGAGCTTTTGTAGGCTACTTAATCTTGACTTTTGTTGTTGTGGAAGAACTGATAATCTTTATTCAAGTTCACGTTATAAAGTTACATGAAAAGTACTTTTATTAAGTTATGTGTTTAGCCCAGTAGACTACTTTTGTGAATTAACTCAAATTGTTCAATTTAACAATTATGTGACACATGCAAACCTCTAGAGGCAGAAACAGCCACCCCCACACCACTAGAGGTCGATGGGGTTTTGCTCCTCCAGGTTTATTTGATCTCATCTGGTAGAATCTATGCAACGTTCAATCCAACAGCATTGTGATAAATCAAATTTGCTGATCATATGTTTTGTATGTCAATCAATCAAATTTGATATGCACAGCCCACAAATATGTCTCATATAGGACTTAACAAGGTGTGACATCCTCTGCCCTTCAGCCCCAGTAAGAGTGAGAAAACCTTTTTAACAGTGGGAAGAAACCTCAGACGTAAGAGATCCTTCTCCCAGGAAGGACAGAAGTGTAATAGATGTATACGTGAAACAGAACACATCAACAAAATAACAATATTCATGAGAAAAACTGTCTAAATATAATGGTGTATCGATGTTTAAAGTGTTTACATGAAAGAAAGTGTCTGACAGAGATGTACGTAGGCAATGTGAAATGTCAAACTGAAAAGCAACAATCAATGTGGTCTGAATAATTAAAAAATACCTGAAATTATGTCTCACGCAGAAACGTAGATAATTCCTAGGCTGTATGTAAAAACTGATAAACCCCAGTAACGTCCCCACAAACCTTCTTAAGTGAGCGTTTGTCCCTCAGGTTTAGATGCAGAGAGACAACAGTGTTTATGGTGTTTTATTGTTTTGTCACCTTTAATCACAGCATCAGCACCATGAGGTTAACTGGCTGTGTTTTCACTGCGCTCCCACCGTTATGCTGCACAGGAATTGTTAGGCATCCCCCACATGGGATCATTTCAAAGGAAGTCAAACATTGAAATTCACCAGCTTCTTACTTACTTGTCTGCTGATGGGATCCCACTGGAGCCCTGCTCAACACCCCCGGGAGGCTCCAGACCTTGTTTTGAGAGCTGCTCGTTTCACCTGAAAGGCCGATATCAAACCAGCGTTTTCCAGTGCGTCTGGTAAAAACCTCACAGACGCTTCGTGTGTAAGGAGAATGCTTGGTGGGGAGTTGAGGGGAGGTTAAAATGAGCGATAGACAAAATAGATGAAGAGTAAGAGGAAGGAGCACTGATTGACACATGGAGAGGGGATAGGGATGGATGGCGGCCGCGTCAGCGCTGGTGCATCTCCCCAGCATCGCTGTCCAATTTTCAGCCGATCCACTCGCCAGCACAGAATTAATAAGCAGGATTGTGTGTGTGTGTGTGTGTGTGTGTGTGTGTGTACTTGTGTGAGATTGATTGTCAGTGGTGGATAGCAGTGCTGGTTTTACAGATTTATTTTTTTTATTTTTTGTATTATTTCACATTTTACTGGTTTAAATTCTCACACTGATCTCTATATAAAAGCATCTGAACTTGCATGTACACAAATACTAGACGCTGGAAGTCCTCTGACGTATAAATACTCACCAAAACATTATGGATCTGTCTTCTGAATCTGACTTAACAGGCTAGATGATGTGCCCGGGTTGAATCTGTATATTAGAAAACAGATACCTGCATGTACGTCCGAGCGTTTGTTTATGTCATTTCATGGTATCTCTTTTCATGTCACTGTAAGCGATCATTTGGGGTTTATATTGAAGCTGCACTGCCATCCCTGCATGTGCTCTAGACATCCAGCTAATGAAGAGCTTCACTTCTGTAGCAGCGGCAGAAGCAACACAAAAATCCTCTCACTCTTACAAATGCACACTCAGAGAGAATGCTCCCCTGATTGCAGATGACTGCCTCTGATTGCTGCCATTCAGATATAGCCGGGACAAAATCAGGCTGCATAACATATTGATATAGATCAGCTAAGAACCTGACATTGAATAATATAGCAGAACTCAGAAGGGTGAGTGATTCAGTGATGGATGAAAGTACTGGTGATATTTAATAGAGGTGTTTGATGACGAGCACATTTGAAAATGAAATACCTGAGCGTTTCAAATCGCCCTTTGTAGAATATAAATTGTTTGCTTGCATTGAAACATGCAATTTTGTGACGGCTGTGTTCTTCCCCATTTTGAAAGCAGTGTGTGTCCACTTACATCTGAAATGTGTTCTGCAAACTATGAGATAAACCAACCATTAAGCAGGTTTGATGTGTTTTCTTATCACCTCCGTCAAGGAGGTTATGTTTTCACCCCTATCCGTTTGTTTGTTGGTTTGTTGCCTGTGAGATTACGTAAAAACTACTGGATACTTTACCACAAAACCTGGTCGGGGCTGTGATGTGGTGCAAATCCGGATCAAGCGGCAGATCCAGGATTGTTTTTGTCACTTTCTCTAATACTGAGAGATACCGGTTTTTGATTTTTTTTACTGATTTCCCAGAGAAAAACTCATGGATCTTGAGGAAAACTAAATGTAGGGAACTGATAACGAGTGTGTACAATTTAGTGCTGCTTGATTCCATTTAAGGGGACTGTTGGGCCCTCATGAGTTTCATTTGGTTTCTTAGGCTGTGTGAGAAAACATTATCACTATAAACTATACTTTTAGAAGTCTGGGTCACCAGGAGCGACATATACAGGTTTTTTAGGACTGTAAGGGATAAGTAACTTTGATGAGAGAGCTGATGGGAGGTGGTGGGATGTATCGGTTGCATTTTTTCAAAATAATAGCCTGTTTTACAGGTTTACCAACCCTAGCTTTAAATTGTCATCTGATCACAATAACATTTTCTCTTGTAATTTGCCATTCCACAAACCCATTTATCGATTAAGGACATTTCAGCTCTACATAGTTAAACATTAAAATGAACGGAGCAATCCGCTGTCTGGATTGATGCTCACAGGGAACAAACTCCTAAATAAAACATACTGTTCTGTATGAGAAGCACAGAAATCCATGGTGCTTCGTTGAGATTCCAGTTTCACCAGAATCAGAAATGACTCAGTGTCTGTCCAGTCAATCAAAAAGCAGCAAAGTAAATTTTTCACATTGTTTTGGCCTAAAGGAATCCACCCTTAATTCCAATTAGACTTCAGATTGCCCCCCCCCCCCCATTAGATCCCTGACTGCAACACTTGGATAAAGAATATACTTGACTCACCGAGGTGAGCCCGGCGTGCAGAAGCCGAGTCTCCTCTGACACAGAGTGTGAGTGTTCGATTCCGGCGGCTCGGTGCAAAGAGCATCTGTTTGATTTGTTAATAGCACACTGTCTTCTCTCCGTCCTCCTGCCTATTTCATTACCCAGCTGCTCTGTGCAGGTAATGGCCTGTCATAGAGAGATAATAGGCTGTCATACAGCAGTAATAACCTGCAGCAACCGTCTGCAGGCTTTAGACTGATCGCAGTTACTGCACTTATAGTGGGTGGCAGCTTCAAATTAGAAACCCTTATATCATTTCTGGGAGAAAAATTATTGAGGGAACGTTCAAGCGGCAAAAATATTATTTTACCTTGGCCCCTTGTGATCATATTTCTTGTCGTAATTGTGATTTAGGATAAGATAGGTTTTGGATTTTCAGAAGCCCTGGATCCAAATACAGTGCTGCCATGTGCACAGCAGGAATTATGGCTCTGCACACTGGCCATGATGCAATAACTTTGTGACAACATAAAAAACAATGTCCTTGTCCTATTTTATTTCCCTTGCATGCTCCAGTTATATGTTCAATGGAACTGGACAGCTTAAGGTGAAACTGAAGGCCTTGGTCAATCATTATAAATACAGTAAAATATTCTGCAGACACTGAAAATCTGTATCATTAGAACATGTGATTATGGGCATTACGCTTTAGTTAGAGCAGAGGTGGAAAGTAAAGTTCAAGCAATACAATCAGGAGCTACAGGTCTGCAGGTCACTCAGAGCGACAAGCCAAAACAAAAGTAGTCCTTCCACGAGCCAGACCAGGTATGTCTGGTTTCTCCTGGTCTGTGTGTGGGTTGGTTCCTGAAGAAAATAACCTTAATCTCTACACTGCAGCTCAGAGAGTACACGTCAAACTCTGCATAAATATAGTTTCTCCTTGACTGTGCTTCTTAACTCAGCAGGGTTGAGATAATTGTTGGAGATATGTACTGCACACCTACATTTCCTGAAAGCTGGTGTGTGCTGTGCAATTAGGTAACTTCTTTAAAGGTGTATTTATACACAAACACAGGTGAGACTCAAGACACGTAGCTTCTGGGGGCTGAAATTAGGGCTGGGCAATGAAACAATAACAATAATCATCACAATGTCGATGTTATCAACAGCAATGTAACAGGTAATTAATGTAATTAATTTCAGTTAAAAGTCCAGTGTGTAAGATTTATGTGAAAAGGATCTGTTTATTTAATGTAGAATAATCCTCATGATGTTTTCACTAGTTCATCTAAATTGTATGAATTGTAGTTTTCTTTACCCCAGAAAAGACCCTTTATATTTAAATACTTTATATTTACATGGAGGGGACCTTCTCTGTTGAGGCCGCCATGTTTTTTACATTAGTCCAGACTGGACAAACTAAACACCTTTTGAGTTTTGATGACAACTGAAGCTGCCACAGGTTCTTTTTTATGTTTGGAAGGAGAGGGTGAGGTGAGGGGTGTTCAGCTGCAACATGCAGCTTCAACACTAGATTTCACTAAACCCTACACACTGTACCTTTAAAGCATTAGAGCAGTGAAAAAAACATACTTTTACTTTGAAGTCGAAGTGATTTTTGATTGTTGTTGCCATGAGGGAGATCATGTTTGCTGTGTCTGCGTGTCAGTCCGATAAGGTGAAAGAAAAAAAATCATCATCTAGTGGTGATTTTGACCAGTAACTTACCACTACTGTAGTTTATCTGAGGAAAGAGAAAAACGTGTTTAAGTCACACACTGCCCCGCCCCCCACTGACTGCTTCAGAGCGCTGTCACCTGTTCATTTACATTTTATTAATATTCAATTTATCTCGCGTCTAAATCCCACCAAACTGCACTGCACTTCCCCGGGCCTTTAAGAATGAACATGCCAATTTCAAAATTGATAAGTTGAGATATGCGTTCCACATACAGACAGACAGATGTGGAATTAGGAGGTAGAGTTAAGCACAGAAAAAAGGAATGAATCATTCAATATTCCATCATTTTATTAGCTGCTGTGGAGCAGAGAGTGGAACACTTCTGACCTGCTGTTGCCCAATTAACAAATGCTGATTTCCAGCTGGAACAAAATCAGGCCTATTTTTTTGACTCCGGGTTGTTGATTACATGAGAGGAGCTGCCCGGGCAGTTTTGCTCCAAGAGTGGGCCGCAAACTACCACAGAGTAATGAGCAAAATGTGTTACAACCATTCAACCCCCTCTGCTTCCTCCCCTTATGAAAAAAACATTGGTACGTGGCAAATGTTTAACAAGCTTCCCTGCGCTCTTCCCGCTCGCTGGCAGCGGAGTTAGAGCGAGAAATCAGGTGGAAAGGCATTTAGCATGAATACACGAGTAAAGAGAAGCGTTCTCCGTTTCCACACGTTTGTCAGATCTACGTCTGCTGGTGGTTCATTATGCAGACGACAAGATACGGCTGAGTAACCTCCGAGCAGTCAATAGTGAAATTCAGAATGCTCATTTAATGCCCCCCCCCCCTGCCATGATTGGCCCTCAACACACACACGACTTCCATTTGGATCCTCAGGGTGATTTTGCAGTTTTGCCCTCAAGAGTCAGTGTGGTGCCGTCACAGGGAGCTCCCTCAGTCAAGGCTGCATGATAATGTTGTCTGAATGAAGCAGTGTTTTTGTATCATCTTTAAATTTTACTGTTTTGTTCAAAAAAGAAAAAAATATTCCCTAAAAAATGTAGGTTTCCTTATAATAGTTTTTTGCGGTGATGTGTGGAATGAGGCCTCATTGAGAGGTTTTGGCTCTCAGTACAGTGGAGGGATTTCTCTGATTTAGGGAAAATCAAGGTTGAACAGATAGATTGCACTTTGGCTGTTGATTAAGAAAAAGTAGACTCCTGATGCTCAATAATGCAGATTGCAGCTCACAATTGATTTATTTCATTAACAACCTCCACCAAGGAAGTTTGTTTGCAGCGCTGTCCATTTGTTTGTTGGTTTGTTTGATCCTATGCAAGTTTATGAAAATTACTTGATAGATTACGGGTCAGGAGAGAACCCATTAAATTTAAGCACAGACCTGGCCTAATTTTTGTTTTTGTCTCAGAAAATGATTTGGATCCTGATGGAAAATAATTAGTTATGGTTTTTATGAGTGTGTTCAATTTGCTGCAGATTCGTATAAAAATCTGGATCTCGTGAATTGAAATGTGGTTTCATCGGGGTTGGGCCTTAGCAGAGCGATACGCTCTACTGTGTTCCATTCTGATTAAAGCATTTGTAGTTTTGTTTCATCACAACTTGGTTCTCCTGGCAGCATTAACACAACCAAGACTGTCTGAGACTGGAGAGCAGGCCAACAATACTAAAAAGATAAAGCATGAGAAATGAAATATAAGCAGTTGGATGACCCGAGTGGCTGAAATAAAGCCACAGACTAGCATGTTAGTATTGTCACTTTAATTTCTGTTTCTTTGGTCTGAATGAGCAGACGGCCAAACACACGCCTGAACCTGGGTTTGTTGTAACAGACAGACAAACACTTTGTGGTGAATTAAAACAGTCTCTGTGAATAAAGGTGCTAAGAAATAACAGCAGACTTCAGAAAAAGGGAGAATTCAGAATAAATACAGCTGAGTTAAATAAAATTTAAAAATGATTTTCAAAGAGCATTGTTTTACAATTTTTAAGTTATTAAATTTGTCTAATCGTATGATTACATATTCCATAGTGTGTTATTTAACCGTTCACACTACAGGTTTAGTTTTGACCTATTGTCTTTGCCAGAGTTGTGCACATGTATAGATTCTTTCTGCGC
Source organism: Paralichthys olivaceus (assembly GCF_024713975.1). NCBI lineage: Eukaryota > Metazoa > Chordata > Actinopteri > Pleuronectiformes > Paralichthyidae > Paralichthys > Paralichthys olivaceus. The sequence continues at coordinate 4,355,072 of NC_091106.1, forward strand.
AATGAGGGTGTCACGCTCACCGGTGCTGGCAAGGGAGAACCCAAAAGCACGCCAACAGACAGTCTATCTGTTATTAGTGTGGGCAACGTGGTTCATTCACCGACAGAGCAGAGAAAAGACAGGCAGAGGTCAAAACCAGGATATCAGTCTGTACAGCAAACAAATCCGAAGGGAAGAAGGGAATCCAAAATCCAAACGGGGTAGCAGTCAGGTCAGGAACAGGCAGGCAAGAACACACTAGACAATCTGGCGAGTTAGTGATGAGACATGGAACCAAACATAAAAACAAAAACAAACTAAGAGTTAGTGTAACTACGTTACAGAGGGAATATTACTAACATCATCTCAGCAATACTTTGGTGCGGATGTTTTTTTAACCTACAGAGCTACTTAAATAAGTTGACATTTGTAATAAAACTGTAAAACAATGCCTCTTTATTAATGTGTAAAGAATTAATCTACGAGTGTTCCCCAATAAGTCCATGACTGGGACCGTCAGTTAGGGGTCTCACACTAAAGGAACCCATTCAGAGTAAGTTGCATAAGACGCAATCAGTAAAATTAAGCAGCGCTCCCCCGGTCTTCATTCCTGAAAAGCTGACTATGGGGATTGAGGGTTTTTCAGCTGACGGCAGCATGGCAGAGCTGTTTGATTCAGCTGCAGCAGGCTGTCAGCCAGGCAAGAGTTTTGTCAGACCTTTTTTGAATAATTGAACTTCCCCGGCCTCGAAAGGCTCCGCAGCAGTCACAGCCACTATTTTAGGGAGCAGGTACTGTGGCTAATGCTCTGTGCTGAAGTGTGACTTAGGCACACCTCTCTCGAATGGTGCCATACTGGTTCTAGTGTTCATTTATTAGTTCTGATGTGGTGTGATGGCCTCTAGGATTGAGTAGTAGTGTGTAATATTCACTGTTGTGCTGAAATGTAAGAAAGTTCTTTAAGAGTTTTGAAACGTCTCAGAAACTTTAGGAATTTGTGTCACAATTCATTTCTTTGAGGGGATGTTGGAAATGAATTGGACTTTTTGATTATGCTTTCATTGTGTTAACATGTTACACAGACAGTTTGCTGGATTTGGGGAAATGGTTAAGAGATGTATATGCTTTTCAATTAGTAATGGTCCAAAGACATACACATGCAAACATTAAAGGTATATTTGATCAAGTGTCCAAGCAGCAGACTCCGCGCCTGCAGAGAATTGTGGGGCGATGGGGAGGTGGCACAGAGAGGAACTGGTGGGATTAAGGAACCAGAGCGAAATAACCAATTCAATTTCCTCAAACCCCTATGAGCAATTATCATAATTACATAGTGTAGTGGGAGAAGCAGGGGTGGGGGATGGGTGGGCTGGTGCGGGGGTGGGTGTAATGTCAGCGATGTGAAGCAAAAAGGAGATGAACTTTGCTGATAGCTGGGGTCGGTGGGAGGATAAGGATGGAGGAGAGAGGGAGGTGACAGGGAGGTTGACGGCTGTCTGAATGTGAAGGAGGTGTTACTTGTCTCTGCTTATTGCTCTGCTTTTTCTTTTTTTCCTGTACTGGCAGCTTGACTACAAACCTCTGCTCTGCTCTCTGCTCCCTTTCTGCCCACTTGTGTGTCACAGTGACTGAGACACATTTATGTTAAACGGAAACTAATTTTCACTGAAGCTGTTTTATTAAAAAAGAATTGACACATTCTGCCTTCGTGGCTTGTGAAGGGCTGCAAAGTCCAGAATGTGTCTGCTTAACCTTGACACTCTGACTATCTCAGAAATATTCAAACCTGAAATCTCACTTTCTTCCATTCAGTTTGGTGGACACTTTTATTAGATAACATATAGCTGTGCTTTCTGTGATAGGGTTATTATCAATAATGTAGTAGTGATAGTGGAGGCTTGTTAATTCCTCTTCATTGTTGAGGAGTGTACATATTGACTGTTTCAGTGATTACTGTCTATTATGTGTGTGCAAGACTAAAAGAGGCTTTAAACTATATAATTATGGTTTAACATTTTGTTATTGGCTTTCTTTCCAACAGTGAGATGACAGGAACTATAATAGTCTCATGGCTTTGTGTTAATATGGAGATCGAGCAGTGTTTCCTGGGTTCGACAAACTATTCATGAAACCTTGTTTTAAAGTGATCTGATTATTCAGGTTGTGAAACTAATACTTAAAGTGTTCACTAGTATAAAGATCAAGACTTAACTGATGTAAATCGGTTAGAAACCAACAATCTAATCAAAATCATCTATAGAATAGGCTCCTGCTCAAAAGGTCTATATGATTTTTATCTAACTCGACATACATGTGGAAAATGTAGGTGATATGTGTTTCAGAATCTGTATCATTCAAACATTCTAGAATGACAGAAAAATATCTATTCCTGGTGATTTAATTTAATTTATGATGTAATTTACTCACTGAGTCAAATGTCATTTTTATATTTCAAGACTCACAAAGTTATTTACCAGGACTTGAACTTGCCAAAACTGTTGAGCCGGCAGTGGGTTGAATATTTGAACTAATCAAGTATTAGTTTGTGCGGTGCAGCCTATTTAATTAAGTGACTTCAGAAAATTAATAAAACACACTTGGGTTAGAGCTACACCAACTGGCTCCTGATGTGAAATATTTTATATAATTACTATATTGCACAGTAATTAGGCTCCGTGTTTGATGTACAATTAACCCCTCACAAATGTAAATAACATTGACACATCGTCATTACACATGGCAGGAATGTGTCGGGAAAGCCATACCTTGGATCTGCCGTTATGGATCCAGTCACCTCATCCTTACGTCTGGTGGTATTTGTTGTTCGGAGTGAATAAACTGCTCAGTGTGTAGTCTACAGTAGCTGCTCACACACTCTGTGATCTGTAGCCTGCATTACAGAAACCTGCTGACCCACACATGTGCTGTGAACTGCAGGATATAGAGTTACAGGCTCATTAGGTACAACTAGCAGAAACTAATGTACTCTGATGTAACAGCCTTCAACTGAATCCTACCTTCATGAAGGTTATAATGTTCAGTTTGAAACTGTTCAAACTGTTTTAAAGGGATGTTGATTCCACATTATAGTCGTGCTGGAGTTTGCAGTTTGCGGTGCTGCTCAATTGTACTGGGTAATAGGGAGATAGTGTTTCTAACATTTGGCCTGCACTCACTGATATAAAGATGAATAAATAAATATTAGAAACATCTGTCTTTATAAACAAGAACGCAATCATATTTACCGACAGCACTAAAGTTAATAAATACAATGTACCGTCTATGTCACACGTCAGCAGACATTTTTCAGTTTCATTTTGACAATTTCTTCACAAACTGTTTATCATCCACTTAATACTTGACTTGTGAGTTGCTAAGCAGAGTTTTGGTCAATATACAGGCTGAATGGTACCTTAACTGAAAAAACTTCAGGAAGCTGCACACAGCAGGCGGTCGTCTGTCAAGAAGTAGCTCCACCGTGAACTGTAAATTGTCCTTTTTACAGCTCTGTATATGTAGATGTTAAATTAGTCAGTGTTTTCTGTTGCTTTGTACAATAGACTGTACATAAAGAACATAGTATTACATAACTAATGATCATTAAAAAACAAACGTAGCAAAATTATGAACACTATGAAACATAAACATAGATCAACGGGACAACATTGAGCTAAAACGACAGAAACCATCATTGAAAAAATCTATTTGACATGTACTTGGAATTTTTACTCATCCGTGTTCCCTCCACTAACATGGAGGAGGCTGGGTTTATGACCTATACTGCAGACAGCCAACAGGGGGAGCTCAAGATGTATTGGCATGTTCAGGGAACTGTCATGAGCTGTTCCTCTAGCTTCAAGCTCTTATGCAAAGATAAGATAGCATGTCCGACTCCAGCAGTGTTCTTGACACAGACTTGAGAGTTAATACTGTTCTTCTGGTTTCTGTATTTGTAAGAAAGGACATAAATACTTCCAAAAAAACCAACATTACTATTTTATAACCGAGACAAAAACAGCTGGATTTTTACCATAGATATTGGTTTGTGCAGGAAAATTGCCTTGAATCAATATAAATATTCATATGCTTATTGACAGCTAGTCCACCTGCTGGAAAGAAACACTGTGACTTTGCAGACAATCTCTCTCTCTCACACACACACACACACACACACACACCTCTTCATCTCTTTAATATTTGTTTATTTCACATAAACCCATAAAGCATTCATCGTGCACACATATCATGCACCATTGAATCACAGTTTCATAGCCCATCCCCAGCCTCTCTAATTTGATTCATTCATTTTCTCCCAGCTCATTTCTTCCCTCCCTTTCTCCGATTGCCTCTGCCATGCATATTAATAACACACACACACACACACACAGATAAAAATACACTTGATTAAAATCACACCCGACCCAGCCACCCGAGCACTCGTCCCAGTGCACCAACAACACAATGACGGCTCTTTCTCCAGGGCAGGAGGCAGGAAACGAGAACATCCATAATGGATTTCATATACTTCATCATTAAGAGTCTTTGTGTGTACACACAATCCACTTCTCACCTATGAGTTTGCAGGGGAGGGAGTCAGAGTTGATTACCCGACTGAGCCGTGGTGCTCACAGACAGTGTCCTGGCTGCAAGTCAAATGAAATGTGATTCCTCTCAGCTCTGTATTTCTCACCCCCAGCTTTTCTTTTGTTTACTTGTAAATAGCAGACGTTTACGGACTGAGCCTCTGGTGCTGTCGTTTGTCAGGACTTCCAGGTTGTCGTGCACTCAGCTGCTTCTGAAATTATTTTTTCACATGTAGCATGATTTGTGATCCCAGTGCACCGTCTTCCCTCTGGTGAACATATCCATATTAATAATGAGACAGGAGCTTTCTCAACGCATGACAGTGTCCGCCGCTGGCCCTCAACTATACAACGTAAACTGATACACAACACAGAACAAAGACCTGAACAGATTCATCCATCCATCCATCCATTACCTTTACCTTACCCTTTGAGGGTGGCGGGGGGAGGCTGGGGCCAGTCAGCTGACATTGAGCGAGAGGTGGGGTGTACTACCTGTACAGGTCACCAGCTCATCACAAGGGCCCATATACAGAGACAACCAGCCACACTGACATTCACACCTTCGGTCGATATAGATTATCCTGTTGACCTCACCTCAGCGTATGTCTTTGGAAAGTGTGGGAGGAGGAAGCTGGAGTGCCGAGAGTAAACAAGCAAACTTCCTGCGTTTAGATCTCCTGCTCAGGTTCAGCTCTTCTCCTCACACCAATGCTACTTCAGTGCACATGTGACATTCGTTTTTCTTCTTCTGTGCTTGTGCTGTTCTTGTGCAACAAGTCTGTCAAATTTTTAAACCAATAGAATGCCAGGTGCAGTGTTGACAAGTGAAATTTTCCCGCCCTTGTGTGTATTAGCATTATATTTTTAAGAGTCCCACATGGGCGGTTACATTCCCTGGATTCATATCCCACCCTCCACAGCAACACTCTGGCTTTGAAGTGCATGAAGACAAACCGTGACACCTTCATGGAGCAGGAGTCCAGCAGATCACAAACATATGCAAAACGAGGATGGGGGAATTTCATTTGTCATCACTACACCTGACTTTCTATTGGTTGGGGACCCAGCAGGAGAACGAGGAGAAGAGCTGAAGCTGGAGTGCAGACAATCTAAGCCCAAGCAGGGGATATTATATGTGAGTGTGAGCGCAGGTTTTGAGTGAGAACAAAATCTGAATGTGAAATCAATAAGTCCTGAAAGACCACGCTCAAAAAGAGTGAAACAACCCAAACAAGGCAATTTCACTGAACATGTAAAGCTACGGTTGTTTGTATCTGAACTAACATAGTTAACATTATTACTTCAGTTGTCATACTTCAGAGCAGTGATGTGGGATGTTGTTATCACCGGTCTGACTGACAGGTGCTGGAGCTTTCTACAGCAGATGTGCTGTTTGACTGACATGGTGTCGCAGCTGTGGGTTTGATCCATATGTATGAGTGTTACTTGTGCTGTCATCGTTGTTGTGTTTTCCATGCAGAGTATTTTTGGATTGTTGATTCTGTAGTGGCTTATAGGCTACACCCTTTGGATGCACAGTTACATAATGTTTTCCTGCTGTAATTACATAAACTGACCTAATACCAATCCCTGATTACGTGGCCTATAATCCCATTTGTTGAGGAGCATTTTTTAATCTGCACCACTTTTCACCACAAATTGACGTCCCTGCCTCACTGACCGACAACCACACGTCAAGCTAGTTTCAGCTCCACCACCACTGCTGCAGTTGTTAGTTGCTGCTACATTTGTTTTTTTTAACTGCTTTTCCAAAACCTGAAGATCCACAAACTGAAATTCTTCTCATAACTCTTCAAGGAGACATTTTTGTGAATGAAACTCGTCCACATGTGGAGCGGAACAGTTAACCTTTTAGGGCAGTTTTATTTATGCAACTGATCTCATGAACAGACACTGACACATGGAAAGGTAGTATCTGAACAGTTGGGTATATACTACTATGTACAGACTATGTTCACAACAAGTGTAACATTTTGAAAAGATGCTGTGGTAGTGGGGGGTGGTTAGTGTCGGTGGCAGGAGGGAGAGAGTGGGCAGGTGGCTCAGGGATAGGTTAGAGTCTGAGGGAGAGAGGGAGAGAGTCTGATTGTGTACAGGTGTACTGCGTTGGCTAATGACTCTCTCCCCCCTTTTATCAGCAGTAGCGTGCTGGGACACGAGGCCACACACGAGGAGAAGCTGGAGGCAACCCGCAAAAGCCCAGCTAAAGAACATTGAGATATGCATGTGTATATGTGTGTGCAAAAGCAATAAAAGAAGTTAACCGACTACTGACTTGCAGCATCTGTGACGAGGAACCCGCGGTGGCACGAGCTTGCTACAGATGCAAAATGTTTTTATGTAGGGTTTGCCTTGAAAATGGCCGTAAATAATATAATCTTCACTACAATGTCACTGTACATTTGTTTCCATCAGTCAGTCACTCATCAGTGTGTGTACAGGAAGTGTTGCAAACATTTATATTTGTGACAAATCGAAAGATAAACATTGAAACTGTGGTGAAAGATAACTTTCTGTGTCTACTGTTAACCATGCACAGAATCTGGAAAAAAAATCAGCAAGACCTTGAATCTCTAGAAGAGCAGCTCTGGCTGGACAGTGGTTGAACCGCAGCCAGTGTGGCAGCTCTAATCTGTTAACGTGCACAGAAATTAAAGGCAAGCCATTCCACAGCTGGTGTGGCCCAGGCGTAACGTTTGGAAACCAAATGTAGCAAAATGGAACTTTATACACTTTATTCAAATTGTTACTACTTTGGAGCCCCCGCATTTGACCTGGAAGTGAATACTGATTTTATCCATTCACATTGCGGATAATGTGGTTTTTGACAGTTCTTGAGCTTGGGAAAAAAAAACTGAAAAGCAAACCCCCCCCAGCAGGTTTATCCAACTTTTAAAAATAAAAAAAACTAATTTTGGTGTCAAACAGGTATTAGAGAAAAATTAAGTTTAGCTAAATGTATATAAAACAATGAGATTACCTGTTAGTACTCACCAAACAGTGTAATCATGTAAAATGTTATTGATCTCCTATAAGGTCATTATTTCTTTTGCATTAGTTACCAATGAACTGTAAGTAAAATGTGCAAGTGCTTTAAAGGCAACAAAAAAGAGAATACATGTGTAGACCCACTGAATTTGTTTTATACCCCAAGGAGATGTGTAGTCTTCTTTTGTTGCAGCAGCTCTCAACTTGAAAAATCTCTCCACAAAATCCCAGTGTGTGCTCTCACAGCAATTTTACTATTTTCCCTCCCTGTGGGGAAGCTGTTTGTTCATGATGACAAACCTGATCATAAGGGTGAGCTCTGTGATTTTCCGGCAGAGTTGTCTGTGTTCTCATATAGACTGGATCACTGTGGACTACAGGAAGAACAGAAAATACCAGGCTGAGATCAGGCGTGGCTGCGAGCTCATATTGCTGTTAATCCAGAAAATATATTTCTGTAAATAATAATCACAAATGTTTCTTTAAGAAATGTTGTCATTCTTTATTTTTATATGTTTATTCTTGCCTTTAGAGCCTTTTTATTTTTCTTTAACTATCATTTTGTTGTTATCTTCTGTAATAAATAGCCTATAATAATTTCATAGAGCTGTATGCTGCTCATAAAAGGATTCTGTGCTCTCACACACACAAACGTGCTTTCTGTGCAGAGGATTACATTCAAGGTTGTATTGATTTTTTTTCTTAGACTCCAAACTCGCTAAAATTGTTGCGGCGTTGGTGAGTGTTTGAATCTCTGTTGTTCAGATGCTGTAAAACTAAGTGGGACTTCAACAGGATACACTTTGTTTTCTCAGATAAAAACGCAATATCTCCAACAATAAGAAGTGAAAGTGGGAATAACCCCTTTGAAACAGCAGGAAGTGTTTGAAGTGAGTTTTTTTGGCAGTAAAAAGCAGGAGATGATTGTAAAATCAATGAATAAAAGATAGAGTGAGCTCCTGGTTTATTTCAGAACTGGCAGTGAGGAGAGTCTGGGCCACAGCCAGGAGCAGAGAAACCAAACCACTGGTTAGCATTTAGCTGATAAAGGATCGCATCCACAGCAACACTCACACCTGCCAAGCCAGGAGAGGACTGAGCTTATTCACAAGTCTCTTCTCCGAGCAGCTGGAGTCTGGAAGATGACTTCAATAAATCAGAGCCTCCGTATAAGAAATCTGATTTAAGATATTTCATCTTGTTGCAGAGTATCTGCTCTTCCTCTCTCATCTTCATCTCAATCACCTTCCCTGTTTCGCTCCAGCCCCACATCTCGTGTTGTATCGCCTCCTTTCCCGGAGCCGAGCTTTGATTGATGCAGTTTTTTCATTTTCCTCTGTGTCAGTGAACAAAGTAAACACAGGGTTAATAGATATTTATATGCAAATGGTTACGGCACTGATAAGCTTTCCGTGTAAATAAAAATATACCGTGGTTCCTCAATCAATTTTGTCCCTTCACACCATAGACTGTATATAAAGAGCTTCACACAAATTGAACAGACATACAAGTATTTTAACTTTTCTTGAAAGTTTATCAGCCTGACATTTAAGGGATGGAATTAATGTTTGCTTGCTAACTATAGTCAGTTCACTCAGACACCAACATGGTAGCCAGCATCATGATGATGGATGGCCACTATTGGCGTGGCACAACCAAACAGGAAAAAGGTCAAAGGATGTCTGTGGGATGAAAAGCATTGAATTACAAGTAAATGATCCAGTCACCTGTATCATGCACCAACTGTCTGTTTGGTTTGTTGACATGATCATATTACCACAGAGTTGGGTAAAGATCTTGTAGTAACGACAAGATCATTCACTCCATCCACACACACAAGCAATGACACCAGGGATCAGATGAGACTTGGTCGTCTTGCTGAAGAACATCTTTGTAGAACCAAAGAAAACTTACATTTAGACAATTATTTCCAGACTTTAATTACCTATACCTCAGAAATATTGCTATGTTGATGACCTCAACAGTGAGTACAGCAAATCACAAGGTCTCCCCTGTTGAGTCATTTGCTTCTCAGGAATAACAAGCCATAGATGTCATTCTGCACCAATCATGAAATATACAACCAAGAGACTGGATCACATCCCTCTGGTTTTAGTCTCTTTATACTGGCTCTCAATGTGTTTTAACTTGATTTTAAATTCTCCCTGATTACAACATTAGATCTGGATCACTTTGAAGGCTCTTCATGGCCTCTCTCCCAATTATATATTTGCCCTTTTAGAATCCCTCGCACTTTTGTACCTTAACATCCTCAGACTTTTATCAGAGAACCTTTCCTGATCTTACTTGGAGTGATACTATTGTTTAGAAAAACTGAGGATTGTATAACTCCTCTGTTCTATTCTTCTGCCTTGTGAAGCACTTTCTAACTTGGATTTATTAAAAATGTCATGATCATTATTAATCTCAGTGCTCTTCCCCTCATGGAGAAAAGATCAGCAGCACCTTAGAATTCTTTGCAACTTAATAAAAAAATTGCTTTTAGTGCTTCTTGTACATGTCCTTTCACAGAAGTATACTACTTTGTACAGTAAATAAAATAATAATTTAATGCAAGACAGTACACTCTTATTAACTTGAAAGGCTTTAATATTCTGACATCTGGCTCTAAGAACTGCAACAGAAACAGTTTTGTGGGAGATCAATCATTTAAATTTTATTTGTGTAGCCCATATTCACAAATCACAATTGGTCTCATAGGGCCTAACAAGGTGCAACATTTTCTGTTCATAACCCTCAACAAGACTCAGGAAAAACACTTATTAAGGGGGGATCCCTCTCCCAGGATGGACAGAAGTGCATTAGATGCTTCGTGTAACTGAACACATCAACAAAATAACAAAATTTACAACACTGACTAGAGGATTCCAGTTTTTGGCATTGACCAAGCCTTCTTTCTGCCTATTATCCTCTTTGTGTCTGTTCCTGTCACATTATTCAATTTCTTTTTCCTTCTACCTGCTCTATATCAGCATGCACTGCACTGTGTGCGCACCCAACCTTCCCTGTATAAATAAAGGTATAACTACAAGTTTGTCCTGCAAACTTTACCAGCGCCAGCAGTTATCTGCAGATGGTGGCATGAAAATTTGCTAAGGCATTCGCCAGCGAGCAGAATAATGCACCATCTGTTGAAACACTGTCAGCCACAGCTTTGTTTGGCTCCCAGGAAAAATGTTGACATTGAGTTGTTGATAAGTCTCGGAAAATGAAAATTGAGACAACATCTGCAGTGGGCGACTTCCCCACAAAATGTAAACACAGTATCTCTCTGACTTTAACTGTGCACAAAGCTGGTTAATGGAACTTTTTATCATCATTTGATATCATGTTGTGAAAGTTGTGCTTGATGAAACTGATAGTGAACAGCTCCCGATCACGAACGATTGCTCTACGAGCTGCGAGCAAATCTAACATCTAATTTTAATGTGATTTTTATTCATCCATTTGATCCTATAATGGATCGACCTGGATGCCTCTGAGAGTCATTTTGAAGCTGGATGGACAGAAACATTAAACACACATAACTACATACTCTGGACACAGTCCAGTTATAATGGATGAATAAAAGCTGCTATAAAGAAAGCAAGAGTGAAAGTAGTAAAAAAAGAAAGCTGTTGATGGACCCTGCTGCTGCCAGGCCACAGTGTTTATCTCACTCATTTAATGCAATTTGGAAAAGCACAAGGGACATTTATCCGAGGCAGATGTCATTTTAACAAGGCTGTAGAATGAATTATTGACATCTTACTGCTTCCATCAGATATCAACACAAACCCTGCATCTGATTGGTTGGGTGCAGAACTCGCTGAGCTGTCACTCTTTGCCTCTAAAATTTCAACAAGAAAAACAGCCAGAAAGTTTGAAGAGACAACCAAAAACCAACCAGTGCATTCATCTAACAACCAGTCGATCAAATTACTGAGTAAAGGAAAGGGTATCACCCGCTGTCTAGATAAAATAATGTCAAAATTATCATTCAACACTGCACCTCCCCTCAGCTTTAAAGTTTAGTTTTTAGTTTTGGAATTTATCAAAAAGACTGATAAACCAACAGCACTTTACTTGTTCGGCCCAAACAATCAAAGACACAGATCACATGCTTACTAGCTGGTGAACAGTGAAGCATTTAGCTGCTGAACACCTACAAGTCCTTCAGGAGCTGGTGGTGAACAAAACAGAAATAAGAATACAACTTGATATACTTTTCAAGTTACCAGAAACATTGTTGTGTAGTTTAAGAAGAAGACAATGCTGAAGTTCTTAACACACTGTTTACTTCAACAATCAATAAAAACATCTCAAGTAGTGCATGTGCTGTAACAGAGCAGACATTTAAATGACAGCGCACAACAAATAGGACCCTAAATGTAAGAGATCCTGTGTTTTCTTCTCTGCTGAGAAAATGTTTGACTAATAGCAACTTCAGAAAACTGCAAGACACTTGCAAAAACAATGATGATGCACTTTGACAGTGCTTGAAAATGACTTTGTGAAAACTTCTGTGAACTCTGACTTGTTGAAGACAACAAAGACAGATGTTGGATATAGTTTCATGATGTTGTCTGTAACAGAAGGCTGAGCAGAACAAAAATATACCAGAGCCAAAATCAGATGTTCAAAGTAATAAAGATTAGGCCCCCTGTAAGTCGAGCCAGCCTTTCTCTGAATACGTTAGCAAATAGTTTATAGTCTGACTCTCTCTAATAATGTGTCAAAGTGAACTGAGCTTTGAGGCGCAGCAGTCGAACCTGGGGATCATTAGCAGTCAAACTAGGACTTAATCGCTAAGCCAAAATAACGATCGTACTCCAGGAACGAACTGGGAACGACCAACACACACAGTCAGCCTCTCTTTCTTCCTCTTTCTCGGCTTCTCCTTTTATCTGTGTTTTTTACAAACCGAAGGGACCAGAGTCTTTGAAAAATGACCTGAGAGAGAAAGGCAGACAGCAGCAAAGGAGGAACGGGGGGGAAGGGTTTTAGCGTCACACAAACTCAAGGGGGCATGGTATTTATGGGGAAAGGGCTTAAAAGCTCCAGGCGTTGTTCAGGGACTCGGGGAGAGAGGTATTAGGGTGCAGGGCAAAAGGAAGAGAAATGAAAGGGAAGAAGAGGTGAAGGAAAGGAGGAGATGCTCATTGTTCTTCTTGAGGTTGAAGTGAGGCCAGATGCTAAATGTTAATTATATCTGCCTTCTTTCATTCTGTTCAGCTAAATATATTAGGTCTCTGCACGTCATGTTATTTAATGGAAGAAGAATAAGTTGCAGTTATCATATCTGACAGTTTGATGCAAATAAAGGTCAGTTTCTTGTTCTTTAACTCATTGTTGTAGGACCAACAGGATTTCCAGCTCATTCAATCTTTTACACTTCTTAAAGCAGTTTAATGAAAAGACAACATAAATGTAGTTTAAAGTCAAACAGCCAAGAAAAGAAGGTAAACCAGAGATTTAGAGTTTCTCAGTGTCTAGTTATTTGTTAATGTGATCTTTTTGGGCTCCAGACCTTTCACTGCTTTGTCTTCCCGTCACTGGAGATGGATCTTTTTCACTTCGGCTGCATGTTTGGATTCACTGTCATGTTATAGAATCAATCTATAATGGTAGATATGACAGCTATTTGTGTAATTGCTTTCCACTGTCACAATATAGCAGTGTCCCAACAATCTGCCTGACCACACCCATAGATGCTCAGTACATTTGCTCTTTAGACAATTTTAGCACTGGACAAAAAAATGGCAACTGCATCGGTGTGAAACTAGTAAAAGCTGCATTCAGACACAGTGAACCAGAAGCATTCCTGAAGTCCTCCAGAGGGGCTGTGCGTGACGACGCAAATGTCAGAGTCAGTTGCTGTGTTCTCTGGAGTTTCTCCTCTGTTAGCCCCCTGGTGAAAACTCCTGATAATGTGAGAACACAGCAGGGAGGGAATTATCCAGAGGATTCACCGTGAGCAAGTGGGCATGTTGATGTTGTTTCTAACATGTGACGGACAGAAAACTGAAAAATACAAGACGCTAACAAAGTTTGTCAACTTGAAAAGATGAGATTCGAGAGAATTTGGTGATATGAGCTGATGCCAGTGTTGATGTGCTCTAAAGAAAATCATGTTTGCCGTGCCCCAGTACCTCATTTAGTGATACCCCAGTGTTGGTTGGGCTAGTTGTAAGATAGGACCCCCCCATTGGCATGTTACTGATGTAATAATCGTGTTTGTGATTTATCTGGGGTGTTGTACATGTTGTACTGCTTTTTGATTGGTTGTAGCAACCAGTGGTTTAGGAACAAACTGAATATACCTGACAAAGGTCCATGACACTTGATCTCCACTCATCTTTTTCACACATTCCCCAAAGTTAATGGTTCATTTGCACGATACTAACCATATGTACCAGAGGCTCTCGTACCACAGTCACTTGTAGTTTGCAGTGTGTTCATCTCTGCAGTTAAAGTAACTGTTATTGGGGTGACCGTGGCTGAGGGGTAGAGCGGTTGTCCTCCAACCAGAAGGTCAGAAGTTCAAACCCCAGTCTTCCCATCTGCATGCCAAAGTGTCCTTGGGCAAGATGCTAAACCCCGAATTGCCCAATAGAACAACAACAAAAGAAGTGCTACCAATAGAAGCACTGTATGTATGAATGTGTGTGTGAATGGGTGAATGGCAAACTGTAGTGTAAAGCGCTTTGAGTGGCCATCAGGACTAGAAAAGCTCTATATAAATTTTACCATTTATTGAGTTCTGGTGAGGCGCTGCAGGCAGACATAATTTAATCAAGCTGTCAATGACCTCCCAATCACTAATAAATCAACTGTAACCTTTCCTAAACCTTATTGGACATACTCACTGGGCTGTCACTGGTATTCCTAACATTTGCCAAGCTGTAAAAACATTTCAGAATATAAAATAATATATGTCTGAAATAATTTACTGATGAATATGTAACATATACTTTCTCTGTGGTATTTTAACGTTCCTGCCAGACATGTCATGTCCTCAGCTCCAACACTTTCTTCATGGTTTCTGGAAAGTTTGCTACAGAACTGTAAATTCTTCTAATACATTGTGCCATACATACGATTGGTTTCCCTCTGGCTTTCAAAGCTAGAAGTCAGCGTGTTGTCTGGGCGCAGTAATGCAGCGCTGCTTACTGATTTGGTTTTGTTCTGTTGTTTTGTCATGAGCGACTGGCTGCAGGCTGTTTGGGTGAGCGATGAGGAGCAGTGTCTGAGTGAACGGGCTGCAGGGTGGTCTGCGCAGGAAAATAGAATCACACACTCTCTCTCTCTCACACACACACACACATAACATTGAAATACAGATGTCTCACTCCAACACTTTAACTCAGCTGTCCTCACACACTTCACTCTCTCTCCCATCTCCCTGTCTTTTATCTTGCCCACTCTTTCTCTCCCCCTCTCTTTTTTCTCGTCGCACTGCTTCTGGCTGTGTGCAAATTCATTCACTGTGAAAATGGATGGCAGCTCCGTGCCGCACAGTTTCATTCAGTCTTCTATTCAGTTAGCCACAGAGTCTCTGCATGCTGCTCTCACCCACATTTCCCATGAAGTTACACGTCTCTAATCACTCATGCAAACTGACACACAAGTAATTCATTTAAAGATCAACGTCACATGTGGGTTCACTGACTTTCTTCACCCCTTACTGCTCCCACTCTGGGTGGATGTCTCCCTTTGGTCTCAGACGTCATGTCCACTGAACTGCATTGCGATTGACGGGGAAACTGAATATGGATGAATGAGCAGCGTGGCCTTAGATGGCTGTCATTACTACACCAACACATACTTTCAACTAGTCCCACAGAGGAAGCTGCCACAACACAACTGTCAAATGGAGATCCCCACTCCTCTGGACTTTTACACCAAAAGCTGCTGAATTCATTTTTCATGTTAGAGGGCAGCTTCTTGTTTGATTTCACGGTTTCCTGTTCTGTGCCAGTGATTGCAGTTCTGTATATCATATCTGAACAGATATTCTTCCCCCCTCTTTATCCCCACAGATGCGAAGCACTCGAGGTGTGTCCGTTTGGCCGGTGGGATTTGTTGGTGGCAGGGCTTACGAGCGACCCCTGGTGTCTGGGGGCAAAGTGGTGGGCTGGTACACGGGCTGGAGACCGGACAGACCCTTCGCTACAGACATGGCAGGTAAGGAGCGGCTCACAGATCTAAATCATTACAGGGTCCAAATTAAAGGCCCAGTGTGTAAGATTTAGGTGAAAGGGATCTATTGGCAGAAATTTAATGGAGAATAATCCTCATGATGTGGGCTCCTGGTAGTTTGGGGGCTAAGGCAATTGCTGAACTTAATGCCTAATGGTTAAGTCCGCCTCTGCCCATAACCCCCTTACATTGTTCACATGTTAGTAAAACATATTGACGATAGCTGCTTAGTGCAGAAGTGAATTTTTCAAGAGAGACAACCGACCAAAAAGGAAGCAGTTTAAAGCCTCTTTCCTTCAGGACCATTCATATTGTTACGAACCAGAAGCTCCACTCGATGACATAATCAAACAGGAAGCAGAGAAAGGACAGAAAATCAGTCAGAAGGAGGGTGATTGGATAAATGGCCCTGAGCAGTTCTGATGACTACGGAGAAGCAGTCGACTTCTGATGGCGTGGTAACCACAAAGCAGAAAGGAAAGAAGGGAAGAAAGATGAACAATCATCTGAAGGCTGAGTGTGAGAGCAAGAAACAACTCAACGAGAAAGAGTTGGATGAGGGGAGGAAACAAATGGAGGAGGAGGAGAAAGAACTCAATGACTTTAAGGTACAACGAGAGGAGCAAAAGAAAGAGCTGGAAGAGGAGGAGAAACAAATGGAGGAGGAGAAAAAGAAGAAGAAAAAGAGGAAGAAGAGAAGTCTTTGGAGTTGGATTAGAAAGAGATTAAGTCCTTGTGCCTCAGCATCAGTAGCTCCCTGCACCTCTTCACCTTAATACCTCCCTCCTGTCTTTCACCCTCTCCCCTCTCACCTTCCCTTTATCTCCTCCCCCACCCCCACCCCCTCACTATACCCCTACCCCTCATAACCTTATATATGTATATAAGTAAATATTAGGTATCATTAAGAGGAGCGTATGTTCATTTTAACAGAATTTGTATGTAGCATACCTTGTCACTTAAAATGCGCAATAAACTAATTTCCTTTAAAAGATGGTCTCCCTCAGATTTATACACTATAACTAGGGTTTTCTGTCTTAGGATTTTGTGGAATGATCCGTTCTTTCTGACATTGCCGTCTTATGTATTATATGTCTGCATCAGAAACTTGAAAATGGAGCATTAATGACCGTTTATAGGCTTGATTCATAATCCCTGACATTTACTCAAACCAAACCAAGCCGGCTTCACGTAGACAGACAGCTCCTAGTGGATTAAAGAGCCATTAAGTTTCAGCCATTCACAAACCCCTAGCTGGCAAATCACCAGAAGACTGCAGGCTCCTTGCATGGTTTGCCATAGCGATGGAGAAAGTGTGGTCACTAAGTACAAAGTGGCAGTTAAGTATTAGATTTATTAAAAAAACAGAATGAGTTCATAACACCGTCAATACCCAACGTCCCCTTTAAATTCAACCAAGCGGCACCAAAGCTTCAAACACTCATAGTGTGAACAAGAATGAGCTTCTTCTGCTATCTTTGATGAGGGGTTAAAGGCTTTTTTGCCAAAATTTCTTGAGACTGATATTGTTGGACTAAGTACTACTTAGACTACTGCCACAAATGCTATGGAGTGTACTTTTTGAGTAACCCTCTGTCAAAAAAACAAAGCCTATCTTATCCAAGATAAAACCCAGATTCCTGACAGTGCCAGGGTAATGCCGCTCTGAATTTTGAGAAATTCCACAATTTGTACATTGAATTGGCTTCGTCTGAATCTTGGGGTGCTTTCAAAAACACATTGCACAAAAAGGTCTGACAATAACTGATATATTTGCTTTCAGGGAAACTTTGACTACACACTACATCAAAATCAGGCATTATTACTATATGTGCTATATGTATTTGGAGAAAATTGTTGAGAACGTTTGAGTTGAGTTGTTTTGGTAGGGATTTTCTTGCTTCTTTCTCATTTAGATGAACTGGATTACTAGTACTAGTCAGTTCATAAATTACAGAACAGTTCAAACTCAGCTGTACTCATTTGGCTGTCCGAGCAGAGACCAAACAGAAAACTATGAGCAGTTTCTTTTTCTCTGCTTTCTCTCTATTGAGCTTAGGTTTTTTCCATGGAATAATTTGCCCTAAAATGAGATCTGATCTTTACAATTGAATGTTCTGAATGTTACTCCTCCACACAGGAGATGCTGTGCTACTTTGCTTGATTGTTCGATCAGGAGAAAAATTGCAAAGCAGGATTGTGGAGTTTTGTTGAGTGTTTTGAAACGTAACAGACTGGAAGGAAACAGATCAAGAACTGAGTGAAGTGAAAATGAAAGAATAAAGCCTGAGGAAACTCACCAGTTCATGTGTTCTGTTCTGTATGTGTTGAGCATGTGTAACATATGGTTAAGTAACATATAACAGTCACTTCATCCTTATTAAGTTGCCTATTCAGTTTTAATATTTCTAGAGCGGGTCATCCTCTTATTGGAAGCTCGGAGGTTCGATCCCCTCCTGGAGGAAGACACTGAAACATGGCTGTAAATGGGATGTGATTGACTTGTGCTATATATGGAGGCGCTGTATGAATGTGTGTGTGAAGGTGACTCATAATGTAAAGTGCTTTTGAGTTTTTGTTAAGACTCGAAAAGTGCTATGTAAATGCAGTCAATTTACCGCAAATGTATTTCCACTCAACGTTTAATGTCCTTTTGAATTGGCACATGATTGAGCAGCATGGATGGAATCCACACATTAAAAACACTTTTATAACAGTTATGTTCACCATCCCGGCTAAGAGGAGAAAATAAAGATGCAATAAAGAATCAATCTGACTTGATTTCTCCTTTATTTCCTACTGGTCAGATGCAGTGCTCTGGTCCCCAGCTGTTACCATCCACCATGACATGTCTCCTCTCCAACAGACAGGACAATAAACACAGGACACATTACATAAAGTCAAAATGTCCAGAAAAGGATTTATAACGTGCCGGAGATACAGAAGTTCTGCTGAGACAGAAATATAACAGTACAAGACTTTAACTTCTTCCTAAGTAGTCTTAGATGTCTAAACTTAAAGGAACAGTTCACTGCATATGAACTTATTTTTTTGGTTACAGTCACATGTCAGTAGGCCAATTATGGAGCCCGAGTCAGGAAAAGGTTTTAGCATAAATCCAAGCAGGGGAAAACACGGAGCCTATATCTGTTTAAAATTGAAAAAGTATACACTTAGCATCACCTCTAAAGCTTTGCACTCTAATTTTTTAATTTGAATATAAAGTGTTTACCTTATGAAACCAGCAAAGATGTTACACTGAAGAACTGGGTGAATATATATTCACTGTTTATGACACCCCCTCCTAAAACCACAAATAAAAATGTAAGATTTTAGCTAAGATCTTTCCTCCTCCACTCATCTACTCCCAAAAAGAAATGAAGGTGAGATAGAGAACTTCCAACTGTTTTTCTAAACCTGGCAAACAATATGAGCCTTTAAATGTGTAATTTCTTTTCAGTTAGGATGTTGTTGCTTGGGCAGAATCTAAAGTCTCAGATGTTAGAGCTTCATCAACATTTCAATACACTAAAGTAGTAGGCTTTTTAAAAATTACCATATTTCCCAGACTATTAAACTGTTCTTGGTGGCAGATCAGAAGATTCTTATATGAATAACTTTTGAAACATTCGTATGTATTTTAGACATTACTGACAATCAAGCAGATGTCACCCTGATGACTGGAGCACTGAATCGCATGATGCTCTGATGGCCTGTCCTGGACAAAAATGACAAACAACCTTTTTCATTTAGTTTGCTGGTTCCATCGATTAAGTCCTTTTGTAAATGGAAACACACATATGAACGTTCTTTTGACTGTCTTAAAATTAAAATGGAGAACTTGTCTTCTCTTTACTCGTCATAAAGGAGACAAATCAAATCCCCAGTTGAGTTGATCACTGTTGTGCTGGAAATGGATCTATACCACTCAATAAATGCAGAAACAAAGAGGCACAAAACACTGACTTGAAGTACTCTATATTGTATACAGTTATATTGAGACAGTCTTGTGTCTTCTAGAACAATTTACATATATTTGGCTTTCTTCAAGCTATTGTGTTTGACCGGGTGTTTCCTCAGGTCAGATCTGCTAACATGGCTTACTTTGCTTTTCACATTACAAATACGGCAATTAGCGTTGTCTTCATCAACTTTTGCAAAAGTGTAGCCACACTTTATAGAGCTTTTGGAACGCCAACGACCTGAGTCACTGTGTTTGTCATGTTAGTCTCTTCTTCTTCTTCTTTTCCTGTTTTCCGGGGCATTACTTCCACCCAATGATCTCACGTTGGTCTCGCTCTCTCTTTCAATTTCTCTCTGTACTCTGTTACTCTCTCACATGGACTGTATATAAAGAGGGACGACATGACAGCTCCTCAACGTGAGACCAAAATGTCTCAATCGCCGCATTGTGGCTTACTGCATTATAGGTCATAAACCCTGCCGCCTCCATATTAGCAGATAGGGCATGTGCCAAACTAGAAAGTCAAAGTACGCATGAAGTGTGATCACAACTGCACAGACTCTGGCTCCAAATGATGTCATGTTTGCAAGATGGCAAAATTTTTGCTACATTTGTGGACAGTGGGAGGAAGCGGAGCTCACATCTTTATACACAGCCTATGCTCTCTCACCTGATTCTCAAGTACCCAAATCTGGCACGGTATGATTTAAAGTGAATCTGAACTCAGTAGTACTGTCATCATTTGGTTGGTACCCTCAAAAGTAAGGAGTTCTGTACCCAACGCTGTTCGCAACAAGGACTGACACATCCTTTAAGTACAGATCTAAAATCTAGCACCACACTTCTACTGCAGTGACACTGATGACTTAGAAAGAGTTTTTAGAAAGAAACCATACATCCAAATTTGTCTTGTAGTTATTATCATCTGTAAAGTAAAGACTCGACAAACGTCTCCATAAATCTAATGGTATCTTCATGTGTACTGTGCAACATTTCAATCAGAGGAATGAGCAGCACTAACGCTTCCTCTGACCTGAGAGAAAAATAATTAATCACACTGACCGAATAATAACACCCTGTCAGTCACCACTTCACCCACACATGCTCTGTATTTAGAATCGGCTGGAGGTTTCGTCAGCAAATAATATTAAATGTCAAAGCGTTTCCTAAGCAGAGATACCAGTGATGATTTCATGCTTGTATCATTCCAAACACATATGTGGACACAGCTGAGGGCGGCGCCGCGGAGCACACACTCACACTCGCATGCACACACACGCACACACACACAGATCTGCCCTGGGGTTTATTGTTAATTAAACCACAATAACAAGAAGCGATTCTCTCTTCCTCTCTCCTCCACCTTTCCTGCCTCACCACGGCCAAGATCTCATCCCACCATCCTCCTCCCAACCTCCCTGTTCCACCTAATCTCACCCTCACACGCAAACACACACTGTAATTATCAGCCTTACTTTTACACTGCTCTACATAATTACACTGTCAATTTGCAACCCAAAGATTTACAGCCTCGGCTGTATTACGAAGCACTTTCTGCTTTTTTTTCCCTCCAAGAATAACAATGACTGTGCCGAGCGACAGCCCCAAACTTTATTCACTCTTATTATTATTCATAGGATTTACAATAGGGTGTCTGCAGAGCGCTGAGTGAGTGCCAGTGCGTGTCCTAATAGTATTGTGTTATACTGTATTGTTAGCGGACCACTATAAGCCTTCCTCCCATCTACTGCTCTGTCTCATTTAGCAAGACACAAAGGAGCCAGGACAATGATTGTGTGGAGCACCATTCACCTCAGCCTGTGTCTGTAATTATGTGCACACACATGCACACACAATTACATCATGCAATCTATTGGAAACACACAAGCACACACCTGCGAGCACTCGAGCTGACATATATAAGACAAATCTTTGCAAAACAGGGCAACTGGATGTAGGTGCACATGTATACTCACCAACGCAATTATGGTTGTGCGCTTGTTGAAGCGGTACTTGTGTACCCTGAGATGGGGACATCAGAGTGTTTAACCCCCATTGAAACAAGTGCTTGTACCCAGCTCCTGAGATGGAGAGATGAGAGGAGCAGACAGGAGGATAGAGACAATGTGCAGGAGTAGTGGAAAACAAAGCCGAGTGCCTTCCTCCTGCACTGGAGTGTTCTAGTAAGAGCTGAGCAGAACAGAGAGAGCAGAATAACATGTGAGATGTGAGTGGGAAAATATTAATTGAACAGAAAGATGCTAATGCTTGCTGAGCTGTACATTTCAATGAGTTTTCACTTGTTTATTGTAATGTGCAGTGGTATTTGTGGTATGGGTCTGCTCATGTGAAGCTCTGGAACCCATTTCAGTTCATTCAGAGTGTCCTTGAGCTCACAGTAAAGATGAGCAACATTTGTTACATGTCGAGGCGAGGATGCAGAGGTCGACACTGGTGATCAATACTGAGTGTCACATGGACCTTTGACAAACATTTCTCCTGTTCTTTCATTTCTTCCAGATTTTAAATTCACATCTGATGGTCTGAAAGAGTTCAACAATAATCATTTCAACTCGAGTGGCTCTCAGTAGAGTACATACCTCCGCCAAGGCCCAACAGTCTTCTTAAGAAAACACATTTCAATTCAGACACACTCGTAAATATCAGTCCCCTATACATACCTGATCTTTTGTCATCAAGAGACATGAATTATGCCTTGAAATCATGGAACATGTTGAAAAATCTCACAAGAAAAAACATTCCTTGATCCGCTCCTGATCCAGATCCTCACCAACATTTAATGAGTTTGTCCCTGACCCATACCATACTCATCCTTCCACCAAGTTTTGTGATAATCTGTAAAGTAGTCTTTGCATAATCTTGCTTATCAACAAACAAACAAACAGACGGGTGAAAACATGACCTCATTTCCAGAGATGATCTGTAATAATCTGGGCTCCGCTCACTTTATAATTGTACTCAAAGGCTCTAAGAGGACATCTGGGTAGTGTTTAAGTTTATCTATATCTTAGAATGAGTGATTTCTACAGTACCTGTTTTCCACAGCAGCTTCCTCCTGTAGGAAAATCTTCTCCTTCAGTTCATTAAATCCCTGCAGCTGTTTGAAGGCAGCAGGACAGATACATCGATGCATCGACTGCCTCAGATTTGAGAGTGTGGTGTTATTATGCGCGGCTGTCCACTGTGTTTCCCTTCATTAAGACACAGGCAAATGACACCAAAATAACAACACAAGCCACGAATCTGCAGTCTGCCTGTTTAAGCAGTACACGTCAGAATACAGGGGTTTACCAAATCCAGTCCCTTTCCAACCTTCTCTTCTGTGACAATTAATGGGGTGAGATGATGAGATAAATAATTGGCGTAGCTTTTTCACAGCAACGACACCAGTAACAGGACTGAAATTGTATTAATCACCCCACCTCACCTTCAAACTGCCCCTTTGCACTGCTGCACATACATGGAGATGGCTGTAAAACTTTCTGCATTGCACTTGGCATTGGGCTGTCAGTGTTGGCCTCTGCTGGTGAAGTAGTCTTTCAAAGTTGACATCATCATTAGTCCCATTCTGACAAAAGAGTTGCCGTTACATTTTAAAGCCGAGCTTTAGAATCTGAACTAAGGAACTGAGTCTCTGATATTCCTGAAGACGCATGAAAACTGGTGTTCAGTGTTTCTACACAACAGTTGCTCTCTGCACCATTGACTGCATCTTAAGATTGATGATGCGACAGCTGCTTGAAAGTGAAGCTGCAGTATAGATCATGAAGCCCCCCTGCTCCATGTTAGCTGAAGGGACATGGCGCAAAAGTACTGCTTTCAAAATGGCATAGTAAGTAATGACTGACAGCTGAGACAGACTCACGATTGGCCGAGCATGTGCTCCTCTGATCGCTTCTGTGCAGACACTGCCTCTAAGAGTCTACGTTTGGTGCAAGATGGCAGCGGTCACATCCGGGATGTTTTGGCTTCATTTCTGGAAAGTGGGAGGAAGTGAAGATGTGCCATCCATCTTTGTAAACAGTCCATGCTGTTTTTTGTATGTATAGAAACACACAGGGCAGGATTGCAGAGCACTCTTCCCAGAGTTACACAATCTGCAGCATTTCCGGTTTCCATATGTGACTGTAGTGAATCACATAGTTTTCTTTTTTACTGTTTACTTTCTCGCTCTCTCGCGTCCTCTTATTGTTATCCACTCTCTATTTAACTTTCTTTTTAACATTACAAAAATGTCATGGCATGTAATTGAAGCTGTAGAGAAGTTCGAGCAGGTGAGCGACACTAATTTGCCCCTGATGTTTTTTCCCTGAGAAAGCCACAAGAAAGAGGCTGAATCCAAGTCGACATGAGGACTTTTAAACCCTTTGTCATACTTGCTGTGATCTGATCCCTTTTATCGCTTCCAGTCTGCAGGGCTGCTCCGTAAAACCTGGTTTGAACCTCAAGTGTTTCCATGGAGAAACTCACCTTCAAAGTATTTTACTGAATGGTTCTTAACAGTATTGATGCTGGCAACATCTGCGTGATATGTGCAGGTCTGCTGCATTACACTGTAGCAATAACAGAAACAGTCAGAGTATGTGGGGAAAATGTCCTGTTAGAACATGAGCTGCCAGACACAATTTCATCCACATTAAGCCCTCAAGTGAGGGACCTCAGACTGTCGATACTGACACAAAGAAACTTTTGGATGAATTGTGGGTTCACATTTTTTCAATAGTCAGATGCCCATTTGAATATTGAAATCGTTTTTTCTTGCTGTGCTCCTCCAACCTGGAGATAAGGGACAGAATTCATGTTTGTAGCAAAAAATATCTTCCAAAGTTTATCTGAGACAAATATGAGGATTTAGACTTGAGAGACTGTGAACCTATAATTTAAGTCAACAAGTCTTCATGTGCAGTAAAGACCAGACATTAGGATGCTTTGGGCCCAAGGATGTATGGCTGAGAAACTACATTCAGATTCTGGATCCTTCTGTCAATGTAAGTACATTTTCCAGGTTTGTGTAATTGCTGTGGGCCCCTGGCAACAGGCTATAAACAGGCAATAAGCTCTCACAATTTATACAAAGTGAAAGTCTACTTCCGAACATCCACTTCAACTTGTTGGTAACGTACTGCATTCTCAGGGCCGATGGGAAA
This sequence comes from Paralichthys olivaceus, assembly GCF_024713975.1. Taxonomy (NCBI): domain Eukaryota; kingdom Metazoa; phylum Chordata; class Actinopteri; order Pleuronectiformes; family Paralichthyidae; genus Paralichthys; species Paralichthys olivaceus. The sequence continues at coordinate 4,379,980 of NC_091106.1, forward strand.
CATTTTTTTCCTCCAAATGGGTAATATAGCATTAAATAGACACATATACACTCATATAGGTCGCTGAGAGTGGGTCAGGGATAAAGTGGGACAAAGTTAGTGCAGAGTCTGGACAATAGCCTCTGGGCAAACAAGGTTGAGAGAAGTTGTGATCTCCATATCACAGAGGCTGGCTGCAGGGCAGGAGATGTCTATCTTGTAATTGCTCTCATATCTATCCGCTCCACCTGAGCGGCATTTATCTGTGTGATTAGCCTGCAGTATCGCACACAGAGCAGTAATTCACCTGATAGCAGTGTGACCTAACAATTGTATAGGCGTTAGATCAGGCTCTAAAAGCTTTGTTATGGTCTTTAAATCTTAATCTTGGCAGAGTTTTTCTTTCCTCCTAAAATTCTATAGAAATCTATCAAATTTTAAATTAGCCATTGCATCAATACAATCTTTAAACAGGTTTGAATGAATAGCCCTGAGACTCATCCACGGGTATATACTGTATTTGTCAATATAGCCAGCTATGTGAGCCCATGTGAGAAGACAGTATGAGATTATTGCACATGTGTGAAATCAAAACGCCAGAAAAAGTCTGTCTAATATGTTTTTGTCTGGTCACCACACTAATCTGAAGTTTTCAATTCCCCAAAACTGAGACCGTTGTTTAGTTTTAGTTTAGTTTGTAGTTTATCGTTGTAACTTGAAAACTCTGGGCTGCATTTTAGTCTGGACGAGCATAAATGGAGACTTTTGCAAACAGTGTTGGAAATAGTCCTGTTCACTTCCTGACTGAGTCTTATCAGACTACCAGCGGTGAATACAAAACAATTTCAACACTATACTGTCAGTAACATTTCCTCACTGTCATTTGTTTTAAAGAACAAATGCAAATTGCAAAAAGATAACCTGCATCCTGTTAGCACACGGGCAGTGTACATGTACATGGTCATGTGATATGTACTCTGAGATTACATCCGAGTTAAAACATTAATCAGGATGAGATTATTTTTGATATAAGACACTGGTTTCAAATGAAATCAGATTAATGTGAAGACACCTTCAACCAAAGAGTGATAAGCTGAATGCATTTGCATGTCTGCAGTTTCCCTCTCTGTGTGTGACCTGCACTGACACTCACATTACTCAGAGGACAGCTGTCTGCCAGCCATGTGTTCGTACCTCAGGACAGCTGCAGCCGAGAAGAAGCGGTTCAGTCAGGGGGAGAGGGAAAAGAGATGAGGGAAGAATGGTGAATTACTCGGGGTGAATTCCCACACTATCGCACTGATTGCCAAGGCGTGCCACCCACTAACAATTTGCATGAATAAATATTCAGTAATTATGGTGAGACCTTGAGCTTGGAGGATCACAGCAATTTCTTAAAATGATCCTCCTGTCACGCTCCAAACTAGAAACTTCAGCATCCCTCAGAGATTCTGCTTCAAATGTGACCACACCTACTCTCTCGCTTGAACTCTTCTGACTTGGTATTTAAGGAACAATGCTTCATCTCTTTTACTACAAATTATGTATGCTCTAAAGTACACCACAGAGATAAGATCTTTCCATGTGTTCCTCATCCCTGACATGTTTTTGATGATCTTACGTTCTACCTGTTAAAGGAAAAAGCATCAATCATTTTAAAGGCTTCCGGTTTGATGCATTCAGGTGTTTGTGTGAAACTCCGACCTTGAGAGTCAAACAGCAACAAACCACGTAAATATATGTGTGTGTGTGCCCCTGCTTTTCTTTTAGATTCAAAATAAATCATTTGACATTTTGGAAATGAAAAATATTCTGTCTCGTTCTGACAGTGAGATGAGGATACCTGTCTCATATTTATACTTGAAGCACAGCCTGGAGGCATTTAGCTTTGGTTACCAGCCAGGCTAGCTCGCTAATTGCAGGACTTTTTAAGACAGGACATGGGAAATCATGTAAATATGACAGTTTGTGACTTTATAGACGATTAAAGTTAGTTTTATTAGTCAGAGTCAATAAAACAATGTGATAAATCATCCTTAGCTTTTAGATGTTAAACAAATTAAGTTCATGAGTTAGGATTAACCAATCAGGACTCTTCTAGCTGAAAGGTTTAAACATCGATATGTTTTTTTCTTTGTAATCTTCTCTAGGTTTTGACTCAGAACCACTGAGCTTGCTGGTTTCTTCAGAGTCATTTAGCATGACTTTACCGGGTAACAGGCCTGAATGGTCAGTTATGAGGGAGTGGTGATAAACAGCAACAGTAAACACAAGAAATGTCTTCTGATGCTGTGTTCCAGACAACTCGGATGTTGATTTTCCAACCTTCTACTTGAAAAAGTAGACGCCAGCAATTAACGCCACTCAAAGTCAGAGTTACGACTTGTGAAATCTGGGAAATTTCAACCACATGGAGAAGCAGTTGTCTGACGTCACACAACGGCGGTGCTAATGGAGATGTTGTTACTGTAGCACTGAGGCCCATCTACCCTCCGTTGTACTCTTATTTTCTTGTTTGTGAGACTGAGTGACGTGCGTGTGTACCTGTTCTCTCCCTCTTATGAATTGGAATGTGTTTCCAGGCATAAATGTGCCGTAAAATAACACATATAATGGCGCCTGTGGCCTCATGCATCATTTCCCCTCCTCTGCTTTGTTTGTGTATGAACTGAGGCTGCACTGGTCACAGTTGAATTGTCTCATCACGAGCCAAATCATCAGCTTCTCACGGTCAGCCCGGTCTGTTTACGTTTGACATTGTGCCATCTCCGTGCATCGGAATGTTTGGAAGTCGGAACTCGGCCATTTCACAGAGTGGTGGGGATATCTCCCCAGTGTAAATGGCACTATGACTTGAGCTAGTGAGCTAGGAAATGTAGAGAAAGTGGTGGATCAATGTTAAAGACACAATCGCATGCGGAAATAAACTGCTTTTATTTATTTGACGGAACACGTTTCTGATATCTTATAACTCAAAAATATGATTATATGCTACTTAACATTGATGTGTCATCATGTTGCACTTGCAAGAATTGTGTTATTGTCCCAAACTTTATCTCCCAGGTAGTTAACTTCAACTTAAATGAATGTTAAACTACAGTAGGTCTTTTCTTCTCTTCCAATTTCTGACTCATCAGGAAGGCAGAGAGGTACTCAGCAGGGAGAATGAAGGGGAGGAGATGCTGATGGTTTCAGTTTGTTTTTAGCCCAGTGGGGGTATCCTGATGCTGCAGCGTGGGGTCTCAAAGACAAACAAGACCGAGGACAAGAAATCGTGCACACCCATAAAGTCTATGTACCTGTCTTACTTTATCTGGAGAAAGTCCTGCTATAATGTTTGTGAACAGAAGGAGACACATTCAGATTGGGACATTAGCAAATTACCACTCCCATTACAGAATATGTTTTTCTTTCTCATTCATTGTTTTGTGTGTGTGTGTGTCTTACGTATGTGTACAGACACAGTGTGGATGAGGACAGTGTTGATTAGTTGATCAGTCCATCACTTTGGTCCAGACCCAACTATTGGATTAATATGTTTCATGTGGGATCAACTGTACTGACATCTAATGCCAACATCGACCAGCTGGTCTAAATTTTAAATAGCATCACACTTTGGTTTTATTTACGTCAACCTCAGCTTTATTTTGTGTGCTCATTGGATACTGTTCGGATGCTAACGTGCCTAACAAAATTGGCCACCATGCCAACATGCCCTGCAATAAATAAGCATTTTAATATAATCATTGCAAGCATCATGATGTTAGCATTTAGCTCAAATCCTCACCTGACATTGATGTAAAAACCAAATTTATAATTCATATTCATTCAAGGAAGGGATTAAGGTGGATTAGGGTGAGTTCAGCCAAAAATAAACAAATCTAAAATTATACATTGGAATTAGTCCCACTTTGTTAATCAGGAGCATAGCCTACAGTGTAGCATACCGCTAGACAGTTTCACCATAAGTACTTCAATTCTTCATCATTCAACACTATTCAATACTTTTCCCTAGTGCAACCTGCTAGTATACAGAGATGATTATTTGAATCCTGACGGGACTGTTGACTCTTATATAGTGATAAACGTGTAGAGGACAACGTGTCAGGTGCATCACATGAAAAATAAGATTTGGCAATAAGGTGAGAAAAGACCACACCACAAAAGGTCAGTCAGTTTAAGGCCAATTACCAGCGTTTATCAGCTGTAAAAGACAATGAGTGATGTTTTGAAAACAACTTGAGGCAGCCACAGATGCACACTGTGACTAAGTGAGTGAGGACAGGACGTGTCCCTCTTTTCCGAAGCCTTAATCCACATTGACTTTACTTGTCACTTGTCTGTTTCAACCACAATAGCGTTTCCTTTAAGTTGCAGCTGGCAGACACCCTGTCCTGGGTTGGTTTGTGTTTTGCATTATGTTAGGTTAAACTTCACAAACCATCATAATCAATCATATTTACTTAGTGTTTATAGGTTCAGTTTTTCTTTGGTACTCACCTTTCCTACCATGTGCTGAAGGAACAAAACAGGGGAAGTGACGCTATGCTTCCTGTATAATAATAAATAATATGATCAGAAATATTAATAATCTTAAATAATAAATACAGCTCCTACAAGAAAGAGATTATGGTCTGGGGTCAGTTCCTGCTGATGGAAGGGGCTATATAAGCAGTCGCCATTTAATTTTAAGGGGGAAAGGACATTGGTGTGCATGTGATGTTTATTTAAATTGCTTTATTATGACTTGAGTTTCATTCAGTTGAGATAACATAACTGTTATTTTTTTTATTTTGCTCTCTCGTCACACGTATAACATGGGACCGCTGTTTTGTTACGTAAACACTAGATATCACTAAATTCTACACACTGAACCTTTAAGGGCAGCAGTCGATAAAAATTCTAAATGACAATAACAATAAGATTGAAAACAGAGCACAGTGGATGTATTTGCAGGAAAATAGAAGCCAGTGTGTTGCCATCAGGCAGAGCGACCATTCAGAAACAATTTGCATTATGGAGCCCATGATGGGCTGCTCTGTCTCATCTCTTGACTCATCGTGTGGTCACCTCCAGCTCTCTTGCCGTGGGGTCATACAACACATCAGATGTGTGAATGGCGTGTTCCACACACATGATGGCGGGCACAAGGTTAAGTTACAGAGGTTGATGGTTAGCTTTAGCTTTTGTGTTTAGTTTGTTGCATCTGATTTATTCAGTGTATAAAGTGAGCTTGTAGATCCTGTGAGTCATCGATTGCAGCTGTAGAAGCAAAACAAATGTTTCTATCAATAGTTTCTTACTTTTCAAGTCGGTGTGAGGTTGTAAGACAAAGTAATGATGTATTGTCAGATTGCCATTTTATCCCAGTCACCAATCTTTATAATCAGATTGATTAAATCTGATAACAGGCAAACTATTAATCCTCACCTTGATACAACCCAGTGCAATAATCTTCCCTCTGACTCTCTCATGCTTTCCTTCTCATCTATAGCACAATTATCACAGGAGAATGGCAGACCCCTGTGGTAAATGAATTTCATATCAGCCATATCATAGTCATTAGATACACTAATGCACTCTATCATCTTCTGCTGTGATTATAATAGACACATAATGGGCTTTTAATTCATGCTGGCGTGCCCTCTCACCCTCTGTCCTTCTTTGTTTTAACACCTCCTCGTCTCCGTCCCCGTTTCTGCCTCAGGTTTTGCAGTGAACCTCCAGGTGATCCTGGTGAACCCGCGGGCGATGTTCAAGCGGCGTGGTTCCCAGCCCGGGATGCAGGAGTCCGACTTCCTCAAGCAGATCACCAAGGTCACTGAGTTGGAGCCCAAGGCCAACAACTGCACCAGGGTGAGTAACCAGACATCACTGTCACCGTGACAACAGACGGAAAGTAGTCAAGGACCTGATTTGATTTATGCTCGACAGCATTCGCTGTTTGTGCTTTATAATATAAATTTAGGCATCCAAACAAATACAGTTTCCTGATGTGAACAGATAATGTGCAAACGGCAACAGCATACACACATTTGCAATTTCTAATTTACACAAACAAACTAAAAATGTAAAGTCTTTTAATGAAAAAAAATCCACATAATACAAATACAAGATCAACATAAATAAACAGATTCATACAGCATAAAGCAACAGTGCTGCAGTTATTTTTTGTGGGTGTACATTTACATTATATGAAGCCAGTGCATTTCATGCAATTGAAAAAGTATGTCCCTTAACACCAAACCTTTTTATATTCAGTGAGGCTCAGTAACTTTTCATCAGGTTTACTTAGATTGGTTGTTCAGACTAGGATGAGGCTTGACTGATGTTGCACAGGGTTATTTTTACCTCTTGACACGATTGTGCAGCGTGGCACCTTGTTTGAAGAGGGGATATTTATGAACTGAAGTTAGGGACAGTCTCAGAAAGATTTTCAGAGTTTCAATCCCGAGCTTTCCTCTTTTTTTACAATTGGCTTTTGTTTTTACAGCTTATTCCATCTTATCACTCATTTGAGACGATACACAAATACGCAAGCTGCAGCTTTTAAAGAGCAACATAGAACTTCATTGAACACGCCCCCTTCACAAATTCCGGACAGCGCAATCAAACCCACCAACCCCCACCCGCATCACAGTCCTGTCAGATCATGGCTCCAGTGTTGTTCTCACCCCCACACTTTCTACAGTTACCTGCTTTAGCTGGTTTCAGTCATTTTAATGCTCAGATATTCGGTCTTTCAGAATTCATAAAATGGTATAACACATGTAACCTTTTAACATCTGTACAGCTGTACAGGTTATATTTCACTCAGGTTTTTTGCCAACCAACACTAAAGGCAGTGACTTCAGTCCTTTTGAGTTTGATCTGTGTAGCTTAAAGGCTCCAGAGGATAAAGCTGATGTGGAGAGAGGGTTTATCAAATGATGTGAGATAAAGTGACTGTACTCATACTCCACTACTTCAAAAAGATGATTTTAGTCTAAGATTTTACTATTAAGTCCAACAAGCATAGTGGAGAATGTTTGCATTTTAAACTAGACAATCAAAATCATACAAAACATACTTTTACAAAATGTTATTATGTGTATGTTTGGAGCAGCTAAACCCATGAGAAGGATAAATGGCAGCAGAAAAGAATTTCGCACTGAAAACCAAGCAGTTTGTTTAAGTTTAAATAAGAAATCCCATCTCCCACATTTCTGTTTTAAGGGTCAAAGGTCACACAGGCAATATGCTGTTTTTATCCTTTATGAAATAAAATAGATTTGCCTGTTTCACTTGTCACAGTTACTGCAGGATTGATCAGTCAGATATGAAGTATGTCATCGCACTGCATATAAAAAGGTGAATGAGGCAGACTTGGGTTTAATAAAAGACTGATTTATCATCATGTAGCACTTGTGGGTTTACGTGTGTGTGTCTGGGGCTCATATCAAACTGCAGTCATAATCATCACCATCACAGAAGCAGCTAAACATGGAGCATCTCCCCCCACGACTGACAGCATGAGTTATGCTTTCAGCCGCTGGCACAGTCAGACTTAGACACACACAGCTTGAATTGGATAGAAATGGCGTTATAGAGCTATCAATTCTAGTTGTGTGGTTAGACAGCTTAGATCGATGCAGCTCATCTCAAATTACCACAGTCCCTGTCGGCACTTGGTTTTATGAAGCCACTCATCCTCTTGACAACCATCACGGAGCCACCTTAAAAGGACTTTTTGTGAGGAATGGATTCTATTATGTTTTTAACTTTCAAGGAGTGTGTGAGCTAAAAGTGTCACGACCCCAGTTCTTCCAAACAAAAACCAAGTCTGCAAGTGGAATTGATTTACTGGCTTTAGTTTGTTTAGCTTGTTTTAAAATGTTTGAAATATAAAAAATTGCATTTCAGTAGCCGTTTTAATTAATATCGGTGATGGTGATTGGCAGCAGTGTGACCCCACCCTTGAAATAAAGTCTGAAAGGAGGCTTCATCCTCAAATCAAGGGCCAATTATATGTCTGTTCACTATTCCTGATTTATAAAGACACAGTTGGTCCTTCATTGAATATATTTTGAAATGTTTTACATGTTTAAGCACATAGTGAACTTCTTTTAACAATATTCTTTATTTCGAAATAAAACTATATTTGGAGTCATTTTTGCTATGAATCTGTTTTTGGCCTGGTGGCAATTCATTACACTGGGATTTATGTACTTGTAATTCAGTATTAAAAAGCAAACTTGAACTGCAGGCTAAAAAATAAGCATGTCTCTTTTCTACGTGTGTTGCCAATGTGAGTGAAATACAAAGTTAAAGTGTCACAGTTGCACAGTTGTAAAACTAAATATGCTGAGATTATGGCAGAGAAATTAGTGCTTTGCTTTAATCTATGTTTTGCATAAAACATTCCATTACTGAGCCCCCCCCCAACATAACCATCATGAAGCAATTGTGAAGTCGTTGAAGTTGTTATTTGTACTTCACAATGGATGTATTAAAAGGGGAGGGAAGCTCAGTGGAGCAGAATACGATCAGGGCCCAGTTTTTTGATGCTGCACCCCTGCTGATGATAAAAGTCAAACATCATCAAAACTGCCAGTCCAGTAATGTTGTGTTGTGGAGTGTGACAGACACAGCAGTATGTAGGGTGCCCCAGCAGTGAACAGACTGATTCGTTCATTCTGAAGCTGCCTCTGTCCTTTACACCGCAAACTGTCTCTTCATTCTCTGTGGAGATGCGTCGTCTGGAATCAACGGATATAAAATCTGAATTTACTGTTTCACCGTATGTGTGCAGGTCACATCGCTGCACTCCCCAGTGGGTTATGGGTAAATGTTTCCTGCAGGGAATTCGGATAAAGCCCCCCGGAGCTGCTGGATCATCACTTACAGCTGGCTGCTGCCGCCACTGCAGACAGCTCTGTGTTGAAACTATCATCATCATTATCAGCCCCATTACACTAATGGAGGTGCCCTGCCGCTGATATTAATACAGACCATTAGAGGGGCTATGACATCATCAGTCACCGCCCAGCACTGCGCGGACAACAGGATGTGACATCAGCATTTATCATGTCAGAGTTATAAAAGCAGCGGGATGTGACATCATCAATCTTATGCTTTGCGGTTAGAAAATGTGACATGATCCAGGAAGTCGTTGCTGCACATTTACTTATGACATCGCTGATCATAACTCATGAAGCTGCAGTGTGAAAGAGATCTGATGTCATGACTCTTAAAGGGATAGTTCACCTGAAAATTTAAATTCACTCATTATCTATTCACCACTATCACGATGGAGGGGTGGGTGAAGTGTTTGAGTCCACAAAACTCTTTAGGATTCTCAGGTGCAAACAGCGTTGCAGCCAAATCCAATACCATTGAAGTAAATGGTGACTGATTCTTCAAAAGTAAAAGTAACTACATGGTGTAAATGACTTCGTTTAGAGTTGAATTTGAATGTCGGGGCTTACGGACACTCGGATGACAGCACAGGAGCAGGGTGGAGGCATGTTATCATGGCTCAGAGAGCACCTCCACCTGCACCAGAGGATTAAACATTGCAGGGCTACTGGCCGATTGATCCTCTGGTTAAAAAGGCAGCGGCAGAGCTGCCGGGGAGAGACACAGAAACACATGGGAAGGAGACGCACGAGAAGAAACACAATGAGACATGAGACACACATGGGAGGAGAGACACGAGAGGCTTGAGAGGGCTGAGCTGTAAATCCAATACACCAGCAGAAATTGCTGGCAAGTTTAAGCTTAGTTTTGAATATATGTTTGTGACGTGTGTGTTAAAGAATTAAAGGTGCTGAAGAGCGACTCATTTGTCTCTGGCTGTGTTTAGGAGACCCAGTGGCATCATCAATTGCCACAATTATGTTTTTTTCTGTTGTTTTTAAGTTTGACGAATCAGTCACCATTCATTTCAATTGTATTGGATTTGGCTTCAGCTCTGTTTAGCCCTAAGACTCCAACAAAAGTGTTTTGTGGACTCAAACACTTCACCCCCTCCTCCATCGGGGTGACCGATTTTTGGGTGAACTACCCCTTTAAACAGTCAGTGCAGACAACATCAGTCAGATCATCACAGCACGTGATGTGATGTCACCACATAATGTGTACACTCTACTATTCAACTTTACTGTGAATACTTCACTGTTATGTGATAATCTGAATTTAGCATTTTCTGAACAAGACACATGGGACATGCTGATATTATTCTGATATATGTTTATAGCTGATGTATGTCCCCAGTTGTATGTTTCTTTGAAGCATTTGTACGACACACTTGGAGGCTGTGTCTCAACTGGGGTCTTCACAGCAGTTTGCAGTACATCACCATACATGTAAGTGCAGCTGAAATCACAGTCTTTAAGTAATGTGTGTGTGGAGTTTGTCAGATGACGCCACGGTTATTAAATCAGGATTTGAACGGAGCAGCAGCTTGGAAATGGCCTGTTGTGGAAGTGACTGCTGGTTAACATTATGTTATAATGGGCTGCGTTTCAGTCACTGTTTCATGCCTGTTCCACTGTTCAACACCAGAAACAGAACAAAGTGTCAATGAGAACAGCCTCATTTGGAATTTAGTTGAATTAAAGTACAGTATTATGTAAATGAGCAGAGATTTGGAGAGAAGCAAACAGATAAACGGCGGAAACAGACTGAGACTGGGCAGAATATAAGTACGAGGAAATGACGCCATTAAATTACTACTTATTTCGTTTTAATATCTGATGACATTAGCCACATTTTGTTCCAGAACAGTTCTATATCCTCAATTTCACACACTGACCACAGGCCTTGACCTGGTCTTATTACGTTTTGCCCTCTGTGCTGGAAAAAACCCAATGAAATACATTGGATTAATTAGAGTTCTTGTTAACTCTTTCCTTCAGCCTCTAGTCTTCATGCTAAGCAAGGCTAATGCACCTAATTTATTACGGATCAGAGAGAAGCATTAATCTCCTCAAGTCAGCAAAGAAGTTCCCACAATGGCAAATCATTTCTTTAAAGTAGACTTGACCATGTTAGGAATATTTTCATTTGCAGGGAATCAATCAACCAACATCTCTGCATCTCAAAGATAGGTTCACAACTGTTTTCAGACATGGACTCTAGCAAATGTCCCCTCAATGGGGTGTGGACATTCTCCAAACACTGTCTTTCACATATGAAGAACGTAGCTGAACATTTTCAATATTATGTTCTTGTAATCACATCAACATAATTTGTTTATGCAAAAATTGAATATACAGTATATTACACACTTCATGTAAGTGGCATTATCAGTTATTGAACCAATTCTAGATTTGTTGATCAGTCCAGCTTAATCCTGTCGAACTGAGCCTCAACATCTTGCATTGGACAGATTTAGTCATATCTCCAACCACCTCTGTTTGGGTTCGGTTGGTCTGAACAGTTGCCATTGAAACGATTTGATGTGGATGGCCTCTCCTGCAGCTGCGACACACCCAGGCTCTGTTCACTCTGGGGAAGGTATCTCGGATCAGATCAGAGAACCTGAATCCCCGACCTTGACAATAGAGGCCAGAAATGCTCATCTGATGGCCGGGTCAGTGTCTGGAGACGACTGACAGGAGCTGTAATGCAGTTAGAGCGGGAGAGTAATGGCAACAGACAGCAGTGACAGGGCGAGAAAGGTGGGGGGAGGTAGGAACAGATGGAGACAGATGATAGCACAGGAGGAAAAGGAGATAGAGGAGAGAGGAGCAGAGGAGGGAGAGTAAAATGCCGTATGGAGGAAAGGGAATGGATTGATTGAAGGTGGAGATTAAAAAAGAAGAGAGAAAGAAAAGGGACACATGGAGGTCTGCTGCCATGGACTGAAAGATTATGCCATAGTCTATTTCATTTGCATTGGCTCTCAGGTTTCTGCTAAACTTAATTTTTACTTTATTAATGTGGCTAAATGCATTTCCAACCTCTATTAGTTAAAGTCGTTAGGTCTGGTTTGGGTGATCTGATCTTCAGTGCATCTTAAGTGCATTTGCAAATGGGTGTGATGCATTTTCTTCATCTAGGGAGAATTCGGGTTTCTTACAACTTGGTTCCTGAGATTCTCTTTCTCGTCCTCATTGTTGACCATGGAAACAGAATGGTTTGTCCTTTAAGTAGGAAAACCTTGACACCTGGGAGAAGCATCTGCTGAAGAGGATTGTGCAATATGATCAAGAGCTTTGCAGCTAGGGACCTGGTGAGATTGTTACTGCCTAAGTGGATCTCAGTTTTTTGTATTTTGAGACACTATTTCTATAGGAGCTGTCACTTTTTGCACAACAATCAAGTTCAAGTGAATAAGAACTAACACATGATTGAAAAACTGCTATCACAGCTTAAACTAGGCTGGGGAAGGGACGTTTGTTCTCTTCATTCATAGTGATGAGTGTCTTCATGAATTTTTATTCATGGTTTGTTACTATAAGAAAGGTGCAGGCATTTTTAAAAGGTTTATTCTTGCATGGTATTGAATCTAAAATGATTTCACACTTATCTTCTCCGCTGGTTTGATGTGACAATAATTGGTTCCGCACCACAGTTTCCTCCAACCTGTGTAGAACTAACTGTGGATTTTACATTAAAAAATAAAACGTATTCTTATGTTAGTAATGATTAACAAACTAAGTTAGATGCCAATATATTTGATGTTTCTTAAATGGAAGGCTGGTCAGTTGTTTCTGAAACACATCTTATTTGTTGAAATCTTCTTTACGTCCTGAGAGCCATCAATAGAAATTTTCTGAAAAACAATCAGATATCTGCAGCCCTCCAATTAACATCACCAATCAATTCATTCTGTGTACCTGAGCATTACCTGCCCGTGCTCTCTCTGCACAGGACCACCTTGAGAAAGACATACATCACTGCAGCAGAGATGATCAGTGAGCGAGTCACAGAAAAGTCGTCCTAGCAGTTGTGAGGCAGTGCACGTCCATGTGTGAGGACCGATGGGAGGGGGTGGGATACATTGGTTAAATATTTTCAAAGTGTAGCCTGCACTTGTTTGCTTTTCCAAGATTACCAACCCTTGCTTTAAAAGAAACACAAATAGCTACATGATGAAACAGGTTTTAAACGAACCTACAGGTTGTTTAAACAAATCGTTGATGATCCAAACAGTCAGTGACCAACAGGATCAATTTTGGTGATAAGGAAGGATTATTTAATGAAGCAAACAATACACTGATAATGGCCATCTTCTAACCTGCCATGTTTTGATGACACTAGAACTGAAGCACAGTCATCTGATGTACAGAATGTTATGTGAAGGTAAAACTATGAACTCCTGCTGCTGAATCCTCCATCCACTGCTTCTTTACAAATGTCTCCTCCTGATGGGGAGACACAAGGCTGCCCTCATGCTATTAAGAGAAAAAAACACTCTAACCTGCTAAAGCTTTTTGTCTGCAAGTTGCTCGAGGGAGGAAGAGAAAAAGAGCCAGCAGGAGAGAGGACAGAGGTAAAAGCGAGTGCAAAGCCGTAAGAGAAAAAGCGAACGTGATGAGAGAGGAGTACAGAGAGAAGAGAGAAAGAGGAGTGCGAGTCCAGGGGAACTGAGAGGGCACTCTGACTGCATAATTGGTGCATGCACGCGCACACATGTGCACAGATGCGCCCCTGTGCATTACCCCTCTCCCCACAGCTCTGGAGTGATGCTTTAGTGGCTGCTACATTAGCCTTGTTAGATATGCAAAGCGGGCCAATTAGCAGCACAGTGTGCAGGAAGTGACATGTTCCACCTGAAGAAGCCCAGAAACAACTGCAGCGTTCGACGCCAGCAATAAATCACGCCTGTGCGAGTCTGTGTGTGTGTGTGTGTTACTTTGAACACAAAAATGTCACACACCTGAATTATAAGCTCATTAGCTATGGGCTTAAAAAAAACATTCTCACTCTAAATAACCTCACTTCAATCTCGGCTGTATTAAATGCGTCCGTCTCTAGGAAAATATCAATCTGTGCCACTGCAGTGTTTCCTCACCAGTGTATTGCTGTGAAATTGGCTGAAAACACAAGATAAACAGCTGCAGTGCTGCGTTTGATTTGGTCCTTGTCTGGGGGTGTCAGGCTGCCTCTCTGGTGTGGAAGACTGGTGAGCATCAAACCCAACATTGGGACGATAATATACAACCAGTATTTCCAGTGGAAATATAACTGCCCATTAACTTTAGACAAGCATATCGGCATGTTATTAAAAACCAGACAGTGACCAGTCAGTGTTGTTCACCTGTAGTGATGTGGAGGGTCCCACATACAGTAGCATCAGGGCTGTCAGAGAAAGATTTATTTATTTGTCTTATTCCATTACTGCCAGTCTGACGGTTTGATCTGACAATCAAGTGAGGCCAGTGTGTTCAGCTGTTTTGTGGCAGGTCAAATATTTCAGTGTGATGTGTGATGTCCAGGTAAAATGATGTATATTTCTACTCTTTGCTCATTAGTGGAGGTTGAGCTTCATGTTGGAGTCTGAACACTGTCTAGTCTATATTCAGATGAGGTCACTGGGTCTCTGTTAAATTGTATCTCTTATTTTTGAAAATAAATTCATGCATTCTTTAAAAAGTTCTCCTGGAAAGGTAAAGTCCAAAAACCTTGCTTCAGTGAAGACCTCTAATCCATTGTCCAAACACGAGCAGTCACATGATCAGACAGTTTTTAAGTTTATTTGAAAGATTATTTAGAAAGCACAGGCTCCCAATATCTGTAATGGTAAATTGTTGCCAAACTACAGCCAGTACAGTCGGTCAAATTTGAACCAAACAGTCAATCTGTAAACTGTAATCATTTTACACATTTTATTTTCTTGTGTTCCAGTGAAGGATTTAAATGTATTTCCTTCTTTATTAAACATTTGCAAAGCCCATTTTTATGCCTCCATGCTGGCGACAATCAGTCCGTCCCATTCTTGTGAACCTGATATCTCCAGAGCGCCTGAAGGGAATTCCTTCAAACGTTCACTTGGACTCAAAGATGAACTGATAAGATTTCAGTGGTCAAAAATCATGGCGACAAAAAAATGTATGTATACAGAAACTGCACAGGTTGGTGGAGGCATATCGCAGGGTGGTAATTTTAGTATTAGTTTGTAGCTAGCACCTTTCTCTGCAAATTGTTGTGTTTCTTGACATGTGACCAGCATCATCATCGTCATGTGAATAGTGTGAATCCATCTGCGTGTGAGTTCAGGTAAAAACTAGTTGGAGATGCACACCTAAAAACAAGTTTGCTCCATTGCACCAAACCTGCACTGTATCCCTTTAACCTGACTGATTGTTGGAGCCCAATCTCATCATGAATGAAAGGACAGATTGAAAATAGACCAAAGTTGTGATAAACCAGTTAGGTTTGAACTCTTTGACCCTGTTTTCAGAGTCAGTTTCAATTTGTACAATGATTCCAGGTTTTGTACTGACATTTTTTCTATACTGACTCACACACACAAGAAAAAAAAATCTTGGCCACCAAATATCAGGTATCAGCAGCTTTAATCCAAGTAGAAGTATTACTTAAAGTCTTAGGTCTTACACAGTATGAGTAAAGCCCTGCCATCCACCTGCGTCTATGTGTATTTATCCAAGCATAACACTCTCTGTATTCTTTTTGTAGCGAGTGGCTTCTCCTGCTGTCAGCACATTTCCTCACCCTTCTTTCTCTCTGTTCCAGGTGCTGGTTTGGCACACACGCACAGAGAAACCGCACCTCGCAAATGAGCCCAAACATCGAAAGGACACTGTGGTCATTGAGGTGTGAGAGGACGGAGCTGAACACAGGATCCACGAGCCAGAGCTGTTTGTGGCTGCCCGTTATCTCTTGGCTGGAAATAAAGACAGCACCCTGCTTTGTCTCCTTATCGGGTTCATACGATCCGTTCACGACGGACACAGACACAGACCCGGAGGAGCTGCATGACTCAAGACTTCTGGCTGTCTGTCAAACGTACTTTGTGAGAACTGGAGACCACTGAACCAGTTCCTTTTACAAACTGGGATGACTTGGATTGTTGATTTTCTCCATGTATGGCTTGCTGATGAAAAGAAAACACTGACATGAAAATCTGTTTGAGTCATGAATACCTCATTGTCAAGTTAACTGTTTTACTGTGATGTAGTTTCCATAAACTATTTTATGACAGTGGTAATGTTATGCTGATGTTTGTCATAGTTAACGGAGGGTTCCGCATTAAGGGAAATACTGGAGCTTGCTTTCTCTCTTAAAGCGACATGAAAAGATTACAAGTGGTTACCTTAAAGCTAGGTTAGCAAAAAAGACAGGAAGCAGTGGAAACAGGAACGCTGCTCCACTCTTGAGGTAAAACACTACAAAAAAGTTCCTACTAACAGTTACTCACAGTTAGGGCCGGGCGATATGACTTCAATCAATATCACCATTATTTCAAACTTATACCTTGATTATGATTAATGACGCGTTACGTCTTAAGTTGTGTGTGGCATTTGAACTGCGTTCCCAGTAGAAAGTTTGAAAACTCTTTGGCTGGGTTTTAGTCTGGACGAGTACAAACTGATTGCTGATTGGGTCTTTTGGGTCATTCCTCATTCATTTTGCCGATTTGTCAGGCTCTCACCACATGACCCCCTTCTGACAGAAAACAACCAGCACCTGCCTCGGCTACCGGTGCCGAACATGATCGACTGCTATCTTTGCTGCCCCTGTTGTCTTTGCTAACAGCTGTTGTGCAGCTAAATTTGGCATTTTAAAATGATGCAACAGCTTATGTGCATTGGAGTAAAGCAATGCCCAAGCCTAGTGTGCGTATGAGTGAGTAAACTCATGTGGACAGAGAACATTCTCATTCTGATTTTCTTTTTCAAATTTTCAAACAAAAACTTAGTCGTTTGGATGTAACCTAAGATAAGATAATACCACTTCCTGTTTGCAGCTGTCACTGTTTTTTCTTTCCATTCCCAGTTGAAGGATAGTGAGCGTGTTTGCAAAAGTATTAACTATTACACTCCGCATAACACCACCACGCCTCTCTTACTGAGCCATTTTTCTTTTTTACATCAGCTTTTCATTCTTTTCATCACCTGCCAAAAGTTTTAGCTCCATTCGCTCTGGAAGGAAACACCACCACCATCTCCATGTGTGTAAAACACTAACAGAACCAGCTCTGGTCTTCTTGTTGACATTAATTACATGTCTCAAACGTAATGTGGTAATGATTTATTGATGCTACAACATTCTCCTTTAAATCACCCTGAACTGATCATATATAATGAACTTTAGCAACCCTTGCCCTCCTCTCATCCTGTTTACATGCACAGGGTGTGATCGGGTTTGGAAATGGCACATGTGACGTAACAAGAAACACCGCTACTGACAACCTGCCATCCATAATGTAGAATCTCTGGGCCGACAACAAAGAAAACTGGCCTCACAGGAAAACCTCGGCAGAAGAATAAAGAGGAATAACCTGAGTATATTGGATGTAAACAGCTCATCAGACGTGCTTCTGGTTTCACAGCTCAAATGTGCAAGGCACCATTTCTTCGGTGTGTTTTTACAGCAGTGTTGCCTTAAAGCTGGAGCGCAGGACTTTGAACGTCTGTCACATTCAAGCACTTCGACAAAACAGTTCACACAGAGCTGATGAAGCCTGTCAGGACCAGGAAGATCTCTCTGGGCAACGTTGCCACACTGTGCATCAGCTGGGATGTCTTTTGCATGAACCGGGGAGCAATGGAGAGGCAGTTGGCTGCAGCAACTATGGAAGAACAACGCAAGGCAGCTTCCAAGAAAAGTTTCTCATGCTCTACATAGACAGGAGAGATGGCGTTCAGAGGAAGGATTGGACTAAAAAAGACAGTGATAGACAGTGAGGACAATCATGGATTTATACATGGTGTGGCCGTCCTTGTTGTAGTGGCTGACTCAAGCTTTCAAAGCTCTTGGATAGGTTAGCATTAGTAAACTATTTGGAGTAGGGTAGGTAGCTATTATTTACACTGAATTATTGTCTTGGAACTATGGTCATTTCTGTGTTCGACAGTGTCTGTGTCACTGCCAGAAGGGGGAGACTAAAGTTCCGCACTGCAGGTTTAAGTTTAGAGGAGACCGAACACGTCTTTGGATCTCATGTACACACAGGAAAGAAAAACAGGATGAATCCAGGATTCTACAGCCTTTATTCCAAATGACCCTCTTGTAAAACTTGGAACAGAAGTACAGGAGCAAACAAAATCCCCCAAAAGATAAAACAGTACTTTTACAGTAAAGAGTCATTGGACAAAGACGAACACAGAAAAAACATTTCTTGCTATTTATTGTTTCAATGCACGGAAACCACTTTTTTTTTCTTCTGTACTAGGCACCAGAAAATGTAAACACATTGGAAATAAACCTGGAGGACATTAGTTTTATTGAATATGTGTATGTGTCATTCACACTAACCACTTGTGTCACAGAGCGCTACAGTTATTGCATGGCAGAGGGACCCTGTGTACACGGACATGAATCTCTGCGCTGAAGCTCGGCAGTGTGATTGCAGCTCTGTGTGCGTGTGTATGTATTTTGTTCATTTCTCGTTTTTCTGTGCTGATCTTACTCCCATTATCCTCCTCCTGCCAGTCTAGCCCTCTAATTGGTCGTCCAGGTTTATTTTCTCATGACTTACTGTGCTTCTCTTGAACTGCACACAACAAAACACCACAATAAAGATGGCGGATGGCAGAACAAATGTTTACAGCATCATATATTGAAGGAGAAACATGTTGGGTGTCACACTGGTACAGTTTTGAAAAGAACTTTCAAAAAATAAAGGAAATGGATTTTCGAATTAGCGTGACAAATCACAACACAGGGAAAGATACAGTTCCTGCTCTGCTATTTAAAGTGCAGAAAAGACAAAACCCCTGTGATTCCAGTAGTGCTTTAATTTGCCTCGGGGAGCAAAGGGGGAAACGACTCATTTCATCAACAAGGAAGTGTCTTAACTGGGTCAGAGCCCGGCTTCCACTGAAGCCAGCTCGTTTGGTTTTAAAACACTTCAGAACATCACAGCGAGGCGACCAAAGACATCCCAGGGACTAACAGGCCACCAGGCAATTACTGACACTTAAAGGGAATCCAAGACATTTACAGATTCCGGTTGTTTTGAAGCAGTTTGAGAAAATGGGTTGGACATATTCATCTACTAATAAAAGTATTGATACTGGTTCTGTAATCATCAGTGGTTCCCTGCCTTTGTTGGCTTTTACGCAGATATAAGGAATGTTTCCTTTCAACTGGAGCTGGGCAATTACTTCTTTTGAGTTTTGTTTGTGCAGTTTGTATTCAATGTCTAAAAAATGAAAACTGAAATCCAATCTTTCCTAAAAATCATATTTTAAGTGACAATTTAACATAAAAGCTGCATTAGCTAATATATACTTATTAGGTCGATACATATCTGAAGGTGGAACTATAAACTGTTTAAGACGGGGAAACAGTTGCTGTATGCATGGTGTAAGAAATAACATGTTCGTTCTTCAGCGTTAAACGGGCTGGTAGGAATGAAAAACTGAGCCAGGCTTGCTGTCTCTTCCTGCCTCCAGTCTTAGTCAGCTAGGCTAATCTCTTCCAGGCTCCAACTCTATACCTATAGCAGCCAGACATGAGAGCAAACAAAGGTGTTTCTCAAAATGTAGCACTGGTCCTTTAACTATAGCACATTGTACCGCAGTGCCTACAGCTACAGATAGTTAAGAACATTCTCGATGAAGACAGTACTGCAGGTAGAGCAGTTATTTTCTTCTGCACATCAAATCTAGATGTATCACTTTGCATTTGTAGGGGATAAGATGATCATTATAGTGTAATAACATAAGAGATTTTCTTTAGACCTTACTCGTGACACCTTGTTTCAGTTTGGGATGTGTATGAGTGGGAAGAAGTTCGAAGAATGATGCTGAAGCTGAATAGTTTTTTAGATATTATGAGGCAAGACCCTCCAGTATCTCACAATAAAAAGGCAGATATTCTGATATAAATGGAAAAAACTAAAAAATATATTTTATTTCATGTATTCTTGTAAGGTAAGAAAGGAACCACTGCTGTCACGATCATTTACTCTGGAGCTGATCAGTGATATGCTGGCTGCTGTGTGGGGATAAAAAAAACACTACTGGCTGTAATGAGACACTTTCCTTTGATACTCTGAATGTTGTAGAAATTCTTTGCAGGAAAATGATCACGTTTTGTGAAAATGTATCAGTGCAAAATAACAACTACCGAAGAAGCAGCTTTAAACGCATGTCAGTCAAAGCCTGTGGTACATAGCAATGCTAAACTTCACAGGCTGTATTTAAGTAAAGGGGAGGTCTTCACCTCCACATCAACATCCCCCAGCACCACCACACACACATACAGTGCCATGTGACAAATAGAACTCAAACCAAGGTTGTGGAGAGTCAAAGCATCAGCCTCTCTCCTATGGCTCTGAAAGAGTGGGGGGGTTCACGTCATATTCACATAGATACAGTACTGCTCACACGATTATCTGCTACAAGGCTCTGCTCGCCCTACAGGGAGGGGGAGGGAGAGGGAGGGTTACAATTTACACAGCAGAGAGAGGGGTGAGGACAGGGTAGCATAAACCAACCACAACATAGCCATATCTACTGTAAGTACTCAAGGACTATTCACACACTATCCATTTTGGTAAGATATACTGTAATATTACTATAATAGGACTCGAAGTTACTGGTCCAGCAGCTTTCTTTTTTTGTGTTGCTGTTTTTGTGCCTTTTTTCTTAATCAACAACAAAAGGAAACCAAACGAGGACACCCAGATAAAGACAGGACACGACAGCTGCCAGTCTCTTTTTTCCCCACTTGCCTGCACGGTGTCTTGGAGTGATGTCATCTTGTGTACAGTTTGGGAAGGGATTTAGGACAGGCAAACTGTCCCTGCTGTGCGTTATTATTTCATTAAAAGCTGTTAGGAGATGGGAGGATCTGAGAAAGATTTGGCCATTTTTTTGCCATGTGACCACCCCGTGTTTCCCCCCATTCATCCTCTGGACCTCCTCCTCGTCACTTCCACAGCTGAGTGCTGAGGGTCTGGCCAGAAGCTGTCGGTGGAGCTGCAGGCCAACTGGCCGCGGGGGCGCCTGAAGTCGGCCCTCCTCCGCTCAAGGCCATTCCTGACATATGCTGGGTCATCTGAGAGAGAAAAGAGAGGAGAGGAGTCAGCGTGAGCAAGAAAGAGACAGCAGCGAGAGGGGTGGGCTGACCCCTCCATCCTTAAGCTCCACTCCCATACCTCCATCCCTCGCTCTTACCTTCTTACCTTCACTCTCCTGCTCTCAAAGGTTTCAATCTTCCCCTGCTCCCTGCCCTCTCCCCCAATTCCCCTCCTCTGCTCCTCCTGCCTGCCCTCCCCCTTCCAATCTGTCTCATCTATTATGAATGTGCTTTGCTGCAGCGCTACTCACTTATCTGGCCATCTGAGAGCTGTGGATGAGTGTGTGTGCAGGTATGTGTGCACTTATGCATGTGTGTCAGCCAGTCTCTCAGACTCACAGTACGAGCAACTTTGTGCTCATTTATCAACTCACCATTCCATTCCATCTTCCTGCACAATATGAACACACATACCTAGTCACCAACCAAAGCTGGAGTCCAGTGTGTGTGTGTGTGTGTGTGTTTGTGTCACAAATCCCACAAACAGTACGTGCAACCATGTGCTTATTTATCAATTCCCCATTAAATGATATCTTCTTGCACAATATGAACACACACTTTTAACCTAACTCCTGCCTTAACACTTTAAAGCTGCTGTCCTTTGTCACCTGTCACCTACTCGCCATCCTAAACCTGGCTGCAACTTATTTATACAGTCCATGGGTGCGAGCTGGTGTGCAGGCCTGCTGAGACTAAGTGCAGCCTGGGTAAAGCATTTCAGAAACACCCTACATACTGTATCATCAAATCACTATAGTCTGACATGGAGGCTCAGACACTGAGAGGATCACCAATCTGCGGATGAGACACAACAGATAACTCGTACCAGTCTGCACAGTGCTCAGGTTGACTGGTAGATTTTTGGGGGGGATCACTTAAAGTGGGCGTCCATACACTGCATAGGATGCACCTAGCTATGAATTTGTGACGGGCGGGGTGGGTGTGTCCTATGAAGTGTTGGTTTTGGTCTGGGATGTTGGGGCTAGTGCGTCATCTTTGGCAGTGGACATTATACATATAGCTTTTCATTTTAAATGTTACTATTTTAGTCCAGATTTTTTGTTTTTGAGAAAAAGATTTGAAGTAAGGTTAGAATGGCTCTATGTATTTACGATCACCTCACTTCCCGTCCCGCTATAAACATACCAGCGCATCCTCCGAAGAGAAAAAACGGTAAGGTGCGCTCCAGCTTTGCTCCTCTCGTCCTCGGCTTCATCATCTTTGTTAACAGTTGCATATTGTGATCCAGTTACTATTTGGATTGAATCATTCACGTCACTGCCTTCCTAATGAATGCAGGCCGTATGCTTACCAGGTGTAAATGAGGCATAAGAGTTGAGTAATAAGGGTAAAACAAGGACAGAGTGATCCGTTGTCAGAGCTGTTTGTAACTAGAACACAGCTTGTTTACTCTGTAAACACACTCTGAATCCTCAGAGTTGGTGCGAGTCGAATAAGGAAAATGGGAGGTGGGTGATATAGAACCAGCCTCCTGTCCTGTTTTATTTACCCCTAATTATTCAAACTCCTCACATTTGTCATATCAGATCTGATTCACAATGACTGGAGCAAACAGCATTTTAACGAGCTGGACAGCATTGGCTCATACATGGGTTCGGTGTTGTGAGCTTGTTTTAAATGTTTATTGACTGGCTTACAATGAGGAGCTGAGTACAATTTAAACCACATGAAAATGATTAACTTCAGGTTCTTGTTAAATACACTTCAAATGCATGTCTGTATCTTTGGTGTGGTAGTTGTGGTGCTACCCCCCAATCTGGTTGTATATGTGAAAAGTTCCCATTCTCCAGTTTAATAAAAGTGAAGAAAGGGTTCATAAAAGAAAAAGACAAACATTTATGGTCAACTTATTAAGGTTACTAGAAATACCAAAAACATTCAAGTGTACTGCCTAAACGATTATTGAGCAGAGAAACTGCAGTGGAACCACAGTGAGCTAAGTGTTAAATGTATTTCATCAGCACAATCAAATGAATCAGCATTTTTTCAATGTGTTTTAGACACGTACACTATATATTTTGTGTGTGTCGTGTACCTGGCTCATGTTCCACTGTCCTTGCTGCTGCCCCTGCTGCATATTGTACATGTTCTGTCCTTGGCTGGCTGGCATCCCGCCCGGCTGCTGCATGTAACCCCCGTTGGGCAGAGCCATCCCAGGCATCATGGCCCCTCCACCCATCATCGTGGTGGGTGGGGTGACTCCCCCCATCCCTGGGTTGAAGGCCTGTGAAGTGAACTGCATTTGTGGCTGGCCCATGTACATACCTGCTGGAGTAGAAAACATCATAGATACAGAGGAGTTAGGTTTGTGCAAGACATCATGGTAACTTTCCAGTAAACTGCATTTTAACAAAAGAGAAAATAAGGAGAACTGAATTGCTATTAATCTAGTTTTTTTAATCTAGTTACTATAATTTACTACAAAGTATTACAACAACTGGGGAGATAAGTAATTCATAAAACGAGAAACAAAAAAACGTAGAATAACCACTACAGCCACTAACTTATAATTTTACTTTATGTCCCTTTCTCTGGAAAACACTCTGCTCTAAGAGAAGTAGTTTATAAATAAGATGAATTAAAAAATATAAATATATAAATGAGTCATTTTTACGGTTTAATCTCATTCATTTACTTTTCATAAAGAGAAATTACAGCCGTATTAAATTACAGCTGATGTTTCACATTCAACTGGCAAAACACGGGTGGTTTTTATCGTGAAGCAGCCACAGGGAGTGAAATATATCTGGCACTGAAAACACAACATGGTCATTTCTGTCAGTGCATCACTGGTGAATATTGCAAGGAAGGAACACAACAAACAGGTTGGCCACAGTGAGATGTCGGATGTCGACCGGCAGGCGCCAAACTCCCGTGGAGTTTGTGTCAGAGGCCACGCCACTGTCACACACTGTTTTACACTGCCCCACTCTTGTGTCTGGGAGGACACAGTGTGCATCCTGAAATCAGATCATGGTTGCTCATGTGATGATGGGAAAAGGCCAAATTATTGACTTCTGTTTTTGATTAAAACACTGTGACAACCCGTCCCGCAGTTTGTTTGGGTGTTCTGTAAACACACACACCAGCTCCTCTGTTCCATGTCCAGCAGAGGAGCAGCTCAGGGTGTGTTTGCAGGTCAATACATAAAATGTTTTAAAGGAACCTCGAGGATCTGTTCAAATGAACATCAAATATTTCAACTCAAAACTAATTTTATAACCTAAATACAAAAAGATTTGAAGTTTGCATGACTCGGGGTGATTTAAACACGCTTTACATTTCTTCCTCACATTTTCATAAGAACATATCACCCATCAGCCCATTTCCTCATCAGCGCTACATGACTACTGTGGGGAAATGATAAGTGGCAAAATATACAGCCACGGATTTATCAGTATTTTTACTGAGTGGTAAGACCTCAAGGAGCAACGGAGAGATAACTTCTTTAAAACCGGCAAAAACAACCTCTGATATTAGCCGGCTGTGCTTGTGCATGTAGGAAACGTTGGAGAATCATGCCATCTATTCAACTTTTAAAGTCCTATACTGCAGATTCAAATTGGAGTCCATGAATACATATAACAAACATGAGCTGGTTATATCGTATAACATTAGTGTTTTCTGACATTTTGAAAATGTTATTTGCTCCACTTAGACCCACATCCATCCTGCTGCAGTGCAGAAAGGCACATGCACACACACACATAACGGTACACATTCAATGATTTGGGGCATTTAGCCTGGCAAGGTTCTTTAGCTTTGATCTCCATCAGCATTTATTTGGATTCCGGGACAATAAAGCAGCAGAAAGCTCTTCATCCTGATTTCCACTCCTAATCCTCTGCACACATCGGTGTTATC
The DNA here is from genome assembly GCF_024713975.1 of Paralichthys olivaceus. Lineage (NCBI taxonomy): Eukaryota > Metazoa > Chordata > Actinopteri > Pleuronectiformes > Paralichthyidae > Paralichthys > Paralichthys olivaceus. The sequence continues at coordinate 4,405,045 of NC_091106.1, forward strand.
GTGCAGCAATATAATCAATATGCACATGAGCCTGCTGCACATAATAATCTGCTGCCTACTACCCACCATTCAGTAAACATGTAACACGAATGCTGTCCCACACTACCTCCAAAAAACATGCTAAGGCTGTTGTACCTATATACGTGAGCACTCGGCAACATGCACACACACACACTCACAAAAACAGTCTTGGCACTTCGGTCCTCACTCATAATAACTGTGAGATGAGTGTGAATCCGCAGACACGTCTCTATTTTTACGGCTGCAGTGGGACTCCAGTAAATGCAGCGTGGAGTGGACCTGCCTGCTTTTCAGCGCGCTGACCTTTCATCTGCCTCGCTCTGCTCCATTTTTATGATACATCTTTCCTCTTCTGTGTGTAGGTGTGTGTCTCGGCTTGCGTACAAGCCCCCACGTCTAAGTGTGTGCTCTTGTGTAAACGCAGCATGCAGCTTATCATTCCTTGTTTATAGTGTCTTTTATAGTGTCTCTTTACATTTCACATGTACAACGCATACAACTCTTTAGCTTTAGATAACAAACTTATCATTCCATGTTCAAATCATGCGGAAACACTATGTCCTGCGTTTGAACCAGTGTCACACCTGTTTTGCAGCCACGTCTCTCTTTCCACTGCTGCCTTCAAACATGCCACTTCGGGCCAAAAGCTATAAAACAAAATCTGACATGTTGTGCCCTTATAAAGATGTTATGATGTCAGCAAACATTTGCCTATTTACACATCCATCACTGTGGAACTTTACAATTAACTCAGAGCTTTGTTTCTCAGCACGAAGCACAAACGATAGGAAGTTCAATATTTTAACTGAAAACACAGTATTGTTGTAGCACCTCGGTACTTTTTATTCCGTGCGTCAATGCGGCCCCTAGCACCAATAGAAAGCTTTGAGAGTAGTGCTTGTGTTGTGCATGTGGAGGTGGCACATACAAAATCTTTTAGCACATGCTGTTCAGAAATGTGTTCAGGCCTTTGCTCTCCTTTCAGCTCTGCTGTCAACTCCACCAACTCCCAAACTAAACTTTGATCATCTCTACAGACACAGATTCTGCATGTGAATATTTAGAATCTGTAGGCAAGGGACAAGATTTAGGGGCCGGAACCTCTCTGGGTTCTGTTTGTAATTTGAACATGTTTGACCAGGCTTCGGTTCCCCGCAGGTTGATAATCCATGTAGAGAGCAAGAGGTGGAACACATTGACCAACATGCATCATCTATGGACTTTTTCATTAGTCTGAATTCATATGCAGAAAGCTGCAGTCATTAACTTAATGTTTCAGGGCCTCCAACAGCTACAGCATCGCTGTTTGTGCTTTGTGTGGAGAAACTTGTGTGATAAAAAACTCATCAGACTGATAATGTGTATGGCAAATGGAAGAGTCTTGGCCCAGATATTTGCTGTCTGCACTGGAAGCCCCCAAAATATTGCCCCCCCCAGCTAATATCAAACCGCTACCTGAGGCTGGTCAGTGGCATGTTTGATCAACCACTAGTCTGTGTTGGTGCCAGGACCCGATTTCAGTGAATTTGGTTATTAGCGCTGGTTGTAGAATCAAATTTTTTGCAATAGACGCAAATGATGCACATTTCTCACAATCTATTCACGTCTTTGCATTGACTTTGCATGTTATCTGGTGTGAACGCTCCATAACTTTATCTGTCAGTTGTTTGGTGATGTTGGTTTATCAGAGCTCTTTGTCTGTAAAACCAAAACATAATAAGATGATGGAATGCATTGTAGAGCTGAGTGTATGATGATGATTCATTATTCAGTGACAGCTTTCACATAGTCAGTGTTTCAAAAGCTGTTGTAAAAATATTAGTGAAAGCAGCTAAAGCTAAGGTAAGACCAGTGGCAGCAGGTCTCAGCAGTGGGTTGTTATCACGAGGGCACAGTGAAGTTAAATGAGGCGAGACTAAATGAGGATCGACCTTTTCTCGGTGCCCCTCGGAGCAGATGAAAAGCTGAGAATCAATGCAAAGTGGACTGGTTTATTGTTAAGGTTTTTTTTTTTTTATTGCAAGGTTCTACCTGGTTTGATGAGTTGAATACTGTATCTGTAAACTGTGACAGCTTTGGTGGAGAAGTCAGATGCCAACAGTTGAAGGTTGAAAGGTCAGTTATGGATTGAGCACTTTGGGATGGAACCCTAAACAGATTATAATCTTACTCATATTAAACTTTTCAACTAAGAGAAAAGGAGACTGACTGGAAGTATCAAAATGCAGATATTTAGTGCTATTTATATATATATTTATATATTTAATGCATGTTCCAATGCTGTGTATTTTAAAGCCAAACTAATCAAAGTAATGGCTGAGCTTAAATTGACTTCACTAGTGGGGATGATCAAGCTCCACTGACTTCTGGATAATGACGGGTTAATGAAAAATGCTGCATTTTTGTGTGTGTGTGTGTGTGTGTGTGCGCGCACGTGTGTTACCTTGTCCTGGAGCAGATTGCTGCTGGCTCTGCGGCTGACTGCCCACTGAGCTGCTGGCATACAGAGACAGGATGGAGTCTTTTGATAAAAGCTTCTTCTCCTCCGCCTTTGTGGTCATAGTGGTGGAGATAGAGGAGGAGGTGGAGGTGTCCGCCTGCGGAGCTGCTGTACTGGAACTAGACTGTGAGGGAGACAGACAGGGAGGAGAGTCATAAACGATGAATGTTTTTAATGTCATGTTGTACACATGACCCGTGCATGTCCACTCGACAGGTTAATGGAAGGTAGCTGATTGATGCCAGAGCCTCAGTTTCCCACTAAAACTGTATACACAACTGTATACAGAACTTTCTCTTGCCACAATGGCCTGGCACTTAAAATTCTCCTTAAAACTGAGCTGCACACAATTGCTTTTGACCACTATTTCTATTCCCAACTACCACTTCTTCAATACTTTTTTGGGGTGTGTTTAATTTTAAATTTATCATTATTATTATTATTGTTGTTGTTGTTTTTTATCCAGACTTTACTTTTTACACATGCACAATGCAGCACGAGATTCTCCGCTCAGACGTGTTCACAACATCATAGAAATCTCTGGAGCATTCAGGTGAGGGTTTGTGCAGCAGGCAGAGGCAGGATGAAACATATTCACTATATACTATGAGACTGGCTGAAGAAAGTCAGCAGAAAGTCTGAATGCTCTCACTCAGACATTTAAATTCACACATACAGCAAATCTATAAAATGTCCGGAGGACCTCCAGAGTTTAGTGCATGTCAGGAAGCAGCTTTTAACTGGTTTTCTATCTTTCTCCTCCACTTAAGTTCAAACAAGCAACAAAAAAATGTGTAGAAAGGCTGAGAATATATTTATTCATACATACTGTAGAAATCAGGGAGGAATACAGACGTGACAGGACCAGAAGAGGGGAAGAGACGAGACAAAAATAAAGGGGAGAAGAGCGAGAGTTGAGTAGAAGGACAAAAAAGGGGGAAAAAGAACGGAGAAGACAACAGAGGAGAAGCATTGTCACTGTAAGTGAGACAGATGACATTAATTAGGCTGCTGCAAAGAGAGGAACACATGAACTGTTCAGACAGAAAACACACACACACACACACACACACAGTCCTGTTCACATCCACTGTTTCATTTTTTCAAACTTACACATCTATTACACCTAATGGATGGAGCTGACAAGAAAGCAACACCTGTTTAAGAGCTCTGAACAAGTGTGTGTGTGTGGGTGTGTGTGTGTAGTAAGGAGAGAAAAGGGAGACAGTCAGGTGGACTGCATGAATAAACAGTGGCTCCTGCAAAACACACACACACACACACACATTAGTGCATCAACATTCTATATTCACTGTGAAGAATGCTTCATATACACAGAAATGATATATTTTTGAGCACACACAAACTAAGTGTAACACACATGTATACCGACACTATGATACACATAATCACAAAATCTCTCACTCACACACACACACCAAGCTTTGTGAGAGTGTTGTGCTCAACTGCTTAGCAGGCAGGGCTGCTCCCCTCTGTCTATCTCTGCTGCCTTTCTTTGACTTGTGGAGGGACGGAAGGAGGGAGGGGAGGGGGGCAAGGGGAGAAACAGAGGCAGGATGCAGGAAAGAAAAAGAGGAATGATGGAGAAGAACAGGAGGGCAACAGAAAGTAAGGGAAGGAAAGGGCAAAAAGGGCAGTGATGGCAAGGCTGCAAGGGTAAGAAGAGGAAAGGAAGGCAGGGAAGACAGAGTAAGAAAAAGGACGGAAAGAATGACTGGAGAGACTGAAAGGAGAAAAAGAAAAAGGAAAGGGAGGACAAGGTGAGAGGAAAGGAATAAGGGTTGGATGAAGGAAAAAGCTGAGGAGAATAGGTGGATGGATATTCATTCAAACACACACGATTCATTTTCTCTGTAGTTAATCGAGCAGAGGTGAGTCAGGTGATGATGGAGGCTGGGTGGAGCTACCTAATAATAACTGCAGCACATTAGTGTGTTTCTCGCTCCTGCACAGACTAGAGATTAGAAGGTGAGAACAGGCAGCAGACTGTCTCACCTGCTCCGTCACTCAGCTTCTGTGCAACATGACTCAATCAAAGGAGCTAAGCCTATTTGCTGCTGAGCTCGTTCACAAAGTTGAGAAACGCATTACAGTTAGTGGACCTCAAATCCCGAGAAGTGCCGTCCATTCAGTTTCCTTCTCTGAGACGTGTTTCTCATTTGCTACCCTGTATGTTATTAAGAATTCAGATGTAAATTCAAGGGTACGTCTGCTTCATTGCATCTTCTGCGTTCTTCTGATTATGGCCATCATTAATGATAACTTTGCACTCAAACAAAACAACTGCAGAGCTCTGAGAACACAGAAAAAAAGGGAGCTCCAATTCTTGCTCCAAAATTCAATGGGTTCTTTCTCGGGTCACTCCTCAACCCTTTGTAAAATATAAGGACATCTGTTCAGTAGATCAGTAGAAATCCTCCTTTAATTCCCGATAGTCATCAGTAAATAAAGAATAAAAAATTTAAAAAACACTAGCGTCTTTTGCCCTCGCCAGATTGTAATAAACGTGATAATTTGGTCCGAAGGAAATGATTGGCTGGCGTACCTGACTATCACTAACTGACCTGTCTGCTTAAATGCACCCTGCCTGTGCTCTCACTTCAAATGACCAGAGTCTTCACAAGCCGGAGACACATACCACATAAGCAAATGGTCAGGTGTTAGTGAGTGAGTCACAGAAAAGTCATGCAGGGCCTGTTCATGTGTTTTGGGTGTGGGTGGGCATGTATTGATTATATATTTTCAAAGTGCAGCCTGCTCTTATTGGCTTTTCCAGTATTACCAACCCTAGCTTTAAGTATTGTAACTATTAAGTGGTGCAATTTGCAGATTTTGTGAGATTTTCAATCCTCCTGATGAAACCAGAGAGTTTTTGATCAGCAGATTCAGTTTGACTCATCAAACCTGAGTGGATACTGTGACATGGTCGAACAGTAAAATGTTGTTAAAAGGTTAAAAACAATTGATTTAGGGATTCCCATAAGCAACCAGTGTAATATCCATCACTGGGGCTTCTAAAGGGAATTACATTTGTTCTTCTTCATCTTCGCCTAATCAGAGCATATGTGCTGCTCAAATACAAGGGATCGACATGGGGTCAACTAATGGCCAACCTGCTCTACCACCTATAAGTTATAATACAGAATATAAAGGCAGTGGAAATGCAATTAACTGTAAAAATGAAAAAAATAAGACAGTGACGGTGATCAGTGGCCTTTACATAATACTTGGGCATGTGGTTCTTCAAATAAAGCTTTCTTTTGGCATTAATAAGGTTGCTTAAGAGGAACCAGTTTTCCATCAGCCTTTCACTCCTACTGACATCTGTGAGTGCCAGACACTGAAGCACTATTAGCCCCAGTTGCATTGAAACAGTGAGTGTTCTTGCCAAAGTAGAACAGTACACAAAGTACATCTATCTAATCTCACTGAAGGAGAAAAAAAATGTAAGCTCAGTATGTCACAAGTGTGTCTATCTTTTTCTTACACTTCTCAAACTTCCATTAACACACACACACACACACAAGCATGCACGCACGCACGCACACACACACACACACACACACACACGCACACACTGTCCACATAGTGTGTGAAGTGTTGCTGGGCTCCTAGCAGCAAATTGTGCAATAGAAAGCCTCTTCAACAAGGCTCCATTCTTCTCACCCAATGTTGCTGTTGCAGCCAGAACTCTGAAACTCCACTGTGACAGCCTTTTCCTCACTGTCGCTGGGGATAGACTTCCACACACACACACACACACACACACACACACACACACACACACACACACACACACACACACACACACACACACACACACACAAAAGACTATGTCTCCCCACGGTTTTCCATCACTGCTTGAAATACTCATACACTCCCCTCTGATAGACCATCTGTGGCTGTATAATCACACTGGGCTCAGTGTGTGTGTGTGTGTGTGTGTCTGTTTACTGAAAACAAAAGCAAAGCTTGGAAGTCCAGTAAGAGCGTGCATGCCAGAGAGAAAATAGGACAGTAAGGAGAAAGAAAAGAGAAAAGAAATTAAAGAACAGGAAGGAAGAAAGAAATCAATTTCTGGTCAACAGTTCATTACCTCATCCCTCTCCACCTCCCTCAACAAACTGCATTCATTTCTCCATCTCTCCACCCCCTCACAACACTTTCTTTTCACTCTCCCTCCACCCTTCACGTCTCCTGACCTCCTCCCTTTATACCCTCCTCCCACTCCCAGTCATCCTTTTCCTTCTCCCTTCTCTCTTTCATCCTGCTAACTCCTCAAAACCAAACACAACACACTTGCACAAAAGCTTCTACTTTAACTTTGTGTCCATGTAAACACAACAGAGGCTGTGTTAGATGTTGTTCTCTGATGGGTTTTTCCACCATGCACCATGTAAATTTAACAAACAAGGGGAGTAGATCTACTGAGGTTAGTTGACTGAACGACTGAAGGCAAGGACAGTGACGACTCCTTGTCCTTTACTAAGCCTCTTTTCTACAGCTTAGATGCATGAATAATAAACATGCTAAGAATTATCACCCAACTCTTCACTTCCCCTCAGCTCTACTGAGCGTATCATAATAACAATATAATAAAATAATACACTTTATTTATATAGTGCATTTAATAATGTTATAAAGTGCCTTAGAAAGAAGAAATAACACCAGACAGGCAGACAAAGGGAGGATCAGACAATGGAACATGTGCAGGGAAGAACAGAATGGCCAAATAACTTAGATCATGAAGCTTTCGTATCCGCAGACACATCATTCATCTTTCTATGCTGTGAATAGCAGTAACCAACAGGTCTCCATCCATGGATCTCAGCAGTCAAGAGGGCACATACCAAGTCAATAAAGATATTTGGTACAAGATCTTAAAGTGATCAATAAAATAAAATCAATATGAAAGACAAGCACAGGGATGATGTGGTCACCCAACCAATATGAGCTCATTGTTCTGTTTATGGCACATAACTTCATCACCAGTGCAACATCACTGATATATACAGCCAGGATGCTGTATTTACAGTCCAATTGGCAAAGATCAATGAATGCAGGTTAAATACACTTGGATTCTCTTTGTGGGTGATCAAGTTACCAACTTGTACACTACTGTTGCTTTACCCTCATGTGTATTTTCTGGAAATATGGACACAAATCAGGGATAGATATAAATATGGTTGATTTACAAAGTAATGAGGATAGCTCTATAACCATCAGTCACCCAGCACTTCTCACAAAGTTGATAGATGACATTAAGCAATGACCCGTATTAGCTACATGGACATTGTCAATTACCTCTTATTTACTGAAGGAGTTGAAAGTAGCGGACATAAAATAACACTGAGGCATACAGTTACTTGCATAGTGACAAAATTAGTAGAATACTGTTAAAGAATCCCAGCAACATTATATTTAAGGTATATATGGTAGCAGTGGAGCAGCCAGTGTCAGTGAAGCTAAACATGGAGCAATGGTGTAGTAGTAGCTGACTGCTCATGTATTGCCAGGGATAGCAAGGTCTTGTAGCCTTGCTGCAGCTATTCTGTGGAAGGTATTCATAAACCCAAATAACTCTGTTGTATAGTTTATAATATTTATATCTCAAATCTAGGCATTCTTGGGTAGTTTCGCTGCATGTGTGCTTTGATAATCTGTGTATTAGCCAAACGGAAATAGATGGAAGTAGTGATCTGTCAGCCTACTCCCCATATGCTCCTGAGGAAACTCGTAGATAGGATCAGACAGCTCAGTTTAAGAAGTTTATAAATCATTTTCTCATCGTGCCCTGTCTTACAGGCCACTCTTTGATCAGATGCTTCACTGTATGTTGGCTGCAGATACAGATGTTGTTCTGTCTCAAACAGATACAGGTTATTTAAATGGTGTGCTGACATCATGTCTACCTGTCCTGCTTTAGATAAAAATGAAAATCTCCCCAGCTTTCACTTTACTGCCCACTTAGGGACTTTGAGTGCAATTTGCCTGCAATTTTGGAGGCTGGGATAGTTTTCGAGCACTCAGGAGAACAATTTTGTCCCTAAGTGTTTCATCAACGCTCCTCAGAAGTCATTATAAACAACTGGAAAAAATGTTTAGTATGCAAGTCTTTTACCCTAAAAGTCTGGAAAGTACTGTGGTTTTCATTGACGCAGTCTATTTTATTTACTAAGACGGCAGCTCATTAAAAAGTCAGCTGCTTAACTGAACCTGGTGCTGCCTCCACTGAGGGGCGTTCAGCTCAGTGGTGAAATTTAAGTGAGACGACTGAACTCAGAAAATCAGCCATAGGTTTCAAGATTTTTACTTTTGAACAAAAACTTCACTTTAGAAAAAACCGACATGTTTACTCAAAAAAAATTATAGTAGGTTTATTTTTAGCAGATATAGTGGTGCCAAAAGTCTGTGAGGAATTCTCCAGATGGTTACACTAATTATTAATACAGTCATATTCAAGTTTAATGATGGCAAACCAAACCTCCCCATGCACTATTCATTATTGTCATAATAATCAGACTCTCATTAACAACAGCCCAAAATGTTTCTTTTTTTTCTTCCAACTGTCAATGTTGTGGAATAATTTTACTTTTGTGCATAAATTACATTTACACTGATTCTCATTAACACAGTCCAGTGCTAATACACTGCCTGTCTGCTCTGCAGAGGAGGAGAGATGATGTGACTCTTTATATGATGCATTTATTGCTAATTTCTCCTTTCTTCAAAAGTCTGAGTGCTGATCCTGACTGTGAGCAGAGCTGCAGCAGCTCTGCCTGATCGGAGCAGAAGAACCTTTTGTTGTGTGTAAGCTTTTGTTCGGGCTACAACCACAATAGAGGTTAAATCTATGATCTAGCTGCAATGATACAGATGAGCACCTGAGCCAGACACAGCTGAGGCTGCTGCTGTAACAACCAGTGGTGGTTTACTACATTATACACAATGCTGCATCACATAAAGCTCAGTCTACCTCTGTGGATCAGAGGCAACACAACTTTTAGAATTAGGTAACACAAAATAAAAAATCCCTGCTGTGATCTAGGGACTTTCTCTTCGGCTACAAGCCATGCATTATTCTTTTTATCGCCAGGGTCTTTCTTGTGGCTTCTGTAAATCCCATGTGCACTTTGTTCAACCCATTTTTTTAACAGGTGGATGTGGGACTTTTCCCCTTAAAACTAACAAATAGCATGACCTCAGTAAATCTACAAAAACACATAAACCACCTCGGTTAATATGTCTCCTCCTTTTATTTACACTATTTATACAGGCAGTGAGGAGACAGACGCACCTTGCAGGCGCTCAAATGACAAATGGCACGGGAGGTGCAACTCCACTGTGGTGCATCTGTGATAAATACACAGCATGTGTTTTTGTGAAATGTCTGAGCAGCAGAAGAAGGATTGTGGGTGGTGACTCAAGTCAGTACCTCACCTTCTCTTAGTGCTCGTGGGACTTCACGCTTCACGTCCTGTGTTTTCCTGGCCTTACCTTCCACCTCTGTTTGTTTATTCCGCCAACCTGCTCTTTAACCAGTCATCCCTCTTTCACGCCATCTAATGCCCTTTCAGCATTCTTTCATACCCTGAGTTTTAACTTCTTCTTTCTCCATTGTTCCATCCTCTGCCTCCCTACCACTGTAAGGTGATTAGTTGCTGTTTTACATTCTTGAGTGTTCTGGCTAAAACTTATCTGAAAACCACATTTTCCTCACAGGATGTGGTGAATGAGAGAGAGAGGATAAAATATGTGTGGGAGAGAGAGAGAGAAAAGAGAGAGACAGCAAGGAAAGCTGAGGATAACACAAATCCTCCCCCTCTTACAAGGATGTAATCACATTTTTATAATTGACGTATTTGCAGATAGGCGAGCACTCCCCGATGCCGGGTAATAGTTGCTTGAATCAGCAGGCTGCGGGCTTCCTCTTTCTTGACGCACCCAGCTAATCACAGCTCTAAAGCAATATCCACTTGCTGAATCCCAAATTCAACCCTCTATATAAATATATGTGTTTAAGAATGGGAGGATGTGTTGTCCTTGTGTTTACCGCTTAAAGGTATAAGAGAGGAATATTAATGAAAATGGAAAGGCTGATGGGGCAACAGGTGGGTTCATGTAGTTTCCTCTTGGCAGCATGAATCTGTGCACCACATTTTGCCTGATGATGAAGACTGTTAAAAGTCTCCAGTTGGTCCAAAATGCTGCAGCACGAGTGCTGACAGGAACTAGAAGGAGAGATCATATCACTCCTGTCTTAGCTTCCTTACATTGGCTCCCGGTAAAATTTAGAATAGAATTCAAGATCCTCCTCACTTTTAAAGCCCTCAACAATCACGCCCCCTCATATATCAAAGAGCTGATAACACCTTATTATCCAAGTAGATCACTTCGTTCCCAAAACACAGGCTCTCTAGTGGTTCCAAGAGTCTGTAAGAGTAGAGCAGGAGGTAGAACATTTAGCTATCAGGCTCCTCTCCTGTGGAACCAGCTCCCACTCTGGGTTCGGGAGGCAGACACTGTCCCAGCATTTAAAGTAAAACTAAAAACCTTCCTCTTTGACAAAGCCTATAGTTAGGGCTGGATCAGGTGAGTCCTGAACCATCCCTTAGTTGTGCTGCTATAGGTTTAGACTGCTGGGGGAACTCCCATCATGCACTGAGCACTTCATCACTTCCCTCTGTCTCTCTGCCCCCCCACACCTCTTTATTTATTTTTCCTCCCCCCTTACTTTTCTTTCCTCACCCCAACCGGTCGAGGCAGATGACCGCCCACATTGAGCCTGGTTCTGCCAGAGGTTTCTCCCTGTTAATGAGGGAGTTTTTCCTCTCCACAGTCGCCTGTGCTTGCTCATTGTGGGAACTGTTGGGTTTCTCTATGTTACTATTGTTTTAAGGTCTTGACCTTTAAATGTAAAGTGCCTTGAGATAATGTAAATTATGAATTGGCGCTATATAAATAAAATTGAATTGAATTGAATTGAATTTTGTATCTGAGCAAAGAAAATACCAGAAAATGAATTCACGAAACAACTGGTTCACCTGATCGGGCCACCATTGTAAAGGTCACAAGGTCACCAAAATCCAATGGGCTTACATGAAGAGGCAACATACTGGGCATACATTAGTTAGTCAGCAGGAAATACTCCACTATCTTTAGCTGACTGCTGTACTGGTTACTTTACAGACTGTTTTCCATTTGATGGCTCCAAATACAAAGTCTTCACTCCAAGACTTTGCGACAGGAAGTGTTGTTCGGGTTTGTCAGATGGTAGTGATGCTGCCGCTTGGAGGTGGAGGTAGCCAAAATAACTTCATCCAACAAATCCTTACCTTTGGTAAATCTCAAAGTTGAGAGTCAAACTTGGCAGTAATGCCACACACTAAATTTGTATTTTGACAGTTTTCAACACAAACTGACACTTTGGAACAATTTAACTGCTTCAAGCAACTCCACAAAGACAATCTTTTATCAATTACTTTTCTGAATAAGGGTCATCTCAGCGTAAATCTACCCCATATGTAACAAGGAGCACAGCAGGGTCACTAACATTTCCTTACACCCTGATGTAGAAGCATTAAAAGGATTTTGCAGAAGAAGATTTCACTTAAATAGCCTGTTACCCCACAAAATAATGCTAGTTCTAAATTAAATCAGGTTTCAGTTGAAAGTAAATCTAATCAATTTTGTAGCTATTGTAATTTTGTTGATGTTTATATTTACATGTGGGATCTGCACTTGGATCCCTCACATGTGACTCTCTCTGAGGTTTCTACCTTTTTTCCCCATTAATATTTATTGGTGGTTTTTCCTGCCTCTGGTTGGGGGATAAGTACAGAGGATGTCACACCTTTTTTAGCCTGATGAGACAAAGTGTAATTTGTGAATATGGGCTATACAAATAAAATTTGATTAATTGATAAAGTGAACAGTGTTTAACATAATAAAAACCCTTTAGGTTTTGAATGGACTTCTTCTGAGGGGATAATATACTGTCGAAGATCTTCATCATACTTGTTCCTGATTGACCAAAAAGAGCTGCATGTGTAGAATTACCTTGTATCCCCAGTGACCACACCAGGTCTTCACAGAGAATGAAAAATAAGCATTAAGGTGGGCAATTTAGAAGTAATGGATGCATGGAGATGAGCCAAGGTGTGAGGCAGGAAAAGAGCCGCAGGAGCCGGAGTCACTGCAGACCCGATCATGGAGGGGAGATTAGAGGGTAAGTGGGAGGCTGGTAGTGGCAGAAAAGGGTAGCATGCAGTTACAGCAGCCCATAATTGTTCTTCATGCCTGGGTCTCCTGCCAGCCTCTGTCTTCTCTGGTCCCAGGAGGCACAGAGGTGTGTGCGAGTAACAGAGTGAGATAGACAATTTGAAAACTAAGAATAGGTCAGAGAGTGAAAGAATACATTTCAAGCCCAGCTATAGATCAATGTGATCGTTTAGTGCTCATGCAGTATATGACTTGAATATCATGTTTTTTTGTATAAATATTGATTATTTGACCAGAAGTGTGCAACTGCGTGTCTCCATCCTTGGAGTAATTGTATGTGTAAGACAGATGGTATATATTTGGGTCTGTATGAATGTGTGTGTCCTCATTTCCAGCTGAGTCCCAGGTCAAAGGCCACACTTGAGAGACTGCAACAACATTTCAAACGCAACGCTGCCCTTTGAAAATGTTTCATTCAACCAGGCTCAATCCCCTGAGAGCAGGCAGTGAACGAGTGAGAGCAGACAGGAGAAGGAGTTTCTGGATGATACAGTAAAGCTTTGATAGTTTGTACCTGTTCTTACACAAACAAACATCTGACAGGTGGAAGTGCTAATGGATGCAACATCTGTTATGTCTCGTCAGTTATGTTAAGTTTATTCATGTTTATGTTTAAACTTCACTCGTGTCGAGTCTCGTCGTGCACTTCCTGTTTTATTTTGGTACTCACCTTTTCCCTCTCATTTCAGACCCTGACTTCCTCCCTTTGTGTGATTTCCCGCCTTCGTGATCGTCTTCCCCGCCCCTGATTGGTTTCACCTGTTTCCTACTTCCTCTTGTATAAATAGTCCTCGTCTCCCTTTGTCCTGTGCCAGTTCGTCTTGTTCTGTCCCCACGCTTCAAGTGTGAGATTTTGTCAAGCCAGAATTTAGCTTCATTCATGTTTAGTATTCGTGTTTATCTCTGTGGTTTTGTTAGAGTATTGTTTTGCTACTTTCTTTTGTTATCCTCCTCGTGAGCGCCTTTTGTTATGCACCTTTAGAGACTGAAAATAAACCTCTTTTTGTCATATCCAAGTCTGAGTTGTGCATTTGAGTCCACCAGTTTTCGTGCCTGAGGTCGTTGCAACATCTCACACTCCAGCTTTCCATTTTTTGTATCACTGTCCTCATCTTTGAACTATAGATGATATATGCATAATCACAAACTTACCGTACACTTCTTGTTTCTACATTTCGACACTGACTGATAACTTTAATTGTGGGTTTGTTACGTCAAACCAGTCAGGGAACAGTCAGAGACGAACTAAATCCCTTTGGGCAATGTGTGTTTAAAAGTCTTTATCCCCCACCCCACCATCAGGATGGTGAGAGATTCACTCACTTTTCTCCAGTTGATTTTTATGTTGTTGTGTCGCTACATTGTGTCACTGTGAAACAACTAGGTTATCATGATTATGTTGGTCAAAGCACAGACACCTGTGGGTGGGGATTCTGTGCACCTCAGCACATATTGCCTGTGGCACAAAGTCCTTCCCTCCACTGTGTCGTGTGTGTGTGTGTGTGTATTACTGAACATCCAACATGTATTTGCAAAGTCAATAGTTGAACATTAAAGCACCTGGGTTCTTTATTCCAAAGCTTTGCCTAGAAATGTAAAATTCTTAATGTCACCTTTGACCCCCTCTTAGATAAGCATGTCAACACAGTTGCCTGCTCATGTATTTCGCAGCTCAGGAAACTTTCAGAGATATTTTTATCTAGAAGAAACTTGTTTTGATTATTGGAACAGCTTGTCGAAAACACAGCAGCCAGACTTCTCATCAAATCTTTAAAACAGAGCGCATTACTCAGATTTTAGCTTCTCTTCATTGGCTTCCGGTAAATTTTGCAATGATTTTAAGATTTTACTTCTGACTTTTAAGGCCCGTTCTGGACTTGCACACGAGTACATTTCAGATCTTTTGACACCACGGCCCGAGAGGTGACTTGGTCTATTACTTGAGGAGATCAGTCAGGCAACCTCCTTACCCTCTGTTCAAACTACCTTAAAGACACATTTTTATAGATTATTAACATACTAACATACTTCTACTTTTGATGCTACTGGCAATTTAATAATTTTACAATTATTTATTTTATGTTGGTTCTCTTTTCTCATCTGTAACATTGTTTATTTCTGTATCTGCACTTGAATGCTGTTGCTTTTAATTGTTCCTTATTGTTTGCTTTTTCTTGTTTTTTAAATGTTTCCTAATGTTTGCTTTCAGTTTCATTGTCATTTTCAGCTGTTTCATTTTTCACTTGTAAAGCACCTTGTAACTGTGTTTCGGAAGGTGTTATATAAATACAGTTTGTATTTTTTTTCAGTCGGTTCTTCAGTGAGGACTTTTTGTTAAGGTTAAATAAGCTGAACATTTCTGGCAGCTACAATTGTTGAGGTACCGTATATTCTTCTTCTATATTCCTACCACTCCCGGCTGTTGTTTCATTGTGCTGGTTCACCATTGTTCCACTCTGTCAGACAGACCCACTCTCTCTTTTGAAGGACAGTGGTTAAATTATTTCAATAAAGGAACGTCCGTGACAGTTTATTTCAGTATGATCCTCAGAGAGTGTGTGTCGGAGAGAGATGGCGTGTTTGTGAATGTGCTTGTGTGTGCGTGTCTGTGTGTATTTGCATCATAGGAGTCTCCACAGACTCCCTATGCTGCAGCCTGCCTGTGGTGATAAGCACATGATGAAAGCCTCTGTGTGTGTGTGTGTGTGTGTGTGTGTGTGTGTGTGTGTGTGTGTGTGTGTGTGTGTGTGTGTGTGTGTACATTACCTGGGCCTGCTGTGTGTTGTTGGCTGAGGGAAGAGGATTGGAGACCATTGGTCCAAAGATGTCCAGTTCATCGCTGATTGGTGCAGCACCACCCTCTGGGGCATCTACGGGAAAAACATATTTTCTTTACAATATATAACAAGAAATATAGTTTATTTCATTTAAAGACAGATAATGTGTATGAGTATTTGTATCTCATATGGCAGAATCAAAGTAATTTGGGTGAAAATAATTATTCATCTATTCTTCTAATGGCACAGAATTTCTCTCAGCACTGAAAAAATAAAACTGCATTTTAAGTTGAATCAATATTCAACCTCCTGATGAAGATCATGTTAAATTAAGTTAACGTTCATGAGCAGCTTCTAAATGGACCTTTTCGTGTGATTATGAGCTTTGACTATTAGCTTTTAAGCTAACAAGGCTAAGAGGTCCTTTAATTGCTCAGACGAATACTGACCTGAGTCTTATTTTCCATGAAAACTGGGCCAAATCCATGAGTGAATGGGATGTGATTTAAAGATCTAGAGCAGCTCATGCATGGACCTTGTGGTGACACTGTTTTTAAAATGATCTAAAACAATAAAATGCCTTTTATTTGGTTGATTTAAAACATAACAAGACTTTTAATAAACCAATATCAAAGTATTGATATTGATTTTGACTGAGACTTTTCCCTTGTTTCAATCAAAATGTGGCACCAATTTACACGGTAATGTTTAAGGAGTTGGAAAAACAAAAAGGCAAATTAATGTGCACTTCAATCAAATAGCATTGTGCCATTAAACAACCACAGTCAAGACATATTTTTGTGTTTTGTTGGTGTGTGTGTGTTTTGTTTGTGTGTGTGTGTGTGTGTGTGTGTGTGTGTGTGTGTGTGTGTGTGTGTGTGTGTGTGTGTGTGTGTGTGTGTGTGTGTGTGTGTGTGTGTGTTATGATGCACTAAGTGAAAATACAAGTACAAACAGATGGATGGAAAACACTTATTGAGTCAGAGATAGAGACAGAGATATCATAAAAATAAAGACAAGAGAATTAATGAGCAGAGATAATAGAAAATCAATATCCACAATAAAATTGAAGGCACTGATGGAAATAGAAACTACTCAAAACTGCCTCTATATATGCAGGAAATAAAGCAACATGTTTCCAGAGCTCGCAGCACAGCTCAATTTATAATTACCGCAGTTATAATTTAGAACATCCTCAGGATGACTGCACTCCTTAAGATGTTGACATCTACTTTATTTATGAGTCTCCCTTGGGAATGCGGTTTACTGATTAATCGTCAGTGACTGCAGATACACACCGATCAGCCACTCCATCTCATATGGTAACTGCATGTTGGGGCTGATTGGTGTAAGTCTGTGGCTGAGTTTGAAAGGGTTCATCCTAGGCCATAAAAAATGTGATAAAGAAAACTTATTTCCATTATTTTCCATGAATTCACAGCTTGACAAAGTAAAACAAAAGAAAAAACTGATCAGTGTATTGACAAGGTGTCGTAGAGCAGGTTTTTGAATTCTCAATTGGACTAAATATAGCAGGAACAAAGAAGAATGGACAATTGTTTGTTACAGTGTACTGATTTTATTTTTTCATGTTTTTTAAAAGCAGAGAGAGCACAGGCTTAAGTAATAACCATAGACTGTATAAAAATGGACATAACCTGAGAAGTCAGAAAGCCAAAGAGGAAGTTTCGCAAACCTGTACTCTTTTGAATGGAATTGAATGATAAAATAACCCATACTCCATTAAGAATGTACTTGTTTCAAGTCTTACAGCAGCATCATTTTGTAAATATCCAGTGGCAGATCTGAGATTTTCCTGAACCAGGGGCCATAAAGGGGCAACAAATTTACACAGACGGTCCAATTAAATGTCCAACATCCGCGCACAATTCCTGATTCAGGATAAGGGGCACATTTTAAGTTATTCCTTGCTTACTGTGAGCTCTCTAGCTTTGAGCAGAGCTGCTTTTACATCAAATTGTTCCTTGTTCAAGCATATTGTGCATTTAAAAATGTTTAGATTTCAGCTGGGGCCACCCCGGACCTGCCCCTGAATAGATCTCCCGTTTGCCTTGAGACAGACACAAAGAACAGGGTATGAAAGGGTTGACTCACTGTGCCCCACCAGTTCTTAAGTGTTTTTCTTTTGAGGTCATTTGAAATGTGTTCACAATGAATCCATTAGTGAGAGTTGAAGAACGACGTCATTTGCAATGGATGTGAGACTGAACAATGTTATGGCAAGTATTAAACATAAAAAATACTACATTAACTAAAATAACACATATTCTCTTATTTAAGTCCATTAAGTCACACATGAACATTTCACTGTTACTTGAGTTGGGCTTTAATCGTTTTTTAAAAACCATTTAAAAACATAATTTCCCCATATGGTGAGTCCCTCATGCAGAAATAGTGTTAAACCTTATGTGAGGATGTGCACAAGGCGTCCACTTGAACAATGAGCACATGTCGTGATAAACCTGCGAGGCTCGTAGGTTTTCTCTGGACTGACACCAGCATCCACCTGCGTCTGTGGATGAGCCAGAGAGGATGTTCTTTATGTGTTCATACTGCAGGTGGAGGTTGTGCAGGGTCTTCTTTATAGCTACAATGGTACGACCCACACTATGACTGAAAAAAGGATATTGTAATAGTGAGAAATGTATCATAATGTGGGCTGCAGAGAGAAGGAGAGGAACAGAGCTATTATACAACGAGCTCAACACAATAATCTGAAAAATAAATGAGTCCCTGAACTTGGATGTAAAAAATAACCTTATGCTGTTCAGTTTTACATTTAATAGTAATAAAACGGAACTCATACTTACTGCAGTGACACTATGTGGGTGAACATACCATGATGGATCCCAGCACTCAGTAATGTTTTCCTACAACAGGGAAAAAGAATCATTACAATATATATTTTGACGCCTGTCATCAACTATGAAATGAACAGAACTTGCAAAAAAACAGCCAACAACCACGAGCAAACATTATCATAATGCTTCATGCTTCACTCATTCAACTGGGAGAATAAATAATACTAAAGAGCAGTGTTCTGTGATGTTTATATAAATTAGATAATGAGCTCATTTCAATCAACATCTGCTGTCTCTTGAACAAACAGCACGAGAAGACGCCAACAGTTAAGTGTAATGATTTTATAGTTTCAGTAGATTAATGAATTGTAACCTTAAGGAAAAATTAGGCAGTCTATTGTTACAGCTGATTGCTTCATAACATTAATCAATGACAATAACAACCTGCCGTCAATGTTGATATTTACATTCCTTTTACACTTAGCAATAACTCTCACCTTGGATTATGGAAGCTGACTTTGCCGACAGCGACTTCACACGTAGCAGCTGGGATCTGGTGCATCTCGCACCCGGGCCACACCGGCTGGTGAGCATGGTGACTTCTGGTTTCAAGACACCAAGATGGTGTCAAATGCCAAACTTGAGGCTTCACAAAGCAGCTCACAAAGAAAATGGATGATGTCCCAGTGGTTTGTCACTTTTTGATAACGATACCAACAACATTGTTAAGACAATTAACAATGGCTGCAGAGATCCAGGGTCCTCTTGCATTGCATGCTGCAGTTTTGTGGTGTTATGTATTATTTGATAAATGTATGGGACCAGGCAGGTAGACAAGCAAGACTTGCAGGTTTGTGCTTCAAAACCATGAAATGCAACACAATTTCTTATTTAAAGAGAGTTTGTAGAAGAGGAAGGCAAAAAACAACAACAAACTGACACAATGAAACTCACTTAAAGTTTCATAGATTCAATCACCCAATTGGTGCCCCCCTACCATTCAGCAGAGTAAGAAACTTATCTGATGGTTGATAGGGAGAAGAAATCTTCTGCAGCCAAAATCAAATTGCAGCCTCTGGGTTCAGATCAAACACGTGACCTGAACTAATCTTACGTAATGTTTTTTAAAGTACATTATCGTCATGAAGAGCCTGTGGTGTCCGAATAAAGAACCTGTTCCCATTCTGATGAAGAGGGGACCCCCGGTACACAATGTACACTCATCTGAGAGGAAGTGAGAGAGAGTGATGGAGAGGCAGGCAGGGGGTGGTCGTGAAAAGACACAGTGTGTGTGTGTGTGTGTGTGTGTGTGTGTGTGTGTGAGAGAGTAAGTGAGCAGCTGAGGTCATTTATATAACCACAGTGATGAAACATCCATAATTTAGCCTTTTGAAAGTGTGAACAAGACTGAGCTCCTTTAGCGAGACAACAGGGTACAAGGAAAACCATTTACTGTGGTGGGGGGGGCATCCTTTTAAACAACCTATCAAAACTCATTCTCAAATAATGACTTTGACTGTGACGTCTTCCATCCTTAAACTGTTCTTTTTGTGTTTTGCCCTCTTTCCATCTTGTGATCCCTTCATTTCCTTTATGAACTATGGGATTTTATCGTGACTGTTGAAATCACTTTGTAAATGGCTCTAAAGGGTGCTTAAGGAATAAAACCTTCTTTGATTAGGATTATCACCTCGGGGGCTGAGACTGACAGGTGTGCATATTTAAACAGAACACTGAAATATAGAGGATTTCATGTGCTAACACTCTGCTCCCCACTTTACCCAAACCTCTCTCACCCATTATGAGCTGTGGGGAGAAAAGAGCCCATCATTGTCATCATCATCACTGCCACGGTGGGCAATGTGCCCACCATCCTTTACTATGGGATGAAGCCACTTCTTGGGAGCACTCTCTACCTCACCATGGTAACAGACCACTAGCATAGCCGGGTGGGGGGGGTGTTTTATAATCAGCCTGTACCCCTTAGCCCCGAGTATACACACACACACACACACACACACACACACACATATAGATATACTGTATATAAATATATATATAGGGCTTCCCAGTGTTTTCAATGAATACAGTGACCTCATTCAGCAGCGGGGGGCTGTCACATTAAGGACTTGGCCGCCAACACAAGGGCTGAAATATCTCAGTCGATTAAGCCCTGGACTGATTCTACAGCCAATAACCCAAATACGATTTTACACAAACAAGTGGAGATGCTTTTTGATTCTGTTTTCCCACTGGTCAATATGCTGTATCACGTTTCCCATCCTGTCAATAATAAAAGGTCAGTTGTTTTGATCTATGTTGCTGCAGCCATAAAACAAAAAGATATGTTAATTTAACCCACTTTCCCCCAAAACACAACTAGGGCATGAAATGAAGTTTGCCTACTCCCCTGTGTGTGTGATTCTGGGAGTCCAGAAAAAGGGGCCATGAGCCCAGTTGGTGACTCCAGTCATTAGCTCCTGGTAGGAAGAGTCATTATGCAGAGGCAAGTGAGGAAAAGTGACACACAATGACTTTGAGCTGGATATGTTTGTTTACAGGAGATACAAGAATTAGCATGTCCTTTCCTGGAATGTGCAGTCATGTCAAATGAACATTTAATATATATTACATTATATTCTCTTTTTGGTGTTTTGCTGCAACTCAAAGCATTATTTATGAATTTGCATATGGAGCCTAGGCAGCAGGTGGGAAAAAAATGCATTTCCACAATTTCGAGATTTGCGTAACCAGAGCGACATAAATCAACAGATAGAGAAGAGGGATTGTTTGCTTTTAAGTTCGTGAACACAAAGCTGGATAACAGCACAAGCTGAAATACTAACAGGGCAAAGTGAGCAACTGCCCTGTGCCCCAGAGTCTGAAAGTGCTTCACTGCGTTAATCTGAACAATGCATATTCCTACATTTTGAATTCTATCACATTACCATGAGAGAAAGTGACATTTAAGATAAAATATGTAACAATTCCTCATTAAAATAAAACAACTAGACCTATTTTGTTGACTTGTGTACTTACATTATGCACAATGTTTGAACCCATTTCATTGAAGGTAACTGGTAGTTTAATTTTGGTCAACATTTCATTAAGTCAAATCCGCTTTAGCCTTGGTCTCTGCTATAACTCAAACAACATACGAAGAAGTCTTAAAACATTACGTCATCTGAGTCACTGCGTCACAACATCATTAAACACACTCTTTTGTTATTGTTTTGAATTAGAGACCCCTATTGCACATTCAGGCCAGTTTTATTCCCACATAGAGAACTATAGTCACTGGGTCTTTGGCCTTCTAATGATACTGTCATGTATATAGTCTGCTGTGTGTACTGGACTGGAACAATTTGGCAACGACAGGGCACATAAACAATGTGGGCTACTGAGAACCTGAGGTGGTGGGTGTTCCCTAGGGGGGGCAACGGGGGGGACAATTTTCTCCCTTTAAGGTTAATGCAGCTATGTTTATAGCGAGTCCACTCTTAGCTGGTTATTTTTAAAAGCCACTCACAAGAGATTGGGGATGACCTTAAAGTTGAATGATTACGCTGCGAACGCTAAGGACACGTGGCTCAAGCAGCAGGTGCCTGGTTTGAGTCCCAGTCACAAGAGAAATTAAGCTTAATTTCTTCTTTTTCATATTTCCTCTTATGATTAACGTTAAATGGCTGCATCTATAAGGTTTGTCAGTCGTCTATTTTAGTCACAACAGAACCAGCCTGCTTCACAGCCAACACATTGTAAGGAGGGTCAGGGAGAAGTCTGGTTACTGTGCTTAGCCTCTTCTCAGTCTGCACTAAATCTCAGCCGGTTAAACCTCTGTCTCCTTCATACACCATGTTCTAATACAGCCATACTCACAATTTATATCCTCTTACTGACACTTTTCTTTTTTCATGTTAGACACCTGAATGAATTTACAATAGTGATTTTAACTGTGGGTAATAAAGACGTTCTGCTAACAAGACAGTGAAAATAAGTGTCCTTCACACAACCCAATATGTTATGATCATTAAGGTGTCTGACAAAATGAAGAAAGATAAAGCTTGAGTAGCTTCTTCCTCTGGATGTTTTATTTTTACAGTAAAACTATGATTTTTACATATTGGTCTGTATTTTTGATTGAACTGTGCCGGGACAGATATGCATGTGTGAGAGCACACAAGCATGGCGATACAAATTACTGCTACTGGTTTCACTATTGAGAGCAGCCGGTGCTAAGAAATGCACGTCATTTGGGCTCCAACGATAGGCAGTGTGTTTAAGTGCAAAACGACACTGATGTCAGTTACAGATCTAAAGAGTGTGGATCAAACAGACTGAAAGAACTAATCAAAGAAATAAAGAGCTTAGTCTGTTACTTTGACGTCCCAGATATTTAATAAACATATTTAATCATGCATATCATCTGCTGCTGTGTTTATAATGATTTTTGCAATTAGTCTCAACTACTTTCTACCTTTTTCTCATTGGCAGATGTGTCTTTAAGGTGACAGACAGGACACAGATGAGAGCCAAAAAACCATGACCTCCCTACTTCAGAACTTAACTCCCACACAAATCGGATCAATGCTTGTGTCAAAAGAGGTGTTTTTCCAACACTAAAATGTACTGCAGTGTGTATCTGCTATGGTTGAGCATCACGCACCACAATGAAAACCTTTATTTCCACGTTTAGTCAACATAGTGGACATTTTTGATGATCATTGTTTTGTAGGACCTCTCATATTACCCTCTTTCTCTTCTCTCTGGAGTAGAGAAGCCAGAAGCATTCTCTCCTCCTGTGTTATTGTTGAGAAAATATTATGCTGCTTCCAAGAATCACTGTGAACACTGTTGCCCCAGTAACACTTGAGGGGACAATGTGAAGGAAGTAAATTCAGCACCATATCAGAGCCATTACAGGAGAGGACTGAGCTGTGAGTGAGACGGACGGACAACAAACAGGGCGCTCCATCAATAAAAGTTTTTGAAATTGATTCACTCGCTCCTGAATAGATCTATTTTTGGCAGGAGGGAACATTTCTGAGACGCTTTTTATCCTCACGGGACACAGAAATCATCCAGCTCGACCTGAGGCAAATAAATAAAATGTGTTTTTATGAGGCAAAGAGAAGCTTTCTTTAAGATATTAGATCTTAAATGAAAAGCTTATTTTAGCCTGATTTTATTTATTTTTTTACAAACGTGAGGCGGAAAAAGCCCCGATGGGGAAAACAAACATTTTTCACATTAATTCTAGTGCAGCCTGTTAAAGTGAATCAAACTGAACAGGAACACAGAAGCACGGAGAGAAAGTGTCTCTTTTGACAGCTGCTGAGTAAAGTAACAGTAAATCGTGGCAGGATAGATGAAGGGGTTTTTGAGTGCTGAGGGCATACCGCCACCTATTTGACTTATTGATTATGTGTGAAATCCCATCCACTAGACACAGCTGCAAGGTGCATACATTGGTTATTTATAGCAGGGCATCCACCCTCACTCACTCTCATGCTGCGGTCAGGAATTTTTGATCAATTCTATATCCACCGGCTCTTTCTTCTTTTTGGCAGCCCCGCCTCAGCTGTTGTCTGATACAATACAGCCTTGTGTTGGGGAAACATGGGGAATTCATATTACAAATTTATGGTGAAACCCTGGGCCAGCCCTTACTCTGCGCTGTGGTGTTCAGGATTGAGGGCGTCAGGCAGAATGGGGCAACATTTCCTGGAGGTCGCAGTCGGCCAAGACGCATGCCATGTTCTCAAAATGTCACAGTTTTGAATCCAGCTTGTGACCTTTGTTGAATGTCATATCTCTGGTGCGTTCAATCCTTCCAGTTTTTTTGCTGCACAAATGTCATGTGTGCAGGAGATAAAGAACATGTTCTGTGTCTAAACTGACAGCTTGGTAATTGACACTTTTGTTCAACTAATATGAATAATAATCCTGCCAGTGGTTATGTCACATAAGATGGTTTTCAGTTATTGCAGCCACTGTACTGGAACACTGAGGTGTACGTTTTTGTGCCATAATAGATACAACATAACTTTGTACGGAGTGAGGCAGATGTTATTAAAACACAGGCGGTAAATGCAGACACAAGTAATTATCAGGCCTGGATTTTGATTTTTCACTTGCATGCTTTGGCATAAAGCAGCCGAGGCCAGACACAGTGCTGGCCCCGGCTGCAAGTTACCGACAGCTTGTCACAAATTGTAAATTATTCATTGTCTAATCAAATCCACTGTCATTAAACTCTGTTATTGCCCTTCCACTCTTGTGTAGTAGTTATGTAGTTACATAAATAAAACAAGTATTCCACTGAATGAGAAGTAAATCACTGGAGAGTCTCATGATTTAGTTGGTCAAAGATGAATCACATTAAAACAGGCAGGTGGAATTTACGTGGCTGTGGATCAGTGGGTCGAACTGATCGTCCACTGACCAGAGGATCAGCAATTCAATCCCAGTCTTCCCCATTCTGTATTCCAAAGTATCCTTGGGCAAGATACTGAACCCAAAATTGCCGTGTGCCGTTCTCGTAAAAATAGTGATGCCCATAGATTAACTGTGTGAATGTGTGAATGGCAAAACTGTTCAACTTTGCACTCTGAGTCGTCATCAAGTCTAAAATAAATAAATTCAGACCATTTAACATTTTACATGCAGATTGTAATTTGTGGCAGCGTCCCATTTCAAACATAACATTTGTTTCCATGATAAGGTTCTGCAGGGCTCCTGCATGAGTTGCTTGGAGAAATGTCCCAATCAAGTCTTTTGGCCCCAATCCCAATCAGTCCTTTATTATTGGGTACTTGCCAATACCAATAACTAGACTGATCAATACTAATTCTTACTAAATGTTGATTTATGTATCTAACAGTCTGGATAACTGCTGTGTGGTATTTAATTTATGATACCTTGTTTTCACAAGGCAGTTGATCAAAATGAATTACGTCTTACTCCTAGTTCATAAACCCTGTTTATAAGCTTCAGTATGGATATGAATGAGCCAGGAGAATTCAGCTGAAAGAGAGGATGTGTCACTCTGCTGGATTTCTTGCCACCACAGAATCACTTGTGATGCTGCAGTTGTGTTACAGAGTGGAGATTCTAACCCTCATTTATGGGACTGATGTCTATGAGGGTGTGCATTTCAGTACAGAGCCACATCTAGCAGATTTAAATTAGAGGGTTAGATTTTCTCAACTGCTTAATGGTAACAAATAGAGGTAGAAACCTGCCACTGCCACCAGTGTGTAGTTGAGATAACTTAATGTGGCTATAGACTTGATTGAATTTAAGGGGACTGTTGGGCCTTGGAGGTATACACTCTGAATGCCATGCTATTATTGATCATTCATTACATTGCTCCTGAAATTAACATTAGTTGGTGACAGTTCCTTTTTTCACATTCACACCCTTGCTCTCCTGTGGTGAAGGAGAGCAAGCGGTCAAAACATATGGACAGAAATGGTCACAAATGGGTATTATTTCACAAATTGAAGAAGAGGATGATTACAATGATTTGTGCATAATTTGAGGGAGTCATAAACTGCATTTTCCAGGGCGCTTTCAAATACCAAGCAATTGGAACACATATGGAAATATTTTATCAGAACATGGATAAATATAAAATTCGTATAGTTAGATCTCTAACTTCCAAGAGGGGACAGTTTTGCCTTGCTTTTGAAAAGCGTCCCATTGTGTTTTCTCAGAGATTGTTAAATGTGTGTGCATTGATCGACTGGTTTTACATTTGTTTGTGGAGTTTCCAGCTACATACAGAACTGCATGCATGCGTTTCAGTGCTCGTGGAAAATTAGGACATCTAAATTTTGGTGAATGTGTAATTTAAAGTGAGACAGACACTTTTCTCATACAACAGCTTGCCAGCCTTTGATTGGAGTTTTTCTCTGGCTGCATTTCCAGGCAGCTGCTCAAGTGATGGCTCACTCATGTCATTAAGTCCACAATGTTTTCATCAGCCACGAGATTTGTTTGTTTCATTTTGGTTTTGTACAGATTTCCCTTGGTTGCTCTATGAATATCCACATTTATTGCAATTGATTATTCCAAATAAATTAATCATTATTTCAAGAAAGTTTGGTTCAGGGTGTAAAATGTTGGTCTGGTAATGTATTTTATTATAAGATTGACTGATATTCAAAATCAAATGGTCCTAAAGGTAAGAAGTGTTTACATAACCTGCAAATGCTCTACTATCATTCTAGAAATGTTATAACATCTAATAACACTGAACTTCTTAATCAATCAATAACACGTACTTTTAATACTTCAAGTACTCACTTACTTAGACTCAAGTAGAAAAGTTAATGTGGTAGTTCAACTTTTGCTTGAGTACATTTTGTCTATTCATTTGTACTTTTACTCAAGTAAAAATGACAGATTAAGACTCATTGGAGGTAGTTAAAGGGATAGTTCACTGAAAAATGTCCACTCACCAGTTCACAAAGTTCACAAAACACTTTTGGATTCTCAGGGTTAAACAGTGTTGCAGCCAAATGAAGTATGTGGGACCTCTTCTTCAGAAGTAAAAAAAACCTAACATGCCTTCATGCTGCTTGTGTGGTGTCATCCAAGTGTCTGTATCCCCGACATTCATAATCGACATGGAAACTTCAACATTTCCATCCGGGTTTCTGTTTGCAGTTTTCCAGTGTGTCCGTAACAACATCAACGCCCCTCTGAGGAGGATATCAGACACCACACGAGCAGTATGGAGGCATGTTACTCTATGTATTTTTCTATTTTATTACGTCTGTAGAAAAGGTCACTTCGGCTGCAACTCTTTTTACCCCTGAGATTCCAAAAGTATTTTGTGGCCTCAAACACTTCCCCCACCCATCCACTGGCACAGTGGTGAGCAGATAATGAGGGAATTTTCACACACACAAAGGTAAGGTATAGTGGAGGGAGCATTGTGAATTGGGGCTGTTCTGTTGCCTCTAGGGCTGCACAGTTCAAAACATAGTCCCAACTTTAACAAGGTACCTTCCATGATAATGTCAGGGGGTCATCTGTCAGCTGAATCTCAGAGGAAGCTGGGGGATTCAGCAGGACCACGATGCTACACCTCAAAGTAAATCTGCTACAAAGTGATGTCAAACAAAAAAAATCCAACTTTAGGAGTCAGGGCCGGTCAGAGCTCAGACCTTAACCCAAGAGAGATTCTGTGGAGTGAACTTCAGAGAGTCCTTCACACCCTGAGAACACGTGTGAGCTGAAGCCACTCTGTGGGAAGAATGATCCAAAATTCCTCCTGAACACTGAGCAGCTCTGATCTACAGATACGAGACGGTTATTTGAAGTTTTTGCTGCCAAATGAGGCTCAGCTACTTACTGAGAGTTTCATTCCTTTTATATTTTTTTTCTTCAATGCTTTATGGTCGTCTTTAATGAAAATGCTAATTATTATCATTGTTTGTGTTAAAGCACATTGGGTTTGTCTACACTTGTGATTTGGATCAATCAATCAATCAAATTGTATTTGTATAGCCCATATTTACGAATATGTATCACAACTTGTCCTACATTAACAAGGTGTGACATCCTCTGTCCTTATCCCTCAACAAGAGTCAGGAACAACTACCACACAAAAACTATTAACGGGGAAAAAACGTAGAAACTTCAGAGAGAGCCACAAGAGAGGGATCCCTCTCCCAGGGCAGACTGAAGTGCAATAGATGAAGACCAGAGTTACAAACCAGACAGTTCCAGTAAACATTTTCCTGTCACTGTATCTGATTAGGCAAACTATCATGATGAGTTGCTCTATTGCCAGAGGATTATTATTTAGGTGTTTGGTAGAGGAGTGATCATGTCTTACCCAGGCCCAGCAGGTCCACAGCTGGCTCTGTGCTTTTCTTAGGACTGGCTCTGCACTCTGTCTGCTGAGAGGCACAAAGACAAAGAGACAAAGAACAGAAATAGTTAGTCGTGATGTCCCATTTGCTCTGGCTGACGTCTGGGAGCTCTAAACTTGCAATTATGTGTAAGTATTAGACCAGTCAATTACAATGTGGACATTACAATTCAATATTGACCTTTAATAGAAGAGCATATTTAACAGAAAGTGTTCAGGCAGGCTACAAAGTCAAGCTCAGCCACAATGTAAGGTGACAGCAGCAGATCTCTAAACCAGCACACATCAGCTGAACCCCTCCTATGTATTCAACAAAGCTCTTCGCTCGTATCTAAGCTGCTTTAGCTTCCTACTCTTCCAAGCCACTTTGCAACCCATCTCTACCCCAACGCCTCCTTTTTATACTGAATCTGACCGAATCAGTGTCATGAGATGTCATTGATGCTGCTCTGTTCTGTGCAGGGGTCTTTTAGCTGCTCTCCCTCCCTCACTTACCATGAAGGCTCATGAAAGCATAGGGAGGTGTGTTCTCTCTACATTCATGTACATCCATGTGTGCACGTGGAAGAGCCAGGAGGTCGCACAACAGAGCCATAGTGTTCAGTCTGTAAACCAATTATGGATGTCACTGATCATGGTGAGTTATTGTCTCATATCTTGTAAGTGCCCCCCTGAAAAAACTGATGAGACACCTAAGACATAAAAGTAGGTGTTTTATTGTTTATTCAGATTTTTGACCTGTTGAGTTTTGGACCACTAGTCATGAGATGTACTGTTTTGATGGCCAAGGGTCCCTGATGGGTGAAGATCTTCTCTCTGACTGAAACACATTCCTGCTGATGGATTTATACAACCCCACTGAATGACAGTCTGACGTGGTTATGTGCCAAGAAGCATAAGAGCGCACTAACCAAAAGGCAGGGGTAGGAGACCGGCTCGATGAAAATAAATACTGATGGTAAGGAGATATAAAGTTTTTCTTGGCTGTAAACACAACACATATATGCAGTATTATCACTTTATTAATTTGTTATGGTGAATGCAAACCAGGAGACAATTAGCATTTATGTCCAGTAATGTTTCTGCCCACTCTATGAATACAATCTCCAACACCTTAAATAACTGGCTCATGCTTATTGTATTGCTCTTTGGTGCTGTGCAGATAATCAATGAGTACATCAGAGCATTTAATGCTGCTGTTGTGTTTGTAGTTAATGAAAGCTGCAACACTAAATTGAAAAAAAAACAAGGAAGTTGTGTGTTTGTTACTATGAGCCACCTTTCAAAACACATAGTTTTTTAGTTAATACACAATAAACATTAGTGCAGCTTTCATAAAAAAAGGTAAATCTTTTGAAATGTTCTAAGGACTTGCATTTTCTGCAAACATAACACAAAGATTTTACAAAGATCCTCATTCTGTATTTTAGAAGGTATGCCTCAACTTGCAATTGGCAGGAAATATGTTCCAATACTACAAAATAGAAAGAAAGAAATGTTTTTCCAGACTAAACACATATTTGAGGAAGGTTTCTGGAGTCCTGGAAATAACAAGCAGTAGAAAAAGAGGACCTCAACCAAATTCATTCCTTACATTAAATCAATTAGCCAACAGACAGAAAATCTGTGGATGACATAACAGATAATCACTTTTTTAAGTCATATATTGAGTAAAAATACCAAAGACAAGCTGGTTACACCTCTCAGTTGTTTGTCAGTGGTGTACCTCCCTGGTAATACTGTTTATAATAAGCAATCATTCAAATTGAGTTTTTAAATTGACTGCGAAGAGGAGAGTAGAATGAAAAAGAGCCAGTGTGGGAAGGAAAAAAAACAAATTGAAAGACAGATAGGAAGAGAAACAGGGAGAGATTAAAAGACAATGGGTACCAGAATGAGGCAGGCGTATGAAGAGGGGAGGATGGGAATAGATAGATGTTAGAGGGAAAAATGTGGTGAGGGAGAGAGAGTATAAAAGGTTAGCACGTGGGCCATGAGAGATCTACAACGCTGGTAACAAACCCAATTTCCCCCCGACAAAAGATCGATGGGCCACATTAGATTCAATGTCGTTCCAATCCAAAGCAATGAAAACAATTACCGTGTCCACACCTAATCAACAATGCATTGGCTCCGAATTGATGTGTGTGGAGACTGCAGCAAAGCTTGAACAGCAGCAGTGTGAATCGCACGAGGACAGAGGTCTGTGTACTGCAGCAGAAGGTTGGTGTTTGTTGTGCCTTCAAGTTGACCAACAGTAAAGTGCAGGGAAATAAATAAAAGAGAGGACTATTATACTTTAGATTTTTGTCATATATATGTATAATATATGTAAATGTAATCCCTATGAGACAAAAGCTCAGTCATCAGTCTGCACTGAATGTCTTTTTTTTTCTTACATGACAAGCTGATATGTGACATATGTCTTTATTCAGTCATTCACCAGTGCAATTTACCTGAGGTGTAGAATAGACATGAACTCCTGCATACAAAAAACAACAATGCAGGCATACTACGTCTTTGACAACAGAATAAAATTGTATTAGAAACAATAGCGTATATGGTATGATATCATGATCTCTCACGATAGGTTTGGGATATAATATTTACCGAACACAGTTTGATTTGTAATCTTTGTTCAAGCAGAGGTTTGTGATGTTCTCTCTCAGATTCAGGCTCCAACATGGACGGTGTCACCAGCTGCTTAGTTTTACAATTTGCTTTCAGAATCTTCACACCGGTAAGAGGTGGTGCTCAAAATCACAGGATGTGTTGCCCCTCTGTCGGATTCTGTGATCAGCCAATCAGATGAAAGCAGGCTTTGAAGGAGGCCTCTAATGAAGACCTGAGCTCGAGCCTGATTTTCTGTCAGAGGCTGCACTGAGGGGATGTGCTACAGGAACTTTTTTAGAACTGTGAATAATAATAATAAGAGTCCCCTAGCACAACTACAACTGAAAATGAACATGATAGGTCCAACTTAAGGAATCATAGCGAATGACAGCAAAGATAAAAAATAGGGTTATGATAAGAAAAAGGTCAAAAAAACAACTTAGTAGGATACAATTATATCATTTATAGCTGCTTACGCCAAATAATTGATCATTTATAGCAAATTATTGTCCAGTTTGCTTTGCTGAACGGAAAGGGTCAGATCTTTGAAGAAGACTCTGCTCCATTAAAACGTGCATGATTATTAAATTCTTCTGCTCTGTGTGTAACATTCTCGAACAGTCTTGATAACATTTTAAGCTAATTACAAGAAAAATAATGAAAAGGATGCGCTATCCAGTTTTCTCTTCTGACACCAATAACAGAATACCTCAACTAAGGGTATCTGCTGGGTCATATCCAATACCTATAATCTATATAAGTCCTTATGTGGAATTCATTGAAATTATTATGTAAGGTAACATGAGGTGATGGAATTAAAGGATGTGAATGATTTGCCATGACTGAATGAGTGCATTTGTTTTTAACAGCATTTCACAGCAGTCTGCTTCAAACTGAATCTTTTCAGAGCATACGGTTCTCTGATCCAGGATTTACACTGAAACTTTATTAAACCCACAAAAGTTGCTGAACCAGTATAAAACAAAAGGAGAGTTTTAAAAAGTTGGCTTTCACTGCAAGTTTTACTGGTGATTCCTGTGCAAAAAGT
Organism: Paralichthys olivaceus; assembly: GCF_024713975.1. Lineage (NCBI taxonomy): Eukaryota > Metazoa > Chordata > Actinopteri > Pleuronectiformes > Paralichthyidae > Paralichthys > Paralichthys olivaceus. The sequence continues at coordinate 4,437,014 of NC_091106.1, forward strand.
AATTGTCCTCATAAATCAACTATATCTGATGTATTCTTATATTGCTGAGTCTTATTTTAGCATTGATGTTGCTGATGTTGGACTAATCATCAATAATGATTTACTATCACTTTTGTGTATTTCTTCACTCCAAGATCTTAAAGAAAATCAGTTTCAGTTTTACTGCCAAATATTACAGTGCAGTGTACACAACAATAACAAAGTTATTGGTGGAGAAATTCTATTTAATGTGGATCTGTCCCATTATGGCCAACAGCCAGTTTATATAAGTTCAGTGCCTAGTGTCTTGGACACAACAACAGAAACAAAATAACTGGTCAAACCTTAACCTGACGCCCATAACTCCAGTAAGACTATTGGCAGGGAAAATGCTACAAGAGAAAAACACTGCTATGCTTGATTTTCGACATTTCAGGACACGTGCAGTGTGGAGACACAATTGAGATTACATAGCAACCCACACAGCTGCTGAGACACAGAATTAAGTAACAAGGAAACTATAAATGCCACTGTGCACGACGAGCTTCAATATGTTCGGAGGGATTTACGTCGACATGCTGGAAAAATAAGTCTGAAAACGGACAGACGAGTTGAGTTTCACTGCTAAATAACTAGTTCTGGTTCTCCCTCGTAATTAGTTATCCAGGATGTCACCAAGTGATGAGGCTGACATATGGCCAGTGACAGACTGTGATTGGCTGTCAGAGTCCGTTGTGTTTCGAGAGAAACACAGAGGAATTGGAAAGGAGGCGAGCAATCAATAACCAACCTCTCCACCACCATCATGTGAACAGTCTTTGGCAAAGACAGAAATGCCAGTTTGAATGAAAGCCACCGAGCAAACCAAACCCTCTGATGACAGCTGTCAAATTAGATTTTTGTCAAATACACAGTAGAAAACAGCCATCAGCTGACGGCTGTTACACTGAATGTCTGAGCGGGGGCAGAGGCTCCTTTAAGTTCCTCCCTCATGTACTCAACAGCAGATGCTAGGAGACGAGTGACAGTGACAAATTAAGTACTTGCCCATCAACCCTCCATGGCAACCTGTTGTCTTGATAAACGATCATTTGCGTTACCACAGCAGTTATTAAATTAGCATTAGCTCGTGCAGTGTCAGTTCTCAACATGTCTCTTCAGAATGGACGGTTTGACTTGGCCTGTGGTTATTCTGGTTGCAGCTTTCGTTCTGGAATTGTAAAAGCAAATACAGACCGTCTGCTGGAGTCCACAGCCCCCCCATGGCTGAACCACAGCTGCTGCACAAAGAGATGTTCACCTCTTTATTCAAAGTTCAGTGAAGCTCCACTCAGTATGAAATAACCCCAAACTGGAGAATCACCTGTCATTACTGTGGTCATGAAGACGCTGTTGATAATGTCACTTGAGTTGATGAGTCACAGACCACCTGTGTTTCCAAATTTCGCCAAAGTCAACACTTCACTTCCTTGGGCCTAACAATAGGCGAGGTAGTTTTATTTATAGAGTGCATTTCATACACAGAGGTAGATTCAAGCTGATGTATGTAGACATAAAAAAACAACACAGAGACAAGATGACAAAATCTCTTTTAAATCAAATAGCACAGTTTAAAAATAATTGAGATTACAAGAGGTAAAAAAAATGAAATGATACATCTGTATACAAATTTTAGAATAAGTTGAAGGAGAAAAAGAATACAAATAAAGTACATATCATTTTGTCAAGTAATAAACTATAAAAAATATAGTAAAGTACAATGGTGGTATAACCATGTAGTTTAGTTGACTTGTGAATTAAAAAAAAGGATTTCAAGATATGCGTTCCACTGATAGAAGGAGATTTCTGGATAGAACAGATTCATTCCAAGAGCAGCTATTCAATTGAATGTGTTTGAAAGTCACCAAAAATGGAGACAACCATGCTGTTTGTGCTGTTAAAAGGCTTTAAATATGAAACACATTGTAGCAGCCTAACATCAGACCAAAGCAAAATTAGCATCTGTACGTGGCAGCGTTTGCATAAGATAACTTACTAGGTTTTGCTAAGGTAGCAAGGCTGACAGGCGAAGTCAGAGTGAGCAGCTTTCAAAATTGATGAAGTCAGTCCTATTTGCTGATGAAAAGCACACACTCCCTGCACATTGATGTTCTTCCATCAACTCAAAGGGCAAAATCCCAAGGTCAAGAATAATCATCCACGCTCAGATCAGAGCATGAAAGACCTTTTACTCTATAAGGTCGCGACCACAGCTGATAGTTTAGGGTTTCCAGCATCTCCAGATGAAATTCCACATGATAAATATTCAACATATGAAGTTAGAAAAGGATTTGAAATATTTTTTGAAATATTTTTTAATTTATGCTGACAAAACCAACACCAGGGGACTCACAAGGCAAAGAATTAATCAAGATAGCGAGCGAGCGCCCAGAATCGGTGATGCTGTATATAAATATTCATTAAGTACATGAAACTGGACCTCAGATCCCTCGGGTACCTGTGGCATCCTAATTACATCAAAGCATGAGATAATGCAGCTATAAAAAGTGCTCGATGAGACGATAAGTAGTGGTTTGAAAGCAGGAAGCGGCTTGTGTGTCTGGCATTTACGCGACTGCATGTAGTGTTTTATCACGTTCAGCACGTGCACAACGAGTCAAACATTAGAGACGAGAGAAAACAGAAAGCTGCTGCTCAGGAAGCTAAATGGAGTAAGGAGCAAATGATGTGTGGATGTGAAAGGTTTGTAAGACAGCTCAGTTTCACTATACCAATTTAACCTTTAACAGTATAGTGGTTCTAGTTTGCTATAATATACTATTTGTAAGTCACATGACTAATACAAGCAGCAACATCATGTATAACCCTGATAAAGATACACCGGCTGTCTTGTTTTATCGGGTGTGATATATCAAAATCAGTTTTGTCAAAAGTTGACTCTGAAGAAAGTATTTTTCTGCCTTTCATTTTTATCATCTTGATTATTGCATTTAGCATTTGGTGAAAAAAATCCAATAAATGAAGTTGAAAACCTTTTAAGTCAAACCAAGAGCAGATAATGCTCTACCCTACGTATGGAATTGTAATTTTCACTAGCGAGGCATTAAATGGAGTCGCTCCCAGCAATATTTCTGACTTAATGAGCCCGTATGTACCTGAGTGCACACTCAAAAGTAAAAGTGTCCTTCATTTAAATCTGCTACTAAGCAATAACTGCCTTGACATCTAACTCACTGCTTACCATTTTCTACAGTCATCTGCTTTTGACTCAACTCATCATGCCACTGTAAATAACAGACTATTAAACTGTTTGTATCCCTGGTACCAGAACTTCTACTAAACACCTTTTTCAACTTTATCTTATTGATAGGACAGTGGACAGCAAGTATGAAATGGATAAGGAGCACGTGGGAATCAATCCTATGGCCACTCCCGAGGGACTCAAGCCAGTGTAATAAACAGCTGCATCCTTTTCCTTTGGATTACTGTAACTCCCTGTTTATTGCACTAATCACTGGCTTCCATTAAGATTTATAGTTATCCTGAACATTCATGATGTACAAGGCCCTGCAAGCATCCGACCTCTTCTCATTTAGTGGAAGTGTTGGACTCTTATTCTAGTGGCAGTCCTCTGCTCATCTAGTTCAGGCCTCTTCTCTTTTCTCTCTGCTCATGTTAATTCTAGAGGCGACTGTGGCTTTTGAGGGTGAAGCTCTTAATCTCGGAGCTTCACCTTTTCATCAAATCTGCTATATCTGTGGTTTGTTTTAAAAACCTGCCAAATTCACATCTGTAGTTGTGCTTGTATTGGCTGGGTGCATTTGATGCATGTAGACATGTACATTTAAATGTATGTAGATTATTTGCAATGTGTATTTTACCCCATTAGTTATATTGTCTTGTAAATAACAGCTAAAATCACATCTTTGTCAGGTGAAGCTCTGATCATATGAGTTCAAAGATAAATCAGATCAAGGGCTGACCTAACTGACAGATTTGATCTCACAGACTACATCAGAGCATTCTATTTATTTCAGTAAATTATTTATCTCTTGTTTTCTTTGTTTAAACAGCTCACACCCAGAGAATGAAGAGTACAAACATGTGTTATTCGTATTATTAGTATTTTTAAAATTGCATGGGTATTGTTTGAATATGACATTTAATATGCAATTCTTTAAATCTATAAGAATGAACCCAAAGATCATACAATACAGATCAAGCTTAAACAGTATGTTACACTGAGAAACAATGAGCTAAAATGTAATAGTTAAAGAAAGAAATCTAGGCCACTGTCTTTATATTAGATTTGTTTTAGTTCGAAGTGTATTTGGCATGATTCAGGTTGTTTTCCAGTTGGCTGGTTCAAAGTCTTGGGTCATAGCAGCAGTCACATTGTGACATTTTGGTCCTCAGTTTGTGACACTGAGAAAGAATTTGGTCCTCAGTTTGTGTCACTGAGAAAGAATTTGGTCCTCAGTTTGTGACACTGAGAAAGAAGCCTGTCTTTGTTTGGCAGGGTCATGAATCATCTTTCGAGTATGTTCACTGAACAGCATTTTGGTCTGAAGACAAAAGACTTCCCCATGTTTCTCATATGACTGTTCGATCTTAACTCTTATTTGGGACTTTCCAAACATGCATAGTTCATACTGGGACTTTAATCATGTTTGTAATGTTCCCAATACGGGGACTGTTGTTGCAAAGTAAAGCACCTAAAAAGAAAACCTGATAAAAATACACTTAAAAATCATATTATACAGGAACTTTGGTGTGTATCGGCCTTCAAAAAGAAACACCATTCTAACTCAGGGGAGCATGTGTCACCACCTACCCTGCACAAACAACACCTGGAACCCACAAAACACACACACACACACACACACACACACACCTGCAGCTCCTGCCCCCTCGCAGAGAGGCTGCTACTGTACAGTCTCCACTGAGAATGTAATCAACAGCCTTACGCAACACAGCGTTCCACTGTCCTTCACACGTACGAGAGGCAGATGAAACAAGCGTCTTATTCTCAGAGGAGAGGCAGAGCGAGGTGATGGAACAAACAAAGAGCAGACACCACTAAAAAAAGAGAGAGAGGAAAACAAATATTGTGGAAGGGGACGAGCAGGAGATGAGGGGCTGCAAATTGGTTAGCGGGGAGAGCGAGGGTAGGGGCGCGGTAGGGAGAAATGCAGAGGACAAACACAACAGGGAGAGGACGGAGAGGAGAATGAGAATAAACATGAGGATGATTGAGGGAGGCATGAGACAGATAGCTGCAGACAATGCCGCTGACAAGGAGGACTCTAACAGAGGCAATCAAAGCTGGTAGTTGTTCTACAATAGTTTGATTCACCTCCATGATATTTTATTCAACTCAAAGACAGAAAGAAACAGTCTTTTGTTTCTACATTGTGCCGTTAGTATAAGAAGCCACCTCATGTTCCTCATCTGCTCCTAGGCCATTTTTGCTGTTGATGCAAATTACTACAACAACGTCCATGTACTGAATGCACCATCAGAGCTAACGGTAAAAAAATTAATAAATATGCACCTCACTAAATCCGGAATTGTGCATGGATGTTGGACACATGATCATCTCCTCTTTGTAAATTGTGGTCCCCTTCATGGCCCTTGATTAAAGAAAATCTTAGATCCGTCACTACCATGTTAAACAAGTGTCAGTGAAACTGAGCACATCTCATAGTCCTTGACGTTTAGCAGATGGAAGACTTATAATGTGACATTTTCATGCAGGAGAAGTTGATGAAATAAAAACTCGGCACTCATGCACATAAACTGCAGGTGTTTCACATTAAAAGTCTACCAGCTGTGCTGCTGGAGGACTTTGAATGTGAAAAGGTCATTCTTATCCAACACCATCATTGAACACAGACAGGAACCTACAACCATCTCAATTGACAGACATTTCACACTTCAGCTGCTTTCATACACGCAATGAACTGCCGATAATCTCCAGACATTCTCCGCAGTTTCTCCAGAGAGCACCCCAGTAACATCTCAAGTTTCCGAATGAATTGATGTGAGAGCACAACAAGAATTACTCCTGAGGGTTCAGTGGGTATATTGATAATGTTTCTAACACGTGACAGATGCAAAAGCTGAAACACCCGAGAAAGTCTGGACCCCATTCTGCAGGTATTCTCCAGAGTTCATGTCGGACAACGGCACGATGCAATGCCACCCCAGACAGTTCCATTTACTGAAGAAGATCATGAGATGTGGTTGAAAGCCCTTAAACATCCTGGTAATGCTCCTTCAGCAGAGATTGTTTTGACAATATTTTTCATTCAGTGTTACGCTACTGTCAGTACAACAATTCCTGTGCACGTTTCAAATTGTCTTCCATCAACTCAAATGCCTCGATGTATCCTTCCATGTTTTAAAAGGAGAAACTCAACAGTGCCCCGAGTGTGACATGTCCTATAATTATCGATAGGTGTGGTAGCTGCAGTGGTGACAGCAGAGGTGCTGCGGTACTGATGGCAGCAGTCGTTCACTGGAAGTTCCAGTAGCGCTGCAGGGAGTGGATTGTCTTCCTGTGGATGACAGCTGCCTTATTAACACTATAAAAGAGAATAATAAAACTGCCATCGGCTGATGAGCGAATGATGCTGAAGACAGACAGCTGCAGCGGAGGGAGGAGGAAGAAAGAGAAGGAGAACCAGAGAGTTGGAGGAAGGGGAGGATAAGGGGGTCAATTATGAAGGGGAAGAGAGGAAAAAGGAGGCGTTACGATGGGGGGGGGCAAAGGGCAAGAATGGGGAGAGTGTTGGATGTGGTGCGGGTAAATAATGAGATGGAAAGATGAAGAGGAAAGGAAGAGGAGGTTGACAAAACAACATTAGGAGAACAGAAATGACAGAGGGAGGGGACAGACGAAACGATGACTGATGATGAAGAAAGAAATGGAAGAGGAGAAACAAAGAATGACCAGAGGAGATGACAAGAGAAGAAAGATCATGAGACAGTAAAGTGAGGAGGAGACAGTGGGCAGGAGGCCAAATGTGTGTGTGTTGTGTTCAAACATCGAAAGAGTGTGTGTGTGTGTGTGTGTGGAACAGCAGTAAGTCAGAGGCTGTTAAGTGTACTGGGCTGCTGCAGTTCTACACCATTCACCATGATCTGTCACTCAGCTGGTGGCACTGAAACACAAGGATACACACACACATTTATGCACACACCCACACACATTTATGCACACACATACACACACACACACACACACACATAATCTAAAAGGTTTTGTCACAGAGAGAAGATCTTAAGCTGCCACATGCAAGCATCTCCTCCACCCAGTGGTATTCATCTGACAGTCATGAAGCACCCACAGCAGAGCGGGCACACACACACACACACACACACACACACACACACACACACACACACACACACACACACACACACAAACACACAAACACACACAAAGGCAAACATGCAAACACACATACACAGAGTGGAGTGTTTGAGAAAGGTCACGGTTTTGGTCTGACGGCTGAAGCATGAAGAACGTGTTCAGGGAAAGAATAATCAAATCAAAATATTGGCAACTAACACACACTCACATCAATTGAAACATGTTAGGTATTTTTTTAACTTAATCTTATTTGTCACTTAACATTATCAGAATACAGAGAATCTTGTTAGGCTGTAATGTTTCAAAAAGTGGCCGTCAGAATTTAAGGAAGTCACAGACACACACAAACACACAAACACACAAACACACGCAAACTTAACAGATGCTTTAATTCACGGGATGCACATTCAGGCCCAGCTGGCATAGAGGAGCATGACAGACTGAGACACACATGGCTTTAAGGGGAACATGCACACAGCTGGATTTGGGAGAGGCACACACAACAAGCTGGTGCTAACATGGAACATTGGGCCAATGAACTACAGGGAATGAAAAGAAGTTACCTTCAGCTTTCAGTCTTTTTAACCTCTAGAAATGAAAAGTGTGTGTGTGTGTGTGTGTTTGTGTGTGTGTCTGTGAGGCTTTTGTGGTGTAGATATGGAGTTTTTTTCCTAGAGCGTGGTCTTTCAGTTCAAGTGCATGACTTGTTGAATTTATGTTCAGATTGTGTATTACTTCTACTTAACTCAAACGTTTAGCAGATCACCAGCCTACATGCACCAGCAAAGTCAAGGACCTCAAGTAAGTTATTTTTATTTCAATAGTTACATAACTGGATTAAACTTTTGAGTATAGTGACGTTGTTTCCCTTCAGAGTAACCGCCCGCACGGGACGCGCTGAAGTAAACCGAACGCGCCTGCAACGAGGCAGGGATCATATCGTCCATATCATTGGTTGACCAGTGGTCAACGCGACACCTGGCATTCTATTGGTTGGGACAGGGTTCTAACCCTTTATATACAGTCTATGGTTCTTACACAGAAAATCCCAAGCGCACAGGAGAAATCCACGAGCAGATGATTCATGAGCGCACAGAAAGCAGCCCGAGTGCAGAGAAGGGCTGAAGCTGGAGCGCAGGAAATCCGTGCGAGCAACAAAATATCTGAGTGCAAGCACACAGTTTGAGCAGAAGCAGAGCAAATGTAAGTGCAAACAGAAGCTATTTGAGTGCAAGGGCAGGGTTTTGATGAAAAGTAATACACAATCTGAACATTAATTCAACAAGTCATGCGCTTAAACTGAAAGACCACAGTCTTGATTAAGGACGGGAAAATAACTCTATACTTAGACAAGCTGTGTTTTACCCGTCTCTTCCCACACAACCTCTCATGTCTGATTCCAACACAGCAGGAGTGGGACTGGACCTTGTGTTGTTGCTATGAAACCCATCCCCACAATTCTGCGTAAGGTAATTGGACCTTATGGTGTTAGAGTGTAACACACTTCTGTTGTGAGATGTTAGTGCGTCCCTTCCTGTGTAAAGTTGGCTCCAACTCCAAGATGATGAAGACATCACTGCTTACACCATGCCTGCTCTCAGCTACCAGAGCTTCTGCGTCAACTGAAAACAACACACCCTATTGATTCATCTCATTCTGGCACAAAGTCAGTCAGATATAAAAGGCCTTTTAATCTGATTATCGGACGACTGAAATATTAATAAATATGAAAAGATATAATATTGACATTTAGTAAAAATAGTAACACGGAACATCTACGATATGATAAACCTGAGAGGCCACCCCTGCAATATTTACTGATCACTGTCAAAATAAATAGGAAATGGACCATCTCCCTCAGCCAGGTACAGACATTAATCTATGATCGACAATAAATCTGGTGTATGATATACTTTACAAAGCCCTGAGCTCTGTAGATGCCAACCTGCTCAGTGGACATAGCTCACTCTGTTTGGAGAGGTAAGCTGGGATATAACAGTCTCCGCGCCATATAGCCTCTGCTGCATCACAGCGGGGGACGTGCACTGCTGCTGGTGTGGTTATGTGAATTATTACATCTGTGCACTTAAAGTGGGGGAGGGTGATGTGTGTGTGTGTGTGTGTGTGTGTGTGTGTGTGTGTGTGTGTGTGTGTGTTTTCGTGGGAAACAGGCCTGATTCTCTTCCTCCAGCAGGGTAAATCCAGCTTATTGATTAGCCTCCTTGTGGCTACACTATCGATCTTTTTGACTGCTAGACCTCAGAGATCACCGCTTTCTACGTGTGTGGTAAGTGTGAGTGTGCGAGTGTGTGAGTGTAAGTGTGTGTGTCACGTTATTAGTCACAGAACGCTGCTCCTTTGGCTGCCCTTCACACCATCCACTCAAACTAACTCCAATCGACCACAGATATGCTGCTGCAACTGCTGCTGCTGCAGTAGGTGTGTGTGTGTGTGTGTGTGTGTGTGTGTGTGTGTGTGTGGGCCATCCAATCTCGGGCACCTCTGAGAGACCAACTCTGTCCAGATGTACAGAGCACCTAGCGATAACACACTCCCCAAATCCCTGCCTCAAATCAAAGAAGACAAACACACGTGCATGTACACACACATACACACACACACTCCCTTTCTCTCTGACGAAAGCAAGCGCCAGTGTTTTCCATGATGGAAAACAGAGGCTTGTTCTCTTTGATAATTTATTCATGGGCTGAAAGAAAGAAAAGACAACATACGCCAGCGGTCTAAAGGGATGACAGTGATTTAGTGTTTATGGAGAGATAGACAGACACACAGAGAGCTAGAAGGAGAAAGGAGGAGAGGGAGACACAGGGAGAGACGACTGAAGGAGAGATGAAGATGAATGGAGGTGAAGAGAGAGTGAAAACAACTGGAGAGATAATGGAGTCACTCTTTACATAAAAAACACTGTTTTTGTATGAGTGTACACTGTGTCCTTTCTGTTTACTTTCTGTTACGTGTTTGTCCCGTCTCTCATAACTGCATATGGGATTAATGGTGTTTATGGTTTAGATTACTATCGATCTAAAAAAATGTGGCAGGTGTTTTCTGACAAAGATTCTCTATTCAAGTGATTCATCCCTTTTTATTTAGATCTAAATAAACCTCATATATATATATATATAAACCTACTCCACATATAGAGCTTCATTTGTTTTAATGTAAGACAGCCTAATGTACATGTTCACTGTATCCATTACTATGTATATTTAATTTCAAGTGAGATGATCTCATCTTATATGGAGCTTTCTCTATGACCACAGCTGGCGAACATGTTATTACAGTAAGATTTTTAGCTGAGCAGAAGAGTCAGTGCTTCTGGTTAATTTTCTCATTCTAATGCCCGACATATCCCAGGGTTCCTCCTGTCAATTAATAGATACATCACCCTGTCTGCCCTTGAGCTGAAAACATAAAAAGGAATTTATTTAGCCAGAGAGGAGGGAGTGTGAGTGGATTCTGAAGGTCAAAATACTCTTCAAGAGGCTTTCCCGACAAGCAAATACAAGAGGGCCATAAAAAAGTCCACATGTGAAAATAATGAGTGTTAGAAGAAAATATTACTGAGTACAAAACCATCAGTGTCAGTCGTAAAGTTATATCATAAAAAAAAAATTCAGTGCAGCTAGATGTCGTTGAGCATCAACATTCCCAACCTAATCAAATTCTCGATCATCTACACGATCAGCTTCCCTTCACGTTCTCAGAAAGGTTTTCCATATACGGTTAATGGGTGTCGCAAAGTCGAGTGTTCACACAACCACAAATAATGAATACATTTAGCCAATGTGCAGGGGAGTCACAGAAAATGATCCAGCTGCCAAGCAGTGTGGTGAAATAAAATGGATCTGTCGTATCTCAGCTATAAGTGTGAGTTCCATTAATTTCCTAAATGTTTGCTATTAAAACATATTTTGGGTTGTGCTCTCTCTCAGCAGGCCTGCATGGCAGCTAGCAGCTAGTTATCTGGGCTTGCAGAGCCATGCAGTCCTGTGTGTAGCCCACAGAACTGTGTTTTCGGTTTAACAGCAATGTGAGGGGCAGCTGACAGTTATGTACACAATGCGTTTTTATCTGAAAGACATCACAGTGTAGAAAAGGGGTGAACATCTTGAGTGACTAAGCCTGTCACGTAGAAATGTTGTTTATAGACTGATTTGACAGCAATCACATTGTGAGAGGAACGTGAAAATGATTCTGTTTCAATGAGAGCGTCTGCAAAGTCATAAAATGTTCATCCAGAAAGTATCCGAAGTTTCATCTATGATATTTTTCTTTTACATCAGATTGTACCAATATGGCAAAAATCATTAATGATTGATGAATCCAACAATTTGAACACACTCCCCTGAAGTCCATGCATCGAAAGAACAAGCTGAACTAAATGTTCAGGCAGCAACACATTAGGCAAGTCACTGTACCCTTCACCCTGACATGCAACAGATGCTAATTAAGAATATTGTTATCGTAGTAGTATAGTAGGGATTTTTTTGGATGATGGTTGATACAGTAACTGCAGGTCGTGATTTTGTGTAGAGTTGGGTCTTGTACATGTGACTCTGCATGAATTCGCTTTATCTCTGACGCCCTGAACCTTCAACTTTTCTTTCCACCTCATTACACCTCACAATCGGGCAGATACAGGGGCACCACGATGGATTCTGGCCCAAACAAAAAGATCACATCAGAGCCTGACAGCCCCAGCTCCACCACCACAGAAAATACAACACTGTGTAGAGAGGCATGAAGGATTCTGCATATAGTAAATGACATTCTTTAAATGTAATGCAGTGGTAAAAACTTTAAATAAATAAGGCTTAAATATACCTCTCGTCTATTTATCTATGACATAACAAAATAGTTTAATCAGCAGCAGATTTATAAATTACATTTCTAGTCAGTGAAAATAATTTAATAATCTTATGGATTATAAAAAAAAACTGATTCCCAAAGAATCTGTTTCTCTTTTCATTTTTGGAAGCCAGAAGCTGGCTGGAAGCCAGAGACATGAAGCTGGCTGGAATCCAGAGACATGAGGCTCCAGCGCTGCTTTTAACTCATAGTTCAATGCTAGCAGGCACCGCAAGTGCCTGGTTTGGATGCAGGGACGGAACCATTTCATGTAGAGCACATTCATTTAAATTTCTTATCTGAATCTTGCTAATCCCCAGAGTAAATTAATGCATGTGACATTCAGACTGTACATTTTTTCTCTTCTGTTGATTCAGACAGCACAGGGATTTCTAACATCCTGAATTATTGATTAGGTCATATCTCACTTCTATGTCATACGACCTAATGTACCGCTCTCCATATTTCTGGATCTTTGACTCCCCTTTAGTTCAACTCATCTCATCCCATCTCACGTGGTGGAGGCTAGTGTCCTACTATGGGCAATAAAAGCAGATCTGATATAACCCTGGACCAAACTAGAGCGATGTTGAGGTTAATGTTCACATGGAAATTACTGTTAGGAGACGGATGTGTTGAGGTTAGGTACACACAAGTTTCAATTCCTATCAGACTGACGTGCTGTGAAGGGACAACACTGACGAACAGCTGCTTCAACATCTGCGTTATTGTGGCTTAGGGGAAAAAATCGACACTTTACTGCACTTGATTGGGGCAGTAAAGGAGTCAGCATCAATTATAGAATCAACATGTCTCAGCAAATATGGCCTTAAGAGAGATGTGCAATCAAGCTCTGCAAAATGCTGATAAGCAAACCTGTAATCGAGTTTGAGGAAATTTAAATCTGGACAGATGATTAACTGATCAATTAACTGATCAAGTAAATGGACATGATGTGGAACGTTTTTGTCCATTAACAGTTCTGAGTGTATTCAATTAAAACAACTCTGTGATTTTACTACAGTAATATTAAAAGAAGAACTAGAATTTACAATTGCTCCTTTCCCAGCGGCCATGAGGGAAAATGGACTGAGGAACTGCAGGACACATTCCTGCTACTGATTTAAATGATCATCATGAGCCACAATGTTGATCGCTCAGGCAAGAAATCACGACAGAAGAAACCTTTTCAAACTCTGCGTTTAAAGCCACATAGATTTTGACAAACACTTTCCAATGTGAAAAGATTTGAAAAACTCTAGATTCTTTATATGTGCATGAAAAGCAGAGCATTAAAGAAAAATCAAACAATACTTTTGCATTAAGAGGGAATTCATGGTGTTCAAACCTTTAAGAGCCAGATTCTTTCAATTCTAGATTTCAGGCTTTGGCCTTTTCTCACAACCTGATATAAAGCAAGAAAAGATGAATAATCTAATAAAGGGTTCATGAACATGTGCAGAGACGTGGCAGGAAATGAACATATTCAAGACTGAACTTGTGACATTTTGGATATAGAACAATCTTACTGTCTGGTGAAGTACAGATGAAAGACCTATACAACACCGTGCTCGAAGGTGGCCTCAATCAGTTTTATGTCAGTAAGAGTGATAACATTTGACATCATGATATTATATAGAACAAATTTTGATTAAAATGTCTTCACCTACGTTATATATTCGATTTAGACCCAGAGAAACCCTCAGCTTTTCCTTCCATTGTTTGTATCGGTCACTCGTAATGGATCACAAATAATCATTGCGGCGTCGTGTCTGATAGATTTTTCATCTGCAATGGTGAAGACAACAACTCCCATGATTCCATTCTTTTGTTATTGTTTGGATTGAGAGACCCCAAAGTTACATTCAACTATATCTGTGGTGTTTTGTAGGGTCACCAACTGAGAGACATCTACGGGGATTTTTTCAGTTGAATCCCTGTTTCTTTTTTTTCATTTAAAGCAGATTAATTATACACAGAGCAAAGCAGGGTAACAGCACAGCAGGCTGTTAACTTTAATGGAAACTGAGGGGAGAATGGTTGGCTGCTCCAACGCTCTCAGCTCGGAAGGAGAGTGTTAGCAAAGTCAGCTGAAACACGTTTGAAGCAGACCTTGGTACACTGCCCAGTGTGACTGATGTATCAGCCACTGCTGCTGCTGCTGCTTCTGCACAACGTTGTGGAGTAAAGGTCTGAAGGCTAAATTATTACTCCTGAAGCAGCATTGTGTGTATATATATATATATTGGTAGAGATGGTAACAAACTGCACCCTCTTTACTTTTTCAAGCTTGCAACATTTTATATAAAATTTGTACTTAAAACAGGTTTCCTTATACAGATTAATGGGAGTCGTTGGCTTCTTTGTTAAACTGTTTTCAGATTTTGATCTGCAGCAGAATTATCTGCAGAGGTCTCCTCCTCTCCAAAACAAAAATAATTACAACACAAAAAGCAGTTTGCAGACCAGTCCTGCAACACAGGACACAACAGGGGTTAAGCTGCCACTCACGTCAGCTCAGCTTGTTCCAAGGTGCTCTGCTTGTTTTTTAAGTTAAGATTTCTTCAGTGTATCCAGAGACACATTTTCCACTGAGGTCTCCCACTCTCCTAACCCTAAGGGAGCAGGATTAAACCGGTAAAAACACTGAATAAATCTGGGTTTCTCTGATGCTGTTCCACAGACAGAGAACATTAGGAAGGGCTGTTCACTCAACTTGTTTTTCTTGTACCTTATGACCCAGACATCTGATGACTACAATTCTGTATTCTGTCAGAAGTAAAAGTCATAGGGCAATATGGTTATTAAAAATGTCAGTGATTTGACATGACATAAAGTAGTCAACTGGAAATATTTAAATTCCCGGCCATCTGGCCAGCAGCTGTTGCTTAAGATAAACTTTTACTGAAGAAAAAACATCACTAGAAATCTTTTAAATGCTGTTTGCTGTTTTCCCTCTGCAGCTGCAATCCAACAATTTGAAATTTAGCATTCAAAATTCGACATTGATTGTAGCCTCCCTCAGACTTTCATGTGTAAAGTTAGTTCAGTAGTTGGTGGATCCACTGTATTTTTCACTCACTTCTTTGTTTGGCTTTTAACAAGAGAAAAGCAAAGTGCTGCTTATGTGAACATCTCAGAAGAAGAAAGGAAACGAAGTGAAGAGTGAAAGGAAATGAAATATATCTGCTGATTAAAGCTCGATCTCCTCCAGCCTGAAACTAGTGTGTGTGTGTGTGCTCATGTGCAAGCAAGCATACGCACGTCCTTTCAGACATGTACAGTATATTATCTGCAGAGGAAGATGAAAGGTGCTGTTGCACTGTGCGGATACGCATGGTGTCTTTGCTGAAGAGAGAGAGAGAGAGAGGGAAGAGACAGGGAGAGAGAGAGTGTGTGAAGGGGCAGGAAAGGATAAGAGAAAGTGAGTGAAAGACAAGCGAAGAGAGAAAGTGACCAGAGAGAGACAGAGAAACATGGCTGTCAGCACGTTTCCTGCTGGAAGATTAAACGTCAGCATAAACTTAAACTAACAAGGCTCTTTCTGTCTCTCCCTCACTCACACACACACACACACACACACACACACACACACACACACACACACACACAAAATGTCCTCAAATTTCTCCTTGACACTGGGGCTCATCGACAGCAGGAGCCGCTGATAAGAAAGAAGACACAGAGATGAACAGTGCCACATATCTCTGCCAGCACACAAGCACACAGGCTCAGTCACCACTCACAAACAGGCACACAAACACACACACACACACACATGCACCAATACTCAATCCATTCCTGCAAGAAAAACACACATCAGTGTGTAACTTATCTCCAGGTCAACTGAGAAGCTGCAACCTCCTGATTTCATGACTTAGTTTTTTAATCCCTATCCTGTAGTTTTTGAGGAATCTTGCAGACAGACAGACAGACGGGTCAGACAGACGGGTCAGACAGACACACAGACTGCAGTGAAATCATAACCTCCTTGGCGGACTTCTTAATCCCACAGTTTGCTCTATGGACACGTCACACTCTGATTTATTTATTTTTCTGTGATGCTCATCAAGGCGAAGGCTGAATCAGTCAATCTTAACCAGTTTAAGTGTAGCATGAAACATGAGATGTACTCGATTCTGACGGGAAAACAGCGTAACAGTATACAAAGAGCCTGGAGCTAATTATATTTTCATCGATTGTTAATAAACCTATATGCTGATTACTTTTGTTTCCATTAAAAATGCAATCTCTCCTTTCACCGTTGATTTATTTGTGCCACTAGAGCAAATTTATTACAGCACAGCCCCGTTCTGAGACCTGACTGGATACACCCACACAGCAATGAAACAAATGACTTCAAAGCTCCACTTAAATCAGGAGTTCAGATTTATAATAGGCACAGTCTGCATGTTGGACAAAGACCGCATCATGATTTTGATTCTGATTTATGATTGTGATTCGAGTTTTGATAACGAGGCCACAGAAGTGAATGTAATCTCAAACATCAGGAAGAAAGTCATACACAGTAAAGGCAAAAAACAGACATCACTGACTTTAGAGTAAATACATATGTTCATTGGTGGAAAAAGTCAAAGATGAAGTCCCTTACAAGCTGTGAACAGAGGAGGGAGTCTGAACCAAGCTCCCTCACATTGTTTAATCTAATCTGGTTAGTTTCTGTTTCACATTTTAATTTAGAGTATGCATTACAGATTATTTTTGTATGATGTTTGTACTGTTGCCACCACCTACATGAGCTGCATCTACTAATCTTGTATCACTACCAGCGTCAGGCACAGTACTCAACACCAGTTCAAATGTGTGCGTGTCCTTGTCACTTCAGCTTCTTTTTCTTCTTCTATTGTTCAGAGCTCAACTTCCTGAAATTTGGTCTGAATTTGGTCGTTTTTAGGTTGTAGTCAAAGGCCCATTTGAAACTTGTTTTAGTTTGTCCTAACAGTAAAGTCCAAGGGTCCAGACCAAACATGGAGGTGTGAAAGTGCTCTTAATCTATGGATTAGCAGTAAGGTGGTAGAAGAGTGCATTTTATTGTGGAGTTTCCAAGGCCTCTCTTGAGGATTTGTCTTAATAAAAATGAACATTGTTTTATATTTTAGGTCTTTAACAGTAGCTTGGGGAATTAAGCTACTTAATTACATCACCTTCAGGAAAATAATCAGGTAAATTACTCCATAATCAAAACAATTGTTAGCTGCAGCCTTAATACATGCACATACACAAACACACAAATCACAAACCAAACCGTATGCCTTTATTTAAAGGTGGAAAGATGACACAGGTTCATGACTGGATTCGAACCCTTGTTATTTATTTATCTCTGTCTTAATAAATCATCAGGGGCACCTCATGATATAACAAAGTGTTTGTGGATAAAATGGCCTCATTAAATGAAATGCCTAAAATAAAGAACCAGAATTCCTGTAAAAAGATTTGTGTTTTAGAATATTGTTAAAAGCAGCCCTGCTCAATGAAAGGTCACTTTGCCTATAGTAGACATAGTAAAGTGATTCTAAAATCTCAGCCAGTGTCCTCCACAACGCTGTACAGTAGCATTGAAGGAAACTAATGTACTGCCTGTTTTACGTTTTAGAGGAAGTACCACCCGCCACAAAAATCTATCAACAATGATTTACGTATAAACCTGTGGAAATGTGCTTGCTCTGAACAGGCAAAACCTGTCTTTGAATATTAAGTGACCCTCAGTAAATCCAGCAGAACACATCAGTAAACACTATCATGTTTCCTGCTGTTATTTGTGCACATACACATGAAGATGTGTAGTTACTGGTAATTATGAGAATTTGATTACATTCCTGGAATGGGGTGCAAAACAACTCAATTAAAACAGTTCTCAAGAAGGAGGCTGCACTCTCGCTGGTCCAAAATTAAGTCAGGAGAGAGAAACGGCAACAGAATAGAAATTTTTCAAAATGTTTACAAATGATAGAAAAGAGCACTGAGTCCAGAGCAGATGGAGTTCGAGTAAGAAATGATAATGCCGGAGTATAGACCTGTGTGTGGTTACATTTCACTCTTAGGCCATACAGTTGCCCATAGCCTACATTTCTGTTCCCGTGAGAGCATCTGAACACACGGGCGCACACGCACACACACATTTATACAAAAGTATTCCCACCACTGCGAGCTACAGAATTCCCTCTCCGTTTCTCCGGCCATGGAAATACTGAAAACTGAATTTACTAACCATGACCTAGAAACACACAGATTCATTGCCTCATTCACTGCTTCTCTTTCAAACACACAGACACACACACACACACAGTAAAGATATAGATGTGTGTATATATATATTTACATATATTTATAAATATATTTATATATATACATATGTATACCAGCCCAAGCTCTAGTATGCATACACATACGGCCGTCACACAACCATTGCCACATGTCAGTACCCACAGTTCAATTTAATGATCTGAGCTGGAGATACATACATTAGTAATTTTTCCTTTAAATGGCTAATCGTAGTAAGAAAAAAATAAATATATATTATTCTGTCCTGAAGTCAAAATTATGCCAGTTGAATATTATGACAATCGTTTTCTGCTGCAGAGACTGATAACAGACAATCTACATTTAAAAAAAGCTATAGTTGAGTGAGGTTACATCTACACTGCTGTTTCTGTCTGAAAATGCATCCGCTGGCATCCACACTACTCTGGAGGTTGAGAGACGCTAAACCTGTTAGTTTGAAAACCCTGGGACCATGTTTTATTCTGGGCAGGCAGAAAAGGAGATTTTTGGAAATGATGACAATCACAACCGCTTGCTCACAACACAGACTTTCCTGATTCGCCAGGCTCCTATCACATTATCCCCTTCCGACAGAAAACAACCAGCATTAGCCTCGGCTACCAGTGTAGAACGTAACACTAACAATGAATTACAAGGGTTGCTGACTTTGTCGTCTTCACTAACAGCTGTTCTACAGTGAAATTCTGTATTTTACCACGATACAACTGTTTACGCGTAGGAGACGAGCTATTATTCAAGCTATTATTCTGTGACAATTCTGCAACCACTAAATCTGTGATTAAAACTGAGCCAAAAGGCTTGTGTGGACACAGATTGCTTTTTCAAATGAATTGTAGTATGGATGTATCTTAAATCTGCCCACAGCAAAGACTGCACTTAGTTCACTCAGTGATGTAATGTTGTTTTTTGGAAAACAAAAGGAGTTTTAGATAATTATTATTACGGATATGTTTAAATCTTTTTCTCTTCCAACACACACCCAGTTTTACCAATGATATCATAGCTTTTAAGATCCAGTTGCTATGTTTGTGCACCTGTGTATGAAGGAGAAATGCTCCATGCTGATGCACACAGCAAAACTAAAGCATCTGTGAACAACATGAATGTTTCTGAGGAGTTTTCCCTGAGGATTCAGCTCCTGCACCGCAGAGGTGGAGCGACTTGGCCTCTCCGCTGTCACACTTTATGCCTTCATAACACAACGCTGACACACACAAAAGGAAGGTAGCACTTCCCCTTCTCCTGGTTCAGGCCTTCAGAAGCTACACACAGATGTACACAGAGCACCATCGACTTCATTGGACTGTTTCTTCAACATTGGCTTCTCCTTTACTTTCCAGGTGCATGTTGTCTTTGTCAAAAGACCAAAAATATTTACAGAATGCACTGAATAGTGTTGTAGCTGGGGGTTTCATCTCACACAACACGTCAATGATGCAAACATTTCATCCACCTGAGGGTTAATGACAGATGAGTAGGTAGGTTGCACCTAAACCACTAAACAACCAGACTTTCAAAGAATTGTAATGCTATTGACTATAAATCTGCACTCGAACAGTGTTGTGAATAGCATTTATATGCAACCTAAAACCTATGTGTGCATAATAAAAGTTAGAATTATTGTGAATTACTGTCAGAAATTCAATCCATATTAAGACATTGCTGCTGCAACTTGATGTCGGTTAAATTATCAATCCACCCCTGACAGCATGTGGGTTTAGACATAATTATTTAAATTTTTTGATATTAAATTGCATTCTAGATAGATGCTCACCCCCGCTGAACAGGAGCACCCCACAGGATGCTCCAACCCAGTGGATCTAGGATAACCAACGTTATTCATCTGATATTTTATCTGTGAATGGGTCAGAATGATCTAGTTCATCTGTGTAAACTTAAACTACTTGTTTTCCAGGTTACATGTAATCTATTACTTGTGTGCAGGGTTTGTACCTTTGCGTTGTTGTGTCTCTCCCCTCTATCAACATCCTTCTCTTTCTTCTTCTCCTCTTTTTTCTTATCGCGCTCCTTCTGAGGAGAAAAGAGAGATGTGTAAAGCTTAGCTTTAGATTATATTAGCTACACTTTATATTATACAATTAACGTGTGAGACCTTTAACCCCCCCCCCCCACACACACACACACACACGCACACTCTTGTTTTGATTTGAGAGTTGACGAGATCTTTGGAATCACTAGAGACGAGTGTGTGTATCATTCACAATATCAAGAAATATTTTTACAGACATTTGTATTATTTAATGAGGTACAGTGCAGACACAGATATAGATGGAAACAGTTCTGTTTAGCCCACAGTATGTCACACTGACAACGCACATGTTCGTGTCATAGAATAACATAATTAGCATTCGATTAGACACTCTTCCTCATTGAATCACCATCTGACATCCATCATAACTTCCTATAGGAGGAAACATGAGGCCTAATGGTAAACATTTGCTATAGCTCACAGCAGGTTATAAACAATTAGATCTCATTCCTTAATGTGATTTTAATGCACTCACAATGTAGATTTAATGTGCAGACATTATTAGTGTGCAGAGAGTTGATGGAATGTTTTCAGGTTAATGGCTCCGTCTTGCTTTGTTATATGTAAATGAGCCGCTGCTGATGCCAGCCACCGTCAGGCTTTAGCTAATGACTGCCAGGATACCAAAGAGAAAGGCTTTACATTCGTGGCTGCAGCCGGCAATCCAGCTATTATTGTCTCTCTGTGTCTCTCTCTGTCTGTATGCAATTACTTCATTCGTTTTCCATGTGTTTACGGTTGTTTAGTATGCCGAGGGGCTTATTTCTCTTGAGAGCACAGTAAACAGTCGAGCATATCATCAATATTTAGGGTCGTGCAAATCAGAATAAGCATCTAAAGGATCTGCGACATTCTACACGCACAATCTGTTGTGCTCTTGAGTGAACATATACAGCGGAAAGTGAACGGTCAGTGGTTTTCTGATTTAGCTACATTATAAAATCTCCCACACACCGAAAGTCAGGGTCTAATCTCACAGCTTACAATGTTTATTTCTAATTAAATTTCAATTTTTGAAGATTTTTCATGGCAGCAAACTAATATAGAAGCCTGAGATTGGAATGCGTTCTGCTACAAATGGTCTAAAGTACATTAACCGAACTGACTGATGACTTAATACTCTTGCATATAGGTTGTTACATTGTGGCTTCGTCTTTGTTAACGTATCCATCAGTTAGTTTCGGTATATTATCTCTGAGGCTCTGGCAGGCACTAAGTCTTTGACTCTATTAACTATGTGTTAATGAGGCTAGCATTGGGCAATTTGCTCCGGCTGCATTAGCAGGCTATTATACCCCCATCTGATCATCTCTAATAAAACAGCAAATTACAGCTGGGCTATTAATCCACATGTCACATGGCAGTGTTTCTAACTTATTTAAACAGTTGAAGCAAAGGCTAGAAATCAGAAGTCACTACCTCTGTCAACCATTCCACAGTCCTTCAATAATAGACTCTGGGTTTACTGCTCACAAGGGTAGGGTCCCACAACAGTGATTTGTATTATCTGTATTATGCATTGCTATAATATAATAGATGTGGGATTGCAACTACAGTTTATCTGTGAAATGTAGTGACCAGCCAAAGATCATCTGTGATGGAAAAGAAACATCCCTTAAACGAGTTGTTACTTTAGGTTTTCATTCTCTTATCGTTCAGAAATGGAAAACATTTCACTTTCTTCATACTGTTGCTGCAGCTCCTCTTTTCAGTCTCTGTCTGAAACATGTGGTTTTAACTCCTTTCCCTGTTCTGATTGGTCAGCTGGCTCAAACTGTTGTTACTGGTAAACCGCTACAAGGGCGAGGAGGAAATGTCGGCCTCTAGTTTCTAAAGTGCAGACTGGCTGCTTGGCGAGCATTTTGCAATGTCAATGAGAAACATCGGCCGGAAAACTGACAACGCATTTTGGGAGTTCAGGTTTTTTCTGGGGGAGCTCCCTTTGACCTTTCACACAGGGTCCACAAAAGAGCCATAATGGATATTTTGCTTCTTTTAGCACAAGTAGGCTAAACCTGTTATTTAATATGTAACAGTACAATTCATCAACTTCTCATTGTTCATGCCTGTCGTCTACATTTCCATGTCGGAGCAGGATGGGACTTAATCAGGCTGCCCCTTAAAACTGTGGAGTTTCCACCTTCTCATCCAACAAAGACACAGAATGATTTTAATGAGGATTTTAAAATACAGTGATTCAATACTGGATACAGATTTGATAAAATACTGTAGAACTACTGCAAAAATATAATGTAGGAAAATTAATTTGGAAAAACAACAAAAAGAAATATAAACATAGTCTCTGATCTCTTTCTTACTTTGACATCTGTGGATTTAACAAAGTTCATCCAAGTGTGACGTGTTTCACATGGTGCTTGAGGAAAGCCTTTAAATCAGAGCTAAAACTGGGGCTTAATGACAGCAAGAGATCTCATATACTGTAAAATAACAATGACTCACATAATTTAGAGGGTTTAATAATGTCTGATGCCAAAACAGAAGAAATCAGGCAACATTATTTGTAATTTATATTATAAATTCATCAGTAGAGGAAACAATCTATCAGCAATTCAAACAGTTCTTGCCTTTTACTTGGCCTGAAAAAACACTGACATGGGACATGATGACCACACCACAACAAATCTACAACAACAATGAATCAGAAACACAACCACAGCACAACCCCAGACCACAGAGGAAACCTTTACCTCCTGTCGGCCCCTGTCAGCCTGCAGGGATGGGGAGGTGGAGGCTGGAGTGGCTTCAGATGACCTCTGCTGAAAGACAGAGAGTTTCAGACACGGGGTGGGACACAGACGATAAAGGAAGAGAAAGGGGGAAGAAAAACAAAGATGGACAGAGAGGAAGGACAAGGAGAGGAGAACGTGGAAAGAGAAAGAAAAAGAGAGACAGAAACTTGCAGAAAGAGAATAGTGAAGCAGAGAGGACGCAGGGTTCATTATGAAGGAGAATTTCCTTCACTGCACACTTCACTTCAGTAGATGCTGTAAGCCAAGTTTGTATTCACCCTCACAGCTGAGGAATGAACGGTGTCAAGAAGAAAAAACGGTGGAGGGCAGAACATGGGCGACCTCTATTAACCTGCCATTGACCTGTGAGAGGCTTGGATTGAACTCTGCAGTCTTCCAGCAGCAGCCGCTCGCTGTTTTCTCAAAATGTTTGTTTTAATTCTCAAGAGTTTCAGCAGGGTGAGTGCGAAGGTGTCATCTGGACACTCTATTCCACATCCTTGGTCTCTTTTTGTCCATCTCTTATTAAAATTGTTCATGTTGCTAAGGCAATTACAAATCATTCCTGTTAGAAGCCTAGCATCATGTTTACTAGTGCACATGTGTGGAATGTGTTTGTGTAAATGTAATCCTACTTAAAGTATTCGTGAGTGTGTAAAATTGATACCTTGGAAGTACTATGAGAGATAGAGACATAAAGACAACATTGCTTGCTATAATTTTGTGTATTCCACATTAGGAGTTGTTGCATCTGTCATTTTGTCTGCAAGTTTCTCACTGCACGTTCTACTGAGACAAGGTCATGATGTCACAAATTTCTGGGAGTCAGTCAGGATTAATCTGATCAGTATCAAAACCTGGAGACGGTTGCTGGTTATTTCGGTCACTGCGCCAAGTTACTGTTGATCAAATGTGATCAAACCAGACTTGGATTTCAAAAGAGCAGACTTAGAATAAATATGACTGAAATTCAGAGAAATCCTCAAACCTGCAATATTTGATCTTTAATTTTCTTTAAAGTTTGTTAACACATTAACACTGTGTTATGTTTCTGACCTAATGTTTCACATTTAAAGGGAACAGTGCAACATTCTTATCTGCCTGCTGGTAAAAGTGAGACGAAGTGACATCACTCAATATGTGTATATTGTGCATATTTATGGAGCTTCACTTCACTTCAGAACTGATCCTAAAACAATAAATTGCTGTATTTACAGTGTTTGTGTTCCAGGTGATGTAATTTATCAGCTTTTTTGTCATGTGACTGTAGTGTCAGCTGACTCAATAAAGACTTTTCAATTGCACTGAGTGGCACAGACTTCTATGTTTTTTATAGAGCCTGCTGGTCGGCAAATAGTTTATTACTAATATTTATTCATTACGTTTAAGACATTTGTTAGTAAAGGTTTGGTATCCAATGATACTTTCTGTTTTATAATTTAGCCAATTTTTTTAGATTCAAGATTGTCATATACACAGCAGATGAACACAGTTTACAGCATGTAATGAAATTCTTACTTTGTTTTCAATCTCCCAGCATATAAATATTATAAAATAAAATAGTATTAAAAGAAATACAAGAAATAGAAAGAAATAGAAAATAGTGCAAGTAATTCTTTACAAAATGTAATAAAATGTACAAAAATGCAGAGTAGAGGTAGATATGTTTAGTGTGCAGAGTGTACAGATTATTGTGATGGTCATTGCACATTGATTAATTCACATGTTTGTAGTCAAGCACATAAAGGGTTTTGGGTTCAATGATGTAGTTTTAAATTCTGGATAGTACTCTGTGGTTTTCCCCCTCCATGAGAGAGGTAACCACTTTCTCCCCTAACTCTACAAAAGAAACCAGATAAGCATGTTTGACAAAGTATTTGCCAATATCCACTCTCTTTTTGGCTTGTTTTGGTCTCCAACATCTTTGCCGACAAAACAAAGTATCGTATGGTTTTGTACTTTTGCTCAGATAACTGCAGCGATCATCTCTAAATTTCTGTGGGTGAAAGCTTCATTCCAAGGTCGAGAAATTATTCGATCAACTACGGTTATATAAAAAATATTGATTAAAAGCTACTGTAGCTTTAAGAGCATGTCCACCTGTGCATGAAAGTACACAGGCATTATCCTCAATTCATATGTGAGGCAGCCAAGCTCAGTGTGCATTTCTCCACAGACAGAGATTATCAGAGTGCCAGATGGACAGAAAAACAAAGAGGCAGGAGGGAGGTATAGAAAGGAGAAAGTCAAGATAACACTTTTTGCATGCCTGCCATATTAGCACACTCATGTTCATAGAGAAATCAAACCAAATTCTCCTTTTTCATGGTGGGTTCTGTTTTGTGCTTTCTATGGCTTGGTGCGCAGAAAATTGATCATGAAAGCTTGAACCCAAAAAATTAACAAACACTTTCCACAATAATAACTGCCTCTTTCAATCTGTCTTCAATATTCATACGTATCCACTCCAACATATCTGCCATGAGCTGCAGAAACACTTAAATAATGAGACTTGTCAGTTTACAGATGTAACTAAACCATTCTGACACCACCTTGGCCCTCAAATCTATTTTTTCCTTGTTTATTCTTCGCCATCTGGCTGTTGGCTGCCGTTCTTTAGCTGCCTCCCACAAGAGTTGTGCCTTGTCTGCACTTACTGCCTCTTTACACAACAGCTTAACATATTGATTATCCAAACAACAAAACAGTAAATCTAATCGTCATTGAAAAATATTCATATGCAAGAGGAGTAACAAATTAGAGGAAAAACCTGAATAAATGAGCAGAGAGGATGACAGCGCCACAGGGAACGAGGAGGTCACTGAAGGGTTTAATAAGTAGTCATCGTGTGAATCATGTGGCCTTTTCAGTCACTAGATCTCAACCCAGTTGTGACCTCTGGGAGATTTTGGATCAACATGTTACACTGCACTCTTCAACCCATCATTAAAACACAAAATGAGGGAATATCTTTTAGAAGAATGGTGTTCATCCCTCCAGTTGAATTCAGGCAATTGTAGCACTAAAGGGATAGTTCTCCCAGAAATGAACAATACATCTGAAGAATAGCTCACCATTGACTTCAATTCGATTTGATTCTATACTGCAACAAAGTTTAACCCCTGATACTCCTAAAGTGTTTCGTGAACTCAAACACTTCATCCACCCCTCCATCGGCATAGTGGTGAGTAGATAATGAGTGGATTTTCATTTTCGGGTGAACCAGCCTTTTAATGTCAAGGTGCGATGAAGTTATTCTGGTGAATAGTGGTGACTATCATTTATTACCTCCATCAATGAGGTGATGTTTTCATCTTGTTTGTTAACTCTGTCAAGTGTGTTATGTTTTCCTCTGTGTTTATTTGTCTGTCTGAGCAGGATTACGCAACAAATCATTTTTTTCTCAGAAAAGAATTTATGAATCTTGATTTTTAAAAATCAGGAAAGTTTAGGGGACTGAGTGTTTGCAGTTTGGTGCAGATCCAAATAAAAGTCTGGATCTAGTAAATTCGAACGTGGTTGGGGACAGTTGACAGGTAGGATATGCACTCTACTGTGTACCATTCTAGTGTTGGTTTGTCACATGATTGATTCCTGAGATTAATGATATTTTGGTGCCTGGAGCAGATTATTAGTTTTCAGTTGAAAAACTACAGCACTATGGTCAGTTGTTTCTCTGTGTTTATCAGCTCTGATATTATCTAACACAGCTAAAGACATTAAAGTGGATCTTGGTCTTACATCTGGTGTCTGGGTGACATGTCTCACAGTCACTATGTGCTTCAGTCGACAGTCCCAAATCACGACCTGAACCTGTTAGTGTGCAGACGTGGGCAAATGGTAAAATGTACAGCCGACAGAACCTGAAACCTTAAAGCTCTGTGGAAACCATCATTGAAATTCGTCTCTGTATAGTCTGTCTGGGCAAATCCTTCTGAAAACAATGTGCAGGAATCAAAGATCTTTATTAGTCCAACAGATCTACAGTATGTTTGCTGCTCACTTTATTACGATTCACTAATGTGGATCAGGACACCGCCCAGAAGATCCCTGATAATAGGTCGTCCATAAATCAAATTATTTGATTTGATTCAATCTTTCATGGAGACATATATGTGTTGTGTTGCTCCCAGATAAATGGGCTATCACGTTTTAAAGAAAACTTAAATACATTACAATTTGCTCACACTTATTAATAATCTTAATGCCACCCACACATCCAAACCCTAAACTACACAATAGAATCACTGTTATTCTGTTCATTTCTGGTGGTTAGAGTGAAGATACATCTCTCAAAGTTTGATGAGAGCAATTGATTTCACAAAGCGCCACAGGACTGACCTGCATTGCTTCAGGAAAAAGAAAAAAACGAAAGTAAAAACATACTGTAGTGGTTGAAAAGGAAGTATAGTCATTACCTGCTGTCAGTAAAAGTCAATGGAGAAGGATGTTATCAGTGCAGTGTTGTGATTCCTCCTCCGTTTCTCTCTTGATACAAACAGAAACCACGTCCTGTGTGGTTTATTTACACAATGTTTGCTAAGGTGCACGCCACACACTTGTGTTAACACTGTTAATGTGACGGAAGTGGTGACAGAGAAGTGGCAGAGGTGATGCCATGGGAGGGTTTTGCTCCCTGTTGCTCTTTAACAACTGAGTGTTACTGTGAGGCAGCAAACACACTAATCCACCCCTACAGTGTCACTTCTACACATGATTCACCATTTGCCATAGCTCACTAGCTTTTTTTTTTTTTGCCTTATCAAAAGCAACAACAATAGCCTGGTTTTCAGACAGAGGAGCTGCCCACAAAAGATCAGGCTGACAGTATCTCCCACTGCGGTACAGACTCAAACTGCTGCACTTACACACTGTAAATATTGAATTTGGTCTGATCATCGCAGTTTAATTATTTAAATTCTTCCTACTTTCAACTAGTGTGAACTTTGAATAAAAAAGTGGCCTTGTTTTGTAACAGCTTCATTGTTTTTAATGTTGGATCTGATGTGACCAGGCTGCAGAGTACTCTACAGAGTTTTAGACCTCCAGTAGCACTGTGGAGCGGTTTCTTTATAAACTTGTTTTTGGGGCTTTGAGCCTTTATTTGAAAGGACAGAGTTAATGGTTGATACCAAATTTAGTAAGCAGCTCATTTCCATTTGTAGTCCCCTGCCCAGGGACAGGTGAAAAGAAGTCAAGTCCACAAACCACCATCTATCGACACTTTTGTCTGTGACTCTTGTATCTCAAGAACCATTCATCTTATTGGCTTTACACTTGAAACATGTATTGTTAAGTGCCCAAGAAAGTGCAGCGTTGAATCTAATGCAATTTGGACATGTGATACATTCAATATTAATAAACACCGAATAAACTGTGGAGCTAAATTCATGCCAACACTTAACAAACACCAAAACATGTTTATACAACAAACCTGGTTTGCAAATACAAAACACACCTGACAAACATAATAAATAATACCTCAGAGACATTTCCACATTAGTACATAAAACATTAATCACAAATTTGTTTCCCGGTTTGTTTTGGCATGAGTTTAGCTCCATAATAAACAGGTGACCAGCCACTGTAGCAGAGGCACCTGGGACTCATCATCACTGATGTTGCTGATCACGACACCAGCGTGTTTACAACACTGACAACTGATTATCCAGTTTGCGGTTCTGTGAACTGAGCTTCACTGATCTTTGAATAAACAGGTGAACAGCTCTTTGTGCAGCAGCAGCAGCAGCAGCAGCAGCAGCAGCAGCAGCCTCAGGGTTCCGTGGACTGAGTCCTGCAATCGTTCTTTACTTGCAATTACTTGCACAATTATTGCAGGTCACTTTCACAGTTTCAGAAAGAGGTTGCGACCAGCCAAGCAAGCAAACAGCCCATTCCAAAGAGGCAGGTTTAGAATGGACACTGTAGCAGTATATATATATATAATATAAAGAATATTGGCTGATAGATCAATATCATTTAGTATAATTGTATTAATCCAAATCAGCATCAACCTAAAATTTAAAAATCAGTCAGGCTCTAAATATAACAAGGCAGCTGGAGATGATAGAGATGACATCACTAACATCATCCGCCCTCCCTCTCCTCTAAACCACCTCAGGCTGGAAACTAACACTGACAGTGTCTTTTCGAGGGCAGAACAGAAGAATGTTTTCACCATTTTTCATCTTTCTCCATTTCCATCTGTCTCCCTCCCTCCTCAACTGTTAAGGCATCAAACGGCTGCTTGCTCTTGTTGCCTGTGGTGGTGAAAGGAGTGCAGCTGAGATGTGAATTCAGAGCATTTTCTATCCCCCTGCTTATTCTGTTGATGTCTTGAAGGTTTTTTTCTTTTCCTCCCCGACTCCGAAAACTTCCATCTCTTCCGACTTTGATGCTGGCCGAGATGTCGACACAGCACTAAACAGGCACGGATGGACTGATCGTGAAGATGAAGAGAGAAGAGGCCGGAGGGTGAGAAGTGAAAGCAACTTAGAGGAGTGTAGGTGGGGGCAGAATGATGAAGAGAGGATAGATAACAAGAGGAGTAGCGTGAGCTGGGTGAACGAGGATGAACAGAGGTTGAATAGATATTAGGACATGGAGATAGCGGTGTCTAGCTCTCTGCTGTGGCGAGTGCAGATAGTGAGAGAACGATGGTTAACATCTTAACTGAAACTTGTCTGCTGGGTCGACCTTTAATAGCTTCATTTGTTCTCATACAGAGGGGCCTCGCTGAAGTAGAGTGGAATGGTCATCCAGAGACCAATAAAAGAAGAAGTGTGGAGGCTGAGGGATGCTTTAAGATGGTCCTGCTGTAATATAACACAGTGTTCCCAAAGAGTATTGAATCATGGTGAACTCAGTGACCTTGATGGAAGTTCTTTGGCACAATTGTGGTCACAAATCTTTCCGCAAACACTAGATATGTTGAGTTCTTCTACAGGGTTTCAATCAGTGAACTTTAAGACGATTCAGGAGTACTATGAATTCTATTTAAAACCTTGTTTACGTCCATACTGGCAAAAACGAAGGCTCAGGATTACTTGCAAAGTACATTCATTTATTCACGTTCAGCACAAACATTCAATTGAACTTTGTGAGCATGTGAACGAGGCTGCATTCATCTGCGCTCTTCTCCCATTGCCTCATTTTCCTCCTCGGCTTTCTTCAACGCAGCTGACTTTTCCTTCATTTATTTTATAGGCTGATGTTTGGCTGCTGATGTTGATGCTGATGTGATGGTGCACAAAAATCATGATTCAGTGCTTCTCTCTGTTTAATTCGCATAAAATTGAAAACATTTTGAAATGATATTCAGGTTCGGGTTTGGTCACATTGGATGGGTGTTTTATTTGATTTTTTATACTTCATATGTAATCTAGAAAAACATTGGAATCGGTTGGATTTGGACACAAAATAAAGACATTTGCTGTTACATTTGTTGTTACTTTGGCCTCGTCTGAAGTGTTAGCAAGCGGCGGTTAAATGCCACGGGGAGCTGGGTTTGCACTGCACACATGGAACATGCATGTCGAATCGAAAGGTACCGTGCTGAAAATGTTCTGTACAAATACATGTACGGTTACACCCCTAATGTAAAGAGCACGGTAGATTCCAAGATATGTCTGAAGGTTGTAGTCATTCCGACTTTGGGTGATGATGAAGTGTTTGCTGGTGACTTTTTATGGCCCCCTCATGTTTTTCTGACTTCCAAAGCTTGTACTCAGTTCCATCTGAGCATTTTCTTGCACAGTGGATTTTGTGTTTGACACTTCCAACAGGTTACAACCGAGCACTAAGCACTTAACAGAAACAATTTTAACAAATAACCTCTGGGAGGAGACGCCACGTTAGCTCACATCACACTGCCACACGCTAGCTGAGTGCTCGGAAAAAATTCAGCTGGCTGCATTACATCAGACATTAGCACAATATTGTTCCATAAACATATTTAAAAGTGAGGCTGCTGCTCATGCATCTTGATAAAAGTCCAATTAAAGTCATCATCCCATCCAATTTCAAGTCCTGTCAAAATCATAAGTAATCTTAATGCCTAAAATGCAGAATGGATTCGACACCTTTGAAGACTTTAAACCTGGTATTGAAGTGAATTAGGCCAATTAGCAATCAGATTGACAAACTGGAGACACAAACACCAACTGTTATTTCTATGACGCCAGGCAATGTTAATAAGCATAAATGGCTCCTTAATTTGAATCAACCTGTTTGCAGTCCCTTTTCCATCTGCCAATCCTGACAAATATGCTGTGCAACCTGACGGAAGCTGCTACCTCCGATCTCCATATGCCTCCTGCTACTTGACTTTTACCGGAATATGTCCACCAGGTGTCATGGTCTGCACAATGGCTGCCCCCTCCTCTGTGTGTGTGAATGAGCATGAGTGTATGCGATGTGTTTGGCAGGTCTGGGCATGGGCATGACTTCTCTCCGCAGGTCCCTAACCCTAACGTGTAGCTCTTCACCACTAATCATCTGCTCCAGTATAAGAACCCTGGTGTTCACTCCACCCATTCCAAATCATACAGTCCGATGCAGGGGTAGTATTGTGCAGTATTGGCTCCAGCTCTGTAGTTATTCTCTGTGCTCCGCCAGTGTGCTTATGCTCTGCTTCTCTACCTGCCTCAGATGCTAATCTGTCAACAGAATAGTTTGCCTGTCAGTCCGCCCTGCCTGAATCCTGTCTGCCTGATCAATTCGTACATCGGAGCTCACGCTGCTTCCGAATCCAGTGTCCTGTTCCCTGCTGATCCCCCTGTGGGAGTCTACCCGGCTTAATCACCTGCAAGTGCCGCTCCGCTCATCCACGCCACACCGCGCACCACGCCAAGCACAGTCACTACGCCCGAGACTCCAGAATCCAATCATCTTAAATTGATCTGAGAAAGCTTTTCATCAAACTTCACTGAGTACTGTTGTCTTGAGTCGTGCGTTCAGGTCCAGTTCCTGCTCAGTACGAGAGCCATGTGACCCAGACATGAAGAGACCAATGAGAAGAAGGGCAAACAAGCTGTCTCTATTATTTCATTAAAACTACAATGTCCTCTTAAAAACATTTATACTGAATAATAAATTGTTACATTTTCAACCAACAATTTACAGTCTAATAAATGAATCTCAAATAAAAGTAGGTTTGAATTTTTTCAGTTCAGTTTATAAAATCAAAAAGTACACTTGCCATGTCATCCATTGTTATAAAGACTATAAATATTCATGGTTTTCATCAAGATCTTTGAATAATTTCTAATAATAACACAGTCACAATATTAAAGATTGTCCAATATTAGAATACAGGTGGGCATTTCCTTTAAATTCATAAAGATACTCAAATAATTACATATTAATCACATCTGAGCCACTAATGTACTCAAATTATAACTATGTATTCTACTATCCCATTCAAATAAACTGCAAATCTGTGTTCTCCTGTTAAACCCCCCAAAAATGCGGCCTTGGCCAAACCCTGTGGCTCTTCTGACGTCCACTGACGTCAGAACACAATATGTCAGTGGACACTAAGAAATTAAGTGTGCTGCCACAGCTGGCTGTGGAAACACACAGAACGCTGGCAACTAGTGTGGACACAGCAGACAGGACATCCCTCTGACTAACGCAGGCAAATAAGGCTGAAAATCAGCAGAGTCTTCCTCCGGGGTGACTGTGCTGCTCTCCTGTGACATTTTTAGGCCAATCACTGGGCTCATCACAGAGGGTTCACAAGATGTACTCTGATGTCTTGTTGTTTCCAGAAACACTGAAATGATCTGTGGTCCACACACACACACACAGTAACTCACTCATGGCAGAGCATGAGCTCATGCTGCATGAACGATGGAAATGGAGTGGATGCACTCGTCCTCCACTGTGAACAAAGTACTGCAGGCTGTCCATTATAACACACTGCTCTCTATCTGTCTCTCTCTCTCTCTCTCCATAGTCTCACATACACATAAACAAATAAAAGCCCAGCACTTCAAACACTTGTCCACTTCACAACATGTCCATGTCTGCATTAACAGGACTGTTTGAACTGGTTTTGAGGGAACTGATAACAAACATCTTTTTTTCAGTATTGAAATGTTTCGTTCCAAACAGCATCTGGGGCATCGTGTTGTTTTACTGCATTAGTTTGAGCTTAGTGAACCTAACGAACTGACAACTGAGAATATATTAGTGTTAGGGCTGTCACTTTTTATTTAAAACTCAAAGATTCATTCGAATGTGGGGGGGGGCTTCATGCTCAAATGACCTGTTTG
This sequence comes from Paralichthys olivaceus, assembly GCF_024713975.1. Classification (NCBI taxonomy): domain Eukaryota; kingdom Metazoa; phylum Chordata; class Actinopteri; order Pleuronectiformes; family Paralichthyidae; genus Paralichthys; species Paralichthys olivaceus. The sequence goes on from NC_091106.1 coordinate 4,470,620, forward strand.
AATAAAGAATATACAGACCGTCTGAAGTAGTTTGCCTCGTGATCCAGCAGAGGGCGCTCAATGTCAGCTTGGTGTGTTTGCGCGCCCTTTTTATAAGTGAGGTATGTCAGAAATGTCAGGTTGTTTTGCGATGAAAATGGACGACACTAGAAAGCAAAGCCGTCCTGAGCGGACGATCACGACACCAAAGCTTTTGAGAAGAAGCATGTGAGAGTATTTTGGGTTCTTCACTCTCGACGGCAAAGTTACAAGCAAAGGCTGTTTGTCGTCTTTGTACGTTCACGCATACACGAATGCAAAGTGAGCATTGCGGCTCAATCTCCACGCTAAGCCACACTGTGATTCCCCCCGTCACAGGAAGTAAATGTTTTAAACGCCAACTTCACTGTCACAGGTTGAAAGTGAAGAGAAGGCAAAGGTTCACCTCGACAATATTTGCACATATGTGACTGAGCCTTCACTGGCCAACAAATCTGTGGGCTCACGTGTCAGCGACATACAAAAGACACTCTTTTTTGTTGTTCAAACTTTTTTCTGAAAACAGTGACAGAGCATATTTATCAGTGTTGCGTTTGAAAATCAGAATGAGTATGATTTCTACAAGAAATGCTGCATCACTTACTCCACCTGCACCGTGCTGTATCCATCATGTGACAGCAATAACACTGACCAGACCCATGTTTTTCTAACTGCCAACATCATCCACACACACTGGAAAACAAATACAGCGCAGTACATACATTGAAGGGGTGTTCTTTTGTATAAGTGCTGAGCAAATAAGTGAAACCAATAAATTCCTCTCTCATTCCAACACACATAAACAAGCTATATCTCGGGGTTACAGCCAGCTCTCCTCCTCTTTCTCCATCTGCACAAAACTGCTTAAAGTGATAATGAGTTGTTTTTAATAATCAATTTGCATATAAAAGCCGAGCCGTCTGCGTAGGTGGCAGAAACAGATCCGAGATCACAGTCTGACTGCTGGCAACGCTTCAGAGAAAGCTGGAGAAGACAGAGAGGGAGGCAGGAGGAGAGAGGGAACAAGAAAACGGCGGAGTGAGGAGAGAGAGAGAGAAATGAAATGAAGATGCACTAGAGAAGGACTGCTGTGAGCGAGACGTTCAGAAATGTTTTTGATTGTCCTGCAACTGTTTTTGTTGAATAATGTTCACTTTGCGCCTCAGTAGAGGGGCACACACATACATACTGTGCATATACACGTAAATGGTAAATGGTTGTATTTACATAGCGCTTTTCTAGTCTTGATGACCACTCAAAGCGCTTTACACTACAGTTTACCATTCCCCATTCACACACACATTATAGTGCATCTATTAGCAGCACTTTTTTTTCTATGGGACAGTTCGGGGTTCAGCATCTTGCCCAATGACACTTTGGCATGCAGATGGGAAGACTGGGGATCAAAGTTCCGACCTTCTGGTTGGAGGACGACCGCTCTACCCCTCAGCCACAGCCACACAGTGTGTTTGTACATATAAAAATACATACCAATCTCTTGATTACTAAAAGTAGGAAGTTTAGCGTGAAGCTAACTGTTTACAATCAGTTGGTGCTGACATCGCATTCAAACGTTTGGCCAAACCTATGAGTCAAATTGTTGTAGTTGTGGGGGAAAACGCAGGAGGTTATATCTGAGCACACACACTTCGGTGAGCGTTCACACCACCGTACGTAACGTCACGGCAGCAGCCCACCCACGGAAACACACCTCACAGAGATAATCTCTCTGGAAACAATTAAGACAAGGAAATGTGCACCCACATATTCAAATACACACCTACACATGCACAACGTTTCTGTCTCTTCATCCGCAGAAATGAAGGTTCAGTCTTGACACTGACATACTGTACATACACCAACAGGTACTGAGACCTATCACAAGACAACAGTGTTTTAAATGGAACTCTCTAACTGTGTGCCATCACGCATGGTATCAGATCCAGTGAGGCCTTTAACCTTTAACATTCCTCTTGGATGAGCCGACCACAGGTGGACAGCTCTGAGCACATGCTGAACACACCCATGTTGAGGATGCACTGAGTTCTACCGTCTCAGGCCACATTCAGACTCGGCGTGTGATCAACTGAAACTTTGCAGACTGGATGAGTTTAAGATGAGTGAAAGACTTGCAAATTAACATTGACAAGTCAGTGAACTAATTCAAATGGTTGCGTAAGGATGCCAAATGTGGTGAGAAGCACATTTTGACTTTCAACATAACAGCAACTAAAACCGGGCAAACAGTCAATGATACGTTTGAGTTTCTCACCAAAAGACAGTAAATCATTCATATTTGATCATTAATGTGAAGCTCACTTGAACTTAAGTGAGTGTCTGCAGATGGCATGAAAAACACTCTGTATCCTTTCGAGTGAAAATTAAACAGAGAAGAAGAACAGAGAAGCTGCCTCTTCACATTAAAATTGTCTTCTAGCAGATGATGGCATCAAACAGCTTTGCATCAAACCTCTGCAACAAGCAGCCATTGATGCACAGGTTCATGAAATGGCATCCTGTAAATAACAAGAACCTGAAGTGACAAAACTCAGAATGTAGATAACAAGCAGTGTTGGTGATACTCACTGGAGCTGTGGTCAGAGCTTCCTTGTCGAAGTACTTTTTCCTCTCGTACTTGTCCCGGATGAAGACCTCCACTGCTCTGACGGTCAGGGTTAAGTACTGAAATACTGCACAAAAAATATCCAGATAAAATCTGCATATGGTTTAGTCCTCAGGAGAATGAGAGGTAAACAGGTAAAATGGTGTTTTCATGGAATTTGTGACTCAATGTGTCTTCCATGACCTTTAATAGGGGCCTTAAAATATTTCAAATCTTTGAGACAGTTTTCCTCCTTAAGAATATAATAACAATCCTGACATGTCTTAGTGACCAAGACTTGTCATCTGATCCCTCCTATATGGTTTAACAACAAGATGGTTCTATTATATAATAATTATGTTACTTTCTTCACTTTAAAGACTGATTCTGTCTTCTGAGTGAACCTTGTGGTTTTAAACTCTTCTTTATGAGCAGAGAATGACAAACACTTGAGAGCAAAACATTTTACAAGTAGAAGGTAGATCAATTATGTGTCGTACGTCCCATCTGTTAAAATAAACTCATATATTCAAGTAAGAACAAGTGAGGCTCTTTGATTTGAACAATGGTAACAAAATATCTTGGAACAGTCATATAAATTTGATTTGTCAGAGGGATTTGTGACAGGTTTGACAGGTGCTGTTCGTAGAGATTGGAGCATCAGGTCTAGACATGTTTATATAGATCATTTCATTTTGTATTTCAGTTTGAACAACCACAACAATTTAAAGACAAATCCAGTCAGAGATCAAATACTAGGTAAATGCTGTCCCGCAAACGGGGTCATGTTCTCAGTCTTCGGTCAGTGGGAATCCTGATAAAAGACGGTATGGATCCAGATATGGATTCTATTGTATCGCCTTGCCTCATTGCATCACTGACATTGCTAATGTGTGTGTTGTTGTGTCAAAGTGATGGATCAGTGAATGGATCATTTGGCAGACACACATACACACACACACACACGTCCATCAAACCCAGGCATCACATTATCATTAATCCCTATTCTCTTATCAACACATTTCAGCAGCGACGCGTCTATCAGATCCAGCAATAGACTTGAGAAGATTGAAAAATGATGGCAACCCACACAAGTCGAGCTGAGAGACAAGGGAGGACTGATGCTATATTTGATACACAGAGCGTATTTATTACTGTTGACTAGAGACACAGGAACACAGAGGATGCTGAGGATACTTGGCTACATAGGTGGATGTGCACAATGTCATAATGATACATAACAAAAAGAAAACATGAAAACATCTGGACAAGGGGAGACAGAATGAATCAGCCATGTGTGGCTGCAGAGGGCGCCATGGCTCAGGAGAAGTTACACAGCGTAGCTTTAAAGCATTAATACTGAACGATTAGGCAGCACATTAATATAGAAACTTCTGCTATGCTCGACAGACAATGTGTAAGCAGGAAAATAAGAAATGATTAAACCAAATTTGAGTCAAATTTGATATTATTATTTAATATATGAATATCAGCAATTCAGACGCTAATAGAAAATACTACATATAAAGTTAAAAAGGCTTTGGAGTGATTACATCCAAATAATCCTGATCATGTAGTTAATGGCTTCTTCTGAGTAACATTTCTCCCTTGAAAATGAAAAAACATTAACGATAATGTTCATGATGTGTTCATGCTATGGGCTAATATTGGACACTGTCTACCAAAATGCTGTTTGATTCATTTTATGCAGCAGGAATTGCCATCACCACTGTGAGATTGGTCTTTGCTGTGTCTTTATTTTTAAGGTGTTGCTGCCTAAATCCTAGATCCAGATTTTTATTTGGATCTGCACCAAATTGCACAAACGCATATATATCAGTCCTCTAAACATGCCTGATTACTTTTTCATCATATGCTGAGAAATCAATGCAAATACTTAAGAAAGAAAAATCCTGGATCAACACCAAAATTGAATGGGTTATTCTCTGACCCATTTCCACCAAGTTTTGTGGTAATCTGTCCTGTATAGTAATGCTAATTAGCAGACAAACAAACCAACAGATGAAGCCCTAACCTCCTTGGCAGAGAAGCCAAGTAAAAATAAAAACCAAGAATTAGAGACGTGTTGAAACAACTGGTGTAGAAACTACACGTTTGAGTTTATGTGTTTGTGATTTGTAAACATTAACATTCATGTTGGGATATGCCAAAATTGATTAAATACCGTTTCAGTATTACAAATACTTTTAAGTCAGCAAAAATGAATAACTATGAATACACCAAGTGAAGAATTAAATACAACACACACACACACACATCAAACCCCACTTTGTCATTCACATGCACATAAGCACAGTTAATAGTCAAAATCATGATAAAAAAATAGAAGAACTCTCTCTCACTCTCAAACACACACATTCACATACATGCATAAATATATATATATACACATCTAAACACACACACACACAAACACACATAGATTCAGGCGGTAGCTCTTCTAATCCTGAGTGTGTTATCTGCTGTTCTCAGCCAGCGGCGCTGCTGTCACAACGACTAATGGACTTCAAAAGAGTGAAGAATGATGACCACCCGCACAAATGGGGCTGCCAGATACAAGATAGGGTATTAGAGCAGCATTTCAAACTGGGAGATTATTTATTTCAGGCGTCTGGTGGAAATATGAGCATATGCTGCGATGTTAACTACACAGCTGTCGTGTCTTGTATTGTGGAAAAGGGCAAACTGGAAACTGCTGTTATGCCACTAAACAGACACTGCTGGAGGTGTCCTGGCCAAAAGAGTAGACTGACACGTAGCAAAGCAGACCTGTCACTTGTGATTTATATACTGGAGGATCTTGCGGGTGTGCAGGAGAAGTTTGACGATGAGTGAGTCGCAAACTGTGAACTCTCTGACTTAAGATCTCAAAAAGTGATCCTTCAGGACTGATTTCAAGTTGGGTCTATAGTTAAGACTAGTGTGCGGTTAAACTCACCAGTGTGCTGAGATACTGCACACACCAAGTATTGGATATCACCGTCCAGCATCACAAGCATAGAGCTACTTCTTGATTACAGCTCACTAATAAGCTCGTAACTTTATATTTTTTTCACTACATTTGTCACTTAAAGGTCCAGTGTGTAAGATTTGGCAGAAATTATAATAGAATTATCCTCATGAGGTTTTCACTAGTTTGTTTCATCTAAATTGTATGAATTGTAGTTTTCCCAGGAAAGGCCCTTTATATTTAAATACTTTATATTTACATTGAGGGGACCCTCTCTACGGAGGCCGCCATGTTTTTTACATTAGTCCAGACTGAACAAACTAAACACCTTTTGAGTTTTTATGACAACTGAAGCTACCACAGGTTCTTTTTCATGTTTGGAAGGGGAGGGTGAGGTGAGGGGTGTTCAGCTGCAACATGCAACTTCAACACTAGATATCACAACATTCTACACACTGTACCTTTAAAAAAAGAACAGCATTTTTGTTGTCTTGTAGTCAAACTTTTTTTTTTACTTTGAACTGTCAGTGCTCATAACTCAACTGTTCCTGCACCTCTGACCCAGCAGAAATTTCAAGGACAAGCAGTCTTTATGTTGACATCTCAACATAAAGCATTTACAAATGGATGTGTTGTGGGTTAGGACTTTTTTAGTCTGCAAATATAAACTATACATTATTATTATTTTCTATATAATGATGGATAAAGAACAACTTTGAGCAACTACATTTTTTTTATACAATTTTATCCATCGATATATTTTGACAAGATTTTTAAAAAGCATTTTGTATCAAACACTTTTACTTAGGATATTATCGCCATAACTTGAATGATAATTTTCATGAATTAACTTATTGAACAGGTTGATGAAAAATAAGAGAAAAACATCTCGACCATCTGTGGTGATGGATCGTAAAATAAAAACCTTGTGTTTAGAGGTACTTTTATAAGAAACGCATTTAACACCATCAGTGGTTGAATGTCTTCTCTTGCTGTCCCATAGACGTATAAAGATGGAAACAAATAAAAAATATCCCGGAAACGAACACCGTCATCTTGCTCATTTGGGGCTAGACTCTGCGCATCTCCAGTCAGGGGACAGAGGCTGGATATTGAGCTCCTACAGATACAAGCACTTGACACCCGGCTGTGTGTGACACAACTGCGTTTTATGCCAATTTATGGTGGCATTGGAAGTTTGTATGCAAATGCACAATAAAACAGGTTGCTTTTAGATTTGTATGTAAATCTGTTGTGACACATATGGTGATAAAGGGACCTTTTATGCAAATCAATTCTAGCATTTATGTTGACAGAGAAGAATGTCTGGTGACAGTTTTTATGTGCATGTGGAGGGACAGCAGCAGTTTATAGGCACATACTCAAGGACGGGGAGTTTATGCCAATGTATGGAGAGGTGATTTTTTATGGGGATGAAAGGGGGAGTTGAATGAATGCTGGTAAATAGAGAGTCACAGTGATAGGCAGGTGGAGGATACTGGTCGGTTTGCGGCCGTCTGAAGCTCTCCGGTAGGTGGGCCTCATACAGCTGTCTGGCCCTGGAGTTGCCCATATCCACCATACTCTGCAGAGAAGAGAAGTAGAGCGGGAAACAGAGAAAGAATGTAATGCTCGAGAGGTAATTGGTAAAACACTTTCAAGAACATGTCACATGCGGCGAGTTCTTTCATACATCACATTTGCATGTAACTCAATTTAACCCCGCTGAGTCCCGTGCGCGCTTGCTCACACACAAACACTCTTTGTGAAAGACGCACCGGCCGTATGTGTCAAGGCTAAATTAAGAGGAGGGTGATAAATGGGGTGATGATAGGAGAAGTAGAGGAGACGGAGAGGGAATAATCAGCCATCCAGAATTAATTAGTCATTGAAAACAGTGATTAACATTCAGAGTGAGACCCTTTCCACTCACACTCGCCTGATGGATCGGGCTCTGCCATGAAGAAACTCACGCTACCTTTATCCTGTTACACACATGCACGCCAAGCAACTGGATGATTAAATAAATTAGTTTCACTGGCACACACAACACTTGAAAATGTTTTGTGTAATTAATTCAATGAGGCTTGCAAGTCATTGTAGCACCAACACATTTACTACAGTACTCCCTATGCATGTGTACACGTGTTACGGAGTATATGCATGTCACAAATCCACTGTGGAACAACACTGGAATGCATACTAAACACCACATCTCACGTCGTGTGTGTGTGTGTGTGTGTGTGTGTGTGTGTGTGTGTGTGTGTGTGTGTGTGTGTGTGTGTGTGTGTGTCTCAACTTACATAGACATGCCACTGTTGTTTTGAATCATTGCTCATTTTTTCACTCACATTACTTTCACTTTATATCATTGTCAAAAGATTTAACGGGGTGTGTGGGTATTGTAATGTTTTCAATATGTTTGTGTGTCGCAGATCCAAGGTCCATGTTCAATGCCAACGACATCAGACAGTGTAAAACCAAATGAACCTGTTTTTGAATGAAACTCTTTCACTTTTATCTATTTCTTTCTATTAGCAGTGAATATATTTCTCCACACTTGGTTCCCATCATGCTTTAGGTGATGTGAGTGATGATGTAAATCGGTGCAATGTAAAATCATACAGCATTAGCTGCTAGCAGCTCCTGTTGTAACCTCTTTTGATACTTTCTTAGCTAACAGCCTGGAACTGCAAAATCACAGACACTGTTATCAGTGGTCCTCTCCTTTGTGTAGTGAGAACAAAGCTAACCTGTGGATCATCATGGATTTGTTTTTCATTTATACACATACGTTCACATTCCATGCAGATGTGACCTGTTCTGTGCGTTACAGGTGTGTACGGTTCTGTCTCTGTGTTTGTACCTGGATCTGCTCAGATGTCCACTGGTCCAGATTGACAGATTTGACTCTGGAGATGTGGACGCCCAGGTTGCGGTGAATTCCGGCACAGCGGATACACATGAACACCCCAAGGTTCCATGACGCCCATCGAGGCCCTGAGAAGAGGGATGGAAAGAATGAGAAGGAGACAATTCTGCTTTAAAGCTGTCCTGCTTAGAATATTATTTAAAAAAATAAATGAAATAAAATAATCCAGCTTTATTTAACTGACTCTCATACTGTTGGAGAATACTGTAGCCCATTTAGAACAAAATGGAAGGGGAGACAGCACTCTAATTGATTCATTGCATGTTTGGCCCCTAACACACTGATGATATTTAATGAAGAGACTTAGTGCAACCCTGTTGAACAACCACTGGAGAAGTGGATTTGGACACGTCGACTCCTAAATGCACCTGTTCTTGCACCATGTGCTTAAACTATGTAATGAGGCTGTTAAAATAGTCCTCAGTCTTTCCAACAGATTCAAAATTCTGGATGAGGTGGAACAGCATGTAATGATGAATTAAAACTCAGCAAAGAAATGAAAAGGAAAGGACCATTATTCTCTCCGAGCCTCCAAACCCCAGCATTGTCCTTTGAAAGTGTGCTTTCATAAATCAAAGGTCACAAACGTTGCCTGGTACAGTTTTCAAATGCTTTGTGTGTGGGTTCCACTGAGTCTGGGGAACCTGTCACTACAAACAAACCAGTGAAGAACTGGTGTTTTCCACCAAAGCTGCACAGAAAAAGAAAAGTGACCCATCCCCAGAAACTCCAGCTCAGAGGTCACATTTTGAACTAACTGTTTGACTGACAAGGGATTTCCGTAGAGTGCAGTTGAAGCGGGTACAGTTCACTATCAGAGTTAAACCGACGCTCAAGAAGTTATTATAAAAGATAAAATCCAAACAGGACAAAGATTTAAAGCCTGTACTTCCGTGAAATCTCAGTTGAGAAACTTAGTTCGGTATTTCAGGACGTACACACACTTTGGGTTATTCTGACATTGCAGACATTCTTATCGAAATTGCTTGGGAAGTAATATTCCAAATCCCTTCAATACATCTTAATGGGATTTTATAGCAGAGCAAAGTGTGGTTTGTTTGTATCATCTGATTACATTTCTTTTGGTTTAAAAGAATATTTTTTCTATATAAGTACAAGTGTGCTATAAGTTATCAGTGAAGCGGCAAAAGAAAGTGTGAAGACATATCTTGTCTTACATATTTTCTTATTTCAATTCATTACCAATTACATTTATTTAGTGATTAATAGCTTTAATTAACTGTCACGGTGATTAAAAACCTATTTCCCAATTTGATATGTACTATAATAACCTTTTAGCTCAATGAAAGGAGCAGACTCTAATAACCTGATTTTCAAAAGCTCAAGGGTAATTTTTTAACCCAATAAGTTAATAAAACTTAACAAATAACAAAAATTTTAAAAAATAACAGGAAAATTGCCACAATTATCCACATATGGGGACAGGGTGAACTGCTCCTGTTCTTTCATGGCACAGTTTTAAAAAAAACAACTTGATCTCTGAGTACATTTGATTACGACACAGAGACCAAACTCCAAAAACAACCAACATGTGGTTACATAAAAAGCTTTTGAAAGAGCACAAGGCCTTGAGATGCACAGAACCAGAAGAAGTGAAGAACCTCAAGGCAGAAACAGGCAAGACTGTGTGCAAGATGTGCAATGTCTGTTAAGAGAGGGGATGGAAATTTGGAATTATCCCACAAGCCAAACATTAACGCACCCATTGAAAGGGCTGTGCGAGGGGGCCGAAATCTGACCTTGCAAACTATGCTTGGTACGACCAAATGTGTAGATCTGTTTTTCATACTATTCATATATTATCTGCTTCTAGAATTTCAGTTCATATCATAGAATGTTTCTCATATTTTATTTCAGAGAAGTAATAAAAACAAAAAATAATAATAATTACAATCATTGTTCATGTAATAATCATAATTTATATTAATATTATTATTAAAAAGGATGTAACAAACATCAAAAAAAGCATAATAATAATTATACAAATTTAAATACATTTAAAAAGGGGGTTGTATAGACATATGACATTGGATATTCCAGGTGTAGGTCTGTTTACGAAAGTTGTTTTGGCTCAAGGCTGATTTGGCTCTGAGTAGCATCATCATCATCATCATCATCATCATCATAACCACCATCTAACATCAGACGCCTCATGAAAGAGGAGCAGGACCAGCCATCACATCAGAGAGGTTCTAGTGCTAGGGGAAATAAGGTAAGTATGTATAACACAGATGCTTTCCATCAAGAACTACAATGGCACTCAGTAGAGTGCATATCTCCGCCAAGGCCCAACAGTCCACTTAGATTTAATTTAGCTGCACCAAATTTCACACTCATAGATATTAATCCCCAAAATATGTTGTTCATCAAGATCCATGAATTATTCCCAGGGAAATTGGTGAAAACATTAACATATGTTAAAGAATGTGAACAGAATCCTGATTAAGATCCACACCAAAATGTATTGGGTTCTTTCCTGATCTATATCACATCCCTCCACCAAGTTGCAAAAACATCCACCCTGTAATTTTTGCTCAATCTTGCTTACAATAATACAAACATACCAACAGACAGGGGTAAAAGAAAATTACCTCCTTTGCGGAGGTACAAACTAAAAGACAGGCTGTTGCACAACAAATTTCCAAAAACTCTTGCTCTGCCAGATCTCCATGGGGATAAATAGTGGATGGAACAGGAATGACAGTCAAATCATTTTAATGGACTAGTGGCAACAGTCCCTCAGCACCATCTTTGGCTCTGTCCCTATCCACACCATGAAGCTTACTATCTGTCAATTTGATGGCTGGAAGCGACTTTTAGGACAGAAAGTGCAAAAGGATCAAATTTTATGGATCCAGGCTGCATAGCGGTGTGAGTCGGACAGGGTTGGATGGCAACAGGCACGCATGCAGTCCAGTGGGCTTGTCGTCTCGCGTAAGAGCATCAGTGTGTTTATGCAATGGCACTAATGCACTAGAAAGCCTAAAGGGGTATTAAGGTGGATGACTGAGTGTTAAGCCTAAATCAAGCAGCTCAGCCTTTGTAAGCTGGACTCTATCTGCAGGATATCTATCAGTATGGATTGGACTTTACTTTGGTTTGCTCTCACAAGCGCATCGTCGTCTCAGCTAAGTTCTCATCCACATGCAGCACGCACACACACACACGCGCACTCACAGTGTGCAGATACCCACTTATAAGTTCATGTGTGTATAGGCTGGAAATCAGTTTTTGGTACAGTGAAGGTCCACTGTGAAACCTTCACAGTGAGTTTCATATAGGAATATTTTTAGGGATGTTTAACCTCCACCAATGAGCTCATGGTTTCCCTCATGTTTGTCTGTTTGTTTGCAGGATTATATTGAGATGGTGGGTTATGGGCCAAGACACAATCCATTAACATTTGGAGTAGATTGAACTGAGGGGGGGGTCTACGTTTTTTTTTTCACTTTCTTTAACATTTTGATATTTTTTGTGAATTTCTCAAGAAATAATATTGAGATCTTAATAAAATAAAACTGACGTACTTGAAGGGCAGATATTTATGAGCATGTGCAATTTGATGCAGCTTGAGTGAATTTAAAGGGACTGTTGGACATTAGCAGAGGTATGCGCTCTGCTGAGTGCTAGTATTTTCTAGTATTTTCATTGCTGTTTGATTGTCCATCAGCAGGATTATGCAAAAACTACTGAAGTGATTTTATTGAGACTTGGTGGAATGGTGGGGTGTGGGCCAAGTAAGAACCCATTAAATGTTCCCTTTCTTTAAGATTGCAAGATAGGGTGTTAGCCTTGGTGGAGGGACGCCCTCTCCAAATGGCCTTCACTGTAATCATACAGTGGTCTGTTGTAGAAAGACATAAGCCTTTGGCCTTCATCTGTGTCTCACATGCGTACCAGTGTCAGTGAATGATGACAGGCAGCGTCTCTGGGTCACGTTATTTTAATCTGTTAACTGTCCTAACTGTTCCTCTGTCTTGGCTGCAGCCAGATGTCGGAAACTTGATGTAAATGTGTGTTAATGTTCAAGTGTTTCCTCTATCAGATTGAACTGATAAACAGAGGTAGATCTCTGCTGTGGAATTCCAAATACTTTGTCATAAACACCTTATAATAACCTTATAATGTCATAAAAACACTTCCTCCATTCCTCTCCCAGTTACTTCAATTGTATACTCAAACACTCCGACCACCCCTCCATCTGCAGAAGGAGTATACAGTGAGTGAATTTTCATTTTTCTTTCCCGGTGAACTGTCCCTTTAAGGTCCAAAGAACAGCTGAACCCTAATATTGCTACTTGCTTGTGCAGCACACGTTTTTCATCTATACTTGACTTAAATGCTTGTTTGAGTGATGTTAATAGCTGATGTGAAAAGAGTGAGAGAGGGAGAACAGCTCATTTGAGGCTAATCAGGTCAGCAGTCTACAAATTGGCACTGGTGCATGTGTTTGCATTTCTGTCTCTCTCTCTCATGTACACACACACACACACACACACACACACACACACATGCACACACACAATTTCAAGCACTTTCATGAAGGTAAATTTGAGCACATCCTGCAGAGCACTATAAAAAAAAAGCGCCTACGCCTGAGCACACACATCAATGTATAAACAAACTGATGCATAAAGACACACACACACCAATACATGAAGATTTTCATAACATGAAGACAATATCACAAACACAGCTAAATAAATGTGCATAAATATTCACTTATATATTCAGGAGAGTCACACACACTGAGACAAACAAACAGAGTCATCGCAGCTGAGACACACAGACACACACACACCCTGAAGCCTTGGTGAGTGACAGCGGAACCTTCCAACCGGGAGGGGGGGGTAGTGGTGGGGGGGGGGGCAGCTAGCCGAGCATGAAATTAAAGCCCCAACTGTCAACCTGAGGACAGTCAGGACGACGACTCAGGTGTGGGTGTGTGTGTGTGTGTGTGTGTGTGTGTGTGTGTGTGTGTGTGTGTGTGTGTGTGTGTGTGTTTTTGTTTGATATGATGCGATGGTCGTGGCACACCAGAGAGAGGTGACCATAGATGTGAAGAGAGGTGTTCCACTCCTCCGTAAACACCAACATTTGAACATCTGAACTTGCTGATGTGATTCCTGCAAACTCAATGGATTACTATTTATTAGTTGGAACAAATATCTGTGGCCAGAGTGAAGACACAAAGTGTGAAGCTTTAAGGATGAACGAGGCAAACTTTGGGACATAAACCACATGTGACTTGGCTCCAGAAATCCTCCGGGACCAATAACAATGCAGCCTTTATCTGCTCCACACCACAGCACCCAGAATCCAAGTTGGCTACTGTCACAACCATGATTCTAGCCTCTTTAAAAAAAAAATCGATTTTTAGAGCATTTGCTCTTAAGGTTTTCATACATTTCTATAAAAAAGTAAAATTTCGTCTTAATGTCTTGTTGTAAAACATCCTTAATTATAATTTGACTTTATGAAACCAATTTAGTTTATTTTCCATTGGATTTCTAGGAATAAGAAATGTTTCAGCAGCATGCTGAAATTCAGTGGAATTATTCAAAAGAAGGTTCACAACATCCATTTCATAATTTAAAAAAATGCCTTCTCAATAAATCATACAAAGGCTTCCAAAATTCTACAGCAGCAACCGGAGAAGAGTGACGGGGCAGGACACTGAGGAGGAAATAAAGAAGAGCTGTGTTGCTCCCTGCTGGTGCTTCAGTGTGATTCAGTGAGAGCAGAGGAGGAGGAGGAGGAGGAGGAGGAGAAATGTTTTCCTCTCTAATCAGAGTCTCTTCTTTACTATATCAAGAGGAAAACCTAATAAAAACTCATCATCTGATAAACAACACATAGGAAACATTATCACAGGTAATACAGACTGAGACAGACATGGGGGAGAACAAGTCTACTTTCCACAAGAAGCTTGTTCCATTATTAGATGAATGATTCAAGCTGCAGAGAAGATTTAGAGTCTTTTGCTCTCTTTAGCGTTTTAATGACTCTCTCACACACACAAACGCACACACACACACACACACACACACACACACACAGCAGAAACAATATCTTATCTGATAAAGTGAAGATAGGATTCCATCTGCTGGTGAAAGACGGTAGTGTAGGTGATTCACCCATTATAAATTAAAAGAGATTTTTAAATTATTATTATTCTCACATAAATTGCATCAAACAACACTGTCTGTGTATCCAGAGCTTGTTCAAGCATTTTTATGGTTGTCCAAAAACTGTAAAAGAAAACATCAATGAGTCACACTGTTGTGCTGCTCCCTCAACAACTTAGTTTATTTAGATTCAATCCCTCAGTACATTGCACCAAAACTGAAAAGAGCAAATGTGTATACTGTATATCCACAGTGTGTGTGTGTGTGTGTGTGTGTGTGTGTGTGTGTGTGTGTGTGTGTGTGTTACCTCTTTAGGAGCTATGAATTCATGGATCAGGTTAGGAATAAGGTGTTTGTTAGGATGTCACAGTGAATGGAAGTCAATGCAAAATCCTAATAAGGAGTGATAACGATCCTAATAAAGTCCTGATAAGAATAGTTGCACAAACCTCAGTGTGCGCATGTGTGTGTATATGTGATAGAGTGTAAGGCTGTATTCAATAGTTTGAATGTGTGAATGTGACTCTGAAGCAGTTGGAGTGACTGTTAATAGAAAGCGTTCTATAAATGCAGTTCAGTTATCATTATTACTCTACACTTACATGTATGCAACAGGAATGAATGGGTTAAGAGAAGTGTCACAGGAAATAGTCTGTTAATCAATTAACTGTGGCAGAAATGCTGTAGCTCTGTTGCAGCTTCTCAAGCTTGACAAATGGCTATACATTTCTTTGTGTTGTGTTCAACGAGGTGATTATAACGAACTCATTTATCAAGGATTTCAATAACCATTAGTAGCAACCCTGGAACTGTACACGTTTTAAACGATAATTAAAAGAGTTTCCCATAAATTCAGTGAACAGTTGGAAACAAATACAGTTTATGTGACAGTAAACTGCAGCTCCTCGCTGTGTTAACTTTCCTCTGCAAAACTAACCTGTCCTTCACACCTTTCAAATGTGTACGGGTAAAAGGTGCGTGTGCAAACTTTGGGTCTACATTAGCGTTATTGCGTATACGTGCATGTGTGTGTGTGCCCGGGGGCCAGTATTTCATGTGCGTGACAGCAGAGAGGCACCAAGACCAAGGACAGGTTGTCAAAGCTCTGAGTGGCCTGCAGGCCAAGATCTGCTGTGCCAGCACAGAGGAGAGCATGTGCCAGCTCAGAGCACCCCCTGCCACAAAATCATAACACTGACATTCTGTGTGTGTGTGTGTGTGTGTGTGTGTGTGTGTGTGTGTGTGTGTGTGTGTGTGTGTGTGTGTGTGTGTGTGTGTGTGTGTGTGTGTGTGTGTGTGTGTGTGTTCTGTGAAGAGTTTGAGTCACATTGTTGAAAGGACTGTGTTCAAACCAGAGGTGAAAATTATAGTCTGGACTCTTAAGTAGTGGATGGACTGAGATGCCAGGGAGGACAGTAGAGTAGAATTGCAATCGATAAGGACTCAATCTTTCTCTCTCACACACACGCAGAAAATGTAGGGCAGTGTGAGGAGACAGGAGACGAGCGTGAGGGTGGAATTACAGCTGGGACTAAGGTGAGTCACCACACTGCAGTGGTCACGGCGGGCCAGCCACACCCTGCAGGCACACTGACAGCAGCAGGCGGTGTGGAGTTTAAGGACACATAATGTTTGGTCATGCCAAACCCTAAAACAAACTGATCAATCAAATCACAGCCCAGTAGACAATCAGCCATGGAGTGAGTGCTTGCTTGAAAAAATCAATAAAGGCTAACACACAGACTGTGGTGTGTTTGCAGTGAATCCAGAGGAGACAGCCATGTTCATACTCTGAGGGAGACAACTTCCCAAAGTGACAAATTTAACTCAAGGTCCACTGACTGAACAGATGTTCAATATGTATTTATCGTTGCAGTGAAACAAGGGGAAGTATTTTCATGGCAAAAACATTATAACCCATATTATCTCTGATTGTCCATTAAAAAACATGTTCTAATCCAAAAACTAATAAATATATCATAGTAATTAACGCTACACTATGTAACTTGTCCGGAGTAATAGCGCCCTCTGCAGCCACACATGGTGATAAATTCTATTGGGCTCTGTGTTTGAGCAATGAAGTGGTTCTCAAAAAGGAAAACTATGCTTGTGTTGAGTTGACTGTAGAATACAACTGAACTGTGGATATTACCCATGATCCCTGGCTTTCTGAACCAGAGGAGAGGTCTCTGTAGCTAATACACCAAACTTTGTTGAGACTTTGTCATATTTAAAAGTTTCCTGGCTGAATATCAGAGATAATCACTGGGTTCTAACATCTTTTAACCCTTTTTAACTGACTTACAGTTCAGTGTTACACACTTCTCACAGGAGAACACACCTGCTCACCAAAGTTACACATAAGAACAGACGTTCTGGGTGAAGGGTGGGAATGAAAGCATCTCCATTCTCCTTACTCCAAGTCAGTGAACCATCAAACTTGTAAAGCTGCTGTTTTGTGGTTAAACAAGTTGCTTAGTGTTGCTTTAAAGGTTCACAAAAATGAAAATTCCTCTGATATCCTCGTCTGGAGCCACGTACACGCATGGAGGTTATTTGAATGCCAGGGTGGATGGACACTTGGATCACACCACAGGAGCAGTATGTTGTTTTCTTTTTGAAGAATCAGTCACCATTTACTTCAGTGGTATTATTGGATTTGGCTGTAGCGCTGTTTATCCCTGAAACTCCAGAAGTGTTTTGTGGACTCAAACACTTCACCCACCCCTCCATCGGCACAGTGGTGAGTAGATAATGAGTGAATTTTCATTTTGGGGTGAACTATCCCTTTAAGTATGATCTTGGAGAACAAATATCAGAGAACAGTGAAAAATGCAGTCAAAAGATAATATATAAGATAAGATCGACAGTATTAAGTTGATGTGTGATGATAAATTATTGGTAACATCTACCCATGTCTTCCACTTTGCTATGAAGAGACTGTTGACTTGCTGGTAGGATGTATCTGACAATGTTAAAGAAATATAAGACTAATGACAGATCTCACTAACAGGACTGACTGCAACAAGATCAGCCTGACAGCTCATCAAAGGCCCAAACAGTCATCATCCACACACACACACTCATGTGACCTGATCAGACTTCTCAGTGCAGAGCGTACCAAAGCTGTTACTTTTCTGAAAAGTCAAATTGGGACAAATTCGTACAGACATCTAATCAATTCAATTTAATTCAAACGCAACACACATAGTGAGGTGGAGCTGGTTCAACCTCAATAGGTCTTGTAAACATCTGTGTTGGTGTTCAGAGCCTCAATAATTAATTATTATTATCCATTATTATCGAGGTTATATTAAAATTGTGGCTGGGTTAAAATATTGGATTCTTTCAAATTGCAATTTGATATAATAATGATATATTGCTCACAAAGTAGCTCTTGGGCTTGGAAACTGCAAGAAAATATTCAACATGATCTTTTTTATGTGTACTTTATTTTTTTTTAAAGGAAGGGGGAAAGTAAGGCGTACAAAAGTATACATTAACAACAAGAAAATGATTCTCTTTCCATAGTATTTTTTTACTATTCCTCCCTTCCACCAACACCATACCATAACCAATGCAAAATATTTTTTTATATTCTAATAAATAAATACAAAGTTTGGATGCTTTACATAACAAAATGTAATTAAATGCCCATACAAAATCCTGCAGAGATCATAACTCCATACATTTGGAGAAATGTGTGTTATAAATAAGGCTTACACGAATCCACACAGACTTAAAGGTTCAGCGTGTAGAATCTAATGAAATCTAGTGGAGAAGTTGCATGTTGCAGCTGAATACCCCTCATCTCACCCTCACCCTCTAATCATGAAAGAGAACCTGTGGTAGCTACTACATTTATAGGCACAGACATTTCTGTAGGAAGTTCAAAGTGGGGACACTATGTAGCCAAAGCAGAAACCAGAAGGGGGGCAGGGAAAGAAATGGGAAATGCAAGAGAAAATGAGTGACAGGCTCTGTTCAGACATTTACATTAGGATCTGTCCACGTCAACCTAATTCCAGCAACAAAGGAAAGCCAGGTTTCTGTTGAACCGCAGCCAAGTCAAGCACTTGTGCTACATTTAAATATACAGCTAATTCAACACAAACATTGGCAGACACTTGGACAATAGATTAATACATAATATAAATACAGGCATTAAAATATGCGTTGCAGAACATTGTGAACAAAATACAAACTGCAGCTCATGAAAACCAAGTTTTCTCCTCTGCCAACCAGTGTGTTTGACTGACGGCAACATGAAGCTGCAGCACCAAACACCAGCAGGAGACAGAGAGCTAACTTATAATGTAGAGTTCATAGGCAGACAGCATGTGGTTAGTGGCATTAAAGAGTAATGCAGCATTCATGCACACTTGGTAGTGTTCACTTCACACATAATTCCTAGGTGGTTAGCATGAGTGCTTACCTTGTTGTCACACTGGATATATGTCTTGAATTAGCTACTTGTGTATTTCAGATACAAACAGTGTATACCTGTGTGGAGATTGCATGTTTTCTAGTCAACATAAACACAAAAAACACCCAAATATATCAAAAACAATGTAGTATCATATATTATTATTATTATATTAGTACAAAAAATGTCCAAGGCTGTGGTAAATGGTTTTCAGACTCAGTCACTCAGACAGTGGCTTCTTCAGGGACTTTAACACAATGATCAATATGTTGCAGGTAACAGTTGATTGGTTATCTGTAAACAAATGTTATCACTGCCCTTAGCCCTGTGAATGTTCGTTTGGTCGATTGTTAGGCTAGGATGCACGACATGACGCGTGCTCAGAGAGGAAGGAGGACAGGAAAGAGAAGGTGAGCTGCTGTGAAGAGTTTGAAGCTCTTATGCTGTGTGGTCCAGCTCAGTGAGACCATCTGCTCAGCCTATGACAGAACACTGGCCTCACGGATTCATGCAAGATCTGATTGGCTGCTGTAAAGTAAGGTCTCCATCTGCATATTACCAGTTCATTATTGATGAGTTTCAAAACTATATCGTCAGTGAGATGTGCAAACAAGCAGGGGCCAGTAAACAACCCAAAACTGATCAACATAAAAAGGTTGTTAAAGACGACAGCCTTTCTAAGAAGTAATGAGTGATCATTATCACAGGGTTTATCACATAAGTTTGTCAGGTCAGAGATCAGTGTGTGAAATGGTGATGGAGGAAAAAGTCTCACTCCAGAGTCTCTTTTCATTATCCTGTGTCTTCATCAAGAAATGTTTCTCAGGAGTGAAGCTCTGCCCCTTCACACTGCAGCTATATGAGTCACTGCATTGATGTAGCACATTTGGCAAATACCCAGTGTCCTGCAGTGCGTGTTGGACAAGCACACATCATTTCTCATCACCTGTGGAGGTGACTTTGTGTATGGTCTCTGCTACCAGCTGCTGTCTCTCATTAGAATAGGTCGTGTTAGCTGCCAAAGCTGACAGATTTCTACCAAAGGTGACGTGTGGTTTTGAAATTACAATGCAAGGATGTGATTCACAAATTCAACCACTAAACAGTTTGTCCTCGAAGGAGATTTCACATAAAGTGATTTACAGAGCAGCCATGTATTCTTTAGCAAACAAAAACAATTGCATTACATACACTCATTCTGGTGAGTTAGGCTGCAAGTCAATTGAAGGATAAGTAAAAAGTAATAATTTTTTTTATGTACTAATTTTTTATTTGAGCATTGTCGTTAATAAATACTTTCACTATGATAAAAATGTACTTGCTTTGATAGGTTGGTTACTGTGGATGTAATGCAAGAAAAAACGAGATAATCTAGGTTGAGGTTGGCAGGATACAATCATGACGTGTATTTAGAGGAAGATATAGACTTCGATTGAAAGCTGGAGCCTGAGCTGCAGGAGGTGACTGATCCAAACAGCATCCCTGTGTGAGGGAGGTCCTGTACGGAGTGATGACGCAGGAGGCGTCTAATCTCTGTCATAGGTACCCCCGACACGTTCAAACTCCAGGCAAAAGTCGGGGAATTCCAGACTCATCCACAAACACACGCTTCGATTTGCACGTTTACCAACAAGCACGACCCAGTGGCTATGTTGCTGCATCGATTGTGCATGATATAATTTCATTAATAAAACTCTCCTGGACTAATCCTGGCATTTATTTAAAAAAAGACGTGCACATTTTAAATGTGCATCTTATTCTACAACGGTGATGTTATGATTTACTTTCACGTATGCCGAATTGAGGAGTGGCACCTTGAGTGTTATGAACCCTATTCTACCAAGCTGTAATGAAGACTCTGTGCAGGGAGAAATTAAACTTTCACATTTTTGAATGGAGTCTGGTGGGCGGCTGCTCCACACGAGGGCAGCTGTGAGGCGTTGGCTGCAGGTGCGACAGTATAAGTGATGTGTTTGTGATCCAGTGACCACAGTAAAGTTCAGCTCTCATTTGATGTTGCCTTCACAGGACACGTACGTTTTCCGCTCATAAATAATCCAGCCAAGGACACGACATCGATACTGTCAAGTTGGACGCAGCCATCCAATACGAGACCGGAACTACAAGTCATCTTATTTTTTTTTTTAAAGAGGACCTTCACTGCTAATAGATGTTAAGATGAATCCCCTAAAATGGT
Source organism: Paralichthys olivaceus (assembly GCF_024713975.1). Taxonomy (NCBI): domain Eukaryota; kingdom Metazoa; phylum Chordata; class Actinopteri; order Pleuronectiformes; family Paralichthyidae; genus Paralichthys; species Paralichthys olivaceus. The sequence continues at coordinate 4,491,915 of NC_091106.1, forward strand.
CGTAATATCTGGATATTCTGCGTTTACATGGCGAAAATAGATAGAAGATATTTCTCTAGTGTTGATAATATCAGTGTAATAATAGTGAAATTATTCCAAGTGACACATACATATTTTCTATCTTGTTGGGAGGTCCTTCAATGAGAAAACCTATGGTTCTCTCATCTTACAATATCGATATAAGAAAACATCTTTGTTTGTATAGTTTTCCTTTTCGCTTTGTATTATTACTATCAAAAATGACCCACGCTCAACGACGTGTATTTTGAAAGCGCTGAACGGAAGCGGCGCACTCTTGTCGCTGCTTCCACAAATGTCGCTCAACGTTTTTCATTCTCATGTTATTTCTGACTGGACGAGCGCCAACTTGTCACACGTCTGCATCGAGCAGGACGATCACACGAGATTAAAACCATCAAGTGAATGATGATCATGCACTTGACTGTGAAACGAGCGGGCCGACGGGGGGGGGGGGGGGGCAGAGCTGCACAGAAAAGTGCCTCCCATCAGAATAACGCTGTAATAAGCCGCTAGCTTTAGCTCTTCAGCCATTAGCCAAGTTGCCTCCTCCGTGCATGTCTTCAGAGCAGAAAGAGGAACAAGCGTCTTTACCTTTAGCTTCGCAGTCTGCACAGTACTTGTTGTCATCCTCTCTCAGCAGTGTCGACAGGATGGCCTGATGCTGCTCGTTGAGTTTCTGAGCTTTTTCTCTCTCTGACCGGGTCGTCATGTCTCCACAGTCTGTCGGTGAGTCCTGTGTGTGTGGAGACGACGATTCAACACCACAGCGGAGACCTGAGAGTGTTAGAGACGCTGAGACATCCGCTCTGAGGAGTCTGGATCCAGATCAGCCTGAGTCCTGCAGCAAGCTAACATGGGTCCATCAGCAGCATCCTGCTGCCTTCACGGCTGTCGGAATTTTTACGTGTGCACACGAATCACAATGAGATTCAGTGTGTGTGTGTGTGTGTGTGTGTGTGTGTGTGTTTATTTCCAAAATATATCAAATGTGTTAAAGTAAAATAATTCCAGTGCAATCAGTCAAATTCTATTTTTGTATCCCATAAAAACAAAGGGGCTACATCATTGTTGCAATCATAAGCATGATTCTTCCCCTACATTACTTCTCCATCAACATCACCGTCCCCTTAACTCTTCCCTCAGTCTCACCAGCCACATGGTGCAAATTGTAAGAAGTGTAACTTGACACATTTGACAGCCCACTGCCGTCTGAGCATGCTTTTATAACTCATGATAATATGGATGTATTACATCATTATGACATCTGTTATAGAAGTTTTCTGGAAGCTGGTGAAAGGAGAACTCAGGCAGCAGCTCATGTGTTATGCAGAATATTTTAATGTAGACATCAAGGAGACCAGAAGGTGGAACAATATACAAACGCTGACAGAGTAACATGAGCCATTGTCACCCCCAAGTCTCAAGATGTCTCCCACAGCATCCCAGTATATCTTCCTCTGCTTGCATCACCCATTCTACCAGCACATCAATGAAAGGCTAGAACTGCTGTCCCTCTCTATGTTACAGGTGTTTGCATCCTATTGGACACTGGTGTAATAAGCAAAAGAGTTGAAGTTGGTGAGAGTTGAAGTTGGTGCTTCTCTGTCTGGAGCATCTGAGTTAGATATGAAAGTCCCTAAGTGTAGACACTACAATGCACTGTGGGTTGGTCCTTTATCTGTAACCTGACCTTGTGTACTGCTTAGAGAGAGAAGGGAGTATCTGTGGAATTAGACTGGCACTATTCTACTGTAATGTAATATACATTATATACATAATATATAGTGGCATATACATGTGTGAGGCTGCCCAAAAATTCCTCAACAACATCTAAGATTATTAAGTAATTACAACCAGTCTGAAAGAGCTTCAATGAGACAGTTTCCATTTCCCGTTCTCTCTCTCTCTCTCTCTCTATCTCTCTCTCTCACTCTCTCTCTCTCCTACATTGAGTCTGCATGGTTCTCGATGTTCCTTCCTGTTAAATGGGATTTTTTTCAATCCAAAGTGTTTGCTCAATGTGGGACCTAAAGGGTTTTGCAATAATATTGTAAGATCCCATACCTTGAGATATTGTATTTTGCTATACAAATAAAAATGTATTTAGTTGATAATAACGAGAATTCATGAGAATAGTAGTAGTAACAACAAAAGAGAGTGTGTTGCCAGATGAGATAAAGTAAATTAAAGCATGGGAAGAACTGTCACCAACAGGACAAGTCATCTCTGAATAATATTGTCAGCACCAGTGACCTTATCAACCCAGAAATATGATTATATATCTATCAATGATTCATTGCATCAATGATTCATGTGAAATGAGCCAGGTTCTATAAAGGCCATTAAAGGGCAGTGCAGCCTCAATCTGCAGGATCATAAATTTCAAGCTCTCAAGACAAAGCAACACTCTTTTAGTCTTTTCACATTCATACATCACTCCTCCTTCAAATCGCATTCATACACTGGTTTTGGGGCTCAGGATGAACCGGGGATCAAACCACCGACTTGCCAATCTGTGGATGACCTGCTCCAGCTCCTGAGTCAGAGCCCCCCTGTAATGTTGTGCATGATGTCCTGAATAACATTATGAACTAATAACAGGTTAGAAATAGCAGAACTCACATTTTGGTTGCATGAAAAATTTTACTGTACCACTTTTAATGTTATCAGACAGACGGAGCAATGAGACAGCAGTAAAGTGTTAGACAGTGACATGGCACAGGCAAGGTAGCAGGTTATTCATTTAAAAAAAATTTAAAATTAAAAAACGTGTCAACAATTTGTTATCAGGAAAACTCGCAGTAGGATTCATTTAAAAAAGAGGGAAAGTACAAATAATACAAAAGTTAAAACAATTACAATAAATTAATATCAAATATATATGTCCCACAATGCAAGAAATTATTGTACCAGATCAACTCAACAGAACCTACACATACAGTTCAGTTTAGGTTAATAGAGCAGTAGTTAGCTTTGAAAAGTCTGAAATGAACAATAAGAAATGTTCAGACTCATTCATTAAATTCATCTTGGAGCAGCATGATCCAAAACTAAAGCAGCACCATCAAATCATAATGAGCTACTCAGAAATAAACTGACAGCAACATGAATGAAATTTCATATACACAGAGATCCTTCACCTCTAAAAATACAGCATACCATCACAAGAGGGAGACATGAAGTGGCCTTAACAACAGCTCCTCCACACAAATAATAATAGATCAAATAAATAGGAAATTTTAATTTCATCTGAAAACTTATGGACACCAAAGCTGCAACCACCTTCACATTTTTACTCTCACATTAATGCCTATCACCACTAGAGGACAGCAAAGGCTCAGTCAAGCCCTGTGTCCTAAAAGGAGACATATATCCTTAGATCAAGGAAAAGTCAGTTATATGGAGCAGTGTCTAGTGCACACTTAAATAATATCCCCACAAGTAAGCCACAATAATGGAAATGACCAATGTTCCCTTTAGAGCAACCACAGCTAATAGTTTATCCCACAGATTGAAGATGTCAGTGGTAAGATTGATGGATTCCGACAGGGAGTGGGTTGCACTGAACAATTAAACAAATGAAAAGTATTAGAAAACCTCATGTAGGCTATCTACCAATTCCAATGAAGGTTAGTATGATGCACACTTTGCCATTAAGACACAACCGAGAAACATCTGTATTAAGTCAAAAGATGCATTCACAAAATAATGGCATTATAGTTCGAACTCATCTTTTCAGTTTTGGTTCAGTGTGTGTGCAAACATGTATTGAAGCTTTTTGAGTGAACCTTAACAACTACACTGACAACCATAAGTCAGATGTGTGTTCTTGAATAAATGGGGGACTGGAGTGTTTTCATGATGTCTAACCAGTTTGTTTACAGTACTAATATTCAATCATGTGTAATTCTGGCAATGACTGGCAATGTCGGATCCTATTAGATCCTCAAGTTGCCTTCAAATTTATGACGATAGAGACAGGTACTTTTATAGGCTAACCTGAAAATGATTGAGCATTCAAGTTGTCTCACAATAATCAGAAAAATGTGTGTCCAACCAGGAGAATTCATGAGAACACGTCATCTCAAGTCGGAACAACACGAGTTGCCAAGTTGCTGACATCATCATTTATAAACAAATTAACATAGTTTTGTATATATATTTAAAATTATTTTAAAAACACTGAATTCGGAACAATGTCTAGAGGAGCATCTGAATGCACAGTTAGCATCACCCTGGTTCCCTAGACAAAAAGCCAATGCCATTTTTAAATTGAACAAAGAAATGAATGTAAAAATGTTAACCACAGACATTATTACAGGCATCTAACAAAAAACCCATTTTCTTTGAGACAAGGGGACCATAAGGACAAACATGCTAATGAACAGCAGGGTTTTAGATCTGCAGCCATAATAGAGGTCTTTAACCTTTGGCTAAGAATGGTATTAATCCAGTTATTACTCTAAGTCATAGCTAATTGACAACTGCATGTTAACACTGCTTTAGCTGGTTAACTAGCAAACAAAACTTTTATGACTCCTTGGTGCATAAATGCAACTTTAGCTAAGAGAGTTAGCTAAGATAACTGGGTCTTCAAAATGTGGCCATTATTAGTGGAGCAGATTTGTACAGGAAATGTCCTGCTGTCTTAACAAAGTTATGGTGACACGACTGTAAAATGCTAATATAAAAAGGGAAATGAAGTCTGGTCATATTCATGGCTTATCATGTTTCCATTTGGCTATTTAAGAGGTCTTCTTTCCATTAGACGATTAGAGAACCATGCAAATAACGCAACATTCTGTTTATTTGGGATAAACAGACTAGACAGGGATTTTTCCAGTGACTTACTCTGAGTCTGTTTACTCGAAATTGGTCCAGCCTTTATCTTACCATACTGAGCCAGTCTGGTCACTAGGGACTCAACATGTTGCATGAGGCAAATTGTCAAACAATAGGCCAAATTCTTAACTTTTCATTTGAAGGGTTAATGTTTGACATTGTCAACTGATGGTCAGCAAGAAAAAGACTGTGAGTATCCTGTAAAAATCTCTCTGGATTGTGACTTTTTCATTCTGACTTCAATTGAAAGAGAGAATTTGTTTTTGACCAGTCGAGTTAATTGACTAAAAAGGTTTCCTGAACTTGTAGCTATGACAGACACTCACAAACATTTTAACTAGTTGGATTTAGCCAAATAGTTAGTTTTCTATACTTGGTCACTGTATTTTAAACAAAGAAATGCACTAGATAATGCTCTGACATACAAAATTATGGCTATGAGCATCTCCGATTGTGCATTAAACACAGAGACAGAACTATGACATCTCTGGGAATGGTTTAAAGATATTTTACAGTGTTTCCAGTACTGTTTATCACAAAATGCTTTAATAAAGATTAAAAAGTACAAAAAATCAGCTTTTAGTGAAAATTAAATTAATGTTTTTGCAATACTGAGGAAATGTTTTGAATGTTAATGATTTCTTATCCATTATGTCCCAATTTACATTAAAACACTTCTTGGGAAACCAACTATTGAGACGTTAGTCCAAGTGGCCAAATTCTAAAACAGCAGCAGCAAGTACACTGTGGACTGTCAGTGCTGCTACTATGGCACTTTTTTCCTTCACAATTGAAACCGTTAGTGACCTTGTTTTTTTCATTGGACACCAAGTGAGAAATGTATCCCCTCAGCAGCAATGTCAGAATTGTTAAAAGGTCTTGCTGAGTTCACAGGACAGATTCGATAGCTTCTGGTGTTCCCTCTAAGCCTTTGATTTGGTGCATTACTAGTGGCGAGGTCTCCTCCTCTGCCTGGGCGTTGGCCACTCCCTCCACCCTGACTTCTGCCAGCTCCTCATCCTGCTGCTGCTGCTGCTGCTGCTGCTTCTTCTTCATCTCCATTTGGTTGATGTGGTGGAGGATTCCAGCGCCCAGAGCATCACCCTCCACGTTCACCACAGTGGTGGTACGGTCACTGTGTACAAAGTGGACATACAGTAAGTATCACACGGCAAAGGTCAGTTGTCTTTTTATCAAAAATGTCAAATGACATTTAATGGTTTAAATTGATTATTACATGGTGAAAATCCCTGACCTTAAAGCATCACTTTAAGGTTTCAGGTTGTTTTTTTAAATAACATCTTAAAAATCATTTTGATGGTACACAGACTTATAATAGGGAGAATGGCATGTCTGTCATTGCCAAAGCGATCTCTGGACGCCTGGTACTAAATTATAAAACCCTGGCGTGCCAGGCTGGAAGATTACTTCCTGTTTTACGGCCCACGTCACACACCAACAACTAGAGTTGGAGCTTGCACCTTGCTACAAGAGACAACTAGCTGGACATTCTCAATGTGGACTTTAGAGGAAACAAAGGAGAGGAAAAGAGAAAGTGACAAAGTAAAAAAATGAACAAGAGTAGATTATCGGAGCATAATTCATTCGTCGGTGAGAGCTAAAAGTGACCAAAGAATGTAGGACAGATACTGACCTGGCGTAGTTTTTGTTATTGGATAAGAAACCCTTAACTTTTGCTTGTTTGCTGTTCTGCTTATTTGACGTTGGGCTGTCATGTAAGTGAAGTAGTGGACTCCCGAGTTTATCATCAGAACCCTGGTTAACCCATTACATCAATAACTGTCTCGGCTATTTGCTTACTGTGTTAGCTTGTCCGCTTGTATGCTACTGTTCTACTCTGAATTAAGTGCAGTGAATGTGCAAACACCACATGGCTCAAACCAGAACTCTGATTTAAGACAGTGAATCATACATCCCACCTGTAGGGGGAGCCCAAGTATAGCCGAGAGCAAATCTTGGATTGTGTTGCTTTAAGAGATATAACTGTTACCTGTTATAGTAATTTAGAGTAAGATTAGACTCTTCATTCTAAGCCACTACATTTTTTTTACATCTATTTAATTTATGACAATAGTCTCTAAGTTAAATGTACACAATTCCCATCTTAAGAAAACAAAAAAAAGTACTGAAAAGAGCACAGAGCCCTCCTTATCACCCAATATGAGCGAATACATGGAAAAGCAACAGCATTGAACTCCTTCTGCACAGGGCTGAGTGTCTAATCTTCAAAACTTGTTTTTGTGGCAGAAACATGAGAACTTGTAGAGGCCCTGGAAAGAGTACGGAAAGCCAGTCTTCTGTGCCACCTGTGGCCAATCTCATGAAGCAGGAATGCTTTTTCAGATGTGTTCCAGCATGGATGTTTGCTTTGTTATTACAACACAGTGGAGCTTGTGGAAATTACAACAGACACACTGTTCACACTGTGTACCTTTGCTTCCTGCCTGATGACCTGTCTGTTGGGAAACCCTAGTCTAGTTTTGCTTACTACAATGTTGGCAATGTGTGTGCATACATGACCCAAGGTTTTTGTACGTTTTCTGAGAGCGGCTGGGTTCACAGGTTTTACTCACACTATCCAGTCGACAGCCAGCATGAGGGACAGGTCATTGGTTGGCAAGCCGATGGCCTCCAGGATGATGGCGATGGTGATGATGCCTCCAGCTGGGATGCCTGCTGCGCCGACACTGGAGGCTGTGGCTGTCACCCTATGTTAATCAATAACACCATGAATTAAAAATATACCCCCCATACCAATAAGAAGCAACAGAAAGTGAATGGTTATGCTAAACAAAAAGAGAGAAACATTTCTATCATCCCCAGGACTCACAGGATGGTGAAGATCTGTCCAGCGTTCAGTTCAGCATTATTGAGCTGAGCAATGAAGACGGCAGCAATGCACTGGAAAATGGCCGCCCCATCCATATTAACTGTGGCTCCAATGGGAAGGATGAAACGGCTGATTCGTTTGTCCACACCATTATTCTCCTCAACACACTTTATCATAGAGGGAAGAGTTGCTGAACTGTGGAGTGACAGGGAGAGATACAGTACAGTAGTGAAGTTATAGCATCTTTGTCAGCCATTTTAGAGAAACTATTACCAATTTATTAATTCAAGTTTCTCAACCAAAGACCCATAAGCTCTAACACTGCAAAGCTGTAACAGTCTCTGCCTCCCAGAGGTCCAGAGCTTCAGCTGTCCAACACCACTCTAAACAAGGCCCTGTGTTGGCTGTCCTGGCCTGTGTTAGGTGCGTTACTTTGTGCAGGTCAACAAGAGACTCCTCTGATGTTTTCTAATCATCGCACTTAGAACTGATCTTTATAAAAACCTGCTGAATTCATATTTATGTTCCCGGATAAACGGGGCATAGCTTCTTCTGTAACAAAGAAGTTGAAACACCGTATAGATATATTTGTTTGTCAGGGAAGCTGTGCACAAATAGGAGTATAATAAAAAAAGGAGTCTATGTAGTATGATGCCATGCTTCTGTACACAAGTCCTGATTAATGCCATTTGCTAAAAACCATACTATGATAGCTATGAAGACAGCCCAGGTCGAAAGCTATTATAAACAGTCAGCGTCTCTGTCCCTTGACTGAGATAATCTCTTTAGGACAGAGGTAATTTACAACATAAGTTTGTAATACACCCCACAAAGGACAGCCTTGAGAATAGAGTGGCACTACACAGCATACATTGTATTGCAGTCTCTTTGAAGCATTGAGCATTTGGGTCTCCAAATCTTTTTTAATTCATCTCTAGTACCCCTGTCTTCATCCCTGCCATCACCAAAACCCTTTGGAAAGGTCCTGCCAGTCTACCTGGCCCACATCTGACTTTTAAATCACATAGATATTTATCACTAAAATGTAAATTACCTATCAATACAGTTCATAAGGACAGTATACCTGGAGCAGGTGGCAAAGGCCGTGGTGAAGGGTGTGATGAGGCCTGACAAGAAACTGAAGGGGTTCTTGCGTGTGAAGCCGAAGTAGATGAGAGGCAGGACGATGCCTCCATGAATGATGTGGCCCAGGATCGAAGCAAAAATGTATTTTCCCAGACTGGTCACCAGAAGAACCACATCTTCCATCTCAACAATCTTACTGCCCACCAGGAACATGATGCCAAAAGGGATATACCTGAGAGATAAGAAAATGCAGAAAGAAAATCAGATTACCAGATGAACTTCAGATACTGTATATTGCTTACATTGCAGCAGTAAAAAATCCCATGTGCATCCAGCTCTACTCACCACATGATCCAGGACACCAGTACCATGGTAGCCTCATTGAAAGCATTGAAGAAGCGAATTAGTTCCTCCCCCTCCTCTCCCAGCTTTTTCAGAGCCACACCAAACACCATAGCAAATAAAACCAGACCCAAGATGTTCATGCCATCTATTTCTGTACCAATAGGAACCTAAAACACACAGCAGAGACACAATATATGAGTCACTGGGTCGCTTTACTACACTCCTGTAACACAGGTGAAAATACCATGAAATATCTGAACTGACAGAAACAGGTATCAGAATGAGCTAATTAAAGGTCCAGTGTATAAGATTAAGGTGAAAGGCATGTATTGGCAGAAGTATAGATATAAAATATTCATAGTAATGTTTTCACTAGATTTACTATTCTAGATTCACTAGAATTGTTGTTTTCTTTACCCTAGAAAGGCATTTTATATGTAAATACTTTATATTTTCTTTATGGAGGCTGCCATGTTTTTTACAGTAGTCCAAACTGGACAAACTAAACACCTTTCGAGTTTTTATGAAAACTGAAGGCTGCCACAGGTTCTCCTTCATGTTTAGGGGAGGGTGAGGTGAGGGATATTTAGCTGCAACATGCAACTGCACCATGATGTCACTAGATTCTACACACTGAACCTTTAAGAGCTAAACTAGGTTACTCATAAATTAATTTGACACATCTGACCACTGAAATACTTCTGCCATCCTTGGAATTAAAGCCTTTTAAAAGAAGTTGGATTAATAGGTGTCTAGCAGCTCAGTGTGGCTGTACTGACCTAAAAGCTAACATCCTCACAATGACAATGTAATTATGTTTATGAGTTTTAGCAACATATTACCACCAAAATTAAAATTGCAATTAAGAGTTATTGGAATTTAATTTAACTGTCCTTTATGCAACAAATTTCATGGCAATCAACCCAACAGTCATTAAGATATTGCATCATCATCTATAATCCAGGAAAGACTGTGCCAATCCATCCAATAGTTGTTGAGACATCATAATCCTCAAGGGATTGAGAATGTCTCACAAATTTAATTTGTTCTACATCTCAGTCTGGACATATGTGGTGGACTGGATTGATGTACTAAAACATAGGTCAACGCAACAACTTGGACTGGGAACTCATTATGTCAAACAATGGCACTGATGAATTCTGTAGTAGTTTATCCAGCACCTCTTGCTGCAGCATGTGTGCATCAGTGCCCAGGTCTAGGGGCAGTTGGCTGATTCATTGAAATGGATGATGGATAACGAATAAGGACAAGGACAAATCCTGAGCTCAATCCTCTCCCATTGTCCCGAGTTCTCCCACAGCCCTGCTAGCTTCATCCCCTGGCATTTGGGAGGTGCTGTCCACCATGACCCATGACAGACAAATACCATGGACTGATGCCAAGATCAGATCTCCCAATTGTTCCTCTATACTGGGACAATAGGGTCAAGCCATAGCCACTGGGGAAAAGTAGTAGGATTTAGATGATTATTCTATGTTCATAATTTAGCTAAATTAGATAGTCCTACAAACAGTTATTTAGAAACCTGTAAGTAATACAAGTTGCAATAAAACCTGCTGAATCATTTTACTCTTACAATGTTCTTTAGTATTCTTGTGCGATTGAGGCTGCTTTCTTTTTATGCTACTTTTGTTCTGTCTCTGCTTCTGACAAATGAACAAACTCACCATACACATGTCTATAATCCAACTACTTCTTTTCCTTCTTCTTTAAAACACAGCAACTGTCGAACCCCCTGGCCTTAAAAACTCTTTAACCTCTCACTCAGTAATTACTGACTTATGTAAAATAATTGTCTTATCTAATGTGTCGGAGAAAGTAATTGTTTCTGGGACTGAGACAGCCTCGGTTAAGATAACAAATAATCTACTCCTTGTTGTTGATAAGAGTGAGAGCTCCATTCTCCTTCTGTTAGGCTTGAGTGCAGCCTTTGACACAAAGGCCACTCTGTCCCGTTACAGTGTTTTAAAACCTGAGTCTGTTCAAAATGGGCTGCTGTTGATGATTACATCCTATCCTTGACTTATTCTCTGTTGTGGTTGGGAACTCCTCTTATCCCATTTCAGTCATGGGGTTCTTCAAGGGTCAATCCTTGGTCCGTTATTGTTCCCCTTCTATATGCTGCCCTCAGGTCAGATTGTCAGTAAAGATAAAGTATTTATGATGCCGACTTATCTAAATCAAGGGCATGTAAATCTACTGCCTATAAGCTTGGGCAGGAGGACAGTCTCTAGGAAATTCCCGTTCTCACAAGTGGCAAAAAAACAACAACATTAAGAGTTGAAAAAGTGGAGTCCATTTCCAGAGCCCAGATTAGTTGTGCTTTTGTAGGATTTAACAGCTTAAATTCTTTCTAAAAAATATATTATTTTTAGTTTTGATATATTTCATATAGTTAAATTTTATTATTTTATGTTGTTTTTATCCTTTTGTGAAGCACTTAAGAACTTTGTGGAACACAAATAAAATATATTGTCATTATTTTCATTATTGTCATTATTGTCATTATTGTTATATGGCATGGATATTTTAAAGCCTAAAATGACTAAATTAAATTGACTAAAAGCTAACAAACCTGAGTTTTGTTAAAACTTGAGTAAGATCAACTCATCAGGATAGATAGGATTGTCTTCAGTATCAGAGTAGATCAAGACTTTTTAATTTGCTCCTCTGTGCTTTATGTTAATTTGTTAAAAAATAGTTTTTAATGATCAATGACTGCACTGATGTGAAATGATGAAACAATTATTTAAGTTAAAACATGTTATCAGTAAGTTAACATCTACTAAGGGAAACTTAGTAGATGTTAACTAGCAATGAAAAAATAATTTAGTTAACTGAAATAAAAATAAAAACGACAATTACAAAAAACTAAATAAAAACTACAATGAACAATGCAACACTAACTAAAACTAAAGTGAATTGCAGATAAATTCAGCTTCATTTTCGTTGTCATTTCGTTTTCTCCCTCAATTACTGCCTGTCCTGCAGGTGATGGTTAAAGAATGAAATTAAAGGACTTGATAAACCATATTTGGCGTCACACATTGTTTCATCCTTTTTCAGCTTCAACAAGTCAAGGCTTTCTCTTAATACCTGGAAAAACTAAAACTGAGACTAAAACTAAATAAGAAACTAAACTGAAACTAGTCGATTCCTCAAAATAAAAACTAAACTAAAACTACAAAATCACTTGTTGAACTAACTAAAACTAAACTGAAATAAAAAAAGCCAACTGAAAAACTAAATCAAAATAAAAACTAATGAAAATTTCAAAACTATAATAACCTTGATCCCAGTGACATTTTTTTAATCATTAAATGCACAGTGACCATTTAGTTTGAAGTTTGACACACCAGCTGTATTTCTAATGACAAACCAAACCTATTTAATCAGTTCATAAAGACACTTCCAAACACGTCAGCATTTCTCCATCAACCTTGGAACATTCTCCTAAAAACAAATCATTTGACAGTCTCACAAACAAGTAAGCTCCAGTTCTGTAACTGGTTACCTTCAGGATTCTTGTTAACTTGCTATCTAGTGAACCAGCTCACATTTCCACCAGTGTCAATCGAACCGTTTTAATGACAACCTGGGAGATTTTATTTTGTTCACACAGATACTTTTTAAAATCAAAAAGCAAGTATTGACCAACTTTTAATGATAAGAAGAAGTCTATTATGTTGTCTCTTTTAATCCTGTGGAACGTGACAAACCCACTGATGTCGTCACAGTTCACACCTCAGAAAAACTGCTGGAATTGGTTCTAGCTGGGAACCAACTTTATCCACCACTTTTTAATTTAGCAGAAGTAACTGTTTTGTCTTGTTCCAGGTGGGAGAACTTTTCCTTGTTTCCTTGCAATGTTTAAATTTCACACAACATATAATATGTGCATGTGAATGTGCATGTCCTTCAGTGTTATGTACATGTTTTAGACAGTTTGTACCTTTTGATAGAGGGTGGTCCCATTGGTGTCGTTCCCCACAGCAACCATCTTGTAGTCGGTGGCATACTGAAACATGAAATAAAAGACAGGTTGATGCTGATTGTTCATATATTTTTGTTTGGTTCATACTTGTGCTAAAATGTGTAGCTATAGTGTCAACATTATTGCTAATGTCGGTGCTGTATCCTGATGCATCTCCATTTTGAAACAGAGGCCACAAATGTTCTTGTCAACTGCCTGTTGATGTAAAACATGGAATGAAATGAATGTGTTTACATAGTTGTGATACTAGTATACTTTATATAATCTTTTTTTTTTTTTTAATATTCTATGTATCTGTTTTGTTTCTTCAAAGCTAGATAAGTCAATGTCTGAATTTCGAGAGTCCATTACCTCTCAATATACATCGTTTTTAAAAAAAAAGGGGAATCCCAAAAATAAAAGGTGATCAACTCCTTTCCCAATGCCAGTAGAGAAGTTAACCTCTCACTTTTTTCACCCTGGTGCCACCACATCCAAAACTGAGGCACTCTCTCACCCTGCTTTCTGGCAAAATGTGCATATTCTGAGCTGGAGTCGATAAAAACCTGCGTCTACCTACTGCAGAGTCATTTGACCCCGGAGTGAATGCTAATTGAATCCATTCCCATTGCAGACGAGAGCCACACATTAGTGGGTGTTAGTGGGTTTTTTTGACCAGTGGTAAAGGGACTCATGAGAGCATGCTAGCTTTGGGCAGGAAACACTGATCACTAACTGCTACCTATCCAAGAACTCCTCAACTCTCAACAGTAGTTAGTGATTCAATGACAAGATTTAAGTATATGATTGTTGACGCAACCGATAATTATCTTGTTTGCTGAACTTTAGAGTTGACAGTGGTATCCATCTTCTCACCTGACTTTATGAATAAAGTTGCCCAACCCTCATAAATCAAAGCACTCTTTTTATTTGAACCATTTGTGCAGAGCAACACTAACAGTTAAAAGTTTTTTCTGATAACTAACATTTTGTAAAATATACAATTATGATCTCACAGATGCATAGTTGTTTAGTTTTTTCAGATTTACCTAAGAGGGAGGTTGGAGGTTTTCATGCACACACAGCATCATGCACACACACACAGCATCATGCACACACACCACGAATTCTGTGTCTCCTGCTCTGATTTTCTTTACACAGCCTTATAGGATAAAGGTTCCAAACATCTAAACGGAGCTATACAGATTAATGAGGCAGTAGTTTCTTGATACTGAAACATTGGTGGATATGCAGAGACATGAACCTGAGAGGACACCCTTCCCCATAATTTAAATCTTACACTTCATGTTTAAATGTCTGTTTAAACATGTTAGCGCTTGTCATTTTGTATAAATCTCCCCTCTCCTCTGGTGTCTTGGTTTAATCCACACTTGGAACCCTTCCACAGGGGCTCTAACACGGTATAGGCTGGGTGGGTGGGAGGATTATTGAACTCTTTGACCTGACTGCACTTTGAAACACAGCTTATTCTGCCTGTTTGAAGTCACCACCTTGCTTGCAGCTTTATTATTTGCTGATCATGGCTTTAGGCACGTTTCAGGCTATTTGTTTAAAAATTTGAGTGTGTGTGTGTTTGTGTGTGTGTGTGTGTGTGTGTGTGTGTGTGTGTGTGTGTGTGTGTGTGTGTGTGTGTGTGTGTGTGTGTGTGTGTGTGTGTGTGTGTGTGTGTGTGTGCTCTCTTTGTGCATGGCCATCTTGTATCCCCCGGATCCCCAAATATTGAACTTTCCTGGTTCTTTTTTTTAGCCTTTACAAACAGGATCATAATTCTAGGAAGTGGAGCGGGCCATGTTCAAAAGCAGCGAGGCGAGGTGGGTTGCTAGGCTGACTGGAATGGAATGGTTTTGCCATGGTAACGGCTGGTAAAGGACAAGGAAAAGAGGCATTTGTGCGAGCAACGGAGAGCAGCCGGTGTCTATATTCTGAACGACGCCTCATTAAGAGGCTCTCAGCGCTACCGTGCAGTAAATGAACACGGAGTGGCATCTGCATGGCTGGTGAAATAAATTCTGATGAACAACCCACATAGGACACAGGTGGTCAGGGAAGACAAGACAGAAAGTAGCAATAAAAAAGAGGCACTGATGAAAAAAGTGAGGTGTGATGAAGTGAGGTGCTGGCACTCACGGAGCGGAAAGCAGCAGCCACCAGGTTTGATGGGAATAAATTCCTAGAAAGGGAAAAGAAAAAACAAGTTAGATCCACAAGACATTACATGCTGTTTTGTGCAGTTGTTATATTTCATGTAGCTGATTATAGATTCTGGAAATATTAAATCCTGCACTTAATTAAAAAGAAACCAAGCAAACAACAAATGAATCCAAGCCCCAGACTTTTAAAACCACATAGTTAACTCATCTGAACAGTAAACACACTTTCCACTTTGGCTCTTTCCCCAGGGTTTTATAAACTCCACCACTCCGTAAAATCTCCCACTGAGGTCTGGTTAAAACTTAATTAAAGGAAATCAGCAGTGTCTCATGTTTGCTCCACTTGTCCTTGAGAGACACTGAGATATTTCCTTTTCAAGATGCTTTCAAGAAGATTACTGTTCATATATCAACTGAAGGTCCAAGGGAATAGTTTTCTCTGGTGTTGGGGGTGGTAGAATTGTGACTTTTTGTCCCGGCTTTCACGTTGATGCTGCCCCTGGCTGTGTTCCAGATTTATACTACATGATTCTTAGGGTCATCATATAAAGTACACTGGAAAAAGACTAAATCTTGATAATGAGCGTGTTGTGGATGCACACCCGCTGTGGCCTGCAGTGTGGGGCGCTGCTTACAAGTGGAGAGCTAAAAAGTAAATATAACATATTTGAGAAAAAACAAGTCTAAACTTTCAGCTGTGTCCTGAGGAAGCAGTGTGTTACTCCACCAAGGACTTTGTGTTTATATTGTTTGTCTGTTTGCTTATCTGTATTGCTAGCAGGATTAGGCAAAGAGGAGAAGGAAGGGACATGGACCAAGGAAGAATTGACTGGTCAACAGGGCGGATCCTGGAATTTTTCATCCCTTTTTTTTAACATTGCAAGGTCGGGTGGGTTTTTTTTTATGTTTTCACTGAATTTGCTGAGAATAATTCATGGATGTGAATGAAAATAGTGAGTGTGTACAGTTTGCTGCAGCTTGATGGAATTAATGGGAAATGTTGGCTCTTGGTCGAAGTATACAAAACATAGTATGTTCACTTTGGCCACAAACGTCTCCTTGAATGTAACAGAATTCAATTTACTCCACAAACAAGAAATACAAAACATGGCACTATGTTTGCATTCATGGCAAGATGATTAATTTCCACCTTTCCTTCCTAAAATATCATAATGAGTAGCAAACTCATATTTTGCAATTGTGTAACTTGATGAACGATAGATCCTGATATTATACTGTCAAAGACATGAGAACAGTTGTTGGCAGCGTACAGAGCAAGAAGCACGGTCTGCATCCTTTGTCACCAGGGTTAACCAAAGATTAACACAGAAGGTTACAAAGGTGAAACATTGATCTGGAAGTTTTTCCTGTGTGTGCAATTGAATTCTGTTATTTGTAGACACCAGATGGTCAATCATTCACAAGTCAGCACGCTTTAGCTTTATGGACATGTCTCTTGTTAATACATTAGTTTTGTACCCGTCTCCTAAAAACCAGCCTGACCTTTAGACATTACAGCTAAAGGTCAGGCTGTGGTTGGTGGTTGGCCTCACACCATCTAATTTATTTAAGAAAATACGTTTCTATAAAAGATGATGTTTTATTGGTCTGCACAGGTTGCTATCTCTTGGCAGGTTCTGCACAAAATGTTGAATTAGGGTCACATTGACAGCACAGATAGAGACGACCCTTCAGAGCTGGGGAGGCTGTGCATATTGCATCAGTGAGACATTGAGATTCACTTAAGCTAAAAGCCATTAAAGGCATCTCATATAGCAAATGTTATGTTTTTTTTAAATCAGCCATGGTTCTAACTGGTTCCCCTCATTAGAGAATGAACATGGTGTTCATTTGAATTGGAACACATCCAGCTAACTGGTTTATCTTATTTGAATTACAGGAGCTGCTGCTGTTGGCCAATTGGGACTTCAATTCTTCAACTCAAAGGTTTTAGATTATTCCATTATATATGTAACACATCATTAGGTCAGTTAAGTCGGTTTGATCCAGGGGGCAAATTCATGGTGGATTTATCACATGAACATCTAGATGGAATTCATCTTGTTATTTTGTTTAACAAGATAAGCAATTTGCTCAACAATGAAGCAACCAACAGTGTGACAGTAGTCTGTGTCAAATCGTTAGACTGCAGCTATAGTAGCACTTCTATGAGGCTATACTTAAAGCTAAATGTGTGCTCAATGACAACATGCTGATGTTTAAGAGATTTAATGTTCATTGTTCAGCATGTTAGCATACTGCAGTTTAATAGCACAAGTTATAAGTTTAAGCAAGTTAAAGAAAGTTTAAGATATTTCACTAACAACTCAAAACGTCCACCTCATGGCAGTAAAGGAAAAGTCAGGAGGTCACAAGGGAAAAGCACAGACAGGAGAGTGGTATCGATCATGAACTAAAGACTGAATCTGCTAATTTTGCTGAATAGGCCGTGTTGATATCAGATTGTATTTCCAATGTAACTGCCAACCTAAGGCTGAAACAAAAACCAAAACGATCATTTTTACTGGTATTGTGGTTGAGATTTGAGTCACAAGCTTTTAAATTTCTTATTCACTGTAAAGAAATATAAAAAAAGATGATGATCAAACAAGCGTGTTGCCTGGAAAAACTAATTGTATAGTATGTGACTTTTCAAACACATTAACTTTATAAAAATATTCAGCTATTAGGATTTAGATGTTTCATTTGTCCATATTGCAATTTCTACAAGATTTCAACGAATTGTTCAGACAACTGCGACACTGCACAGAATGTTGGCATGTCTGTAGTTATTTTCATTAAGTGGAAGATCTTTAAATGTCTTGGTAGCTTTGAAAACCCTGTTTGTGTTTACATCAGAGCCACACTGATGAAATAGATGATATTTACTCTGCTTTGAATGAAGTTCATTATTCATCTTATGAACACAGTCTGGTTTTGGTGCACCGTTCTTTTTGTCTATAAACCCACTATACAAACTTTTTCCTTGACAGTCTGTGTGTATAGGCGCCACGCTAAGTTTATTTTCACCACTGTAAGTAAAGCACACAGGGATTATTGGAAGCCTGTGAGCTTGTTCCGTGTATTAGTGTGTGTTTATTGTAACGTTATCCATTAGGGTCATAATGCATTGTGCAAAAAAACACAGACTTTGATCACATTTATTCCCAGGGCCAGACGTGCAGCCATGCAATTCAGTTCATAACTCTTTGACCTGTCGACTCAGTCCAGAGCCAAATGCTGCTTCAGCTGTTAAATGTGTTAGCTCCACTGACCACACTGGCAGGTAGCCATGCTATCTTCACTTCCTCATCTCTTTACTTTCTTAATCATGGTAATAAATGTATTTTTCTATTCTCGTTGCCACAGCTTCCTAAACTTTCTTTCTCTGCATGAAGTCGGTCAGGTTTCCTACAATCACATGATGGAGGTGAGGATCTGGATTAACTCTGGAAACCAGAGCAGAGAACTGTTTTTTTTCCCACAGAGGCTCCGCAGAGGCCCACTGCCTCTTCTGTGTGGTCTGATTTTTAAAGCCCTGTTACATAACAACTTGATTTCCTAATTAATTGAAGCCAGACATCATGAACGATGCAGCAGAATGAGTTATTCAGCTAATGTGCTCCTGAGTGGTTCTGTGTTTTTTCGCAGACTCAGGGTTTTATTTGGTTCTGTGTCGAACTGTTGTGGCTATTTTACTGCACAACAGCTTTTCATGCAACATGTTTACAAATCATGATTCTTTTACTCAAACGGAAAAATACTTACATAAAAGATAATAACCAGAGTTTATTATAAGTCATCCCATTTGTTCATTAAATATTTAGTTTTAAATTAAGCAAAATTCTGTGAACATTAGTCTGAGAGTGGCAACATAAAATCTTCTGTATGAATTAATAGTTCAGATCAAATCATTAATGAGCTTGTGTGGTGACAGTGTTAAGATAATGCTAAGAGTTGAGCTACAGGGTCAAATATGTAATACTACTACTAATAATAATAAGCTTTATTTGTGTACCACTTTTTGGAACAAAAATACAAAGTGCCTCAAAAAAAGAATTAAAAATAATAATAATATCAAATGACTTTTAAATTAAATTGAACTATAAATGACGTAAAGCATATACCTCCACCCAGACCCTACAGTCCCCTTATGAAACCATGTTAAAATTCACTAGATCCCCCATTTTATATGGATCTGCATAAAATTGGACACATACATAAATGTCTAAACATTTCTGTTTTTTGTTGGTCATTAAGATAAATGGATTATTCGCTGAGAAATCAAAGGAGATGATAAAAAAAACTTTATATCTCACAATGTTAAAGAAAGTAAAATAAAAAACATCCTGGATCCAGATCCACAGCAACATTGTATTCATTTTTCCTTGTGTCATGCAACACCCCTTCACAAAGAAGAATGTTTAAGAATGGATTTAAAAGTAGTAAATCTAATCTAAGCTGGTCATTCCAGAGTTTGGGTCCTTACTGGTAAACTGGTCGATACACAGGAAGACAAAAACACACAGGTGAACAAACCAAAAAAGGGACGAGACAGAGGCGAGGTCAAAAACCTATGAGAGCAAATACACAAGGAAGACTAAACACCACGAATAATGACTGGTATCTTCGTCACAGAGGAACTAACATGAACTGGTACAAAGTGAGAGGAGCACAGAGACTAAATACACGAGAAGAGGGGAGACAGTGAGCCACAGGTCACACGTCGAGGTGGGGCACCAGATCACAACAGCAGGAGAAATACAGGGCAAGAGGTAGGAAATGGAAGAAATGGGAAAGTCAAGAACTTAAAGGTAAAACAGCAAATTCTGCCAACAATGTGCTGCATTTCACTCAACACGGCAACAGAAGAAGATTGGAACACGCTCATTATCAAGATTTAGCCTTTTTCCAGGGTACTTTATTTCATGACCCAAGAAGAATCAGTGGATCATCAGAGTCATCATGATATATCATCAGGGAACAATGAATGTCTGTGAAACGTTTGAAGCCAATCCATCCAAGTGTTTTGACATATTTCAGTCTGGACCAGGTGGTGGACGGACCTACGGACCAACCAAATGACTGATGTCACTTTGTGTTGCCTTTCCATAGAAATAATCAGGAGAATGTTGCAGCTAGTATAAGTGACATACAGCTTTAGACTAGAGATGGTCAGATTTTTTTTTTTGACCTTTAAGATAATGATTCCACAAACAACAACTTAGATAATGGATTCTAACCCAGTATGGCAGTGATGTCACTGTTGTATGGCTTATGGCTAATGTTGTTATTGGCAAGACTCCAGCGTCAACCCGTGACACTGGAGTCTTGCAGAAAGTACACATCGCCGTTTTACTTGAGGGACTTTCAAGTGTGAAATATTACCAAGTTGCTTGCTAAACTTGCACTTGCCAGGGGCAGTATAACACAACTGCTGATTTGGAACAAACAAAGATCCAGTTTTATCTGTGTGAAACGAAAATACTTTAAATACATGGTATCGGTTTGGTAAATACCTTGAGGGCCACTAATGTGATGGCTGGAACCGTTTCTTTTTAATTAGGCGTCTGATGTCTGATAGCAGTGATGATGCTACTGGTTTTTTAAAGTTTGGTTGAGTCAGACCTGTGCGTAACTGAATCTTTGTAGGAATCAATTTGATGTCATGACTCCTCAGAAACAGGACGTGCATAGGGCCTGATCTACTAAAGGTTTGCACATGTAAAAACGCGTGCAAACTTGATTTCACCCACAAAAAAACATGCAAGTTGATCTACTAATGGTGCATACTGAGGATCGCGTGCAGAATAACACGCACTGTTCATTTAGTACTTTGGCCGTTATGAATATGAAATATCGGGTGTTTCTACTGCGCAAATACATAAATTGAGCACACCACATCTCATTGAAATACTACTGCCTCTACCATGTTTGCACCTGTTATCATTTGCACAATTGTTTTTAGTAGAAGACCCACAAAACACCCACCAAGCAAATGTGCAATCTGTTATAATGTACATGCAATTTAGTATTCTTTATTTGGGATCTGAGTGGATCAGGCCCTTAGTCTTCATAGGGGGAGGTTGTATCTATTGAAGCTTTTACCTTGTCGTTACTTGGCAGCTCAGTGAAGTTGTCTGGCACATCAGCTCACTTCTCATCAAACAACATAGCAAATATGTTTAATTCCCTTTGTTTACTTTAATTGGTTCCCGAAACCTCTCTCCAAACGCCTGAAGGAGTTTTGCAAACTCACCAGCATATAAAACTGTCATATCAGGCTTTGCTTTTTTCCGAGGAAGCAAATGTGCAAGATAAAACACCTCTTGGCATTGGGTAGTCATAGCCATGCATGAAACTCAGCATTTATACCACACCCAAATATTGTTGGGTAGAGTTTGTTTTGTCACAGGCCAGGGAGAAAAACTGGAAATCTCTTGCATTGTCCTCCAGTGTTTTCATTTTGTACAATATCAGTAATCTTCATTGAACCCTTGAGACAAACGGACACTTTGAATTTGTCTGGTTTTAGCAGCTCTGGAGCAGCAACAAGGTTCCTTCACAATGTCTCCTTCTCAATGAGGTGTGAGCTTCTCAGCTATCAGCTCCGTCACCACAAAGTTTGCCTACATAACTTTGTCACTGTCAGAATGAGGTCTTGTAAAAGCTGCTTGTTGGACAAACAAACTCTGCGTCAGAGTGTAAACTTTATGCAAGAGCGTTTGTCCTCACAACAGCTGTAATGATGCAAGATGTTGTGACTCCTGTGTCCGCAAACTAGAAAAACGTTTGACTATTTCTCTGGGAAAGTGTAATCATCATTATCCATTGTTGACAGTCACCAGCAATGATGAAGCTTTATTTGAGTACATCTACAGCCAGAGAGGACCTATGCCAAGATCAGAGTGGGACTCTGACACCTGGTCTGCCGTGTAAAGCTGTTTTCAGACATGATCTGCAGAGAATGTCCGCACAGCAGGGTCCGGACTTTCTCTGGTGTTTGCCTTTCACACATGCGCAACACGGAAGGAGATCATCAAAACCTAAAATCTTTTTCTGTGTCTTCTACATGTATGGCATCACTTTGTGTCTGTATTTCCGTTGCGTAAAATGTCATCAACACGCCCACTCGCTCACGGTCAATCGGCCAGAACCTCACTCTACCAGCAACCATCTCCATTTCCTTATCCCCACAATAAAACCTTTAAACCTTCCTCAGTCTCTGCACAAGTCCAGAAAGCTCTGGTGATCCTAAACTGTCAGCAACAGAGGAATATGATTAAGAGAATTCTCTCTCATCCTTCCTTCAGTAACAGGTCGGCAATACAAAAACAAATTCTGCCGTGTATCACTGAGAAATAAAAGCAGACTGTCCAGCTGCTGTCATGATAAGGTAGAACTGCTAAGAGCTGCAGACAGTGTTGCTGATCCCTCCACCTCTTTCTGTACCTCAAAATACACTGCACTCTCACAGCAGCTGTCAGCTTTCCCTCACACTGCGGGAACTTATTATTAGGTCTCCTCATGTCTGGGTCACTTCAGGCTCTTATATCAGGAGACTGAAGCTTCCAGTAGCTTTATTTCCAAATTTCCACAAAACATTTTCACATTTCACATAAAAGATCCCAAAACTGCACACAAGACCTTGACATGCCTCTGCAGAAATCCACCGTGCAACTCCCCCTTTTCCTTTCCCGCGCAAAGGACAAAGCCTGAATGAAAGCATGACAAAGTGGCACTTCAGCACTTCACACTGCATGCTGAGTTCTGCTGCAGAAGTACTCAGAGTACTTATTTGAGTAAAAGTAGCATAAACCAATGTACAAATACGCTGATGCAAGTCAAGCGGCTGTATTAATAAGTGTTTAAAATAGACCAGTGTTCCATAAAATTATGTTTGATGGGTGTGACTGATGCATTGACATATGTGCAACATTTGACTCTTACATAATGTATATAATTTTGTCATTTATTCATTGTCATCAATGATCCAATGTTTTGTGTACGAAAGTAGTGCAATGAAAGGTACAATATCACCCTCTGAAATGAAGTGGAGTAAATGTTTAAAGTAAGTACTTAAATATATTTAAATACACTTAAATAAATAAGTAAGTGTACTCCAGACGTGTATTGTGCAAGCAGAGAGCTGGGATAAATAAAAAGTACATTTTACAAAGGAGTGTCTGTAGAATGATTGTATGATCATTCATGGAACTGCCTCAACAACACAGTCTGTGTGCATGATGGTGTGAGACAACCCATTCAGCTCAGGACGAGAACAGGAACAGGTTGCAGAGTCAAATCAACGCAGTTTTTCGAATGGTCACACCCACTATTTTAAAGGTATTCAGAGGAATCACCTTGAGCATCTGTGGAGAGGAACTTTACATCAGTAAAAACGACATATTCATCTGTGACTATATCACAGGATGAATCTGTCGTGATTTACAGTGCACCACCATGTGCTTCATGGTGTGTCTGTGTGAGTGTGTGCGCTTTGGATCGCTCCATGTGTGTGATCAGTGCGCCTGAAGCTCGCTGTGCCACAAACTCAATCCCACTAGCCTGTGTTGTCTCGTCCTGCAGTGAACCTACACAGCAGTCTGTAGTTTTTCGGATTGTTGCCACAGTACCTGGCCAGATCCAGAAACGAGTCGGCGGTCTCCTTGTCGGTGGTGATGCTCTCCAGTCCCAGTTTGTTGGTGTTCAGCCCCCCCGCGCCCACGCCGGGTTTGATGATGAACGCCAGGGCCACCCCGATGCTCGAGGCGATCAGCGTGGTCACCAGAAAGTAGCCGACCGCGATGCCACCCAGTTTGCCCAGGGAGCGCGTGTCCAGGCTGGCGGCGCCGGAGATGAGGCTGCAGACGACCAGCGGCAGGATGATCATCTTCAGCATCCGGAGGAGCATCTCCCCGGGGAAGGCGAAGTAGGTCATCTGCGCTTTGGTCAGGTTCATGTTGCGGACCATCATGCCGAGCCCGACGCCCACCAGCACGCCGGACACAGTCATGATCACGAGCAGGTTCTTCCTCAGGCACGCCGCCACCTTCTCCAAGAAGCTCTTCTGCGCGCTCTTCTCCATCATCTTGTCGGTGGAGTCCGACTTGGGCAACGCGTGTCCGTTGATCTCGCTCATTTTCTCCATCGTGTCTTTCTCTGTTCTCGGAGCAGCGTGGGAGAGCTGAGTCCGGTCACTGGTAGGCAGCGTGGGATGGCTCCACACCGACGTCTGCACGCACTGTGCTTGAAGGCTGGTGCTGTGAGTGGGCTGCGCGCAGAGCTCACCGGGAGCCAATGGAAGATGAGGGACGACACAAAAAGCGAGTGGGACATGCGCACAGATCCCGCCGCTTTATACTGAGAGCAAATGATGCAAGAGCAGAAGGGATTGCCCGAGTTCCTATCTGGCATGTGGCACAGTTCCCTCTGCTGAATTTACTGGAAAGAGATGGCACCAAAATGATTACAAGAAGAAGAGTTTCCCCAAAATCAAAAATCAACTCTCCGTTATTTCACATCCTGTCTGTTGTCTCCATCCTCTCCACATTATGCTCAGTTAAGTAAGGAATGAACCTGTATCCCTACGCTTCTTTATTGCCCTGTCATGGATACACCGGTTACATCATGTACTCTTTTCTCTCACTGGTTATTTAAGGCCGATAAACCATTTTCTACTCCAGAGCTTCTTCCAAGTCAAATGTTCTTCAGCTTCCCATCTGGATCTACTTTAACCATCCTTTCACATCCCTCTCCTCATTTTTCTCCCGTCACCCCCCACCAGTGGAGGCACAAAGCCTCTCATGCTGGGTCTGGTTCTGCCAGAGGTTTTCTTTTCTCTCTGCAGTCTCCATGTGCTGGTTGTGGGAACCAGGGTTGGATGGAACAACATCTTGGCCCTGGCATTTAGGCCCAGACGGACCCCATCCACCCACAAAGCAGCAGGTTTAGTGCAACCAAACATTCTGTATCATATGTATACATATATACACATCTGACATTTGTAACCAAGCAAACAGCTTGAATATCGGTTCAAAAATTTACTGAGTTATGAACATTTTAATTCATTTAAATGTGCTTTAGAGGCAGCAGCACGTACCAAGGTGGTTAAATGTAAATGTGTTTTATACTGTTGATAGAATTAAACTATTGAGACTTCATGGGACACAATGAGATCACAATGCTCTGAGAGAGAGAGAGACTCAGAGTGTGTGTGTGTGTGTGTGTGTGAGATGGGCAGTGGACCAAACCACTGTGAGCCACATGAGAGGGGGGTTCGGTGTTTCAGAACCTAAAATGCTTTATGTTGCATCTGTAATTAGAAGAAGACATACTTTATTGATCCCCCAAGCGGGAAATTCTTTTTACACTCATTTTATTTTTTATATATTTATACATGCACACAAGGGGCTCATAGACATGCAAAAATGGAGAGAGTAGAGTGATGGGCAGCCCCAGAGAAGCACCCTGTGAGCAATTGGGGGGTTTGGTGCCTTGCTCAGGAGGTGAACTGGTACCTTCCATACTTTTAGTGCATGCTGGACTTGAACCAGCCACCCTCTGGTTCCCAAGCCAAGTCTCTATGGCCTGAGCTACTGCTGCTTTTAATGCATATTATTTCATAATAATGATGAGACGGATAACACCCAGGATGGGGGGGTGTCTTTTCTCTCAATTTCTCTGACCTCCCTTTCACTTCTTCACCTTTTTTTTTCCAGATTAATTATTTAAAGGTTCAGTGTGTGGAATTTAATGACATCTAATGGTGAAGTTGCATGTTGCTGCTGAATGCCCCTCATATCTCTCTCCTCTTCCAAACATGACAGAGAACCTGTGAAAACCTTCAGTTGTCATAGAAACTCAAAAGCTGTTTAGTTTGTCCAGATTGGACGACTGTAAAACGCATGGCAGCCTCCGTAGAGAGGATCCACTCCAGATGTAAATAAAAAGTATTTAAATACAAAGGGCCCATTCTAGGGTAAAGAAAACAACAGTTTGTACAATTTAGATAAATCACACCGGTGAAATCATCACTAGGATTAATTATATTCAATTTCTGCCAATAGATCACTTTCCCCTAAATCTTACACCCTGGACTGTTGGGTTTCTCTATATTATTCTAAAGTCTCAATCTGAAAGTGCCTTGAGACTGAAATTGAGATTTGATGCTTTAAAAATAAAACTGAATTGAATTGAACTGAACCCATAAAACATCCAACACACATCTAAAGTGTGATGTGTTCACACACCGGTCATGACTTTAAATCACACTGACTCACAAAGAAAAATGATTATGGGTCATTGGCAACGTTATGTGTAAGAAATCCTGATTGATCATTAAATGTGTTACTTCATTCATGTGTCGTTCTTCTGAAACATTTGACAAACCTCTGGTCTGACTGTCCACCTGCTGGAGGCCAGAGTCAGGACCATGGTCAGCTCTCTGCTCACCTCTGACATCTGCCCACACGTGAAACCGAGCTGCACCTCCGCGTTTCCACCACGAGATGGCGCTACAGTATGCATATAGTTTTAGTATTATCCACACAGCAGACAAAGGTAATAAGTTTTACTAACGCATTCTTTTTGAATGAAATATGCTGTATACGTAAAGTTGTTCATGATAATAATAACAACAAAAATATTATCATTGATTTATAATCAATAATCAATGATCAATAATCATCATCCTAATAGTTTTGGCTGGGGGGTTCTTTCCTTTCACTCTTCTTCTTCTTCTTCTTCTTCTTCTTATTATTATTATTATTATTATTATTATTATTATTATTATTATTATTATTAAATACCAAATGGAAATGAAATGGTGTTAACTGCTCCTAAGATTAGGCTGATAAAATAAAATAAAATAAAATAAAATAGTAATATTTCAAACGAAATTTCAAAAGTGACAGAGGGTAGATGAGTCAGGGTGTTAAATGGGATCTCCACTGATTTTACCCATCAAAGTCTGTTCCGCAGGTTTTTCAGTGAACTCTCAGTGGTCAAGTTGCATTGTTGGTAATGTATGTTCCAGTCCTAACAAACATTTTAGATTTTGTATTAGTGTTTGTTTTTTATGTTCTCTGTCTTATTATTTTTTAAACAGTTCATGTTGTTGGAGTGAAATCTTCTCTTTTATGTGGCAACACTATATTTCAGTTTGCTCTCTGTCCGCTGACAGTATTAATTATTGATTATAATATCTTATATTTTTGACTGATTGAACCTTTTACTGAGTTTTGCTGTTTTTTCGTTGGGTAACTTTTAAAGAAAAAACTGACAGGCAAAAAAAGAATCAGCAGAGCGTTTTATGGAAGAATACTCAGAGGACTGTCATGTTTTAATGAGAATCGCTGTACAATCCAAATGAGGAGCAGTACCTAGACGACAGACAGAGAGAGAAGCAGCCCTCTGTCTCGTTGCCTCTGGTGCTGTCATCTGTGTTGTCCTCAGTGACCTCAGCTCCACTGTTGCTAAGTTGAGCTAAACTTTCCCTCCCTCCGCCAATAGAGACAGACTGTCCCCCTTCCCCTCACAGCTGTGTGGCCTGAATGCTGGAAATAACCCCGGCCGGCGGATCAGGAGTCGTGGCTGTTTAACAGTGGCAAATGTTGGCTCTGTGCCGCTGTGAACTAGAAGGAGGAAAAAAAAGACACAGGCTGAGCTTTATAATGGAGCTGGTACCAACATTTATTAAAGATCAAATCTGATCCAGGCAGTGTGATCCACCCTGATGACCCTGATGTGATGGATGGGATGCAGCTCTGTAAAATCCTTGTTCTCTGCAGTAACAAGTGAACTCTGATTCACACACTGATTTAGCAGAAACCTGTGGATGCGTTGCTACATGCTGTGTATGGACGAACCCTGCACCTACAATGTGTGAGCATTTAAGACTCACGGTTAATGGTGGAGACTTGAAACAATTTAGAAATGATCAGATGAGTCAAAAAGGGAACGTCATCTATCTGTCTATCTACCTATATATCCGTCCGTCCATCCATCCATCTATCTATCTATCTATCTATCTATCTATCTATCTATCTGTCTGTCCGTCCGTCCATCTGTCCATCAATCGATGCATCTATCTATCTATCGATCTGTCTGTCTGTCTGTCTATCTATCTATCTATCTATCTATCTATCTATCTATCTATCTATCTATCTATCTATCTATCTATCTATCTTTCTCTCTCTCTATCTAGCTATCTGTCTGTTTGTCAGTCTGTCCATCCATTGATGCATCTATCTATCTATTTATCTATCTATCTATCTATCTATCTATCTATCTATCTATCTATCTATCTATCTGTCTGTCTGTCTGTCTGTCTGTCTAGCTATCTGTCTGTCAGTCCGTCCATCCATCGATGCATCTATCTATCTATCCATCTATCAATGAGCTGAGTTGACTATTAGATTTAATCATGCAGCTGATGCTTATTGTAGTGTTTAGTTTAGATTGTTTGGCATGAAATCATACATAATATAATAGTTCAGTGATAACAAAGGAACGTTCACCACATGTCCATAAGTCCAGAGTTCAATATATCTTTATTCAAAGCTCTAGTAACTATGTTTACCTGCCTGTGATGTGGTGCTGAGCATGTAGTTTACAGCAGGTTTATCAGAGAGGGACATCTGCCGCCTGCTGCACTGGAAAAGAACTGTGAGATGATTTTTTTTTTTTTTTTTATCATCGGAGACAACACCCTTTAAATACCCAGCCAGCACCTGATGAGAGACCTTGTGCTGGGATCAGACGGGACAGACAGCCACAAGCTCCTGAACATCAGCCCCCACGCTGGAGCAGCAGAAGTGTTGACAGGTGAAGGACAGGGTGAGAGTCGCACCTGAATAACATGTCAGTCTGGAGGAATAGCCTATAAGGAGAAGCTGAGAGAGGAGAGGGGCTGGGACAAAGGGGCTGCTCCCAGGTGAAGGGTGAAGGGATCATGTTTTTGGGCGACGGGACAGGGCATCAGGCGTAATGCACTCTGAGCTTGAGTGAAGGGAGAGAGCCTGTCTAGTCTGACGGGAGCTGAGGTGCTTTGCTCTGCAGATTGAGGTTCCTGTAATCTGTTCAGACGATGCGTGGCTGCTCTGCCCCCTGTGGCCAGTACCTCAGGGGAGATGTGTGCACGACAAACGTTAAGGGGCTCTGGAGGCTTAGAAAATGGTCACCTAGTAGCATGTTCTGAGGAGCGTGTGAACATGAATTTCCAAAAAGAAAAAAAAACAGGATTACCCTCAGATGCTGACCATTCATCCCTTCATCCCTTTGAGACATCTGTTATCTAAATCACTTCACCTTTAAGGGTCACAGGGGCTGCATGGAGCCAAAAGATGCTGAACATCATTAAATATCATGAGGGTGAGAGGAATATAATCCTTTACATTTACATAATGATGCAGTTGTGAGATGATTATCAGTTCTTCATCTTTACTTAAGCAATCACTTTATAATCAATTTTATTCACATATTAATTCACTTACTTGTGTTTGTGAGGCACATCCCATGGCTTTCCTCCACATACACTGCACACGACCACCTGTTATCACTGGTTCCATACTTACTGTAACGTGATAACAAGCCGAACCATTTTAATAAAACCTGAGAAACACCATCCACTAAACAAAGCCAGGTGGAGTGAAGCACCAGGAACATCTAACAGAATGTATTTAACCCTAACCCTTTTTTTGGCCATAATGCTGCTTCTAAGCCCAAGACTGAATTTCAAAATTGAAGGGATAAGTCACTGAAAAATGAAAATTCACTTATCATCTATTCTTTCGAAGGTCCTCTGGACACTTGGATGACACAACAGGAGCAGTATTAAGGCATTTTGTGTTTCTTTTCTGTAGTTTTCCTTTTATATTTGAAGGAGTCGCCATTTATTTCAATTGTATTAGATTTGGCTGCATCACTGTTTACCCCTGAGTATCCAAAAGTGTTTTGTGGACTCAAACACTTCACACACCCCTCCATCGGGATAGTGGTGAGTAGATAATGAGTACATTTTCATTTTTCGGTGAACTATCCCTTTAAGATTAAACCTCACTATCCTTTTTTTTTACACATTCTAAATGAGTTGGTCCAGATTCATCTATCTATCTGATCTACCCTCACTTTCTTGTTTTAATTACACTCTGGCTTTAACAGTGCATCATTGTCAGGGTGGGGGAACGGATTTTAAGTACAGACTCCTCTAAAAGCACAAACTATAAATAGCATCAATTCAGTTTTGAATATTTTGTTGTGTAAGGGATGTTTTGCACGACTGGTCACGTGATGGTGAGAAGCAACTGACAGCTAAGGAAATAGCTATGGAGTGTTGAGTTGAGATTATTTTGTCATTGCAGAATCAAGTATTAAAAGCACAAACTAACCTCAGCTAATTTTACATAACCGTTAGTGTGTTTGTGTAAATGCACATCAAATAACAAAGTGTCAAACAACATCAGAAAGTGAGACGACACAAGACAAGGCTCTTTTTACAGTTTATTGTATATATATATATTTATATATATATATATATATAAAACTACAAAAGTAAGACTGTTTTAAATTCACAGACAGCTGTCCATTTATCTCATATATACATGTATATATATCAGGATTCAAATGTGGACTGTACATATACCAATGTGTATGCAGTCGACATTTAGATGCCAATACAGTGATCAGCTGATAGTTTCTCTCTCTGTGTTCTATTGCATAGAAAAAGGCACAGCTCTGAGGTCTGTGTAAAATACAGCCTTCGTATAGAGTCAGCCTCGACCGTGCTCAGTCTTCCCCCGGCTGACTCAACAGGTTCGGTAACAAACACTGATCAAAAAAGTCTCAGGAGCTCGAATGTTGTTCATACTATGTACATTACTTTTGGCATTGAAGCGTCTATGACAGGCTTTGGAGTCTTGACATCTGAAGGTTGGAGACGGGTTTTTGAGTATTGCTGCATTAACTGTTCGCCTTCAACTGGAAAAACTGATTAACAAAAAAAAGACGAGTACAAAAAGGTGTAAAAAGTTGTGGCTGCCGACCCACAAAAAAAAAATCAATAACGTAGCAACAAACAAACAAATAAACAAGATAATATAACTACCGATGTATATAAAAAAAATGGCTTCCACCCATAATTCCACACTCAGATACATTCCTATCTGAAGTACATTCCTACCACACATTCTGTACACGCATTTACAATCCAAATGTTCACTTCACATCCAAAATAAATATATTTACACAAAAAAGAAAAAAAAAACTATATGAATAAATAACTTCATTGACAAAAAAAAAAAAAAAAACAAGCACTCCAAAATTCAAACATAGTGAAAGAAACAAGACACAGTCGTCTATACACAACATGAGTTGGTGCTGCTGTCTGCTCGGCTCACACACTCTGAATTCAGTTCATTGCAGGTCATACACATACGAGCTGAGGTCAAGTGTCAATAGTCTGGGAACTCATGAACCAATGATTCTCCACTGTTTGAGTTTTAAAGCCTCAGTGCTGTTGGCTGCCACAGGAAGATGAGTCAGGCTGTAATGCAGATAACACATTCTGTCCCATTAACAACTACTGAGTCCCACCAGCTGGGACCTCTGCTAGAAATACCATTATCAGACCGTTTTACACCATGGAAAGGCTGTGCTGAGAGACACAGAGGCGTTGAGGGTTTCTTGTGTTTAATAGTTACTTAATATTTTGTGACGTAAAATAAAAAGCTGTTGGTGAGAAACCCTGCTTTTCAGGACCATGTGTTGTGTCAGTCTAAGGTGTATCTGTCTTATATTGCTGTGAATATCCAAACAAATGTAGATGCAATGTGCACATTAAAGCTGCATTCATTAATATGTTTATATTCATAGAAAAACTATAATGCATGATGTGCAAGATGTTGTTTACAGTAATAAACTCGCACAACTTTCAGTTTCGCTTCATTAGAAGGAACATTCAGTTACTTTTAGCTCATCGCTCTGGGAGTTGCTTTTATTGAAAAAGCTCTGATAAACTATCTAAAAGCAACCACTTGCAGAGAAATCTAGAGATTAGCGGGTGGGCATAGAGGAGCATTCATGTACCAGCTAGTGTTTCCTTCGGGCGTTCATGGAGACCACAAAGGAGCAAAAAGGAAAGTAAGTTACCAGGTGGCAAGAGACATGGGAATAAATTAACATTAATGTGTATTAGTTAACAAGCAATATATCGTAACACAAGTGGTAATACATTAAGAAATGGCACAAAAATATCAATGAATGCAGCTTTGAAAAGACCCTGCTTTGCACAAATATTCAGCCAACAGCTGAAATGCATTGAACATGAATGACGACTGATCCTAGAATAAAAGAATCCCAGGGTAAATTTAGAGCCTTAAAATCTGATTGCACTGCTTAATTACTGTACAAGAGAGGAGCTGCTAAGTCATTGCTTCTGTCTTTTTTTAATATTGTATTCTTTTTGTTTTGTTGTAGAAACTTTGGAATACAATTTGAAGATGGTTAAAATCTGAAGTACCTCGTGGTTCCGCAACTGCTTTGAAAAAATGTTTACATCTGCAGATAGCAAACGCTTGTGTCCACTTCACGCCTTTTCTTACAGTCAACATACAGCTGTGTTCGCCCATTTCAGAATGGGTTGCTTGTAAATTATGCCTGTTGTCCAATCTGATAAATTTAGAATTGCATGCCTTTGATTGGAAACAGCATTGATGGAGGAGAAACTAGAGGTGGCTGTGGCACAGAAAACAGCAGGCGTGGATTCAAGTTGGTGCTGTGCTTAACATTTCAGGTGAGTTGATTTCATTTATTTTAACTGTACAAATGGTATCGCTTGCATAAAGTTAGTCTTTTCTGATTCGTCTCCCTATGCCAAGTATATTATTCAAAAGCAGCCTTTCATCCTCTATAGGAGCCAGAGCAGGTCCCCTCTGCCTGTAGCTTATACATTTAAATATCATGCATAGATCTGTGAGTTTACTTCACAACAAAATCTGTTATACCTAAGACAGGTGATTTGATGGTTGCCTAGCAACAGTAGAAAAAAAAAAAAAAAGTCCTGCATTGCTCTATTTTTTTGAAAGTGTTGGCTTCCACGGAAGAAAAAAAGGCAGCGCGGCATCTGATCGGGCCTTGGGTGACACAGCAGTTCTCAGCCTTTTGTCCCTGCCCCACAAGCACCTCCATGCATTTTTATCCAGTAAGCATCACAGCCAATATCCACATGTGTGACTCGAGTAAGGAAATGTGTGTGAAAAGGAGTTTCAGTTTTAACCGATAGCATTCCCAAGAAAAGGCTCAATCGTGGACACAGCATTTGACTAGTACAGAATTTATACCTAATATAGATACTTTAAGATTCTAATGAGACCATTATCTGCGATGCTGGACTTTGCAATCACATTTAGTCATTTAGTTCTAAATATCATGCATAAGGCTGTGTGCAGGGGAGGTTGCGTTTAGAGTCTTTTGCATGGTTGCAGATTGAGTTTCCTACCTCAGTGGAAATACACATTCAAATTATTTACGAGATGGATTTAGCCCTCCTGTTATCGTATGTGTTTAAATCATCAATGAGCTCTGTGGTCAGCCTCAGCACTGTGGTGCACGATGTACAGAG
Source organism: Paralichthys olivaceus (assembly GCF_024713975.1). Lineage (NCBI taxonomy): Eukaryota > Metazoa > Chordata > Actinopteri > Pleuronectiformes > Paralichthyidae > Paralichthys > Paralichthys olivaceus. Next base: position 4,525,844 of record NC_091106.1, read on the forward strand.
GAGCTCTGAGATTTGGCATTTAGAGCTCCCATTCTTGACATAGGTAAACATACTCTGCATATACAGCGTGTGTGTAATACTGTATGCTGTGCTGTAATTTGTCTGTCACTCATGATGCTAATTCCATGTGACCCAAACCAGAAATAAGACATTTTCCACAAAAATATCAACTTTCTTTGTGTGATTCTAAGAAATTCCACGGAGTCACTCTGGAGCCACAGTGACTTCCCCTGCAATCTGTGCTCGTTGTTTTGGGTCCAGATTGAACATGTGTTAAGAGCCCACAGTGTGTGCTTAGGTTCCACTTTTCAGGTCATCTACATGTGACTGGGAGGGAAGAGTCGGTGCTGGCGCTGCTCCGCTTCCCATGTAAACACATCCAGCTTTCCTGTGGGTGTAGCTCATTTGAATTCTGCTGTAACTGAAGCATGATAACTAACCCATATGCCCGAGCTCATGTAAAATAGCATCCAGCACAGTTATGTGTCTGCCAATAAAAAAAAAAAGTCCTGAACTGAATTCATAGACAAGATGTGTACAAGAACAGACATCTCCTTCAACCAACAGTTTAACAAACAACTAGGCAATGTTTTTAAGAGCTAATCCCAAAGCGTAATTATAAAGCTGAGCTAATATGTAATGTAGCACACTGGTAAAACAATGTCTTTCTCGTAAAACCTTTTTTATGCTTGCTTAACAAATAAAACAAAGCATCTACAATAAGATAAAGATTAAATAATTATTATTTGATCATGAGAAATTACCCTCCATAATTATAGTTCTAATACAATACAATAATTTAAAAAAAACAACATCGACGAGTGACCTCGCTAGGCTGTTGAAGTGAAAAGACTAGAAAAGAAAAAAATACTGTAAAAAACAGGAATTGAATAAGTGGTCATTTTGAAAGGCACTCATCTGCTAAAAGCCATGGATTCAGTGTGTGTGTGTGTTCACTTGTATTTCTTTACCTGTGAGAAGTAAAAGTCCTCACAAGGATATAATGACTGCAGAGTCCTCGAGAATGAGGACAATGTGACAGTCCTCTATATTTTGTCTATTTACAGTTACTCTGTGGGGTTAAGGCTTAGGTTCAGGTTAAAGACTGGAACTAGGACTAGGTTGAAATTATAGTTAGGGAATGAAAGGAGTCAATGGAGGTCCTCACAAGTATAGAAATACAAACGTATTTGTGTCTTTGTTTCCCAGTTACTTCATTTCCATATTTGGAAAGGCGAGCACAGTGCATGCACAGTGTTGTGTAGTAGTAGTAGTTGTCAAAGTAGTACGAATTGACATCACCATCGATGTTTACAATTACCGATCTTTGAACAAAGTTTAAAAACAAACAAACATATAAAACGACCCCCAAAGCGATCCCAACTTTTCATTCCAGTCTGTTCTCCAGATCAAACTTCTTGGTTTCTGACGTGTTGGTGTCCGTGAGTCACGACCCCACCAACACCTCCATGATGTGGTCCAGTTCTGTCAGATCAATTTTAAAAGGCTGATTGGCTGAAACCTGCGGGGCGGAGCCGCTGTATGGTGACGCAAGCGATTTGAGGAGGTCGTCTGTCGTCACCACTGGTGACAGTTTGGCAAGGCCCCCACTTGCCGCCACGCCTACAGCCCCCGTTGTTGTACAGGGGTCAAAGTCATACATGGACGTGTCAATGTCGGCAAACAGGACATCGTCCAGCGCCAAGTCTGAGAGAAACCCCGAGGGTGAGGCAGAGGAAGGAGGTGAGGAGGGACATGAGGAAATGTCTACTAAGCCACCAGGGGGCAGTGTGGGCAGAGTGTCCATTGGCCGGAGCTCGGTGCAGCGAGCTTCAGCTAGCAAGACGCTAGCTGCCTCTGGTTTAGAGCCCATGGTCCTGCAGTCTCTGAGTTGGGAAAGGGGTGCTAACTGGGAGGGCCGGGTGAGTGGCGTGGGAGCTGGGGAGGTAGTCACGGTCATAGTATTAGCTGCTGCTGTCCTTGTTATGGCTGTGGGAGGACCCAACTCTATGTCACCCAGCGTGGAGGGGAAACTGTCACTGGACGGGGGAGGCACAGGGATCCTGGGGGACACCTGGCTCAGAAGTGCCAAAGGTAATGTGGGAGACTGCGCTGGGGGAGGCGACAGAGGAGGAGTGGGTGGGGATGGAGCACAAAAGGTTGAATCTCCTCCATCCTCCTCCAGTAACGAGGCTGGAGTGAGGCAGGCTTCCAGAGGGGCAAGGCAGGCCTCTGCACGGCTGGGACATGCTTGGGATGCCTGGCAGTTGGGAGGCACCATTGGGTGGGGTGAAGGCGGTGGAGCGATCGCCGGCATCAACAACGCAGACGGCTGGGATACCTGTGCTGCTGCTGTTGCTGATAAAACCCCAAAGGAGGGCGGCGCCTCACGGAAGCCCTCATCCATGGGGTCATCGGGTGGTGGCGACGGTGGCAGGAGTAGCGGCCGCAGTGAGCCCTCCTGCTTGAGTTCATCCTGGATGCGTCGCAACATGTTGTTGATGAGGACACGGCGCTCCAGGCTGGGCTCGCCAAGCGGCCGCTGGCTGTAAAGCTTCATCAGCGAGATGTTGAAGATGGTCTGGCGCTGCAGGGTGTAGGAAACCTTAGACAGGCCCTCTGGGCCGAGGCTTAGTCCCCCTCCCGCCACCGCCGCCTCCAGCGTTTTGCCTTCCAGCCCCTCTTCATCCTCGTCCAGCTTCCGCTTCGCACCTTTACCGAACATATATCTGGAAGAAAGACAGGAGACAAGAGTTGATTTATCGCTGGACTTAAGAAATTCAGAAAAAAAACTGATTCAACTAATTCATTCAGTGACTGATTCAACCCCCCTCCACTGGACTTTCTCATGACTTCCTGTGACAAATTCAAAGTTCTTCTTCCTTGCTGGATTGTTAATTATGTAATTTCTATGTCAGTGAAATGTGTGATGCTCACTAAAGCTCAAAATTCTGATTATCCATTCCTGACTTTTGACCTTTTGGTGTGTTGATCAAATCAAGAGTACAGCTGGATGTCAGCATTAGATGATCAGTGTCATCTCACTGAACCACAGAGACCGTTTATTCACCAGAGAAGTTTTCAGACTGAAACCCAGTAGTAGCTTAACCGTGGTGATTCAAGAAGCTGCTTTAAAGCAACAAGCTGACTGCAACAAGGGATTTACAAAAACATACATTGAAACCAAGAGCAGCTGCATTGGGAACCTTGCCACCACATAGTGAACCTCAGCACACACAAACACACACACACAGACACACACACACCAAGTTATGTAATAGTAGCGTTCCCTGCTGTACCACAGGATCATAGTCCAGATTTAAAGCCCAGCCCCCTCCACCTCCCCTGCCATATTGGAATAGCACATTGCGTTACAGGGTGAGGGGGTGGGGCAGGGCGGTGGGGGGTATACTGTGTATGTGTGTGTGTGGCGGGGGGGGGGGGGGGGTCTCGGTTATTCCCTTAGAATATATGAATATATTCCCATAGTGAAATAATATATGCCTCTACAGATCAAACTATCTGATGGTGAAGAAAGAAAGAGAGAGAGAGAGAGAGAGAGAGAGAGAGAGAAAGAAAGAAAGAAAGAAGGCATCGCTGCAGTGTGTTTGACTCTAATCCAGGCTGACAGGCTCATGCAGCCAGTTGCTGTCTACACACACACACACACACACAAAAACACACACACACAGACACACACACCGCGCATGCCTCTCCTCATACACACACACACACACACACACACAGGAAGTGTGAGCTGCAGGCCCAGTCACCACGACTGGTTGGTTGCCATGACAAACAGAGTCAGCTGGGAATTCACCCAAAGAGATGACAAAGAATGGGATGGGGGAGAAGAGGAGGAGGAAGAGGGAGGGACAAGGGGAGGGGGGGGGGCAGGAAGGAAGAGGAGGAAGAAGAGGAGGAGAAGTGAGAGGAGGAAGTGAAGGACTAGGTGAGAGATTGGTGTGGAAGAAGCGGGAGGTGAATGAGCAACACTCACTCCTCTCTCAAATAAAACTACTGCTGCGCTGCCTATGAGCAAGGCACTGAACCCCAACTGCTCTATAACCAAAAGTTTTTGAATTAGCTCATATGTGGTGCCGGTCTGTTGGATCATTCAATGTACATACAGAGTTTCATAGTAAGATTTTGTTGTCATTGGCCGTTTGTATTGAACATTTGGTTTTCTTTACCTTGGGCAACTAGGAGTGCAACATTATTACATGTTAAAACATTTGCTAAAACACTGTCACTCAGAGTCCTCACTGTCCAAGGCACTGGTTATAAACTGTTGATTGTTGATTCAACTTTTCAGTGTGACTGTCTCTAGTATTTTAAGGTACTGTGAATGTTCAACAAACTATCTTATTGAGTCAAGTCAGTTATATTTCGATTCAAACAACTGTCATTTGTTCATCTCTTCTCTATAATGAATAAAGCATTAGTTGCTAAGCTATGCTCTGCTACGTAAACCACCTCCTGGCCTTATATTCCATTCATAGCTAACACACAGATATACAGTAAGAGACTGGTCATGACTTTCAAACCTATCTCTAAACAAGACAGCAAATAATATAATAATAAGTTCCCCATACATTTTGAACTATTCCTTTAACTTTATCAATCAGACTCATTCATTAAATTTCAATTTTATGAGTGATGTTGAGACCTAGCAAAATAAAAGCTGCAATTGACATCAACAGTGTGACAGCTGCCATGACAGAAAAGACTAAAATATTTTATGCTACAACTATATTAGCATCAGAGCACTATAAAGAGTTTTATATTGGTATTGACATATGCTGGTCATTAAGACAGAAGAAGAGATTCCAGTACAGAAGTGTGGATGATTTTTTGGAAAAACTGTTTAATTTTAAAATGTCCTTCTCATGTTATATGAAACACAAAGCGATCCTTGGTAGTAATGTTTTCATGTCAAGAAAATGTAAACTAAAATATTTCAAGGGGAAAAAATCCATCTTTCTTATGAACAACAATTCCAAGTTTAGAATACGTTACAAAATATTTTACATATATATTTTATATTGTTACAGTTTCTATATGTTCCTATGTCTGTTCTTTGTTATTAATCTCATTTGCTGTGTTTTAGTATGTTTTTGTTTGTGTTATTTGTCCCTGCCTGTATTTATATTTGAACCTTTTCTTACTTCATAGCTGCCAATCTTAACCAGGACTCCCTGGCAGAAGACATATTATATCTTAATAGTTAAATATAGGATGAATAACATTAAACATTATTAATTCCGCAACTTATACATGTTGAGGAATAAGCCCATAAAGCTCCCTTTGTGCTGTCCCTGGTTTAAAAAGAGGTTTTCTTTACTGCATTACAAAAATCAACACATGTTAACTTTACCAATTGATGGATACTTCAACTGCAATAAGAATAAAGCAAATACAAAATAATATATAGAAAATGTTTATTTATCATAGGAGGTGTATATTAAAAAAATGTTTTTATACTGTTTTACACAGCATGTAGATCATTACTTCCTGCTTCTGTGGGAATTTAAGATGGCTTTTGTGATGTTTTCAGGTGAGTATTTAGCTCAAAGTAGAACAACAATTGAAACCCCAAAAAGGTTTTGTACAAAACAGCATAAATTCTGAATATTTAGTGTTTGTTTCATGCTGACGTTTGGAGTTGTGAGTTCAGGCTGGACACACATGAAGAAAAAGGACATGGGTGCATGTCTTAATAAGAGAATCCTGGCACCAGTTACCTGAATTATTCATCATTTTTTTCTCCGTCATTTTCATAACCAAAGAAGAGATGGCAGCTATGCCTGTGTTGTCTGATTGAGAGCTGAGCTCTGGGAGGTGCAGAGCAGAAACACCTCAGTGCTAAATGTGAGCTACAGAGAACCAGAAAAATTTTTAAACCCATAGTAGAAGCACTAAAGAGGCTCCAGACTTTTAGCACTTCTTTGGTGCTAAGAAACTTGATTAAATATTCATTTACATGTATGTTAATTTAAATAATGGTGATGTTTCATTGCAGCAGTGTATGGCACTTCTAGGAAAATGGCGTTACAGAGAGAAACAGAGAGAATCAAAGAGTGAGCAACAGAGTTAGTTTCAAAGCAGTTTGCGGGTGTGTGATTGAGAGCTGAAGCAGCTGCACATGTCTGACTCACTGACTCATGGCAGTGTGTTTAGTATCACACACACGCACACACACGCACGCACACAGAAACACACTCACACACACACACGCACACAAAACACACTCAGACACACACAGAGCGGGGCTAACCGGGCTAACATACCAGAGGTGCCCCACCCCTTACATTCCACTTCATTATCCTCCTCTTCCCTTTCCTTCTCCTCCACCTCTTCTCCTCTTCGCTCACACTTTTCTCTTTTCCATCTTTTCTTTTTCATCCTCCCTCCGGTCTTAGGCTCTCACCCTCCCGCCTCCTTCCACTGACTGTCAAAGTTCACAGGCCCAGAGCCGTCCTACACCATATGAGCCATGTCTAGAGATGATCACACCAGGAGAAGAAAAAGTCAAAGTAAGAATAATAAATGAGTCAAGCCGATAACGCAGAGCGGCGAAGGAGGACCCTGTTCCAAAATGGAGCCACAGTCATCACAGTCGTCACTCAAGGTCACTGTGACTTAACACGCTGTTGTCAACTGTCTCGCAAAGTAGTGTCTTAAAATGACCTTTTTCCAAGGTTTTCCTTGAGCTTTATTTTGGAAAAAGCCTCTTGAGACCTTCAAACGAAAAAGCAAACAAATATAACCAGAAACCAACCAACCTGCAGTTTTTGAAGGTCAGTGCTGATACTGATATTTTTGGACTGAAGTTATAGATCTTTTTTCCTCCCAATCGTCATTACCTTCAAATGTTGGCAAGCATGATGAGTATTCAGTGCATACAATAGAGACTAGTACTCATCAATCAATGAATCAAATCAACCTGCATCATATCAGAGGCTGAAAGCTCAAACTGAAAAAGGTTTTACTTTAACAAAAGTTCATTATTGACCTTTAATTTTCTTCAACTGTGTCATGATAATTAAGACATTTAGTTAAATGTTTTTTGCAGAATTTTGGTCTTTCTTCTCTCATCATAGAATTAATCTTGCAAAAACAGAAAACAAAAAAATAACAAACTCTGAAATGTTTCTACAACCACAAAGCCTGTCTCATTGTCTCATGTAACTGATGAGAATTAACAACAATTGGGAACAACAAAATACAATCAAACAGCATCATAAACTGAAGAGTCAACTTATTTAGATGAGATTACAGAAAAATATGGGATGTGGGCCTTGGTGGTAAAATACTAATTTAAGAGAGAAAAGAGAAATGGAACGTAAAGAAAAAGTAGTTACTTTAAACATATGTTAAAGGTACAGTGTGTAGAATTTAGTGATATCTAGTGTTGAAGCTGCATGTTGCAGCTGAACACCCCTCACCTCACCCTCTCCTTCCAAACATGAAAAAGAGACTGTGGTAGCCTTTAACTGTCATAAAAACTCAAAAGGTGTTTAGTTTGTCCAGTCTGGACTAATGTAAAAAACATGGCGGCCTCCATAGAGAGGGTCCCCTACATGTAAATATAAAGTATTTAAATATAAAGGACCTTTTCTGGGGTAAAGAAAACTACAATTCATACAATTTAGATGAAATGAACTAGTGAAAACCTCATGAGGATTATTCTTCATTCAATTTCTGCCAATAGTTCCCTTTCACCTAAATCTTACACACTGGACCTTTAAGGACTGAAAGGTATAAATCTAATCACCAACAGATGGTGTCAAACATAAAAACACAAATGTTTTACACATTTACAGGAGAGTTCAGGTGTGTGTGCATGTACTGTATGTACTGTATGTGTGCGTTTGCCTGCCAACTGTACCTGCAACCACACTTCAGACATGTGGGCTGAGCATATTACTCCAGGAGCTGCCTGTAGTGAGCGTGTGTGTGTGAGCGTGAGCGTCTGTGTGTGTGTGTTGTACAATAGTGCAGTGCTAGTGGATGGACTCTGCAGTGATATTATGATCCTGTAACCGGATACGCTGGTTTCCATGCCTGAACTGCACATCCACCCCTCCCCCTCACCTCTACATCGGGCTATTTCAGGTTCTCTGGATGCACAAAGTGTGGACACACACTACGCACTGCACTGCTGCAGGCAGGCAAACCCAACACTGTGTCGTACGCTTAGTTCAGCATTCACATGTGCATGAAGGCGTACAGCGGGCCGACTCGCCGCTCACAGTCATGACTGGACCTCCGCTGTCCCTCGTCACTGTAATGCATCCAGTCCTGCACATGAGGACAACATTGCCACAGTCACTCTGTGTGTGTGTGTGTGTGTGTGTGTGTGTGTGTGTGTGTGTGTGTGTGTGTTACACACATACATAATGTAGAACTAGTAAACACATTCCAGACAAACCCAGAGGAAGAAATGAGTTGTAGTGTTTGCCTGATCAGATCCACTACAGTAAATATCAGCTACGCTTCCACATACAACTTCAGCTACAGTAACATTATGATGATAGTTATGTCTACTGTTTCTACCACAGCTATTTGTACTACAGCTCTACTAATAGAAGTGACGCAACTATTGTATGATATTTAAAGAACTTTCAGATATTCATCAGAAGTACCACAACCAGATTTAATCATCAAGAATCACCATCATCACCTCACCAGTAGTTCTTTCACTGAAGAAATCGTCATCTCGCTCTTTTGCAAGCGCAGGAAAATACAGGGTATGTGCCTTTTCCAAACAGCTGCACGTCCCATTGTGTGTCTATGGTGCTCAAAAGCCTGAAACCTGGACATCACACCATGAAACTGTTCAAGATGGATCAATCGAACAAATCAGAAGTGATTTATGTGGTTTGAAATAGGACATTCTGTTAGGAGACCTGGTGATGGTGAATATCTGGTGATGGTGAATAAGTTAAATTCATTTGTGGCTTCAAGCACTTTTGCAGCCAAAGTTTAAAAGTAAAATTAAAACAAAACTACATCATAGTTTAGATTACTATTAGTGGTAACTGCATATATTGTGATATACCCCAGTTATTAGCTGAAACCCTTTATAATGAACCCAAACAGTCTCATTTATCTTGAAAACACTTTTATTTAGATTTCGTGGAAATAAACAAGTTTTTATGTAACAACAGAGGATGAGGGATGGTAGAGTGTCCAAACCAAAATAAATAAGCCAATCATGTGGCAGGAAACAAGAGTGTGTGTACTACAAATGTGTGTGTGTGTGTGTGTGTGCGTACATGTGCGTGTTTGTTTTCCCTCGGAGTGATCATAAACGCTCACATGACAAAGTCAGTTGGTCACAGACAGGCAATTCACTACGATCTCTTACATAATAACAGGACTGGTTACAAAACACTACAGTTCCTACTGCGTAACACGTAGTATCCCATTAATAACCGGTCACAGGCGTGAGAGACCAAGCCCAGGTTGGATTCAAAGACGTAAAAAGAAACTGAAGGGCATCATGGATCCTGGAGAAGTTTGTTCCTTAGGTTTGATGAATCATAAATCATCATAATTCATTTTTAAAGAGCAATCCTCCCTTTTCTTGATGGGGGAGACGTAGTACACTCTAATTATGAGCAATGTGAGAGTAATTGAGGGCAGAGGTCAGGAATGAGGAAACAGAGTTACTGACATGTAAACCCTTCTTTCCTGACTTGTTGAAACTACACTCAGTTGCCAGTTTGTTCAGAACATATAGTTATGTGGGGGTTGTAGTTACAAATATTTAGTTGAACCTCATCAACACAATTAGAAAAACCTCTCAGTGCTGTTATTTAGCTAGGGGAAAATGGCGAATGTATGCTCAAACAAGCGTCACATTTCTGTACAGCAAACACTATGAGTCAATCATAACAGAGCGAGGTGACAGGTGCTCGCACTCTAATGACTTGTTCTTTGGAATGAAAGGTGCTGTTACTTAAAGGCACAGCCCAAAAAAAGGTAACACCATGTCTCGCTTTAACTCAGGATGACACACACGGGCATCCTACATCTCTCTCTCTCTCTCTCTCTCTCACACACACACACACACACACACACACACACACACACACACACTTAAATCTATAAATAAAATGCAGAAGAAGCGAGCAGAATTAGGTCAGCAGACGTGTCCACATGCAGGTGAGTTTTCCACTCTCTCCACCGAGCCTCTTCAGTTAGAAAACCCAGTCTGACACTTCTGGTGACAGAGCTACGGGAATCCACAGCCTCAATATATCCGGTGTACACAGTCATACCCATCTTATTACTGCAGGATCTGCCTTATTACTGCAGCATGTACAGTACCAACAGCAGCATCGGCCTTATTACCACAGTGCCCATCTTGTACGGCAGCACCGGCTCCAGTGCTGCAAGTGTCATCGTTCTTACTGCAGGCAGGTCCCTTATTACTTAAGTATAATCCTTATCATTGCAGTACACGCCTGGTTACTGCCGGTGAAGCCATGCGGCTGCACTAGGAGCTTTATCCAGGTATTCAGAAACTGAAGGTATGCAGTACACTGTATAGGAACTTGCCACAGCCATCAGAACCCGCTTACAAGCCTGCAGCTGTCCCCTCTCCCATACTTTCCAATACATCTTCATATCAGGGCAGACTAACAAACATAAAGATAATGTGTGTGTGTGTTTAAAATGTTTTAGTTGTAGTGTGTCCAAATTCTAAAATGTTCCTCCCAGATCAATGTTGATTCATTGAGTCTGAACCTAATAGCTACGAGCTAGAAATATTTTGAATAATCAAGGGCAGCATCATAAAACTAAAAGGCAGAATGTTGTTTCCATTTTGACATATATGTATATTAATATTGACTATTTGCACTACCTTTTATTTTACCTCGTAAAGTATCTATCTCGCTATCTAGCTATCTCTCTATCTATCTATCTATCTCTCTCTCTCTCTCTCTCTCTCTATCTATCTATCTTTAGAGTACTAAAACTAATTGCTATGTCTCTTATTGGAAATGTCTCCTGGACACCTGAGGGGTTCCCCACTCAGCACAAACTAGGCTCTCACCCACCCTCCCCCCCACCACCACTGTGGTTATCTGCTGATCTCCCGTGGAGGCCCAGTTGTGTAACTCTGCATCACATCTGTCTATTATGCTGGGTGCTCTGCCCTGGCTCCTGTTCGGCGGGTGCTGGTCCAGACGGGACCTCTGGGGTGACCTGCGAGCAGCTTGTGGGTGACAGCACAGAGTTGGGGGGGGGTGGGTGCTGTGTTTGTGGTGCATGTTATGAAACAGAGCCGCCCCCCCCCACCCCCTCCACTCACCACAATAGCTGAGATGGTCCCAAACACTGGGGGACCAAGTCACTTAACACCCCTCTGCAGGATCTAGTTCATGTTTAAGAAAAATGATAATTCAATTAATACAATACACTATGTGTCCTTGCAAATGTGCATTGATGCAAATATGACGTCCCTGTTCTGTTGACACATGGCCCTGTGTTCAGATATGTAGCCTCCACCACAACATCTGGTCTCACACTGACTCTCAGTGAAAAGTGCATGGAGGAGGATTTCAACACATTTCGATCATTTGATGTCATTTGGAAATCACTTGTTAAAGGTGGAAGAGCTTCAGTGGTGCAGCGATAAGAAGATCCACTGGGGAGAAACAGCGTGCACCAGAGGCTGCGAGTGTTTCAGCGGGACTCTCCGTGTATTTGGGGGTTTTAAAAAAAAAAAAAAAAAAGTTTATGGGACTGACTTTCCTCCGCGGCGGTGGAGTGGAAAGTGGCGGCCGCTGCCTCCGCTCTGAAGCCGGACTGAGTGTTCGGCAGGGCGGGACACAGGTCTGGATACGGGGGTGAATGGAGGAACCGCGAGTGACGGGAGATATTTAACATTTAACAGGCAAACTTTGTTCAGCCAGGACCCCGCTACAGCCCAGCAGCACGGAGACGCCAGCCCTCCGCCGCGTCTATAATTCATTACAAACACTGGCCCCCGTCCTTTGACGCGTCCGCTCCGTTCGTCTGTGTCTGCTTCGAGAAAAAGGTGGAAGCGTCGTCTTACCGTGTGCAGGTGGGCCGGAGGGAGGGAGAGAAACATGGAGGGCGATTTAAAGTCCTGTCAGCTGCAGAAACACGGGCCGTCCGAGCTGCCGGAGACTCTGACACACAATGGCGCTGACAGGAGGAGGAAGCTGCTGCGCTCCTCACAGGACCGCTGCTGCCTTCACGGACCGCCGGACAACGCGCGCGCTGCACGTGCCCTGACATCCCGCAATCATAGACTGTGCATAAATTATGAATCTATAAATATTGGTATGAATTATATCAAGTTATTCAAATGCATGATTTTAAAAGTGATTTAATGCGAGAGTTATAAGAAAATTCACCCCACGTACAGTTGTACTGAAGGAAGGACATGTTGTGTCCGATATCACCCACTTACTAACTGAAGGCCAATTCATGCTTCTGCGTCCAAGCTACGCTGTAAACTGATGTGCACCGCCCTGAAGATGTAACGACGCGTCAAGGCCACACAGATCACGAGAGCTGTGATTGGTTGACTTGGTCCGACAGAATTGCCGCCACATTTGAATTGAGTGGAAGGAATGAACACGGACAACATCTTTCTTTGCTTCGTGGCAGTTCTTTAAGAAATAGTAATCGCTCTTCAACATCTATCAGCTCCAACCCTAACCCTAACAAAATGTTTGCCATTGGAAAATCCAACGATTTTTGTATTTGAATTTGTATGACAGGTCAGGCTGTTCCAGTTGCCCTCTCGCCTGTTGGCTCTCCACTGCAAGCACAATGCATAGTTACACAATACTATTCACAATGCATTGTGGAAATCAATGAAATAACTATATATGGATCTATATAGTGAAAAATGTGTGGCCATTACTGAGTAGATTTGCAGTTTTTTTGCACTTCTGCATTGGTTTGGAAAACCAGTCCTCAGCCCTGCAGATTTGATGTGATGCAGACTTTTGCTTGACATAATTATAATGTATGAAACAGGATAATGTCTGGTGAAATATTGCACTTAAGTAAATAAAAGCACGTTGCTTTGACCACTTCATAACTAAATCTTTTAATTTGTGCTTATATTTTAATTCTCTATCTCTGAGAAACTCTAAAGATGGCAGGCTACATTTGTCTCTCCCCTTAAGACTTGTGGTCAATTTTTGAAATAATATTTAACCTACAATTAATTAAATCAAACGTCAAATCTGCCAACACATTTGCTCAGTTATACTTCCATCGCAATGAATGACCGCAATATTACTGTCACTACAGGAACCATTTTGTCATGGAGATTTAAATTTCCAAGGGGCACGTGAACGTAGCAGGAGAAGCTGAAACCGAGCAGCTGCCCCGAGAAGTGGCGTCGTCCACTTTGCTCCGCCCACACACACACACACACACACACACACACACACACACACACACACACACACACACACACACACACACACACACACACACGTATTCTGTAACTCTCTCTTAAGTTAATTACATATTAACAACATTTTGAAAGTGGAGGTAATGTTCATGTTATTCTCTCACTAATACATTACGTTTTTTAGTGTCATGCTTTTAATTTTCAAGTATCTTACAGATCTTCAGTGTCTGACTGTGTTTTTACAGTTTCCTGACATGCCCTGAAAACTTCTTACTGCCACAGAGATGGTATGTGGTCACAGACAGAAATGGGTCTGTGGACTGTTGGTGCTGATCAGTAATGTCAGTCCTGCCCGGCAGCAGATGGCCGGGTGATGTCCAGTAGACTCAAACAAAACCCGGCAGAGTCTGCACACATGCAGACAAAAACCCCAGCGGAGCATCCCGGGGGCAGAAAATGGGCATCTTGGACCGTTTGTGCCCCCGATGCCCCCTGCTGCACACTCACCCAGTTGTGCACTGATACACTCACAGACACAATGCAAGGCTCCCCGTTTTTTCCCCGGACAGGCTGCCTCTTTGATCAACCTGCTGTCACAAATATTTCCATCTATTAAAGTCCAGTGGGTACAAGATTCAGTTGCTGGGACTGAATCTTTCAGTTTGTCCTTCTTTCAAGACCTTCACTGTGCACTTAAGCTGTCCACTGTAAAGCCTGATCACAACAGAAGGTGTCACAAAAAACCTCATCCATGCATCTTTGCAAATTATTCCAAATGTGTTACTGTTCTCCAACATCAATGGAGCCACGCTGTTGCTAGGGAGTTCATTCTGAACCTCCAACTGAATCCTACGGAACCTGAAAGGGTCACGGCAAGAGTTTTTTTTTACTTACCTTGCTTTTGCGTCCCAATATTTTACTTCTATTCTTTTGAGCCATATGAAATAGAGTGCAGCTCGGGCCACATTTTCTGTCTGAATCCGTCTGAGCCCAAGAGAAAACTAACCGAGCCTGACCTGATTCCGACAGTCATTCTCTGTGTTGTTGTCTGAACCTGACCCGATGCAGTTAAAGCTACGATTGGTAATCCTGGAAAAACTAACCAGAGCAGGCTCCACTTTGAAAAAGAACAACCGATTCATCACACACCTTGCCATCGTCCCTCTCACTGTAGCTACTTCCACAACACGTGAATGTGCACTGACTGACAACTGTTAGAAAATTACTATTCTGTGACTTTACTATGTTTATTGATGGATTTCAGAACCTGAAATGGATTTTTTAAAAATCAGATTAAAAGAATTCAAAAACAAATGATCAACACGACCATCAATGTAAGCTGCACTGAACATGTGTTACCCTGTCCCCTGACAGGCTATTGCATGTTTTCCCCTATTACAGCCAACGTGACTGACCCAAACCAGAATATCATTGCAAAACTTTTTTCTGAACCTGGTCCAGCCTTTCAGTTCCTGGTTTTGAGTCGGGTACTCTTAATATGTTGCTGATTTCCGTAAATTCCGACAGTATAGATCAGTTTATTACACTTAACTTTGAACTGGGCATAATGTTTGCTGATGTAGTATTACTGCTCAATATGCATAGTTATATAATCAGTGAAAGTAAACCGACTGAGAGGTCTCTCCAGAAAAACAGTGATCTAGTATTCTGAACCAGTCACTGTACCCAGGGCAACTGCACAATACAGAAGACTGCACACCTATAATGAAATACTAATGTTGCATGATGGGAATGGGAAACTATTGCAAAAGAATGGAAAAGTAATCCTCAAACAAAACTCGCTGTTACTCTTCCAGGACTCTATTATTTCTACTGACTTTACTGTTTAATTTACTGATGCGACCAGTCCTTAAGAAATCATTGGCTGAAAGTTGTAAGACACAAAAACTTCCATCACTGGACTGTATGGACATGTATGAGGTTTTTTAAGGTTAAACTGACTAAGCAGAGGAGACAGCAGAGCTTAAGAGAAACTGCTGCTCAAACAATAAAACCCAGGAATTGTATTCTTTGCAACAGGGATTCTCAAAATATCAGACATGAGACGTCAGCTGGACTACTCTGCTCAGAGGCGGGTTACAGTCTGGGGAACGGTAGCTCTGTGCGTGCGTGTGTATACGTAGCTTCTGTGGTGAATGGAGATCTGATTTTAGTGCTGTGTTCATCTCTCCGGCCTCTGAGTTGACTCACGAATGCCGAGCAGCAGAGGAGGGATGGCTCTAAATAAAGATTTCAGGTCAAAAACAGGAAATGGCTCAGTGAGCAGGGAGGGCAGGGCCATAGCAACACCAACTGGAGAGCTGCACCCACAACATCGCTCGTTCTCCCTCCCTCTCTGCCTCCCTCTATCTATCTTTATTTATTTCTCCCTCGCTCTCCTTTTATTTCCCTCTCTCTGTAAAATCTGCCTGTTTCTTTTTTTTTTCTTTTGTTCATTCTTGGCGTTGCTTGATTCGTATTCCCTCTCCTCTGCCTCCGTGTTTGTCTGTTTTTCTGCACGTAATGTGCTTTTTCTCAATTTTAAACTCAGTGACATGATTGTCATAGCTGAAACAGAAATATCTGAAGCAAAAAGGTCACCAGTTTATGTATTAAAAGTAAAACCCAAAAATTATTGTTCCCAAATGTGCCCTACAAAATGCAACACTGTCATCCTCATGTATGTGAACATACTAACAACATGTGATGCTACAAAGCCAATTAGAAACCAGTCAGTGCTTAATTTTGTTGTTGTGATGTCCTGTTTGTTAGCGTTCCTCTGAGCACGTATCAGGTTGTGTGTGTGTGCATGTGTCACTATCAGTGTGAACCTGACTCATGGTGAGTTCACTGGAATCATCTCTCTCCACCCCACCTCAGTGCATGAAGCTACATGTTGCTCCCATCCATGGCCATGTTGCACCTTTGGGTGGCAACTCTCTGGTTTTGCGACTGGCACCAGAATTAGCTTGTCGACCATCATGTTCCATTTATAGTCGCTGTGACACAAGCACACACAAGCTGCATTCTTTTATCACTAATGTCTATAAATTCACCAGACAGAGTTAGTGATTCATACATCACTACAAACCATAGTAAGAGCATATCATTGTGTTCTTGACTCTATGAGGCATTTAATAAATGCAATAACACAAAGCTAGAAGTTTGTATTGTACTATAATTATACTACTATAATAACATAGTACAAACACCTACTACTAGGCTAATACAGACATTAGTGCCTCAACTTTTACGATGATAGCTGCTGCTACTATCATCACTACTGTACCAACATCTACTAAAAACTCTGAAAAATGTCAGAGTGAGCAAGAAAAATCTACATAAACACACACATGATATGATATAATATATAAGACTAATACACAGTCACTGAAGAAATGTATTTCCTATCCCATGACCCTACCCCTCAGGGCTACATGTTAAAGTCTACTGTTACCTTCTACCTCAAACATCCTTCAGATCTCTGGAAGAAGTGAGGAGCAAACAAACTGTTCTTACTCTGTATCCATATCCAAACAAGTCCTTCACACAAAAAGAGTCCATATTGAGAAAATTAAACAGCAGTGACAAGTCAACCAAGACAAACAATAGTTTTGGCATTATTCAGCCAACAGATGATGGTTTCTGTTGCAACTGAACCCGATCTGCTGAAGTCTCAAGACGATAT
This sequence comes from Paralichthys olivaceus, assembly GCF_024713975.1. Lineage (NCBI taxonomy): Eukaryota > Metazoa > Chordata > Actinopteri > Pleuronectiformes > Paralichthyidae > Paralichthys > Paralichthys olivaceus. Next base: position 4,542,946 of record NC_091106.1, read on the forward strand.
CTAGATTTAAATGAAATTTAAGAATTTTCTGTAATTTGGCAAACTAGGCAGTGCTCCATCTTCAGGCCTGAAAAGACAACACGATGGTTATCTGTAACTCGGATGTATGTGCTCTGTGATACGAGGTCACAATTTTAAGCATGATGTCATCAGGGTTTTCTTGACTTGGGTATGGAGATTATAAGTTAAGCTTGTGGCACAAAGTGGGGGCATGGTGTTTATGACACATGGGGCTTTATCAGACATGGATGATCTAATGGAAAAATACAATCAACGTGCATTATGGGAAGTGTGACATTCAAGATTTATTATTTTTTTTAACTTGCTTCAGTTTGACACACACTGGAGACTGAACGTGAGAATGTCTCTGCTGGTGTGTTTTTGAAAAAGCACACACTAAGCGATCTAATACGGCAGCACCTCGGTAAAACTTTTCAATTAGTACCTTCGCTAGGAAGTTGTGTTTTCATCCTTGTCTGTTTGTTTACTGGTTGGTTTTTAATGTTTGTTTGTAAGACAAGATTACACAAAAACAGCAGAACGGATCAGCATTAAACTTGGCGGAAGAATGTGGCAAGGAGTCAATGAAGAACACATTTTATTTTACTGTGGATCGGAATCAGGGGGCGGGCCTGGGAATGTTTCTATCTCTTTCTGTAACATTGTGAGACGGGACATTTTTCAACATTTTCCTTGATTTCCCAGAGAATAATTCATCTTGGTGAAAAAAAAAAAAACCTGGCATGTTAAGGAGTCGGATATTTAAAAAAATGTGATTTCATAAGGGGACTGGGCATTGGTCAGGGTGTGCACTCTACTGACAGATATAGTTTCTTAAGGTTTTTGGAAAATATAAATACTAAGTGTACAGGGTGATTACTGCGTTGATTCATTTTTTAACCATATACAATTATTAGAGAGTAAAGGCTGCTACACGCAGCGAGGTCCTAAAAACGAAAACATAAGAAAACTGGCTTAAAAAACAGGAGCGAACAGCATCAGTGTGGTGGCAGATTTGGGACACGGTGTGGAAAGAGGACCAGAGAATATTATTAATACTACTTAGACATGGGTGTGGCACGACAGCCCAACATGGGGAGAAAGAGGGAGAGGGGAGATACAGAGGGATGGAGGGAGGGAGGGAAAGAGCTCCACACCAAAAGCACCCATCTGCTTTCTTTCCCATTCTCTCTCCCTCCCTCTTTGTCTCTACCTCCCCCTTGTCTTTCTCTTTGTCTCTTCACCCGTCTCTTTTTTAGTGTCCATCATTCCCCATCTGTGCCTCATACACATCAGCCCCTGCCTCAGTACCACACACACACACACACACACTGGGTGGTTTTTTTTTATCCTTGATGCAGCATGATATACACGATTAGTGCCACAGTGTTATACTCAACAGTTTTTACTGATATAAACACACACACACAATCACACACAGAGCAGGACCTGTTTGAGTGTGAGGTGGACCTGACACACACACACACACACACACACACACACAATCATTTTATTTTCCTTAGGCTGAGACTTGAAACCTTTGTTAAATGCCCTGACCCATGTTCTTCAAAAGGGGAAGCACCAAAGCAAAGAATGTTGGCCTCCTGCAGTGCTGCAATTTTAGTCAAAAAACGCTGCCAGAACTCCGTCATGCCGTCCAGACTTCACGTGAGAACTTTCTGGTAATGTCTGTGATCTCAGCATTTAAGCTTATCGACACTTGACAGCAGAATTTATAGCATGTTACAATGAGGGAGTTACCATAAGGCAAATAAGCAGTAATGAGAAGAAAAATGTATTGCACATTCAGAGCAGCATTAACTTTTACTGCAGTTTTCCTCACAGGGACACTTTGTCTGGTCTAAAGTAAGTTTTCAGTCTCAGAGCTTCTGCTGTGTATTTGTTTAACTATCCCCATAGTAACAGGCTAGTTAAAAAAAGATACCGTGTTCATTAGCCACAACATCCTGACGTCAAATATCTTCGATGTGAATTTAATGTGAATTGAGAGCAAAATACCAACACACACACGCACACACACACACACGCACACACACACAAACGCTGTTTTAGCCTCATTAACTCAAGATCACCACTGTTATGACTTCATTATGATTAGGTTATTTTATTACATACATGTCAAGATGACAAATTGTGCTTTTCAGTGTTTGTTAACACTGACACGATTACAGCTTCATTACAGCTTTGTCTCCACATAATGAAAAAAATGTTGTCTCAAGACGATCAGGATTTAAATGTGTAATTACTCTGCACACCCTGATTTATCCAAGCCGGTTTCATTACCGAGTCGTTTTCTCTGGGATAAGAGTTTGTGATTCAATCAAAATTGTTAAATCAAGTCGTGATTCTTAGAAAATAGTTTTCCACTAGATTATGGGGTAATTAATTATGCTGAATTAACTGGCCTCAAAATATTATCACCAAACACAGCTGCTTCAGGCTCCAAAAAAAAATCAAATCGTTGTCACCCGGTGATTCGGAATCTGTTTCGCTGCCCCAAATATACCATTGAATGCAGCACTGCATACTTTGGAAAGTTGCGCAATGGTGTCTGAGTTCTTGCTCGGCTGTGATTGGACGGCTGAGGGTATGTCACAGTTAACCCCATGAGTCCACAGCTCTCCCACTTGTTGTGCACAGTCATTAAACCAACCACTAAACCTGAAGCTGCAGTGAACGCAGAGGCCTGCTCATGACGGCAGTTTGATTTTGTACAGTACAAACCTTTGTCAATAATGTTCTACAGCGCATTTGCAACAGAACCACCAGAGATCAGTTTTCAGTCCTTCAAAGTGAACACTTTAACAGAATAAATTTAAGTCCAACATAAAAAGCCTAATTAAAAGTAAAAATCTGTCATTGTTTTAGTGTTTATTTACTGTAGCTAGCGGACTTAGGCTGAGAACGGAAAACTGTTCAGAGACAGGTTAAACGTTCATGTGTTCTGGTCTTGAAATGGGATTCAATGACCATATAAAAAATAATACCTGTCTTATCTTAAAAATAATTAGTTTCTTAAGTTTTTGTCATTATTTTCTTGAACAAAAGACTCCTCCTTAAGTGTCTCTCACTTTACTGTACTCATCTAAAAATAGAATATTTTTACGGCGCTCGAGACAGAAGTTTTAATTCTGGAATAAGAACACAGCAAATGACCCAGTCAGAAAGACAGAGAGAAAGGAAGAGAGAGGGGGAGGTATGTTTACTCATGTCTGTGTGACGCCTCCAGTGTCAGGTGACTTACAGGAAAGAAGTTGTTGTTCTCTTTCTCTCGCTCGCTCTCTCTGTAGCTCTGTCCCTTCATTTGTGTCCGTTTTTTTTTTTTTTTTATCAGTATTTTTGAATTGTTTTGCTACGTTTGTTCTCTGACGTCACTAGGATGTTGTTTGTCAGGGTACATAAAATAAACGCTGATCATGTTGTGCAAATCAGTTACGACATTTTGAGACACTGTAATAACCATGTAAGAAATACAGTACAGTACTCTGTTGTATGCTTTAATGGCTGTTGGCTCAGGGCTATGTGAACAGGTTTACTCTAACCCTTTAGTGTGTGTGTGTGTGTGTCTGTGTGTGTGTGTGTGTGTGTGTGTACCCATCCATAGCAAACTGGTGAGTGTGACACATTCCAGTGGGACAACTCACCAATAGTCTCGCAGTAGATGGAACACAGATACCTCTGTCCACTGGGGAAAACTCAACAAAAACACATTGATGACGGAGTTTTCAGTTCCCACAATTTGATGCTTCTTTTTTTTTTTGAGTCACAGGTTACATGTAGATCCATTCTTCATAGTCTGGTAGTGGAGTCGGTGGGTGTAGCTGAAGAGGAATTTTTTGCAGGAAGGCAATAGGACGAGAACTTGTACAACACTGTGTAACACTAGATTCTGCAGCATTCTTTAAAGTGCACTACAAGTTGAACTGAACTGCAGTAAAAAACTGTGGGAGAGAGAGAGATACTGTAGCGGAAAACAGGAAGGTCATTAATCTTCGAGGGAAACCGGGCCGGCTCACAAGTCACGGCACGAGGAAGCAGCTTTAGAGACTAGCAGCCAGCAACAATGGTTTAGCTGGTTATCCATCTCTCTTTTCTCAGTTTCTCCATGTCCTGGCAGCTTCACTTCACTAACTCTTCTCCTCCAGTCACCTTCTTCATCAGGGATACAGGCAGAACAACGCAGACAAAAGTGATGGACTGACAGTTAGAGGTTCACCACATTTTCACGTCACCCAAAGATGGAGTTGGACATTCCAGACATCAATTTCTGATCAAACATCTGAGATCTGACTTAATCCGGTTGTCCACACCGAGAATATAATTAAACATACGTTTCCCCTCATACATCCATCCACACAAGACAAGCCTTCCACATCTAGACGCCAATGTTCAAAATTCAATATACTATTATGTTAAATTAAAGTTTACTTGCTGCAACATAGGTTATGTCAGAGTGCACGGACTTCTATAAATGTCCAATCTAATGTTCTATCTCAACGCTTTTCTAGTCTTGATGACCACTTAAAACGCTTAAACTGAACTTACTTGATTATTGTTGTACTGGGTTTGTATCCTCATGGTTGAATGCACTTATTGTAAGTCGCTTTGGACAAAGCGGCAGCTAAATGAAATGAATTGAAATGTGTACAGCTATGACAACGGCTATGCCATTCACCGGCAATTTGGGGTTTAAGTATCTTGCCCAAGTACACTTCGGCATATGGAATCTTCAAATAACTTGAAAGTGGTTTGATTACATAAAGTTACACTTACACATAAAATGTACATACAAAGTTATTTTCATTTATTTATATCAACTCAACATGATAGAAAACTTAATAAAATCTGACCCTTTACATTGAAAACCATGCACTTATGTATTAATGTGTTCTTTTTTTTACTGCATGTAATCATGACTCAATATGTTAAATATTATGAATGGTAATATGTTACCTTTGGATCAAACTGACTCCAGTGTCTCCACACATTACGTTTGATGAGCACTTCGTTTCATTTCTGTGGTGTGATGATTATCTTGTTTCAACTTGTCTGGTTCGTGTGTTTTATTAAATCTAACTATGAAAACATCCCCTTCGCCTTTCATTAAAGTGAATAAAAAGAAAAAAAGACCATTTAAAAAGTAGGGCACATGTATTCGGGCTATTTCGGTTTGGTCAGTAACTTCTGGATGCTGCTACGAAGATCCAGACGTTCTGAATATGTAGCTAATGAAACAATAAATAATAATCAAATTCTTCATCTTGGTCTTACAAAAGTTTAATTTACAAGTAATAAAACAAGCTTCACCTCTGATCGATACACTTTGCTATGATCAGTGGCAAATGGAGGCTAACATTAGATAACTTCAGTAAACTTCAGGTGCTAACTGAGCCAGTTCAGTGACTTTATATATGCTGCTGTCAGACATACACTGAATAGTCTCCTGACATTCCCAGGAGGGGCTGAAAATGAGAATACAAATGTCCGGCTGAGAAGCTCCGGACATTCTCCAGCGTTTCTCCTACCAGCCCCTTTGTAAAAACTTGCAACAGATGCAAAACTGCAACAGAAAAGCTTCGACACTGACGAAGAAGTCAAGTGATAAGGGCCGATGCCAGTGTGGATATGCTGTAAAAAAAAAAAAAAAAAAGAATGTGATCTCCACAGTGGAATTAATATGTTACATCCTGTTTCCTGCCTGCCACTCCTCACCTGAAAGCTCCAGATATTTCTGTGTTGTTGTGACCGGAGAATTTCCTGCTGCATCGTTCATGAGTGAAATGCAAACTGTGGAGTAAGTCCAGAATCAAATGTGCGGACATTCTCCTTAGTTCACACTACTAGCTTTTGAGAATTTACTCTAGGTCCGGATTATGTTCTAGTCTGGACTAGCAGAAACTTGAACTTTTAGAAATTATTACCTACACACCCACGTTTACTTCCTGATCTTATCTTATCTAAACAGTTTTCATCAACCTCCACAACCAGTGAAGGCAACATGGATAACTAATTACTGGCCTTGTAGTCTTTGCTAGCAGTTGTTACATCTGCTGAAGAGGTTATGTTTTCAATGCCATATGTTCATACTATGTCAATTTCCTTGAAACTTGGTGAAAGGCTCTCATACGGGCCAAGAACGAACCTGTTACATCTTGGAGCGGATTCAATTAGGGCCCGGATTCAAGATTTTAATTTTTCACTTTCTTCAACATTGTTAGAGACTGTGTTTTTCAACATTTTTCAAGATTTCCCAAGAAACTATGCAGAGATCTGGATGAAAATTACCTACTACCTATACCTTTTTACCAAATACCTATGGAGGGAAACTTCTGTGTACATCTCAGAATGCTATACAGTAATTAAGTGGCCAATCAGCCTTGGCGGAGGTATGCACTTTCCAAGTACCCTTGAAATTTTGCAATTAATTTTTCATTTTACAATGCTGCAAGCACTTAAAACCATCTACATGCAACATTGGGCATGTTTGTTCGTAACGACTGTAATTACTTCTGATGCAGAGCTAACCTCATCTGGGTGGAGATTTCTTTTGAGCAAATTAGTGTGGACGCAGCCTGATAAAACACCCCCCCGCTCAGTGCATTCAGGGGCCTAGTTCCTGAGTGCACTGCCTTACATGGTTTGGTATGAGCCGTAGCTATGGTGGCTAATATTTGCAAACTTCACATAATAATCAGATAATCAGATAATCCTGTAAAATAGACATTAAGCCAGTTCACTGACTTTTTGGCTCTTCTCTTCTTCGGCTGCATTCATCCTCATTCTGTAATAGTCACTTGTGGCCACTGTCTTCAGCAGCACTGTCCACACAGTAGGATCTTTAATTGTACAGTTGCTGATTATGAGTTATCATTATTTCATGTAATCAGATCAGAAACAGAGTTGTGACTCTACTTGTCTTATAATCAGATCACAGTCGTAAAAAAAGGAATTATAATAATAACTTTAGTCACCATCCGTAACTGCAATCAGATTACTCATTGTTTCAATTAATTTAGTGCTATCATCGATTTATATGGATCTTCTATGTTTGTATACTAGATGACAGTATTATGATTACAGTAATCCAGTTACACGCACAGTAATCTATTACTTCATCCCCTGCTGTTGCCCTCCTACGCCAGACCAGACTGGCTGAGTCAGCTCCGCTGCTCTATCACGATTCAGCCTGACACACTTTCCCTCTCTCAACACCCCCCACCCCAACCCTTCAACCCCTCTCTCTTCATTCTCTGTGAGCTGCGTTCAGAACTTCCTCTCTGCTTTCACAGTCAGGTTTTCTTGAATGTGCTGTCTGATCACTCCCTCTCTATCTCTTACCACTAAGATATTACACCACCCCCTTCCACATACTCCCAGGTTTCATTCTCTCGACCCCCTCGCTCCCTTCCTCCCTCCCTGCTGGCTCCCTTCAGGGTAGCAGAAGGGAAGTGAATGGCTTCAGCCCTCCCAGCTGGTCCCATCACCCAGCAACCCAGAGCAAAACAAAAGAACACACACACGCACGCACGAGCCCGCAAACAGGCAGGCGACACGCACACACACTCACGTTCGCCAGCAGATCTGCACATGCATGCTCTTAGACACATGCAGACACGTATGCAGATGAATGCACGCACACACACATACCCCCACCTTTGCCCCCTCCAAGCTCACATCCATAAACACAGCCAGCCAGCCGTCCCCTGCAGACTCCCACCCATCATCCCTTCCTCCAGTCCCCCACCCATCACCCATCACCCCCTGCTCCTCTCCCGAGCACCCTCTCCAGACACCCAGTCCTTTGTCCACCCTCTGCTCTCCCAAAAAACATACTCAGAAAAAAACATGTGCTGCTGGTCAAAGAGAAGTTGACACAAAAAGGAGGGTAAATGGTTCTGTTTGTGGGGATCACACACACACACACAGAGAAAAAATAATTCCATTCTATTTGCAATGTGTCTGTATGGATTAAGCACAGACTTATTTTGTGACACATTCTTTTTGCACAATATAGGTGAAAGTAATAAAGGCCGTGGGTCCCTCTACAAGATAGAGCCTCGAATGCAGATGTTGCCTCGCATCTTTCTTTTTGCTACTGATTGAATCTGCAGGAATGTGGGCGATGGGCCAGTTTACATATTTCGATGACGCTATAAAATGGCCACAAGCTGAAATGCATCAATCTCACAATGAAGCTGTTCTTTATGCTACAAGTTTTATTGAGGTTTTTGAACTTGAATTTCTTGAATAAAATTGGTGAGATTGAGCCAGAAATCCCTACGACTGCACACGTTGGCTATGTCCACACCATAGACTGTATATAATATGCAAAGCCACAGCATCTTGATCGACCCCTGGCGGCTGGCTACAATATAAGTTTGAAATCCTGCCTCCTCCATGGACATGGACCAAAATAAAAAGTCAAAGTGTACATCAAGGATGGTTTCTGTAATTTCAAGGTCTTATCCCACTGATGTTCATTCAAGGGCTCATTTTTTCTGGTTAGTGGTTTTAATTAGTTATTTGATGCTATAAAAACATCATGATTGACAGCTGAGGCTTACTAGCGATTGGTCAAGCATGTGTATCAGTGGGACTTCAACACCATGGCATAGTGAAAGGAAGTGAAGACCTGCCGTCCATCTTCATATGGAGTCTGTGTTCCACACTAATATGATTTAGATCAAAACTGTGTTTTTATCTCTGAAACTATCTCCGTCCAGACGAGCAATTTCATAACAAATCCAAGCAAAAAATCACTTCTCTTACTTTTCACAGTTGCTGTTCCTCATTTACAGCATTTTCTATAACTACGCAAGCAGCTGCATGTAGAGAATCTGCTTCCTGTTTACAGGAAGGAACACACAAAACGTATTTGAGTGGTCATGTGATATGCATTTCCAGGTGTGTTCTGATATGGAGCTAAAACATTTGTCTGGTTGAATTTTTTAAAACAAAATCGTATTTGTGTGAACGCAGCCTGGATGAACAGAAAAAGACAAGATGGACAGCTGACCAAAACACTGCCTCGACAGGGGAGAGGTGAAAGGTCATCAGCCACGAGTCAGTGGACTGTCAGAGACAGTGAGATGTGGTCGAAAGGGCTCCACAGCTCATCATCACCATAATCATCATCATCATCAATAACAAACAACATACAACAGCTGTCTATGGGTTCGTCAGCCATACTACATAAGTCATTGTACCATATATATTTTTGGTACTCCTCCCTGCACACAGCATAAAATTCAATATATGTCACCAACCACATCTTGACAGTTTTATCACACATGGATCAATATACATTGTTATATTCTTATTGATTCTATATTTCATTGTTTCTTTTTCTGTTTATCGCTGTAATGTCTGATGCATGAACACACAAACACAAAGAAGCAGCGGTTGATTTTAGCGGACAGCTCGAGCGGAGCAACTAAAATAGAGCAGCTATTGTGCAACAAAAAAAGATTAATCTCTATGAAATCAGACGGAGAGCAGTCAGAGCATGGTAACCACTGGAGGGGTAAAACAGATCGGACCTCTGAATATTTTGTTTAACTTTCTCCGTCAGTGCGATGAATGTGAGCCCAACTAAACCGGTAGAAAAATACTTTGCTGGAAAGCTTTTTGAGCCCAAACTGCTCAGACAAACAAATACAGGCAAAGAGAGTGAGATTTTATGAAAACAGCACAATGTGGAAAACCTGAGAATGTGAGCCGCTACTGCAGGCTCAAGGAACATTACAGTAAATAGGATGGAAAATTGGGGAATAAATTATCTGTGTGAGATCCAGTCCAGACTCATCTGGTCCAATCCTCTCTGAACACACTGCTCAAGCAGCAGTCTATTTCCAGTCTTAACCAGTCAAGTCCAGTCCAGTGCACCTGAGCTCAGCTAGTCCAGAGTGGTCCAATTGGGTTCAGGTCACAGCAGAGACAGTGGTGACCAATGAAAACCAGCAGGAACCAGTCAAATCCCTTCGAGGCAGCCTGCAAACTGGCCCAATGCCAGTCCCAGTAGACACAAAGAAACACAACAAACACAAACGCCTGACCACACACACACACACACACAGATAGACGGGTGTGTTTGCTGTCCTCCTCATTAATAATTAGACAGAAAAATCTGCTACAGAACAAGGCAGCCAAGAGTCATGAGAACTGTCCTCAGCTATCCACACACACACACACATGCATGCATACACACAAATACATGAATTATATCATACAGACTGCATGTGTGTTATTTGGATCTTTATGACGTGTATAACCTCTCGTGGGCTCGTTGACACTTTGAGAGCTGTTGAGTTCACGTTTGTCGTTGACCCGCCCGGCCGTCACGTGAGGCGTTTGGATCACATTTCATGGTGTGAATGGGTGTCAAGCTGTCTGGGGGGGGGCTCTGGAGGCTGCACTATAAGTGGCAGATAAGTGGTGTTGATGACCACCTCCTCCGTCGAGTGATGGTCGTTCAAGTTTGAAGAAGGTGGCTTCATCCATATGAGTATCCCTTGTCCTTTAGATCTCTGATAAAGGTAAACCCAACACCAGGAGCCGAGGACCACACCACTGGCCTTCTGGTAAGTGGACGACCCCGCCGATATATGTCTCTAAGTAGTAAACAGGTCAAACTAGACGTGATTCAAACCTATAGGTTTATACAATATCAATTAATATCAAGACCTAAAGAGATAAACGTAGCTCCGATTCACCAGGAAATTCACAGATGTGACAAAATCCAGAGGGAAAAAGAGATTTAGCAGTTGTGTCTTTCCTTTTCTCATGATCCCTCAGATCTCTGTGAGAATTAAACCCCTCTGGATTCTGCAGTGCTCAGTGTCTTTGTCCTCAAGACGGAGCAAAGAAACACACACAGCCGAGTCAAACCACTTTCCTCCCAGAGCAGCAATCCACCTGTTTCTTAGCTGTGTGCTATAAACGCACGCAGGACCAGCTCTGTGAATACGCATTCCCAAATACGGACTACTTGCTTCCACTCATAGCTCAAATTATGGCGTTACACATCATCATTCAGTCAGAGACCAAAACAGTAATCTCCCCAAATGCTATACTCTGCACCACTGACACATATCAGTCAGTGGAATAGCTGCCAAGCTGACACAGCACCATATATCAAAGTATATAATCATTAGGCCATGATCATGCAGCGGCTGCAAGCCAAGTACCCCAATATCAAAGCTGGCCCGTGAACAGACCCTTCAACATTGGCCACGGCTGGATTTTACAGTGTGAGCACAACAGTCACTAATGCAATACTACATATGTGGCAGTACACTGCACTATATGCAGAACTGTGCAGGTGAGTGGGAGGACATATCGTGCTGATATAGACTTTGTACAAATATTTATGTACTGTATGTGCACCCTGTTGCTATAAACTTTCAGTTTCTGCTGTTTAAGTCAACAACACACTTTCACATTTTGTGCACACTTCCGCAAATAAGAATGAGTGAGCAGCAGAGTGTTTGCAAGGGGTGATGGTAAGTGCAACTCAGCAAACATAAAGTTACTTAGCAAGAAATTCTGCAAACTAAATTGTGACTGAATTATAAAACACTTAGCTATAAAGTGACAGTAAGGACAGTACATGGAAACTGTCACTTGTCTTGTTCTGTTGTGTTTTCGACCCTGTGTATTAGTTTGATTGATTGTCAGCAGGATTACACAGAAACTCATGAATTTTCAACGAAACTTGGTAGAAGGATGTGACATGGGCCGAAATAGAAGCTTTTAAAGTTTGGTCAAAATCTGGACAAAGGGGCGAATCCAGCTCATTCTAAACACTTTGGTTAATATGACCAGATATGATTTATTTTTAACATTTTCACAGATTATTCAGAGAATAACTCATTGATCTTGATGAAAAAAATCAACATTTTGGGACCTGATATCTACGAATGTGTGATGGTCAGTGCAGCTTGATTGAATTTAGGGAGACTGCTGGGCCTTGCTAGAGGTATGGGATCAACTATGTGCCCCCCCCCCCCCTTGTTCTGTGAAGTGGTTCTGTATTTATATAAACAGTATTTACATCAAAATAGAAAATAGTGTTATCAGTCAGTCTGGTGTAAATTGCTGCAATTTAATTTCAAGATTTAAAATAATTTCTCAGCTTAAAATCACAAAGTTTCACTGGAGGAGGATATTTGTGTCTGAACTACAGAAATGCACTTTCCTCCACTGCGTTATTTCTGACTGATGTTCAATCCATATATGGATTTGTCAGCCTGACAACACCCACTGAAGTGGGTCACAGGATATGATACCTAAAGCTCTGGAAAACGTGGGAGTTAGATCTGCCACCATCTTTAATGTAACCGTAGGCTGCTCACAAGGGATCACAATTCATCATCATCATTTCCGGTCATACATCATGATTGTGTCTTAAAAACACTGTTGTATGATTTTGGGACAATTGCTCAGCACAAGGTAATTGTGATTATTAAGGCCAGTTTGATAAAAAAGTGAGTGAGCGGGACACCAAATCTAAACTTTAGGACTTGGAGGAAGATATAATCTACTTGATCTTCTGATTCCATCGGGTCAAACTTCTCATTTGCCAAATACTTTGGTTTAAAATCAATTGTAAAATGAATGGCATATAACATCAGCAGAGTAACGTTCTCACGTTTAGCATATCAGCATGCTGACATGAGCATTTCCCTCAAACCACCATATGAGGTTAGACTCACAGAGCTGCTCTTGGAGCTGTTGTTCTGACGAGTTACTGCACATACCCAGCAGTAACATTACAGTGCACTCAGTCTGCTGAAAGAAAGGTTACTGTCCATCTGATCTGTGACACTGATCCGCATCAGTTTTCTTCTCTGACATCAGATATTATGACCAGATTGAAACCTGATACTGTGAAGCCGTCAGACTTCATGAAGCTTTTCTGAACTTTAAACCGATTATGATAATTGTTTTGAGTTTTGGATAGTGAGAGGGGCATTTAGGAGGTGTGATCAAAATGTCATACATCATTACGGTCACTTGACTCGACTTGCTGACATTGGAATTTTCAGGAGGAACTTGCCAAACACATTGTTTCCAGATAACATCTGATAACTAAGATGGGTAGATGATTATTCCCTCTAACTGGGAGCCCTCTTTTCATTTAATAACATGCAACAATCCAAATGTTCATCAGATGTGAACTCTGTGAAAACCTTAAAATAACATTGAACTCATACAAGGAGCACATGGTATCTGTGCACATGTGCTCAGATGTTTAATGTTGAACTGTGAAGCTACACTGTTGTGTTAGGCAGAGAGCAGCAAATTCTCACTGTCACACACAGAGTGGGAGGAAGAGTGTGTGGGAGGGGGTATTCCATCGGTGCACACAATGTAACACTGACTACTATACAGGTAGTGGAGCAATGAGTCAGTGAAGGAGGTAACATGATAATATCTCAAATCCTGTGTGTGTGTGTGTGTGTGTGTGTGTGTGTGTCTGTGCGTGCGTGTGTGTGTGTTTGTCCAGAGGATGCCCCTTTCCCAACAGGCACTGCAAGACTTTGTATTCAAATTCTAAATAATAGATTAAGTAAACAATAGAACAACACCTATATATTATAAGAATACATTTTGTGATTCACTGTTTTTAGTTTGTTGGGAAATTCCGAGATGAAACTGAAAAAGGTTGAATAAAATGAAGCTATACCTTCCTACTAACTAACCTACATGTGCACCATTAACCAATCCTATCTATCCATCTATCCTCTCTTTGAATGCAGCCTCATCCATTATTAATTCTTTGTTCCTCTGGCTCCTGTTAAGAGGCCTGTTCTACAAACGCTGCTCTTCTGACATCCGATCTCCCTGTCCGTGTGTGTGGGTGTGTTCTGCATGTACAGCACATGTGCCTGAGATCTATACGTGTTTAGTCTTGTCTCCTCTGCCTCTCATCTGAATACTTGCTCGGTCATTAGATACTAAGTGCGTGGTGGTGCTCATCATAAACATACTGTGAGTACAGCAGAAAGCAGGATTTATAATGTTGTAACGAATCATGCTCAGATCATGATTCATGTCTGAGGAGCACACAGCTTCCACTGACAGTATTTTCACATTTTCATTTTTAAAGCATAAAACACTGCTGCTTGTTGGACGAATATGTAAGGAATGATTATGATGATCTATATAAATATCAGTGGGGGATTTAAAATGAATAGCTTGTGAACTGTTAAAAGCACATAAATATCATTTGACAAAACGTCTTTCAGTCCCCAGTGGACTTATCTCCAAGGTCAAGTATAAACTTTATAAAAATGTTTAATAAAAAAAGTGGAATATCAATTACATTTTTCTACATCATGCCAAATTAAAGCATATTTTGTTTTCAATTAAATGTCTCGCCCTTACTACAAGCACACAGAAAGTACTGTAGTAGTGTCTGTCCCCTCAGTTTTTCCCAAATGCATCAAGGTTGATATGTGCATTTTTAAGTTAAGTTGGATGAGGTGAAACACGCGCACACATACGCACGCAAACGTATGTACATACGTCATTATGAGAGGGAGCAAGAGAGGAAAGAAAGCCAGAAAAGGTGCTGCATGTGTGAATAATGAAAAAGAGGTCAGTGCCTGAAGGGGTGGAGCGATGTGAACACCGCTCAAAGTAAAGGCACTGAGAATACACACAAACACACACACACACACACACACACACACACTTGAAGTTGCTAGGCCTGGCAGTTAAAGCCACTAAATATTATTCAATTACGTATTACTCACAGGTGATCGTACCTGCTCACTGAACTTGCACAGTGCGAGAACAGGCCTTTGGGGGAATTGAAGAGGCACCACTCTCCCTACGACATCCATTGTGGCTCACCACCACGCCATCAGAGCTCAAGCTAACGTTAGTGGCTCTGTCTTACTCTTTACTGAATTTGGGGAAGTTTGCATTCCAACAGCCTCAGCCCCGTTACCCAGGATATAGCTTTACATGTGCTGAACATGATTAGTTCTCATTTTCTCAACATTTAAAGTGAAAATATGAACAACTAGGCTTAACAACCAAAGAGGATTATGCTAAAAATAATTATCTGAAATCATTTCGGTTTGCACTGCTGGCCCTGCAATGGACTATCGACCTGTCAGTGGTAGACAATGAATGGTTGGATGGATGGATGGGTGGATGGATGTCAATGCAATGCTAAGGCGAAGTTTATAGGAACTCCCTCTATCACCTGCTTGTGAGTGCTCTGCGAAGGGGACAAGGTTGAGTCAGTGATTCTTCAATAAAACTGAAACAGGCTTTTTGTATACTTCTTAATTAAATCACAATCTAGTAAGAAAAAAAAGGCTCAACAAAGTTTTTTCAGATTAAGAGAAATATTAAGATGATGATAGCTGATATTTGATTGGTGAATGATGGCCAATGGGAGCCACAGTGAGCGTCCAACGTGACATTCAACAAAGCAGTCCGACTCACCCGTTAGCCCCTGAACGTGACAAAATTAAAAGGATTATTCTGGACTTAGACGGGCTGGGCCACAGTGAAACATGCCCCTATACCCACAGGTCCATATTAACAAGCTTAATACAGCATCCCCACACGGAGACACAGGGTCAGAGGCTCAGGTTCACCAGATAACCCTGCTTACAGGGGAAATTAGAGGGGATACCTGTTCACTGATAGGGCTGGTGTAGTGCAGCAGAGTAATGCTGGTCCTGCTGAAGGATTATTGTGTGGTGATGCTATCATCACAACCACTCTCCCACTGTCTATTTATAGTTCACAGAGCTCTCCCTCCCTCTCCCTCCCCCCCATCTCTCTCTGTCTCTTTCAGTCTCTCTGTCACATTCTCCATACTGAATGCCAAATGTATTCAAAGGAGACGTTCAGAAAAAAAACAGACCCTCCAACTACTAGTTAGTGGTTTGAAACTCACAGAGAAATACAGCACCTGTCCACAGAGACAAACACAGTAGCTATGTAACTTAAAATGAGGAAATAAGAATAGGGGGAATGTCCTCTTCCAGGGGAATTTGAGCCTGAAATGTTGGGGAATAAGTCTCTTCATCGCAGCACACAGCCACAGGTACACACCTTCATGCTCAGAGATGTTGAGACAATCCAACGCTTGTTAAAGTGTTCGGTTCAGATTTTGCAGTCGTACCTCGTTTGTGGAGCAGTTCATTTGAGAGCTGGAGTATTTCATTTATTTAATTTGGTCATGACATACAGTATGTCCTTCACTTGCACTTGGAGATCCCCCTGTTCTATGTTGTGGATGTTATGAACAAACTTTGCATAGGTGAAGTGTGGCTATGCAACAGTTTACCAGCTGTATGCCAAAGTGAGTCCAGATCATCTCTGAGAGCAAAAGCCAACCACACGTTTCTCTCTATAAATCATAGAGAACATATCACTGTTCACAGTATGGGTTTAGAAACACGACGATAGCAGACAAGATTTCAGTTGTACTGGAGGGACCTAACTTTACTTGAGGGTGTGAATGTTTCGTCCCAGTGTTCAGACAGAGAACGATGGATGCATGGCTGCTGATTTCGTCTGCCAGACGGACCGCAACGTCTGAGCCCCAGGCTAGGAACTCAGACCAACCCAAGGCACCTTAATCTGGATTAGCTGCTAAATTAGAGGCCTGATTGCTTGGGTAATCCCGTTGACAAATTTCCGGCAGCCCCCATGGCCATTTGACAGTGGCCAATTAATTTTGGTCAGGCCGAGCCAGGCCAGCACAGGCCAGGCGTGCTGACTAGGCTGGTTAAACAGCCATAGAGAAGATTTTACATGGAAGCTGTGAAAAGGTACATACACATATACGTACATGTACATATAACCATCATTAGTACAATGGTGGAGTGAAATTTAAAGTAAGGACATTTAGGCTAAGTTAAATTTAAGACTTTTCGGTCTATTATTACCACATGTGTTTTAATGTTAATGTAATATCATAATCTTACTAGCATTAAGGTATAAAATAAAAAATAATAAATAAATCACATCAAACTTACCTATAGCCTGCCCAAATTGGAGAAAATATTTAGGATTTTTGTGAGTGAAAGACATTTTGGGTTTTAAATCAATCTTTAATAAGTTTCAGGTCACCTGACCTAAAGATTACTTGAGTGGAGTAAATATACTTAGTTACTTTTAACCACCTCACACTCTATGGAAACGTCATAACAGCATTGTAACACATATTCATCTATACTGCTGTTTGTATCTGTGTATTAAAGAATATATAGGCATTACACGGAAGCTACTTCCTTTACTACTACAACTACTACTACTACAACTAAAATAATATTAATAATACTTCTACTAATAATAATAATAATAATAATAATGTGATGATGATGAGGAGGGGGAGGATGATAATCTTTAATTTCAGTTTGAACTTGATGACACAATCCAGGCACACACATATGCACATACACACGCGCGCACTCTCTCTCTCTAACACAGCAAATTACACTTCTGTGTGGATCAGGCCCAAGTGACTGCTGTGTGTGTGTGTGTGTGTATGTGTGTGTGTGTGTGTGTGTGTGTGTGTGTGTGTGTGTGTGTGTGTGTGTGTGTGTGTGTGTGTGTGTGTGTGTGTGTGTGTGACTGAGTTTAAAGGCAACCTGGTTATATAAAGCAGGCAGCAGAAGCCTCACAGCACACAGCTCTCCGCAGAGAACAGTGGTCGGTTCATCCAACTCCAAAAGGCTCAGGTCTCTCTAGTAGCTACACAAACATTTCCAACTGTAGTCTGTGAGAAATCTAATAATCCCTCGACTAATGAAATGAGCTGAACATTACTAACATTCATATATTTTGAACTTTCAGAATCGATTCCCTCTGCTCGTGACGGTAGCTCCACTGTCTCTTACAGCAGCTGAAGGGTTTCGAAGCAGGGGGCACCTTTACCAAATGTAATATTTCATCATATCGTGCCACAGTGCGTGTGCCATGTGGATGCCGATTTAAATGTCAGTTTAACTGTATGTATTAGAAACTATCAGCAGCATTTTCCCATCATGTATTTGCTTTAAACAACAAACCTTAGCGAATTTACAACAGTTTCCCAGTGTAGTTTGGCTGTATTTTGTCCCACGCAATGAAATGGTGCGTAATGGGGATTCCACGCAGCGCTTCTCCTCCTGTGAGCGTGTTTGACTGATGTGGACAGACGAGGGCACTTTGTCCGTTCCTTGGACACGTACGCGTCCCATGTTGACCACACCGGGGGACACTTGACGAAGATGTTTAGCTGGTCTAAATGTGGAGGCAGCGTGCGTAAAATCGCGCGTAACCTCCACATGGAGACGCGCAGTGAAACAACATCTACAAGCGGCGGACATCATCAGGCAGCAGAGTTCAAGGCGCAGTTGGAGACACTCACCCTGTGTGGCAGATCCGTCCAGCACGGAGCTGAAGTGGAGGATATGGTGGAAGGAAGCGGCTCTCTGTGTGTAGCTGTCACGGGGGAAGGACGCTCACTCACTGGCTGTTAGGATGAGAAGTTTCTGTCCCACCAAAAGAAGTGATGGACCGGGAGCAGTCCAGCGTCTCCACTGACACAGATCAACGCGAAGTCATGTAAGATCACACTCCGGCGATGCGTTCACGTGTCGCGGAGCAGATCGTAAACACATATAAACGTGCACTTTGCGCGCACGATGTCAAAACATCAACTCAATTTGGGTTTAAATGATAAATACAATTAGAGTTACAGCTCATTCTAGATTCCGGGTAGTGTAGCTACCATTTAAATATTCATTTAGCAAATCAACACAAGACCTGTTACATTAACTGTACTTAACAGGGTATTTACACGCAAACATGCGCATCTAGAATATCCCACTAAATTCTCCCGTGGACATTTACACGCCAAGAAGACTTGTGTTACTGCGCGCCTTGGTTCCCTCCTCGTGTGGATATTTATGTGACACGACTTTAAAAGCCTCGTATGTCCGCACGGTCCCTGAACGCAGCAGCGGGCCGTGTGTGACAGACGTGTCGTGCGGTGACTCAGAGCTGAGTCACAGCATCGTGTCCCGCCCACACAGCGGCGGCGGCCAATGGCGCCGAGGCGGACACGCAGAGTGTGACGAGGAGTCACGCAGCCTGCGTGGCCTGTGTGCGGGTTTAAAGGGACGGAAATCTCCATTAAGTCAGGTGGGCGGGAACACACGGTACATATGCACATTCGGCGTTGATATGAACATGGAGGAATCCATATGAAGAGGATTACATGTGATCTGTGAATTATTCCTTGATACTCATGTTCCTCTCCAATAAAAGAATTCAAACACATTATTTTATAGCACTAACAAGTATTTTAAATACCATGAAAATATTCTTTCAGAGTTCACACTGTGGACACAAACACACCTGTAAATGTGTTCTATGTCTTTATGGCTTTGGAGATGATGATCTAACGTTATATTTGTCTATGTAAAAAAGGACTTGTACTTATTGCACATACCCAGTCTGTACTGCTGAAACACAAGAATTTCCCCTCGGGGATGAATAAAGTATACCTATCTATCTATCTATCTATCTATCTATCTATCTATCTATCTATCTATCCATCCATCCATCTATCCATCTATCTATCTATCTATCTATCTATCTATCTATCTATCTATCTATCTATCTATCTATCTATCTATCCATCTATCCATCTATCTATCTATCTATCTATCTAAAGGAATTGGGGCTGGTTCACTGGTGAACAAGTCAAGCTTGATGTTTATAGATAGTTCACTGAAAAATGGAAATGCACTCATCATCTACTCTCCAAAACGATTGAAGTCAATGGTGACTGAGACTTCAGACGTTATAAAACAGCAGAAAAAACATAATATGACTCCATACTGCTCTCGTGGTGTCATCCAAGTGTCTGCAAGCCCCGACATCCATATTCGACTCGAAACAACATCCTTTACACCGTGTTTTAAGCCTAAATGTCCTCTGATATCTTCCTACAAGAGGTAGATAATGAGTACATTTTTCATCCTCAGTGAACTGTCCCTTTGATAGGGTTAGGGTTAGTGAATGTGAATCGTGTTCTGTGGAGTTTTTGACCACTAGTAGTGCTGTGGAGCCACATCGATTTCCAAAAGTAGTAGAAGAGCCACAAAGGCCCAAGCTAAGTCTCAATTCAGGAGCCATCTCCCTCTGAGGCTGTTTTTCAGGACCGTCTGTGTCACAGACACTAGGTGACTAGGATGTCCCATTTCTAAGGCTCCTCCAAATGCCTCTTTTTACCCTTGAGAAACAAAGGCTCAAATCGATCCTTCTCGGGCCAGCCAACCTATCTTGGATTCATTAAACTTTGATGATTTGCTGATTTTCAAAGGGATAATGGTGGCGGAAAGTGATGAGACGTCCAATGCATACAGTTTTAAATGTTAGTGTCAGGCTTCGACTCAGCCGAACAGCAAATGGTGTACGTGTTAAAACTTTCTCGTCTCTAATCCTATCAATTCATGTTGCTAAGCATGTGGTGAAGGCGAGACATGCTGGTGATGCTAATCAGAGAAAACCTTCATAGACCAGACTGGCTCATTTTGATTTGCCAGGATGATAAACAGAACTGTAGAGAGAAAATGAACATGTAGCGTTATCCCGACCAGCTAGCAAGTTAGCTGTAAGTCCAGTAAGTGAACCTACTGGATCCCTGAGATGATTAGATTTAAAAACCAATAATTACTTTGCATGACTTCAAAGTTCAGGATCATGGAGACACCATCCCTAGAGGGCCATGATGCTATAGTGGCACTATGGGTTGAGGTGTAATGTAAGATCGTATAAACTCACTGTAGAGTACACAAGTTTATGGGATTATCGCTTTTTGCTCAGCTCCTCATTTTACCAGTCAGCTGAATGATCTGTGCAATCAAACACACACATACAAACATGTCAGCACACAGTTATGTATACACAGGAAGTGCATGTTCCTGTCTGCTGACCTCTGAATTCCAACTGAGCTGGCTGAAGCTGCCATTACTGCACCCCCCACCCCCCACCCCGTTTTCTTCCAACTGTGCACCTGCTTCTTCCCACATCCCACAGCTCCAACACCACCCAAATGAAGATTAGTTAATTCTTGATTTACATTGACCTCTGCTGGCACTCCAAGGAAACTGCAGCTCAAATTCCTTAATCAACAACTTCTCATTTAAGTACAACCTGAGGGGTATAAACAACACGATGAACCGCTGAGTGCACTGACGCAACAGCAGATACCTACATCCCCGAACCTCTACCTACCGCCTCTGTCAGTAACCTGTAGCTCTATCTCCACCTTCAGACTCTGCAGCCTCACTAACCTGCATGTTCTGACAGACAGGTTAAGCCCGAACCTCCAGCAATAGTCTCCTCTAACTCCTCCCTGCAGCCTTTGGCAGTAACCTGCAGCCCTGGCCTCCAACTGCTCCACCTGATTCTGGCAAACAGATTCAGGTCAAACCTCCTCCCACAGTCACCTCCAGCTCCCATCTCAAGTCTCTTTTAACCCGCTGCAGCATCCTCCTCTCGCAGAAGACAGCTGCTTCAACTTCCTGCATCCTCTATTCTCAAACCACCATCTTCAGCCTCTGACAACTTCCAGCAGCTGCACCTTAAATCCACTACTGACAATCAGGTGCAACTTCACCCTCCTTTCAGTGTTTGGCAGCCACCTACTACCAGCTACTGGCAGACTTCTGATGGCAGCGTCAGCTCCAGTTTTAAGGTGCTAGTTACAAATATTACAATCTTTCATGGCAGCACAAAGACCTGACAAATCTTGTCTTTTAAATAAGATTGGTATAAAGTCTTCACTGTTGTCAACAGTTGAGGGCCAGAGAGAGAAAGTTTAGTGCTGGGCTTTGATTGATCACTTCCGCTTCCCAACTCTGTGTTCATACCCACTGCCTCTGCATTCCCTATCATGTAAGCCTACACTGGACACAACATTCGAGACACGGTAGATTCAATGTTTGTCCAGACACTCAGGAACCATCTACACAAGCTGCACTGACTGTATCTGGCTCCTGTGTCACGTTGCATCTATTAATTTGATTAAACACATCTTTATTTAGGAATGTGCACCATAGGAGGCCAATATAAATGGAAATAATTGAGCTCATAAAAGCAGGTGCTGACACAGGGCTTCTTTAAACAACAATAAAGACCACAACATTAGTTATTAATGCAGGAGCGCTCTGAGGCTGCTGCTGCTGCTGCTGCTGCTGCCACTGGAGAAATTAACTGTTTGTCCCAGTTGTCCCGTCCAACCTCACATATCCAACACTTTAAATCTATTATTAGCCGTGCAATGCAAAGATTTCAACTACAGTTACTCTGCACAACTCATTGTTTATTAATCCATAACACCGGTGAATACCTCATCCAGGCTACATGAATCCATACAGAGCTGTAATAATGCATGAATCCATACAGACTCATATGAGCATGAAACAGATAAAGAGGTTATTTTCCTTTGTTGTAAAATGCTTTACATCCCCACTGAATCTAAACTATATATATATATATATATAAGTGTTATAATATAATTAAGACTGAACTGGAATAAAAAAGACTCTGAACCACCAATCGGGTAAGATATTCTACAGCAACCCCTCCCACTCTTGCTTGGAAACAATCATAAACTGACGTGATTCCATTTAAATGATTCCATTCCCATGGTGTAAAATGACCTGCTCAGTCACTTGAGTAGGTTTTATCAAACGAGTGATAATACAGCATCAGTATAGACCCAGGTCATTGTACAGTCAAAGTGTGAAGAGAGATTTTTTTTCCTGCGGCAGAGAGGACGAGCTGTTGGGTCTCAGTGGCACCAGAAGCTGATGGGTGATGAGCTGATGACCGCGAATGAAAAAAACACAAAAAGAACTACAGTCAAGATATTTAAGGAATTAATCACCTCTTTACATAAAGGAAGGTGAAAAGTGAGACCAGGGTAAGGAGTTGTCATGAAATGGATTCTTAGTTTCATACCATTTGTTGACATGAGTATAAATATTCATTATTGCCGGCCCTAGTCTTCTGTTCAGGCCCTTCTTCAAGATGAGGGCTCAGTTCTGGGTGTTAAGTCAATTGTTATGGTCTTTAAAGGCCCCTGTTATTTCAGTTCATATGATGTGTATAATATGAATACATTTACATTTAATTTGATTACCACATGATGAACATGGAACCTCTGGACACAGCCATGAATGTAGCTTCTTGCAGGAACCTGGGTTCAGTTTAATTATTATAAATAAGATTCAAATGGTTTTACAACCACAAATATGTAAACAA
Source organism: Paralichthys olivaceus (assembly GCF_024713975.1). Lineage (NCBI taxonomy): Eukaryota > Metazoa > Chordata > Actinopteri > Pleuronectiformes > Paralichthyidae > Paralichthys > Paralichthys olivaceus. The sequence continues at coordinate 4,566,262 of NC_091106.1, forward strand.
AATATATATTATATCATCAATGGCACAGTGGAGGAGAAAATACAAAACAGTTTTCTCCAAAACCAGAGTCTGTATACTGAAAAAAGTACTTTGAATTTATTGGATTCTAATTTGTTGGTCCCACATGATCTAAAAGTGCCCAACTGAGATCATTTTCCTATTTTCCCAATTCATTATAGCTTGTCAAACCACAATATTTTTTATTACTTCACAGTAAATACTGAGAGCGTCTTCAGACAGTACAGAACTCAGCTGCAGGCTCTTAACCAGAGTAAACAGGTTTGAACACATCACCCTGTTTTAACCTCTTAACACTGGCTTACAGGGCATTTTGGATTCGATTTTAAGGTTATTTTAATTACTTGCAAGGCACTAAATGGTCTGACTCCTCAGTATATTGCAGATTTTTTTTATCCTCATATAACCCAGCTCATTCTTGGCAAGGGCCTTTTTACTGTTCCAGATTCTTGGATAAAGACAAAGCTCTGGAAAAGAGAGCTCTGGGGCTTTGGAACACTCTGCCTGAGGAAATGCAGCAGGTGGAGTCAGTATAGCCTCCTTTAAATCAAATTTTTTTTTAAAATGTTGTAGTTTGTTTTATTGTAATGGGCAGTAATGTTTAAATTGTCATGTTTTCATTATTTATATATTCTATATGACTTTTTATATTTGTTTTTATGTATTTTTACTTGGTAATTGTATTTGTTTAGGAGTTTGTAACTTTGAGAAGTACTTTATAAATGAAGATACTATTATAAGGATATTATTCATTATCTATTCAGATGAATTATTGAGATATTATTTTTATCAGTTACTGTAAAATATACTTATCATGTAATGTAGAAGTAATAAAACACTGCAGGTCTCAGTGAACTATTGAGGTTTAGGTTACATTTGGTGCGTCTGCCTGTGTGAAGAGTTGGGCAGACTGGAGGTGTGACGGCCCTGTGTGGACGACTCCATCACATAGGGAACACATGGAGCACAGATCTGGGTAAAACGTGAGGACAGTGAGATCACTCTTTGTTTCTTTCTCTTCAAAAATCAAAACCTCCCTCAACGTCTTCACTGCACCACACGTTATATTGTCCTTAGTGTCCCTCCGTGCGTAAAATGGTTCGCTCCACCTGCCACCCTGTCACCTGCGCTATATAAGCTCCTGCAAAGCTCTTTACGCACATCAGCTTTATCTCCGACTCTCTGCAGCCATGAACTACGGGGACCGCTACACCTCCTCATCCTACCGGAGGATCTTCGGGGACTCTTCCCGATTCCCCGCCTCTCCGTCCCGCACCGGGAGCGCGTCCTCTCGATTCCCCCCGGGACTCAGGTCCATGGCGGCGTCCCGCAGCCACGCGTCCTCGCTCAGTCTGTACCGGAGGGGGGGACGGTCCTCCTCTTTCTCTCCGGTGCCCACCGACTCCCTGGACCTGACCCAGACTTCTGTCGTCAACAACGAACTCAAAGTCATTCGAACCAACGAGAAGGAGCAGCTGCAGGTAGATTACATTGATTTAGTTAGAATAGTTTATAATAATGATGTGTCTTAAATGCAGTTTTTTTTATGAAAGCCTTTATAATAATATTAATTAACTTTATTTATATAACACCTTTCAAAACACAATTAAAAATTAAAAATTCAAGGCAAACAATAAACTGCAAAAAATTATATAAATAAAGTGATTACAGTTTATAAATTAAAATTGTGTTGAACAGCGCATCATTATAATCATGTATGACAAATGACGTTGCAGTTGTGATGTCTCAGTCTTATAGTCATTTTATATTTCCCTATGTAGAGGACTACAAGTATTTTACCCCTCTCATTCTGAACTTAAGCCCTTCATCAATATGACTCCTTTAAATAATCATTTAGACACATTTGTCATAAAGAAAGAACCAACAATGTATTTACTCATAATAAGGTGACCCTATCTTTTCACCTCTTAATAAACTGTTACTTTCTGTGCCATAAAAAAGACACAAACCTGACAACAAACACACCCGTGTTGTATCTGCTCGACCTTTCACCTTGTCACATTGGATGGAGTTTCTCTTTTGTAGAGATTCAAGTTTCCATAATTCATAGACTTTGGAGCTTCTAAGAGTTCTCGTCCCCCCCCTCCCCCCGCCTGGTGTTTTAATTCAAAAGGAGAATGTGTGATTGTAAACAAGCATTTATCCTGTTGCACAGGGTCTGAACGATCGCTTCGCCATGTTCATCGATAAAGTGCGTCACCTGGAGCAGCAGAATAAAGTGCTGGAGACGGAGCTGGTGACCCTGCGGCAGAAGCAAGGCGAGCCGTCCCGCATCGCTCACCTCTACCAGCAGGAGATGAGGGACCTGCGGTCGCAGCTGGACGACCTGAGCAGGGAAAGGAACCATATTCTGATCGAGAGGAACAACATAGAGGACGAGCTCCAGGTAAAACCACTGGGCAGTGATGATGTACTGTATGATGCATGTGAGGAATCATCATCTTCATCATCTCATTTCTCGAATCAGACGGAGCTGTGGAGTTGAGTGGATACTTGTCCATTAACTCACCTCTCTCTCATTTCACTATCAGAAACTCAACGTGAAGTTTGATGAGGAGGTGAGCGCACGGGAGGAAGCAGAGCAGACCTTGAAGTCTTTCAGGAAGGACGTGGATGACGCTGCAGTCATTCGCTTGGACCTGGAACGCCGGGTGGAGTCGCTGACGGATGAAATCTCCTTCCTGAAGAAGGTGCACGACGAGGAGATCCAGGAGCTGAGCAGCTTGATGGAGTCGCAGCAGGTCTCCGTGGAGCTGGAGCTCGCCAAACCGGACCTCACCTCGGCTCTGAAGGAGATCCGCAACCAGTACGAGTCCATCGCCTCCAGGAACCTGCACTCGGCCGAGGAGTGGTACAAGAGCAAGTTTGCCAGCCTCAACGAGCAGGCGACCAGGAGCAACGAGGCCATGAGGGCGAGCAGGGAGGAGATCAACGAGTTCAGGAGGCAGCTGCAGTCCAAGACCATCGAGATCGAGACGCTGAGGGGCACCAACGAGTCTCTGGAGAGGCAGATAGCAGAGATGGAGGATGGACACAACGCTGAAGTCTCAGCCATGCAGGCAAGCAATTACAACCATTCAAAACTACAGCGACCCTACAGCAGGGGTCCCCAACCTTTTTGAAACTGAGAGCTACTTCATGGGTACTGAGTCATAGGAAGGGCTACCAGTTTGATCCACTCTTCTGAAATAACACATTTGCTCAGTTTGCCTTTAGTTATGTATTATTATTAATGATAAATGATACTCATCTGTGTGAAGACACTGATCACGTTCATGATTTCTCACAATAATTATCAACAATGACTTAACAAGGTGGGAAACAGATAATATCAATATTCAACTCTTTATTTCTATTAATCTCAACATTTTCAGATGATCACTTCTACAACATTTCATAATAAAAACATCTTCACTAGCCACTGACAAACCTTTTAACAAATCATAGTCAATAGTCAACTTCAATATGAGAAGGGGGGTGGAAGAAAGCCATTCGCTCTTAGTCACCTGCTTCCACGCTGCATGGAGGTCAGTTCTGTCTGTAGAGTAAGAGGATTGGAAACGGGCAGATCTCATGGTCCTGAGTTATGTCACAGCTTGAGTAAAGCTGTTTGCTAACTGCACACAGCAGGCGGTCCCAAACTTTACAATGTCAAGTCTAAGTAGGAGCAAGGGAATCAACATACTGGCCATGTTATCATTAAAACAATCAATCGTACTCCCTGTGATTGCAGTTCTTCTGCTGACCTCCTAGATAGCAGAGGTTTGGGCCACTAATGAAATTGCAATAAAGGCTGTTTGTTGAAGAGTTGACGGATCAAAATGCTGAAGGAGAAACTGTGAAATCAAAGATATTTGAGTGTAATCCTGCTATAATCACCACTCAGTCACATGGACAAGTAGTTTAATAACTGCTTGTTGGTAGATGGTTTGATGAATTCCTCTTAATCTCAGTATGATAAGGTTGATCCCACTCTCTTGTCTGTATGATAAATAAATATGAAGCTACAGACAGGAGCTCTGCTACACATAAAGACTAGAAAAAATGTACATATATACATATATATATATATATATATATATATATATATATATATATATATATTTATTTATTTATTAACAAGCATATTGTTACCTACTCATTACTGGGTTTTTATTACTAGTTATAATTAAATATTACAAATTTATTATTAGTAAGTATGTGATTACTCACTTATTACTGAGCTATATTACTGCTTATTACTTACTTATCATTCACATTTATTATTGATCATTACTTATTACTGAGCTTTAGAGTTAACAGTAGACAGATTGTTTTGCCTTGAACAGAGCCAGGCTAACGCTTCCTCCTTTTCCATCTATATGCTAAACTAAGCTAACTGGCTGCAGCTAGATAGGAAAGAGAATGAACAAAACGCAGAGTTTAATTAGTGAGCAAATTACTAATCAGTATAGATTATATAATGTGTCAGCATTAGCTCTGATATTTCAATAAAAAAAAGAAATTAAAATGTTTTAATATGAACTATTCCTTTAACTGCAAATAGCAGAAACAGCTAATTCACAGATAAACTGTCAGCAGTGAGGCATCCTACTAAAAGATATAATAAAATATATTAAGGAAATAATAATGGGGAATTTGAATTTAAAAAATCCTGTCTGTAATATGAACCTGCCTCAAATAAAGTTATGACTCTCACCTCAGTGATGGACAACTCAGAGTCAGAGATCAACTCATTCAAGTTCAAGGTCTGAAGAAGCCACGAAACAGTTCTTAGTCAATCGTGTCTATCAGATTAACCTTTGACCTGCTAATCGGATAAAGGAAGGCCATCTGCTTTCACTGGCTCTTTAGAGACGCTAAAGCTCCAAAAGGTTTCTTTATTCCCCTTGAGGAAATTATGCCACAGGAAAATCAGTGCCATGGTATAGATTAGGAACCCGTCAAGTATATTCATTGAGAAATCTATGAAGAACTCGGCTGATAATGTCCTTGCTTTTCCTTTGTAACAGGACACTATTGGTCATCTGGACACTGAGCTGAGGAACCTGAAGGGTGAGATGGCCCAGCACCTGAGGGAGTACCAGGACCTTCTCAATGTCAAGATGGCCCTGGACATAGAGATCGCTGCCTACAGGTGCTGAGAGGATAAAAAGGACAAACCCAACAAAAGATGTCTCTCTCCTGACTAGTGGACGCCATTAAAAAAACGAATCTTGAAGCATTTGTGGGATGCGTCATGCCTGCGTGTCCACTCTGACATTTTGTTTCTCTCTGTCCCACAAGGAAACTGCTGGAGGGGGAGGAGACTCACTTTAACTCAGGGGTGTCTTTCGGTGCTGCCAGCTTCAACTATCAGCCTCGAGCCTCCGCCGGCTCCTCCAAGAGCAGCCAGAGGGAGAAAGAAGGAGGTAGGAAGGAAGGTTTCAAGGAGATCAGCGAGGACAAAGATGAAGCAGACATCAACTCCAACAACTGAGAGCACACACACACACACACAGAGACAGGGAAATCTGGAAAGTGTGAAGACTTATACGTTTAGACAAACATTTAGACAAATGTTGTGGAATTAGAGGTGAAATTCAGTATTTTGTGTGATAGTTGACATCTTTCCTGGGTCACAGGTCTCAGTACTCAGATCTTTAGACTCTAAAACTATCAAACTTTTTTTAAATAAACTTTGTTTCTTGTTATTAAGTTGTGAAGTCCTTCTACTCCACATTAAACAAAATAATCAAACCTGGAAAACATTTTGACGTTATCTGCTGTACACGTTCCAAATGTTGAATGAATTTGCATTTGCTGCTATGTTGTATTGCACTGAAACCTGTGTCAGGTAAGAAAAGTACCCAGTGTTTCTCAAGAGAAAGACACTAAATGTTGGTGTATGCTGTCAGAGTTTAAAGAATTGACACTATCTGCTGTCTTTTTCTTTGCACTGATGTGTTGTGTTACAAAGTGTAGAAGTCTCCCCTGCTCTGAACATAAAACACAGAGCTGTTTGGTGGCAAAGGATATGGTGAAAGAAATAAATTGTTCAGTATCAGTATTGTTTTTAGTTGAACTGAATGAATAAAATAATATGGCTAACAAACTGCTTTCCTTGCTTTTATATCCACATCAACACATTCATAGACGTTCATTCAAGGCTGCCTCCAGTTCGATGTTTATGTCCATTAGTGGAAGAACAATCTGCAGAATTCATTCAAACAGCAAGATATTCAGCAACTACATCAAAAATGCAGGGAGGCTGTAACAGATTTTAAGAGCTCAACCAGTGAGGGAGGAATCCCTGTCCAATGTGTCCTGATAAGAAGTTATTTAGCATGAATGCAGTAAACACTATGTATTAATAATGAACATTTTAAATTTATGTTATGATTTAAACTTCAGTCCTCATAAATTTGAATTCTCTTCCCATTAAAGTTTCTAACTCACTGCTGCAAAACAGCAACATGGATGAATGAGGAAAGTCTTTCTTAGTTGTGCAGTCATTTATTCATTCAAACTGACAAAACCAAGTAAGAATTTTTTTTTTTATCAAATCTTATCAAAGACATCTGCATACAAACACCCGTTAAATAAATGCTTTAGTGCTCAGATGAGCTGGACTGAAAGCTGGCTTCATCGTGTCTTCATCGTTGCATTCATTTACATCAGTTGACAGTTCATATAAAAGTTAACAGCTCTTAAATTAAACGCGTAAATCAAAATAAATCGAAATGCCAGCCGGAAAAGACGACATGTAGATCGGAGCTCTTGAATATCTAAATAAACACACAATCACAAACCTTTGGTAGTGGTCTGTCTTTTTTTTTTTTTTTCAAGCCCTTTCAATCAGTAGTACCTGAAATCACAGTCAACTCAGTCATTAAATACAAAAGTGAGAAATGGGTCCCTGGTTTTAGAAGAAAAGAGGCCACCTGCACTGATGCAGCTTGTATCAGCCTCATAGGCACTGTCTGAGTTTCAGTTTCTATTCACAGAAGTTTGTCTACAGCAGAAGTCACGCTCTGCACAGTGGAAGCACACTGAACACATTGGCAGTAGGAAGAGGAATTTCCACTCGTCGGGTTAGAGTTAGTCATTTTTACATTTTGGCTCTTAAGTAAGTACAAATGTATGTACCCGTCCTCCTGAGAGATGAACATTTGATGCTACAGTGAGAAATCTAAAAGAACAGTTGATATATTTTCATCCCAGAACATTCAATAAAGAAATGTTTAGAGATATTGGACCCTCACATCCAAGATGGCTGTGAAGCAGGTATAATGCAAAGGCAGACACTTCATTCCACATGATGACAAGAGTCAGATAAAAAGAATCTCATGGTCAGGAGTGGGTGGGCAGGATCAGGCCAAACTGCAGCACCAGCAGACCGTCCTGGAGCAAAATGGAAACACGAACAAAAGGATTACTCATCGGGGTCAGTCTCCATGACGCTCGAATGATCATCATTATTATACAAAGTGATTTGGTGCTTTGTGTGATTCTGGTTCTTACTTGCAGCGCTTCTTCGCCCACAGCGCTCTGCACGTCTTTGAGTGACTGGGAGGGATCTAGGAGGTGATCGCCGCAAACCACATCCACCTGCAGGAGAATCAGAGCCACTCATTTGAGCCCCGAGAGAACTGTGTGTGTGTGGAAGGAAAAACTATGTGCTTGATAACTTGGTTTGGATTTGACCAGAATTATTTAACCGACCAAAACACTGAACACACAGGAAATTCGTTGGAGACCTAGAACAAACTGGATGAAGATGATGGGGTAAACTCAAGCCTAGTTCGACTCCACAGAAAGTTCTGGAGGCTCTTGCTCCTGAGTTCAGTGCATGTCTGAAAACAGCTAAAGTTTGGGGACCAGACATATTTTCTACCTGTGTGAACTCAACAACTGCAAGACTTTTGATCACAAGACAGAAAGTCACGTAGTGTGAACTGCAAAACCTGAGAACTTCTTGTAGTGTGAACACGGTTTAAACTGCTGGTTACAGTGTTGAAATCTAAAGGTAGGAGTTGTGACCTCAGCTACAATGAACAGTGACCCACGGGTTGATCTTTGTCCGTCCTCTCCAGGTTTGTCCAGACAGGTGAGCCCTACAGTAGTGGAGCCAGGAAGTCAGTGAAAGCTGCTAATCCTCATCCACGTGTGTCTAAATACAAAATACACCCCCTCCTGAACTCTGCCTCTGTTGAAGTGATCACACATAGACATCTCTGTTTGTCTAAAGAAAGAAGGACGCTTCTGGACCTGACACTGATATGTTCCTCTGACAGCCTGCCCCCTGCTCTGACACAGACATGTGGTATCACTGCACTAACAGTTTGCTTGTAATCAGATTATGGTTGTCCTGAACGAGTGTCTGTCGTCCTTTAGATGTAGGCAGCCTGCTGAGGTTTGACCTGAGCAGGTGACTCCTCTATGTTGGGACAGTTAAATGATGTTGAAAAGTTTCTATCAGAGTTAATTTCCTTTACTTCGCTGCCAGCTTCAGACCAGGTGTAACCCTGGTCAGCAGGATCCCGCAGGAGGGTCAGCTTACACATGTCCGATGTGGATCTGTGGAACACTAATAACTCAGAGACCGTGCCACATGTTTCAATGAGGTTAAGACAAGGCTGAGTGTTGCTATAATTTTGTGACACACAAGCATGATCGCTTTATGTCTCGGACATTTTGACTTATCCTGCCTTAATCAGGATGGTGTATAATTAAGTCACTCAATTTAAAGGGAACTACTGGCAGAATTGTATGAATTGTAGTTTTCTTTACCCCAGAAAAGGCCCTTTATATTTAAATACTTTATATTTACATCGAGGGGACCCTCTCTACACATCTATTCCATTCTACTAAAATCAGTAATGTATATACATCTACAGTGTGATTGGCAGGCTTCTATCTCCAGTCTACATCCTGTGAGTCAGATGATCATTAAGGTCACTGTACTTATGTAAATTAATAGTTTAATACCTTTGCTCTGATTTAAACTTGTTTTACCACAGAGGTCTTCAGAAATGTTGTAGCTTTGTTTTTGTCCATACATGAATTGTAATTTGACCTTATATTCACAAGTGTGTCCAAATCACATCAATGTAGACTTCTGTTAAGTACTAGAGACATGTAGAGGGCAGTAAAAGCAAACAGGATGCAGATCCATATTCTAGAGAGTCATAGCAAAGTGTAAAAAGTAAAAAATTGTAAAAACATATTCTTAATTTTTCTTGGAGTAACTGAGTTCAAAATGCAAAAATGGCTATTTGATAATTTAGAATTAAATGTACAACACAATAGCATGAAGGGAACACCTTTGAACATCTGAAGCCGCTGTGCTATTTTGAGTGTGCTCAATGTGCACACCGTCATTAAAGTGCAATGCCAACTGCCCTCTGCTGTCCTACTTCCAAGTTTGTCCAAATCGAGAATCAGGATCAACATTGCGGTCATGTCACTTTGTTGACCGATTAGCTGTAAGCCTGGCAGACTCACCAGGCAGGTTGGGCTAAGCTCCATCTTCCTCCTGATGAACAACTCCACGTGGCGGATAGTGGCCTCACCTGACACACGAACATAGCGCCTCTCCAGCGGCTGCACAGGAACAGGGTAGAATACACTGTATCAAAGTCTTTCAGAGGTGTCGTTCAATTCAAAAATATAGAATATTCAGGAGTCATAAGAAACTGTTGAGCCTTTGAAAGAATTGGCATCACCGGATATTTACAGACTTATTGAGTTCAAAAACCCAGCACACACAGAGTGTATGGCTGCTGGTCACAGTAGATTAAACCAAGAGGCCAGAAAATATTGTACAATTTGAATGACACAGTCCATGATGAATGATGCACTGTCTATCCAACAGAGTAGCTTACACTACAACCTTTTCCAGGTTGTCATCCACCTTGTCTGTATACGATCTGTTACAGTTCACTATAATAATAGCAGCTACGATAATAACAGTAAAAAATGATACAAGTTTTGAGGTTGTTACCTTATAGCCACTAATGCCCTCTTCAGCTCTGAGAAGAAAACAAGAGTAAATGTAAGTACACACAGTGTAAGAAAACAGCACCATCTGGTGAATTGTCTGAGCAACTGCATGGTAAATTCATTCACGTCTGCAAACTGGTCTTCTAAGTAGAAGAAACGGTCGCTAGGAGTAAAACTCAGGTCCCTTGGTCTGATTGACGTCTACAGGCCAAAAGCAAAGCACCAGACCTTAAAAATACAGTGATCCCCAAACTATAAAATGATTTCCACCTGCAACACACGGCAAATATACACACATTAAACTTCAGGGTTTTAGTTTCACTCTGATTGAAATGGTTCTGAGGTTCACAGATAACTTGTGACTATGTTTTATTTAATGGGACATAAAGTACACAACATGAGTAGCAGCAGGGCCTTTTAACAACATTCAAGTGGGTCAGAGCAGTAGATACACTCATGGCTGCTTTTTTATTATCAGCTCCACAGCCCTGATATTCTGTGTGTTTACTCATTTGCTTGGTGGTTTAGGTAAGAACCCATACAATTTTAGTGCAGATTCGAATCAGGGGGTGAGTCTAGGAATTTTTTTTAACTTTCATTTTCAACATTTTCTCAATTTGGTGTAGATTCCAAATACAAATCTGGACCTAATGAATTTAAATGTTTCATAAGGGGACTGCTGGGGCTTGGTGGAGGCCTGTGCTCTACTGAGTGCCATTCTAGTTAATGCAAACATTCATCTTCCTGGTGAGAGGAGGGAAATCTCATGAAATATTTAGCGCGTTCAAGTGTTCAAGCTCAGATCTTTTTAGGCTATGTTTGGTAAGATCTTTAAATTGAATATTAATGCACTGGATGAAAAGAAGCTAAGTAACTAGAGTTCTGTGTCATGGCTGGATTAAGAGCTGTCCGATGAGATCCTTACCCTACGAAGTCCAGCAGCAGAGAAACATCCAGCTCAGGGGGAATGGTGAACACAGACTGAGGAGTGTTATCTCTCCTCTGCCTCTTCACCACAACAGGACCTGGAGAGGTGATCATCACTGCAAACAAGAGACAAGAAAAACACAGAGGAGTCGCTTGAGTGTCCAACTCTGATGTTTTTGTTATGGTTGAGCCGAAAACCTATTTTCAGTTTAAGGATTCTCGGATTTAATGTCGAGGCAATATTATTAATATTGTGCCAAATAAAAAAAAAGCAGAGGTTATCTCAAGACACGTTTCACACAGAGCAGGTATAGACTGTACTGTTTATTCACAGACACCTCACATCTCCAGATGATCACATTTAAAGAAAGTGTATCTATGAGTGTGTAAACTGTGGTGCAGCTTGATGAGTTTAAGTGACTTTGGGCCTTGGCAGAGGCAAGAACTCTTTTGAGTGGCATTCTAGTTCAGATTTTCTTTTCTGTTCAGTTCATTCATTAATTCATTACAACTATAAATGATTACATTACTTTACAAGTTCAAAATCTTTCTGACCCCAAATTTGATATTTTCTTTCCTAAGAAGATTAATGAGGAACAATTATCAAAGGTTTTTCTATGTTTTTCATTTTCAATGTTGTGAAGACTACTCTGCGGTCACCGACCACCAGTGTTCATTCTCAGACAATGGAGTGATACTATGCAGCTTCCTATGAAGCTCTGTGACCAGCAGCTTGTGTTAAATAAAATGTAACCTGAAACGTTCAATGTGTTTTACCTGGTTTAGGCACCTCCAGCCCTCTCTCTTTGTAGAAGTTACACATCTGTTCGCGTTCATCTGGAGAGAGAAGAGAAAAGACATTAGGCACATCAGTTATATCAAATGCATCGAAATATATATATATAAATAAAATGTATACACAACAAAACAGTCACACCATGTGAAATATCACTAGAATGTCAAAGGATTCAAATTGCATTTGTGCAAAAAGTGTTTCGGTTTGTATATCTAAATACAGAATGAAGAGAAGACTCCCATTCTTAAGAACCTTGACCCCAAGATGAATTTCCCAACATGATAAAGATCCACTAACCACACAGAGTGAAAACTATTACCGACCAAGCAGGTAGCTGACTTTAATCCAATTAAAAAAACTTTGGAATATTTTCAAGTGGAATGTAAAGCAACAGAACTAATCTAGCAAAGAGCAACTGGAAACAATCATCTTTGACCAGCAGCAGAACCTTTCTACAGATTTGTGTCATAACCAGGAGGAACCAATTTGGACAATAAAATATAAAATAGCAAAAGAATTTCAAAAAGGAAATCTCATTAATGAGGACTTGACTTTGTTGCAGGTGGTTCCTATGAATAACGTGAAAAGAGAAATGTTTGACTAATGAAACTCTTATCAGATATCCATACAATCAGTTTGGGACAAAATTGTATTGAATGGACAGGACTTTTCATTCCTTGACATTTTAGTGACATTAACCGGTGGTGTACTGTGTTTTGTAATACACTCATGTACTTACACTCCTCCAGGTAGGGAATCATTTTGTAAACAATATCCTGCAGTTGTCTGTCAGGCCTGTGGAGGAAAAAAGCATTTGAGGCTGAATAGTCTGCTTCACTATATAAACACCTGAGTGGCAGCATATAAACAGTCTAAATATCGTAAATAGGACCCAGTTCAGGTGCAACACATGTAGAGACTATTTTGTTCCCTGTGCAACAAATGTAACTATTTAGCATTTATTCCTGACTTTTAGACGTTTCACATGACATTTCTGGGATAATGTTTATACTTTTTGTTTGTATCTATGCTGTTCTTTACACTTTGTGTTTGTGTGTCCTGGGAAACTGACTGTTCCCATCTGGGACAATAAAGTAAACTTGAACTTAAATTTCAGAATTCTCTGTGTAAAAAAACTTAAACATAAGCAAGAAAACTAATGTATTCCAGTTTCAACAATAAATTGTGTTTTTCCGCTCTCTGACTAACTTCAATTCGACTGTCAAAAACCCATCTGACAGCCACTTGCTTGATTTAACAGGTTTAACAGAGAACGTCAAAAGTCATCAAGCACCAAGAATGAGCACCTACCTGATGTTGTAAAGGGGTTGACTTTGATGGACCACAATGTTGCATGTGGGACACCTGCTGCTGTAGAAGAAGTGCTTCACGATGCAGCTTTTGCAATCTGAGAAAAAGTAAAACCGCACAATATAGAGCAGGAAGTCAGGTATGTGATGCAGTCAAACTGAAAAGGACTTTTGAGGCTGATATAAATATGAATACGTGAATAATCTTGTGAATATGTTAAAGCTTATATTCATATTTATAGCAATACATAAACATATCAGATAAAGATCCCTGAAAAGAATAGTGATCAAATCATACAATGAGCAAGACGTTTTTCAGTTAAAGATGACACAACTGTGTCAGTTGCTTCTATTGGACAAAAGTTCAGTCTTGGAGCCCATCGGCTGTTGTCTGGCTGTGAATTAGCCTCTAGGGGCAACGGTCAATATTTTGGGGCTTCAGCTGTAGACAGCAGATATCTGGGCCAAGACTCAACCTTCTGTTCACCATACACTGTTTACAGTCTGAGTTCCTTTTACACACGACAAAGGGCTGCTCACACGTGATTGGTCAAAGTAGAAACGGAAACCAGAAGGCTGTTTGCCCCAAACTGTTGCCCCTCACCTTCAGATTCCACATAATCAAATGTAAAATCTATTAATAGACATTAGACCAGGTTGAATTGGATTAAATCTTTGGTTCTGATAGTCAATTCTCTTGTTACTCAATGGCAAATATAAATATAAATATATATAGAAGTATCTGTAAAACGGTGATATTGGCCAACAATACATTGTTCCAACCAGTTTATCGGCTAGTGTCTTGAATACGGTGTTGTTTAACTCTGGTATATGTTGGACACCGTGTCAGGGGTTAAATGCATCCCAGGTTCAGACCCATATTTTACACCATTACACAAAATGTTCCATCTCCCTTACTAAAGGTTAGATTTCCAAAGAAGAAATTGAATCAATGCATATATGTTTTTATGCACGCAGTGTTGAAAGTGTTCAGACACCAGGATCTAGACGACACCTGTGTCGTAACTTACATGTGTGCAGACACTCTGTGATGGTGGTGGCGTCGATGAGGAAGCCGCAGCACAGGGCACAGCGGATGTATGGATAGAACTGGTTGAGGGGGAGCTTTGGCTGTTGAGACATGAACATTCACAGTGAAGAGACACAGCTTAGAGATATCCATGACGTGATTTAAGGGCTGGTTCAAAAAACTACATGAAAAGGAACAAAACTTTAGTGCTGGATTTAATACAAACAGTAACCAACATAAAGAGAGGGCCAGAGGAGAAATGACATTCATTGTGATTACCTCTCACATTGGTGTGGATGGAAATGAGCTGGCAGACAAATATTCAATAGATGCATCAAAGATAGGGAAATGAGCCGAAACTAAAGGCGTAACCAAGTCAGACACGGAAAAATTAATGGCAAGAGCTGTGGGACGAGGAAATCATGTCTGGTATGACTCCAGCATTCACAGGAAAGTAGAAGAAGTGAGAGGAAGCAACAGAAGGAGCAGGAGGAGGACATCACATCTGGAATGAGATGTTAGACTGTCCCAGATACCAGCAGGAGACACATTCACTTCAAGGCACAGAGGAACCAACAGGGATGAGAGGCTCAGCTGCTGCAGGACTTTATTCAGGGTTTTAGAAAGATCCGAAATTAGAAAAAGAATCCAGTTCGATTTAACAGCTGCTCTGGTGTTCACTGTTTCCCAGAAGGTGGCAGAAACGCACCTGTTGCTACCACCATTAAAGAACAGGAGGACTTTGAGTGTGTGATTCAGTGCAGGCGTCAGCTCAGTGAGCAGCACAGGACACGTGGTAACATCGACTATGAGTGAGGCAGAAGAAAAGTAAGTCCAGCATGAAACGTACCTCGGTCTCTGAATCGCTGTCTGACACGTGCGTTGACCCTTCATGACTCCTGAGACCACACGGAGGCGATGACATTCCCAACAACCAGCTTCCTTTAGCCTCCAGCTGCAGGGACAAGACGCACAGTGATTCTCCACACGTCGGACAGATGTTATCAGTGTGTGACCTGCGGGGAGTTAGCAACGCTTAGCCACCGGCTGCGGTTAGCTCGCTGCGTTAAAACGTTCCCGTATGGAGCTAGCGTTAAAGTTGCGCTGACTCAGGTGAAAGCCTGTTGATCCGCTCCCGTCATCTTGAATCTGTGTGAAGTCACTTCCTACTTTGATCTACTTTGTTGTCGTCACTCACGTTAGCCACCGTTTCCCTCTCGTGTCCCTCGAGCGGCAACAACAATGGCACTTCCGCTTTGGAACCGTCAGAATAAAAGCGACTGTGAGGAGAAAACGCGTGGGAAAAACTAATGAGATGGATGTTAAAATACACCCGTAGTGTGTGTTCACGCTTTAGTTTGATTCGTGTTCAGTGCAAAGTCCTGGCCTAAGAAAAATACAAATGTGTAATAGCGTAGGACAGAAGGAATTATGTTTGTATGCTATGAGGACAAAAATCGGTGAATCAAAGAATGTGGAGACACACCGGGGATAAGATCTGCAGCATTATATCTAAGAAAATACAGTGTCTCAGTAATTCCACACACACAGTTGACAATGGCCATTTATTTTGAAGACACAATGACGTATTTTCCGGGAAAACCAACTACTAGATAAGAAGGTTCTACTTTGATTTCACCAGCAGGGGGAGCTGTAAACATATAAATGCAGCCAGGGCAAAGAGTCCCTTGTTTATTTATGGAGGAGCAGAAGTCATCCCTTTGTTTCTCTTGAATTTATTACTTTGTGTTTCAAACCCATTTATTTTTATCCATTCTATTGGTTTGTATTTGTGTCATTAGTTAAAGCTTTGGATTGTTATTTGCAGTAAACAACCCCTGAAAAATGGATTAAGATGGCTGAAATGGATAAGGTATAATTTCACAACTGCACAACATAGCATAGCATAACAATCTGGATAAAATATATTCTCATTACAGGGCTGAGGAAGGACTAATCATATTTGAACCACAATTGACAGATCAATGTGTTAAAAACATGCTTCACACGAGGACACAATCTATTCCCACTGTGTTACTGTCTCTAAAGGGCTCTGTGAAGCAGCTTGGGCAGAGGTTCAGATAAAAAAGCACCAATAAAAAGAGCTCTATTGAATGAAACTTTTTACAGTGTCAGAGCAGCACCGATCTTCCATCAGGACACATTCAATTCAATTTTATTTGTATAGCACCAAATCATAGCCCACATTATTTCAAGGCACTTCACATTGAAGGTCAAGACCTTAAACATTACAGAGAAACCCAACAGTTCTCACAATGAGCAGCACTTTGGCAACTTTAGAGAAAAAACTCCTTCAATAACTGGAAGAAACCTTTAGAACCAGACTCAATGTGGGCGGCCATCTGCCTTGACCGGTTGGGGTGAGTAGAGAAAAATGGAGAGGAGAAGAAAGGTGGGTGGAAAAGAGGGGAGAGAAGAGAGAGACAGATGGGGAGTGGGAGAGAGGGGGGAGAGAGAGAGGAGAGAGAGACCAGGAACAGTTGTGTAACCATCATGTTTCAACTCTGACTAGTTGTTATAATGAAAACAATAAGAGTGATGGTTTTTAAAAAATAATAATATTAATAGCTGTTTTTGTCTGAATCCTGCAGCTCTGAGAGATACCTGCAGAGAGAGAGAGAGAGAGAAAGAGAAAGAGAAAGAGAAAGAGAGAAATGACATGTACTCCTTATTTATATTATATTATACAGGACAGAATCTCAAGCATTACAGTGTTTTTAGTACTGCAGCAGATAAACGTGTAAGAGGGTAAGTGGGTTTATTTTAATTTTCCCTGTTTTCAGAAAGAAGAATTAATTAACAACACATTTAGTGACGTGATATCTATGAGTGTCTGGAATTTGGTGCAGCTTGACTGAAGGTAAGGTATGCGCTCTACTGAATGACCTTCTATTCGATAAAGGCAGATAAAACAGCTGATAACTTGTGCTGGTCTTTCTGTGTATGAGAATAGAAACTTGTTTGGTGTCTCTAAGATTTAATAGACTCAAATGTAAGTTTCATGGCAGGAAAACTCAATAAAGCATGATGTATATTATGTTTTATATGTGGGAGGTTATAACCTGTAATTTTGCTGCTTAACAAAATGCCAGATTGTTGTTAATGCTGTCAACTGTCCATCATAAGTCTGTTTATCTCCTAAAAATCCTGCATTTTTGTTAAATCAATGAGTTTATGTGCTGAACACCATCTGCTCGCTAATATCTGGGGCTTCTCGCGGGCAAATATTTACTTTTGAGAGATTTTCTTTGTGAAGAGCTGTGGACTACTTTCTATTTGCCAAAGGATGTGTCTCTGGGGACATACACTTGAACTTGTCACACTGTGCTGTCAGCTTTTCAACTTTCAGTTTCTCTGAAAGTCATGCAACTTGTCCCTGTCAATAATGTAGCATTGAAAAATGCAATCATTGCGCTCTTGTGCAAAAATCCTGTTGTCATGACCCAAGTGGAAATTTCCAGACGTCATCTCATTGTGTGTAATAGTTTTACCTGTATAATCACTTCGTGCTTGTTCTGGAGACATTGTTCTCAAAGATGACATAACTTGATTTAAACTGTTTGCTTCTGGTTTTTCCCAGAACGTGTACTAAAAATATCTTCTGAGATTGTTTACGTAGATTGCATCTCAGGAAGAACATTTGGGGCGTAGACTGTTCACAGTTGACCTTCTGATTCAGCAGGGCATCTACGTACCTGACTGCTGCTGGCAAGTTTACAGGCCGTGAGGTGGATTGAGCTCATGAAACCTCAAAGATCTCGAGGTCTCCTTTTTCTTCTTTTGAGAAAATCTATTTTATTGAGTATCAATGATTCAATGTATCCACAAAACAGGAAATGAGAAAGTCCAAGAAATAATGCTCACGTTTTTCTTGTTTTTTTTCCACCCCCTTCTGAAATCCCACTCAAACCCAACTCGTCTCTGGGTGATGGACGCAACAAAAAAGGGCAAAAGCAAAGACACACACTAAATGAAAAATAAGTTAAAATGAAATCAAATAAAACAATTATTAAAGGAAAAAAACAAAAGGATACCTTTTCTATGAGGGACAAACTTTGTCAAATTTCTTCAGAGAACCTCCAAGAGAAAACCTTAACCTCTCCAGCTTTAGATTGTGTAGAAGCTCTTTGATCCACCGATCATAAGATGGGGGCACAGCGTGCTTCCAGTTTTAGTCCATATCTGGCACAGATGGAGGAGTGGTGGACTAATTCAAGAATGAGTGAAAGTTTGTGTTACATGTAAATAAATTCCCTCAGGTAGATTTCATGGTACAAAGAAGTGGACAGACGGATGGACAACCTAGACACATAAAGCCTCCAACCACTGATGAGAAGAAGTGGCTGTTGAAAAGAAATGGATATACAGTGTAGTTCTGAGGGAGGATGAGGTTCTTCTAGTGTCACTGCGTGGCAATGTATATACAGAACAGTGCATCTTATTTGACAGTGTAGAACACAGTATGGAAAGCAATAGAAATCTAACAATTTGGGACTTTTTAAATTGACCCTTTATTTTTCTCATGGCTGAATGAGGACGGTCTTTGGCACATCAGTGCCTTGAGCTACTGCTATAATGTTTACAGTGACAATATTAACTTGTAAAATGTTCAGCATGTTTGTTATTTTAATTTCGCTTGTTAACTTGCTAACAATTGCTAAATGTCACCACACACAGTAGAGCTGGGGTGTAGCTGTCAGTAATGAACAGGTATTTGGTTAAAAAAAGTATTGCTCTACTTGGTATTTTGACGAGATGATGATGGCACAAGATGAAAAGTCACCATAGTTGGTTACATCCTATAAAATTCAAGTACCGCGGACGTGTAAATCAAACAATAAAATTGAAAATACAAACGCTTGGTTTGTCTTGTGTTTTCTCATTTGTTGTTTTTGTGATTTGCTGGTGTGATTTTGTTGTTGTGTTATTTTGTTGTTGTGTTTTCCCATTTGTTGTTCTGATTGGCCCTTCAGGGCCAACATAATCAAGTAGATGTGGAGATATTTCATGGCAATCATGGCAATTGCTGGGATATTTCAATACTGCACAAAGACCAACATTGCCTAAAGGCTAAATGTTAATGACAATGGTGAGCAGAGTAATGCCTGAAAACCTGCCTGTGGAACATCACTACAAGGAGAACAACTTTTTTGGCACATTTATATATCACAGGCTGCATCTTATCAGCGATAATATTTTGTAACTTTTCCATTCACAAATAAACAACTTCAGGTATCAACAAAAGACTTGGAGCCGATTGACTTTATCAAAACACTGATTCTGTATTTTTTTTCAGAAATAGAAAATTCAAAGCATTTACAATTTGCACAGTAGTCATAGTGTTCCAACCCTTGGAGAATGGTGTTCGTGGGGCACCTCATATCCGTGCAGTGTTTTTATTCATATCAGTACAGAGCGGTTCTTAGACGTCAGGAGCCTTGATTCATTTGATGCAGAGCCAATTATGAAACAAAACAGTTAAAAATAACTTAAAAACCCTGTGTGCATTTTGTGGTTAAGTCCCTTCAGACCCTTGTTGTAGCTGAACACGCATTCGACAGCACGTAGCTGTCTCTTCTCTCAGATCCCACATGGCTCCGATGTCTTGCCATTTAGGGCTTCATTACCTTCATTTAGTTTGGCAACACACTGTGGGACGGAGCTGATTGACTGTCAGACAAACGAAGATTACAGCCAATACACACACACCACAACATTCTATCTAAAGTTAGCAATTACCCCGTTTTGTTCAATTAAACAGGATTCTGGTTATTTTGATTGTAAATGCTCTACATCTGTCACGACAGTCTCTGCATTACCCATCAATTCTGGGGCAAGAACAGTTCTCCGAAGCTGGTGTTGTCTGGTGGTTGAATCTTCCTCTTTCCGAGCTCCAGCCCCTTAAGTTGAGGCCTAAGACCAAGACACATCACATTTGCATGGAGCTGCAGATAATTATGGGCCAAACTGTCATACAAACATGTCTCAGAGGCAGAGCTGCTCTGGAGGCAGGAATAATCTCATTAGCTGAGTTACAGAAGTGACACTATAACATCCTGGAAATCGCTGAGGGCCCAACACAACTGTTTTTGTCCCATAGAAGGAGTGTTTCTTAAGATGTTAGTAGATCATCTGACTCCACATTCAACTTGAACACAGTGGAGAGAAAAAAGACAGTGAACCATTTAGAATATGTATTAAAACGTGGTCAGATCCTCAGCCGGTGACAGGGGGCTGGTTTCTCCATAGTCTGACAATGACACCATAGCAACAGAATGTACTGCTTGTGATGATGCTGTGAATTTGACGGTCGTGAGGAATGCTAAATCCTTGATGCTGTCGTGTTAATGTCACAGCTCCACCCATGTCTCTGCCTGACAGATGATCAAAGCTAAGTGGATTAATCATAGTTCTAAAGGTTACTGTAACTTCATCTAATATTAAACTGAAGACCACTAAGCAGATGTGCTTTTGCTATGAAAAACAAGAATAAGACTATACAAATATAAACATCTAATCTGTGGTGTGACCCAAAGATTAAGAACGAGCCTGTAGCTTCACGGCTCTCTTGCTGTCCAAGTAATCTCCGGCCGTGCAACAAAAGTAACTGGAACTTTTGGACCCCAGGAACTTTCTCCAAGGAACTTAAAAGTTTCTTTCACACCTGTTCACCACTGTTTCCACCACAGTCTACATAGACCAGGAGAGATGTATGAACAACCAATGGCTTCAACAAGCTGTTCCACTCCAGTCGACCAGGAGGTCACAATGCAAACGATTATACAACAAGGATGAAACTGTAACAATTAAGCAAAACAGCAGTAAACATGGAAGATATTCAAACCATACTGCTGAAAAAATATTGCAGGAATACTTAACCAATCAGTCCTCTTCCAAACTGCAATCCCTACCACACCTCTTTACTTTTCCAAAGTACTACCTCCCTTGAAGGGGCGTTTTTTGGGATAAAAAAGATTTCCACTGATCTTAATTGCGACCCAGTTTCTGCAAAGTTTCCTAGTTCCTGTGGAAAGCTCCTCCAGCTCCACTGGAACACAGGCTAGGAGTTATCAGAACAAAGCTGATAATGTGCCAACAACACTGTCATCTTACACGTGTCTGGAGTATTTGAGACGCTGATCTTCAACAAGCACTGCATCTCTGTGTATTTCAAACCCAGCATCACACTAGGGCATGAACTGCCCAGAAGCCCATACACCTGAAAAATACATCTAATGTCTGCTGTCCAATGCAGTCAGGAATGCACATATGGGTGAAACTATCCAACCAATAAACACATGCATGGCTCACTCATAACAGGAGCACACTCTTCACGTGTTAACTTACACCTAAAGAATAAGTCAAAGTAGAGAACCCACCCCCCAACAGAGGAGGAGGTCCACGACACCACCACCTACAATGCAGTCCTTTCATTCCTTTCCGGTGAATTTAACCAACATTCACATTTCACGAGTCCAACATCAAACAACTGTCGTTACAACAGCCAGGGGCACTAACGAACCAAGTCATATAATTCATACTGACCCCACCATAGTTAAATACCTGGGGCTCCTCAACAGTCAGCTGTAACTGAAAAAGCGCCTTGGACGAGAGATCTTCATCAATTAGTAACTATCTGAAAACCAAGCACGCCATTCAAATTTTCTTGGATAAACACGACATGGATGACTGAGAATCCTCCCAGATTAAAAGGTTAAATCAGAAACTCAAATAAATTGGCAAAACCTGGCAGTTGAACACACACAGCTCTTGTCATTGTCCTGGCAACTAAAAAGTTTTAAATCCACCTATACAACATGTACAGAATAACTGGGATTAGCTCAAAACCGGTAACTCAGTCTGAATTTGATTTTAGGGCCCTTCGGAGAATCTGCAGCTTTAAGGCACTTGTGCATTAACGCAACCTAGCTAGGGTATTGGAAATAGAAGCATTAATCCATTTATTGTTGGAAAGTCTCTAACATTACTGGATCTGTCTCAGTTAGCTTGTTAGGTTATTTAGTTCCAAATGTCCAGTAAATAAAATGTCTTCTTCCACAGTAGCTCTGCCTCAAAATGCTTTACTATTAATACAGTCTGTTGGACAGTGAAACAGGACCCTCTATAGTGGCACGTGTCAATTTAGTGGAGAACGTGACGTAATGCTGGACATGCGTTCCCCTCTCAGACCTCCAGGAGACTTTGTCGCCGTTCAGATGATTGTGCAGGCTGGAGGCGACATATGGACTTGTTGCACATGGGACAGACGCTGCGGATTTCTAACCATTTTAGCAGACACCTGGGAAAAGTAGAAAGATGAAAGACATGATGCATTACCACATTTTGTCATTTCTAAGAAGGACAAAGTATGTAAAGTTACATTTATGCTGAAACTATCAAGACAACAGAAAACAGAAGTTTCTTTCCAGCCTGTTACCCTGCGGCCTGTGTGCGTACAAAGTAACTCAAACAAACATTTCTGCAAACTTGGTGGGAATATTATTTGGGAGGGTCTGAGGTCTGCATTCTTGATGCAGAGGTAAAGAGCTACAGCCTGCTGTAGTTGTGCAACAGGATTGATCAGGCAGACATACACAATATTTACACAGTTCACAGATGCCGGGGACAAAGGCAGTGAAATACCAGTGAGAAATAACAGCAAACCAGGCATAAAAGCTGCTGTTAACATCTATGCTGCTGGGCAAAAACAGGTCTCAGTTGCTTAGAGCTTGCTTGTTTTGAAACATGCAGAGACATATGTTGTCAGGAATTTCCTCATCATTTTCTTAAGGGCAACCTGAAAAGCTGCTTTTCCTGAAAGTCACTACCTCTCAGACTGCTTTCAGCTGTTAACTTAAAGACAGATATCAAACAAAAATTGGAATTTAACGACATGGCATGGTTATTGAATATATTTGCACACCAATAAGTCTAGGACTTCAAGGCTAGAACAACATACTGTTGTTTTAAGCCTATTGAGCTACATAATGGATTTACTGACACAATGGCTGCTACCAAAGTTTTATTCCACATGGTTTCAATTGCAGATTGTTTCCATCCACAGCCTCACAAAAATGACATGCATGATCAGTTTGTGAAACAGTTTAACAAAATCTTGAGTTCTTTCCTTTGACTGCGACTTATAAAAACTGTTGCATGTTAACAAGCGTGGAGTCAGATGTTCAATCTCACGGAGGTTTGAATCAAGTTTGTAGAACTTACTTCTTGTGAAAAGCATGTGAACATGGGCACACCCCGAGCTCGTCCTTACTGCGAAACTCTTCTAAACACACTGCACATGTTTGCTGAGAAGGGAAAATGACAAGATCAAAATTTGATCAATACCTTATATATAATAATAAAGTACAGCATGCACTTCTTATGTCATGTTGCATACCTGGAATGAATGTAGA
The DNA here is from genome assembly GCF_024713975.1 of Paralichthys olivaceus. Lineage (NCBI taxonomy): Eukaryota > Metazoa > Chordata > Actinopteri > Pleuronectiformes > Paralichthyidae > Paralichthys > Paralichthys olivaceus. Next base: position 4,589,782 of record NC_091106.1, read on the forward strand.
CAGAAAATGTACACCAACGCTACCCTACTACTAATTTGACAAAAAGACAGTAAACTGATTTTCAAAGGGTTTAACATGTTGTTTTGGTGAGATTTTCTCAAAGCTCCTATAGTTTACAGTTTGTAATTAAGTGTGAGTCGTTTTTTTATTTCAGTTTTATCCTTGTGCTGCGGGACACGCATGCCTTCCTGTTTACCCCAGTATGCACATGCCCAGTGTATGTGAGTGGTTTTGTCATGTGCGTTGTCAGGTGGGTTAGTGTGGATGGGGATTAAAATTGGATAGAGATTGTTTTAGTTTTTGAGTGCACTCAGTTGCCTTACTTTTGTCAAACCACAATTAGTATTTATTATGTAATTGGAACAGAGTTTGTAAGACAGCCATAAGCAATGTTATATATGATTGTTATTGTTATGCTAATTGCTGTAGCTAGCTAAACAAGTTCTCACAAATCAGTAGTCAAGTTATTTTGTCAGCATTTCAGAGACAAACGCCTGAGGCTAAAATAAAGAGATGTTATTTCAGCTTGATAATATCCCCACATAACTAACTAAAAGTATCAGCATAGCTCTTTACTTAGTGTCATTTGTTACAGCAGTGAGTTTGCTTCTGGCCTCATTTTACACACGAGTCACAAACACAGATGAGTATGTCTTATCTCTTCGCCCCATTAGTCCATTAGCATTGGTCTGCTTTGCCTCTTTCAACTGTTGCATAAAAGTGTTTGATCACATTGACTGTGTATTGGACTTACACCAAGAAGGCTCAGTTTCTTCCCGGCTCCTTTCAAAACAACCTGCGAACGTGAAGGGATTTGTCACAAAATGCACGGAGTTCGAAGGAAAAAACAATACACATTATAATTTGATTAATCAGTCATTAACAGAAATTGCTGTGAAATTACCTCACTGTAGCCATACTGTTCTCGAGCACCCCGTCGCCTCAATCTGTAAAGCACAAGACACAAACAAACTCGTCATACTTTAGTTTAGAGTGTGGAAATTCGAATGTGTCTTGATGCTCCACGTTTGTCTTCGGCGCGACATGTCTTGTCATGCCTCATGAATCATCTGAAGTCCTGGAATTCACACAATGCCACATTCCACTACCAGCCTCTGTGTCTACACTCACCATGAGCACCCTTTCTGAAAAATGACCACGTAGGAGAATTCTGACAAAAGTTATTTGTTGTCTTACCTCATTGAAAGCATACACTACCATTATTGTGAGTTCAGTGAACATAAATAATAAAAAAACATAAAAATGTTCATTCCTCATTGAGATATACACCATGTGAGAAGTTTAAGATGTTGAAAATGATCCAATTACAGCAGTTAGAGGCACCTTCATCTTCAAGGTATCTGTTCTAACTTGTCCATTCGAACTCCAGATTCAGATCATCACTACAGTCTTAGCTGATGCTTCTTAATTCAATGCCTGGCTGTGAACCCAAACTATCTACTGTATCTCCCACAGTCCAGTATGTTTTTCAAATATCTGGTTGTCAGATAATACGATAGAAGATCAGAGAACACCATCACTGTAAGAGCTTAACAGGTTCTTCCTGCTTTTTACTTTGACTTAACCCCAACCCATATGCAGTAGCCTTAGGCAAACCTTTGCCAAACAACAGATAATGCACCATGTAACACAGTGAAAGTCCTCTGCATTTACAGATGACCTTAATAAGCTAAGCTTCTTTAGTTCTTTGCAATACTAAAACCTAGTGTGTTCTGAGAAATAAGAAGATCTCTCAGTGTGCATAAGCATGGCCCATGATAAAACTTAGGTGGTTTCAGCTGATACAAAGCAAACTCATGTGAAAGCCAGATGATCTGGCTACCGATAGTTTGATCTCACTGCAAGGGAGGTGTTTTCTTAGTTAAGTTGTGTCATATACTTTGAGCAGAGGAAGTAAATTTGCCTTTGTGTTATTTTCTGATTTTTATATTGATTAATAAGATTAAGCTTACTACTATTCATGTACAGTTAAAGTCATATGTCAAAAGCTGAAGTCGATTTAAAGTCACACAGCCTGATGACACCTCAGGCTTGAAGGTGCTGCTCGATTCTAATTGAATCCATTTACACTTTCGCTGGTACATATATAGCCTAAAGTGAATAATTACAGTATATTGTGTGCAAGAAGTTCAGGTGTGGTTTCTTATGGGTGTTGAAAGATAAATACCAAATTTCAATACATATAGTGACTACATTGGGTTATGAGGAGACCGTCTCTGAAAAACAACTCCTGAAATGCAGTGTAGGTTACAGGTTATTGGTATGTGACACTCAGAGAGGTCCCAAAGAAGGCATTTCACTGGATGTTTGACATAAAGGAGTTTAACTACAATGATGTCTCCAGTGAGAAGTGGGTGAATTTATCTGATCTCAAATCACATGGTTATACTGATCCTGTTTAGCTGTCTGACACTACCTCAGCCTTGTTTTTCTGTCTGTCCTGTACCTGAAGAGGTAGCAGCAGAAGAGGAGGCTGAGCATGAGGACGAAGAGGCCAATGCTCAGGACGATGATGTAGATGTTGAGCGGCAGGTTGAAGAGCTCCTCGGACGTCATCTTGCAGTGGAGTTTGGAGTTCTGCAATCCAAGGTCACACAGACACCCTGAGAGGACGGCGCACAGAGAAAAACAAATGATGACCACATTAGGAAAAAATAATGGTTTGGCTGCAAGAAAGAAAAATTCAATCCAGTAGGAAAATGCAATGTCCCCAAGTGCTTATTCTTATCAGGGTGAAATCATTCTTAAAAAGGATTAAGACAAGATCATTTTGTATTAACAAGTATACATTGTACAAGGTATACTTTCTACAATGTATACATTTAGTTTTTAAACTGTGTTATATCCATTATGTTAATATTTTCATGAATGGCTGGTGTTGCTCAGTATGCAAATCTAATCTGACTGGGTTCTGCATCGACTTTGTTCTCCACACAAAGAACAAGGCGGTCGTGAATATGGCCTACTGTTTGTCATAATGCTTGACACACATTCATGTTTACTACTGCCCTGCTACTGCCTGATAGAAATGTAAGAAAATGTCATTTTTCAAACAGAAAAAGCAAAAGTCAAACAAAGCCACAGTCAGATAATTGCGTCGAGAGAATTGTAACCTACAATATGAGTCATTTAGAGTCCCAGCAAAGCTCACAATGGAAGAATGTATGACAGATGTCAGCGTGAATAGTTTGAAAAATTCATAGTGATGTGTGTTTCCACGTTTTGTTCTAAATGACATCAATATTGAACTGTTTTTTCGAAATAACAGTGAATCAAAGGTGCAGTGTATCAGCTGTCAGCGACAGACAAACAAAGAACAATCAGTCTGTTCTGCAGCCTCCCTCAGCTCTGCAGAGCAACAGAGCATCTTTAGTTTAACTGTGTTGGTTTCACAACCAGCATCTTTTACTGTTTTGTAGAGGGGACATGAACCAAACTAAAAAGTCGAAAATGTCAAATAAATTTATCTCGGAGATTACATTTGTCATTTATGACAGTTCTTATCCCACTGGTGTATGTGCAAGTGCTAATTTTTGCCAGTAAGTTTGGTTGCAATTATCTGATGCTACAAAAATGAGGTGAGATGTTATGATTTACAACTGAGAATGACTCACATTTGGGCAAGTGCATGTATCGGCAGGATCTTGCTACCAAGACTCTACGCCACGATCACTACTGCCCACAATCTGGCTCCGAATAAGATTTTTTTGGCTTAACGATTATGGGAGGAAGTGGAAACGTGTCATCCATCTTTACTTACAGTCTATGGTTGAGAATAAAAAAGCGAGTGCATACAGATTGCTTGTATCTGTTGAAGCTGGCACTTGACAATAATTAACTGACAAGTCTGCCATCAGAATCTTCAAGGGAGATAATATGTCATTATGTTTATAGCTTGTGTTGCCCCAGTGAGGACAAACCTTGCCACCACAAGAGTTGGGCGTGTAGATATGAAGGTTAAGATTACGGTGAAAAGAAATGTCACCCCAGCTGTGTCCCTGCTGTATGTAGACTGTGAATTTTGGAATATAAGCCCAGTGAGCCTTGTCAGAGCCTTTCCAGTGTGTTTCAATGGCCCACAAAGCCCTGCATGCCAAAGATAGACCATCATACATGACCTTGTCTGGCAATGCCAGACTTCACCTTCGTCCACCTCCTGTGGCAGGGATGTGGGGTTGGATTTTAAGGAGGTGCATGTGTGTGGACGAATCTGTAACTTGTAGGGCCTGGCACACTGACTCAACATCGCATCTGTGCAGCCTCTTGTTTCAAGCTGCAATGTAATACTGCTTTCGCTGCAGACATTCTTGGGCTGTACAAAGTTTCGGACTTGGGTGAAAGTTGAGATAAGGAGTGCATGTGAGGAGGGGGAATGTGTAACAGTTATGGAAGAACTAAGACTAAGACTTTGTTTTAACCAAGAAGTGAGTGGGAAATGAAGCTGGAGAACTGTGTTGAGGAAATAAATTGACAGATTATTTTCTTTCCTTTTTATCAAAGTTCCAAGTTTTTATGGCTGTAAAATATCTGCGGCATTAAATCCACATTAATCTGGATAAACTGAATTAATCTACAGAAAAAACGGGTCAGATGAGGTTTGTTTCTACAAGTGGTTTCTATCCTCATGATGAGAAGAGAAGTTTTGGACACATTCACAAAACTTAAAGGAATCACAGCAAAAACACATCTCCACACTGTGAAATACTTTTCATTCACCGCCATCCAACACAGGAATGTGTTCAGCTTGCATCTCGGCCTGAAAGTAGTTACTCGCTAGAGTTTGGGCTTAGAGACACAGAAGTGCATTAACCCTGAGGTCCTTGAAAATGGCACTTTTCATTCCAGGCGACGCACGTCAGCTTTTAACTGCACTACTTAACTCTTTCTTGAGGTCAAGTGCCACAACTGATTATGTAATGGTGACCTGGTTCAAAGGTCACTCCACAGTGGACAGTGGTTATGGCACTGAGGTGCAGTTTTGATGTACTTTGAGGGGTTTCTGGGAACGTTTGACAGGAAATTTGGCTATAGAAGTAGACGGCTGTAATCTTAGCACGATGTTAGTGAATCATTGATAGTGGAGCACTGACAGGTGGGCCACTGTGCAAATGCATGTGTTGTGAACAGGATTGTAGCTAAATAATGCTGAACAGGAATAGTGGCTTTGGTTTTGTGTTTTTTGGCTGGAAAACAAAATAGTCCTCCCTTGCTTGGATACTGATATTGGGTATGACTGTCTGATTATCCTTGCCTCACTGATGTTATTTAGAGTGACGTTGTGTTGCTTCATATTTTGTCATCTTATACTAAATGGAATTTTGATCAAATTACTTATTTTCATTATAAGAATGTAACATGCATATTAGCACACAATTCATTCAGCATTAGTTCTGTTGTGGGTGTAAATATTAAGCAATCACTAATCTCTTCATTGGAACTAGGTTCTATGGTGTGACCCATTTTAACTTAGTGTTTTATAAATGTGCACTCAGCAAACACTCAACAATCGGTTCAGTGTGAAGGATTTAGCGACATCCAGTGTTAATGGTGCAGATTGCAACCGACTGAATTCCCCTGAACCTTTCCATTCCAGGTGTGTAGGCAATTCTACTGTGGCCTTCAGGTAACACAAACACACAAGAGGTCCTCTCTAGAGCCATTGTATGCTTTGTTCGTTCTGGGCTACAGTAGACACATGGTGGTGCAACATGGTGGAACCCACAGACGAGGACACACTCCATATGAAGAATATGAACATAACTCATAACTCCACCACTGAAAACACAACTATTCATATTGTTGGAATTTCTCTAATTACATCACTTGACCGTAACTTGTCATAGTCAGATCTTGCAAAAAGCCTGTGCTGGCACTTACCGTTACACCATTTGACAGGATGCATTAAATGCAGCTGTTCAGATGGCAAAGCTAGAAAGTTGCAGAGGTAAAGGCCACTGCAATATCACAAACTCTGGTTTCCACAAGTTGGTTTAAAAGGGGATTGGCGGTGGATAAAATGTCCACTACCTTTTAAGTCCAGACTAGTTGACCCTGAGAGTTGACAGAGAGAGTTATATCCGTGTGGTCTGGAGTAAATAGACCTGATTAGAGATTCCAGTTCTTCAAGAGGACATCAGCCCAGTAAGCAGCTGCTCAACCCAACGGGGACAAATCAGTCAGCAGAGATTATTAAGTGTAAAACATCCACCTCAGTTGAGATTTAGCCTCCCAGATGTGTCTTCCCTCAGCATGGAGACGATCCTGTGGGCGAGGTGGATGAAAAGACTCCAATGTCACAGACAGTATGAGGAAATAAAGTCCAAATCCAATCCAGCGCTCTGGTAAAAACAAAACCTCTGGCCGAGCACGACTCCCTGCTGTTCAGCTTTGTCTCCTCTTCAGAACATCGTTACGAGGCTCCCCCTCTCTCTCTCTCTTTCTCTCTTCTCCTTCTTTCTCTCCTCTGTCACTCTCTCCTCTCTTCTCCAGACCTTCACGTCGCTGTCCTCCTGTCTAGGCTGTGCAAACCTGCCGTGGCCAATTATGGAGAGACAAAGGGAAGGACATGGATGGGTTCCCCCGGCAGACAGGCAGTCAGGCAGTCAGTCAGTCAGTGAGCCTCGGTAATGTTGGAGAGCAGCTCCTCATCTCTTCCTGGGGGTTTGACACACTGCGGCTAATGTGGATCCAGCCTCTCCTCTCTTCTCTCGTCCTTTCCTCTCACGTTCACTCCGCTCCTCTGTTCTTCCTCGTCTCCGTGCTCCACTTCAGTTTGTAAACAGATCCGTGCTCATGTGATCTGCTGTCTGCATCGCAGCTCCGCTCCTCACCGCCCCCTCCTTCCTTCTGTCCTCCCTCCTCTCGCCCCCTCCTGCCCGCCCGCCTGACCTGTCTTTACCCCTGGCCGTCCTGGGTCTCTCCCCCCGCTCTCTGCATATAAACCAGACCGTATATACTGTACGTACAGCTAATGGTTCACTTCCTGCTGATCTAGCTGCTAACTTGCTAACCAGCTGGGCTAGTGTTAGCTCTAAAAATAGCCTTGTACAATGCTGTGGCCTGTGGTTTGTTTACTCCAGCCTGCTCTTCAACACTGTGCAACATTTGGTTCAATAGAAGTCATCGACTGGGGGGAAATGAAAGGGATAGCTCACCCAAAACTGAAAGTGCACTCATTATCTACTCCCCACTCTGTCAATGGAGGGGTGGGTGAAGTGTTTGAGTCCACAGAACACCTCTGCAGTTTCAGGGGTGAACAGTGTTGCACTCAAATCCAATCCAATCGAAGTAAATGGTGACTGATTCTTCAAACGTAAATACACAACATCAACTTTTCACCATACTGCTCCTGTGGTGTCATCCAAGTGTGGATATAAGCCATGACACTCAGATCTGACTCACAGCGGTGTCATTTACACCATGTTTTTTGGGATTTGTCTGCTGCACTGTTTACCCCTGAGACACCGGAAGTGTTCTGTGGACTCAAACACTTCACCCACACCTCCGTCGGCACAGTGGTGAGTAGATAATGAGTGCATTTTCATTTTTCACTGAACTATCCCTTTAGGCCCTCAGAGCTAATGAGAACACAGTCAGTCCACATTCTTATTTGCTTGTTAGCTTAGCTTGGTTGCTAACAGGAGAATAAGAAAACAAATGTGTTGTAAAGATGTAAATGTGAGTGGATCAGCAGTGAGGGGAACATATACTGTGTGTATAGTTTATTCAGTCTATGTTCCACTAACTGCTTGCTCGCCAGCAAAAGGAGTCCACCTTTCAGCTTTTAACTATATATGTGTGCATTACCACTGTTGTATTTACTCCATCTGGTATTTTGTACACATTGTACAGCAGCTTGTTCAATAGATTTGATTGAACTGGTAATATAAAGAGTAAACTAATAGTTAGTTCACAAACTAATACAGTATTCGTACAGTATTTACAGTCTATGATCCACTCACTGCTGATCTAGCTGCTAACTTGCTAACCAGCTGGGGCAGTGTTAGCTCTAAAAATAGCTCTTATTTTCTTTCTATGTTCTCACCTCTGGTGTGTTTACTTCAGGCTGCTCTTCTTTTCAACACCATCCAATATTTTGTTTAATAGAAGTCATCGACGAGGAAAAATAAACTCTAAAGATGGCTCCCCAATGGTCAGCTCAGAAACTCATCACCTCGTTAGCTTAGCTTGGTTGCAAACAGGATTATGATTTCAAACATTTTATTATGAAAGAGGTGCATTCGTACAAAGGACTTTCATAAGTGTTAAAAGGTTTTACGTGTTGAGAGGAGGTTCAATTCAAATTGAAGCTGACACACACCGACTTGGTGTTTCTCAAGATAGCACTTTACCCTTGACCTGTAAATATGCAGGTCGGAATTCTCCAAAAATAGCATTGAACTTACAGGAGTGTGATAAGAACTAGGCCGAGCTAAGTGACAGAAACCATCTTTGAGAAAACTATACTTGACATGTACTTTGTCTGTTGTGCATGTCCTGTCTGTGGAGCGCTGTCATTAAAAGTCAATCGCCAGTTGTTTAATAAACCTTCCACATGTTTGTTTATGAATTAAAGTAAATGGCTCCTGTTCTTTTTTATGGTTCAACAATCTGATCTGTCATAAAAGCTTGTTTTTCGCTAACATCCATATTGGTCACTGTTCCTCTATGCCTCATGTTTTGTAACCCTGGTACATTGACAGTAATTTATCAATACACATTCTTAAAAACACCTGTCGTGTCCTTCAAAAATAAAAGAAACCCTACCTAATTACATTGCTATAACGGTACGGTTACCCACCCTACAATTCTTTTTACACAGTGGTAAGCTCTCACATAATATTGAAATATCGAAATAGTCATGTTGAATATGAAATAGTTATTTGAAAATTACAAAAGCAAAACTCAAAAAGTCACACTTTCAGTATATTGAACCTAATAAATGATATAAATCCAATTTTAGCCTTTTACAGAAAGCCTGTTTTATCAGTATTTTTAACTGTCTCTCACATGTCCCACAACATTGCAGTATCCCTTTAAATTACTGAATAAATCATGCTGCCTATCAGATTTTGTTGGCCATAAAAATCACACATCAGACAAAGAATAAAACCAATAAAATCTATACAGTCGTAAAACCACACATCCATGTGTCTTTCTGTAACTGAAGCTTACTTCAGAGCTAAAGCTAAAGGTCTGTCTATTGGGCTAGATATATATATATACATATTATGGCATGCCGTTCAGGAAATTAAACCTTTGAATATATTGAATGAAACTTTGAATATATTGATTGAAACTTTGAATATATGGAATGAAAATTTGAATATATGGAATAGAACTTTGAATTTATTGAATGAACCTTGAATATATTGAATGAACCTTGAATATATTGAATGAAACTTTGAATATATTGAATGAAACTTTGAATATATTGAATGAAACTATTGAATGAAGTCTGAATATATTGAATGAAGTCTGAATATATTGAATAAAATCTCGAATATATGGAATGAAACTTGACTGACTGACGTCAGACTTCACCGCAGTGTCTGCGACCATCTTGTGTAACGTGTGGATGCTGTAGCTAAAAGTGAGTGACAATGAGTTAGTCCGCTCACAATCTCGTTGCAGCAATAATAAACTATGAGGACCTCAGTAACACACTGGCGAATGCGTGTACAGCCCAAAATCCCCCTGATAGCCCTGCCCAATGCCGTTCAACTGACAAGGAAGTTCGCTCCCTTTTTAATCGTGGCAGACCTACTGTTTATCAGGCCAACCTCAGCATGTCTTCAATATCACAAGAGTGCCCGACAACACCCCGTGTACAATCTCCACCCGTACACAAGGAAGGGCCCAAGACACTGTATGGTTAGCTTGATATAGTGTTCAGGTGATTTAATTAAGGTGAAACACAGTGAATGGCCGTGCGTAATGGCACTGCGCTCTGACGCGGCACTTCTACGGCACTGGCGAAGCTGCTTCTTGCGCTTCCATAGATTCAAGATTTCATTCAATATATTCAAGGTTTCATTCAATATATTCAAGATTCATTCCATATATTCAAAAGTTTAATTTCCTGAACGGCCATAATATATAGTATATATATATATATATAGCCTAGGACACCACAGGCCCCAACTCAACCTGGATAACAGTGTACTGGTTTGGCTGGGGTGGCCTGAGATGGAGCAGTTTGCTCCCTATATACCGATCCTTGAGGGGAAGAAACTTTAAGGTCATCCTAATTACTGTTTGCAGCAGCAGCGATGTGGGGAAGATCACACATGTGGAGCTTATCGTGGCAATAAAGCTGGACCTGCATTTCCACCACCAGACGTTCGTGGAGATGCTGATCATCTTGTCCTTCACCGCCCACAGGCGCTGGTGGAGAGCTGCTAACACAGGACAGTCTCAAACGTGTGAACAGTGTGATGAACACATGTATTTAGGATTGAGGGGGTTACATGGTGAGTCTTCCTCAGTTTGATCACTATGTTGTACTCGTGATGGAGTTAATTTCAACACATTTGTTAAAAAGTATTCTTGAGAACCTAAATAAAACCTCACTGTCAGACTAATCTTAAGACTATGTTAAATTGTGAGGGGTTTACATTTTTGTTGAACAGCAGGTCTGTTATATGGCGTCACATTTCTGTGCATGGTCAAGTCTGTACAAAACTTTGATGAGAGTTCCTGAGTTTTATTCATACATTGTGGTTTCATCACTGCTGCACAAAACTATTGTAACTCAGCCCACAATAGGAGAACTTTCTCAATGTCCTGGTCTGAAGAGTCTACAGGCCAAATGTCTGTCTTGGTCATAGTGCCACCTACTGGCATTAACTCGGTACTTTGACATTGTCATGGCAAGTTCAAGTCTGTTTAGTTCTCAAATCTGGTCAGGATGATGGACATTGCGGCCATGGCGATACATCCTTCACTAAACGCAGGAGGGAAGGAGGAAGCTGTTTCTTAGGGGCCTGGCATACTTAAAAAGTCACACTTTAGAAGACTTCAAATGTGTAATTTCTTTGGGTTATTTGACATAGATTTGACATGCACATTCGTCAACCAACTATGGTAAAATGAATATGTACCCTTTGAGTATTTGAAACTACTCCACAATGGCTTTTAACAACTGCCTCTGAAACTTGCTGTAACTATTAAACGTTTCAACACACACACACCGATTGAAATGCAGCCATGATGGACAAATATTCACTAAAATAAGTCCTTAATAGGTACGTTTTGTGTGTCTTAGTAAACAATTGTCATGTAAAGGTGTGGATATAATAATACCACAGTACTTGTACCACAGTATAAATGTTGCAAAAAGCAACTTCCTACTTTTTTTGTTGTGGCTGCTGAGAAACTGGGCCATGATTCTGCCCTGAAATACTAGACACTTATTTCTTAATATTGTCACTGATATGTTTATATGTGTATGTGCTTTTGTATTAATAGTAGGCAAGACAAGTCAAAACACTTTCAAAAGGTCATATCTTCATATTTCAGTGGGACAAAAATACAGCTGCTACTGATAAGACAAGTGCTGCAACTGTCATCACTGTAATCACTCATAGACTGTATGCAATCACTGCACACAAGCAAACTCACAAGTCCTAATCATAGTAAGAGTGTACTTTTATCTCGAGTGTCACTCTTGAGGCCAGTTTTTAGGCTGGACTTGAAGTGGCTGGTTGGCTTAAAATCCATATCCTCTCTACAGTATGGCTATTATGATCTGACATGTAGCAGTTCATGTCTACCACACTGGTAATGAGTTACAAATGTTTCCCACAGTGGATCAGTAGCTACACTGTCAAAGCCTTGAATTTGTGACTGGACAGTTTGCCATCTGTCTGAAGAAAATACAGCTGCCTGTTAGGTCATATTTTTGTGCTAAAAGGTTAAGTCACTTATATATCTGATATTTCAACTTGAAGACAGCACCAAATCACATGCCATGTGATTCAGATAATGTAAACCAGATCATGTTTCTGCAAACTTCTGCCAAGGCCCAACAGTCCCCTTATAAAATCACATTTACATTCATTTTTTCATCAAGATCCATCAATTATTCTGTGAAAAGGTTAAAAAACGCCCATTTTAAAGACAAACAAATGGACAGGGGTGAAAACATAACCTCCTAGGTTGAGTTAACTGTGGAAGCAGACATGCAGGGCCATGCACCAATATTCCAAAGTGACAACATGACAATGTTTGATTAAACATCTTAGATCTGTCAGCTCTCTTTGGAATCACTGCTTTAATTTCGACATGTCTTTATATTGACATAATTAACTCTACCATTCATTGTATTAACTGTATCTCATGAATTTAATTTGTTTGCATTCCAGTTGAGCTGATTTCAATCTCACTTTATATGTTTACATTTCTTATCTTGATGTCGTGTGACTGCCAGTGAGATCATGCTTCGGGGTTTTTCCAGCAGGGGGCGCGCCAGGATCACGCGACAGATGCAGGTCTCGGTCTGAAGACTCGTGTTTCAGAAGATGGCGCTGTTATTTGTTTACATAATGTCCAGACTGGAGCATGGACTGGAGCAGAAGGCTAATCACAAAGCACTATTCTTGTCCTGTGTTATCAAAAACTGATTGAAAGTAGAAGCCCAGGAAATCACACATATAGATTACTCTGAGAGCAATACCTATGAGCGCAGCTTGACATGTGTTGTCACATTGTTCTTATTGTGCAACATCTCTAAAGCCATGCAGCAGTTTCGATTTCTCCTTTCCCTGTTGTAAGCTTTCATGGCGAGGCTGAGCTTTTTAGGCAATGGGACAAGAGCAGCGTGAGCCAGCACAACAAATTACAAGTTTCTTTAGTTGATTGCCACATGGAGGTCAGCCCCCTGGTGTGGTGCAATGTTAATATATGTAAATGGGCTACCATGCCCTGACCAGACAGAACGAGATTTAACCAGCCTACGCCTGTCCGAGGCTGCTTACCTCCAAACTTCACACATGTCTAACAGTAAATTCCAGCACTGCACCAAGAGAGATGTGAGCTGCTGACAGTGAAAACACTCTCTGCAATGAAATGATGATGATTTAACAGCAAAGTATCTCAGCCTGATGTAAACTTTTTCAAGTATTTTGAATGAAAAGCATCAGTGAACACTTTCACACACTTAGTTTTGCAGGTTTGTGTGTGTTTGAGAAAATACACTTTATTCCGAGGACTACAATTAAATAAAAAAAATAGCAGTCTATCCTTCATTTTAATTAGTTTGCAAATCTTATATCTGCAGTCAAATGTGTGGACAACTGTGCATGTACAGTCCATGTAAATAACAAAAACCTCAGCAGTTAAAGTAGCAGTCATGGGACAAGGATGAACATCTTTCACCCCACACACTATTTGTCATGAACTGAACTTTAGACAGTGTTTTCTTTTTCTTTCAAGACTAGTGAATTCATAAGAAGTGGGCTGACCTGTTTGTTTGTCTAGAGACGTGCATGCATTTCGTGTCTTGCTGAAGAAGAGGACTATGGGAATGTGACAGCATGGAGTGCAAAGCAAATGGCATCCATGAATCAACGCAGAGATAATAGGCTTTGAAATCTTGTTTGTTAATAACAAAGGCTCAGATATAGGCCAACTGTCTGGGGTGTGAGGCTGATCCAAGGACGTGGACTCAGTGCACAGATACTGTAGGTGAGATTGACAGGATGCTTGCATTTGAGGATGAAACATGCTATACTCAGAATTCAAAAATGATTTAAGGTGACACTTTGTTTTAAGGGCTTTGTGATGCACAGGGCATATGATACTTATATTACAATCAGAAATCCATACACCATGTAATCCATTATGACACATACCTTGTGGTCATAGCACTGCATGCTGAACTATTATTATTAGAATTATTAGGTGTGTTTTATTCATCCTCTTCTTTTGCCATTACTTTTAAACGATGTTGTATTATTTAACTAGCTGTCTTTGATTTTTTAATGACACTGTATTGATTGGCTTCTTGCCTTTGATTTTTCATATTCCTGATTTGATTTGATTTGTCATCTTTGTACATCAGTTTTTAAAAGGTGCTGTGGAAATAAAGTTATTATCATTATGATCTACGTGCAATCCTGAAACAACACAGCTCGGGTTTTAGATGTTTTCACGACTGAAATGACATTTGCTGTCCAATCCACATCCAACCTGCACTTCAAAAAGCAGATATTGTGCACACACAGCTTTTATCGAATGCAACAAAGTATTTCAAATGACCTGTGCACGTTAGTGTGGGTGGAAGAGACGTGCAGAAATGAGTGGTGGACAGTGTTGCTGGGTAGGGACTCAAACGCCCTTCGAAAAATCCTCTGTGAATGACTTTCCTGGGCTGTGTACTGTCTCCACTACACACCAAATCCAGTATTTTTCCATCAAGTAGCGCGCTGGACCACGTGACCACAGAGGAGCGAGAGGAGGGGAGGGGAGGGGGGGGAGACGCTGTCATGTTTGCATCCTCGGTTGACAGCGGTGTTCTCCGTTACTCAGCTCGCAATTTGCAAAAAACGCACAGGGGCGCAATCACACATCTGCTCCGCGCCGCTGCTGCGGACACCGTGTTTAAAATCCACGTCCACCCTTGACTTGGCCACTGTTGCCCGGGCCGCGGAACAACAATCTCCTCCAGGTCGTTTTTCTAACCCCGTGCGTTCATGATCGTGTAACCACTCCCACTCGTGGCTGGTGGAAAATTACCAGCGTACAAGCAACAGGCAAATGAATGGTAGTTGCGGTTTGTCACGTCACTCAAGCGAGCGGTGAACCTGCAAGAGACAGCTACTGTCTGTGTGTCGCGTTTAAAGAGGGACACACACTCTCCTGAGTGGATCAAAGCCTTTTCAAAGGCTGCACTTTCTGCTCCGCGCACTTTACGCACGTGTAGTACCGCCGTGTGGCGTCTACAGGGAGCGAGGTAATGTGCGAGTTAACCCTCGGGGGGAGCAATAAAACACATGTGGCTGAAGTTATTCTCCATTCTGATAAGCGGAGTCATGAAGGAGTCCATTCTGCATGGGAGTCTGTCTGCCCTCTTTTTCTCTCCGGGCGGAGTAGTCGCGTGGGCGCTTGAGCGAATTGAAATAAACGGACAGCCTTCGCCGCCAATGGGACGCCGATAAGGAAGCGCTCGCCGCGGCCGCAGCCAATCGCGGCCCGGTGTGGGCGTAGCACCGGTCCAAACTTTACGCGGCGCCATCGGCTGAAAACTAAACCGAGATGGAATCTCCCAGTCTGAACCGGTTTCAACCGGTTGCGAGTTAGTTGCTTGAGAGAGGAGAGGAGGCGCAGGCACACAACCTCCACACCGCCCCGCTGGAAATCTATCAGAGTCACCAATTAATAAGTGGAGCAAGGTTTCGTAAAATGTATCGGAGCGACAGATCGCTGGGTTTGCCGTGGTAGTAAGAATTGGAGTCCACATCAGTGGTGGTTAGCAGCCAGACATCCCTCACTGCTGGAGCTGGAGAGTCAACGCTGCAGAATTAGGAAGTCTTTCTCCAATCAACTGTGATCCTCAACTACTCTCTTTATCTTTTAGTGTCTTTGGCCAACGCCACTCTTTTCAGTCAGAGCCTCGGACTTTCGGTAGGTAACTGGGCTGAAGCGCAAACCTGCTATGCTGTGATTACATCGAGTGTGTGTATGTGTGTCTCTCTGTGTGTGTGTGTGTGCGCGCGTGTGTACGCGCGTGTGTACATGTGTGTACATGGGATCCAATGCATTGTCCTGCTGGGTTGAAGTTGTGTTAGCTTATAGTTGACATCGCCTGGCACGGTGCACCTGAAAAAGACGAGCTAATTCAGAATGCAGTAGCATCCACGGGATAACAGCCGCCGACTGCCCGCTAGCTAGCCTTCACCACTTTATACGGATTAGCTTACGTCAGCTGTCAGAGAAAGTGCTGTAACTTAACCTAAGTAAGTGCACAGATAACACGGGCTGCGTGTTTTCACTGTGACTTGCAGATGAATAAGTAACCAGAGTGCTGTGTGGAGAAATCCGTGCCTCTCCCACCACAGCAGCATCACTCGTGTGCGTGATGGGAGCGGATGTCAAGTTGGTGTTGCTAGGTGCCTAGCGGTAGCCACCGCGAACTTTAGATCTGTGTAAGAATAAAGACATGCTCAGTATCGGGGACGAGCTGCTGCTGTTGCTGCTGCAGAGCAATCGCAATAAACAGCGCCTGCTTCTCCAAACACTTAAATGATAGCGTGAGCGTAATCCTGAGCGCCACCAGTCCCCGGGATCACTGGTGGGAGTGGTTGTAGTCAGCAGCGAACCCACCACATGTGAACTGTTTCTGCCACACACTGCTAACACACAGCTAGCCCTGGATGCTAGCCCTCGCTAGCATTGTGTGTGTGTGTGTGTGTGTTTCGTCGTGCAGCAGGTGATGATCGTAGCTCTTTAAACACAGTTGTTGGCTGCACTCGGTGTGTGTTTTAACCACACTACTGTTTGTGTGTGTGTGTGTCGTTAGGAGGAGCGAGCGCCGTCACACACGGATGTAAACAACGTGACGTCGTCTTGTAAACTCGGCACGTGGCTGCCGTAACCTCCTTAATGTGATCGGGAAGGAAGTGTTGCGATCAGTCTAAGGGGGGGAGGGGGGGCTGCTTATTTCCTATTTTGAATCTGTCATTAGTTCAGGCTGACTGGAAATGGCATTGGCGTTGGTTTCATGAATGGTGCGCTCACCCCATCACAGATCGCTGTTCATGTGTGTTTGCAATAAAGCGTAGAGTCGGTCTGTGGTGACCTTATGTTTTGAGACATTTCCACAGTAACTGTGGTGTTAAAGGCCACTGTGTGAGACAATTAAGTTAATTTGTCTTTGCTGTCTTGAGTCCTCACTTGTAATTCCTGACTCCTGGGGTAGATCAGGACACCTTGTCTAGA
The DNA here is from genome assembly GCF_024713975.1 of Paralichthys olivaceus. Classification (NCBI taxonomy): domain Eukaryota; kingdom Metazoa; phylum Chordata; class Actinopteri; order Pleuronectiformes; family Paralichthyidae; genus Paralichthys; species Paralichthys olivaceus. The sequence continues at coordinate 4,606,741 of NC_091106.1, forward strand.
ACCTCCAGCCAAATTGCAGTTTTCCTAAAATCAGAAATATACACACAGTTTAATGGTCCAAATCCTAAAAACTTGAACTTCCCATTTTATACTGTCTGAGCTGTGACAGGCTTGTGACACTGTGAGCTTAACTTCTTTGAATGATGGCTGGCTGCAGGGACTTGGGGGGGTATTTCTGACAGGGTCAGCTGTTTGGAATTGTTTCTAAACACACAGTTCACATGACTTTGCCTATTGAATGTGTTCTGTGCACTCTTGACCCCTCCCTCTGCTGTCCTTGTTGCAGAGCTCTATGCCAGCAGTTATGACAATGTTAGCAGACCATGCAGCACAGCAGCTGCTGGACTTCAACCAGAAACTGGATATCAACCTGCTGGATAATGTGGTGAACTGTCTATACCATGGGGTGGGACCACAGGTTTGTTTTCAAGTCATAAACAAATTTACAATGTGTGTGTGTAACTTATGATTATGCCTGGAATAAAAAAAAAACTTGAACGTTAACTAACACCTAACTTTAAAATATAGTATGTTGTTTCTTAATTTCCGGTTCCACCTGTAAAATGAATTGACATGACTGTTTTTGCACAAAAATGTGTGGAAATTGCAGGTGCAATGAAATTAATTCTCTTCCCCCCACCTCAGTGTTTAAGCTAAAGTGTCATTCATATTTGCATCACAGCAAAGAATGGCACAGGAAGTGTTGACGCACTTAAAAGAGCACCCGGATGCCTGGACGAGAGTGGACACCATCCTCGAGTTCTCCCAGAACATGAACACTAAGGTAAGTCATCTCCAGTTCAGAAAACATTGGTGGAAAGACTCTTACTTGTGCTTTGAGGACAAAGTCAGAAAAACAGACCAAAAAAATACACTACACACTAGGTCACAGTGGTTTGTTTATAGCATATCAAAAATATGCTATATCGTGGATCTTTTTTTATTAATATAAATATAATAATAACATTATTTGTATACCACTTATCTAAACAAGGTTACCAAGTGCTTCGCAAAATACATGGCAATAAAATCAATGAATAAAAAATAGAAGCAAATGTTAGGGACATAAATTCAACAACATATTAAGGTCAAGACCTTGAAAATGATAGAGAAAACTTTTAACCGCGACAGTTAAAAACAACTTTATGTATGTATTTGTGCATTTCATGTGTGCACTGCTGCAGCAGAAGTTGACCACATAGCCCAGGGAGTATTTACTTCATGCACGTTACCTGTCACCTCCTGGTTGATAAAATCAAAATACCAAATAAACCTGTTGAGTTTCTGGCCTGTTGGTTCTGGGAGGGAATAGGCTCCTGCTATTTCACTCATCTATCTTAATCAAACCAGCGGAATTAATGTCGAAAGTTGACTCGTGTTAATATGTACTCAATTGCAATATTGTTTTTTAGTGTGCTCCTTTATCCAGAGATGTACCTGTAAGTTAATCATTTATTTAAGTAAATTATGGAATTGATTCATCAATGAACACAAGCATTTTTCTCAGTCAGATTAGTTAAAAACAAAACAATGTAGGTGTTGCTCCTGGTTCCCTTGTCATAAAGAAAATGGCCACACAAAATACTAGTGTGTACACATACTTCCCTGCAACTTGAAAGGCTTCAGTACACATAAATTGGATGACACTCAAGATGCTGCCCCATTTGGGCACATTGGTGTGGCCAGGCTGTGACTCTAACTCTAACATTAATTGTGACTTGGTGTATCAGTCTTACAAGAGAGTTTAACAAAGGCCTGGCATAATTAACGGCTTAGATAAAGAGATGCAGTGAACAGATGTGTAGTTTGAGTGAAGGCCCGCTTCCAGAAGCATGTCTGCGTCACCTCTTACCAATCTTACAGTTTCCTGCAATGAAAAACTTCTCACTGTTATACTTGCACAAACTGCACATGTACAGCGACTAAATGCTCTTGCACAGTTGTAAACAGTGCCCTGCATCATCGGTTAATGTTTTCTTGATTTATCAAGTTGATAATTGTAATAAATGTTAATGATTTGTAAATAAATCATTAACATTCTTCTTTTATTTGAAGTCCTCAGATTAGTTCCTTTCCCAGCATGATAACTGTATGTCGTGGCCGTCCTGTGTTTTGTGATTCAGCTGATAAAGCAAACTGACTGTGAATAGTGACCCCAGTGCTTCAGTTTTCAGAAGCACACGCAAGAGATTCACAATTGTATCAACAAAACAGAATCACTGATATCATAAATATTTAAACAGTATCTATGTCCATGGAAAGTCAGTCTGAACCTGATTGAAGTAATCAAAGTGCCAAACATCCCAAACTTCCTCAAAGTCACAATGACTATGTTTTTTTCTGTTTTGCTTGCCTGTCATTTGCTTGTAACACTGACATTCTTTACTAATGTCTGAGTTGATGTATTATCAATATTATTTCTAGTTTTAAATTTGTAATTTGCCCCAAAAATTGGGGCACTAGAGGAAAAGAGGAAACTAAAGGTAAAAGACCTCTTGAATTTGCCTTGTTTCTTTAGCTTAAAATGTGCATAATTTCAAAGCACTCTGAATATTTGGCCTTTTCTTTGTAACTATAGTATTTATAATGTTTGAAAAAAACATGTAATGAATTCAAGCTTTGACTATTTGATGTTAATCACAATGTCCATTATGTTTATGGCTTGTAATAGGAAGAAAAGTGGTGTGTCATCCTGTGCATCATGACACAGCTAGGCTTTGACGGCAGGCCTCCACAAGGTCTACCCTTTTTGAATTCCCTTTAACTGAATTCTGTTCATCCGTTTCTATTGCATCTGTTTCATTGGACAGAGGGAATGCCATTGCAAAATGCCTTTATGAAGGTATCTGGGGTTTAAAGGAAAAACAGGCTACATAGTTACAGTTTTTGAGTTTTACAATATCCACATTTTACACTTGGTCGTGTTAGATTTAGACACGCGTTAGATCGTGGGGCATTACGACTATACCTGGGGGTTTAAAATGCTGCGATCTCGGTGGGCGATCACACCAAAAACAGCCCTGTGTTTAAAAAAAAAAAATAAAAAAAATGCAAAGCTGCATTGTTGAGGCTGTGTTGCTTCAGGTATTGGTGAAATCAAAGAGGTCCAGTTTGGCTAATAGATCCATGAATTCAAAGGCTCATCAAACTGCACAGTGCTTAAATATATTGGGGGAGGATATTACAGTTTTTAAATCTAGGAAGTTATAATTGTATTTACAGTAGCCACGATTTTAAGAAACAAAACATTCGTAATTTCCAAGGAACATGCACTTCCACGTGTTTCATTTACAACCGCAGCACTTCGACCGAATTACATCAGGTGTCATTGCATACCTGAGGTCTGACTTCTTTGTGGGGCGATCCTGCACTGGCACCCCTGCTGTATCAATAAAATAGTTCCATTAAAATGAATGCAAGGGATGCAGTTTTCATATGCCCAACTTTTCATGTAAAGTCGTTCCAAATGTGACCTCATTGAAATAAAGGCCTTGTTACAACACATGGATATTCTTTCTTGCGTAAGTATTTTTCAGCTGTGATTACGTTTCACTGTTTAAACGTAGCTGCTCTTTTGAACTTAAGCTCCAGTCTGTCTGCTGTAAGCACTGTACCTGTGTGTTGACGCGTGCACCTAGCTAGGCAGATGGAGACACTGACGGTTCAAATGTTGTTTTTAGGAGTTGTTAATGATAATCAGATATTAGGTTCTTTAACAAATTCAAACCAGTCCCAATCGAAAACCAGTTGTCAACGCCCAACCTTCCATAGGTTCCGTAGTCTCTGTAAAAGAATGTGTAACTTTGCCCTTGTTATGTTTTCTAGGCTACTAGACTCACCCTTGGAGCAATCAGAGCCAAAGCTGCTTAATGAATTGTTTTATTTTTCTGCTGTGTTTTGTTGTCTGGTGTGATGCTGGGAGAAGGACTTCTGCAGTGTTCCAGCTCAATGCTGCTTGTGTAGATAGAGAACAATGTGAATATTCTGCATACTACAAAATCTGCATGAAAGATGTGGTTCAGTCCAATCCAATGAAGAAATGCAAGCTATCACAGACTGGTTCACTTCATACTGTTTTTGGTTTGTACACAAATTACACAGTGCTTGTTGTTGACTGTGATCATAAAGCTTGGTGCTAATGCTTCTCCCTCCTCTGCCTGTTACAGTACTATGCTCTTCAGATTTTGGAAACGGTTATCAAAACAAGATGGAAGATTCTTCCCCGGAATCAGTGTGAAGGTAACTTTTTCGGTTTAAATCACAAAATCCTTGCATTCTGTCACCGTCAGTGTCTTTTTAAACATTGTGACGTGCTGTTGCCAAGTTGAGAAGTATTCCCCCATTAAGCATGCTGGTTGGCTTTCTGCTCGACTGGCTTCCACTGGCCACCGCCAAATGGTGGGATTCTGCACTGTAGAAGTTGTTTTATAGCAGAGACAACTAAAAACACCCAAGCACTGATTTTAGAGCTTTGTGAGGGGCATATTTAAAGAAAGAAAAAACAAGTAGGGATACTTAAAATCAGAGTTATCAGCTCACTTACTTCCTTTGCTTTACAATGTACAATTTTAGATTTTTTATAGACAGACCATTCACATGTTTTGTGTGTAGAATAATAGACATTCCCAGTGTTACTATAATCCTATTAATCTCATTGTACCCACAGGACAAAGAAGGTTACATGGATTACTGACATGCATTCATCTCTGCCACAGTGTCTTTTAACTAACTTTAAGAGTTACCAAAGTCAGACATTTTCAAATTCAATCTGGTGGATTCAATTTTGTGTCTTTGGAAAAATTCCTTTTCTTTCACCATTATTATGAACATTATGAAAAGTTGTTAACAGTATAAATCCTACTGTTGAAATATAGGACAATAGGTAGAAACATTAGAGTACAGTGTTGCAGTATATCAGGACTATAATGTCAAATTTACAATTGAATGTTGCATAATTGCCAATTCTGATTTTATCTTACTACCTACAGCTAAAGTCATTTTTCAATTCAGAATTTTTTAAAGAATCTGAAAAAAATGGGATAAAAATGTCTTAAAAGGATTTTGGTATAAGCAAAACAGGAATTTTTCTGAAATAGAATAAAACAATCATGTGCAAATCAGTTGATTCTGCCTCCCTCCATTCTATTACAATTTTGCTCAAAATTCATTTTTTCATTGACCTAAGACTTCCCTACTTCTGACCGTAGATGCCTGAATTTTGTTCAAGTGGCAAACCCAGTGCAGGGCGAACGGCAAGTATGTCTTTTCCCCCCTTGTGCCAGAGTATTGCCTTGTTTTCGGCTCCGCTCACAACACCCCAGCACATCATTGTCAAAACTGACTACAGTTACAGCCTAGAAACCACTATGAGGGAGCTGAAAACACAGTTTTAAAGATGCTCTGCTCACATTGACAGTCTTGACTTGTCGCTTCCACTGAACCGACCAAACTTTATCCCAGAGGAGAAGTTCAGTGGGAGCAGCAGCCCATATCCATGTATTTACAAACTGGCATGGCAAGAGTAAGTCAATGGAGGACCACGCCTTAAACAAAAATTGTTTTAAACTACTGGGATATGATTGGCAGATTCAGCTACTTATGAGCCAGCAGACAGAGCAACATGCTCCAGGCAGCTGGTCATGTCAGGATATGTTGAGATTTACACATTTATTTGGTGCACACTAACTGTTCTTACATCTCTGTGTATTTGCCAGGTATAAAAAAGTATGTTGTTGGTCTCATAATCAAGACGTCATCAGATGCATCAAATGTGGAGGTGAGTAAATTGAATTTGATTTAAACCCATACATTTGTGGGGTAATTGTATGGGTGCACTAATGTTGGACTTGTACTTAAAACCATGTGAGCTGCAAAACATGGCAAGTAGTTGCATGTAACTTAAATAATTCTAAAATTGAATCAGACTTTTTGGTGTAAAGGTTGACACATAGCTACACTGAAGAACATATAGAATCTAGTTTTATTTATGTGTTGGGTCTCATATTAGTCATTTGTAACTAGTGCCCGACCAATAAATCTGATCATATTGGATATGAATCTTTCACAGACATAACAAATCAGTATCTGTTTATGGCTGATAAGCACTGATATGAAAATATGTGCATTTATGTTTATATTTCATGTAAAATGTTTTTTTGATTCGGAGTTCAATTTCTTCATAATTGGTTATATTTGTGTTTTCTTTTTATTTATAGTTATTTATAATGACGTTTATGGTTACACTGTGAAATATCACTTGTGACAAAGGCTTGATAACCTCATCTGAAGAATGATTGCCAATTTTTTAACACACATATATATATACACACACACACACACATACACACACACATACATCAGCTTCTATCAGAAATATTTCCTTCCCTCATCGGTTGGACTCTAGTAATCGGGGAACTATGGTGCTGAGTAATTTAGACCATAAATGACGACATTGCCACTTAAACAAGCAGAAGGTAAATGGTCAAGAAAAAGTGTGTAGTCCAACCTCACAATAGTTTAAAGTCATAGCAGAAGCTCTATTTTTCCCTTTAGTGCCTAATATTAGAAGTATTATTGCTATCATGCTAAAAGCAATAGTACTGCAAAACTGAAAACCTAATTAAATAATCCCTAAAATGAAACTTTAGAGGGATAATATTATAAAACATGTATAAGTGTTCAACTGTGGAATTCATACTCCCCCTACCCTTCTTAATCACAACCAAGTTTAACTCGTCACGTTGAGCTTACGTTAGCTTGAGTAAATCTGAGCTCAGCTTACTGTAGAGCAGTTGTGGACATGTAGCCAAACCTGCATGAATTGGGACATAATGTTTTCTACATAGCTTTTTCCTTGCAACCTGATTATGTAACTAGTCGGTCATTTTCATTGGTTATTCTTAGACTGACAGCAATGATTTCAGGGAAGATGTAGATGTGGAAGTAGTGGAGGATGACTCACGAGAGGTGGAGGAACATGAATGAGAGCAGCATCAGTATCTGCAACTTGGGCTTATAGCCTCACAGTTACTGCTCCGTTATCCTCTCACGTTGGACTGAGGGCAGATTAGATGCAACAGTACTTGAGGTACGAAATGGACGTGGTCCAAGGGTCCAACAAAGGAGGCGGTCTTCTTCGTTGGTGAATTGAAATGCGACTGTCTGGTTTACAGAAGTTTTCTGTCACGGTCACCAAAGTGCAATGAATCATGGGATAGGTTGGCCTGAGAAGTATCCACCCGTTGCTCGGGGATGTAAGGATGCATTTGTTGGCTGCATTTTCAGGAGCCCTGAAGAAATGGGATTTAGTTGCAGTGTTGTGACACAATCAATCTTCAAATGCAGCCCCAGGCGGAGGTTGTCCATTAATTGCGACTTGTTGTAAACGTCTTTGACATAACATCAAACCTATTATTCCTTCAAAGTCTGTTCACTTTAATTCTTACATCCCCCTTTTTTAATGTACATTGAAAAATAACCTAGAATTGAAATCAGTCATGGGCTAGACAGTGGCCACTGTTTGCTACCAGACAATGTTTTGAGGCAAACATGTTTACCTTTAACAAGAGGTTAGCTGTGGTTAAGAGTCAGTTCTTGTGAAGGCAACATTTAAAAATTACAGAGTGCTACTGCCAGCTTAATGAAAACACTGTCTAGCTCTAACTAATGTACCACCACCTCGCTGTTAGTATTTAACTTCATGCTGAGAAAGCAGTTCCTCAAGCATGTAGCTCTACAAAACATTACACATTAAACCAAGCTCCGCAGACCATTTGAAGCTCATTCAGATTGTTGGGCCAACCAAGCAGACCAGGTTTTCTTTGATTCTAAGAATGGTCTGTTGTTCAAAAGAGAACCTACCAATTTAGAAATATAAAGATCATTCAGCTTGAAAACTGGTAAGTTGCAGTGTGATAGAAAATATTACAGCGTGCTTGTTGCATATATACCATGCTTGTACAGACGTGGTATTAACATCCGTCCTGGGTGATCGGATCACAGTGAATGTACCAAATGCGTCCTTGATGCGCCTTGCGATCCGATCACCCTACACTAAATTCAGAGGTGGTCTGGGATGCATGTGGCCACATTGTTGTCGCTGTGAAAATGCAAGTAGGTCCTGGGTCACATAGGAAGTGCTGCATACTCAGCTGACATCCTCTGACTCGCTGCAGTATCAAATGTTTAAAATCTTTCTTCATAACAGATGTTCATGCAGCTCATTGATTCATTCAGCCCCTCCTGACTCAGCCTCCTGTCTTTCTCTTTCTCTCTCACTCTCTCTCGTACTGACACAATTACACTCACACTCACGCTCAGACTCATCCTCATCTGTTAGCCCAGACTGGGTTAAAACAACAATATTTCCTCTTCGCTACCACAAATGACCCACATGATCACAGCAGACCCATTCAGGATGCATTTTAATGCCAGGTGTAAACAGACAAAGTGCTGTCCATTTGTGGACACTCTCAAGACAGATGTCAATACCAGCTCTTAACAGGACCCTATAAATTTCCCATCCTACGGTGTGACAGACTATAGTGAAGCCTCTCAAAATTCAACAACACAAACCTATGAGCCCCATATTTTGGACCAATGTAGTGTTTGTCCTGCATTTCATCACAATGGGTGCATGTGACATCAAGTAAGACAGCCAATCCCCATCATGATTAGATCCTGGTTGAAGGCATAGCATGCTACATGCTTATTGGCTCACTGACACTGATGTCAAAACTGAGTATTTAACTTTGATTTGTGTTGACGTCTTTTTTCGTTGTATTACCTTTTAAATTAAGTGTGTTTGGTTTGTGACCTTTAATTCTACGTGCTATTTTATTACATTTTCACTATGGTGTAAAAATACAGAATGTATGTAATATACATCCCTTCTTTTTTTTGTTTGTACTTTTTTAGAAAGAAAAGGTGTACATTGGGAAGCTGAACATGATCCTTGTTCAGGTAAGTCTTTAATACTAATAACAACAAATTAAACAGTTTTCAAAGGAGAGCCATATATTTCAGCTGATATTACAACTCAAACCCCCTGTTCATACATAATGCTGTGTTTATGGAATAGTAAAGATAGTGTTTCTCTTTTCTCCACACTGGAAACTCTTCAAGTCAGTCTGCAAGAGTGTTTTTTCATCTGAGCAGTATTGTCTGTATGATGCCAGCCAATCATTGTGCTCTGCTGAGTTTTCCCCTAACCCCCACAGAGTTGTGTGTGAGTATTCTGTGGCAGCAAACTGTTTCAGTGAAGTTATCCACACTGACAGGAAGAGAGTCGTACACCGGAGCACACAACCCACTCCAACACTGCAACTTGAATCCTACTCAGTGGTTGGGACAATTAGAAGAGTACTAACCACATGTTAGATAAGCAAAATGCATGTTATTGCTCAGTGCTTCCTGTTGGAAATGTCTGAGTCATCAAATGGCTTATCAGAGTTGCCATGTTAAAACAGCCTTTAGGCAGATGTAAAGTTGAGGAAGATGACTAATAGTACTAAACTGTAATTTTGTTTAGTCAAGCAGTGATTTAATCCTTATGTTGGTGCTTGGTGTATTGATATTGCCTTAATAGTCATTCTATAGCTACACTGAGTGGGCAGTGTTTATCTACCTTTCATTTCATTTATAACCTTGACTAGGGCAGCATACCACAGTCCATTTTGCCCTACCACAGTTTACTTTTTTTTAACTCTTCAAAATAACATATCTCTTCACCGCTGCCTCACTGTAGAGAGAGTCAATGCAGTGCATTGACTAACCCCTCAGACCCTCCTCGTTTCTCTCGGTCTTTCAAACACATTAACAACACCTGTCTGTCATTCTCAGAGAGATTTCACTGCATCGTTGGGTCCAGTGAACCTTAAAAATATGTATGACAGAGCTCAGCATAACACCAGTTCTCTTTGTGTACCTGTAATTTAAGGTGCACACAGGATTGTCTATCACAGAATAAAATCCACCGTCACCAAGCTGCTATAGATACAGTTTAACTCTATGGGAAACACAGTGCACATCTAGCCAGTGATTTCAACAGATAAATTATAAGATTTCTCACTCTCTCCAAATGTTGTGTCTGTGAAACAGAACTGTTCAATTCATATAAAAAAAAGAAAAAAAAGAAAGAGATGCTGACTGTTGTTATATAAATAGAATTTCAGGATAACTGTGGATTTTGGCACCATGTTGCTGCTTCATTTCTCCCTCTCACTTTTTGTAGTGATACTTTTTTACCTGAAGATGTCAGTCTTAATTAGTCTATGTTGCTCAAACGGTCAGTAACAGTTAAGTTCACAATTACCTGTTACATTTGCATATTCATTATTCTCGCATGTCTCAGCTGATGTGTGAAAATTGATGGCTGGGGCCTGATGATTGGAAAGACAGTCATCTTGATGTGGAGGATGCAGGAGAAGCCCATATTCTTGTTTGAATGTAAACTGAGATATAAGATAGCTTTTCATTATTCATGTAGCAGTTGTTAACCAGCAAAGTAGTTATCACCAGTGACACAATATATGTACACAATATATTATATAACATATAGGCCCAGTGATAATTGTACCATCACTCCAGGAAAGTGCTGCATCCTGTTAATGCTCAGCTGCAGAAATGAGCTGTTCACTGCCTTGTGCTGTCCTATTAACAAATTAGTCCGGACCACTTCAGGACACTATAACATGTGCGTGCGTGCGTGCGTGCGTTCAATGTATATTTGAGAGGGGGAGAGAGCTATTGGCTCACTGGCTACACGAGTGACTTGGCATTAATGCCAGTGATAATGAGTCACTGCTTGCGTCAGCTGAGCTCTAACGTTGTTTTGGTCTTGAGGGAATGTAGAGCTCCAGATTCTGCTCTTATACTCAGGAAGGCTGTGTTCAAAACATGTGTGTCAAATATTTTTCTACCATATATTTGTACCAGTGTGGTGTTGGCTTGTTCCCATGTACATGTCTACAGTCTGTTTACTATGAAAGGGATCGTTATTTTAGCAGGAATCACAGATTTGTGCCCTCATTTTTAAAATTTTCAGTGTCTGACACCGATTCACGTGTGCGTCTCTGTCTTCAGATCCTGAAGCAGGAGTGGCCCAAACACTGGCCTACCTTCATCAGTGACATCGTGGGGGCCAGTCGTACAAGTGAGAGCCTTTGTCAGAACAACATGGTGATTCTGAAGCTGCTCAGCGAGGAGGTCTTTGACTTCTCCAGTGGTCAGATGACCCAGGTCAAGGCCAAGCACCTAAAAGACAGGTCAGCATGCCGCAACGTTTTTATACCAAACCCTGGGAAGAAAATCAAAGCAAAGAAATGTATTCTGATGATTATTTCGGAAAGCCCTACAAATTGCTTTCATCATTATCCTAATTATCTTTGCAAGCCCACAGGGTGTAGAATATCATTAAAATCATCTAAATATTCAGCTTAATTAATTACAGTAAATAAATAAGTAAAGCATTTGTCTGTTATTGAGACAGGAGAGTTTCACCAAATTTAAAGAGTCCACATTATTGCAGCACTTTCAGGTCATCATAAAATGATCTCAGTGTGTTGGCATTTGGAAATATTACTTAATCCAATAATTTAATGGTGTGATCTGTATCTAACACAGCTGCAGACAAACGGCCTTTGTCATGCAGCGACTGCATGGCTGCATTTGCCATATGCTATTGATACCTTTTATTACCACACTGCTACATTTGACAAGTCGATCAGTTTTTTTTATTATAAATATTATGTAATTGATTTGCAAAGTCAATGTTGCCTTAGTTACTGACATAAAGTAGCTCTTGAGTGGCTCACTTGGTCCCCACAGCATAAAAAAGTGATATTAAAGAGCCAAGGTATCATGGCGAAGAAGAATAAGCTTTTTTCCCTCACATACAAAGACAGTTGTCTGTTGTTGATGATGTTTCATTGCATCATCATCAATTTATTCCCCTGGTTTGCCCACGGATCATTTTGCTTCTTTCATATTCAGATGTTCCCAATCATGTTCACTGGAGCTGAGGTCTTGTAACTGAGGGGAAAAGCTGCTCATGTTAAGTTTTATGAATCTCTGAATGTCCATGACAGCTGTGGCCAGAAGCGTTATGTTTTCAGGTTGTCTGTCCGTCTACCTCATTCTCATAAATGGGATTTTTTTGGCAAACCTCAAGAGAACTTCTTCAAATTTAACGTTGACATTCAATTGGACTAAAGGATAAACTGATGACAGTTTTACGGTCAGTTGTCATAGGTAAAGGACACTTAAACCTCCCGTTCTTCTTTCGTTTGCACTGTTGCCTCTTCTTCTTGTGTGCGAAGTAGCTTCCAATGAAAAATGATAATTAAATAAAACACTTATTTTCAGGGTAAAGGCTCAGAGGCTTTTTCCACATGCGATTGTTAAGATAATCAATCACATTCAGTAAATACATCGATCATAACATACAATCATTTTTTTCAGTTAGACAACAGAAGATGTTAATTTAAACCGTAACATTTTATTTTCAAGAGGATCTGTTGAAAAAGAGATTGTGCGTGTTGCAGCATTATTGTATGTAAAGGTTTTTAATGTGTCTCTTTGTTTTTCTCAGCATGTGCAATGAATTCTCCCAGATCTTCCAGCTTTGCCAGTTTGTTATGGTACGCTCTTATTGACTTTTGCACATCGTCATCTCTTCTCTTTTCTGAACATGGTTGTACGATGTTTTATTCTGTTACACACCAGTGTTTATTCTTCAACTATTTGTCAACTCATTGATTGCACCTTAGGAAAATTCCCAGAATGCCCCCCTGGTCCACGCCACTCTGGAAACCCTCCTACGTTTTCTCAACTGGATTCCTCTGGGCTACATATTCGAAACCAAACTCATCAGCACATTGGTGTATAAGGTGCGGACACACACAATGTTCTGCAGCAACTGAACTTTAATTGCTTTACTGTTCCTGCATCAGAACAAATTATAAAAAAAAAAAAAAAACCTAAACTGAATATCTATTTCAACTGTTTCCAGTTCTTGAACGTGCCCATGTTCCGAAATGTGACACTGAAGTGCCTGACAGAGATCGCTGGTGTCAGTGTCAGTCAGTATGAAGAGCAGTTCGTCACACTCTTCACACTGACCATGTGTCAACTCAAACAGGTCGGTGCAGATAAAAACAATTCTGACATTTCCCCGTCTAAACTGCTGAGTAGAATTTAAATCTGAATAATGTGTCTGTTCAGATGCTGCCTCTAAACACCAACATTCGACTGGCCTACGCCAACGGGAAAGATGACGAGCAGAACTTCATCCAGAACCTCAGTCTGTTCCTATGCACATTCCTCAAGGAGCACGGGCAACTCATTGAGAAACGGCTCAACCTCAGAGAAACATTAATGGAAGTAAGTCAATCACAGGGAAATAGTATTTGAAATCCTGTAGGAGTGTTGCTGCTCATATTTACAGCCTGGAGCGGAAACATATATCACAGATTAAACAAATTAGCGCAGTGCCCTTTCTAAACCTGCCTGTTTGCTTTTCCTGTGTTAATGCTCTGGAGCTACTTCAGAATTATTCCTTTTCATTAGTGAGTCCTCCTCAAACAGTTCTACAATATAGTGTCACTTTTTATTCTTTGTGTTTTTAATAAACAGTTTATGGGGCAGAGTGACTTGACAATAAAATCTTCACAAACCAGGTTTGATGAACGCAATGTTTTTCAGAAAATAATGCTGAATTTACTTTATCATTATTATTACTATTTCAAAGGTGTGTGTTAGCCATTCAACACAATGTTTAGACTGAAGTTCACAACTGTTCAAAATAAAAGCTCTGCAATTGAGCTCGATATATAGTACTGAAGCAACAAAATTAGCCTTGTGCTTTTACTTTGAAGAGTAGTTGCCGAACAGAAAGTGATTCTATGAATGATGTTGCCATGACGTAGGGCAGGGTCCCCTCTCCTGTGATTGTCAGTCCAATATGTTGAAAAAAGAAAAAAAAAAGAAAATAATCAAAAGTGTCTCTCCTCACACTCACACACTCTGACCACTACCGAGCGCTGGTTGCATGTTTATCCGTTTTATATTAATGTTGAACGTATCATTGGTCCAAATCGCACCAAATGACACTGCACTTCCTGTGACCACTAATAATACACACGCCAAGTTTGCATTCCACATATAGACATTTGTGGAATTGATCATTCTATTATCTCACTGCTCCCTCTTCCAGGCCCTCCACTACATGCTGCTGGTGTCAGAGGTGGAAGAGACTGAGATCTTTAAGATTTGTCTGGAGTATTGGAACCACTTGGCTGCGGAGCTCTACAGAGAAAGTCCCTTCTCTACATCCACGTCCCCTCTGCTCTCTGGCAACCAGCACTTTGACGTGCCACCACGCAGACAGCTCTATCTGCCTGTCCTATCCAAGGTACCAAATATATTCCACTTCACCGCTCTTATAAAGAACTAACTTTTTCCTGTACTTAGATCTATTTGATTGGCATTGTCCCTTTTTTCTCTTGATTATATTTACATCCACACAGATGCAACATGATACAGTATGACAAATATGTGTTCATTAGCAACATGGCCAACAGCTAACATAGTCATCATGTTATATGTTACATGAAGGCGGAGCTGGCACAGACAGGTGGTGTTCAGAGGTGCAGAAGGGTTTCAGTAAATGGAAGCTCAGACATACTTGAAATCAGTTGGCACTGGTCAAGCAACAGGTGGTTTCCAAACTGCTGTCAAAAGAGTTGCTCGTTCCAATGTCACTGAAAATCAGCAGGAAAGCTACAATAAATGTTTGAGACGTGCACAAGTGTCAGATAAGCAAGGCGCTTCTTCGATGTGTTAACGTGCTGACACGTTTTTATCTCTTGTGACAGGTGCGTCTGCTGATGGTGAGTCGGATGGCCAAGCCCGAGGAGGTACTGGTGGTGGAGAATGACCAGGGGGAGGTGGTCAGAGAGTTCATGAAGGACACAGACTCCATCAACCTCTACAAGAACATGAGAGAAACACTGGGTATGTCTTGGTCATGTATATGTATTCAATTGTTCATACCCGAAAAGAGGTTGATTTGTGCATAACTTCTATTTTATGTATCCACCTTTGTTTTTTATGAAACTTTTTAATGTGTGGACGTGATCACTGTCATAAAAATAGCTAATTCTCCACGAAAAACAAAACAAAAACAGAAAACTAGTATGTTGACTGTGTGATTGCACAATCCAAACCATCAACATGCCATTTTTAGCGTGTGGATTCTGAAAACGTTTAAAATACCAAAGAAGGGGAGGAGAATGCAGCGTGAAAAAAGGTGTGTCACGGCATGTTTATACTGGCTGCCAACAGAAAATACTGATCACATCAGTCCATTAATAGGTGACTTTTACTCAGCCCTGCCGTGAAATTGAAATATTGTTTGATAACCAGGTGGCTCAGTGGCACTGCCTGTTGGCTGGGGCCTGTCTGTGCGAGAGTGATGTTCTTCCAGTGTGTACATGGAGACCTGTGAACCTGGTCCACTGGGACAGACTGATTCCTTTTAGACCAAGAAGAGGATAAGCTGTATAAATGGATGGATATAGGGAAAGTTGTAGCTTTTATCTACAATTGCGTGGTTGGAACATTGATTCTATGTAGTGATGGTGATGATTAACAGTAGCTTTACAGCACCAGCTGCTCTTGTCTACTTTTGATGGATATATTGAGTGATGCAACTTAATACACTGGCCATTGACATTTTTATGGTGCCACATTTCTCTGTTTTGAACGTTTGTTGTGTTTCTGACAGCTTTAGTCCTGGTTCTGTAATGAGATGTCCTCTCAGCTTTTTGGTTAGCAGCCATCATACACTGACCGATACTAAGATTGTGCTCTGTTATCCTGCAGTGTACCTCACTCACTTGGACTACGCAGACACAGAACGCATCATGACGGAGAAGCTTCATAATCAGGTGAACGGCACTGAATGGTCCTGGAAGAACCTCAACACATTGTGTTGGGCCATCGGATCAATCAGCGGGGCAATGCACGAAGAGGACGAGAAGAGGTTCCTGGTCACAGTTATCAAGGTATAATAAAGACCTGCGTACAGTTTCTAGGTGGCAGTGGTGGTCCTGTAGCACTTTTCCATATGGGTAGTAAAAAACAAACTTATTAATTTTAAAAGTTGAGATTTAAGCAGCTCAGCATCCCAGGTGCTGGTGGCGAGATTATCAGATCTTTACGATGTCTTCTAAAGATTATATATAAGATTATATAAACAGCGGCTACCATTTAAAACATTTGACAGCACAATAAATAAAATGTGCAGAAAGCGAAGGACCCGAATACTTTCTAAAGCCCCGGCACTTTTACGAACACTAAATCCTGAGCCTGCGTTACACGTTTGTGATGCTGAGTTATCTCCACTGTCTCAGGATCTGCTGGGTCTGTGTGAGCAGAAGAGAGGAAAGGACAACAAGGCAATCATAGCCTCCAACATCATGTATATCGTTGGCCAGTATCCACGCTTTCTCAGAGCCCATTGGAAGTTCCTCAAAACCGTGGTTAACAAGCTGTTTGAGTTCATGCACGGTGAGAGATTTAACACCTTGACAAGGACCAATGAATTAAAAGTTGAATCTTGATCTTGGACATTTTTTCACATCATCCTCCTTTTCCCTTCATCAGAGACACATGATGGAGTTCAGGATATGGCCTGTGACACATTCATCAAGATTGCCCAGAAGTGCCGGCGCCACTTTATCCAGGTGCAGGTGGGAGAGGTGATGCCCTTCATCGATGAGATCCTCAACAACATCAACACCATAATCTGCGACCTCCAACCACAACAGGTCAGCACAGTGACGCACATGGACATCTTTTATCATTCGCAATTAAAGAAAAGTCTTTTACCAAAATTCAACTCGTCCTAAATTTTCATCTCACTTTTCATTTTCCTTCTTTGTGTCCAGGTGCACACGTTTTATGAGGCAGTAGGTTATATGATCGGAGCCCAAACAGACCAGGCTGTTCAGGAGCACCTCATAGAGAAATACATGCTGCTGCCTAATCAAGTGTGGGACAGCATTATCCAACAAGCCACTAAGGTAAGACACAAGTCTACTGTTACCCAACATACCAGTTTATACATCTATGATAAACAACAGTGTGTTAATCTCTGGCCATGTCCATGTCTCCTCCTATCGCTCACCTCTCAGAACGTGGACATCCTGAAGGACCCAGAGACTGTGAAACAGCTGGGCAGCATCCTGAAGACCAACGTCAGAGCGTGTAAGGCTGTGGGACACCCCTTCGTCATCCAGCTGGGACGGATTTACCTCGACATGCTCAACGTCTACAAGTGCCTCAGTGAGAACATATCTGCTGCCATTCAGACCAATGGTAAGGGAGGTGTGTGTTTGTGATCTTACAACTCACTCATAACATGTCTCTAGGTTGATCTCATTGTTGTGTCAGTTTGAGGTCATAACAGCTCTGTAGGCAGCCGACACATGGAGATGCTGTGTATATGATCTCTGTAACATCCTAACCAACCATTTAATGTGTCTCTGGACAGAATAACACAAGTAAATGACTCCTGCCCTGACATGCTAACTCTTGTGTGTTGCACTTGCACAAATTTGGACGTGATAGTGTTTTTATTCTCGTGAACAGATCAGATCAATACTGCGCTTAGACTGTGCAGCTTCATTGCTGTTTTGGCATGCCGTGCTTTGTGTAACTCCAGCATTGCGTCAGTGGGATGCCAGGTTTGAAAAATGCCCACATGCTTTCAGTGGCATGTGCTTGTACTTTGTGTGGAAAGAGTTCATCTGAAAATGAAAGATCAAGCTGCAGGCACCTACACAAACTATCATCTAGGTTTTTTTTTGTTGATCCTAAAAATATTTACGGTCTATTAAAATCTTTTTTCTTGCTTGTGCTTCTGGTGACACATCTGAGTTG
This sequence comes from Paralichthys olivaceus, assembly GCF_024713975.1. Lineage (NCBI taxonomy): Eukaryota > Metazoa > Chordata > Actinopteri > Pleuronectiformes > Paralichthyidae > Paralichthys > Paralichthys olivaceus. The sequence goes on from NC_091106.1 coordinate 4,624,684, forward strand.
GAGCTGTGTCAGTAATGATGAAATATCACAAAGTATGTACCTCAGAGCAGGGGAAACATTTTGACCAAACCTTTTTGATGATAATGTCTTGGTCAGTTTGACTTTGTATCTGCCTATAAAATAATTCAATGTATGAAATTGAGATTTAAGATGCGAATGTCCATTTCTGGCAATCCTACTAACTGATTTGCACCATTGCTCTTAACTGGGTAAATATTCTAATACCATAACACAGTATCCTAATGGAAATGGTGGTTTAAAGTCTCCATGGCTAATCTTATCATCTCAAAGGATATTACATAACATACTCCTGCATAAACCTAATCTTAATGTTTTGCTTGGGAGCAGTTCGACATTTACCAAACTAAATTATAAAAATGGAAGCGGGAACACAGAGACTCATAAAACGGCACCTGCACATCTTTATTTTTTCAACTACTCACCCTTTCGAGCACAAGCCCAACAATAATAATTCCCCAAATCAATTCCAAATAATTTCTTCATCCCTTCTGATTACTGCCATAACACTGGTCAACTTAGATTTTATAATAGAAATGATATTGCTTCAAAAATACTGTAGCACAAACATCGTACAAACATGCTTTTCTGTTTAACATTAAAGAGAAATGTAAGGCATTTATTAGAAAACCACTTTGGGGCCCTAACGTAACGACTGAGTTTACAGCTGCTGTAGAGATTCAGGGATTTCAGAATGTTTTGTATAGATACGAGAAGGAGCCTTTCCCTTTGTACAATGTATAGTTTGTAGAAGGATGTGTAGAAGCTTGAATCCAGTACAGACCAAAACGAAAGTGCGTGAATGGTAATGCAGTGCAAATTCAGCTTTTCTTCTCCATCTGTCTGTTTTCATGCAGTTTCACAAAACTCAGCCAGAATCGTTACACTAAGTTTTGATACAGTGTGTTAATATGTGTGTCCTTTGTGTGCAGGTGAGATGGTGACAAAACAGCCCTTGATCCGGAGTATGAGGACAGTGAAACGAGAGACATTGAAACTGATCTCAGGCTGGGTCAGCCGATCAAACGACCCGCAGATGGTGAGAAATGTGGAGGGAAAACCACAGATTTTTCTAAAGTTGACACGAGGAACAATGGTCCTAATATTTTGGGGTATTGACTTAAATTCACAAAGTAAAAGTATATCTCCTTTAGTAAACAGCTGAGATATATTTTCACCCTTGTGCATCTTCAGGTCATTGTCACTGCACACTGTGGCAGTCGATGAACCAGCTGACAGTAGAAAAGAAGTAGAGCTAATCCTCTGGTATTTTTAGATCAAGCACAAAACTGCATTTCCTTGTGGAGGACTTGGTTGTTTCTGCCCTCAGCTCCGTCTTTATCTGCACAATAATTCATGTTCAGTCTGTGTAATACACTGAGCAGCCACACAGCTACAACCGGTCACTGCCTTAGATATTGTAGCACATTAGTGTTTATCTGTAACCTTTTTGAGAGAGTTTATTCTGAACCATAAGTAATTGGATAAAAAAAAAATGTAGTTTGTTATTTACCATTGATTAAGTGAAAATACACTGATCAGCCACAACATTAGAACTAGTTACTGGTTTAAATGTTGTGGTTGTTAAATGTTTAGTGAATTCTTAAATCCTCAATTTTCTCCAGTGCAGGATGCCTTTCAACATGTAATTACAAAACAATGAGCTTCACCCTTGAGCATTTAAGAAATCTTAATCCCCCACTTTGATTATAATATCCTAAAACATGTCTTTGTTCCTCCAAAATTACATTTTCAAAAGGTTTGTCATGAAAAAATTCCCCTTGTGTCCTTAAAATGGCTCAAATGTAATTCTACCCCTTCCCTCCTAAATTTTCGTGACTGGGACCTATGAATATGCTAATATGGCTCCCCCTTCTCCAGCTACTGAGCTCCATAAGTCAACAGGGTTTCCTAGTTTTGTGACATGACAAACTCTTGCTGTTTGAATAATTTTCTTCAGAGTGGTATTTGTTTAATGCATTCTTAATGTTGAAATGGTCCGCCATGGTGTTGACTGCGTATTTCACTCAAAATATGTCTCTTATCATATGAAGGCACAGTGGCGGCATGTTGCCAGGTTTAAAAACTTGATCTAGAAGTTTTAATTTCCCGTGTTTCAAAGATGTGGCAGCTCTCACCTTTCTTCCTCTGTATCCATGTTGATCTCTCCTGTCGTCTTCCAGGTCGGGGAGAACTTTGTTCCACCACTGTTGGACGCCGTCCTCATCGACTACCAGCGCAATGTCCCCGCCGCCCGAGAACCTGAGGTCCTCAGCACCATGGCAACCATTGTGAACAAGCTGGGGGGACACATCACCGGCGAGATCCCCCAGATCTTTGATGCCGTCTTTGAGTGCACCCTAAACATGATCAACAAGGTGAGACTGCTAAGTGTTTGGCATTGATTAGCACTAGTTGAAATACGAATGTAGATAGATCGAGATAACAGTAGCAGTGTTTTCTTAGTCCTCAGAAAAACTAAATTTGAGAAAAAGGTGTATTTACTAAGTTATGTTTTCATACATACTGATATTGTGGTATCAAAGTAAAAGTGAGTTACTCAGAACACTTAATTTCATGGAGCACTGCAGCTTAGTCGTCCTTGGCTGGAGGGTTTGACTTCATATTCCAACAAACAGCTAGATGATCCCAGATGATGGGATGACACTTGTATTATCTCCACATGGGAGAAAACACAGGAAGAATAGGTGAAAAATTAATTTAAAAAACTGTCAGTCATTTGATTTTTTAATCTCTGAAACCACAAAGCAGGCATGTCTGAGACTGCAGACAGTTCCTTCTTAGCAAAACAGGACACAGTCGAGTGTCACATCCCCTAGGGCCTGAGAGTGGGAGTGAGTTGAGTCAGTTTGTGATAAAGTTACACCATTGGTCGACTAGCTGCATTTTGGGAGTTGTCCCACTTGACGTTGTTCTGCCAAAATGAACAGTTTCCATTAATGGAATCTTTTTTTCCTCAATAAAGAACCCCGAGACAAATCTACAGATTTTTTGACAAAACGAGAGCCAGGGCTCAGAGTGGTGGAGCAGCAGTTTGTTACCCAGACGGAGGCTGCACACACTGTGACAGAGAAAAGCTGCTTTCACATATGCACTGAACGTTTTTAGACACAAGCAAAAGGAGCTGCGTGAACCCAAATGTCAGAATGAGTTGAACGGTACATTAACTGACGTTCCCCTGTCAGCTCCCTGGTACAAAGTCTGTGCGATATCTGATTGAGCTGATGAGCAAACAGATAAGGGACAGAAACCAGCTGACACTCAGCGGAATGCAAATATGACGTGATGATGTCATTTATATGTTAATTAGCATATGGCGGTTCCATAACCATTTTCAAATATGTCCTGGGACATTGAACTCAGTTGAGCTACATATTAGGTTTTAACTTGGTCTTATGTCGTGGCTTAATTGATAAATAATCAACAGTTCAGGGATCGGTTACATCACAGTTGAACCGTGGAACAAAATGTGATCTGAGCCTCCTGAAGGTCTGTGAGAGTGTTAATCCAACCTTGAAACTATTGTGTGAAAGTGAAAGAACAAATAAATACAAAATAAAATGTACTGAAGTACCACATTAACTTTTCTACTTGAGTAAAAGTAACTTAGTACTTAAAGTATTAAAACTTGCCGAGTGTAGACTGATCACTTATGCAACCGTCATGACGGCTGAGTGCCGGCCTCTTCTGAATCCATTACTGGTGTTTGTTCACTGGTAATGCAGCTGCTGCAGGAGGCGTGGTCTAATGTTACCTGGACAGACCCCCCTCTCATTATTGATTCCTTTTTGAATTTATAAAAAACATTTTTAAACATGTTATTCTGTGCTTTGTGAGATTGTAGTGGTGTAAGTACCTGAAAATAATATACTAAAGTAAAGTCCAGATACATGTTCTCATACAGTAATGAAGTCAATGTACTTTGTTACATCCCACCACTGCTGAAAATCCACGTTAACTCATGGTGCTGGTTTTTCTGCATGGAATAAATGCACCACGCTCACTGATGCAGCTGTGGTCTCTAAACACGTGTTGTGTGTTTCCACAAGAACTTTGAGGAGTATCCAGAGCACAGGACCCACTTCTTCTACCTGCTCCAAGCTGTCAACTCTCACTGCTTCCCTGCATTCCTCGCCATCCCCCCGGCCCAGTTCAAACTGGTGCTGGACTCCATCATCTGGGCCTTCAAACACACCATGAGGAACGTGGCGGACACCGGTAAGACTGAAAACACCCATTTCACTTAAGAGACAACAGCAAGTTGAGTTTAAATACTCAACGCTGTAAACCCGACCCTGGGTTCTGTGTTTTCTCGTGTCGTGAGGACAGAGTGTGTCAAAGCTGGGATAATCTCTGTGTGGTTCACTTAATCTGTTTAAAAGGCAGAAATGTGACACTGCAGGTGCATGGTGATACTTTACCTGAGCATTGTTCAGAGGGCTCATATTAAAATCTCAAATCGGGCTCCTGGAACGGTCCTGTGCTGTGGGAGAAAGTTAAAGAATGCTGACCTGACGATGCGTTCATGTTTCTCATCCAGGTCTGCAGATACTCTACACGTTGCTGCAGAACGTCGCCCAGGAGGAAGCAGCCGCTCAGAGTTTCTACCAGACGTACTTCTGTGACATCCTGCAACACATCTTCTCTGTGGTCACAGACACGTCGCACACTGCCGGTGAGTTTACAGCACGGATGAGGGGGCACCCAGGCACTGATATTAACACCCATAGAAAGATGACACAATTGGAAGTCTCTGTAGTAAATGTGTGTGTGATGGTGTGTGTGTGTGTGTCCTGCAGGCCTGACCATGCACGCGTCCATCCTGGCCTACATGTTCAACCTGGTGGAGGAGGGGAAGATCACGACGGTGCTGAACCCTGCCAGCCCCACCAACAACCAGGTTTTCATCCAGGAGTACGTGGCCAACCTTCTCAAGACCGCTTTCCCTCATCTACAAGAGTGAGCACACACACACACACACACACACACACACACACACACACACACACACACAGAGAGACACACACACACACTGCTGTAGGATAATCCTCACTGCGTCTGTGTTTGTGTTTCAGTGCTCAGGTGAAGGTGTTTGTGACCGGGCTGTTCAGCTTAAACCAGGACATTCCTGCCTTCAAGGAGCACCTTAGGGACTTCTTAGTCCAGATAAAGGTGAGGTTGTTAGAGTCATGTACAACAAAGTGTTTTTCCACTTAGGTACAGGAAATATACAGCCTTGTATCTGTATTTCCATCCTGTCTGTTTGTTTGTTGACGTGAATCTAACAAGGCTCTGCTCAGCCTGTGTCTTCTCACAGAGGTTATCAGTGACTACATAGCTTGCTGGTTAGTCGCTGTTTCCAGAAATAACATTCTCCTCTATGGCCAGGTTTCCCTTCTAAATATATGGGAGGTTTGTTGCTGCCGTGCCAGTTTATTGTTGGAATAAATCTGTGTATGAGAGCGACAGGGATGTGATAAGCCACTGAAGGACATGTAGACTCTTTCTGGTCTGCTGATGGCTCCAGTTTTCAGCTGCCCGGCTCAAAGAAAGATCATTTTAGGTGCCAATTTATTAGTGTTTATCTTCCAGATTATAATTTCAAAGTAAAAGATATTTTCAGATGGAATGAGGATTAGAATGAAAACACTTCAAGGCCCTTTTCTGGTGGTCAGAAACCCACTAACATCTCGCTTTTGTCTGCAATTGAAATGGATACGATCGACATCCATTCCCTGGTCAAATGACTTTGCGGAAGACGCAGGTTTTTATTGGCTGCTGCTTCTGTGAGCAGTGATAGAAAGATGAAACCTGGGTGAACGTGCTAATTTGGCAAGATGGCGAGGTGAGAGAGCGTTCATGACGTCATACGTGACACACCAGGTGGAAAAAAACAGAAAGGCAAACTTGGACTGGCAATGGGAAAGGAGTCTATCGCCTTTTTAAGCAAGTTTTCCCGCCTTTAAAAACCTGCGGATACCTGCTAAAATAGGTATTATTGTCAACAGCTTTATTTATTATTACACAAAATATGAGTTAAACATTTACTTTCTCTACTTTCTATTCAGTAAATAGATTTGTGTGAGCTTTATATTTCTGACATTTTTCCAAAACTTATCAGTATGGATGGATCCTTGGAGGTGTAGTTGGACTGAAGCCTTTCTTTCTCCCCCTGCTGTTCTTCCAGGAGTTTGCGGGCGAGGACACCTCAGACCTGTTCCTCGAGGAGAGGGAGGCGTCGCTGCGTCAGGCTCAGGAGGAGAAACACAAGATCCAGATGTCGGTGCCGGGCATCCTCAACCCTCACGAGATCCCAGAGGAGATGTGTGACTGAGCAGCAGCTCAACAAAACTGTACAGTACTCCAGACAACCAACAAACAAACATAAACAAACAAATAAACCCTGACCACAGCAAACACAACAAAACCCAAGAGAGGCACTTGAGTGCGGTGGGAGGCCGCTTCCCCTCTGCAGAGCGGGGCCGTCCCACTGGATGTTTGTTGACCAAAACGATGCCAATAACATGTAAATGAAACCGCGTCACCCTGTGGCCCTTTTTACATAATCTGCATTTTCTATGGGAACCTTTTGTGTGAGCTCTTTCCAGAAGCATCAATTTGAGCTTATGTTTTGTTGCTCTCTGTTCCATCTGACCTGCATGATGAGGTTGTAACGATTAGGACACGTTTACAATCTGTTTTTTGTTTTTGTTTTTTTCTCGTTCTGTTCCCTCCACGTTCTTTTTCCCAGTTCTTCCTCCCCCCTCATATATTTGTTTATATATAAATATATTATATATACAGTCTGAGCAGGGTTTTTGTAAGGACACCTTATGTGTCACGTCGGCATAGAGGCTTCTAGACCTGTGGCGAGACGGACAGGAAGTGGCTCTTTTAGAGGCACACACACCGCTTATTTGGTGCCCCACGGCATTGTGGGAGAATGTGAATCTAACGGATTATGAATGAAGGCTGAGAGATGCTGCTTCGTATTTCAGCATCTGTTGCTCCTGAGTTCTGCTTCACCTAAAAAAAGTGTTTGGCTGCTGCCGGCAGGATTTTTTGTTGTTGTTGTTTTTAGGGAAAGCAAAACCGAATATGTGCATATCATCCCAATTGTATAGCATCTTTACTACCATGGGAAATTTTTTTCCTTTTATTCTATTGTTTCTTTTTTGTTGTGGGTGTGTGCGTGTGTGCTGTCGCCTAGTCGACATCAGCGTTTTGTTTTCCTCTAAGAGGATTGTTGCTCATTTGTGAGCCTTCATTAATGGGATGTTTTACGGAAGTGGCAGAGGTATTTATGGGTTCTTGGTTGGTTGCATCTTTATAACAACTCCTGTTTAACTCAGATGGCTTTCAAGATTTTGAATTGTACTAATTTAGATTGTTTACCATGCAGTAGTGCTTCAAGACACTACCTTTAGAGCAAAATGAAAAATAAACCTGGGTTTACATTTAATTTTGTATTTTTGCATTTTTTTTTTCATTTGTACCTGTTTGAGTTCTGTCCAAATAAACAAAAGGCTTTTTGTCCACAGAGCAAATGAATTGCCAACGAGTTTAATTAGGAAAAGAATGTATAAATCCAAATAAGTACCCGATCTCTAATGGCAAATTTCCCTTCTCGAGGTGTTATATTTGTTGTGAGCTTTTTGAACTGATTAAAGTTGAGAATTTTATAACCCTGCCTCTGCTCAGATTTTTTTATTTCACGACAGGGACACAAATTTTTCATAGCAATTTGTTCCATCACTGCCTCATATATTTACTGAGATTTAAATGCTAACAAAAAAAGGAAAAATAATCATGAATATTTAAATAACTGTACAAACAAGGCAGAAGCTCAAACTAACGTTCAGGTTACACTTGAGTGTTGCGTGAAATGAAGCTCAGACCCTGCAGTCTGAATAAATCTGAAGCAGATGACGTGATAAGGTGTTCTTGGGATGTGGAAAAAATAACGACAGTTTATATTTTGAGCTTTTTATCTTAACTGTTCATCTGTGATGTTCAGGATGAAACTTCCCTGTAACATCACTTTGAACTATTGAGCTCATAAAAAGGTTCGTTTAAAGTACAGAAGCATATCAGGGTCAGACATAAGACAAGCATGAGAGAGGAAGTTTGCATTTGTGAGAAATGTTGAAAAGACTAAAGTAATCTCCTCTGATCCATCAAATATGTCAAGATCAGTGACTGACGTGTGTGAGCTGCCAGAGTGTTGCATCCTGGGAGCATTGGTGTGGTTTCTCCTTATGGACACCTTTCTGCACAACCTCTTCAAAGACTGAACACCCATCATTACACTGTGTTAATGAGCTAAAGGAAATATGATTTGCTTGTAACTAAAACTGATTCCGAGGTACGATGTTAACCGTTCATTGCACAAGGAATTTTGTAAAAGTATCGATATCCTCTAGAAGAAAAGCTTATCCTCAGTGAACAAAATAAAAAAAATCTCTCATTTAGTTTCATTTTAATATTGATATTTCAACTTTATATTTAAAATGCAAAATGAAAATAGGATCCTCTTCTCATTTTTATCTTAAGCATGGCCCTCTATAAAAGTAACGAGTATAAGTAAAAGTATTATAATACTGATGTTGAATCAGTATAATGAGAATTTGAGAAGGCATGTTGCCATCAAAAATAAGCTTTCCAGTTTAAAGTAAATATGAAATAACAATCTACATGTACAGTTTTTCTCTGTATAAATCACAGATCTGGATCGAGACTCTCACCTGGACAGTGAACACCTCACACACTGTCGTCTCTTCGTACGCAGTGTTCCCGCGGCATCCGGCTGCTTCCGCTCAGACATGTTTGGCTGAGGCTGGTGCAGTGTAAGGCGAGCTGGTCACTAATCCCTGTTAACTTACTGGTATTACAGTGAAGGTTATGATGATGCTTTTCCAGTGAAAGTTGAAACACTCGTCTGACACCAGTCCAACAGTCTGTCGGCTCTGATGCAACCAGAGAGGAAGCTGCTGGACCTGAACAGATACCTGCTGTCAGACTTTAAACTCTACATTAACTCCTGTTATTAGTACGTTGTTTGATTTCTTTTGCTCATCTCAGATGTAGGTTTTTTTAGTTTCTTGTTAGTTGTGGCTCCAGAGGCCTTTTCTTCTTCTCTGTTGAAGGGAGTGAAGGGCTTTGTGGTTATTAGCAGTAAAACTACTTTTTGCATGGGCTGCCTGTTGTCTTGTGCGGACTCAGCATCTCTCTCCTGCTGCATTACTGCTGCATATGTCTGCTTTGATGCTGCATATCTCACCACCTCTCTGGGACCATAATTCAGTCCGGCTGTACTGTAACTGGACCCCTCCCTCCCTTCCTGACCCAGATCCAGAGATCCTCAGCCATTCTCGGCATCCGCTGTCGAGGAGAAGAGGGAACAGCTGGGGGAGCCCCCACCTGCCCACCAGAAAAAAAAAAAGAGCCTGCTCTCTCTACACTCTATGCCCCGTTATGCCCCGCTGTGTGTATGCTCTGTGGGCAGGAAGGGTTATTAATACCCCTGTGAGTAAGTTAGACAGGAAGAGCCAGGTTAACACACGCACTGATTGGAGGCTATCAAACAGAGAGGGTGGCTGAGCCTCTACCCAGGGGCACATACCAGCTCTCTGCACAGGACTTTCACACTTTCTACAAACTGCACTTGTTCTTTTCGTGTCATGCACAAGAATCAAAATCAGAAACTCAGTTAGCGAAGAGTAAAATCACCCAGATGGAATGGGTGTGATATCACCTGGCTGTTAGCTGAGGCAGAGGTGACAGTTTTAACTGGGGCAAAGTTAACGTTCGAGGTCCCAGCGTGTCCATGGAGGTAATATACTGCCACCAAGTGGACAACGATCAGAAAATAATGGTTTGGCCCGAGGTAAGTGTCATTCATGTTTTATTGGTCCCAGTGTCATACATACACTCAAATTCCAGAACAGATGTAGGTGACTAGACGTCTCTCTATAAGAGCTGGGAGTTCTAATAGTTGTTAGTTATTGTGGCATCAGTCAAATCCAGACACCTGCACTTCACCACATTAGACAATGAGAATTAGTACAGAGTTAAATGTACTGACTGATGTGCTGTGATGAGCAGAAACAAGCTGAGCTGTCTGTGCTGTCACAGATCGGAGGTCTTTAATCTTTTACTTTGCAGGCTCTAAACAATTCAGATCTTAAAGTAAGAGTTCGACTTCTTAAGCCAGCATCTCTCATGTCGAACCTGCACTTCACTGGCTCCAAATAAAAACAAATCCTGAAGAAACACTGAGGTCGTCAAAGTGCTTTTCCAAAGAGCTGAGCTAGATCCAGAGTTCTCCTTGTTTTTCACAGGCTGGTCGCAGCTGCACAAATACACAGCGAGCTGAGTGATAGAGGACGCAGTTAACGGTGATCCATACATAGTCACCTGAGTTAAGCAGAGAGGGGAGGGTGAGGGTGAGAGGAGGGTCCACAGTTATAAGAGGTGGCCGTGCTGGAAGGGGCTGCCATTAGGAAGTTATGTTCCTCCTCACAGGAAGATCTCGCCTCTTCCTCTTTTGTTCTGATCTCTCTTTTCATCAGCTCAGTGGCCTTCTTCCCATCAGGTCCTTTACGTTGTCCGGATCTGAGCGTAGCGAGTTTTAGTTCTGCAGAGGCAGAAGAAGATGTGGTCAGATTACGACAAACAAGATGTACTCATCTGTGTGTTTTTGTGTGTGTGTGTGTTGTCAACCTGGGTGTCTTCTCTGAACTCTGTCTACTTTGAGATGCACTCTTAAACTGCACTTCCAATCTGGAGTAGGTTCCCCCTGCAGGCTGCAATAACACACACAAAACGTTCAAAAACAGTCCGACATCTGGCAGCTGCAACAACGAGAACAACTGTGCTGACAGATCAACAACAACCTCATGCTGAGAATAAATCCTGGTCACATTTCCTGCAGCAGTGTGATTCTACACATGTGATCGCTTGCCATTCATACTGTATCTATCAGCGCACACACACACACACCTCTTTAGTGTCCTTAGATTTGCTCTGCTCCTGGTCTCCAAACCTCATCTTTGTCAGGTGGCCGATGATCTCCACCATGCGACGCTGGTCTGGTTCATAAAGATGGTAAAACAGTAAAGACACAGTTACAAGTCTGCCCACACTTACCATGTATATGTAAAATAAGTAGTGAAGACTTTGACGGAATTCAATAAAAGGTATTGAGTGTATTTTGTCGTTATTGTGTGAAGTCACAGTGACCTTGACCTTTGACCTTGACAATATGGTCAAAAATTTGATCAAGATAAAAACGTTCATGTCAATCGACATTGAAAATTATCACATTACAGTCACATTTTTATTTATTTTAAGTTTAAAGTCAGATTTTTCTTCCTGGGTGAAGCTTGTGCTTTTAAACTCTTCTTTATGAGAAGAAGACAAATCTGGGGTCAATCAATCATGTTATAACTCCTCACAGTGATTAAACAATGCTTAAGTATTATATCTATATATACTGAACCTTGTTTTATTGCTATTGATAAAAATTGAATTGAGCTATTATTTGAATTATTAATTATTGAATATGTTTCTATCCTAAAACAATGATTGTTTCCAAAAGTCTGTTTCTGCCCGCCCGGACTAAAACACAACCCATGAATTTTCAAAATAAAAAAGTCAGTCAGCAGTGTCTCCAAAGATCTCTTTTCCAAAGGCTCAAAATCTCCTGCTACTGAGGCAACAGGCATCAATGTTTGTGCCAGATGTAATGACATTCCAAAATCTTGTTTCTGATAAATTCACGAAAAAACACTTTGATCACAGAAACCAAAGTGAATAAAGTGAAGGTTTCTGCCAGGTTTGAAGGGATTTCCCACTGTGTTCCTGACGTGTGTGTGTGTATTGTGAGGTAACAGTGACTTTGACCACAACTGGACAGTTGTAAACGTTATAATAAAATAATATAGAGAGACTCATTCTGCTATGAATAGATAATACATACTTGACATGCCTAAAAATATAAAAGTATTAATAACATTGACTTCCTGTGGACGCCTCCTTTACCTTCTTCTCTCTGAGCATCCTGGTTGTAGCGCATGGAGCGAGAGCTGTCCCACTTACTTTTCTGAACGCTCACTCTGCAAAACACACACCACAGGCACCAGCGTCAGGCACCAGCGTCAGGCACAGCTCATTCAAACTGCAAACACGAGCACTGAGAAGCAGCACTAACAGCGTCAGATACGTTACCACTGCAGCAGATACACAAGTGTGTGAGAGGATGATGGTGTTTGCACGAACTCACGTAAAAGGTGTGTTGTCCCTCGTCTGTGTCTGAGGGAAGAACAACAGGAGAGTTCAGCCATTAAAGTGTAAACTACTGTTTGAGCTGCTCCGTGTTATTTGAGCAGGAATAAACAACATGTTTAGGCAGATGTTTTAAACAGTAACGCATAAATATTAGAGTCAACTGCAAGTTAAAAATTATTTCAACATTAAATATTTTGCTTGAATTAACTTCATGTATATTTCAGGACGGAGTATTAGGGCCACTTGAAGGGAAAAACATGTGATATTTCGTGAATAAAGTCACAATATTATGAAAATAAAGTTGTCAATTTTCGAGAATAAAGTTGTAATATTACGAGAATAAAGTTTGCTAGGGGAATATGCAGCATCTTGTTAAGTTATACTTTGGTTCAAGTTTCAAAAATAACTAAATACATAATGTTTTTGGCTCATCAATATCACATAAGTGTCAGGATTTTATTCTGCAAGAAACCAGTGGTCACATCGGCATGACAGGAGTATTATACCTTTTTCTCATTAAATCAGAACTTTATTCTTGTAATACTATCACTTTCTTTTTCTATTTTTTTCTTCATACGGCCCAAATACTCTGTCATAATATTGTATATCTAACTTTATATCAAATATAAGTGACTATACTGTGAGAACCACGTTCTATAGGTATATTGACACACCCTGTTACAGAACATTTTCTCTGCAGCTGCCTGACTCTGTATAAGACCCAAAGACCAAAGCAGTGAACACGTCCAGGTTTCTCTCTGCAGGGTTTTACTCCACTGAGCAGTGTGAACTGAATATTAATGAAATCACTGACTCACTTTCTCTGGTTTGTCTTTGCGTTGGAAGTTGGGAGAGGACATTTGTTTCTTCAGAGGTCTGTGTGCCTTCTTTGCCTTCTTAGCAGCTGGAGACAGAAACAAAGTCATGAATATATCAAAGGCATCCGACGCCACCTGCTGGACTAACACAGCAACAGTTTTATTTTCCGGTCTTAAAAATGCAAAGACCGGAACAATGAAATGTTAAAATGCAGAGTGAGAGTAGAACAGTGATGATGTGCTATAAACAGTTTAATCATTTAAACTACGGCAGTGACTCTGTGTTCAAGAGAAGCTGCTGCTTGAAACAATTTTCCTTTTTTAAACTCATTTAGCTGTTAAAGAGAAGTGAAGTCAAAGTTGTGATTTTTGTAATTTTAAAACAAATTTTGTCTTTCAAAAACTCTGTGTAGCACTGAAATCACAAATTCATTTCTGAATTGGTTAAACAGAAGGTAAAATATGAAGAATATTAGTCATAACTATAAGTTACAAATGATTCTAGTCAAGTATTAAGTAAAATACCAAAAGAAAAGCCTGTCTCTATTTCATCTATCATGAAATCAATCAATACTTATTTTAACTGCTGATCAAAATCAAGAGTAGTTGAACTAACTGTAAACATACACACATATATTGTGCTATTAGTTTATGTTATTATTATTAATGAGGATAAATAATCTTATTTGCTTGGACAAATGCTAAGCTAACCACGTCCTACATAAAATGATCGATTAACTTCAAAATAAAACTTTTGTGTGGCATCAGGATAAATGTACACAGTTATTTCACCTTGTTTCCTGGACAGCTCCTCTTCATCCCCCACCTCGTCTTCAGTGACCTCTGACCCCGTGGTGTACTCCTCATCCTCTGACAGAAGAGACTGGTGCCTCTGAGGTATCACACACATTACCACTCAGTTGCTTGATGAAACTGACAATAGCCAACATTTTGACCCATCTAACAAAAGATCTGAGTAAAAGCCCCATCTACAGTTCCATGTTAACAGATGAACAATACCAGGTTAGAAGCAGATACTGTGTTATGAAGGGAATGAGGGAAAAGTCCTACCAGCTGCAGACTCCAGTTTTTCAAGAGGGAAAACTGGTAAGAAAGAGAAAGTAGCTGAGGTCAGAGGGAGGAAAAGAACCGAGGCAGAGACACAAAGGTGAACAGATGACAAGCATTAAACGGACAGAGAGAGGGAGACTTACAGTGCTGCCGTCTCCTCTCAGAGGTCCGACGAGTGTTGGCTCCAAGAGAACATCACAGTCCTGAACCTTCTCTGCACTGGACGGACTCTCCTCAGTACTGACACACAGACACATGATCAGAGGACTGTGTTACCCTCTCACAACGCTGCTTCAAAACAATCACACACACACACAAATACACGCTGTGAGAAGAAGAACAATTGCCCAATGATCCGTTGACCTGTGCTCACCCATCCACCGGCGGTGTGTTGGACACACACACTGCGTCTCGGTGCAGCAGCAGGTCATTGAGGACTCTGGTCTGAGCTGAGGTCACCTCATCACAGCTCTCTTCATCAGGTAGGTTCACTATGTGGTCTCGCATCTTACAGCCCTGCACACAAACACACATTTGATGCAGCATATGATGATTTGCTCCTTTTACAAGAATCATACACAGCAAAGATTCAAGTAGCAGATTGAAGCAAATATAGACAAAAAAATCAAGTCAAGTTTTTAAATGTAACTGGGCACAGCTTGGACGTTGATGACAGACATGAATAAAAGAGGAGAGGGTTTTACTGTCCCTCCGTGAGCAGAAAGAAAAGAAAAGTTCAAATGATGGTTATGTTAAACTGACAGGGCGGCCATTACTGAGTCCATCGTATGAAGGAGAATGCAAAAAGCACGTAGGTTTATTTGTTGAACAACCAAATATTTATAAGTGACAAAGTAACAAAGTGGATTATTTATTATGAATAAAAGCCATTATAAAATCATCAAACATTAGTATTTTGGCAACATCTATCATGACGGCAACGAGAACTGATTATTCACTTTGAAGTTCTGCGTACGGAGTCGAGCCTCATTGAACTTGGAATAAACAGGTGAACAGTGCAGCAGCGTCAGGGTTCTGTGGACTGACTCCAGCACTGCAGGTCACTTTTACAATTTCAAAGAAAACTGTGACCGGCATCAGCACAGGTCAAGCTAACAGTCCATTACAAACAGGCCAGTTTAAAAAATGGACACTGTACTTTCTGATAAATTGTGGTCCATACCTTGGGTATACCAGTGGGGTCAAAGCGGAGGACCCTCTGGTTGCAGCAGGGATAAATTCCTGCACCATGCAAGCCTTTCTCAGCACCAAGGCCAGGGTACAGCACACTGTCTAGGTGGTACTTGCAGTGGGTCAGTTCTGCACACACAAACACCTACACACACACAAAAAATGTAAATGATAAATATGTAAGATTCATAGAATAAAGCTCTAAGCACATTCTTGATTTATATCAGAATCACACTCTCTCATTAAATCATTGGCTCTTGCACGTGCACACACACACACTGACCTGTTGGCACCGGGAGCAGGTGAGGTAGTTGATTGTACCCCAGATTCTCCAGTACACCAGGACCCAGGACTTGAGCTCCTCATATAGTCCACTGATGTAATCATGCACGTCCCAACTCTTCTGTCTGCAAACACACACACACAATTACATGAATCATGTCCTCGTGCACAGATGGGAAGCGGAGTCATAATGAACGGTTGCTGTAATACCTTGTGTGGGTATAGATGATTTCTCCTTGAGCGTCAATGTTGAGTTTCCCTGGAACACAACAAATCTTCCTCTCTGTGTCTTTGGTCAGCATTTTCAGACACAAACCACACCTGGGATCCAACACACGTACGACAAACGAAAACAGTCAAAAGAGTTAAGGTAACAGATCGAATGCAGAAAAACATTATCAGCTCTCAACACAAGAGCACAAACAAAGAAACTAATTCATGCTGTTGCTAGGTGATG
This sequence comes from Paralichthys olivaceus, assembly GCF_024713975.1. NCBI lineage: Eukaryota > Metazoa > Chordata > Actinopteri > Pleuronectiformes > Paralichthyidae > Paralichthys > Paralichthys olivaceus. The sequence continues at coordinate 4,640,830 of NC_091106.1, forward strand.
ACAGACTGAAGGAAAGCTGAAGAAACCTAGAAGCTTCCTGGTCACCTGTAGAGGGTGGAGGCGTTCCCCGGTGAATCTCTGCTCTGATAGCTGGGATCGAAGAGACGCTCTATTTTCTTCTGGAACAACTTGCTTTTAATGTGAAAGGAAATGAAGAGAAAAAAAACAATTAAACATTGTTTGCTATTGCACAGTAATGCAGAAACAATTATAAACCTATATTTAATTCACACACAGTGCAGTGCGGTCCAGGTGCTTTTAACATTTTAACCGATGTCCCAGAGAATAATTCCTCAATCTTGTTCAAATAAATTCAAGCATAATTAGAGGACCGTTATCTATGATTGTGTGAAGTGTGGTGCAGCTTGATTGAATCGACTCTTCTTCACGCAGCCACACACACGGACTGAACACCGCGTTGGTTGTTTACACTTGCGTCTCACCTCTTGAACTTGTCCTTTTTGTCCCTGATGTCGTCCGCCTCGTTGTGGCTGAAGAGCTCTGCGATGCGTGTCGCTAGGTTGCTATTGATGCAGTTCATGTTGCAGGGTGTAGCCACGATGGCGCTCATGTATTTGTAGCAGTACTGGATACATTCGTCCACCTAAGCATTGACAAAGGTCCACCGCTTTTACAAGAGCCTTCGACAAGGACCGTAACATTCATATGATCCTACCTTCACAAACACATTAAACAACACTGCTACAGTATTAGCTCCTCTACTAGAACTTAAACTCCACTAACACACTAACACTAACAACATCCATGCGACATCAACTATCTATGGGTCTCTTGTTATCAGATGCAAAACATCCAATTATTTGCACTATAAATATAAATGAGCACGAAAAGAGACATTTTACAAGAACAATTCTCTGCATTGCATCTGAAAAACAAGGGGCCCGAAGGACAACACCACAGCTAGCATCAAGCGTCACAACACTTACTAACGTATCCATCTTCAAGAACTCGGAGGAGATCAGGATTGAGATCACATTGCTGGGCTCTGTAATCGACAAACACCACATGACCAACCAAGCAAACCCCACAAACAACACAGAACACACAGCCAGTGACCCAGCAAACACACGCCACATGACCAACCAAGAAATCAAGCACCATCCACTGATTCACACCAACAGGGGCTGAGAGTGACAGCTCAGGGTTCCAATGTGGAATAACGTTGTGTCTGATGTTGTTTTACAGTTTGTTGGGGGGAATTTTACCGAGCCGAGGTTTGTCCCTGTTTCCCTCTCCTGCAGAGTTCCTCCTGACGTAGTTCATGAGCCAGTCGAAGATCTGCACGTCACAGTGAACTGAGATGTCCACCTCTTCCCATCTCTGGGCGTCCACAGACAAGTACTCAGCGAAGTAACGCATCTCTTTAACTAGAAGATCTCTGGGACAGGTGAAGTCCTGCTTCAAGTTCTTAGTCTCATCACACACGTGGATGACCATATTTGGACTGTGGGAAGAAAAGTGTGTATCTATTATTTGCAAAAACATTCTACTAAATTAAACTATGTAAACCTGCAAAATGTTTTAAACTTATTTTCAAGTCGACAGGGGCTGAGTTTCACTTTAAGCAGATCTGTATGTTGGAGCGATCCAGACTTTTATCTAGGTTAGCTGGCTTCAGTGCTCTGGAGAGCAGTACTTTATTAAGGACTATGAGTTACTACGACTTACTCTCTTGGCTTCTGGGGTCGGTCGTCCTCATCGATTGACACTCGTTTCTCTTTCTTCTCCACACCTCCAACCCTTCCTGAGAGCGTTGATTTAGAGCCTGGATGTGAAAAAAGAGAAACCATTAACAACATTTAATAACAGCTACTATTTTTGAGCACTGACATAAATTTTAACAAAGTATTTTACTGTCTAAATGTCCTGATCGTTCTAGTTGTGATTTCTCGTGCGAAAAGAAAGATCTCAGTCCCAAAGATATCAATTATATTCAATAAATTGAAATGATTCCTTCGCTGAAACGAAACTGTAAAGAGCAGAAAATAAAAGAAACTAAACAAGTTTTTTTAATCTGTATTGCTCAGGGTGTCACTGACCAACCTGTAACTTTGCTGCTGCTCTGGCCATCTCCTGAGTCGACCGTCTCCTCAGCGTCCAGAAGCATAGACAGGTCATTTGAAGGGGAGGTACCTCCCTCTGTTAGAGTATTACATTGGTTGTCGACATGAGGAAACCCCCCTGTGTTCTTCAGCTCCTCAAATCGACGGGCGCACTGCAAGATCACAGCAATTCCAGAACATTTCTCATCAAGCCGAACCTTGTGTTACTAAGTTATGGGATGATTGGCGAATGGATGGGAACATTCACAGTCACCCAACTTTACGTTACGTTACCTCCTTGGGAGTGAATCCTGGGACCAGTTTGGCGACGTTGTCCCAGTTTATGGGCTGGGGTACTCCCCACAGAGAGCCCAGCACCATGTCCAAAACCAGGACATTGTTGTCATAGGGGAAGTTGTTGTTGTCCGAGCAGAAGCGGCTCATCTCTACAGAGACAGAAAGATAAGGAACAAGTGGTGGTGAGTTAACAATGAACAATCCTCACACCCTAATTAGCCTGCAAATGATTGGGTGACTGATCTGACTGATCTATCTTGATAATTGTTTCATTCATTTTTCAAGCAAGATTGATGCACACTCTCTGATTCCAACTTTGAAACTGCCTTTCTGTGTCCTTATGTGATTGTAAAATGAATATCTTCTGGTCTGTGGACTGCTGTTTGTGCAAAACAAAGGTGTTACAGCTCGTCTAAAATGCAGAGGCCAGCTTCTCACCAAATCTACTAGAAGAGAGCATATCATTCCGATGTTAGCTTCTTTCTACTGGCTTCTAGTAAATTTGAAATTAAAAAAATATATTTTTTATTGTTGAATTTAAAGGCCTGTTCTGGACTTCTCACATCTCTGATTTTTTTCACTATTCAATAACATCAGGACTTAGAATTTCTTATACTGTGGCTGACAGGGTAGAGCGGTCGTCCTCTAACCAGAAGGTATATGGTTCAATCCCAGTCTCCCCATCTGTAGGCTGAGGTGTTCTTGGACACTGAACCTTGAATTGCCCCTGACAGAAAAAGTGCTGCCCATAGATGCACTGTATGAATGTATGGGGGAATGATAATAACCTGCAGTGTGAAGAGCTTTTCATCGAGACACGAAGATACTATATAAATATAATACAGAGCAGAAATCATATATAAACCATAAATGCATTGGTTTTGTCTGGTGTCACTAGAAGTCAAAGTAAAGATAATTGTCAGTGCCATGACACCCTGAGGGGCTCCGTGCAGCTTCACTCAGGATCGCACCATAGATCATTGCTACATCGGTACATTTGCTAGTGCACGTGCATCACGCACATCCAGCTGTGGTGTAGGTGCGGGCCGAGCCCCTCTGTCCTCCTGCTCCATCAACATCTGCTGCCGGCGGGTCACATAACAACCGGCTGCTGCTCTCCACATCTACAACTGAGACACAGGGGGACACGTTGTTCACTCACTTATCGTCACAGATCGTCCTCCCCCGTCGTCTGGTTCACGGATCTAGGCTTCAGCTGCTCCTCTCATGTCGGTGTGTGCGTGGATGATGCTGCGGTCCTCTCCTCCTCTACCGGCTCTCTGCCTCCATTGCTACCGCTAGCTAACTTTGCGGGACAGCATCTGCTGCCTTCGCGGACTCCTCGTTAATCTCACGATCTCGAGCCCACAGCGTGCGTCACGAGTATTACTGTTAAAGTTGCTCAGTTGTTTTTGTGCTGCTCTTTTCTGCAAATAACATAATATATGTTGTGATGTAATGCTCACACCGCCATGAAATATTTAATCAGAGGATGACTTTTGCAAGGCTCATGAATACAATAGTTAAGATACTTAACAAAGAGTGGAAACTGACTAAAGTATTTTATCAATATTCAATAAGCATGTTCAAATTTAAACCTCAACTAGACTAACGCAGCTGAACTATTCCGACAGTCCTTGAAGGCAGCATTAGCTCCAGCCAGCTAACATCGAAGCTAAAGTACGAAGTGACTCGTTTGAAACTCGGTCGCAGAAGAAGCGTGTGGTCGACAGCTGTTCTGTGAAAATACAAACTTAGTGAACTGAAATAGTTTGGAAGAAGAAACTCTTTGAGAAAGGTTCGGTCGGACCTGCAGCGGTGACGCGTCCCTGTTGACGCACTGCAGCAGGTTCAGGCGTCCTGTTGCTTAGAGACAGAGGTCGTAAACCTGGTGTTGGTGCAGTGAATCCTCCTGAAGACTTCTGAAAGTGTGACATGTGAAACATTTCCTCGTTTCATATGAATTACATTATTACTACTACCTCCACTACTAAATACAATCATGAGGATAATATTTCTGCACTGAATCCTCCTTACAATTTTTAAGTGACATGAGAATTTTTTGATCTGCACCAAATTACACATTCTCCTAAATATCAGTCCTCGAACCAAAACTGTTTCTTCAAAATCCATGAATTTATAGATCACAGTGGAAAGATAATTTTGAAATATATTTATTTTCAAAATTACTATATTTAATATTTACAAATTACATCCTGTGAGCTGTTGAAAACGTGCAAAATTAGTCCCTCAACCTGGATCAAATCCCATTTGCTTCACAGAGAAAACTGTGTAAAGTCAAGACCACACAATGTTACGTTACAGTATCAAACCAAACACACTGGCTTTGTTTTTACACTGTCACACAATATATCAGCGCACCTCATTCACTTAAACATTAAAATAACTTCTGTCACTGAACATCTTGACATAATATTCTGTATCAGACATGATCTTAAGAACCTATTCTGAACAATTGCCTCAGCAGAAGGTTTAGATTGTGTCTACAAACTACTTTGAGCTTCTCTGTGAGGTCCATGATGTTTCTCCAATAATCTATTATCAGCTGATTATTAGTTCAACTTCTGAGTTCAAGGTTTCTAACAAGTACGGACACACAGACCTGCATGTAGTGGTATGAACATATGCATAGACATCACAAGTCTATCTTCTCATTAATGTTTAGCACTGTGCTGGAGGGCACACTGGAAGCAGCTGGTGTTTCTCTGTACACTGACTCTAGCAGCTCCTCTGAGGAAGGTGAGGTGGAGGCTGACCCAGGGCCTGGGGGGAAGCCTTGGGTGGCATTTGGTTGTGGGTGTGGAGACGAGGCCGTCTGGGAGGCGTGCATGTTTGCTTGCTGGATCTGAGAAAGCCTCTCCATCTCTGCGTGCTTACGGCCTCTCCTCTTACCAAGTACCTTGACGTAGTTGGCTGGGACAAGCCCCGTGGTCTGACTGTCCACGCTGGCTAGCAGCCAGCCGCGCACCCTGGGCTGTTGCTCTACACACAGAGAGAGTAAAAGGTGTGAGCTTATTGACATGGAGGGAATATCATGTTATCAATATATACTGTATATTGTCTGCTATGACATATATTTCTTTGAGAATCAACTCAGAAAATGTTGATGATCAGAAAAACTGATGAAAGCCTTAATAATAAATCATACCCCAATCTAATGTAAAATCTGTTGTAAAATGTGTTCTCTGATTTGCAACATTGAATATAAAGGTTGAATGCATCAAGAAACATTAAAAGATTGATTGAGGGAAACCTGAGGGCAGAAGATAATGGCCGTCAGTCACTAAGGAGCTCTCTCACCTTTAGGGGCGAGGTTGACCATGTCTCCCGCCCGCACAGAAATCTCCTCCTCAGACGCAGCAGAGAAGTCGTACTCTGCTCTGGCCACGACATGGTCATCCTCTCCACTGGCCCAGTTAGTGGCTAAAAAAAGAAACGATGTCAAAGATGTTTATTTGTCATAGTTTGGGGTTTAAGACTGGCTGGATACACCAATACTATGAGATTCACTTTGTATTATAGAATATCTTTTGAGAAATATTGCAACAAGAGTGTTCAAGTTTTCATTCCAAGTTACTGATAAAGCAAGGTGTCATTACGATTACGACTGGAAAACCACTGCAGTCTTAGGGTTTGATGTCCCGTGTTGAGAGGTGATGAGACAGCAGATTTGTATTTTCTTATTATTAATAGTTATTTATAACCATTTATAATAAATTCTGTCTCACTTACATTTCTTTGTCTCACAGTTTTAATACCAACATCATGGGAATCATTACCAATAACATAAGCCCCCCAAGCTCTAGCATAAGGGAAGGGAATTATCTCATCTACGTGAACCAAATCTTAAATGTGCTAAAAGTCTCACCATTTTCTTCGGACTGAGGGCTGGAGCTTAGCAGTTTCCAGATGAGGTAAGGTCCACCCAGAACAACAGCAAAAAACAGAATGATTGGCCAAGATTTGACAGTCTGTTCCTCCATCCCTGCTCCCAACCCTGGGGATGTATTTGTAGCAAGGGCATCAGTAGCACTGTCTGCCCATAAATCCTCAACTTCTGCATTTGATCTCCGCCCCAGCAGCCTCTGTAACCGCCGGTAGAGGTAACGCAATGTTCGCACCAGAGCAAAGGCTGACAAGACTCGGGTGAGGTGTGTACGTAGCCGCGTTAGGTGGTTGGCTACGTCAAGCACAGCACGAAAACTGTTATACACGGCTGAGAAGGTGGCGTCCAGCATCATGCTAACGGAGCCAAAGGCCTGAACGATGCTCTCGATGGACTGGAAGGCACCGCGGCTGCTCTCCTCTGCCTGCTGCACAAACCTGCTGGGGGCAACGTCTTCTTGGTGGGAGAGGCGGCCGTACCCTCCCTGGCCATAGCCACCAACCCCGTAGCTGTAGGGGCTGTAGCCGCCATAAATCGAGCTCCCATAGGGGCTGTAAGAAGAGGTAAAAGGGCTGTAAGATGGACGGTAGGACTGCTGGATGGGATGCTGGACAGGACGAGGGGGAACTGGGGGCACCATCCTGGTCAGGATAGGAGGGCCGGAAGAAGTGGAGGGACCTGAGGCCGGTGCAAAGTCTGAAGACCTATTAGATAGAAAGGTCAAGATAAAGACAGAGGGTTAAAAACATTTTTTGTTTACATCTCTCTCTCTCTCACACACACACACACACACACACACACACACACTGTCTTATTTATGTATTGTATTCTTAAAGGAGGGTAAGATTTAAATTAGCTATGTGACTGATGTGTGACTTACACTAAAACAGACAATAGGTTAATCATTAACGAGGTGTTGACTGAAAAATGTGAATTCATATCACCTGCACTCCTGTTGACACTGTACATAAACTGTTTATAACATGTATAATGTGTCATAGCAACATCTGGTAGAATCATATCACTAATACTGTATATATACCTACCTACTGTAAGATATATTTATTCACTGCTTAACATATACATAGACTTGAGCACTTCTGGTTGTATACAAACTTCATTGCTTTTTGCAATGACAATAAAGTTGAATCTAATCTAATCTAAAAAAAAAAAGAACCCTTGGGGTTAACTCACAAAAACAATAACAAGATTTCTTAAACCCATTCACAGCTTTATTGGTATGAAACTCGTTTTGAATATAACCTACATTATAATGAAAGATTATGACTACGTGTAGTCTAATATAATGTACAGTGTTGTACTCATGATCACGTAATGTAACAAGAAGCAGGGATTAAGGTGAAGTCTGTGTAGAAACACCAGGAAGGACACATGACAGGGCCTCGTCGGGCCTAGCTCAGAAGTTGCTGGACTCAATTCTTCAGCTGGTTAAGTAGACAGAGAGAATACAGTTGGTAAATACACAGTTTATCTAAGTGGTTGACTGCAAAATAACAACTTGTAATCCCCGCCATGCCGCGGAAGTCTCTACTTTATGGTTTCTCGCGCGACAACTTTAGTATTGGCTAGCTAGCAACAAGAGCTAACCAGCTGTAGCCAGTAAACACGGAGCAGATTTCAAGATGGCGAGCGAGCTGACGCGGGTAAAAGCGGGGTTACCTGTAGTTGACAGGCGCAGACATCATCCCTGGAACCCGTCTCTCCCACGGCTTTGGAGGAGGTTGAGAATCCATTGAGAAACAAACGTGTTAAAATGCCACGGACCCCGTCAGACACTGTTTCTGCTGCTGCCTTCCCGGACTCCTCGTAATCCCCCCCCCTTCTGACACCGCCACTGGTGGTATGTGTGTGGACTGTAAAAGACTTTAGGGTATTTTTAAAACAGATTTAACCTGAATCGTGTCTGTTAAATCTTTACACGTCTTCAAAGGTATCAATCTCCCAAAAAATATAATAGAAGTAAAAGGGTTGCAATGAATTTCCATAATCGCAACAGCTCCTGAAGGCACCACTTGTGGTTGTCGGCACAAGAACATGTGTCACGTGACTTTATTACTGTAAGGCAACATGAACTTTAATGTATTTTTATATATTTTAAAATACTATAAACTAAACTACGCTTATTTAAAATACACAAATCCATGAATAATGTTTCACATTCGATAAATAAATCAGACGTGAACCGCAAAATAAACTTCTGTCCAGCAGGGGGTGCTGTCACTTAGCAGAAAAGGCAACTTGGCACCTACAATAATAATAGAGATTTAATAACATAATATCAGTCCAACACTGGGGAGATTTACTACAGCAGTAAAGAGGACATTCAAAAATAGAAAGGAGGAAATTAATAATATGTAAACATAGTGTAATCTTTTAATGTGTCTACTTGAGAGGCTTTTCAAAGTTTGGTGTTAAATTAGATTTGTTCTCATAATGGAGGACAGAAAATCTAAAATCTTTCTCCAATTCTATTATTTTTAACCAACCAGAGAGTAGTTTGTGGTACGTCTACCTCGGATGATTACAAATATTATTGCTGATAATCAAAATCTCTATTCAGGAAATGAATGAACACTTCCACAACCAGGTTGTTGAACTATATACATCCTGCACCAAGAAGCTCAGATATAAAATGCAAGCTGAATAAACAAACTACAGTGATCATGTAACCATGATACATGGAAGCCCTCTGTCCTGTAATGACTCTTTATTTTCTTCTGTAATGCTTCACTTCACTTCTCTGAAATTGCAATCTAAAACAGATATTACATTTAGCCCACACCTATCAGCAGATAAACCACTGGCAGCAGATAGAGACCTGTCTGCTAAACATAATGCTTATAGGCTTAAATCAAAAAGTCACATTGAGCACTGTCCTCCATCAATCTTCTTTTATTAGTTATGTTGCAGCCATGAGATTTGGCACATAATGACATGAGTGAATTTCATGTAATGATGGATTCCCCTTTGGGCTTCCACCAGCGCCCAGAATCCAGCCAAGTGTTCAGTTAACCCTGTAGTGAGGGGGCAGATTGTGACTGAGCTGTGGTGAGCGTGAGGAGAGCTGCTCTTGAGTGCATGCAGTGGGTGTAGGAATGTGGTTTTAGAAGGGAGCCCTGGTGTCAAGTGTTTTGAGTGTGTGTGTGTGTGTGTGTGTGTGTGTGTGTGTGTGTGTGAGTGAGCGTGTGTGTGCGTACAGAGCGGTCACATTAACAGCGTGTAAAGCCGTAGTGTAGGTGGGTAAGTGGGATGCTGCCGTTAGTGACATGATCGAGTGAGAATCTCTGGTGAAGGTGGAAATCCAAAGTGACGGCCTCTGATGTCGCTGTGTGTGTGGGAGGACGCCGAGCTGATGTTGATCCTGATATTTGGGGTTTGTGCAATGCATATTTGACATTTTCCACCATGAGGGCATAGGAAGTTCAAAGACAATAAAGACCATTCTGTAAAAAATACAAATACATTACCTAGTATATGTGGTTTCTGGATGTACATATTCTGCAGCTTCTATCTGTGAGAGATGTTTTTCCGTGTTGGAGCCTGGCTGACTGGATTTGCCCTCATTCAGACACAAGAGCATTAGTAAAGTCCGGCACTGGTTGGTGATAAACTCTGTCTTGCATTTAATGATCATCTTCTTCTCAAAGATACTCGATGGAGTTTAGGTCAGGTCCATGTTCAGGCCTCTCAAGTTCTTCTTAACCACAGTGGAATTAACATTTCTTTATTGACCTGGCAATATGCATGAGAATAAACTTCCCTAAACAGTTGTCAGAAAAACTTTTGTTTAAAACTATTGTAGGGGGTCTTAAAAAATAAAATCAAGTGGTCACAAAGTGTTTAATAAGATAGAAACACTGTTTTCATTTTCTTGACTTTTCTCACATCTTTGACATTCCTTTTAAATATTTAGGATATTTCCTCATCTTCACGATTGTTAAATCTCCGAAGAGAACAAGAAATTAGCATAGCTTAGCATGAAGCATGTAGGTGAGAGTAAAAAAGTGGTGCCAGCATGTAGAGGGAAGTGATATATACAATAAAAACAATCCAAGACTAAGAGTATGTTGAAGTACATGGACATTTGGAACCTTATAGTTTTAGTTTAGGCAAAATAATGCCTGAAAATGTGTGGGAGTTTTTTTTCTGATCACCATTTGGATATAGGAAATAAAACGAAAATAAAGACATAGCAAAATAAATACCAATCTGGGATAATTGCACCTTGGCAGTAAAGAGTTTGAGAAATTGAAATTGAATGCACAGAATATACCTTGTCTGTTCCTGTGGCAATCATGAAAGACCATAAAATAAAGATCAAAGAAACCTTCAGCTTCCCCTATTGCTCTGTATCTGTCAGATCTCTTTTGTTCTTTAGTATAGATTTAGCATACTGATCCAACAAGACCAATGACCTCACTCTTATACAGCATTCCTCTACGTGCTCTGAAATTCCAGTGTTTGTATTTGGTTGAATGCTGTATTTTTTCTGGGCAGCACGCAGGACTGGCCTCAAAGTGATGTGGGTACTTTACAGAGACACATGGTTCCGTGTTGCGCTGTGTACATGTCCTTATTTTGAGCTGCGTACACGGGTATTGCGCAAAATGTAAGAGAGGGGAAGATGGAGGCTAATGCAAAAGTGGAAGTGTCGAGAGTGGAAAAAATTGGTGGAACGTACAGAACTCATTATAGTTTGTTTGTAACACCGACAGTATGTTGACATGGTTGCGTGGCAGCTTGTCAGAAATGGAAAATGAAAAAGGCTGAATTCCTAAAGTGTAAAGTGTGAAGGTTAAAAGTGTCTAACACACATATGAAAGTTATAAAACCTTTAATTTAAAACATTTAGGATGATTATAAAATAAACATTATATCAATGCATTGTAATATTGAGGTTTTGTTTGGATAGGCGTCAAAGGCCGACTAGCTTTATCAGGACATATCAGTTTTATTTTTTCTTATTGAACTATTGCTTGTGTATTTTGTCCAAGAATCTCAGTTACGAAAACATTGAGGCAACAAAACTGATTTTTTAACCATAAGAAATCAAAGGAAACATATAATATATACGAAATAAAATAAACTCGAAAAAAGTTGGTAAATTAGCCTGATCTAAAATTTGGTTTTCAGTCCTTTTTTGTTTCTCTTTGGCATATGCAGACCTTACACTTTTTCTAATTCGTAAAATTAGTATAAGTCAAACATCATTCAATTTATGTTGAATAAATTACAGGAGCAGCTGTTCCACATTTGGCAACGTTAACATAAATTTGAGTATTATAAATTACATATATACCAATAGAGTGGAACTTTAAAAAAGCAATGGAGCTACATATACAATCTACTGTGTATAAACACTTTAACACGCATGTATACACTGTTCAGGTCAAACATTCACAGTGAGAGCTTTGTGGGATTTTCCCTGCTCTAAAACATGAGTTGGGTCTTGCACGAGGAGCCTTTCTAGCTACACATAAGGTACAATACCTATAATTAAAATGTGCTGAAGGAAGTTTGCAAATTGTAGGATCAGGGAAATTGCTCTCAGAGAATGGGAGTAATAACCATTCTCTGTAGGTGTGGGCTCAGTGATTTTACAGGTGCTAAAGATGAATATATAAGGCTTTGACATTGTTTGGGAATCATTCCATGAGTTGACTCAGAAGAAGTGATTCAGATAGTTTTAGAAAATAATCTACAAAATGAACAGACATTTTTGAGCATGTTTTGTCCCTCGGTGGTGAATTATTGCAGAAAATCAAAATCCTTCACATCAATTAAAAAGAATCATTGAATACCATCTTTGGGGCAGGGGATACATTTGAGGTATTGGGGTCTAGATTTGTCATTTAGGCAAAACACTCACATACAACATAGAGAGCATGTTGTATTTGAAACAAATATTCAGATTTTTTAATGTGAATTTTTAGATGCAACGGACATTCTAGTATATCTGTGATAAAATTGGATTGCCAGTCATTTTACTTGAAATGTGAATAAATAAAGAGTTTAACCATTACAATAAAAGTTTCTATTATTAGTACTCTCCTGTTCTACCCGTGTGTGTGCAGTGCAGTTTGAGCACAGCCTGCCCTGTCATAACCTCGGCCTGCTTTGGTGAGATAATAGCACGCTCATTCAGGTGCAGTGTGAGTACACGCTTGTGTCGTCAGCAGCCCTTTGCAGTGAGAGGGTTTGTGTACTTCAAAGGAAGGAGGGGAGAACGGGGAGGAGGCAGAGCAGCAGAGGAGGGGCCTTACTGGAAATAGGTGGCTAAACAGGTCTCTCTGGCCTTTTCCAGGACGTGGTTTGGAAATATTCAAAGAGACACGCTGCACCATGTGTCTGGGACAAACTCTCACTGTGTGTGTGAGCACAGGAGCTAACATGACATCACACACAAACACAACACAATGTACATGCATGTGCATGAACACACCATGGGAGTGTTTTCCTGTAAGAGCTTTCTGTCATAGGCACGGCTCCTTGCGAAAGTGAAATGTCCTGACTTTTAAAGAATTACTTCATCGTTCTACCTGTTAGACGAGATATTTGGTTCACTTATCATTTGCCAATGCTGTTATACCTTGTTTCATTACACAGCCCAGTGATAGTTTAACATCTCAACTATTTATTAACTCAGGACCAGTAAGTGTTGGGTTGAGAATTACTGCCCAAACACCCAGCCAAGCATTAACATCTTCAGAATGCTGTCTTAGAAATAAACTTGGAAATAACCAGGCAGCGATTAGATTAGGCTGTGGCAGTGGACCATGCCACGGGGCTCTCACCACAGCAGCCAGAGACAAACCATTCAGGTTTTAGACAAACCATTCAAGGTTTTGGCATCTTTATCTTTAATTAAATTCACAAACTTTAACTGCCAACTATTCGAGCTGGCCCCTGGCTTTGCAGTTCAGGCTAGTTCAGTCTCTCCGTGAAGTCTGTGCACTTCGCTCATGTGTCTCTGTCCAACATGTGTCCTCTGAGGCAGCTCAGCCACTGCCTTTCAAACCTGTGGATCAATCAGCTAACAGCTCTCACCTGCGCTGCTGATCCTTTGTGGTGCAGGTGAAGGTGCTCTCCCAGCCCCCTCACCTCCACATCGGCCAAAGAAGTTATTTTAAAAAACATAGTCCATCGGGCCAAATGCAATGAGAGAAAGATGAGTATGCTTCAATATATTTTCAGAATCATGTACATCAGCATGGAGTTTTGTTGACCTCCTTAAATCTGCCTTCAGTTATGCGCTGAACTTTGTCCACAGAGCCCCCTAGTAAAAACTCTCGATTAATGTCGGAGTTCAGGAGGAATCACCCTGATAGAAAAATAAAATAAAATACAGGAAAAAGTGGAACCCTTCGTTTCATCTGGTCTGGGATTTCTTCTTAGTTTTCAAACGAGCTTGATAATGTCATTGTTACACTTTAAGTGTGATAAGTTGAACAAGCTGACTTGTTGTTTATTGAATGTGATGACATCATAGAGCATCACATCTTGTAGTCAAGCCTTTTAATAGAAGATGTGAGAAGAGAGAAAGAAAAGTTACTGTCCATATATATGGAACTGCCGAACGTCATGGAAGAAATGACGCCAGCTCAAGCGTGATGTCAAAATATCAATGATTTGTGAAAGGGTCAATGTAGAAATTTGCATTACAGGAACAAACTCATTAAGTACATCACCCTCATTTCCTCTCCAGAAGAGAGAAGAAATCAGTTCCACTGACCTGTGATTCCTTTAAAATATAAAGTGTAATGAATGTATTGTTGGATTCTTTTACAGAACAAAACCCTTAATACATATCTGCTCTACTGAGGATTTTAACATATTTCAGCTCATTGTTTCGGTTTAACAGCTACAACTTCACTGTTCTGTTTCAGACTTTTCACTTCAACCAATCCTGTTTCCAAGTACAGCAAACAGTTGTAAAACAAAAGTAGTAACAAGCTTTCAAATGTACTGGAGCAATTGTTGTGAAGGTCTACTGTGATCTTGCTAATCAAAGGCTTTTTAGCATGAATATAAATCAGAAATGTTGACATTACTGCTATTTAGGGCAAGGGTCAATTACGTTTAATTACAGGAGCATGACGTAATCATAATGACAAGTAAGAGTGTAGATTAAATTGAACGTTCAATGCTAAATGCTGTCAGCAAAGACAAGAGAGTTTGGACTGGTTAACCAAAACCTGTGAACGGATTATTGACAGTATCCTGTGCACTGAGGTTAAATCCGTGTTTGTTGTGGTGCCTGACGACACGACAGGAAGGAAGCTACATGCAGCAGTTCACCTCAGTCTCCTGATACAAGAGAAAACCAGCGCAGCCACTGTAGCACATCCTGGGTTCTTTGGTATTGACTCCTAAGGACGCACTGCCTGTAAATTACCTCGGCAAAGGCGAACGTAGAATTTTTCATGAATCAAGATTAGAAAATTATGATTTATCCTCTGATCATTACTGACATAACTGTGATGCAGTGATGTGTAAGTATGAAACTTCACAACATTAAACATCAGTGTCATTTTCGATGTTTATACTCCACACACACACATCTACAAAAGTTTGCCAAGGCTGTCATCATTTGTTTTCCACTATTCTGACATTAAAGGGATAGTTCACCCCAAAATGAAAATCCACTCATTATCTACTCAGCACTATGCCAAACCACTTTTGGAGTTTCAGGGGTAAACAGTGTTGAAGCCAAATCCAGTACAATCGAAATAAGTGGTGACCACTTCTTAAAAAAAAAAACGACATCAAAAAACATAAAAAGCCTCCATACTGCTCCTGTGGTGTGATCCAAGTGTCCATAAGCCCCGACATTCAAATTCAACTCAAAACGGCATCATTTACATCATGTTCCCGTACTGGAAGGAGCAATGATAGCTGAAGTAACCCCTTGGGCAAGAGCTTGTTTGTGTTGTGTGCATACAAATGTAAACGCAGATCCAGAGGAAGATATCAGAGGACTTTTAGGCTTAAAACGTGGTGTAAATGATGCTGTTTCAAGTTGAATTTGAATGAAATGATTAAAATCATAAAAACAACAAAACCCAATAAGAAATCTGCATAAAATGTTGTTCAAATAAATGTATTAACACAGACAATAGAAGAATTTAGTTACTGCTTCAGATATGGGATTTCCACAACGATAGTGAACATTTGCCATGAGCTCCAGTGGCCGGCACTGACGACATTGGCATTTTGGTTTTGCTGTTTTGTAGAAAAGAAGCAAACAACGATCAAGGCTACTTTCTGATTACTGTTACTGAACCCCTTTTATATCCTTTTTCTTTCTTGCAGTGCAGTTGCTTCCAGCCATAAACTACATTTCCAAAAATTGTGTTCTGCCATGTTGCACCGACGCAGTGGGGGAAGAAGGTGCTGAATAGTCTTACAACTTTGCATGAAATGTGCGAGAGCCTGACGACATCCAACCAAAAGTTCTGATTTGTCAGAAATGAATCCGACCCAGGAATGTCCGGGAGCTTCTGATTGCACCTTACCGGAGTCTAAAATGAGTTGCATGTCTCAGAAGTTGGGTTCAAATTGCTCAGTGAATGCCTGGCTTAAATGCACCTGATATTGTGAATATTTTAGAGGAGTCTATAAGAAATTGTATGACGCCTTTTATAATTGTATGTGTTCTGTTTCCAGTCTTTATGCTTACCTGAGCTACACTATGCTCATGGTATCAATCTCTTATCCCATGCTGGGGAAGCTAGCAAAAAGCATGCTTGTAAATATGTTTTTTTTTTAAACTTTCTTTGTGGGATTTAATAATGATATTTTCATTCACATTTCATCTGGTTGATTTGGCCAGAAAATGTCAAATCTTTCAAAAGTGATTGATTATAGATCATAGATAAATAATTATTTATAACGATGGATGCACAAAATACTCTGAGATTTGTATCTGGACGTGAAAGCAACAAGTTTGTTGAATCGAAATGATCTATCTCTGTTTTGTCAGACTGGACCCAGAAAGGGAAGAACAATGTTTTGGTCCTGACTTACAATCATGGTGTTAAATAATGTGAGGAAAGGCTCAGTAAAGCTCAAACACAGTGCACAGTCATGTGGATCAGGCGACTCATTAGTTTGTTGTTGAGACATGTCCAAGTCAGGCTGTCAAAGATTTTTTGTAAAAGTTCTTATTGGACATGTGTTGGCCATGACATTTCAGTATCATAATTTAACACTACTACAAAATTGATGGTAATTGATTATATTATATGAACATATAAATGTATTTTGTGGTCATGTAATATGTGGGGTATTGCACTCTGTCGTGTCACAGTATAGAAAATAATGCAATTGACCTTCTCCAATAATTGTTTTTGTTTGGACACCCTGTTGTGCATCCTTACTTTCATAAATATATTTTTGCACATGCTGTTTGTAAAAATGCAAACAAGATATCAAATCCTAAAAGATGTGGTCAACGATATCATTTATTCAGAAAAGATTCAGTACAAAAAACAAACAACAAAAAAAGCAAAACTTACAAAGCTGTCAACAAAATAATATCCAAAAGCTTCTGGAAGGAATACAAGTCAGAAAATGTGAAGGTTGAGATGGGCTGATGGTAACAGAGTGGATCTGCAGGCTACCGCCAAGCTCTCAAAGCGCTCTGTGTAACTGTCCCTAAGAGCATCAGTTGAGCATTTACAACAATAACAAAAAAATGTTTACCTATAAAACATCTGGTAGAAATGCTCTGAGAACTCTGGATAATACATGTGATCACTGGTATGACATAGTCATTACAAAGGAAAGACACCACTGAATGGGCTTCCTCCCACTTCCTCAATGGAAATTTCAGTACCTTGCCACTTCTTGAGTGTTTCAGCATAGTTACTGCTTTCACCCTCAACTATGGCTAACATGTATATACAGAGAGCATTTAACAGCAAACACTCTGTTAAAGAGTTTGCTGTCAATAAAACAGTTGCACATCTTTACTGACACATATAATATGTATAAATCTCTTAAAAAGCATTAACAAGTAAACCCATGATGATAAGCCTTTTTTATGCTGTGTTTTCAAAATCCCTAACATTCACTTACCCTTGTTTTTTTTCAGCATCAAACACCAAACAAAACATTCATTTATATACAGTATGTTGACAGTGAATCCAACTTCACCTGAGAAAGACGAAGGAAGAAAGAAAGAAAGAAAGAAAGAAAGAAGTGCATTCACCTCTTCAAAAACTGAGCTGGCCTGGAAACCATCAGCGTATCATTTGATGCGATCATTGTCATCTTTACAGCCTTAGCCACATGTCAGCCACGTACAGGTCTTTGCCTGCGGGTGATAGTGGTGAGCTTTGTTTTATTGAGTAATTTGGAGGACACCACCTGATGGATGCCAAACCAATAAGTGAATTTAGGGGAGTGAATGGTGCACAACAACACAGTCGGGGTAGAACCATATCAGAACCACACTTAACACCGATCATGAAATGGCCTTGATGTGAAGTGTCCTTGATATAAAATTAGGTCTCTGGAGCTGCATGGCCTTAAATTTGACCAAAACACCAAATTCTGGTTGATAAATTTAGGAACAAATGTGTCACTACAGATTTAGAATTGGAAGCAAAGACCAATGACTGTGATGTTTTTGCCTAAAAGGAAAATAGACGTTATTCAGTTGTGCCACCAAGAAACAACAAAACAATTGTTGGTTATGTATCTAACTGCCTGCCAATAATTTTGGTATCATGCCCACAGATGCAATAACCCAAGCAAAATGGGAGAGAGCAAACTTTCTGTTTTATAAGATAAAACAAGACCAACATGTGTCACTGCTTCTAGTCGCTTTGCTGGGTTGCTTTGATCCAGTCAGCCAAAGTTGGATAGTGGCTCTCTGGGGCCATGCTGTTTGAGTAAGGACTCTGCAGATTTTTGAAAGCCTGGCTATTGCCACTACCATCGTGTATCACTGGATCCATAATCGAGCCATTGTTCATGGGACGAGGAAGCAAGTTGGTATATGTATTTCCTTGGCTTTCCCTTGGGGATTGCATGAGCGAGGTATGGGTGTCTTGTCCCACTGGCATCTGGGGCTCCTGCTTCAGCTGGAAGCCAGTATGAGAAGTTCCTCCCACTAAGCCCTTCAGCAAATCTTCCCCTTGCATTCCGTCGAGGAAGGGGAAAGAGCCAAGCCCTTGCGACCCCCCGCCACCTCCAGGTACTGACCCATTAAATGTACTCTGGACTACATTGATGTTATTGAAGGTGGGCCACACAGTCTGGAGACCCTGGTTTTGGTTGCTTAGTTGGTTCTGGGCCTGGCTCTCAGATGCTTGCTGATCCCTTTGGTGCTGCAGATGGAAGAGTGGCTGGGACTCGGACTGGCTCATTACAGAGGACTGGGGGGCTGTATCCAAGCACTGCAAGTCCCTTATGGAGAGCTGGGGTAGGGCGTTATTCTCACAGCTGTTGTGCTCCATTCTGTGGGAGTAACTAGATCCATGGTTTGGCTGCTGTTGCCTGATGGTTGTAGGACGTTGCAGATTGCTCATGGCACCAGATGGGTTTATGGTGACTGTGTCCATTGAGAGTGCTGCGCTGTGGTTCGCCCACGATTGGCCGATGTGTAAATTAGGCGCCTGTGATGGCATTATCACATTCTGGGGCCCTGGTTGGTAAGGTTGGTTGAACATAGGAGGTTGCTGCTGCATCGTAGCTACAGGGTGTTCCCTTAGGTACATGTTTGGGTCTGGAAAACAGGTAGTGACATTTAGTGTAATCACAGGGCAGTATTATCCAAACCTGGTTTAAAATGTTGATTCCTATTTGAGGGAAATCAAGTTACCTTTCCGCATTTGACTCATGGTAGTCTGTGACACTGCCTTTGGCCTGTTCAAAGCCAGACCAGAAAAAGGACCACCTGAAGGATAGGCAGAAACCTTTGTTATAACAAATACATGTGTGTTGACATACAAAGGAAATGCTGATTCATATGAAATTTCTTTTACCTGACAATCCTGATATCTTCATCAAGTGCTCTCTTCTGCGCTTTTTCTCATTGTAGCCGTAAGGGTCTAGAGCAAACACGAAATGTTCACATTTATCAAATGAAAATAACTGAGAACTGGGTCTGATTTGCTGGATACCACCATCAGACACAGAAGAACAGTGATAGTTTGAATTTACCCATCATGGAAAGAAGGCATTTATTGCTCACCTTTGTCATCAGGCAAATATCTGAACTCCATATGCTCGCTGACTTCCTGATCAGAAGGTCTTCGTAACTGCATGTGCACAGTGACCGACTCTGTTATGGAGGTGTTATAGTAGGAAGGAGTCTTGAAGACGATGGCTACCTGGCGATGAACGTCAGCCTGGGAGAAGGAGCCTTTAGCCTCCCAGCCGTCAGGGGTGAAGAATCGAACTTCAATGTCATCTGGAGGTAAAGGGGATGATGGGATGACAGGAATGGGAAACTGAATAAACATGCAAAGAGTTGTGTGCTACAGCTATGAAAAGCAAAATTAATATATGGGTAAACTGATTGGATGGAGATGAATGAAGAGAAAAAAGATGCAAGCTATAAGAAAAATACTGTAAAATGTGTAAAATAATTAAATGCTAAAGGACTATACACAATACTCATAGTTGTACCTTTCTGTACTTTGTCACACAGTAAGAAGATCTCATCTCCTCCTTTAACAGTGCCACTGTTCCTGTTGACTCGACAGATCCTCAGCTCTGCTGTATTTGGGGCCCCTGATGATGCAGGAAAAAGTTATAAGCACATAACCCAGACAGAATATCTTCCTGTGTGTCTTTCTGTCTGTCTGTATGTGGAACGGATATCTCACAAAACGTTCATCTTATGGGCTTCACACTGGCATGTGTATTGTTAATGCCCAGGGGAAGTGCAGTGTGGAATTTGGTTATTGATTATTATTTGGTTATTAATATGCAGGCAAAAATCCCTCTGTGGCAGTCATTGAGGGCAGGGCAGTATGCCTTTAGCCTGTGAACAGAGTTGAACATGTCTTCTTCTGTGTCCTCTGAGAACTACAGCAGCAGTCGACCACTAAGACTTTCATGGGTGTCACAGGTGCTGATTTTCCTCACAGCAACCACGCAAACAGAATCACTTCTTCTTTCACAAGCTGTCTTCAAGACAAAAGTACAATGTTCTTTTTGGCGCTGCAATGCTTCATATCTAGCTCAAGTACAGAGCTTTTGTAATGAGAAGATCAAACTCGAAGATTGTGTAAGTTGCTTAACAAACCTCTGAAATAGCCGACATGTAATGTATAAAAAATTACAGCAGTTGAGTCGTATATATAAGCCACATATCTGAACAGAAATGAAGGATATTTAGTTTCGTTTTAGGGGTTAGGGTTCGTTTTTAAGTATTGACTAGAAAATCTTCATTCCAGATAGACCGGGTAGGATGAACACAAGGATTTCGAACTTCACACCGCCCCATAAACAATAAAAACGTGACGGCATATTATAGAACTGTTTGAGGATGACTCACTAATGACAGGGAATAATTCTGAAGTTGTGACGTAGCATGAACACAGGCCATTCCAAACAGGCAGGTTTAGAACGGGCACTGACACAGTCTAACAAATAACAGAACATAATACAAATAATACATAATTTATGTTTTCATAAAAAGATAATGTCAGGATCTGCCTTTACTAAATCTACTAATGTGCAGGAGTGAGCAGCTTAAATGATCAGTTTGATTATCTGCCTCAGTTTAGAAAAAGAAAGCAGTGTCAGTTTACTGTTGAAGCTTCACCAGGTTGAGTCACATGTCACATGCGTGTTGTCAGAAGAGGAAGTGCTCCATGGCAACAGTGTAGTTTGAGGGTTACTGCGTATAAAGAACTTCCCCTTTCTCAATTTGTGTGAGAAAAACACAAGCAGATATCTGAGTGCAACACTTGAAACCGTGTTGAGAGGATATCTACTGGACAAACATACACAGAACAGCTACTCTTATGACTCATTAGTTATTGCATAGTATTATTGTTACTACAGTTAGTAGGACACTGATAAAAATCTAGGTAAGTGCATGGAATGGCTTTAATATTAGCACTTACCTTAATGTTACATCATTATCATCACTAACGCTATTAACTGAACCATAACGTGGACACACCTAACCTCAGGCAGCCTGTTTTCTCGTGTGTGGCCATTTGATCACTTGTAATTTCCCTAACATGATGTCAGCATGAACGCAGTTAATGCAGATAGAGCTCAGCCAACTCACTGTTGTCGTAGATGGGGTTGGTGACGATGGGGTTGAGCGATCGGGTGTAATGCCCATTCTCATCCTGCAGGAAAACCTGGATGCAAAGGCGAACCACGTTCAGGTCGTACTCCTCTGTCTGCAGCAGCTGCTCCCGTGGCACTGAGGTCACACACAAACATGAACGTCAGCATGATAATAAAAACACACTGCTGTTGACTTAAGTCATATTTACTGACAGACAAACAAGCATCATAGTACAAACTGCATCACAAAGCAAATTTGAACAATTTAATATATGGTTGATATCTCTCTCTCTTTTTTCCAAAAAACTGAATTTGTAAAAAGAAGCCGTTAACTACAGCCATCAAAAATAAATGTGATGCCATTAAACGTATGACATTTTCCTCTGGATTATGGTGGGGTGGACGAATACACCAAAGTGCAAGTACCCGTACATTCCACCTGTATATCTGAGGGTCAGGAGTAGATAGTCACTGGGACATTAATTATGAAACTGTCCTGTTGAAACAATAACTTTTCATCGCCTTGACCCCTGAAAACAGTTTTAAAGGTGGATATTTAAATGTTCCAGTAGAAGAAGTCTATAGGTAAATGGAAGAGAAGTCAAATATGTGTTTATTTATTAGCATTTGCTCCCCACAATGTGTCTTTCATGTCAAGATAAATTCTCTTTATTTCTCTAATGCTTCTGTCACATCTGTAGGCTGCTGCCCTAACCTCAACCTTGAATCAAATTCAACGCGTCACAGAAAGCTTTTTCAAGCGTCCTACATTTTCATCTCATACACACATACACACACAAGTGTCATACGTCCTACCCTCAGAGACAACGCACACCTTACAGGGAAAGCTTTTACTGAGAGACGCCCACACATCGACACACACCAAAGCTTTCACATCTGCCTACTTTCTCTTCCTCTGTCTTCTTATTTCTATCTATCGTGCTCATGTTGAGGCCATCCCCACCTACAATCTGCCTCTACAGTGACGCTCAGCAACGTCACCAGAGGGTGGAAAGAAGTGTGAGCGTGTGCACAGCACAGATGCAAGCGATGCGTCTCCTGAGCAAGTGACCATGGGGCTCCTGACGTGAGTGAAAGTGGTGGGACAGGAGCGAGTGTCAAGTCATATTTCAAGTCTTTGACTTAGTTAGAGGTTTCTCTCAGTCACAATGTGTTTCTCAGCAGATACCAGACTTTGGTTGATAATACATGTGTGTTCCCGACAGAAACACTTCAATATACAACAAAAAGCTGCAGTGCGGTTGCAGACAACATGAAGGGGAACTCCTCATCCTTTGTGAAGTGTCAGTGGACGAGTTCAGTGCAGACAGCTGTACTGTAGCTAGGTATTTCTCCTGCTCTGTCTCTGCATGCTCTGCTGGCAGCAGCCATCACTCCTCTCAGGGCTCAGTTCCAAGTGAGGTCACAGGTCACGAGTGCAGTTACAAGTCTGTTTGTCTTTTGCTTGGTCAGAAGTCAAAAAAAGGCAAAAACAACTAAAATGACTCACTGGTAATTTTAAGCTTCTTATCACGTCTCCATGAGCGTTTTAGTGAGAAATGTTTCAATACCAGACAAAAGTCGACTGGTGTTGACATGAAGCTTTGATATTAAATATCAGATTCAGCCAAAACATGTCAGTGTGGCTCTGGTTATTTTATAACTTTTACAACATTACATGGTCTGTTGGACTGGCAACTTTATATTTAGGACATTTTAAACAATTATATTTGATGTGTTACTTCATTACAATAAAACAATATAATTACAATATAAGAAAATAAAAGTGAAAATATGCCTGACGATGTGAGGAGCTGCATCACTATCAGAACTTTTAAAACCAACTGTTGAAAGCTGCTCTGCAATGTTCTGAGTGACGCTGAGCTCTGCCCTAATGATGTGTGTTTATGCTTGTATTACACTGTGTGTTATTCTGACCTGTGAAGGGGCTACAGGTGTGAACAAGCTTAAAGTTTTAATCTAGTACAGTGCATCAAATGGTGACATGGTGTGTGTGTGTGTGTTTGCATGTGTGTGTGTGTGTTTGCATGTGTGTCTGTGTGGTCATGGTGCCTCTGCCTCTCTCCCTTCGACCTGACTGTCTGTCTGTACACCTGCCTCCCGTCATGCCAGCAGTGTATCTATCAGATCGCTGATTCAGCTCCTTTAACATCAAGTGCTTCTGGCTGCTTAGAATCGTGACGTCTCTTAACAGGTCATAACACGTGCTTCTGAGAATCAGGAGGGAGTTTTCTTAACATACTGCAGGCTTTGTATTGGGTATGTACCTACACTACCAGTAGAGCTTTAGTGTCAACAGTGACAACAACATCAACAACAAAAGTTGCATGGTAACAGCTCGTGGGGGTTTAGATGTCTCTGCAGAAAGTCTTTAAGCTGCATGCAGCTCTGCTCTATTTCACATTTCTGTGTGGTCACCAGGTTTGCCGTCTGTAGGTGGCACAGACACACAGACACACACACAGAGTGGAGAAACTGAAGGAGGGTGAAATGAAGCAGAGCCCACGTATGAAAGCTCAACTGTCAGAGCCAATAGCGATGGGACCAAGCTGCTCGTCCTATTGTGTGGAATGTGTTTGTGGAGTCGTGCTGTCAGACGAGGCACACGCTGGACAGGTGCAGAAAAGTGGGCAGCAGGTAAACTAGTGGTGCGTGAATGTGCGTGGTGGAAAGAACCTGGGGCTCGATGTCACTGGGCAATGCAGTGGCTGTGGCGGTGACGGGGGTAAGTGTGAATGTGGGAGCAGACTGAGAGTGAGAAAGAAGGGGAGGCAGGTCTCCATTGCATGACTCACTATTTCACCAACCTTCGGTTTTAGTCTGAGACTGAGGCAACAATTACTGAATGATATATTAAAAGTTACATCACATTTACCTACAGAGTGATGTAGAATATACTGTGGCAGGTCAGTTTCCCTCGGCTTTAAAATGAAATTGCTTGAAGGCACAAAAGACATGGAGGATTGTGTGGATACAAACATTGTGTACATTTTTCTGGCAATGGGAAATATAGAGTAAAGGAGAAAAAGGCAAATATAAAAATCATGTCCAGCACAGGAATCCATCCCATCCAGTAAAGACAAAAAGAGGAAGGATAAGTGGCAAAAATAATCGTGCTCTAAAACAGTGCTCATTGGTATTCAACAGTGCCGACCAACCAGCATCCAGCACTGACTTTGAAGTGACCTCCGACCTCTAAATGACAATAAAATGTTATGTACTGCCTCAAATTACAATCACAAAGAATTTGAGGGTTGTGGAATCATATTCTGAAATACTCCAGAAGCCTGTGGTTTTAAATCACTTTGTAAAAACATGAGAGAGGCCAGAAATCTACTGCTGACACATTTTATAGTGATTTAAATGGATAGGTGTGGCTGTGAGGGTTTTTATCACCATTGTTCTTACATCAAGAGGCCAAACTGTGAGATTTTCAGCTTGTGAAATAATGTTCAGCAACAAAAACGGTGAAATCCAACACTTGTATTTGTAGAGAAAAGTGAAACATCCGACTAGTGCAGCGAGGAATATCCGAAAATGGATTTAGAGCTTAAATCACTTTATTATAAAATGTGATTGCAATCTTTTGAAATAAATTCTGGACCAACAAAACTTATTTGAACTCTTATGTTTTGCATCTATTACTCAGTGATTTATAAAACATTGGTGATTCAACATATTGCACTTTTTAAACACACTTTAATAGGGTTAGGGTTACTTTCATTTATTGTGAACTGTTCCTCGTGGGAGCCCAGTAAACGTTTACCAGGTGCATTGTGACATGTGAGGGAGCACTATCAGAGAAACGTCACACACACTATTCACCTCCCAGTGCAGCTGTTTGACAGTGACCTTAACCACTCTGTGAGGTCATCAGGTGTCTGATATTCTACAGGCAGCTGCACCGATGGAGCTTGAACAGCATATTGCATGCTTGAGGAAAGGTTTGTGTGTGTGTGTTTAAAGGTGTGTGTGGTGAGGTGGGTGTACCCGTTTGCACTCACACAACCACCTGAGCACAGCACAGGAAGCGGCTGAGTTTCGCAGCAGAACTGAGCTGAAGAGAGGGGAGAGTTTGAAAATGAGAAAACAACCAGCTGCCCATTAAACCGTCGGCAGCAATAACCATGTTTGCTCTGCACCATGTGGACCTGCAACCTGACCAATAAGGCGACCTGCACTAGATACGCAATGATCAAATGCCACAAATCTGTTTTATGTTCATCGTCACAGCACCAAGACTCTGAATCTTGCACTTTGTATGATTAGTTGATCTAAAATCACATTCCGCTGTGGCACTCACCTATCAGCCATCTTTTAATCACCCACTCAACAATTATACAGTTGCTACGAACGTGAGCTTCTGGATGAAATACCAACAAAGATCCCAGTCATGTTTGTCTAATGAATTAATCAAGCTCTGGTTACGTGTTCACATCCAACCTCTCTTATTGATAAAGATACATCAAATTAAAAATGGTGAATTATGTTACTTCACGTTTTTTTTCCCTTTTATCAGAATCTAATTTTTGTGACGGTGAACCACTCAAAGTCCTTTCATTCCAAAACTGCTCTTTTAAGGGATAAAATGGGGCAGATGTGAAACAGCAATACAAATCTATCCAGTGGTATTTTGGATAAATGTAAATGAGACTTTTGTGAAACTTGTTTCTGTCTCTTTTCAACCACGAATCCAAACAGCTGGCTTTGTAAGACATGTCTAATTGCATGATCCTCGACCACAGGAATCACACAGTAAAAATATCTTTACTGGTCGCAGTAACAGCATTTCTCAACTTCCACTTTGCAGAATTTCTAAACCTAAATTTGCTCTTTTACCGTCATAATGCTCTAATGCAGATAAGAGAATAGAGATTTACATGGTGGCGCTCAGACGAAAGACCAGAAGTCTAAAAGTATCAGCTATGGGTTGGGGGGTTTATTTCAAACAGAACCATCTGGATCACAGGTCCTTTTTTTCTTTTTTAGGTCAGTTGTCTTATCGTTCTCTATGTGCTATGTCTACAGTGCTAAATATCAGTCCCCTAAATATGTCTGATTTTGTTTTCATCAAGATCCATGAATTATACTCTGAGAAATCAATGGAAAGGTTGATGTCTCATAATGTTAAAGGAAGAAAAAATCTGGATCCACACTAGACCCATACCGCATCCTCACACCAAGTGTTGTGGTAATACGTCCACTAGCTTTTGCGTAACTCTGCTTACTAACAGACAGACAGACAAACAAACGCAGACAAAAACATAGCTTCTGTGGTAGAGGAAATAAATCTCAACATATGAGGTTTGAAATATATAATATATGGTTTACATTCCACTTAAAGCAATTTCAGTCACCACTTGCAAATCCTCCCAATCCAATCTTAAAACACAATATTCTATAACCACGAGATCTATGTTTGAGAGACAGAGAGTGAAGTTTGTGTGAATACAAACTATTCTTTCCTCAGACCTGCAAGGCACCATACCCTACTTTTATCACCATCTCTGAGGGCTGGGGAACCCCCCTCACACCACAACACCCCCCCCCCCCCCCCGTTAATGAATCCTGCATTCCCAGCTCTCACGTGGCCTCCTGCACTGCGCTGAATTGAGCAACTGTGACCAAGAATGGGGAAGTAAGCTCAACGCCTGTTTGTACACGAGAGCGGCCTTCTTGCCTGCACCGGAGGAAGAGCACAACGAAGGGCACACAAGAGGAAATGGCACCGCTGAAGATAGCGCGAGAGCTCATCTTTTGACTCGACGTGAGGAAAACTCTTCTCCGCGGCCTGAGAACTGGGTCATCGGGCACGAGAATTCAATTCTGTTGAATTGTTTTGAACCTGTTTGACAGTAACAACAGCTGCAGCAGTTACAGTAATAAACAGCAGTGATGGGGAAGCTGAACCAGCAGCAGCAGCAGCAGCAACTTGTCAACTCAATACAATAACACTGATTGTTCTGTGCAGTCTGGATGAAATATTATCAGCTGATTTCTGTTGATCAGAGACACACTGGTATCATCATACACAGTGTTGTGGCAGATATACAAAAGTAAAGTTTGTTTTTGAATACTTTTATACATAGTTATATTTTAGAAGTATGTTAATTTTATTAACAAAAGCTGAGTAATAAGGTATGTAGTTCAATCTTGTTTTAGAGCTCACTAAAGAGAGCTAACTTTTCAAAAGCAGTTGGTCATATGATATATAAGGCTTTGGAACCACACACTGACATGTATGCATGCACGCACACACACATCACACACTCTGTCAGAGATTGACTCACATTGATTTCCTGGAGACTTACTACATGCCTAACCCCTAACTTAACCTAACCTAACCTAACCTAACCTAATTCTAACCTAACATAACCTAACCTAACCTAACCTAAGTCTAACATAACATAACCTAACCGTACCTAGCTTAACCTAATTCTAACCTAACCTAATCTAACCTAACCTTACCTAACCTAGACAAACCTATCCCTTTAATTATATGATTTACATTCTGGGGATTTTCTCATATTGTGACTGTCAACAGATTTAGGTCTCCACAAGATGAGTAACAGTGCAAGCATGCACGCACACACTACAATATTTGAATGCATCGATCAAGTGGGATTTGTTGAACATAAGATACAATCAAATAACTTGATAGTATTTAAATAACAGTACATTTTCAACATGAGAGTCCATATAGATTTAAACACTTTACAAGTGTGATATATGGAATGTCGAAACAAAAATGTCATCATTCTTTTTTGAGTTTTTTTGTTTTTGTAAGAATAAATGATGATCTAACATGATCAGATTTGTTTTGTTATGTGATCTGTTATCAGGACTAAACAGATCCAGCATCAGTCAGGCTCTGTGTGATGGCTCGCTGATGTTGTACGCGAGGTCAGGGTGAAATGTTCTCTGTATGTAAAACATGAACACGGACCAGATAGAACAAACAAAGTTGAGGGACTCACCGTTGTAGGGGTTAATCCCTCTGGTAATCCTCTGTACGATCGCATCCTTCACTTCCCTCCTCCTCACACACTGGATGCCCAGATTCTGGAAACTGTCAATAATAACAACACAGTCGTGACATGAGAAAGGGACAGCACTGTTATACTATGTAAGCCTTATTATATGTAAATAAAACGCATGCTGGCCCCATGTGTGAGTGATGATCTGTCTGAAAAAGTGTTGCTGTTGTGTACAAAGCTGTGCATTGAAATCAAAGCCATGATGCTTTTAATGTCGGCAATCTTCTCTTTATACTAATGACTGTGTGAACTCTAGTGTAATTCTCTTTACAAACATAGAAGGGCTGGAATCAAAAATGGATATGAATCCACTGCATCAAAACACAAGGGATGTGCAAATTATACACACCCGAAAAGATACTGACTCATTCACACTCTCACACGCACACACACACACACTAACACACGTTTTTCTCTGGGTGATGTCACTTGGGGAATTCCCATATTGGTATCCTCATCACAGTGTGTGTGTGCGTGTGGGGGGGGGGGGGGGGGGGGGGGGGGGGCTGAAGTGATTATTTGCTGAATGAGTTTCTTCTTCTGTATCTGAGAGCTCACTTATTAACGCGGGGTGTCTTCCGAAACAGTCAAGCGAAACACAAAACACTGCTAACAGAGAGCAAATAATTATGTTGTGGTGAGTTTGTGTGTTTGTATGCGAGACAGCGAGAGAGTGTGTTGACTTATTCCAATCACTGTACGGTACTTAAGACTCAGAGTGAGGGCTGACGACAGCGACAGTGAAGTGAGTAAACACCACGTGTGATAGGGGTGCTGGTGGATGCAGGCGACTGTGGGAAGAGAACTCACACAATCACTCTGCGGTCAGGACCAAACTCGGCCTCATAGAATCCGTCTTTGCAGTCCTTCCCAACCAGGTCATGTGGATGGGGCCGATACGGCTCGTTTTTCGTCACCAAGTAAACGCGCACTTTACCTTTACCGGAGTAATTAAGGATCTGTAGAAAGAGAGGAGGAGGTTGTTTTAACAGTTGTAATACTGACCTTATGCAATGCTCTTGTATAGAAAGACACCAAGATGTGAAAAGAAAAGCCAAAAATCACGACTTTGTGTGTATATATTTTAGCATGTGAATCTTTGCAGCTGTTGAGCAGGCTGACCTGCAGGCTGGGGTAGGTCCTGTTGTTGTCAGAGCAGTTCTCTCCGGGGATGCTGCCGGCTGAGCGACCCTCACACTTATACCTGAAACGCATCCCACGCTGCCTGGGCTGCTCGAAGATCTGGATCGCCGGCTCAGCCACTGCACAGCACAGATGAAGAAAAGAGTCAGAGAAGAGGAGAGGAAAGAGATGGAGGGATAAAGGGAGGGATGGAGGGAGGGGGGAATAGATGGATGGATGGATGGATTGAGGGAAGTAGGGACTGATGGATTGATGGATGAATGGATGCATGCTGGATGGAGGGAAGTAGGGAGGGAACGGTGGATGGATGGATGGATTGATGGATGGATGGATGGATGGATGGATGGATGGATGGATGGATGGATGGATGGATGGATTGATGGATGGATGGATGACATCACATGAGACATAATTCTCTACTTTTCGTGTGTGGTTTGTGTTAGGAAAGTAAGTTCCATAACAAATCTACTCTCACCAATTATTAGGATCAAGTAATTTCAAATTATTGAATTAAGGTCAACAAACCATAAACAAATATGGCTGCCAAACCGCTTCAGTTGATTTAATGATAGCCTCATGCTCCTGGTGTTGTATAAACTGTCTCACTGTCTTACTGGAAACCATCATTATTATTATTGATGAGACCTGTGACGTCTAAATGTCGGCTGTGAAAAAGGTGAGGACGTTGTCTTATGACCAGTCTTTAGGAAGTCGGACTGAATAAAGAAGAACTGTTTTAGTGTTGGTATTTTCAGGAAACAGACACTGATAGAAGCTCTCACCAGCTTTTACTTCCTCTTTTTGCACAAATTGGTAATGGTGCCTAAAATCCTGTGGATTTGCCTGTATCTGTACATTCATAACCAACGGGTTTGTCCCACAGTCCCAACGTTTTTCTAACAGTTCAAATAAATGGTCTGGTTCCGTAATAATAAGCATTGATTCACAAAATCATGAAAACTTTGGTCGAG
The DNA here is from genome assembly GCF_024713975.1 of Paralichthys olivaceus. Classification (NCBI taxonomy): domain Eukaryota; kingdom Metazoa; phylum Chordata; class Actinopteri; order Pleuronectiformes; family Paralichthyidae; genus Paralichthys; species Paralichthys olivaceus. The sequence goes on from NC_091106.1 coordinate 4,671,551, forward strand.
AGGGGAGAGTTTTTAGATACATTAGAGTCAACTCAAAGTCTATATTGAGAGTACAGCTATGCATCTCACAGACATTATATATATATAATTAGTTCATCAGTACTTTGTCCCTTTCACATAAATCTTGATGCCCCATGTGATGTCTGCGCAAGAGAGGAACTAAAACCATTTCAGAAAGTGTGTCTGTTTTGGTGTTTTCAACGATTCAGCAACACAAAAATATTGTTCTGAAGATGCTGCAGGCAGACAACGAGAGTGCGGCACTAACACACGGATGTTATATAGCCCAGGATGAAACAAGTCCAGTTACATTTCTGACATGATTAAGACATTTAGGTTTGGCAAAAGAAAAAAAACTGTGGCATGGCCAATATCCTGCCAGTCCTGCCTTCCTCATTTTGCAGCCACATTAGCAAACACAGAACTGAAAGAAGACACACACACACACACACACACAGAAGGGTCTAAAAAAACTAAACAAATTAAGGAAGTGAAATGACACTGCAACACATTCAGTGACTTTTTTTTTTAGCAACATTAAAGTTTTGATTTGTGCAGGCAGGCAGCTAAAATCCTAATTTTGAAACAAGAGGTATTAAAATGAAAATGTCCTTACTCAGGTTTGGGTTGTCCCCTAGCATGGAGGGCATAAGAACTGAGGAGGAGAACATATATGCATCATTCAATTTAAAACCACAGTGAATAGTAGAGACGGTGTCACAAAATACAAGCATACTTCTCTCCCACTGCTGTGTAGTGTTTATATAACCACTTAATCCTGCTGAAGCTGTACTGTAATTACTGACACTGACTCCTCTGACACTGTCACTCATTGCAGCAATGAGGAAGTTAGAATGTGTCGTTCATCAGACTTAGTGTCACACACTGTTTAAGTTATTCAATGAAACACTAGTGCCTCTACACAAAGGCTTCACATAGGAATATAAAGTCAGTTACACTGGAGTCAGCAGGGAACAGCACACACATGATTACTGCCCCTTACTAAATGATGTCCTGGCGTCTCCCACAGCAGCGTCATTCTCATTATTGCCATTAATAGTGAATCAATAAAGGGTTTGCCTCTCACCATTCATGATGGACACGCTCACTCACTCTCAGTGATCGTCTGGTGGAGAAGTCCGAACTTGAATGAGTGACAGGAGACAGAGAAAAGTCTTATTTGTTAGAGCTGCGGGAATCCCCCCCCTCTGGACCCGCCCCCTTCAATCCGAACAAACCAATCAGAGGCCGCGTGACTCAGCCGCGAGGAGAGGGAGGGAGAGAGAGAGAGAGAGAGAGAGAGAGAGAGAGAGAGAGAGAGAGCCATACATACACACACACACACACACACACACACACACACAGACACCCACGCACGCACACGCACGCACATGCACACACACACACACACACACACACACACACTATCTCTTGTCTACTGTGGTTATTCATTTAAAAAGGACCATCCACATGGATTACCTGTGTACGTAAATCCGATATGAAAATGTGGCAGATTTAGTCCTGCAGAGAAGTTTTCATGGTCAAAAACATGAAACATGAAACTTTAATCTAACATGTAGGCACATGTGTTTCAGTGGTTTCCAATCACAGAGCTCATCAGGTGGTTTTATGAACATTTATTTGAGTCATTCTAAAGTTTGATGCCTATTTGCTTTTTTTTCCCTTAATTGCTTTGAAAAAAATTGGCACCAGGATGCAGGGGGTCATTAGCCATTAGCCTTAGCTCCCTGCAGAGAATGGATGGGAAGACTGAATCTAAACAAGCAGCTGGAACCACCAGTTAAACACACTGTAGCTCAGGGCCGTGCACGTTTTGAGGGGACAGGGGCTCAGGTGACAAACAGGGCATCCCTCTTATAACTATTTACAGAAATGAAGTTTCATACAGTTTCTTTTAATTTCACATGAAGCACCCATACACACATTAAGGGGTGTCTAATGATGCTGCCCTGCAGGGTGCAAAGTAACATGTTCTAATTGTGGTAACTGTGAGGAGGGAGGTCAAAGAGTTTCAAATACAGTTGTCAGGCATTACATTGCATTTCTAATTGAGAACTGATGTCATCGTGGGCCACATTAAAAACCTGTATACATTTAGAGATATACAATTTAAAAAACGTCTCATGTAAAGGGCACTAGTATAGTCAGAGTGCAGGTGCTTGAGCAGCACCAGGGGTCTGTCTATTCACATGCCTGCTGTAACTTAGACTGGAAACACATGGAAAAGGCTAATAGGCTTCTGCTAAAATACCAGATAACCTTTTTTAAATCTGGGGTTTTAAAAAATAGAGGACACAAATAAGAATCAGCTTCCACCTATCGCTCTCTTCAAGCCCCTTCCTCTCCATCACTGTTGTGCTATTGAGGGTCAAGCAACTGCAGAACGCAGCCAAAGCACCAGACAGCTGCTGATCAACACCTTTTCAGTTTTTTAAGATTGCTCAATAAAGACCTGCAGCTTTCTTGTCCATAACTTGAGAAACTTATTCCAACATGGTCAGAGCAGGAATCGTAGATTTTTCTTGAAACTTATGAAACGTCTTAAAGATCCTCAATCAAGTCCTGTGGCCAAATTGAAAGAGCACGACCAGGATAGCTGCTTGTCTGTGCATTGATGTTTTGATCGCTGTTTTTTTTTTCATGTAGTGATTGTGATATATGCTGGGACTCCCTTTAAAACAAGATGGTATCTCAAGGGTTTATCCTGAACTAATTTGACTGAACTGAGAATCTTCACAAACGCACGGCTCCCCGTGTCTGAATGGGTTTACTGTGGCTGCTCCTCTCTTCTCCTATATTCTTATCCAGGCGATCGTTTTGTTCCTGTTAATGAAACACACTCCCCGTAGGTGTCTCACAACTTTCTGAAATAACAGCAGCTAAAGTTGTCAGGTCAATGTATTGGAATGAAAGGTACAGGATTTTCCCTCTGGACTTTATGGAGTAAAAGTACTGGAGAGTCTCACAAAAATAAAAATAAACTCAGCAAAAAATGATTCAAAAAGCACGAGTTATCTGTTGACGTCATGACGAATGGGAGATAGGTTTGTGCATTAGTGTTCTGTACGTCAAACACAGAGGCGAGGGCTGCCCACATCAAAGGTGCTGTGAGAAATGTGAGTAGAGGTCTGCAGGATTCTGACTGGAGGCTGATGATCTCATAACCTGAGAAATAAACTCACAGCACTGAGTCTACAGGATCAAACAGCTTCAACTTAACACTAAGACCATAAACAAAAACTTAACTTCAATAACTGTCAGTTCAATTCTGCAGGATCACATTTCTCTTTCCTCATTTATTCCCATTCCTTTTATTCATCGCTTGATGCAGGAGGTTGGCGGTGCAACATCAATTAATATTGTATTCAACACCTACAATGTTTGTAAATCATGAATTAGTAATGACATATACATGCTTCTGAATATGGATGTAATTCAAAAAGGTCCCAGCAGCAGGAACATGCGTCCTTAGTGTTCATCTCTTTATTCTGGAGAACAGGGCTTCTCAAACTTTTCAACGCCTGGCCTCAGAGTAAAGGTGTTGGACACTTGGGACAGCCAGTAAAGTAATTTGGGCGAGTTTGCAAAAAAAGAAATCATCATCCACGTGCACATGTTGCAATGTTTCCTGTGTTGCTGTAAACTGGCCTGCCGCAACTGAAGCTGTTGCTAATCTGTCATAATCACCTCAGGGGTCATGTGGGGACAAGAACAGAAGATGACTGATTACATATTTTTCATTTTGAGTGGTATTATTTTATGTTTTAGTAGAATTGTTGATATGTTGTTTTGATTGAGGTTATAATATGCTATTTTAAATTGTTTTTAAATCGCCTCTGATTACTGGAAATCATTTTGCGACCCTGCCATCATCTCATGGCCGCCCCTTAAAGAAACCTGTAGAATTTAAAATTTGTGGATTTTGTGACATGTAGCGTCATCTGGTGGTTGTATAGATATATACATAGGATATGCTCATGTTCTTTCACTAGACATCAGTGCTTTAATAACTGGAAACATCTATCGGCCTAAAACTCGAGGCTCATATTTCTTGTTAAATTAAAGATTGAAAAATAACATATATGGAACTATGACATATTTTTAATACATCTCATTTTTCAGGTTTTGAGTCTAAAACAAGAACTGCATTAAACACAACCCGCACTTGCATAAAAAAAAGCAAGATCACACACTGTCATTTTGTTAGAGGTTCATCAAGGGGAGGACGACTGGAGAGTCCTGAGTCAATGTCGGAATGAGAACTTTTCATAGAATTGTAATCTGATTCCAAATTTAAACAGATTTATTTTTCCACTGGAAATATTCAAGACTGATGTATTTGGATTTTTATTTAGAAATGATCTGCTGCTATCAAGCAAAGCTATAAAGACCAAATATAGGAGATAAATAAATGAGTCTTGAGGTAGATCTTATCACAATGCCAAAACAAAAACAGGATCTGAAACCACCAACCACCTGTAGAATAATATACATCATAAATAATATTAATAAGTATTAAAAGATGTAATAGCTCACAAACTCCCTAAAAGAGTATATCATCACTGAGTTTATCTGAGCTGCTGTCCACAGCACTGATACTGGATCCTCCACCACGGCAGCCCCAGACAGAGGGAGCGCGATTAAAGGGGACCTAACTGCACCCTCCCCCAAAGATGTCATGCAACCATTTAATAAACTTGGGGTATTAAAATAAAGCGAGCAGCTAATCATCTCCTCACATGAAACACAACATCAATGAAAACAGCTTAATCAAAACGATCCAACATGGCGACGCAGTGTGAAAATACATGCAACAAAAACTCAGACTCCAGAGTAGTTTTTTTAGGGGTTTAATTGGTGTACGGATTCATTTAAAGGAAGTGATAAACACATACAAAAATACCCTTTCAATACATTTTAGAAACAAACATCTAAATGACCTGTTTAGTTAAATGTTTCTGAAGAGCTAAACATGTCTGAAAGAGTGGTGTAGATTTCATTCGAAAAGACCTACCTGCTATGAATGCTATTAAAAAAAAGATCACATGGTACAAATATGCAAATATAAATAAAGTGATAAGAAAACCCCCGGTAATGAAGAATATGTCTTTTGAAAAAAAAAAAATGACAAAAAAAAAAAAAAATTCTGATCTCTGTACATTTAGTTCGAGAAACTGATGCTGGAAAAAAAGAGCCTGTGTCCCAACTCTCTACCTGCTCCGATGACGAGGGCGCTTCTTTACCATCACTTTACACTTTGTTGTATACATATAACCTCTGTGCTGAGGACCAACACAAAGAAACCCAGCTTCAGACCGTAAAGATGGAGGGTGGGGGCCAATGGCAGGAAAACGTTGTCTCCTGACCCACCCGCCACTCACCCCCACCCGTGGCCCCAGGAGATGCCTTTTAAGAACCTCCACAGGAGGCGCAGAGAGTTAACACCCAAAAATGAAGGGAATTCCATCTCTCTCCAACACATTAACCGCCTATGCATGCACACACCGGCACAATTCATCAAAAAAGCTTTGAACCATTTCCCCCCCCCACAAAGCACCACACAACTCTTTCATGGACACGGAACACGGAAAGCGACCGGGACTTTGTTTCGCTTCATCTGGATCAAGCGCCGCAAGCAAACAGACCATGGTGAAGCAATGGTGGTGGGTGAGATGGTGGGGGGGCGACGAGGGGGGGAGGGGCAGATTTGTTAGATCATTCTGGGCGACATTGTGTCAATCACAGATACGAACACAAAACTAACACTCGTTAACGTTTTCACTCACTATGCGTGAACCACATATCTGACGTCGGGCTTTAACACACACCATGAAAAGTAAGAAGAAAACCCATCAAACTTTAACCAACAGCAGGTGTGACAGTGACACTGAGGCTACTGAGCAGAAGGATTAGCGAAAGCGTTCTGATATGGTTCTTCCGCAGCTCGGTGCTAATCCCTCTAATGACAGAAAAGCTTCACTTCCAGAAAATGCACAACATTTCCCGTTGTTGTGAGGATGATTTTCTTGCTCTAGCACCTGAGAAGCATCAACGTCACTGGGCATCTACGATCACCTACACACAGCAAGTCCAACACTAACCCGGAGGCCCTCTCTGGGTTGTCACGGTAGCGATTTTCTGTTTGAAGTAAAACACTCGATTAATCCTCCCCCACGGCCGTATCCAAACCTATACAATGTTTACAAAAAATATCCAGGGCTGGAGACACATGTTTTTTTGGACAAGCAGTAGAGAAAAACAAGAAATAACAATTTTTTAAACTTTTTTTTTCTTTTTAGATAAAACTACAATAGAATGGTCAAAAGACTTAAGTGATCTTTTGCTTTTTTTTTTTTTAAGACAAAAAAGTTATGTACATCAACATTTACTGTACAGGTTCCTGTTTGGGAGAGAAGAGAGAGAGAGAAAAGAAAAATCAGCCTACACCAGTGTGTGTAGCAAGTGTCGATAACTGTTTCTGGTCGTCATTATTAAAATATGTTAACTGAGACAAAAGGGGAAATGAACAGAAGAGCAGCTTGTTTTTAACCACTGAGGGAGAAGACAAGTAAAAAAAAAAACCAGTTGCTTTAGATCTCATGTAAAATTTCTCCATAAAGTTGTGTTAGATGCCCTCTGGTGGTGAGTGTGACAGAGGGCGCGGACAACATTGACCAAATCACCTATCCACAAGTAAATCTGTTATCTCTGAAGATGTGGCATGAGGTGTCCGTCCTGCTGCTTCACTCTCGAGACTGACCAAATGGAACGCACTCCCTGTCCCCGTGTGAAGTCATCTCCTTGGTGTTTGCCTGAACTGTAAAGCCCCACCTCTGTGTGTGTGTGTGAATCCAGTCTGTTGGTTATCAGTTCAAGCAATGTGGATTCTGGCCTTCTCTGTTTCTTTCAGCCTCTTGGCCTGCTCCTCCAGGGAGGGGGAGTGGGGTCTCTTGGAGGCTGCTCCGTTTAGTGGGTCTGCTCCTCTGCTCACTAATGTAGGGATGGAGCTGCCGACCGGGGGCACCACGTGTTTGGACGTCACATTTTCTAGAGAGAAACCGAAAGCACAAAAACATTGGTCATGTTGACAACTGGTTTTAACAACTGATCGTAGTCATATTGTAATCACATTTCATTTATGACTAATCCTTTTGAAATCAAAAAGTTTTCTTTTTTTTTTTTTTACAAAGTGCTGTTGTCTTGTCTGTAGTGGACAGAATAATAAACCAACAGGAGTTGAATCAACATGCTCTCTACCAGGTCTGCAGGATACTGAGTTGAGCTTTGGGGAGGTGTAAGCCTAACTCAGCAAGCCCCTGTGACAGTTACCCATAATGCCCTTCTCGGCAAAGGTTCGCAACATAAACATAAAAATAAAGATTTTATCGGCGCAGCAGTATGGATGTGGTTTGGAAGTGACTGCTGGTTAACAAGCCGTCTCAATGAGGCATATATTTCATTATTTCATAATCACTATTAATTATACTTGTTGTCTGACATCAGAAACAGATAAACATCTACATATGAAGTGAGAAAGACTATGTTGTGTAATCAGGTGTATTAAAATACTGCATATGTGAGCATCATATGTTTATATGCTCACATATGCAGTATTTTAAGCCATGAACTAGGTTTGGACCTCAGCTCGTTCGCAAATATTAGAGAAACAAGACATTACTTAAAGAATACTGATACTGTTTTAAGTCTTGTTTTTATATAATATACATATATATAAAAAAAAATTCTTTCCTTCATAAAATTTGAATTTTTTTAAGGACTTCAGTTCCAAAGACTGATGATTTAAAACAGATACTCACTCGAGCCAATGACAGGAATGGACATGCCCTTCTCTTCCGTGGCAGGGGCAGCGTCAGTGGTGAGGGTGCCCTCAAACACTGGGGGCTTAGGAGGTGTGATGCTGCAGGAAATTGGAAGGTACGAGTAAATTTAATTAAGTTGGACAGACAATTAAAAACTGTTTCACTGGCCTGTTGGTGCAGGACTAAAGACAGATACTCACTTGTGGCGGTTGAGAGCCAACTTAATTGAATTTTTCACGACACGACAACTGTTGCTGGCTGGGAGGGGCGAGGAGGCGTCTGGCAGCTCCATGCTGGGAAGTCTCTGCAGTCATAAAGAACAAGATGAATGAAGTCATACGTTACTACTTTAATTTAGTTACTACTTTGTATGTCAGTATGAGATAGAGCTTATGGTTTAAAAAAAGAAGTAAAGAAGTTGTTACCTGTGTTCTTGAGGTATCAATGGTTGGAATGGGCTTAGCCTTAGATCCAGAAAGTGGAGTCTAATGGTGAAGAGATGTGAGAAAGTACATTCATTATCTTTCTGTCTTTACATAAACAGTCAACGAAGGTAGATTGTAGATGACACCTACAATATCGGGTCCATCTCCATGTGCACAGGAGTCAGAGGATGGTGGATATGGCTCCTTAAAAATAGAGTCATCATTGGACACCACCTGCAGCAAAAACAGTAACAGCAGTACATCCCATTTAGTTGAATTCTATGTATTCAAAACACATTCATATGGTTGACACCTGCTCTGAACTGAGAACACCCTCCTTACCTCTGTGTCTTTTTGCCTCTTGGCCAGGTCCTCTTGTGTAGGTGAGTGTGGTCTCTTGGCAGGAGCTTCATTGATGGAGTCGTCCAGCCCGTTGGGCTCCTCTTTTGGGCTGCTGGCGTCGTTGGGCTCCACACTGCTGCTCAGCACGGTGGTGATGGTGCTGCTGGCTGGTGGGGAGGGAGGCCTGGCTTTAACTGGAGGCTCTTCACGACGAGAAAGACAGATGTGAAGAAATTAGATCAGGGTGTATTATTCAAATCTCTGGTTTTCAAATAAAGACCATAGATCAATGTTTTCTAGTTTCCCTTTTCATGTATACATATGGTGGCAGGGAAATGGGAATGTCAAGTAGCCTAAATACCATATGACCATACAATCGACTTTTTTATATGCAACAATAATTTCTGTGTAGTAAAACTCACGTGAGCCAATGACAGGGATAGACATGCCCTGGTCATTAGCAGCTGGTGCAGCGCTGGATGCTGGAGAGCCTTCCACAAAAAGCTGCTTGGGAGGGCTGACACTGAAAAATGAAGATTATTTATTATTAGTAACAAAATGAAACGTATGAAAGTGCACAAGTTTAAAAGAATATACACAGAATGAACAGAATAAAGAGTCAGAAATATAACCTACCTGTCGTCGGTGTCGGATGCAGGTTTGGAGGGTTTTTCGGTTGGGGAGCTGAAAGGAGTCCCTGAGTCTGTGTCTCTGGAGCTGTCCAGATGACTGCTGTCCAGAGAGATCCGCTTCGAGCTCCCACCGTTAGAGCTGCGGTTCAACTCTGCTATGCTCTGCATGAAGGGGAGGAGGGGGAAATAAACAAGACACTCTTAAGACAAAATCCACAGCGTATCGAAAAATGAAAGATTTGTCCCGAACGTGCTGAGGGAGATATCTCACCCTCTTCTTCTTCTGCACCATTTCAGGAGGAAGATACTGATGGAGCTGTTTCTTCTTTACATGTGTTGCTTCAATCTTCATCCCGTCCTTCAGCATGTTGATGTTGTTGGCTTGTCTGTACACTATAGAGAACAACACACGTCACGTTCAGGTTCGCTGACACCATGGCCATGTGTGTGCTGGCCACTTCCTCTATGTTGACTCCTTGGAACTGGAGCAGTTTGTCTTGCTGGATGAATATCTCAAATATTTCCTTGAGTCTAACTACAACTAAGAACAAAGAACTAGTGGATAATTAATTATTTTTAGAAATATCTTCCTTTCGTATGTGATTAGCAGTGTTAAATTACTGTCATTAACTCATGCATTTACAGCATTTATCTTGCATGTTCATCACCATAATCAAGCCTCCTGTCTAACCAGTTAATACACTTGCCTTGTTTGCCTAGATGGTTTCACAGCCACCCACAATCAAAGCTAAATAAAACGTACCAGTGTCTGTGAAGGACTGGATGTCGTACGTCAGGTCTATGTTCACACTCTCTGCATTCTCCACTTTCTTGAAGATAATCCCGATGAACCACATGGACACAAAGTCGTTCCTGTTGCAGAAAAACACAAAGGTTCCAAATTGAAACTATATTCACTTTTGTTTATTTCATGCTAATTGCAGACGAAAGTATTGATTATGCTTGTTTTGTTCCAGCAATTCAAGAGATGCAAACATTTCCATTATTCTGAAAGCTTCACTTAACCGACTATCATGTGTCTGTCTAATTAATAAGACCTTAGGTAACAGTGGAGTTCTGGACTCACTGATGCACGCACGTCTTTCCTATTCCAGAACATTCTCAGTGTGTAGTGTGTGCAGTTTGTAAGCTTTGATACAGGTACACTTACTCGTTGCGGTTCTCTTTGGACCCGGGGAAAGACTGTGGGTTGACGTGAGCCAGGGTGATGTACTCGTTCCTCTCCAGGTTTCCCACCAGAACACGGATCTTTGACTCCACCAGACCGATCCTGAGGGAAAACATCAGGATGTATACACAGGTGAGCTGGTGATTAAAGTTACATTCACAGTATTGATGTACAGGTGCACCACTGTGCCAGTCGGCTCAGTTGAAACACACCAATGCACCTTTAACACAAGAAAATCTAGAAATCCAGTCGTTGGACACTCACCATTCTAAGTGGTTTTCTTCTGTGGATGCACTGGCCGTCAGAACTATATAATGCCTGCAGCACAAAACCGAAAATCAACATTTAAGAAACATTTGCTGTATCCTACTCAGGTGTATTTATAGTGAAGACATTTGTCATAACAGTCAGTATTTGATGCAGTACTGCTGTGCTAGTGTAAAGATCTTGTGACCAGCCCCTTTACATCTTTACTAGGCTGCAAGATTCATCAATCTCGGCTCACGTGTACATCCTTTTGATTGTGCAGCATCTATATTAACACTCCTGTTTGTTGTTACATGGTGGAACAACAGGTTTTTACTCATTTTGATTTTGTCAGTAAAAAGTTCCTCCCATCTATCGTTCATCTGACAAATTCAATACCTACTTGTATTTTTGGAAAAAGTTGGGTGGCTCAAAGAGTTTAGGCCATTCTGCTTTTCCCTGAAGAATCTCATCTGTGATGCTGAGGCCTGTTCATAACAAAAACATGCACAAAGCATATGTAAGGTTCAACATTCAGAGTTACTTAGTGAATGGAACATCATCACTGCCTTTGGCTAAAACAGATCATGCTTTAACAGAACGCAAATACAAGGTTACTATGTATAAATTCTTTTTTTGGGGTTTTATTTTACGCATGCATTGTTTTACCGTATTTGAACTCCTCGCTCATGATGGTGCGCGTTGACGTGGACACGTTGTATGTGGAGTTCTGCTGGGGATAGGCAGGTGTGATGATGGGCATCAAGTGGTATCTGTCAGATGGGTTTACCTACAAACACGGCACAGAGGAGCAAGATTGGTTTCACAGCAGGAAATTAGCCTTCGTGAGCACACACACTAAACGGCAACAAGTGCCACACTCCCAATCCCATCCATACAGAGTACAAACCAATTCACTTTACTGTCTTCATGTTGCCCTCCTCAAATAATGCAAAGGAGGAGGAAACAATCAAATACTTTTAAATGGTTCCCTCTACAAAATCACCTGGGCTTACTGATGAAAGCTGCACAGCTGATCTCCCAAATGCAGCTGAACTTCTACTTCTACTTAGTACTTAATATAATATGACGTACCAGCCATACTAAGTGTGAATGATCTCCAGTGCTAGTACCATTAGATTCATCCATTTTATTTGAATGTTGTCAAATATAATTGAAATAATTCATGTTCACATTGAGCCTCAACAAATTATGACTAAACCTGTATAGACAGATCACCAAAATAGTGTACTTCCATATATTTAAAAAAATTATTAAGTAAATTTTTTGTCTGATAGTAAATAGACGTTAGTATTAACATAGGGGAAATGAAAAAAGAAGGTCTTTATCATTTTCTTCCCAATGCATAGTGATAGTTGGCCTTACTGTGACTCAACGGAAATGACAACAATAGACATTTAAAATGTGTTTATTGCTGAAGGGACACAACAAACATGACACAGCAGTTTTGATGACCAGAATGTTTTCAGTTTATGCAATAGACAAATTAGTTTGGGTAAATTTGATATTATTAAAAACAATGTCAAAACATATATAAAGGGAAGTCTGACCTAGAAAACAAACATTCAGACTGAGAGTCTCTCCTGGCCTCTGACTGTGAGCACATTAAATAAGAGTTTATGACATAAAGATGGTTTAGGGAAAATCAAGACACAAGAAGAGCAAGCTCTTCACAAGTATTTACTGAAGTGCACACAGTACTATTATTAACCTGTCCACACAGGTGTTGGACTGTTTTGACAATTCAGCTAATGCATTTTAACTGAAGGGATGTGTCTGTCTGATAAAAAGACGTCCACGTGGGAAGTCTTCCTAGCCCCGAGCTGCTCTGGGGAAGCCTCCTCCGAGCAGAGTTAAGAGCATTGGAACTCATGAAGGGAGGGGACCCGATTAATGTCGTGGTCACATGAGGACAGAGGAATAAGGAGAGATGAAATAAGAGACAATACATGTACCTGTACTCATTTCTGTTGAGCCAACTTTGAAAAATAATAAACTTTTCACAATTTAGCAGACACTACTATATTACCTGTGTCTGCATAGAAATACACATAATAAACAAGGGCATAGCAACATTTTAAAGATGTGGAAATACATCACTTATGTCATACTCACTCTGGGATCCCACACGGGTAAATTCAGATTACTGTCCTCAGGCTGTTTCAGTAACACAGGATTTGGCCACTCCCTGCAGAATGGAAAGACAAATGTAGTGAGTACATTTGTAGATATTGAATAACAACAACAGTTACTGCAGAAGGTTGTGCAATACTGCCATCAAGTGGCACAGGACAAAAATAAAGTTACAGTTGTAAAGAGCCAGATTCTCACCATTTCGAGAAAACCAAGAAGAACTTGTGCACGAGCGTGGCGGCTACAGCGTTAGGGTAGAGCTGACAGGTCCTGGCCACCAGCATGGCCCACGACACTCCACCCAGAAACCCCAGCATGTTGGAGTAGATCCCACGACCTACAGTCACATTACAGATCATGACAAGCTCATGGTTTAACTTATCATGCAGGAGTAAATGCACAAAATAATGGATGTTGAATTTAGATTCTCTCTATAGGCATATGTACAATTCTGTCTGCCACTGGGTATGAAATCTCTTGGGAAGGGGAAGGCTCGATTTACAGCACATAACGTCCATACAGACGAGGATAAGGAAGATAATGGTGTTACCCAAATATGAAATAAGGGCTGGTTTTCAAAATTGCACTGAACTCAGAGAACACCTGGAGAAGGTTAACATAAATGTGTTAATGTAGGTTGTAACTGTTTTCAATGGGTAATACTGATGATGGCCCAGTGTTTATATGCCCCAGATACATTGTAAACAAGTCATGGATGCGATAATATACAGTTAAAGTAGAAACACCCCAAAAAATTTGCGAAAGTATCTGAAATGTTTTGAATTCACTTACGTTTCGCCCACAGTTTGATGGCTCTCAATGTCAATCTGAAGTTTTCTTTGTTTGGCACCAGGTACAAAATTTCATCTGTCACTCTACAGCCTGGAATTAAACAAGATAGGGATGTCGGGATTAACCGATTTTACCATAACCGCAGTTTCATAACGTCACAGTCTCATAACCTTAAAAATTCTAAAAGCTACAATATCCAACTATGGTGTCCTGCCTCTCGTGACTGAGGTTTTGTGTGTGTGCGGTGCACTTTATGTGTGTGAGCCACTGAAACATTACTTGAGAATAGGGAACTGATGTAACAGCCTTATCTGCACCAATGCTGGCTGTTCAGTTTCTGACCAGCTCTGAAGTAAGTGGCTGACATGCTGACACACACACTAATATTTCTTTTACAACTTTCTACACTTTGCTCCCAAAACAGAAAAACTTCCATCTTCCATAACCCTAGCCCTTCACAATAAAAATCCCATACAGACACACTGCTTCGAAGAAATTTTTTTTACTGACCAACCTTCCACAATAAGGCAACTAAATAAAATGGCTTACATAAATTACTTTTAAATAGATAAACGTTACACTATAAAAACTAACTGAATATAGTTGATGATAAAAGTAAATATTTTAGTTCATTAGCTATACTATTCGCTATCTATTAGCTATATATTAATTGTTATGCGTCTTTTTCCTTCTGTAGTATCGATAATCGTGAAAACCGTGATATTTCCTCTGACAATAATCGTGGCACCAAAATTTCACATCATGACATCCCTAAAACAAAAAATCATAGATCTCAAACAAGCATCACACCAGTGTTTCTCAAACATTGATTTATTTGTGGCAACCCACCCTTAAAAGTTTAACAATTCAAACAGGTAAAATATAGTTTCCTTTTCATTTCATTTAGACGGTACATTAAAAATGTGGTTTACAACAAACATACTCAATTATTGCACTAATGTACACTGTCACTGTGGAAAAGAAACGTACCGTTAAGGCTGCGAATACACCGAATGTCCAGGTTTCTCAAGATGGAGTCTCCCCTCAGGTCCAGGTTGTCTGGAATGGATTGCAAGGCCAGTCTGGCAAAGAGCAGGTCAATCTACTCAGACGGAAACAGAAAGTAGGTATTGGAGACAGTTCAAGATATTCATCTTCTACTCCTGTTAATTATGTTCAGAGTTAACCTAATTTAAACAATGACGGGATGCATTGGAAGAGCAGTCATGTTGATGTCTCATCATTAGATATCATCGTTTCTGCTCTCTGGAAGTTATCACAGACCTGGAATACAAGCTGGGCACCAACCTGTGTCATGAGGTTCCCATATTTGTTGTGCTTGTTCAAATTTGACCAAAATAAAGATCTAAACTATTATTCTTCACAAAGCTTCTGTATTGACAACAATAGTTCAAGTTCACTACACCAGATACTCCAAACAGTGCCTATAAAATCAAAATGACAATCATGTCATTAATGAGTAGTCTGTGTTTAGTTATGCAATATCCATGTGGTGCAATCAGTACTAGGTCAGGGACAATTAAATGAGAACTTATGTAAACCAGATTCATATAAAGGTCCCTGTAACCTTTGACAACTTAAAACATAATCTCTTTATCTTTGAGTCCAAGTGACAACTGATCAAAAGGGAAGACATTTTCTCAAGTAGGCTTGAAATATCAGGAGGCCAAAAACATGTTTTTTGAAACCACCATGACCTTGAACTTTGAAGCCCTTCATCGAATCAATGTATCATTGAGTCCGATTTACCGAATCTAAGGAAATTCCTTCAAAGCATTCTTGAGATATCGCGTTCAGAGGAATGAGACAGATTGACGGACAACCCGGAAACATAAAGCCTCTGGGCCACTGGCTGCTGCTGGCGCATAACAACAGGAACACTCTCGGGAACTTACCTCTATTCCATCAAATTTGAACTTTATCACTGGTACAAAAGCATCTTCGACAGCCTAAATAAAAAGAGACAGAGAACATCAAAAACAAATTTTGGACAAGACAGTCACCTGGCAGACTGGTTGAGTTTCTAAGAGCTAAAAACAAATTACAGTTCTACTTTATTATTAATATATTTAACATCAATGTAATGTTGGATGTGAATGTCGCACTTGGGCGGCTTTGGAGATTGTGTCTTAAAGATTCAACCAAATTATCCTCTACATCCTTTTATTGTTTTATGGCGGTCGGCATCCAGCTTTTGGGTGCCTTTCTGCCTATCATCCGCATCTTACTACAGCCGATGTACACAGTGTTTATTTGACAGAGGGTGATGTAGTGAAGAGCATTTTAACTGAGCAGATTAGTTTTATGTTAAGATCATTTAGTGTCACAGCAAACAAAAACACACTTCTAATCTTGTATATTAGTGTTAATATCTAAAATAATGCTTTCCTGCAGAACAAAAAAACCACAGCCAACTCTAATCTAATGTCTTGGGAGTTACTACAGTCATGATATAACTCTGGTGATGTTCTGTCTTAATTCTATATGTAATTAAAGTTAGACTCTACCATAAAGACACAATCCAGCAATGTAAAAGTGCTACATATAGTTGTTCATTTGCAGGACAGTGAACGAGACAGCATGGTGGTCTCCCCTGGGAGCAGTGATGTAAGTGATGTCATCCTCTACACTAAAAACCTTTGAAATGACATGATCACGACTTTAAGGCTCTTTTATTGGGTTAACGTCCAAACATTGCAGTTACTCTGAACACTGAAGCCTGCAGATACATTGGTTTGTTGCCTTGTGCTTAAATTACAATTGTTGAGAAATGGACCAGACTTACCCTCAAGTCTTTGATTTCTTCATGCTGTTTCAATTTCTCAAAAAAAGACTGGAAAAAGTCACTCCTCTCTACATGACGTGGAGCCACACACAAGGCATCAATATCAGCTCCTGTAATAAACAGTAACTTTTATCAGTATAATGTGTTGCCCAGTAGGTTGATGACTTCAATAACAATCTGATAAGTAGACTAAGCAAGGCAGCTGCATTCAAGGTTAAAGAGTGTGTAATTTAACAACTTTCGGCATAGAGCACAAGTAGAACAGTTAAAAGGAAGCACAGAAACGTGTTTGACACATTTTTTTAAAATCTCATTGTACATGTGTATAGTGACAATAAAGGCATTCAGTTCTATGATCCATGCCATTCATCCCCCGCCTGCTTTAGATAGTCTCAACCAATAAACTGACAAGTCAAAGAAACAAGGCCTGTTTTTTCTCAACACTGATGACCTCTGTTAAACTCTGTAAAAAGGCAGGCAAAAGTGGAGAGTTTTTGAAAAAAACAACAAGAGGTGATCGAAATCATCCTTCTGTTGCCCTGACAACATGCCTCCAAATTTATGATAAACAAAGCTTCAGCAAACCAATAAATCAGATGAGTCTTGAATTATACATGATGTCGTCAAAATGAGTTTCAAGACAAATTCACATAATGAAATCGAAAGTATGAGTCTTCAGTATTTTTGCATTAACCACCAGATATATATTTTATTCTACAATAAATAGGAAATAATAAAGGTTTAAACAAATGATGGTCAAGTTGCACAAGGCGGGTTTATTACTTTTGCAACTTCATGGTTTACAATGATGATTCTTTCTTTATCATACTCTATTATGTTATGTCCACTTAAGCCTGCTATGGTTGCAAAGTGGCTCTTCTTCACAATAGAAAGTTGTGTATGTTGTTTTAGTGGAGACATCTGTCCATAACAAAATTCTGTTTTATTTAAATAGCGCCAAATCACAACATACATTATCTCAAGTGATTACATAGTAAGGTTGAGACCTTATTATGCCTGAACAACATGAAAACAGCTTAATATCTTTGTCTTTGGCAAAATACAAAAACTGCATCACAACATAGTTATCAGTTATCCGTTTTTCTGTTTCTGTTGATAGCCTACTCAATGAATATGAAATAATGATTTTGCTGTACCTTTAGAAATCACATGTTAACCAGCCTTGGGGCTTCATTAAGAAGCTCAAATAAAAATTGATATGTGTGAAAATGTGATTTCTTTAATTGTGTTTAAACGCCTGTTCTTGATCTCCAGTGAGAAGTTCACAAGGCTTTACAGCACTACTTCACACACTACTGTTCGTTTATTTTCAGGCTAGAGAGAGAGTGCAAATCTTCAAGTAAAAGCCACTGGAGTTTCTTCTGCCAGCCCCCTAGTGAAAAAGCAAGAGATCCGTTCTTGATGATGTTTATGAAAGCTACGCAAAAATGAAAAGGAATATAATTATCTTAGAATGAAAAAGCTGTGCCATACATGTAGAGGACAACAAAATGTAAAATGTTTTAGGTGATAAGGACCGATGCCGATGTGGTGTAAGCAAAAACATGTGATCTCTACAGCAGAATTAATTTGTTCGCCCTGCCTCTTGCATGTTGGGCCATCCCTCACCTGAACACAGATTTCTGTAATGTTGTGAACGTGTCTGACTGAACAATTTCCAGCTGTGTTTTTCATATGTGAAAGGCAAAGACCCATTGTGCGGACAATCACCAGAGTTCATGTCTGAAAACGGCTTGGGCAAAGTTTCAAATTAAATTCAGGATCAGCAGATACCAAGTATTTTAGGGGATTTAACATTTTTGTTATTAAAAATGTCTGATAAGCACATAATTAAAACCATATAAAGCCTAAATAATTTAGTTGATCTGTTGTGTTGAGTAATGTTTGGAAAGGACTAGACAGCCTCCTTATTTGCAGCATAAACAATAAACAAAATATGAAATACAGTTTCATATTTTGCAGCAAAAATTCAGGTGTGGTGCTTCTGTGAAACATAACTGAAATCAGTTCATTATGTTGACCTAAACTAAACATCAGAACACAGGTCATTTCACACCTAATTTATCAAGAAGTGCCACTGGCTACAATAAACTAAGCATCAGGAACTGATTAGGGATTATATAGCTGGAGAAAATATATATCAATCATCTTGGTAGCAAAACAGATCTATATTGAAAATAATTTTTTAACTCATGTGTTGTGTTTGTTATTTGAAGCAAGGAGTTAAGCAGGCCCACATTAACACCAATGCCTTCAGCCTATAGTGAGCCAGTGTTTACGCTGCTTTCAAACCCTCAAACTGCTCTTTTCAAAAACACTCAATAGCAGATGAATATGACAATGCCAGCCTCGTGCTTTAGTGTGGTCAGAGTGAACTGAGCTTTTGAAAAAAAAACAACGATTCATGCCTGCTTAGACAAGGTCGAATGCAGTGTGGCAGTAATTTCCTGTTCCATCTGTCTCTCTTTGCTCCTTTTAAAGACCAATACAGCCAGACACACAGTACATGTTGTAGTAATCAAAATTTTGACTGTTTTTCAACAATACATGGGTAATGAATAGGGATCTGATTGTCGTCCACTGAAAAAAGGAATTTCACATTTGAATAAGAACTACACATACCTTTCGTATGTACTCCAAGACGGTACGAACCAAATGTAAATATCTTGCCTCCAACACAGCTAATGGCTGATGGTGGAAGATTCTGTGTAAGAGAGTAGCATATACAATCAAATCAATGTTTGCTTTGTCATTAACAGTCTCTGTTAGTGGATAGTCCCCACTGATGACGCCACAATCCATCATATACCACCAATTAAATAAATAAAATGCATACATCACAACAGAACATACCTTTAATTCACTGATCTCTGAGATCCATTCTTTTACAAAGTTATTCAACTTCCCAAGAACGGCAAGTCTGCAAGGAAATACAACTATTAGCAGGGGCTTCTTTTATAATCCTTTATCTTCTCAGACAGTGACACAGCAAATGTACACAATTTAAAATTCTGCTGTCTTTCATGTCAAAACATTAAGGAATATGCATTTAATTACAACAATGACATGTATGTGTATATTAAAACACAGATTAAAACAGCTGGCTGACAATATTACCATTTACAATACATGCTGATGTGAATCATTTTGCTGAGACTCTGCATCCCTTTCAGGTGTAGTCAGGATTCCTACTGAATATACAGTTAAAAACAGAACACGGTTCCTCACCTATGGTTCAATTCCTCTTCGTCTTCAAATACACCAAAAGGTTTCATAGCATCGCAGAGCTTCTTGGTGTACTGGTGGTCTATGTCACGTGGAGGTGCAAGGCTAATGGCAGAGGTGATGCCATAGTGTTTCTGAGTCTGCTGCCCACCAGGCATGGTGCTGCGGGGGGACATGGAAGAACATGAAATGACAGCTACTACACAAAGATGCTTGACGCTCCTACGTTCGCCGTTTCGTCTCACGATTTCATTCAGTCACAAGTGGTGAACGAGATGTGAAATAACCATTATTTACCAAGTTGTGGCTAAGGTCGAACGTGTAAGATGTCAGTGTTTGGGAGTTTATGTTGCTCCCTTCCCAATTGCCGCGTAACCATGTGTAAACACGAAGCTACACGATCCCACAGCAACGTGCTAATATTACGAAGACAACTATCTCAACACTGACTCTGCAGTTGAGTGCAAAAGCAAATCCGGAAGACACATTGTCCGTGTTGTGTAGCGAGGTGTTTGAAATGTGCCTCTGTTCAACCTCGGCTGGTGGCGGATACACGTTAGCCGAGATGCTACAAACAGGCTGGAGGCGCTAACAAATTAGCTAGTTTAGCAAGTTAGCACACATTAGCTGGGCGCTACGGAAGGATCGGTGAAGCCAACGATCCGCATTCCGCCTAAAGCGACTTCACATTCCCCGCAGACAAAGACAGCGCGTGAATGCGTTCGTTCTGTCGGGTGCATTTATAAAACGGTCACCCAGCGGGAAACGAGCGAGCTAGCCCACAGACGAAGGCTGCGGGCCTTGTTTGGTTGTTGTGACAGTTGGCTAGCGTTAGCTTTTAGCCTATTCTTCAGGACTCTGTAAAACGCGAACAACATTGCCGATGAGCGGAGACCGCGGCTCACGCAGGACTTACCTCGACACCTCTTTCATGACACACTACAAAGCCTGCCCCGTCTCCAGCCGCGGACCCGGGGAACACTGAGAGAGGCAGCAAGTGGAAATGAAAACAGCCTCGACCCGATTACAACAATGGTCACTTTCCAGAGAGCGTTCAAACCTTCCCACTGAACCGGAATCACTTCTTATAAGAACAAAACCGCCATAACCCTGGAAGAACATTCATGTCTAACTCCGTCGCACAGCGCGCAGGGTTTTCATGAGCTCAACATAAGTTTAGCTGCTGTTAGGACTTTTTTAATTATTCAAAACTACAAATGTTGCAGCGCTTTTTTTTTTTCTACTCGGGACGACGTCTGCGTGCTGCGCGCCCAGCAACCGCCGACAGGGGGCGCCTCATCACAGAGGCCGCGAGTCACGTGACCGGACAGGAGGCCTCGGCGCTGCCTGAGCGCAGCGGGGATTAGCTGCTGGCTAGCTATATTAGCACACGCAGCTCGGTGAGGCATGGCGGTCGCACCTGACGCGCGGTGGGTCCGAAGGAGGAGAACACTACAGGCATCAATGCATTCTCAACTTAATAGTTTCTAAAAGAAGAAGCATGGAAGCCAAGATCGCACGTCGGTGACTTTAGCTGAGCTATTATTGGCTGTTTGTTGTTAGCATGTGATGACACAAGCGTTTACATCACATTTAAACCTGCACAACTTCATCTGCTCTCCTCAGAACACTGAGAGTAAAGTGAGCGGCCATCACCACAGGTTCATTTATGAATTCTACTGAAGGTCGTTGATGTTATAGTTGTTCTTGTTAAAGAATGGAATGCAATAACCAGCTTCATTTGTGCCAGTCACATCCGGTAATTTGGGAATGTTCAGATCTTAGTGATATGCTAAGACTATCACAACTGTATAAAACTATACTACATCTATATACAGAGCATTTTTCTCTGTGTAAAATAAAAGCCTTTAAAGTGAACTGCCATGTTGTGTTTATTGTTGCTGTGTGTTGTTGTGTCCACCAGGGGCCCCATTTCTCCAGGAAAACAAAGTGAATGCAAAACAAAAAATCAGCTACATGAATAAATGACGGATGAACCAATATATGACTGAAAACCCCCCAAACCATAACATGTAATAATTATTAGTTGTGCCTGATGTTCACTGAACTGACAGATGCTCATTTAACTGTGGAAATCAAAGATGCTAATAAAGGGAAACATTTTTACAGTCACTGCATTTTTAGAAGATGCATTCAACGCAATAAATTATACTTTTTACTGATATTTCTGGACTTTATTTTCTCATACAGGCAGCAGGGAAATTATTATAAATGGTTGTGACATAAGTCTACACACAGTGGTCACTCATTAAATTATATGTGAAATTAAATATATGTGTGTATGTAGAAATAGATACTGATCAGACTCACAACTATATGTCATTGTTTCACTATTGCCAATATAACAAAACAGTGAGTTTATCTACTTGCTGAGAGTTTCCAGCTGTGGACAACAATGTAAACATTAACACTCCTTTTCTGGGATTTTAGGCAATTTTTGAATTTTCTAAACTTACA
The DNA here is from genome assembly GCF_024713975.1 of Paralichthys olivaceus. Lineage (NCBI taxonomy): Eukaryota > Metazoa > Chordata > Actinopteri > Pleuronectiformes > Paralichthyidae > Paralichthys > Paralichthys olivaceus. The sequence continues at coordinate 4,693,702 of NC_091106.1, forward strand.
GAGCAGCCATAAGTATCCCAGATGTTTTAGTAAATCTATCTATGCTATTGTAAACACACAACTTGCTCTGTTTTCTGCAACACTTTCTCATAGTCACTTTAGTAAGACATTAATAAAGGACAGATAATTTCCCAATTTGAAAAAGCCATCAGCAAAATCACCTAAAACTATTGATTGTCTTATAAATGTTAATAAGTTAATAATAAATGGTTCAACAATAGTCTGCTGCTAAGTGTTAATAATTCAACATAGATTTTGGATTAGATGTGCCGCAACCATTCCAGAATGTCAAAATAATACATTAGAAATGTCTCACTGATGAGTTAAAGTGCTAAAAAGACGGTTTTATTTTACAACTTTTTTTTTTTTTGACAATAGCAGAGTCCATCTCAGTAGCTGGCTTTCAAATGCCTTGGCTTCTTAGGGAGCCTCTTCTTTGTCCCCCACTTCCCTTTTTTTACATCTGGAGGAGTGTGGAGGAGGCTGGCATAGTAACGGTAAACCAAGGGCCTTTGCCAAATAACAATCCAAGCTGTCTGAAATGAGGTCCATAAAATATGGAATTTCATCACCCTCAGGGTCCACTTGATGAGCAATGCTGGGAGCAGCAAAAGGGAAAGCGGGACTAGGTTGAGGGAAAGTAAGTGCAGCAAGGGGGTGGGGAAGAGCAGCAGGAGCAGGATGAGGGAAAGGAAGAGCATGAGGCACATGAAAAGTAACAAAACGGTAAGGTAGAGCAGCAGGAGCATGGTGAGGGAAAGGAAGAGTAGCCTGAGGGAAAGGAAGAGCAGCAGCAGCAGGATGATAGAAAGGAAGAGGACCAGGAGTGAAGTTGTGAGCTGCGTGAGGTAAAGGAAAAGCTGCATGAGGCAAAGCAGGAGCAGCGTTCGGGAAAGGCCAGACGACACCACCTGAGGAGAGAAGAGAGTAAAATTGTAAGATTTTACATTTTCAAAAAACACACTCAGAGAAGAAGAATGTTTGAGCATGACTCGTTGATTGTTGGCCATCTAACCGCACCAGATGCATCACATGCACTTTGTGAAAGTATCACCTGTAGCCTCAGTGCTGTACTACATGAGACCCCAGCTGAAAGCAGGTGATTTGACAGCACAGTTTTGTATAATGATTTTACTGTTGTGACAGAAATTTGAGACTGAGTTGATGTCAGCGCCGAAGAGGAAGATTATATTATTTAAATATTAAATTTATACTGTAAAAAAATAAAGATTGGCCCATGGTACACAATTATTCATTTGTAAAAGATGGGTTGTGATGGTATAATCACACAGTAAGTTCTCATATATCTTTTAAAATCAAAGTGTAACATTGAATGCACAGGAGCAAAGAAGGTATAAACAGCATCTCACTAATCGTGAGTCAAATGTTGTAGCCTCAGTCAGTAACACATTTATTTCACATCAGGACAACACTGATGTATGTCTGAGAATAATCCTCTCCACACGGACGCGCCCTGGTTAACGTGCACGTTTTGAAAGTTCCATCGTCTCCACAGTTACATAACAAATCAACTTTGAGCATTTTACGATTTAAAAAGGGCCAGTCTCTTTTTCTAACAAATAACAATTTAAAAAAGTAAATCACGACAGAATTGTTAAAATTACAAAACATTTATTCATACATGAGTGGTTGTATCAGCAGAGCCCATCTTTTACTATTTATTTATATGAATTACTTATTTTAATTTGGGCCATATCGTAGAAAATAATAACGGTCTTGATAGTACGAGAATCAAGTCGTATTTTAAAATTACATCATATACTATTATCTCAGATTTGTTTTCACTGTAAGTGACGCTAATACTCGGTAATAATCAACACGTTTAGCATCTTATTTGTTCGCTGCATGATGAATGAATACATCTGAAGTTATTAGTTCAGATATGAATTACCTGGAATGAGGTGGGGCAGCCGCAGCTTCTCCACGGAGGATCCAGGCTTCATGTTTCGGGGCACCTTGTTTCGGGCAGCAGGTTTTTTCCTCTCGGGCTCTTGTTTTGTCTTATTGCAAGTTTTCCAGTTCATCCGGTGAAGAAGAGAAACTCTCTGCCGCAGATCAACTGTCCTGTCGCAGTGAATGACTCAGTGGACAAGTCTGCTCTTATGATTTAAAACCTCCTGAACGTTCTGTTGCCATGACTTGACGCATGCACGTGTGTGAGCGACAGGCAGGTATAACATATAGTTATTATGTTGATGATACAGATGATACAGTATGGTTAGAGATATCTGTGTATATATGATAGTAAATCACTTGTTCCTGAAGTTTCACATGAAAGTTAATCAACAATAAATCTGTTACATTAAGGTTCAGTCTCTATGTGCAGTCTTATTCTTTATGTTTCAAATACAAGAAAATGAACTTACAGGACATTAATCACATGTATCATTGATGAAAAAACTGAAAAAGAAATCAGTGTAAAATCTCAGTAACAGGAGATTGTAATCTGATATGAAATACCATGTGAAACAGATCCAGTCAGCTGCTGTATTATCATTATTATTATACATTCAAAATGATTGTTGGATGAAAAGTTATTTGCAACAAACAGCTCCCTTCATGTTTATGTTCATTTCCTCAGATTTAACTACTAACTGAATGTGGGAAAGGAAAAGAGAAATAAATCAGAAATAATGCAGAGGTTTCAACATGTGTTGCATAAAGTCACTTATATATCATCAACCCACCATGTTACAGCCCTGATCTTTATCCTGATTGGATTTTTTATATAAATGATTCTGTACAAAATGAAGTGAATCAAAGTCAGTGTTGGTTACTGTAGGTGCCAAATAAGGCCTCATCCTCTGATGATATAGGAGATGGCAAATTTCTCCATTGGGAAAATGGAAGTTGACAATTTCCGCTCCACCAGCTCCTGAATGTGTTTTCATCTTGACCTGCAGTTTGCTCTTGTCACAGTTACAACCAAACCTACTGAGCATGAAACAAGTTAACTTCTGACAACTGCTCATTTGATTACTTCTTGAATCTAATTAATTTCTTTATGATTTTAAGCTTCCTCTCTCAGGTGAAGGTCACCAGATGAGGGGCCTTTGGGGACTTTTGGGACCTTTGTGTCCACTAACCAGAAAGTTGGTTGATTCCTGGCTCCTCCATCCTGCGTGCCGAAATGTCCTTGGGTAAGACCCTGAACCCCAAATTGCTGCTGTGTGAGAAAGTGTGGCACATAGATGCAGTGTATGGTATATGTGTGAATGGGTGAAGGGCACAACTGTTCTGTCAGGTGCTGTGAGTGGTCACCAAGACTAGAGAAGTCTATAAACACAGACCATTTCTTCAGGACTCTACTTTTATCAATGTCCCCATGTTAAACAGCTCTACCTGCTGGACAATTTAAATCATTACACTCAATGGAAAATCTCAGACATATTGTTCAAATCAGTGAACAGTGATTTATGTTCACTGTCAGAACTCTGCAGAGTTTAGTGCGACAGACATGACACTGCACACGTAATGCAGGCGTGTGAAATGACACATGAAGGAAACATGTATGTGAATGATTATATTATTATATTAATTATATACATTTCTTTTAGCTGATGCTGAGTGCATTGAATATCTATGAGGGACAATTTTTGTCAGGGGGGGGGGGGTTCAGTTTGTTGCCCAAGGACACTTCAGCATGGGCTGGGATTTGAGCTGTTGACCACAGCACCACAGCCACGACACCATTAGAGGTTGGCAGTGTATTCCAGTAGATCTGGAATCACAACCAGTAGACACTATGTCACTTAGTGAGACAGTGCAAGCAACCTTTCACCTCTCTGGGAAACAGAGCTCCTCCCCACTTGTTCTACAGCCACTTCTGTATTTTGGACTTTCAGTGTCAGTCACATTGTTTGAACTAGATAGACGAGGAGAGACTGGCCAGACACTACAGCACAAAGCCGATCACTTTAACAAAATGAGTGACAGTCCTCTTGTGAATGTGGAAAACTGGATTGCAGAGAACCAGAATGCTTTTCTGCCGCCAGTGTGCAACAAGCTCATGTGAGTAAAAACCCACAATGTTTTCATAGCAGCCACATTGTTACATACGTGCGTGAGTTCCTCTTTGCAACAGCTCGATAAATGATGTCATGAGCAATCTGCATTTTATTTGACACAATAAGAGCTGCGCTGACAAATCGACCAGAAACTTCCACTGATTATTTGAGGACATGTGAGTGAATGATTGTCTTTAATTCCTCAGGCACTTTCTTCAGTTGAATATCATGTTTGTCGGAGGTCCCAACACCAGGAAGGATTATCACATCGAAGAAGGGGAGGAGGTGAGAGGACAGGACTGACACATTCTGTATAAAGTCTTCATTCCTCTACAGATACGTGTTGTCTTGTCTGCAGCAGTGTTGCTGCTTCTTTACTTAAACCAAGAAAACTACACTCTGATTTTTCAATGCAAACTCTGAGGTTATCCACAAGAACATGGTGCCACACGTGAAATGACGGCTACCACACAATGACATTTCATTATGTCATCATTTTGTTAAATTATAGTTGATATGGTGATTGATTACCTAATTAAACATTAAAAATTTGCTGCCTGTGGCAAAGCCAATCACAGCTTCAACTCATATGTTCGACCGAGGCCTTTGGTGTCTCTGTATCCACTTACAGAGTACTACCCATGTGTGAACACTTAGCTACATGCTATGAGAGCAATGTCCTTAATTGACATTATTTAAACAACAATCACATCCAAAGAAAGAATTGCAGGAACTTGTTTGTGCTCCTATTCAATCTCAGCTGGTGGCTAATAACTGACAGCCGAGATGCTGCAAACAGAAGTGCCGACAAATTATCTAATGTGGCAAACATTAGATGACCACTACAGAAGAACTGGTGTAGCTGTTTAGGGGTTGAAATTTTTTCCGAATAAAGACATGGGAAATCTGTTCATTTTGTTGAGCACAACAAAGGGGAGACTGACTGTGGCTCAGGGAATAGTGTGTGTGTTTCTTCTGTCTCATTTAAGTTGTTTAGTTCAAATGCAAAGTGTAAGTGGAGTTGGTTTTCTTTGCACCCTGGTTCTCCATTCCTGGCTTCTCCACATCTTTGCTTGACCTTGTGATGTATTCCCCTGGGGTCAAGAAGTAATGATTAGGAAAGAAGATCATAAGAACTTTTCGCATGCACCTTTGGTGCCTTCCTTACCCACAATGCAATGCAACCACCAACAGTTTGGTCATAGGTTTGATTTAAGTGTAGCAACTCTCTAAACACACAGTGATGTGTAAAGTCAATGGAGCTTCAACTTAAATTCAGTGCGATTCTTCTTTTGTCTTTGGCTCCCTGAAATAGTTGTTCTACCAGCTGAAGGGAGACATGTGTCTGAAAGTGATTGAAAACGGCAAACACAAGGATGTGCACATCAGAGAGGGAGAGGTGAGCTCTAATGTTTCTTTTAGGTTTAGGATTTTCTTGTAATGAAAACAAACTGGTCACTTTTACATACAACATGTGTGTTATTAACTCACAGTCATTCTCTCTTTTCTCATCTGTAGATGTTCCTGCTGCCGGCTCGGATACCCCACTCCCCACAGAGACAGGCCAACACTGTGGGGCTGGTGGTGGAGAGGAGACGACTGCTGACTGAGACTGACTGCCTGAGGTTCTCTAGTCTTCACTTTCTTTCTCTTCTCTTCTTTCTCTTCTCTTCTCCTCTTTGACTGTGTGTTGCTGTTTTCAGGTACTATGTGGACAACACCATTGACATTCTGTTTGAGAAATGGTTTTACTGTCAGGATCTTGGAACCCAACTGGTGCCAATAATCAAAGAGTAAAGACATCCTCATTCCTTCACACTCACAAACCATCAGATCACTTTGACGTGTTTGATTACAGTTGTTAACTTTTTATTTGCAGATTCTTGGAATCAAAGCAGTACAGAACAGGAAAACCTGATCCAAGTGAGTTGCGCTGAAGTTTCTTTGGATTCCTGTTATTTTGAACTAGGTATCGAGATATCTAGTCTGATCCCTTTAAAGTGTGTGATGCTGTCGTTTGATGAACAGATGAAGTCTTCAGACAGCCTCCCTTCCAGTTGAACACCATGAACGTGATGTCGCCTTTCTGCTTCAAAGACTGGCTGGACAAACAGCGGCCGTCGCTGGCCAGTGGCAGGCACGTCGACATGTTCGGGGCTCAGTTTGAGACAGAGGTATTGCTTTCAACCTCACCTCACCTGTTTGTTGGAAGAATATTAAGTTTTTATTTCTCTCAAAGTAAGATATAAAAGATGTGCCCTAACTGAATTCTATATAAAGACAAGGATTCAACGATGTAATTGTTGTTTCCAGATTCATATAAGGTCACCATGACCTTTGACCTTTGACCACCAGTCCCTTGAGGTATTCCTGAAATATTACATTTACAAGGCAAAACATATGTTTCGAGAGGTCAAAGTTACCTTGACTTTTGACCATCAAATTCTTTTCAAGTCATCCAGTGTGAAGTGAACGATTGGGCTGGATGTATTTAAAATCCCTTTGGAAATTCCTGAGATACCCGTTCACAACAACATGTGACCTTGAGGTCAATCCAGCTGGTGCAGAGGCATTAGAATTATTCAGTCAATTGCTAGAATACTTACAGGTTCGGTATGGTGACAGAAAACCAGACCATGAAGGAAAAAGGAGGGAGGAGTTTCTCATTTAACTGTAATGACACACTATAGTTCATCCATCTACAACTATACATATTATTACTTTTCTTTTTATGTTTAAAGTATCCTCCTTTTATAATAGAAACACCTACAATAAATAATACCTAAAAAATAGATTTTCTGTCAGGCAACTTTACATATTTACCACCATGGGCAAAGGGCAAAAGTATTTAAAAAACAGCACTTACACTGTGGTCAGTCCAAAGGGCTTGAGCTGGAAGGGTTAGCAGTGAGCAAGCATTGAACCTCTCTCCTGTTAGTTTAGTATGTTGCAATATGATATATGGGATTTTTTTCACTTTACTGAAACCCTTAAGCTAAAGGGTTTTGCAAAGTGAAACTAAAATTAAAGCAGAACAGTGGCAGTTTTGGCATTCAACTGCTTGTGGAAATCCCCTGTAAAGCATAATATATGAACATATGCCACAGAGGGTTTCATTGTAAATACAGAAACATTTAAGAACTTGAAGGGAAGTCGTAGAGCCCAAAGAGAGGGATGGAGAATAAGGAAAACACTTTAACACTCTTTCTTATGACCCCAACAGGCGATGGTGTTTGGACCTGGCCTGACAGAAGCAACAGTACCACAGAGTGACGTGTGGATTTGGCAGATGGTAAGGCTTTCTAAACGTTACCTCGGTTGCTTTGTAAGAAGGATGTATACACTACAAACTCTCATTTTATTTATCTTTTTCAAATGTTTCTTTCCTTCCTTCACCTTCTCCCTGTGTCTCTCTCAGGAAGGATCCTCTAGACTGACTATGAATGAGCAGGAGTTCAGTCTTTCTGCAGGAGACAGTTTACTTATTCCTGAACAGAGCCAGTGAGTCTGTATTAACAATTAATAACAAACCTTGGGTCCACATTACTAGATATATGAAAATCTTTAAATGGCTTCTTCTTCTGTAGGTACCAGTGGCAGAGAGATGACGGGACTGTTGCCCTGTTTGTGGTACAGAACCCTGAGCGGAAGAGACCATGACCTGCCAATACACAAACACCCATTAAATACACATGATGCTGCATATGAGGAGAGGAAAACCCTTATTCATTACAAATACATGTGATTGGATGCAAACGACTGCATCTTTCACAGATTGTGTATCTTCATGTTCAACCATGTAAATCATGCATTCATGTGTTATATGAACCTTGACCCGTCTGAGTATTAATGCACTCAAGACGTTATTGAGACTGAAACAATAAATTTCACGTTGTTGTGGCTACATATGCTGCTAGTCGAAGGTTTTAAAGCACCTCTGTTTTTTCTATATATTTTTCTATATATTGAAATAGTTTCATCAATCAATGTACAGAAGCAAAGAACAAATAAACACATTAAAAAAAGAGGAATGGACAGAAGCTGGTCCCAACACAGTTAAGTTCCCACATGTCTGTTGCACTTGTAGTCTGATTTGCTTTCACCTTTAGTCCAGTTGTTCCTAAAGCAGCTCCATGAGGTTCATGTCTGGACACTGAGCTGCTGCTCATCATGTGAAGCCTCCATCTGTTTGTCTTCTAATGTTTTCTGTCATTATGTTGCTGTAGGATGAAGCTCTGACGAACTAGAAATATACAACACTACTTCCTGCAGTGTAGTATTGTGCTGATAATACAGCACTATATATAATATAACAATATACATCAGTGGGTGCAGTAACACAGTTTATTGACACATGCAGATTTTCTTTTTAGCATTTACTGTCAAAGCTTGATTCACTTCAATGGGGCAGAAATCTGTAAATTAATCATTGAATATAATCCCTGAGAAGGTCTGTTTTCAAGGAAGTTGCATAATGTTTCAGTCACCTATTTTTTATACCATGGGTAGTTTGCCACTGACCTTGGCACCATTACAGTTTTTATACCTGGAGTTTAACTTGATCAGTTAAAATGTTCTTAAAACCTTTTGACCAGTGGTGTGAAGTACTTATATTAACTTTTAAATAATGAAATTGTTGTATGTAACTTTATATTGACATCTTTATGGTTGAGAGAAAACAAAGGGAAACCTTTGGCGTGATTTAAGATTTGGCGTGATTTCATATTAACTGTGGCTGCTCAGACTTATCTTTCCACTGATAACACTGTCTTCCTGGCATGGGTGCAGCTCAGAGTGAGACATCACTGTGAAGTCTCTTTAAAGTGAGATGGTAGAAATAGGATCTACCATACAATCTTTTCAGTATCAAACACAAACCCCCTCTTAAATGAGTTGCTGCATTTAAAATTTTTACACTCGACTATTCAAATCTGACCTGATACAAACACTTATTTTAAAGCAATACATTTGACTTCTGACATTTCTGTGCAATATACCCATTCACTTCTTTAATAAGAGTACTAACTTCATAAAGACAGATAACATGACAGCTCTCCAAAAATTAAGCCAAAGCATATTGATCGCTCCCTAGTGGCTGGCTGCAGGTTATAAAACCCTCTTGCCCCATGTTAGTGGATGGGACACGGACCAAAAGACAAAGTAAGCATCAAGTCATTTTCTTTTGTTTGGTTTTATTTATTTATTTGATGATATAAAAATGGGGTGAAACATCATGATTGACAACTGAGACTGACTCAAGATCAGTCAAGTGTGTGTGTGGGACCTAAAAACCATGACTCCATCCGCTGATCGCTAATGCACAGACTCTGGCTCCAAATGCTCAAGATGGTAGCATTCGTATCTGAGATAGTTTGGCATCATTTTTAAATAGTGGGAAGAAGTGGTATATGGTTTGGACACAGGAGGTGATTAGCTTAGCGTAATGGAGGCAGGCAGCTATGATTGTGAAATTGGAGTCATGTCATCTTTGTGACTTTGCCAAGCAACCAGTGCACACTCAACAGCTAAAAACGATCTAGTACAAAGCATGTTGTTGTCCAAGCTAGCTCTTTCGTCCTAGTCCTTCTGTTGATCTAAGCGAACCATCTCCTGGCAGTATGCATGTTGGACATTTTGGCTGAATCTGAAAGTGGTTCCAGTTTTCATACCCTACTCTTGGCAAAAAACAAACAGGCTTATTTCCTAAATTGTCTAAAAGTCCCTTTGATATCCTAAAACATTTTCCATAAATGTTTTGCTGTCTTTGGAATGGACCAGTTCAGTTGTGTAGTCTTATTCGGAGAGTGTTCTTAATCACATGCTGCTCTGCAATAAAAGCTGCCACAGCCCAGGGCAGTGCGTACTCCAGAGTCACCAGTCCTCCCAGGCTGTACCTGTAACCGGAGTAGTCCCAGGGACAGGCCCTCAGCAGCCCCAGCCCTGCTCCCCAGCTCAGCTCCCAAAGGTAGATGAACAGGGTGTAGACCATCAGACGCACAGGCAGCGACTGACGCTGAGCCAGCAGCCGCGCTCTCAGTCCCTCCATGAGGTAGATTGCGGTGGCGTACATGGGCAGCGCCCACAGGCTGCTGTGACCTGCCAGCTTCCTGTCTCTGGTGCTGCACCAGTCCAACACGGCAGTGAAGGCCACCTCACAGAGGCAGCCGTGAAGTGCATAGACATAGAGACGGACCAGAGCAGTGAGAGGACGACTGGAGCAGCTGCTAAGTCGCTCTGCAGGGGATTCATTTTCAACACTGGTCCCTGTCACATGGAAACAGAATTAATGTGCATTAATGTGAGAATTTTACAAGTCACTCCAAAACTAACATCATTTTTCGATAGGCATTTAAAAAAAGTGTTTCGGTGACAACAGGTGCTTATAAATCGCTATGTTTTTTTCCATACTAATTTGAGATAGCTTCACACGTATATAATTGAGAGATAATTTGAAGTATAATAATTTGAAGATGTGTTCACAAAACTTTGATAATATTTTTTGCATAACAATAATTTTCTGCTTAGACAGGAATAACTAGGATTTACGTCAGCTGCGGCCTATATTTAAAGTTCTTGTATTTAAGAAAATTGTGTGAGTAATTTTGGGAGTTAAAGCAGCGTGCAGCACAATGCTTTGAAGTTTGGATTTGGAACCATAGGTGAGTTTACGCGATGCAGGGTCGCTCCTTCCACTTTTTATTTTCTTTCCTACACAAAAGACAATTAAGCATATTTCTTCTCTTACATCTTTCTTTCTTCTTCATTTCTTTTTTATGTATATATAATTTATCATTATCTAGTATCATATTAGATTGACAATCATGAAATTCTTCAATATAATTAATCTACTTGCATGGGAAGTGTCAAACAAATGTTCCCAGTGTATCTAATATCTGTTTCTGCATTTGTTTTTTAACATGAGCTCCAATTTAAACCAAAACATGATTAACATTTTATTTTATAATTATAATATAATATTATGTATTTTTTAAAGAGTCCGTCTTTTTGAATAGATGTTCTTGCTAGTATTATCTATCGAGTGTGATATAGTCCAGTTTCTCCACAGGACACATGGCACAGTGCACATGCATGTGTGTTATTAGCCTGTTAACGTGGATTAACAGGCTAATAGCTTGGTTTAGCTCAGTTGAAGGCTAAGAAAAGCTTCAACAGGTTTTCACTCTGCACTAGAAAAGCTTGCAATTTTTCAAAGCCTATCATTAGGGTTATTGTTATCAGTTTATCTCCTCAAAGTAGAACACAGTCAACAACATTTACACAAAAGCTCTGAATCCAATTCATCATTTCCCTCACTACAATTTAAATAAGGATGTAGTGACAGAAACGAACATTTGGCCTCAAATTGTGTCCTTAGCAGCCATTTATGAAGAACATCAAAGTGCATACAACTGAAACAGCAGCAGAAAACAGTAATAATTCTCACCTTGGTCACAGCTACCTTGTGTTCTCCTTGTACTTAGTTTCCTGTTCTCCATCCCAGGGCAGCATATGGGTATCTGTGCCTTTGTAATCCCTCTGCTTCCCTATGTGTGTGTGTGTGTGTGTGTGTGTTTGTGTGTGTGGGCTAAACATTAAGCTGCCTCATGTTATCAGAGTGAGACAGTGATGGCTCTGTCAGGGCTTGAGAGTTGAGAACTTAGGGAGAGAACCAGGAAGCAAACCTGGACCAGCTGAGAAAAATGTGTGTGTGAGCGTGCATGTGTGCACTCGTGCGTGTTTGGGCACTACCAATTCTTGTATTGATCCCACAGTGGCTGCCTGAATGTTATCTTCTGAGCATACAGTAAGTTTGCAAATAAATGCATTGATGTGTGCGGACCTGTCATTGTCTGTATCACAGAAGCTCTTTATAATGCTGTATGTTTCATGTTGTGGGCCGGCTGGGGAGTTATCAGTCAACCACAGTTGATGGGTGTGTCACAGACGCTGCGCAAAAATATACACTGACTTATCTGACTCTTACATTCCAACAGAACGCAATCAAACATGTACATTATATGCAGGTTTAAGCTACACTAGCAGTTTGGCTCAATGGATAACTATGAAGCTTTGTACAGAAATTCTTGGAAATTAGACGTGGTACTGACATTGGTCTCCACTGAATTACTTCTCAGTCTCAGGTGAGCCCTTGACTTTGCTTTCACTTCATGCTAAGGCTCATATTTATTTTGAGTATCTTTTCAAATGATTGATGCATTCATTTGACATCTTTTGGAAAATACCCGTGCTTCTTCTCAAGCACCTTCATCTGACTATATTTGTTTGCAAAGTACCTTTTTAAATGAAAGGGAAAATATATTTTATTAAGCAAGTTTATTATAGCATTTATACTTCACAGAAATAAGGTGTAAACCCAGTAACAGCGCAAAGCCTTCAATTTATACTGTATACCCAAACTGTACAAATATATAGATAAGACATAGTTTCATTCATGTTCAGCATACAGTGTCATAAAGTATCTGTGAGAGCAGATGTCGGTCCTCACATGGTGGCACTTCTGTATTCTGTGTTTGCTTATTTCTGTACACTAATAAAACAGTTAGATAAATGGTGGACCTCTAGATCAGAGTCCAGTGGTTCTAGCAAACACACCTTTAGGGAGGTGGAGGGGCGACAACGCTACTGTGTGGAGGTCACTGACCATAAGGTTATCAAGGTCAGCCTCCTCACACAGTGGTGAACTGGGCTGACTCTGTGTGTGTGTGTGTGTGTTCATTGTAATGTTGTGTAATGAGCGGTTAGCAAAGAAAAGTTTGGTTAGGAAAATGACCACTATCTATCTGAGAAAACACAGAGCTGCTTCACCTGGTGCTTTCTGCAAACTGATCACTGTCAGTCATGACTCTGCCTGGTATGCTGAATTGATCGGCCAAAATTGAATTTCTATTACGAAGTGGAGAGAGAAGATGAGTAGTTGACTTGACGATAAAATTAGTATTAGTTTGTGAGCGAGAGATAATTAACGGCAAGATGAGATGACACGAGATGAAGAGGTGAGGGGATAGTTTTGTTTTTCAAATTCATTTATTGGCCATTGCATAGAAAACAGAAGTCACTCTACACCATCACTCAAAAGAAGTGAAGACCAGCTCCACACTGCTACACACAGGTCCCCTGAGCTTGGGTCCTGCGTGTCAGCCAGATGGCCAACTTGACAGATCTGGATAAACAGTTTACAAAGGTATGTACAACCTTCTTTTTGGCGCAGTATTTTGGGCCAAATATAAACAGATCAATAAAAAAAAACTCTTCATGACCATGAAACCACCCTTTAGAAACTCAAAAAGTCAGACAGCCGAGGACGCTGAACAAGTAAGTGTCTCAGACCCTTATCTCAAACACTCCTCCCCAATGTTTGGATCCAGATGTGCTCAGATCTGTTCGTTTGCGCCGTCTACAAGCCTCCACTGGATGTCTGCTGTCCGCTTTTCAAAAGGCTGCTTGCACAGGCACCTCCAGCTGCCTTACTGGGGGAGAAACTTGTCCAAAAAACTCAATCACCCTCTACTCCTTCATCCCTGCCAAAGAGTGCAAGTACGGTTTACTGCAAATGCTCTGAGATGTTAAAAAAACCCCACAAAAGATAAATAAGATTTTAAAAAATACAGATTAAAGAAAAATCTCTAATGAGAGATTAATAATCAACTCCCCATCTTCTCCCAGAGAGCATACTGTATGAAAACACTGAGATCCATAATCATTTTGACGTCTTCTAGGGGTTTTAAAACTCACATCTTTCCTCATAGTTGTCGTGTGTTTTTAGAGGCGGAAACGTTTTTTCTCATCCAGCTGATTGAAACCGACCTGTCTCTTCAAAATGGCCACAGATCTAATGAATGTGTCACTGTCTTTGAATTATTCATCCACTTTAACAGACTTCCCGAAAGTTCCCTCCAGAAAGCTGTTTATTTCTTATAATGTGTAAAGAGAAGAGTTTGTAACAGGTATTTCAGTAGGGGATACTGTCAAAATGTTTGGGATGCAATGCAGCAAGGTGAAGGGAGACGCAATGAGGTGAAATGAGAAAAGATAAAATATTCTAATTAATCAGAAGAGGAGATGAGCCTTGATTCCAGCTGCGTGATATGAGATGCAAGAAGAAAAGATTTGATAAAACGAATTGCACAACATGCAATAATGCTTCACACGATCCAATATAATAAGGTGAAATGTATGCAGTGAGAAAAAATAACATGCAATATGGTAAAGTGAGATGTGATGCAGTGAGGCAAGGTGGGATATAAAATCTGATAAAATACAGTCACACAATATAAATTCAAGATTCAATACTTGAATTATCATGTGCACAACAATTAGATACAGCAGTCACTGGCAATGACATTCTTGTGTCACAGGCTTCCTTCTACCCATACTCAAAAATATATGAAAAACCACACAAGCAAAAAAAAATTAAAAATAGAATATAAAAAATAAAATTAAAGTATTAAAATATAATAATGTATACACCTATAATATAAAGTATACACTAAAATTAAGTATCTTGCTGAGTTGAATGAATGAATCAACGTACTGTAAATAATACTGATTGTGTTAGATGAGATAACAATCATGAGAGATGAGGTAAAGACAAGCTGTGATGGGGTGAAGTGAGCTCAGGTGAGATGAATCAGAATGAGATGAGGACATGAGATGACGTGGATGAAAAAGAAGAAAGATTTAAGAAAAGGTGATGAGATTTTGTGGGTTTAAATGAAAAGAGGCACAAAATATTTCCATGCATTTATTCCCATTCATTTACAACTTTAAAAATATCACCCATTAATTATATCGATGAAAAACTGGTGAAAACCATTATTAAAAAAAATATTATTTACAGTACAAACTCCATCGTATTTCAGCTCCTCCGTCAACAGGGGGCAGTATCTCTCCATGCCTGCAAAGTTCCACAGACATACAGTAAACGTAAAAGACTCATATACTTACAGTAACTCACAGAATATTTTGAATATCAGTGCCACACAGTAGTAATTTACAATTCAACTATTAAATATATACTTCAAAATTTGTGATATCAGATCCAAAAGATTTTTTTAAATTGGATAATATTATAATCTTTTCCTGACCTTAAAATTGTTGTTCAATTAAAAAAGCATAAAATATGGTTGAATTCCTCTTACAAACAAAATGCAAAAATACATTTTCACCTATGTGATCAGAACATGACTGGCCAGAGTCAGTGTGCTGAATGAATTATCATCCAGTTTAAGTTTCTGCCAGTGGGGATCAGTGTTGTCCACTCTTTGGATGTGCTGGTCCTTTTTGCCCCCCCCCCCCCCCCTCTGATGCAGATGTGTGACTGCTTGAATATGACTGGCTGCATCTAGAGTTTGAATGAAAACAGTTGCTCTAGTTTTACTCGTCCCACTTCTGCACTCTACGTATATATTCCATCTGTGTGTGTGCGTTTTCCTTTTCTTCACTTTTTGTGTTGAACCCATTATCTAATGGGAGCGACAGCATTACCTGCACATATTAATCTTTGAATAGATTTTTTTTTAATGTGTGTTGATGGAAATGTCTCATTTGCAGTGTACCAAGTTATAAAGGTAATCTTTTTTTTAAATCGAGCCACAGATCCCATTCAAGTGCCAAAGAGTGGGAGGAAAGTTGTGGAGATGATTATGTATGTATGCACGGATTGACGGATAAAAAATATCGGGTAAATATGATTTGATAAAACTTTAATTCAAGCACAGTCACTCTACCATCTTAAAGCCTGAGGTGGATGCGTATTCATGACTGTCACCAGCTTCAGAACAGAGCTAATGTAGAAAACATGGTGTGCTGAGAGACTTCAACTTGCTCCACTGTGATCAGGCCAGATGCAATGAGCATGAGATCACCATTCTGCAAAAAAAATCATGTGTGTGTGTGCTGCTTAATTATCCATTCAAGCAAGGATTATGTATGTGAGTATGAGATGGGAAAAATTACTACTTGACTATTTTTTTTTCTTACATAAAGTGATGTCTTTTTCCTTCGTCCCCCCATAACTGATTTCTCCCCCCTCACTTAATAACCATCCATTGTAAAGCGGTCTTAAGATAAGTTGTTATATAAATGTGTAAGTACAGTAAAAATAAAATGGTCCTTTCAGCTATTATTATAAAAATAACCATTAACGCAATGGTTATGATGTTATAGAGGAATTCTAATACTGAGAAAATTAGGAAAAAGTGTTAGAGCAAAATGCTTGTTTAAAAAAAACATTACTCTTTCATATATGCTATAGTGTTAGCAGCCTTCTTTACGTCAGTGCACAAGGTATTAGCATGGGTTTTATGGGCTCTCAACATAGCACATGCCAAAGCATAACCACAGAAACTAATATTGAGAAAAAAAACATGACAGAATGAAACGATTGGCTGGCGTTCCTGCCTGTCACTAACCAAGCTCCCTGCACGCCTGGCTCTAACTGCACATGACCTGAGTCTTCACAAATCAGGGACACATATACATCTCTGAAGCAGAGGCTACTGCCAGGAGTTGGCGAGCGAGTCAACTCGCGACAACTGCTAGGAAAGTCAGCTTCTAGCAGTTGTTAATGCACGGTCATGTGTTTTGGGGGCGTAGCTTTGACAAGAGGGCCGTTGGGAGGGGGTGGGATGATTCGTTGAATATTTTCAAACTGTAGCCAGCTCTAGCAAGATTTTCCAGGATTATCAACCCGAGTTCTATCAGGCCGAAATACCAAAACCAGTTTCCTTCATGTGCCTTCATTTTTCCAAATCTCGTTTGTCTCAAATCCAAACAATGTCTCTGTGAGATTGTTGCCTCCCGTAAAATGTTATATGAAAAAGCACACTGTACTGACATCAGCCGACAAGCACACATAGACTACTCATCGGTAGTAGTGGTTATATTGTAATGCTTATATCAACCAACACATTCCACTTAGGGCACATTTTGTCTGTCTGAGCACTATGTGGGTTATCCTGTCTGTAGCTGTCAACAGCTTTGGGTTCATTATGAAGTGAATTTACTGCTTGCAGATCAATGGCTTTCCTGTGTTAAGGGTGTGTGCACGAGTATATGGGATAGTGTGGTTAAACAGTAAGAAATCAGGATTGGACAGAATGTTTAAAAGTGTGCAATGGTGACAGGAAACCACAGTGTGTGATGAATGAGAATAAATAAAACCTGAAGGCACTGTGTCTGCGAGTCTGTAGTTGTTGTGGCAAGGCCTGTGCTCATATCTTTGTATCTTGCCCTGATCTGCCTGCAGCATTAGTCACCTCAGCCAGTTTCTCACACACACACACACACACACACACACACACCAACACACACACACTTGTACTTCTATCTTTGTGAGGACACTCATTGACATAATACACCCCCTAGCCACTTAACCTAACCTTCACCTTCACAAACTTGTGCCTAACCTTACATACACCTTATTTTCAGTCTAATCATAAAACCAAGTCCTAACCCTTAAACAGCCCACTGAATAAATAAGGACCAGTCAAAATGTCCCTACTTTCCAAAAATGTCTGGTTTATGCTCAAATGGCCCCCACAAAGATACAAGTACAGGAACACACACCCACACACACGAACACACACACACACACACACATTACGTTAACTTGCATCCATTTCCTGGGGACCCTGACCTGACCACTGACCCAAAAAGCAGCTTTTCCCATTTGGGGACATGGCTTTTGTTCCCAGTTAAAAGGTCTTCAGTATTTTTGTCCCCAAAGGTACCCTTTGACAGATGCACACACACACACACACGCGAGCTCACACGCGAGCTCACACACACACTGAGTTTGCACATAAAATTGCACAAACTATTAAATCTTGAATACACTTGTCATGAATGCAAACCACCAGTGGTTAGTGAAGCCTTTATTTACCTGTTAAGAATAATTGTTTCCCACAGAATAATTTGTGCCAAAATAGTTGTGGGAGGAAACATGCATTGAAATCGCCTCAGAATTTCAAAAAGCACAGATATTGCAATAACTTTGACCTATAATGTTAAACTTACAGCAATTCTATGTTTTGAAAGATGTTCTGCAACAGCTTAGTACAATATTTAGATTCAAACCTGCCCCCAACCTGTTACTAACTATACAGATATGTGTCACAAGCTATAATTCACATCTGTCTTTGGTTAGCACCAAGTCTTCACTAACTCTATCGCTGCCTGACAGCTCCCAGGCCCAGTTGTTATATATTGTGGCCCATGGGCTCTGCTCATTACGTGTGAAGGTATAATTATTATCATTATTATTATTTTTTTCTTCCACACTATTAAGCCTGAGGCAACTTTACTGATGAAGAGTCTGTCAAACTGCCAAAAGGAAGTGATGTAATTTTGCCTGGCGGCATACCAGTGAACTCTGAGGTCAGAGGTGTGCCTTGTCAGAAGTGTGTGTGTGTGTGTTTGTGTGTGTGTGTGTGTGTTTGTGTGTGTGTTTAATGGGACCTCCATCCAGGGAGGGTGAATTAGTTTTGAGGAAGACATGTGATAATGTTTCTATTCCTAGGAAGCCAAGTATGTGTCTGTTCTTCATGGGAACTGTGGGGTCAGCTGGTGTAAAATTCCCAGATGTATCATTTACATTTTTTAACCTCCATTTACACAAGGTAAGCTGTGAATGCCTCTCACACTTCATCATCGTCATCTTCAGCAACAGAATAGAAACTGAATAGAGTCTTTCTTGTGTGTGTGTGCATTCAGTCTGTAACAATCTCTACAGCAAGTGCAAAACAGCAGAAGAAATCCATTAAAGAACTATCACACAGGTTGCACAATTCTTTCTGTTACGCTGACACCTGCACAATGATCAAGGGAAGCTCTACAAGGCATTGTCAAAAATAAATGAAAGTATTTGATTAATCAATGCAATATTGCACTGCACTACACTGGAGCAAAAGTTAAGATTTAATCACATTCAGACTGGCTTTTGTTGTTGACAGAACCATTACTTTGATTAAACTGATGCTACTTATTTCTAGTGTGACAGTGTTAGGCCTGGTGCACACAAAAGAATTTGCAACTCTTCACCAATCTCAAAAACAGTGCAGTCCACAGACATAATGATAGATTTAACCAATTTTTGATATTATAATGATCAGAATGCACACAAGACAATTTGGCAAGAACGCACAACCACACACGCCATTTATTAGAAAATGATTTCACAGTGGCATTCCAAGTGGAGACTTGTTATCTCACAGATAGAACATAGTGCAGCATCAACGGTATTCTGTTGGAGCCGATTATTGTGAATGCTATTATTATCATTAATACTAATAATGTTGGAGATCAGGGTAATCGGTTCCGACTGGCCTCGAATTGGGAACCCTCCCACATTAGTCGGATGGGACGAATCATGTCTAAAACCGTCCCGAACCAGCCCTGCATTTACACTCTATTTTTGGTGTGAAAGGGTTGTATAATGTATCACTTTATTCCCGTACTTAGTTTACCTCTGTCTGTGTCAAGATCCTGCTCTGCCAGTGCAGTGGCCTCACTGACATGAATGACAACCCTGTGTATTTCTTCAATGTGAACACAGACTCATTAACCCATGTCTACTGCTGATGTGCCCGTGGGCAAGGCTTTTAAGTAGGACTTGACAGACATGTTTCCAAATTTGTGTGTGTTTTCCTCTACAAGCTCAAATTATGTACGGTTGCTTTGTCAATTTCTACAGACAAATACATGTTAGGTTGCCCTTCACTGAAGGTTGTGCTGTGTGTTCTCACTCAGGAGTAACGAAAAGTGAGTACAGCAGCAGGTGGCAGCTGGAGACGTGGACATTTTTCCAAGGTATGCCTGTACTGAACACCACTCTCAGTCTGATGTGCCAGGTACACTTGAGAAATGGAGTGTACAAGTCTGTGTGTGTGTGTGAGAGAGAGAGAATGTGTATAGCTGGTTGGCTGTCTTCCTTTTTGCACCTCCTTAACCTAATTAAACATCCCTCCACTAGCCTGGCTCCTTTGCAACTCCAATCACACACACACACACACACACACACACACACACACACACACACACACACACACACACACACACACACACACACACACACACACTCCTTCCTGGAAATGACAGAGATTTTAAAGGATTTGCAGCACCACTCTTCATTAATGGTGTCTTGGATCAACCATGCAACATGTCTAATGAATGTGTGTGTGAGTATGTAGGTGAACAAGAACATATTCATGCTCTCATTTTATATCCAGGAAGTCTCCACTTAAACTTTTACAGCAACTATTGCAGCTTCACATAACTTTCAGGAAGCCTGGGCTTCAAACTCCTTCACTTCTGCAACTTCCTGTATCGTCCCAGCAAGGTTTGAGGCATTCATTTCTCAAAGGAAAAAACAGCACAGGAGTATTATCATCCCAGCCAGAGATTTGTTTGTATTCCAGCCCCCACCCCTCTTCCCTGGCCCAGGCCCAGGCCTGGTGAACAACCACATCCTCTACAACTCAGCTGCCCATCCAGATAGATGTCACAAATAATGGGTAGAGCGCTGGGAGTGCTTTTGATTTACGTGAGCACAGAGCTCTGTGGAGGAGGAAGATTGTGTGACCTGATGGAGGGCCAGAATCCCAAAATGGGTCCTTCCTGAGAGTCTGAGCCAAGCAGCTGGATGGACTAACCTGAGCTCATCACAGAGAGAGAGCCACTGCAGTTTTTATATAATGTTAATTCCACTGTGTGTTTATCTTACTTTCTTTCACAGTTGTTCCATTCAATGTTTCGCTGTCTTTTCCCATGAACAGTTTGCATTTGTAGATAAACAGACACACAAGTTGAACATCTCTGAATTTCTTTGAACCATCCGCTTATGCCACAACAGACAGAGAAAAACACACACACACACACTTCCCTTCGGTCATATTCACTTGTGTATTTACAGCTTTGCTTCTATTACAAACAGCAAAGTCTTCATTTTGGCATGCCACAACTGGGTTTCATCAGTCCTCCAAATACTTAATATGGATTCAATAATTTACAAGGCTTTTTATTGTGTCTGATTTGCTCACTGTGTGGCAATCACAGCATGAGTCAGATATGGATGGTACACTTAACAGATTGACAACCTTTGATAGGGGAATTGAACTTCTGATCCTCTGCCAGTTCAATGTGTACCTGCCAGCTCAATGTTGCCACAGCCAGAAAAGGAGGAAGAACTCCTGATTAGTGTGTTTGTGTATTTACTTAAGGTGTGTGTGAGTGGGTGTGTTATGCTAGTAGTTATGCTGATATGTCTGTCACTGGGAAATGTCCCATTTGTAGTTTCTAGCTACCTTTTGACACTACACACTTTATATTAGAGCTGTTCTAAATTATATCATTTACTGGGACCAAGGATTTTAGCTTACGCCTGGATTTTAAATACAAACCACCTTTTCATTTACCCGCTCTGCTAGCTGACGCTAACTGGCTGCCAGGTTCCTTAAAAGGGTGGCTAGGACAGCTATTTTGCCTCAAACCTCTGTGAGCTTTTGAGGACTTACTGTGGACTCTCAGTTTTCACCTGAATGCTAGGTCAAGTCTCCATGGCTATTCCGCTCCAGGGTCGGTTAACGATCCTACTCTGCCGTGGCTCGGCACCACCATCACAGGAGTTCCAGATCCCGAGGCTAATCCAGTACAGCCTGAGGATCCATTGGTGAAAATGGGAGCAAAGCCTAAAATGATAGCCAGCTCCAATCCGTATCATGCTCCACTGAAGACGCGATCACCCCAGGGCGGTCATACCCGACTGCTACTTGCCAACAGGAGCAGTCGATTGTACCCAGCAAGGACAAGCACAGTGCGGGGTGCCCATCTCCCCTTTACCACACCAAGACCTCCAGCTGTCCAACAGATTCGACATCCTGAATACCAAGGACTTTCCGCCTCTGGAAGGACCAGCACACCATCCTGCGGTCAAGTCCTACACCTCTGCACAACGCAGGTTGTTAAAGGAGGCTGTAATCAGGCATTGCTCCAGAGGTTACACTGGTTTGGCCACCGCAGGGAATCCACTCCCTATGGAGAAAGACGCCACCTTGCTTCTGTAGCCTACATTCTCTTCGATTCCACACACCGGCGCAGAAACTCTGCGCTCTCCAAGATCGTCCAAGCCAGGACCACCCTTGCGTCCCCTAATCTCTCCAACTACGCTGATAATTGGAGACTCCATTGTGAGAAATTTACACTTCATTAATGCTGTCACCAACTGCTTTCCTGGAGCTACAAAGCCAGACCTCATCTGGAAACTTCCCGGACTGATCACCTCACTCTCAACGACTATTAAACGAATAATAGTCCACATCGGATCAAATTATTCCAGTCGCCAGCAGTCTGAGCAGACAAAAGCCGACTTCGTCTGTATGTTTGACCTTTTAGCAGGTTGTTTTAGCAGGATCCTCTGCCTGCACACCTGGCTCCAGTCCGTATGGTCTACTCACTACATTGGTTTCATTCACAACTTACGTAAATTTATTCTGGAATTGTTCTCCCTTGTTTGCACAAGACGGTATGCATCCAAGCTTGCAATGGAGTCGCATACTTGCTGGTAATCTGCATTGTATTGACCCCTCGTGACTGACTATTTAGCTGAACTTCTCTATACTCCAGTTAGTTGGACCAGATTATCAGGTCAGGTCTTAGGATGGTGGCAACAGTATGTGATGGGACTGTAAGCCGCTGGCCCACGTCCACCACTACTGCTGACAAATGAATTAGTCCGACTGTGCAGTCGACAACCAATCACTGTAGCAGAAGTGTGAGTGACAACCTCAAGGACCAATGGGAGTTTAAGTTACGCTGCCTGTTTTTTTTGGTACCTTTCTCTAAGCTTGATTTATGCACCCTATCCTTTCATTTGAATTTCAATTAATAATTACTACATCTGACTTTTGATTTGTGCTGTGGAATTTTCTGTGATCTCAACTCTACACATGGAAGTGCAATACATCTATGACTATTAGGATATTTCCTTTAATAGTACCCTGTAAGGTTGAGTTTTTTCTACTCATCATCAACCAATTCTTTCTGTACAGTGTGCGTCCTGGTTATATGGAGGACTGGACCTTTGATTACGGATTACTGATAACATATCTTTCACTTGGAATACAGAGGGAGTTTCAATTTTCAAATCTTCAGAATCAAATGAGGAAAATAGGATATTTGCAATAAAAATCCCCTTTCAAATTCTACTGAAAAGTAAATGTATAAAAAAAAAATATTTAAAAAATTTTATTGCACGCACAAAATGTACTCTTTCTGCGTGAAATTGTAGTATCTTAGTGTGACTATCTTATTAATACATTGGAAACATGGGATTATATTCAATGGCATTTTTTCCTTCACAGTAGGTTTAGATAGACAGTGAAGAACAATGCAGAATTTTAAATACAGTGTAAATGGGGTCACAGAATATTTGAGGATACTCATGAGATATTGGAGTCGTGGCTGAGTGCTGGAGCTTACTTTGATCCGAGATTTTAATTACACTTATTTGAGATCATTTAGAGACCTCGTCTTTTGATCAGGGTAAGACATAGATTAGCTTACATGCAGAGGTGGCAAAAGTACTCACATTCTCTACTTAAGCAAAAATACAGATGCTTTTAAAAAATTGCTCTGGTAAATCCTTTACTCAAGTAAAAGTAAAGCCTAGTTTATGCTTCTGCGTCACGTCGACGCCGTACCTACGCCGTACCTACGCCGTACCTATGCCGTCGACGCAGACCCCTACGCCGTAGCCTGACGTGCGCCTCCCAAAAATCCTAACTACGCGGACGTCGACGGGGACCGTAAGCGCTGTGATTGGTCCGCTCAGAACGTAAGTTCCGGCAGTTGCTTTTCCGGTCTTTCTTCCTCGTTGTAAAAAACACCTCCGCAAACGTTTTCTTTGTAACGCAGAAGCATAAACTAGGCTTAAGAAAGTACAGGCTCTGAAATGTACTCAGGTACAAAAACACACGGGCCGTTGCTACTACCAATTGGATATTTTAATGAGGTTCCAGCATCAGCATCTCCTTGATCCCAATTATGCAAATGTTTTGAGTGAGCCTCCAAGTCATCGAGTTTGGCTTGTTGTTGTATGTACTGAGATGCTAGGCTATCATGCTTCCTCTCCAGCTCCTCGAATCGCCTCTCATGCGATTCAGTGGCAGCCTTTTTTTGAAGACACCTGCTTGCAGACATCTGATAAAGAAGATTTAAGGCTCAAGAGGGACCCACTAAGCTTGGTGAACCTCATGTTGACCATTCTGTTAAGCTAATTTATTGCTGCCAGGACATTTTTGTTTGTGGCTAGTGCTACCAAAGTGCCAGCATGCCTAGCTTTAGCTTCTCCCGAGCCCATTAGCTTTGTCATGTTCCCAATCTTCTTCTTCTGATCCTTTTTCTTGTTTCTTTCCTTTCTCTTGGCGTTCAGACATGTTCAGTAAAAGTTTGAACTGTACTTGCCATGAAGAGAAATTTAATATTTGCTAATTACACTCAGTTAAGTTTTCACAAGACAAATGGTGAAATGGTAACTGAGGGTTTTTAAGTTTTCAGCTTTTCTTCGGTGTGGCGATCACTTCGACCTGGGTCTAAAAAGAAATAGAAATAGGTTGATATAAATCTTAAGACGGGCAACCAATCTTCAATACGGCTACTACTGATGCTTGGAAAAAATGTTTTCTTTTATATGTGATGATTAAACCTCACCCTGAGTTGCTGAATGGTTTTCTTTAGGAACTGAATCTCTTCTGTGTGCTTCTTTTCCTCCACCTGTCGCTTTTCATTTTCTTTCTTTTCGATCTCATCACATTTGGCTTTCTCTTCATTCAGTTGCATCTTCAGGTCTTGTATCTCTTTCTCCTGATTGGAAATCTAGATACATATATTAAATGAGACACTCATATGAGCAGGTTACAGAAGCGGGATCTATTCAGTAAAATGTCCTACCATCATTATTTTAGTTAATATTAAGAGAAATGGCGCTTTCTGCTCAACAGAAAACTGTATCATTGTTCCTCTGAATGGGTCATTCATAAAATAACTAATTAACTCAGCCCTTACCCTTTTCTCTGTGTCAGCTTTGTTCTGCTCGGTCTGCAGTGCTTTCCTTATGCTGAACTTAACGCTGCTCTCATACAGTGTCTGGTAGGCAGCAATCGTCATTTTAATCTCATCTCGAACCCGCAACAACAGCAGACCCCTCTCAGCACAATTGATGGTCACCTGTCGGATGAGCTCATCTGGGAAAAAGTAAGACGTACCAGCATCAGCATCTCCTTGATCCCAATTATGCAAATGTTTTGAGTGAGCCTCCAACTCATTGAGTTTGGCTTGTTGTTGTATGTACTGAGATGCTAGGCTATCATGCCTCCTCTCCAGCTCCTCGAATCGCCTCTCATGCGATTCAGTGGCAGCCTTTTTTTGAAGACACCCGCTTGCAGACATCTGATAAAGAAGATTTAAGGCTCAAGAGGGACCCACTAAGCTTGGTGAACCTCATGTTGACCATTCTGTTAAGCTAATTTATTGCTGCCAGGACATCTTTGTTTGTGGCTAGTGCTACCAAAGTGCAAGCATGCCTAGCTTTAGCTTCTCCCGAGCCCATTAGCTTTGTCATGTTCCCACTCTTCTTCTTCTGATCCTTTTTCTTGTTTCTTTCCTTTCTCTTGGCGTTCAGAAATGTACAGTAATAGTTTGAACTGTACTTGCCATGAAGAAAAATTAATATTTGCTAATTACACTCAGTTAAGTTTTCACAAGACAAATGGTGAAATGGTAACTCAGGGTTTTTAAGTTTTCAGCTTTTCTTCGGTGTGGCGATCACTTCGACCTGGGTCTGAAAAGAAATAGAAATAGGTTGATATAAATCTTAAGACGGGCAACCAATCTTCAATACGGCTACTACTGATGCTTGGAAAACATGTTTTCTTTTATATGTGATGATTAAACCTCACCCTGAGTTGCTGAATGGTTTTCTTAAGGAACTGAATCTCTTCTGTGTGCTTCTTTTCCTCCACCTGTCGCTTTTCATTTTCTTTCTTTTCGATCTCATCACATTTGGCTTTCTCTTCATTCAGTTGCATCTTCAGGTCTTGTATCTCTTTCTTCTGATCCGAAATCTAGATACATATATTAAACGAGACACTCATATGAGCAGGTTACAGAAGCGGGATCTATTCAGTAAAATGTGCTACCATCATTATTTTAGTTAATATTAAGAGAAATGGAGCTTTCTGCTTGACAGAAAACTGTATCATTGTTCCTCTGAATGGGTCATTCATAAAATAACTAATTAACTCAGCCCTTACCCTTTTCTCTGTGTCAGCTTTGTTCTGCTCGGTCTGCAGTGCTTTCCTTATGCTGAACTTAACGCTGCTCTCATACAGTGTCTTGTAGGCAGCAATCGTCATTTTAATCTCATCTCGAACCCGCAACAACAGCAGACCCCTCTCAGCACAATTGATGGTCACCTGTCGGATGAGCTCATCTGGGAAAAAGTAAAAAATCGGAGTGTAAATAAAAGTTTGTGTTCCTGTGGATGAAAATTGTGACCAATAAGGTAGGGATCTAGTCCCACGCATCTAAAAACGTAGCCATAGTTCATTCAACCATGTATCTTCCACCATTGTAACAACAGTGCATTCAGCATTGTGTTTACCAAAGCACTGGTCGTAGAGATCCCTGCGAATGGGACAGATGCATGTCTCTCTGGCCTGCCTCTGCAGAATTTTTGTGTTCAGCATTTCCTCGAGGAGTATGACATCTGCTCTTGTACTAGGAGTGCTGGACACTTGCTGCAGCCATTTTTGGTTCTCTTCCATCCAAATCCTGCAAATTTGAATTGAACAAATTTGATTGAACCGATGAATGAAGTATTGCATTAGTTCATGCAGGACACAGTCATGTGCTCAGCTGTCATAAGCTTTCAGCTACGGGTTTAAGGGGGCTCGTCAGTCACCCACCAATCACAGCCCATTCTCTCACCAAGGTGGTCCCTTTAAATACGACCTCATCCTCACTGATCCCTGGTGAGCTACACTGCCACCCATGCCTGTTGCCGGCAACTTGCCTCCACCAGCCCAGCCTCCACCTTTTTGCACTGAGTCCAGAGGTCGTGGTAAACGATATTCATCTTAAACAAATGTACCTTTCCTGCTACGCCCACCGGGGGTTCTGCACATGTTCCCATTTTTATCTTAGCATGCTGAACGCTAATCCAGGGAACATCCAAAGAACGAAGCCTTCAGCACCAATCATAACTGTATTCCCATTGTGAAATAAATGGATAAATCATAACAAAGTGTTCCTGACTGAATATAAATAAATGTACCTGTTTGGAAAGATGTTTTCCAGCATGGCCTTATTTTCCTGCCCGGTGGCCTCAGTGGAGGTGGATTTAAGTTTGGGAAGTGATTGAACAGGGCAGGCGTCAATGGGCTGCTGAGGGCATGCTCTTAAAGGCAGCACCTGTGGTGGAAAGTATAAAGTATAAAAGCCTGGATGGAACAGTCTTACAGACAGAAAAAAGATAATAGCTGCAATTAAGTGCTTGCACTATTTGCACACAATAAGTGTTTCTTTTTGGATGGCTGTCATTATCTTTCTGTAAGCCCACCAGGTTTTTAAGCCTAGCATTCAGTACTAGAGTAGATAACAGAGGACATTTTAGCCAAACTAATTGTGTAAATGATGATAATGATCTTGTTTCGAGTTGAATTGGAATGTCCGGGCTTACGGACACTTGGATGACACCGCAATAGCGGTATGGAGGGATTTTATGTTTTTTTTTACATTTGAAGAAGTGGTCCCACTTTACTTCAATTGTATTGGATTTGTGTGCACAGGTTACCCCTGAAACACAACCACCCCTCCATTGGCATAGTTGTGATAATGAGTGAATTTTCTAGGTGAACTATCCCTTTAAAATAAAGTTGTTTCCTTTTTCTTTCCCATATGTCAACAAATATTAAAAACTAAACAGGTTCATCACTTTAACCTTTTGTCTTCCAACTTCCTGTTGTTCACTGAGATAAGTCCGTTTATATATAAACAACTATGAAAACTGACCTTATTTGATTTCCTGTCTGTGCTCTTGCTGATCAAAACCGGGTTGCTGTATTTCAGGAGAGAATCTGTTGGTGGGCTCATTGTCTTCTCCTGTGATGATGGTAAAAATAAAATCAGGATCTTTAAGGTTAATGCTGCAGATGTGTTAGTGCTGTTGGTGACAAACTGTTTGTGTTAAGCATTGTTTGTGTTGTCAGGGAAACAGCGCAAATGGCATAGCAGGCTTCCGGTGTATTCACAGATCATGTTATTAGGGCCCGACCACCGACAGTGCATTTTATTCAGGCAAATGAATCCCATTTATGACGGCTTGAACATACTCGAAAAATCCCCACACTTTGCGGGTGCGTCATGCCATTTTATGGAGTAATTGGACATGGGCGTGGCAAAAACAGTGCCCTCTTAAACGCAACAATTCTATCTGGTTTAAACGATCAATGAGAAAACACATCATTAATCATAATCGAAAACGATATTGGAGTAATGATACCATACCATTTTTCATTTTATGCCTTCCTGATAAAGCGGTCCCAATTCTTGCTTACTCTGATCTGATTATATGTCCATCTGCTTCTACTTCCTCTTCTTCCCTGTTTTCCTTTATGACATTCCAAGGTGTCTTTGATGTTTCAGCCATCTAAGTCTATATAAATGCAAATTAAGCAACTTAAAGGGGTTAAAGATATGGATTAAAGGCAATGCCTTTGACATTGCATTGTAGAAGACACAGCATCAACAGATTTCCAAATAATCAGAAATCGTTGGGGGAGAAATGGAACTGACTTCCCAGGACCCCAAAGGGGAGGGGGCCCTTAAAATGCCTGAATGATACATTTATTTTAATATATATATATTATCAATTTAATTTCTAATAACTTAATGAAAATGGCTGAAACTGGATGAATAAATCGATTTATTGACTGAAATTTGTATCTAAAATTAGTTGAGGCTTCCTGAGGTCACCTGTCTCACCCCTACAAACAAATGGTTTAGTCCTTGCTACACGTTTCTTCTGTAAACATAATAGAAGTCAGTGAGTGACTGACTACTGGAGCAGTGGTGTTCAATATGTCAGGAAAGCAATAAAAGCATAAAAGAAAAGAAGAAAGGAAAGAGAAAGAAAGCAATCAGGGCAGACAACTCTTGACAGATTTCTCCCCATAGAAAGGTTATTCCATCCATCATTACGGTTTAGTGTGTCACAGATTCACAGTTTTCTGATGTTCATGTAGTTGATGGTTTAATTCCCTTACTAAGAGCTCATAGTAAAATAAGAACTTAACAGTGTGGACTTGAACCAGGACATGTATATATTCTACATATAATCAAGTCTTGCTCAAAAGAACAACCACTTCAGTTGGTGACCCTTCACAATAAAAGTCCAAAACAGACACTGCTTACGATGACAGGAAACACAAATTTACTGACCAACCTTTCACAATAAGGCAACTGAATAAATCAGCTTACATTCACACTGGGTGATGGTTCTACAGCTGAGCTACAGCTGAGATGTGTTCATACGGAGGGCTTATCTCGAAAATGGCCATCAAACTACATGTGTGTAACAACAACCGCCCCACCTGAAGACATTCCCATGGTTTTCAAAGTTTGATTATTCACCGAAAAAGAGAGATTAATTACAACTCCTCTATGCATTGTCCAATCAGCCTCAAAACTCCTCACACAATCACAGTCCTGAACAGATGCATATGTCAAGAATGACTTATCGTTACGGCATCTCCTGCTGGCGACCGAAAGTGACATGTTTTATACTTTGATACTTTGACACACTGCTCGTGGCTGGTTTACAGCTGAAATGAGCTCAGACAAGAGAACACCTTCATGATACTTCTTGGTCAGATTTATGACATCTCAAAACTGTGTAAACATTGAGGTGCTGTGAAGGTTGAGCCACCTACTAATCAGCGTGTTGTAACTCCACAGTGCATTGTCTAATCATCCCCAGAAGTCTCAGGCTATATCAGAGCCCCGACCTGAACAGATCTATTAGTGTGTATGAAGTGATAGTGCCACCTACTGAACACAGGAAGTAAGCCTTATTTTACAACTTTAATTCAATTTGAAAATGAATTTTCCCTGTGTGATCTACACTTGATGGCATGGACCATAATGCATGATTAGTGGGGATGGTCCAGCGCTGTGTGCGAATGCAGGAATTGACATGTTTATCCTCCCTGCAGTGCACAAAATGCATGCAACATGGGACTATTTTGCCCGGCCCCTGTCAGCCCTCCCCTAGGCCGCATCAGGTCCCAAGTTCACAAGTGCTCAGGCCCGCACAGTAATTCTTGCAGTCCTAGTTTTAGCAATGTTCAATAAAAATGTTAGATACACTTGAGAATGTGAAAACAATGTGAAAGGAGTCACCCACAGCTCCTATTGACGTTACAGAGCTTTTATATTGTTTTCTGAAAAAAAGCTCTAATGGCTTAACCGAAACAGACAGTCAGTGACCATAGACCTGCAAATAAAGATGGATGAAACGACAGCTCCCCAAATGTGAAGCCCAATCACCTGGATAGTGCCCCTTATGGCTGGCTGCAGTATAGGTCATGAACCCTGCTTCATGTACATTTGTTCTGAAAGTAATTTCTGTTATTTCTTATCACACTGAGAACTGAGACTGACTCGTGATTTGTTGAGCATGTGTATCAGAGGGACCTCGAAACTGCGGCTTCCCACCATGATCACTACTGCGCACACTCTTGCTCCAAATTACGTAATATGCGCAAGATGACAGCATAAATATCAAGGATATTTTAGCCTCAATTTTGAATGGGAGGGAGTGGTGACGCATCATCTGTCATTATATACCCTCCATAAGTGGAGCATTTAATACCTGAAGAGACATTTTTTTCTTTTCTGAGCTCATGGAGCCATAAAGAAGAAAATATTTATTTGTATTTAGAAATGAACAAGCTTTGAGGTAGCCTGCTAGCCCTTTGACACTGACAGGCAGTTCAAGGGCTTTATTCATTCACTTGCAGTGGGACACCAATGCAACAACCAATCTTTGGTTGAGATCGCAAGGACTGTCAACAGCCAAAGGTTTAATTTTAGAGTTTGGCAAGCATTTATATAGCTTATCAAATGTTCCATTGAAAAAACTGCCAGCATTTATCCTGCCCATGATTTTATAAGACAAAACAGGCCACAAGGATGTTGTAGCATTTTTAAGTGTTAAGGGGGTCATTGTTATAATGGTGCCCTTTTGCTTTTACCCCCGTGTGTAACTGAATGCACGTTAAATGCAAAATTCCGCCAATGGCCCATACTCCCCCTCCCTCCCTCTTTCTAATGAATACCGTAGGAAGACAGGACACAACCATGCAACCATGCATGTGTGTATAGGTGTGCGTTTGCGAGGGTTTGTGTGCGTGCATGTGCGCATTAGTTATGAGTGTTGTGTGGATCTGTCAGCGACCAGCCTATCGCTCCCTGTGGGAACATGAAGGGCGGATGGTGGCTGGGGGCTGGGAGCTGCTGAAATGACCGCCCAGTTCAAAGAGATGGCGCAGGAGATGCAAGCAGAGAGCGAACAGAGCTGCCTTTATATTCACCTTGGCCAGGCCTGGGAAAACTCTGCAGCCCCACGTCCTTGCCTGTGGTTACAGGCACAGAGTCAAGTGGACTTACAGGTGCTGCATAGTGCTCAGGCTCCATGATAACCTGTGATCTGTTGAAAAAACTCACAATATCCCATGTATTTCATGGTGAGGTAAGTGTTGATGGATGACAGAGTGTAGTGTATTGTAATGTAATGAATCATGTGATTATAACATAAGAAAGTTTCTCCAAAACATTGAAAAAGTGATATTCATCTTTCCCTCTGTTGATGCTGATGTTGTTCTGTTTTTTCAGAGGCTGAAAACTCATGTTTTCTGAAATGACCTCAGCTCTTCACCTCTGACCTCTATCCCTGTAATACTAGTGTTTATGGGTTTCGTGCTTCGTCACATGTTATACTGTTGCAGTGGTATCAACAGGTTGAGATATGGCATCAACAATCAGTCTGGTTTTACAGGAGCGTGTTCTTATCTTTGACTTTTACAGATACTACATGTCTACTGGCAGTGTTGTGCATGAATGTCTTCAATGAACATGCTCATTGAACGTGTTCATATGTTTCGTGAATGATGAACTGAAAGAATCAGTTTACATATGTGCACAGTGGACTCTTTCAACATGAAGAGTTCAAGGTGGAAACTTAACCTGCAATTCAACAGATCTCAATCTGTGGAGGTCACACCTCCACAGGTTAGAGCTGGGGGTGGTCTGCATAATATTTGGCAGGTACGGTGTTCAAATGATATGTTTTATTGGTGATTGTTCCCAACACAGAGAATCGTGGGAATTTGAGCTAGACAGGACCGCGCAAAAAAGACAGAAGAGGATATTCTCAAATGTAAATTTATTCTTGAAATCTAAAAATTTCAAAAGAAAAGGCGCACCAGGAAGTTTGGTACAGTCTTGAAAAATATCTATGATATGCCCAAGCTCTACATTTTGATATTGAGAAACTGCAAATGAACAAATCCTGAGTCAGTCCATATGGATCCGGAGTGATGTAGCACTCTTGGACAAACTACTAAATACAGTTGCTCTGACTCCTCATCATCATGATCTTTCTCTGACCCCTGCAGATCCCCCTTTCCTCTTAACTATGGTCTTCTACACATGATCTTCATTTTTTATTCTTGCTCTCCTCTCCTCTCCTCTCCTCTCCTCTCAATCTGTCCCATTCCACTAGCATGGCACAGCTTTATTTTCCATTGGCTCCATGCAACAGCTCACTAAAGTGCTCCCACTGGTATTATTCCATTGGCTCTCTGTGGCACCACTCTTTTGTGCCCTATTTAGGGACTGGCTATCACCTCTGACACTCGTGTCTTGGTGTTTATAACCTGCCGTCCATGCACTCACACCTGGCTGTAGACAATGTTATTCTTGTAGCCCTGCCATCTCGCCCTTCCTCCAAGCTCCAGTGTAACCTCCCCCAGCCACACTCAAATTGCTCTCCAGGATCTATATTTTTAAACTCAAACGTATATTTTTTTTTTTTACGACACCTTCCTTTGAGCTGACTATGATAACACTTGTTGCTGGAGTGGGCTTTAAGTGTACATTGGCAAGGCTGGGCAGGTGTCACTCAGCAGGCTCTTGCTATTTTATTAATAGTGTTTTATGTTTCTGTGCAGACAGCGATGAATGTGGCTATTCAGTGGAGGGTGCTAGGAAAGGTTGGGGAGAAAAATGACAGAGGCTGTGTGTATGTGTGTGATTTTGTAAGGTCTGGCTAAGTTAGGCTGGTACGCTGCCAGTGTCTGATGTGAACGATCCAGGGGGTGTCACTTGTTTGTGTGTGAAGGGAGGGGAGAGGCTGACATCACTCCTTCCAATGCTGAGGGGGTTGTTATTGTTGCCATTCTCAGTGTAGAGGAGCTGGAGCTACAGCAAATATTTTCGATGGGACTCAACATCACAGTGGCTCTGTCATTTACACAAGCAGATAGACACTGACGGAGACTCAAACATGCACAAACTAAGATACAATCACACTGATCAGCAGACACACACACACACACACACACACACACAGAGACAGATAATTTGCGAGTGTAATTACAGAGTATAGGACTGACACTGCAGCATTATCACTTTAGGTGACACTGCCAATTATGTCTACATCAGTTGTAAATCTGCCCATTTTAATAATCTAAAGCTGGGTGGGGCTGGTGGCTATGTGTGCAAGTAGGCACTTGCTTGCACATGTTGCCCAGATTCAGGGCTTAAACACATTAGGCTGCATGCAAAGAACATGCTTTGAGGGGAAATTTATTGAGGCTGACAGCACAGTGCGGGCGAAACAGTCATTTTCTCTGAATGGAGTTTAAAGGTGTAATCTGGAATTTATTTAACCATCCGCACTCACATGTATATTAAAAAAGTTTGACTTTGGGAAATGGCTGATAGGAAATCAGCCTTCTTTGAAACTTTAAGTCAAAGTAACTGGATACATGTCAGACTTATGAACCGGCCTTTGATGCACGTCTTATATGAAAAAAGTACATTTAAGACACTGTAAACCAGGCTGTGTGACAATAATTTAAAGGGAAACCAGAGTGTGTTTTTTTTGTTTGACTGTTTTAATATTTAATAGAACACTTTGCAGGGGACTCAAGAGAATAACGAAACTCAGAGGATATTTGATCTGAGATGGTGCAGAGAACCAATGTTTACATTTTTGAGAGTTTCATTATATCAAACACAGGTTTCGGTAAAATTGGGAACTCACTCCCCCCCCACACAAAAAAGACTTTAGAAAATGACCTAAGGTGCCTCCCCCTATTATTTAGGACCCTAAGTAAGTAAGAGTAACATTGCCAACACCTGTTCAAAGTAGCAGGACACACTAAAAGCTACACATGAAACATTGGTTAATACTCAGAAGTTATTTTACACAAAAAAAAGAAATTGAAACTTAATTTGTTACTATATAAATATAATTCATTATTTATTATTACATTATGAGTGTCTGATTCACTGGTATTTGGTAGCGTTTGGTAATGCTACACTGCTTCTCAGTGTACATTGGAGAAGTGAAAGTAGTTACATTATCTGAACATAGGACTTATACAACTGTTATTTAGCCGATTAATATGATTAGAGATGATGATTCTGATATACAGTATAACATCACTTGGACTTTTATACCCCTCAGCTTTACAGTTGTTCATTTCATTAATGAACATCATTGCTGTTTCCACTCTATCTTTAAACCTTTTACTGCAAAGATGAACACAAATAACAGTTGAGTTAAATGGTGAATGATCATCACAAGAAGCCTCTCGCACTAAAAAACAATATGAACTGCTTTCATATTCCAAAATATTATCTTTGACTTTCATCAAAAGACGACCACACTACATTTTTTATGTATTTTATTTTTATTTTATGGATCCATCCTGAAAACTACATCAGAGCTCTGTAGCATTAGCAGATATCTTGCTGTAAATTGTTCAAAGAGCCTCTGGTTAGCCATTGGTGAAGTTTAATACAGGACCCAGAGTTCATATTAGCTAAAAATGTTTGCAAAATTCCAACTGAGAGATATGCTGTTGCAGCCTAAATGAAAACACACACATAGATGTTCATTATGCAAAATAACTGCAGTGTAGATGTAGATCCAAACAAAAGAGGAAGATTATAAAAACAGTCCAGTTCCAGTGGTGTTATGGAATGATTTGTCCTGGTCAAGCAGATTCTCGTGTGATGTTACTTAGATGAAGTTAAACATAGTGTGCTATTGCTGCATGTCGTGTCAGTGCTGCACAACATTGGCCACCAGCCAGGACCGAAACATTCAGGATTATAAATTTAACACAGAAAACACTGTCACATTAGAACTTGTGTTGTGACGTTTTAAAATATGTTTTAGAAAGTGAAAAGTAATGCCGTGTGTTCAAACATGTTTCTTTCATTTCTGACAGTGTAACTGTAGGTGCTGGTTATATTAAATGGAATGAAAACATTTCCTCTTCCTATCCCTTTGAGTTCAGAATAGAAACATCAACTTCACCCCCTTCCTTCAGTCTGGCTGTCTGTCAGTCTCCCTGTGTGTGTGTGTGTGTGTGTGTGTGTGTGTACTGTATGTGTGTGTTTATCTATCCAGTGCCCAGGGTGGAGATTAGGTCCGGTATTAATGGGATGTCTCTTGCTGCATGTACCCCCTCTCCTCCCTCACATTCCACTGTCCCAAACATACACGCTCACACATACACGGCCTTATGTGACCCTGCCCTACTTGAACATACACATGCACACACAGTCACACACACACATTCCCCTTTGGCAATGCTTCAGTCCCTCCTCCCTCCTTAACCCTCCCGGACATCAGAGCAGGCCTCCCCAATCCCCCTTTAGCAAGCATCCAGACTTGTTAAACTAACAGACGGCCAGGTCTATTGTCCCACAGCTTGATCTGGAGTGTGTGTGTTGGTTTGGCCTGGACGGTAGGTTAGGATAAGATTTGGACAACACTGGATCCCCTCTAATCCCAGAAAAGCAGAGGTAAAGCCCAGTCCAGGACCTCCGGCGCTTTCAGCTATACACCCTCCTTCACCTGCACACACTAATGTGCGCACGCACACACACACACACACACAGTGTTATGATTGGATCCCATAAACATCAGCAATGATGTCTTCCATTACCTAAAAGTCCTGATCGCACCATACAGAGGCACAGCCGATGGATGCATTCACAAAGTAAGTATTCACCACAAGGTGACGAGATGGACAGGCAGGTCAGTGTGGTGTTAGCAGGTGTTATACCTTACTGTTGGTGAAGAAGGAACAAAGCCGCAAGGCAAAGCTTTTGATTCACCAGCTGATCTACGTTCCGACCCTCACCCGTGGCCACGAGCTCTGGGTAGAGGTACGTAGGATACCCTACTTGGCTCGCTACCTTCGTGACCTGAGTCCCATAAGCAGATGGATGTATCCATTGATAAGCTTACTTGGTCCCTACCAGGACAGTAAGTTTAAAAAACACATATTTGTACCATTGACTTCTGTCTCATAACTGTCTGCAAGCCATGTATTCTTTGTGTATCATATTATATACTCCAACAGAGAATGCAAGTTCAAGTGGTTGTACAAAAAAGCTAATAAGTTACGATACATTATTTCATTTTGGACAGTCTGACTCTCCATGAAACTGGAGACCACAGCTTATAGAAAATCAGTCAATGTTCACCAAAGTTGATTTAATAGAAAAAATATGTGTGAATATATTTGTGCAAATCCGTTGATAGCTGTGATTTTATTGTAGCGAGTGCATGGAATTCACCTTAAAATGCTGTTATTATTAACACTAGTATGACCAGGTCTTAGTAGGAATACCCCCCCAACTTCCCTGCTCCTGAACGCTCCTCTGTGACTGTTTCAGAGGAAAGAGTTAAGCGGTGGGGTGCAAGTGTAATGCACACTGCCCCAGCGAATTGACTTTAAACGGGGGAA
Organism: Paralichthys olivaceus; assembly: GCF_024713975.1. NCBI lineage: Eukaryota > Metazoa > Chordata > Actinopteri > Pleuronectiformes > Paralichthyidae > Paralichthys > Paralichthys olivaceus. Next base: position 4,730,855 of record NC_091106.1, read on the forward strand.
AGAAAGTCAGAACACGGCAAACGGTTTTGATTTATGGGAGCAGAACCACATTTGATATTCATTTCCGCAGCTGTGGCCAGCTAAAAAAACAGCCCGCAAATAGACCCATACTGACAATGGGGCAGTGTAGCCCTCCAGTGTGTGTGCGTGTGTCTGAAAGACAGTTTGTGTCTCAGAGCCTGCGTGCGTCACTCCTATTTTAGGAATGTTTTGGGGCTCTTTCATTCAAATTCACCGCAGATGTTTCGGATTCGCCAAACACATATAATAAGTAATTATTGAAAACACCTTTCGGTTGCCCAGGGTTGTGTGGTGCTTCATTTTGTGTAATCGAAGCTGTGGTTTTTCAGAGAGGCGCAGGATCCAAGAGTTTATTGAAAGCCAACAAAACAGCCCCACAGTCAGAGTTTCCTGAGAGGAGAAGAAAGAAAACGGAGCTTAAAGAAATATTCCCCATACCGAGACAGAAAGACAGAAAGCGAGAGGAGAGGGAAGGAGGTCTGGAGATGAAGAGGGAAGGATCAGCGGCAATCATAGGCAGTCAGGTGGGACGAGATGAGGAGATTTGGTGGTTAGAGAGGGAGGGTGGAAGAAACTGCTCATTGTTAGGATGATTAACTAACTGCAACTCTGACAAAGACTGTAAGTGGATATGTATGCTACAAATATTTGCCTCCTATGAAACACAATGAGTACAAATTCTTACATTTAATAACCTATTATAGACGCAAGAGGAGAAATCTTTAAATAGCTGGAACGTACACAAACATTCAGGCGAAACCCATGGAGAATGAAAAGTAGACAGTAACATTCATGACCCTCACAAAAGACCTGGTCAAATCGACAATTACACCAATGGATCAATGGATTTGCTCACAATAAGGATTATTTAGGTGAAATTTGATGGCTATCAAGTTTGCACCATTAAGCAAGAGGAAGCCATCTTGAAAGTGCTGACCCTTGATGAGCCAGAGGGAAGCTATGTTATTTGTTGCCTTATCATGTTTGATTTAACATCCTCTGTCAGAGTGTCATATATGAATGTCTTATCATCCTGCTTTTGTTGCGTGAGGCATCCTCTGGAGACAAAGCTAATAAACTTGCTAACACACAAGCTTGCTTGCAGAGAACTTCTTACAAGTAAATGCAAAAATGAAATGCACTGAATGTGGAAATGTTGGATATCAGATTATTCTTCACTTCTCCCTGTAGTGTAAATATAGGCATTGTTCCTTTACCCCTGTAGAGCTACAATTCCTCGTCGCTGCGGGAAGTCTCTGGAACTTTAGCGCTGTGTTTGCACAAGCTTACATGTCTACAAATTGGTGTCTGCGATTGTGCGGGGGTGTGTGAGTGCTTGTTCTCGTGTGTGGGTGTTTGTTTTCTGCGTGTGTGCATGTCATTTAGAGAGAGAAGGATTTGAAGAGAAAAGAAAAAGAGAGAGAGAGAGATTGGAGACGGGATGGGGGATGACAGGCTGGATCTGATTACGGGTTGGAATGGCTGGGAGGGTTTGCGGTGCAGCGCTTTCTCAATAGTACATTCCTGTGTGCAAGCCGGGGCAGGATCCACAGCTACAGGCCGGCCTCTGCCAGAGGGATTAAGCAGAAGGGACGTCGTCAGAACAAGCAGCAGGTCAGGACTCACATTTAGTAGGCCCTTGCTAGATAGCAGGATAGAAGATGAGTCATTCACACATTCTGCGTCGGCCTCCATGACACTGGGATCCAGTTTAAAGGGCCTCCTGTGTTATATGAGCGCGGCAGATATTTTCTACAGCTTAGAGGTCTAAGGTTGGAATGGGCTTTTATTGTTTCTGGACGCTAGGTGGATGTTGAATTCACATGCCCTCAGAAGCTGTCAACACTGAGTGGAGTGACCTTTAAGGAAGGAAGCTGGCTTATTTTTTTAAAAGCCCAGAGGTTTCTGTGGGCAATAGTTTCGTATGTGTGTCTGTGGGAGTTTGTGCCAATGTGCCAGCACAAAATATACGACATCTCCACAAATCATCATAAAAAGCCAGCAGCTGTATGCCAGTGTGACCCCTCAGTCCCAGAAAATTCAAAGACTTACCTGCTCTGTCATGTAAATTGCAAAATGCTGCCGACGGGTACTCTGTGTCTTTCCCCTCCATTTACACAAACATTTACACATCAGTTACCAGATCATACCTGTCTATCAGTTACACATGTATTAGGCCAAATATCTGTCTTTCCATTTAGCTGTCTATGTCATGGGCTGACTGTCTGACTGGCTGTCTGTACTTGTCAGCTAACAACAGCCTCTTGCTCTTCCTGTCTCTCCATATTCTCTCCTCCTTTCACATGCACACACAAAAGCGCTCCCTCTGCGTCAAGTTCAGGCCGAGGTTTTGACACGAGTCAGTGAACAACACAGAGGTTCTCATGCTGAAAACTGATAAGGAGGCCTTCCTCCCCACTGCCAACTCCTTCCTCCTCCCACTGCGATGAAAGCCAGTGTGTATTTGCAGGGCTGTGTGTACAAGCAGCTGGGAAAGGTAAGTGGGAGGATGAAGAGGGTGGTGCAGGCCTTCGCCCGGGCCTTTGTTCCCTATCTGACTCCTGCCGCAATCGCTGCTGATGTTAAACACCTCCACCAACTCACAAAAGAAGCCCCCCTTCTCATCCTCCTCCACCTCGCCCTTTAGTTTGATTTACTACACAAGGGAAATAACATTAACTGGTCCGTGCCCCCCCCCCCCCCGCTCTTTGTTCACAGGTTTGTTTACTATTCCCTGTATGGAAAACCCTTCAGGAATGTGGAGGAAGTGGGTGTTTCCTCCAGGAGCTCGAGTTTTTAATGGGGCTGGGTAGAAGGAGAACAAGAGATGGGAGAGGACGGGGGTGGCTTTCCAATATCGCACATTGCTTCAGGTGGTCGGGCAGTCAGGCAGACAGACGGGCAACCAAGAAGGCTGTATGTGTGTTCCTGTACTTATATCTTTGTGGGGACCATTTCAAGCATAGACCCTACAGAGTGAGGACTTTTTTGGACAGTGAGGATATTTTAGATTTTTAATCCTCACTGTCTAAAAATGTCCTTACAATGGACTGTTTGAGGGTTAAGATTTAGTTTAAGGGCTAGGATTAGATTTAGGTTAGGGTAAGGGTTAGGCATTTAGTTCGGAAGGTTAAGGTTAGGGTAAGAGGCTAGGGAATGTAACATCTCTATAAGTGTCCTCACTAAGAGAAGTACAAACATCTGTGTGTGGATTTAGCCCCAATCCCATTTGTAATCTTGTTTAGATAAACGCTATACAAATATCATATAATCATAATATCATCATTATTATCATATTTTTGTTTATTACATTTTTTTCTGGTTGTACATTTAAGTTTGAGTCCTAATTCCAATGCATGAACAGTCAATGAGCGAGGGAGAGAGCAAAGCGGCGATAAATCAAGATATACTGTGTAATTTTACATCAGATTAATAATTTGTCTTTTAAATACATATACTACGATTATTGAAAATACTGGTGTATCATAACACACATATCCTTAATCAATCTGTTGTCAAATGTTTGAGATGACATAGTGGAGAAGATTTAAAGAGGTCGGAAAGAGATTCAAGAAGATGGAATTTTCAGATGACCTGATGCAGTCTAAAGCCCCAGAACGGCTCCTGCAAGGACCCTGTAATGAGATTGTTCTGTCTTACCAAAGATGTTTATTTAGATTAGCAGGCCCATGTAGCCTGAGATGAGTCCATTAATTTGAAAAGGCAGAACTTACTGTAAACCTACTTAAACCACTTTAAATCCACTTCAGCCTCCTTCCCTTTCGTCTTTTGTTGTTATTCTTTACATCATTGTTGGTCCGTCATGGTCAGTTTGTTTACTGCTGGTGTTGTATGGCAGTCACCTTTGACCCCGTGTTATTAGTAGCTAGGACACACCTCTGTGATTAGACACACACACCTGTGGTCACCTGCAGCCCTCTGCTGTGACCTCTGACCTCCAGGGCTTCGGTAGCTGCATATAAATCTCTGCCGGCGTTTAAAGCTGTTTATGTTCAAGTGATTATATGAGACCAGTTCAGAGGAGGAAAACATGACGCCAGCCACAACGAGTGAAGGCCTATAATACCATCAGTTCCTGGCACCTGCACAGGAAAGAAATTAAATGTACGAGCTGTTTGCAAATACTGGGGGTCACAACCTTTCCACCGTAACCAATACTTTGGTGGATGATGCTCTCAAGCCCGCTGTCACCCCCCTCACCCCTCCACACACACCCACACACACACACGGCCCTGTGAAAGGGGGCTGAATCATCTGTGTTAATGAGGGCCTTAGATTTCCATGCCGCTCTCATTCTGACTGTGTCTGCGTCTGCGTTGACCACTAAAGAGTCCCAGCTGCCCACAGAAATGCCTGCAAGGGGATGCCTGCCTGCTAATTCCATGAGCGCGTGCTCGTGTGTGTTCATGGCGCTCATGTGTGTATGACCAGAATGAAAAGTACATTGTGTACCTCTAATTTTTTCTTCTGTGTCTCCCAGCTGGCAGTAACAGATGTAGAGGCCTCCTAGACGGACATCTGAAATAAGGCTGGTTTAAAATGATTTGCTTGGAATGATAATCCCAGAATCTGACTGTATACAAAAGACAGACACTTCTGTGTGATGTCACCACTCACCTGACGTGATCCCAACAGAATGAAACAAATGCTTTGCAAACAACACAGGTCTGGTTTGAATCGCGGTACCTGTTGCAGATACCTATTCAGTAAATCCTTGAGGTTTCTGCATTTATGTCCCTGCAATTACACTCATTCCACTCATTTGTACACGTGGATGTGTGGGCCTGGTGCAGGGTCTGTTTATGTGGGTGTGTATACGCAGACGAGGGCGGGGGTCAGATATGTGTGTAAGCATGTCTGTCTATCTTTGCGGGTGATGATCTGATCTCAGGTGTGTGTTTGTGTGTGACCGAAGATTGCTTCTGTGGAATCCGGCCCCACATCTTCCAATCTGTCCATCTCTCAGCGCTCTTGTAGCAGCAGATGAGAGTCCCACCCCTCTGCAGCGGGTGATCACAGGACTCCTTTTCTGTTTTATAGAAACAGGCCTGTCACACTGGTATGTGGCCCATCTGTTAACACTCAGCACACGAGCACTGCTACCAAACAGTGTTTATGGTTGCTACTTATACTAAACCTTGTTTTTATCTCCAGCAACATAACTTGCATTTAACATAATATCTAGTCATTTCAATGAGAGCACACAACATTCCCAGATGAAGAGGATCTGAAATTACAAAAAATGCAGGAGATGACATTTCTGCTTAACTATGGGTTTAACCATTATGAGCATAATTGTAACATTATATGGAACATATTATTTCCTTCAGAAATTTTATCTCAGCATGGAATGAATGGATTTTATTTATCAGTAATGAAACCAGTCTCTCTAAAGGAACCTCAAACTTATAAAGCCACACAAACAGTGTAGGAGTGGCATCGTCAAATGGTCTGTGCAACACACATCTACAGGATATTACATCACAACATTTTGTATAGACATTCATATTTGTACCTTTTCCTGCAGCACAAATAACTAATTAGAATTAGATAAAATGTCTCAGCAAGTACAAACACATAGACCCTGTTCAGGTATTAAGATCCATCCTGAGTGATCCGATCACAAGTGTACAGCTTCAAGTAGAGGTGTGAACAGACCCAGATGCATTAAGGATGCATTGGAGATGAGATCTAATCACTCAGACCAGCACCGCATTACGTCTTCTGTCTCTTAACAGTTTCACTATGAATCAAAAAATATCTTTACACTTCACACAACGCAGCGTTTCCCATACATTGTATTAGTTGTGTCCACCACAAAGTCTACCATTGTTTCATCGTAAAGCTACGTGCAGCACACAATTCACAGCCCCTCCTGGTTTCGCTCTCACTCTCACTCTCTCTTCCTCACACACACACAAACACATTGACAACAGACACGTCTGTACAGTCAAACTGGCTAAAAACAACATTACTTGATGTTTGTGAACATAAATGATGTTCATGTTTAATTGCATATAGAGCGAGGATGTGAGATCCAATCACCAGTGGTCACAGGACGCACTCTAATGCCAGGTGTGAACAGATGTACTTAGAGCTGTCCACTTGTGATTGGATCTCTCAGGATGGATGCTAACATCAGGTCTGAACAGGGCTACATTCATGTCACTACAAGACTGCAGTTGGCCTGGTGATTGTAGGATTTTTTGTGTTGGTTACCTTGCTATTATGATGAATTAAGCAGGAGATAATGCTAAACATCATATTTGTTAAATATCAGTATGTCAGCATTGGCATTGTGAAGATAGCATGCTGCAGTCAGCACAAATCTCATCTTTACCTGTTATAATGGTTTTGATGAACCCTTGTTGTAGCAGGTAGTTGTAAAGTGAGTATGAATACAGATTAAACCATTGGTTTTAGAAGTCTTTAAAAGTAGAAGACATATACTTAGTGAAGAGCATACGTCCGCCAGGGCTGACAGTCCCCTTACAAAACCCACACACACATTTAAATAATAATAATAATTATTATAATGGCTCACATTTATATAGCACTCTTAAATTCACTAGATCTGGGTTTTTATTCAGATTTGCACCAAAGTGCACACACACACATTCTTCATCAAGATCATCAATTATTATCTGAGGAAACAGAAAACCCTGGGTCTGGATTCATACCAATTGGTTCTTCCTTGGGTCATACCCCACCCCTCCACAAAATGCCATGGAAATCAATTGAGTCGTTCTTACTAACGCAACGACAAACTGGTGAATATGAAGCTAAATATAAACCGTTATCATATTTTGAACAGTACTTCAAATGGTCAAATTAAACCCTGTTTAACATAAAGTCAGATAATACAGACCATTGAGTCATCAGGATTAAGACAAAAATAAAATCTTGCAGAAATACCAAGGCAGGCGATGATTGACATTCTTCCCAAACCTCTTTTAAGCCTGACTGTTTTTGATTACCACCATCCAAATTCCAGCTCTTTTACACACCACTCAGACAGCTCGGAGTAAACCAGGCTAGGATGTAAACATAAATCTAGCGCGTTTATGCAGAAGACAGCTGTACATAACCACAGCAAAGTTTCTAACGCTTTTTTTATAGCTCCAACCCAAATTCTGAAGGGAGGAGGCTTCAGTGTAGGCCCCGATTTGGATGAGAGATGTCACCTTTGATAACGATCAGGCGCTGCTCAGAGAGGGGAACCACTGTATGGACGTCTACAGTGATGGGCTGCCTCTCTGTTTGTGGTTCATCTCGTACATAAGATGTGATGGCAGGGTGAGGTGTGTTTTGGATCAATAAGATTACTGCCTCAATTGCAGGAGCAGAACAGTCTGAATGTCACGGCTGAACAGACCATGACCTAACGGATGATAGAGCTAAACACATAGTGCAGACCACTTGTATGGTAGCAAATTGAATTCAGCAGAAGAGGAAAACAAAACAGCCTATAATCTGAGTGTGTATGTGTGTAGTGCTGAAGCAGGATGGCTCCTAGAAAAAAACAGGGACAGCGCTAGCTCTCGTTGTTCGCTGACAACTGCTACCTCATCTACCGACACACACACACACACATACTCACACACAAGCAAACACACAAGCACAGCCCAGCATTTAACCACAGTGTTTACCTTTATCCAACAGGCCTGTAATCTGATCTCTTTTAGAGAGGAGGAGGAGGCTGAACAGATACAGGAGATGGATAGTTGGGGTCATGGTCAGGAGAAGGAGGGATAAGGGTTGTGTGTGTGTGTGTGTGTGTGTGTCTATTAGGTGGGTGGTGATTGTAATTGTTACCTATAGAGCCCCCTGGGGTGAGCTCATTTGTGCAACAGGTGTTGTTGGTGTTACATGGTGGGCTTGGCGTTGTTTCTTAAATTAAACCAAACCACTGAACATCAAAACTAGGAGTGTAAATTTCAAACTCTTTCCTATTGATGTCTGGATAAGTTATGGGTAGGGCTGGCTTTCATCTTATTTGTTGAAATGCATCATGTCCCGATAGACATGAATAAAAAAAGTTGACTACAAAAAACAAAACTAGGTGTACCTGTCTGTCACTAAACACCTGCTAACATCTGGCAGAAAAGCGGATGTGATTAATCAGTATTCAGTTAATCACTGACATCCCTAATGTCACCCCCCCACCACCTGTGTAACTATTTCAAACTTGGATTTGATTTCTAACCTTTTAACCTCAACATACTTGGCTTCCAACAGACTGTGAAATGGTAAAAATTAACTTTAAAAGGCAGGAAGACAGACTGGTAATGACAAAGAAGCAGCCAGAAGGCCAATATTTATATTTCTACATATTTGCCTTCTGTCTTTGACTTCTCAACTGTACATTTTCAGTCGTGGGTGCAAATGCCCCAGTTGACCCAGCATGTCCTCCCACCGGGTCCCACAATGCAGCAGTGGTGCCAGGGGAAGTGCAGTTTGGGTTTGTGCTTGTCTCATTGTGTTTCCAGCATGTCACATCCACAATGGCATGAAAGATGACTTGCTGGGGGAGACGGGCGAGGGAGGAAACCGAAGCAGCTGGAGCGCACTGGGCCGAGCAGGTTTTCCATTGCAAAGAGTAAAATGTTTCACTTTTGTCTGGCTGTATCATAACAATAACAACAAGTATGCAGCCTTTGTCACAATGCTTTTCCTCGATCCCGAGTCATGCCGCCGCTGCCTTCCTACATTCACAGAGAGATGTTGTTGTTGCCACTTTTCAACGAGCCATTCAGAGTGCGTCCTGGCTTTCTGCTTACGTCACAATGATTTAGGCCCTTCCTGCTATTTGAGGAAATAATGATGTGATAGTATCAGCGATAAGCAGACGGGGGGCCAGAGTACAAGACCATTGACTGAGCGGACCTTTCCTCGGATTACGTTGTTGTCACGAAGCTATACATTAAATAAAAAACACAAGATGAATAAATGAATAAACAATAAAACATGACTGAACAACAAACATCTTCAGACCTAATACAAACTGGTTATACAACTATCATGACACAGTCCTGAAATCTCAGTTTTATAATGTCACAGATGAATGACTGTTGTTTTTGAGGACTGATTGATTCAGAGGGTGTTTTTATGGGTAGGTGAGTCATCCTTGCTGCGTCAGCCGCAGGCCCGTTCACGTCTCAGAACATCAGTTGGAAACCAGTAAAGTCAGTTATGAGGCGTGCACATGAAGTGACAGTTATGTAGGCTACACATAATGTGTGCATCTGCACAGCGGATGTAAAAAGAATGTTGCTAAAGCTTTTATCCACAGCAACTTCCCATTAGTGGATTCAACATCTATGAGGGGCCATTCTGGGTTATGCATCTTGCCCAAGGACACTTCTGCATGGGCTGGGTTTTGAGCCACCGACCTTCTGGTTGGAGGACGACCACTCTACAGCCACAGCAGACCTCTTTATTTAATCTATATTTTAATGCAGTCACTGCCATATCAATAAAAAATGACAAATGTCACATTGACAGCAAGGCAGCAATCCATAATGCTTAAAATCATAGTAATCTCAGTATTTGTGGTATTAAAAGTAGTATTCGTAATATAGTAATATATTATCGTAATTTAAGTTATTTTAGATCATATTTGAAGTTCTAACTAAGCTCTCTAAAAAGTAAGTATTGCACTCACTTGCTAGACTGACATATTTTATTATTTTAGTTAGGCAGTGGCACAGTGGGGAGGCAGTAGCGGAGGGTGCCCGGTTCAAGTCCAGCATTGAGAGGTGCTAGTTCACCTTCTGGGCACTGCCAAGGTCCCCCTGAGCAAGGCACCAAACCCCCCCAATTTGGTGCCCACTGTTCCGTGTGTGGTCACTATGTGGATTGTGTTCTGTGTGCTCCATTCACAGGGAATACAGAGGTCAAATTTACCCATGTTTGCATGTTGCATGCTGTGTGTGGGACCAAAAATAGGAATCTTATATCTACAGTATATTATTTGCTTTAGCTGAGCTGCCATAGTTGGACTGTTAATAGGTAGTTTCATCTTACTGCCATGGCTCACTCAGTTATTCAGCTGTTATCTCTACTTATCAGCAGCTCCACTGGTTGTATCAGAGATTTACTCTCTCTGATGAAGTGCACCTTTAACGTTTTCTTAAATCCAACACTTTGAAAACACTTTGTGGCATGACCCAGCCTTGTGTTTATAACTTCATTTGAGAGCCAGGTCCACTCAGTTGTATTGTTAAGGTGTGCCTCCGGCACAGAGAAGGTTAGGCAGTGTGTTCCAACATTATACAACCTGCCTTTATCTCCATCCACACCTCTAAAACAGGTTTTTCCACTTTTGTCAACATTTCCAAAAGCAACTACAACAAGCCAACACTGTTTGGTTAGGCTGCACGTTGTGACTGGTTGCAGCCACTCACTAAGAATAATGACCATCAGCATTGTAACAAGTAATAAAGCATGCACTCCTGTCTAAAGTATGAGTTTATCTTTCACCTTCCTTCTAAAACACAGTTATTAAATGTGACTCGCTGCAGTATCTGACATGTTTTTCATTGCTTAAGCTTATACTCATCACAGTTAACAGGAACAAGATCAACGACAAATCCCATCCAGTAGCAGTAGTTTTCAACCACACTTCTGTGCCAGCTGTGTTTATCATCTTTTTCCTTTTATAGTTAATTCTTCTTCTTTCATGGTACTGTCAAGTATCGGCTGTGTTTCTGACATTTAATAATTTCCAATAATGCAAACCAATAAAATCTTATGTTAGAACCCTCCTGCCTCCAATATAATGGCCACTTATATCAAACCAATCACCTCCAGTTTGGATTGTGTAATATCTGTTAATCATTGGACAGCTACCTCCAGAGCAAAAGAACATTATACATCTGTTGTTTAACATGGTTTAGAGTTACTCCATTCAGAATTGTGGATGGACATCCAACACTTGTTTTCACACAAGTGTTCCTAAGTATCACAGGGATTTTCAAACCACCTGTGACTTCTGAGGAGTACAAAGTTGAAAACAACAAATCTTATGATAAGTGGCTGCTGAATCAAGTTGCTGAACTTTAGAATCCATGAATCACTGATAATTTAATATAGGATGGTAACTCATTTTACTTTGCAGAGATTATCTGTGAGTCACTACAGTTATAAAGTGAGAACTGATTGATGGGCGTGCAAGAGCAAGCTCCACAGCAGAATCAAATGAGCCTCGAGGCAAACACACACACACACACAGATTTATAGCTGTGGTCCTGGAGGCATGAGTTACTTGCTGTCTCCTTTAAGATGTAGCCACTCACCCAGAAAATAATGACCCTTGGAGCGGCAGTCAATCACCACTGCCCAAAGAACATTCAGTCCCCTGGAAAGCTGTGAATTTATGAAAGAATTCACATTATCTGGGTTCCCCATAGGACGTATCCACATGAGCAGTCCCTGGAGAGCACTTAGATATCTGTCAGAAAACTTTGGTTGTTGTATTACCAGTATAAACAAAGTGTAACGAGTTTGGTTGTGGTTGCAAAGATAAGGCTGGTAAAACACAGTCCTCTATTAAACCACTTCCCATGAAACATATATTTATGAACCTGGTGTAATTTCAAATGTCCCCATTGTGGGACTAATAAAGGACTTCTCATCTTTAAGGTTCAGTGTGTAACATTTAGGTGAAAGAAACTGAATATAAAATAATCCTAGTGATGTTTTTACTGGTGTGTAATCATTTAAATTGTATGATTTTTTTTCTTTACCATAGAATGGGCCCATTATATTTAAATACTTCATATTTACATGGAGGCGGGATCCTCTCTGTGGAGGCTGCCATGTTTTTTACTGTCTAAACTCAAACCTTTTGAGTTTTCATGACCACTGAAATTCACCACAGGTTCTCTTTCATGTTGGGAATGGGATGGTGAGATGAGGAGTATTTAGCTGCAACATGACACTTCACCTCTAGATGTCACTAAAGTCTACACACTGAACCTTTAATTGGTTCATCCGTCTTACTCAGATTTTCTTCATGTCATCTTGCGGAGCCAAGTTTTGTTTTTTATTAAGTTTCACTAAGTGTGTTGTTTAGTCAGGCAACATGCCAGAGACCATCCTAATGCAGATGTTCTCCCATTCAGGTGTTAAAGTGACTGCACTCATTTACACACAGGCATTCCTTAACACTAGGTCAACCTGTCAGTCAATTGGCTGCCGGTTCAAATCCCCATATATGTAGTTGTGATTTTGCAGCGCAGCCACCAGGTGTGAATGTTTGATCCGCCCCATTCAAATGCCGCCCTCAGGCTGTTGTTGTAAATAAGAGTGGACTCACTGTGAACCGCTTCACCCAATCTAATCTAATATACCATACACTAGACCCCAGCTCTTAAAGTTTAGGGGTGACATCACTTAAATAAAAAAATAAGAAAGAGACTTCAAATACACAATCCATACATATAATTATCTTGAGATACCAGTTCACCTCATCTGCCAGGACATGACTCTGAGCCTGAGTGTGCCATAAGCCAAAATAAACCTTCTCCGATTGTTTGCAGATCAACCAGACTGATTAAGCGAGGACAAATCCAGTCTTGTATTAATAGTCCATGCTTGGGGCAGGCCGGGTCTTGTTTGTCCTCACCTACAGCAGAGTTCAGTAGTTGTGTACTCTGGCTGCTGTTCTTTAGGAGCTGGGATTTCCTTTCTGCTTTAACTGAGAACATAGTTTGTTCAAACAGAGTTGTTTTCTTGGATGTGTTTGAATGTTGGATAATAGACATCGCAATAATTCATGAGTCCCAATTAATACTTCAGTTTGAACTATGCTATAGTCAGTAAGTTGATATGACCAATCTTTAGTTGGCAGGTGAACATTACATGTGATGAGTAGTTTATCCAACACTGGTCCAATCACGGGTGCCGACCCTACCCAAAATCTGCAGCCCTAGCACCTCAACAGCCCCCGCATGTCCCACTCTCACTCTCCTGGACTGGACGCCTGGTACTGCCTTGTCACTTGAGGCATGTTTATGCCCTTTTGAGAGAGTTTTTGTGAAGGTACCTGTGGTGTTGCTAGGCCAGTGACTACAGTTGTAAGCTCTCTTGGTGTGGTATTTTCCAGTAGATAGTCATAGCCCTGCTGTTTGTCATGATTAAGTTACAGTAACATTACTGTTTGTCAACTCTCAATATCTTGTTAAGCTCTTAATACAGCCCCAATATAGCCTGGCTGCGTTATTGGCATACTCAAGTGTTTACTTCCTCATAAGAGAAATACATCTCTTGTTCTTGTCTGATATCTTTCCACAGGCATCTATAAAGCAATATATAGCAAGCAGCTACACTACATCTCTGCACCAGGCTTTTTAACTTAAAATCAGCCATCTTCAAACTACAGTAACTGTAAAAAAAAGAGTGTTAAAGAACAATAAACAGAAGAGACCAGTTATTTAAGCTGTGGACTTTCACAGAACAATAGGTTAACGTCTCATTCTGTTAGTGGTGGAAAAAGTATTCAGATCCTTAACTACATAAAATACTAATAGCACACTGTAAATATTTTACTACAAGTAAAAGTCCGAGTAACACATGTACATTTGATTAATATTAGAAAGAAAGAGTAAAAAGTAAAAAATACCCCATCTAACTTTGACCCTGAAGTTGCAGGGAATCATAAGTTAGACCATCTCAGTGTTTAGACTCTGTGAAGTTACAAGAGGAATTTAAATCAAAACTTTGCATCTGACTGGATGGCAAAAAGTGGGCAGGGTTTACTCAGAGACACACCTTTTCATTTTACTGTGTCTTAAATGCTAACTGAAAGCAACACACATGCAGAATTGGCAATGTGTTAACATACAAAGTTTTACATGCAGTATCTCCGTGAGCCTGAACACATTGCATTAGAGAGCCAGTTTTCATGCTATGCCAACACTAGCTGACTGTGTGCATCTGTCTTGCTGCCTGTGCGTACACTGTATGTTCAGAGGCTGCAGGGTGCAGACTCATAGCTGTACATGTGGAGACCTACTTTACCAGCGGTGACAGAATCTGTCAGCGTTCACCAAAACCCAGAAGGAGATAGAATCAGTCAATGCAGGGCGAACCTGGAGTGAGACAGGCGGCTCCCTCACCCTCTGCTCAGACCCCAACGGCTCCATTTAGAATGAGTTCTCAGCACTTTTCAGCAGCTTAACCACTGCATTTCCATAAATACACCTCTTGTATTATCATCATCATTACCACCATCATCATCATATTTGTGTGGAATCATGCTGAAAGAGGTTCAGGTAGTGACACAGTGAGATGTTTATATATATATATATTCATAAGGTCCTAGTGGCTGTTTCACACCATTTTTTGTTTAAGTGTGAATGATCTAGTACATGTATTTTTATGAATTATGTGGTTAAAGTGTGATTATTTGTGGGCCACTGGCCTCTGTCTGTGTGTGTTACCAGCAGTTCAGTGGTGTATGGCTAAAGGCCCGGCCATGAGAGGCAGCAGCATGACATCAGAGGACAAACTGTACTCATAACAATGTTCGTTTCCACGTAAACGGACAGCCTCCTTGGCCCCGTCTCCTCAGTGTTGGCCCTTCACCTCCAATCAGCACCCCGCATCTTCGCCATGATCAACACCACCTTCAGGGGAAGAGCTGCCCAATTACGTTGTCCCTATGGCCTTGACCTATCTAACTTAACTATCTATCTCACACTGGTTTTGCTATTATTTCCCCTTGCACCTCTGTCTTTGTCCCTCTGTTTCCATTTCTCTTCATCTGCCTTTACACTCTCCTCTCTTCTCTTTCTCTTCCTCTTTCTCCCCCTGTGTCATTGTTGATGACTGTTTTTGTCGGCAGGTGTAAGGGCACGACTGGGGACTTGTTCCCAGTGACACTGCACATTTCCCCCCGTTTCTCTCTCTTCCTCTCGTCCCTTCCTTTTCTCTGACAGTCTATTCTTGGTTGATGACTCTGCATCCTCAGCAGTTTATACTGTAGGCGTTGCTCTCCCAAGGCTTTACGCTAATTGTTCTTCCATTTCCCCATCGCTACATCACCGCATTTGAATGTGTGACGGATTGAGTTTGTGTGCATGCCTTGGTCTCTTTCTGATCGTGGTCATACAATCAGTTTAGTATATTTGCAGTGCAGTTGTACGCACTCACTTTTGTTTGGTTGTACCTTTTGATTTTTAATTTGTGTATTTATGTATGTGGGTGTGACTTATCACTCCGGCATCTCTCGGTTTAGGAAAGCCTGGCATGGTTGCTGGGTGTTCCAGAGCAAGTGTTATGTAATTAGACCTAGTTCTATGGATGCTGCAGATGTCTGTCTGTGTGTCAGTGTGTGTGGGTGTGCATGTGTTATGGTTAGCTATCCATCTCCACGGCATCTGCTCTCTATTATGTTTTAGTGGATGTCAGATAAGAACATGACAAACGAATTCAGAATGCCTGAGAGCTGCCTCAGCTGCCCCACTGGGGGAGCTAGAGAATCACTGAACAGATTATAACTCCTCTATTTTTCCATCTCTGCTTCCTCCTCTTCCCACCAGGGGCCCAAGAAACTAAGCCAAACAAAGTTTGACGATAATTTTTATGATTTGTGTTGGCCCTGCCTCTGTGCCAGATGGGTGGGATTTGCCACATAGAACAATACAATGAGTGCCAGAACTATTAGACCATTGTTTGAAAGTATTTGAAAGCCAGTTTGTTGAACTTTTCTATAGCTGGCAACTTGACTTGACACTATTAGAGCATTTTTAATGGCATAAACTTTGTTTAACCTGCCGGTACTCCAGCAGGTTAAAGTACAGCAAATGTTCCACAATTATTTGACCTGGGTCTATTACTCTTTCTGTCTTTTCCCATTTAGAACATTGTTCTTATCTCTCCCTTTGACTGCCTTCATCTTCCTCCATTTCATTGTCACATCTTAGGCTATAGCGAACTAATCAAATCAGTCATTTTCTTCAAAGTAAAGTTGTAAATATAACTTTGGATCAGTATGGTAGTGCTGTTCAAGTACTGGGTTAACTTTACCAACTTTTCCAGTGTTTTATTTCTACCAGATAATAGTTTATTTTTGATATTATAATTGGGTTATTTATCCAAATGAAAATCAATAATTTCTTGAGCTGTCTCATCTCGAAATTGACACAGATTTACTGTGAGAAGTACAAAACAATCTGCATATGACATTCAAAATAATAAATACACATTAATTACTTAATTAATAATAGTATTATCTTAATTTACTTGTGTAAGATAGTGGATCAGGAGATTACTGATATTTTGTAAGTCGTAATACAATTATATAACACCTTAAAGCTGATAAAAGTATTTCAGAAAACAATCCTGAATTTGACAGGAATCCAGCGTTATGAAACAAATACAAGTGTAACGTATAAGAGCTGTGGGATCTTACAGTTGTGCAGCATAATTTTTAACTAAATGTAATCATGATACAAGATTTTAGGTCAAACAATAATACAGAGGATTATAATAGTGAAGATGAGAGGGGAAAAACAATGGATAATTTGTTGGAACTGTAGTTTGGCAATGTTTCTTAAATGAAAATAACAGGACTGACTTCAGATATTTCTCAATCCTCAACCGGGAATCACAAATTACCCCTGGGTCCCTGGGAACCAGAGTTTCAATTTAAGCACAGATGTAAAATTTCCATGGTCTAATTTTGGGGAAAAGACAAGAACATCAGTTTTGATTGTAATTTAAACGCACACTGTTCTCCCTGAACAATTACATAAAATAGCCAAATCAAAAACTTCCTCAGGTTACACAAATGCATAAAGCTGGACATCTTAGTGTGCAAAGCAGAAATAAGAAGCAGCCAAAATGTTGGATAAGGAGATCATGTAAATAAAGGACCCATGATGGAGCGTTGAGCAACTTCCAATTATCTATGAGGGGCAATTCAGGGTTCAGTACCGAGGACACTTCAGCATGCAGATGGGAAAGACTGGGATCGAACTGCCGACTGCTCTACTCCTCAGCCACAGCCGTCCTGATTTTAATTGGCAGAATAAACTAGTGAAAAGTTAGAACAGATATCTCACACTTCATTCACTATAATCTTATAAAATAATATGATCCGTTTCTGAATACACATTTAAATAAAGACGCGCAAAGACACAGCTTTCATCACCATTGGACTGCAGCAAAACGCTGACACTGTGCTCTTCCTCTGATGGAAAAGATAAATATCCCACCATTACTTCTTACTTAGCATCACCTCCCTCTGTTCTCCTCTTGCCTCTCCTGGATCACGTCTCATTTTTCCAGATGGTCTTTTCACACTCAATTGATTTGCTTGGACAGCAGGAAGTCAAGCCTGTTTGGGACACTGGGACATGAATGTATCCCCATTGGATGTGGATCCACCCACTGGAAATTAATTGGAACTCTTTGGGATCTTCCAGGCTAACACTGCCAAACTCTCCACCAAGCCAACAAAATGAGTTATGGTGTTAACCTTGATTTTATTGCCTTTTAGTATGTTTCTCCACTCTTTTTTATTTTTTTTATTTTCTGCCACACAACTTCACTTTCAAATGTGAGTCAATTTAATCTTTACCTTCCATCTTGACCAGCATTTGATTAATTGTAAGGCTTTTTATATCGCATGTATGTGGTATTATGTTACAGTCATAAAAACGTGTCAGAAATCAAATTCTCTCACACCACCACCCAACCAAAGTCTGTTTCTCATTGCCGGTCTCTGTTGGAGAGCCAGCATGCGTCAGAAGCTCCCTGTGGCCTCTTCAAATAAAGACAGTTATACACATGACTTAAACCAAGTGCTATTCCAGTAATCATCTTCCTCTGATACAAATCAGGTGCATTGGTTTGACTCCTGTCCTTTGTTACGACCTCTCTTTGAGACTATCAGAGTGGGGTCCTGGATACAACATGGTTTATGGCTGCAACGTTTGAAATGCAACATAGGTCTTTAATTAAAGGTCCAGTGTGTAAGATTTAGGTGAAAGGAATTTTTTTAAATAATCCTAGTGATGTTTTCACTGGTGTTTAATCATCCAAATTGAATGAATTGTTATTTTATTTACCATATAATGAGCCCTTTATATTTAAAAACGTTATATTTACATGGAGGGGGGTCCTCTCTGTGGAGGCCGCCACAGGTTCTCTTTCATGTTTGGAAGGGAAGGGTGAAATGAGGAGTATTCAGCTGCAACATGACACTTCACCTCTTGATGTCACTAAATTCTACACACTGAACCTTTAAAGCCGTGCAGAAACTAGATGTTACAGCTGAAGTCGTGTTCAGGTTGTCAAATGCCCCAAAATATTACATGATCAATTTTCCTTTATTGGAACTCATGCCCAAATGAGAATTTGCATATGTTTTACCTGGTGGAAATAGTAGTAGGAATAGTAATGTGTGTGTGATGGGAGAAGGTAACTCTCTGATTCTGACCGGTCTTATAAATTCATTTAATCACGAAGTGAATGTTACTTTTATGATGCTGCTTTAACTTCAGTCTTTTTTAAATGTGTTTGTGTGAGGACATTTTTTGTATTGATCACAGTGTAACTGAACTGCAAAATGAACCCAACATGGAACCAATAACAAGTAATGCAAACTGTGCAGCCCAGTCAGAGAACAATGCGTTTAGTTAAAGATTGTTGAAAATATCAAAGAGGAAGTCCACTGCACCTTTTTTGCTGTAGAATGTTCAAATTTTAAATTTTGGGAAACAAGACATGACTCATATTGGAAGTCAGAAACATATTCAGCTGTCCTAAAAAGCCACCAGCACACACATGTAAATTTGAATACATACAATTCTGTGTAGTCCTGTTCAATTAAATGTTGAATTTAAATTCATTTACTTTTCAGGTGATGCAGGGAATCCAGTTTCATATCCTTCATACTTTTTGCCAATATGGATGTGAAATAAGTCTTGTATTTAATTCATAATGGTCTTAAAAATTCTTAAATTTAACTTGTCTAATACACACAAGAGGACGCTATTCTGTAAGAGAGGCGGCTGACCTTCCCCTGGCATGGTCGCTACAGGACCTGCCAAATATGTGTTCTGACAATTTGACTTGAACCAGTCTTGTTTGTTTGAGCTTAAGAAGCTTTACTAGAGACATACATAAATGGCAGCAGGTGGTTAAGTGTGTTGGCTAGAGCACCAAGGAGATAGGTAAGTAATCTGTCTCTTTCCTTCCAGCACACAAACTACTGTGTGTGGTCACAATGTGAGTACTGTGTACTACAGTACAAAAACAGCACTGTTCTCCTGACAGATCACCAGGTTGACTGATGTCAAAGATAAAGAACTGCTGCAAAAAAAGATTTCTGGTTAAATATGTGTTACTCATCCCAACTGGTTGGCATGGTGCCAAATCAACAAAGGGGTGCTAATTATTTGCTTATTATAGTCTTGCATGACAACATTTTTTTACTAGTGAAATTAGTGAAAATTAAAAACCACTGTCCATAAAAATCTGGGCTTAATCAGCTGATGTGGCCATCTGTAGTCATGACACCTCCTGTGGTTTGTAATCAAACCAAAGCCCTTGACCTTGTTTCTCTAAATACACGCACAATAAATGAAACCATCTTTCATTTTTGGCGCTAATCTAACACTGTGCTGTGATTGAATCTCTCTTTAAAAAACATCTCCTCACCCTTTGACAGTTTATTTAAAAGATCCAGACAGCATAGCAGCAGCTTGCTATATAGGTGGTAATGATCTCTTTTGCAAACGTCTTGTTTCAGAGCACTGTGCAGTACTGTGATGGAGAAACCCATTTCTTTCATGATCTTCATACACACATTTTTGTACGTGAGGTACCCCAGGGATCCATCCTTGGTCCCGTCATATTTTAAATCCACCTAGTCTGTATGCTCCAACCATGATATATTGTCACAATCAGTTTCAATCTCTGTGGAGAACAGTCTTTGGTAGTTTCTGGCTTACAATCATGTGAGAAGCATTTGTACTTTATATGGGTAATTAGAATAAATTATATTATTATAGCCTAAAATCAGGGAACTCAGCTCCGGGACATACAAAAGCACACAAAGACATGCAGACAGGAAATATCCTAATTCTCACGTCATAAGCACTCTACATCTTTTGTAACAGTGCAATAAATGACGAAAGCTGGCTGCCTCTTTGTCTACACTCCATTCAATCAGCCTGTCTCTGATTATTGAGTGGTGGGCGTTCTCCATCTTTTGTCTATGGTGGTTGAAAATGCAGGTCCTTGATGAGCCAGAGCATGAGGTAAACTTTTTGGAGTGTTTATAAAGGGGCTATAGGGGACTTATGCAGGATTATGCTGGATTTCCAAAGTACTGGTTTGGTTAATAAATGCAGTCTTGTTGGGTCCTGCTTTGAGTGATAGAAAGGGAATGCTGGTTGGCAGTGTGTAGCCATACATTTGTCCACATATGCACAAACAAATACATGCACGTAAATCTTCTGGGAAAGTGGCCTCAGACTTCTGGACCCCCACATGCAGTTACTGAGCGATGTAACCTGCAGCACATTTCAGGAGCTCTCTTCATCTGATAGGCCTGTTCATAAATCCAATTACAGATCAGTGAAAACTGCTCACACACACACAGAGATGAACACACACAAACATGCACACACATCTGTAAAGTATCTTGGCCCCCCATTCACCAGGGAACTGTCGTTGGGCTCTTGAAAAACAGACAGCAATCACCATCTGAGAGAATGAAAAGCAGCAGAGCATATAAAGAGAGGGGGAACTATAGGAATAGGAAAATACCTCGGCTTTAGACCCTGATTTCTTAAACTATTGGTTGGAAACCAAAATGAACCAGGGGTTTAGTGCTTTTATGTCCCTACATGCAAGAAAACACCAAGATGTGTCAAAGTGCATGTTTTTGTTCATTGTAGACCACAGGGGCAGGAGTGCCGTGACATTTTAAATTAAAATTATTTTTTTCCACACAATTCTAGGAAAACATGGTAATTTATCGCTCCACTTCCTCGGACATTTCTGGCTTTCCTCACCGAGCACAAGGGGGACATGTGGTGTAGTTGTTACTAATCATGGTATTATGTAAAGTAATGTGCAAACTGCACTTTTATAGGTTTTATTTTGTGACAGTGACTTAGTGTTTTGTTTTCCTGAAGTAAACCTGCTTATAATAACGACTTTATTGTATATCACTTATCTAAACAAGGTTACAAAGTGCTTTCCAAATAAATGCTTACAATGTTTTTTTTATCACCGATAATGTAAGCTGATTTGCTGCACATGGAAAAACAAGGTGGGAGATCAAATAAAACTCTTACATTTCTGTAAAATGCACCACAACAGTGGACAGGGAACTGAGATTACACTAGCCATCTAGTCAGATTCTCCTATTTTAAACACGGCAGCTTTCTACATATACCTGGTAACTGCTCACTTTTGTCTCATGCTAATGATGATAAAAAGGTAACACAGTATTATATATGCTTATTGTATATACAGTACATAGACATTGCAAGATAGAAAAGATGGCATAGTGACTATCCAACAACTGAACACTGTTGAATACTGAACACCAGTAGGGATTAAAACCATTGTGTTTGTGAATGTGTGCTTGCGTGCATATGTGTGTTTAGACGTTGCACTCCACTGAATACACATAACTCAAAAACACACTCGAGTTTTGCACAAAAGATTCCAGGACAGCTGTGATTGGCTGCAACAGGGCACAGTGATCCATGGTAAATCCCCAGGGAGAGGAAGAGAGAGAATGAGAATGAGAGAGATTATGAAGGAAAGAACGAGATGGAGAGAGAAAGAGAGAGACTTGGAGAAAGATTCGGCAAGATTTAGAGCTCTTTAGCCCATTGACCTTTTGTACAATAATTAGGGAATGGACACACACACACACACACACACACACACACACACACACACACACACACACACACACACACACACACACACACTCTTCCTCCCTGATTCCTAATTTTGCAGATAACTCTCAGCTGGACTGGGCTAACCAGCACCACTGACTCTTAGAGTAAACACTGCTCAGATATTTCAGTCTTATCACCATACACTCTCTTCCATTCAAACCGCCCACACAACCGACACACACACACACACACACACACACACACACACACACACACACACAAACACACCATCCAACCATCACCACACCCTCCCTCTGATATCTCCTTTTTACAGTGAGCCTTGAAGTGTTTTACCTTAAGGGATTGGTCCTTGTGTGATTTATGAGGCCTCCAGTACCAAATGTTACATATTAAGACGTGACTGGTACCGATCGGTACTGAGCTGATCTATGCATCGCTTTAGTTTAAGGTCACTGAACTCAAATGGCAAAGATAATGCACTTATTCCCTCTAAAATCTGTGCAACAGAAACAGTTTCTCTGTTGTTTTTGAGTCTCTATGCTCCGTCTGATTGTTAACCTGACTGAACATTGAGCGCTGAACAGATTCAAAGCCAAACACGAAGATACCAAGTGTCTGCTGAAAAATGGGTTACATACTTCAAGTTGTTGACTGCAAAAGATTAGGCTCCAAAGATTAATGCAGGTCAATCACATAATTTGTGTATAGTGTGAGTTTTGGCCCATCGTTAACGCAGAACTATTGCCCACCTCTGAAGTTCCTCCAGCTCTACAGATCATTTAAGCATCTTTCAGCTCTTTGTTTTGGTTTAATGACCCAAACTTTTACTGTTTTGGTTCACTCCTGCAGCTTTCATCAGCAGTCGGCAGCTGTTTTAAAGGAAAAGACTCTCTTTACATTACCTGCCCAGCACAAAAGTGCAAGCAGATATAGTTAGCAATGAGCTTTAAGAGCCAGATGTTTGTCCCAGGTATTGGTGGATACACGAAACCCAACTTAATCTTGTAAGATGGTGACAGACATGACTCAAGAGTTTGGCATTTCTCTTGTTTATTTGAAACCAGAAGTAACCATATTTTGAGGAGCAGGGGGTGGGGGGTGAGTCTGACTGAGAGCTCGAGGACACTCCACGCCCACCTACACCTCCGATCTGCACCTATTGAACGGTACAAGCTGTAAATCACATGGTAGTCACATGCCCCGATGAGTGCTTTATCAATTTTCTCTAAATGGGACCATCATTTACAAAAACAACATCACGATGTATTTAAGAAGACTTAAAACTAGCATCTAAAACCATGAAATCCAAAAGAGGTTGGTCATTTGAGTAAATACATTGTTATGGTACTTTGGCAGTTTTCAGGACTTTTCTACGTCCATTTTTACATCCAGTTTGCGGGAGGGAGCTAAGAGTAGACGGGGGCCAGTGCTTGAGACCTCTTATCTGCCTTGTGGACTCCATCCATCAGCATGCTCAGCTGGGGAGGCACCACGTATCCAAACTGGCAAGGGTCCCCCAGGAGGAGCTGGAAAGCGAGGCTGGGGAGAGGGATGTCTGAACACGGATAAGCAGAAAAAATAATGGAAAATGGAAAGACGTATAAAATATTTAAATATCACTTTCCAAGGCACCATTTACAGTGTGCTGTATACTGTATATATTGAATCTTTTGGGTCACAAGGTCATGCAAACATCCATTAGACTTCTTTTTATTCTTTTCCAGCATGACACTGTTTTTTTTTAATTTGGCTATTTTCATCAGTAAGATCCCTTCAATGACCTTTTGACCTCTGAACTTCAGAGACAAAAGCTGCATAGATTTTTTAATATTTACAACTCCACATTTAGTTGTATGTAGTATAAACCATGCACGAATTGATGATTATGATTAACAATTATATCTAAAGATTTCTTGGCTCATGATAAGTTGAGAAACTCATGACCATTTCTGAATAATTAGCATTTAGATATCAGATAAAAAACATCTGACATGTATGGATAAATAATCCTTTGTTTGAGCTTTGTTTGGCCGTGGAATCAATTGTTTATGCAAGTTTATGTAGTTTGAACTCTTCATCTATCAACACTTAAACTCTTGCTTCTTGCCAAGTTTCCACCAAGAAGGTTGCATCACTTGCTGACCAGCTGCGCTGCATATGATCTGACATGAACATTCAGTGAGCAGACAAGGATTCAGTCAGTTCAAGTCTTTATATAGCTAAAAGTACTTAATCTCCCATTGACCTAATTATCAAAGGGGTGTCAAATCCCAGTATGGATTGTTTGAAAAGGGAGATTGGCACAATAATGAAGTATCTATAAATGTGACATTTTACAATCCAGAACTAGTTAGACATTAATAAGACACTAATGTGAAACTCATTGAAACTCCAGATACAGATATTTCCTTTCTTGCTAAGACTGAAGTAAGAGGATTGATTGATTCTTGTCTTTACAAATAATATGCTGGAGATGATTAGCATAGCTTAGCAAAGATAAAGGTGAAGCGGAAGTAAACAGCTAGACTCTTACCTTTGACCAAATATGACTTGTTATAAACTTTAGAGGCTGACAATGGTCCTTCTGTGTATTTCGAAGAGATACAAAATGTGTATAAAGATGGACAACATGACATTTCCCGAAAAAGTGAAGCCAAAGTGTCCCTATTGCCCCCTGGTGGCTGGCTGCAATATAGGTCTTAGACCTCATCTCCTCCACATTTGTGAACGGGACATGGACCAAACTAAAAAGTCAAATTACACATTAAATTCATTTTTCTCAAATATGTCTGTCATTTTAGGAAGTCCTTATCGCACTGGTGTTTGTTCAAGTGTTCATTTTATCTGTTGAGTTTGAGTCGAATTAGTTATTTGGGGCTATAAAACATGATTTACAGCTGAGACTGACTTATAATTGGTCAGCGTGTGTATTGGTGGGATTTCAATAACACAGCTCCAACCCCGATATTTTGACTTCATTTCTGTATTGTGGGAGAAAGTGGAGCAGTATATATACTGCTCCACACTATATATATGCTGTATATATATATAGTGTATGAGAATGAGAGTGCAACAATACTAAACATACATTTGATAACAATTTAATTTAATTAACATTTTGGTTCACATATAAATGTAATCATGGTTGCTCAAATGTGTTGAACAGTTCAATTTTTGATGCCCATGTCCCAATGAACTTCTGTGTCATCCTGCTATCTGAAAGCAGTTTTGGTGTCTGTAGGAGGGCCTGAACCCTCCCCCTTCCAATATGGAGCTCTATCTCACCCACATAATTAGGGTCAGATCTTATCATCACCCCCTCCCTACCTTCTCCTCCTCCCTCACAATCACTCTCTTTCATCTCCCCCAAAAGAATGCTTGTTTATCTTTGGCCCTCTCCAGATAGGGCAGGAACAAGGATGGTTATGTTTGTGATAGAGAGCACACACGCATGGATGGAGTTAAAAAACACAGACACACACACAGACACACACAAGCAATAATGGTGTGAATCTTGAATTTATTATGTATGCATGTGGAACTTGGCAGTTGAATATTTCTTCAAGTGACTTCAAATAGTCTGAACATAGGTTGGACACACACACACACACACACACACACACATCCACCATAGTTTCCATAGACCTACTTTGACAAGATTAAATTTCAGGGATCATCCCATCATCTCCCCTGTGAAAAAAAGAGAAATATTTAGTTATCAAAAGAATCTATTTAGGGCCCAGTGGGTGAGTTAGTGAGTAATATAGAGAGGGACACATAACTATCAGTTATGTGTGTGCCTTTTACTGCTTGTTTACCTGCTTGTTTACACAATAAACTACAGGAAAGCAGCACTAAGCACTGCTTTTCATTTCAGCAGCTAATTTGACAGTTTGTGTGTTTGTGTGTGTGTGTGTGTTTGTAGACCCTCACAATGCTGAAGGCAAACAGCACCCTAGAGATCGAACTACCCATCTACAGCAAATCTCCATACCAGTATCTTGAAAAGACAAAAAGCCTCTATATGAGATAATGAACATATGAAGGAACAATAACAAGCTCCAAAATCCATCTTCTAAACTGCTAACACAGAAAATATTGTTTGGGTAGAATTCCTGTAGCTGCAGTGCTGTGTGTGCAGGCGGCAAGCCAATGAAATCGGCTCCAACTTTTAACACGGGCAAAGACCAATCAAATTTTTCCTCCCTTCCTGAGTGCATGTGTGTGTGAGTGTGTAATCTGGATATCAGGTATATGCTCTTGCAGAGAAGAGGTGGACTGGATATTTGGATGGAGGGAGTGCTGATGGAGGAGAGACTGAAGGAGGGGATAGGTGGGGGATTCAGGAGTGGGGGTGTAGAAGAGAAATAAGAAACAGCTGGCTGAGCTGTTGGCTTCTTGTCAAATGGGGAGGAGAGATGGCGTCACCAAACGAACTGTTTTACGGACTGGATGGTTGCAGTGTAATTGCAATGCACATACGGTATATATGAAAACCCAAAAGTCTTACATTTATTGTATACCCGTGCATTTATTGGTTCTATTAGTTTTTTAAACAGCTGCTGCTCATATAATAACATAATAACTACTGGCTGCCCTTTACTTCAGAGACCTTACAGGGATCATTATAGTTTCAACTCACATTATGTTATGTTTCTCTACTTAGCTGCTGTACCTTTTCTTTAGGAAATCCTTGTTTCCAAGGATTAAGGCCTCCCCACAACTACTTAACACCCTCCCTGTGTTGGTCTCTTGGTAATCCTATGTAGTTGGACCACTTGATGAGGCCCACCAGTGAACAACAGGTTATATAAGTGAGTCACAGACCTGTAATGAACTCAGGTTAATCTCCTAAAATTACCCCAAAGGGTTGTCTGTGAGCACACAAATGTCTGAGTCAGTCGCTGCTTCTTTTTTCCTTCCAGCCCCCAAGTAAAAACTTGGGATAATGTCTGAATGATAATGATAATACAGTAGAAGATCCTCCGCAGGTGTGTTGATGATGACACTCAACAGACGCAAGAATTAAGACGCTAAAAGAATACAAATAAAAAGACGAGATTTGATATCTGTTGGTGATAAGGGCCGACGCTGGTGTCGATGCGCTGTAAACCCAACAGCAGTATATATATATGTGTTACATCCTGCCTCCTGCATGCTCTACTCAGGTGCTATCCCTCACCTGAACGCTCCAGAGAGTTCTGTGTTGTTGTGAATGCAGCTGAAAGGAGAATCTCTTGCTGCATTGTGTGAAAGGCAAACTGGAGAAAGTCTGGACTCAATTGTGCAGATTCTTGCAGAGTTCATCACTAAAAACGACTTACCCAACTGCAATTATTGTTAAATAGAAGAGGCTGACATTTGGCCCTTATCAATAGTTGGCAAGTTATTTGATAAACCTAATCAGCTACCAATTCATACTCATTGAACAAGTAATTACAGTGCAATCACTTATCAAAACAGCAAAAGCAGTATCATTACATGTCACATTACTTTTGTTACTCAGCCCAGCTCCAGTAGTCCTGTTGAACAACGCCACAGACTCCACATCCACACCTGACATTTTCTGTGAAGATGTAGGATATTGTCCTCCCCGAAAATGAAGCCCGTTTGTCATCTGTTCAGCCACTTTTGCAAACCAGGTACATTTTATTTTTAGGCGACATCTAGCAGCTGTAGTAATTGTTATTACCAAGTATTATAATGTGTATAATATGATGTACTAAAACTACATAATTTGCATTAGGAATTGATGTTTATCATTATTAACATGACAAAGGTCTGGTACACCTACAGGTGGTACAATCACACAGTCTAAAATGTGAAAGTGGCCTTTTCGTCCTTAATGTATCTGATTGTTTCAATTGGAGGATTTTGAAACAGAAACTAGGCAATTTGGTTCAACAAGCAGCCAGCTTAGGGTTTAAAGATTAGTTGCACCATCAACAGCTAGTTTAACTTTAGCCCCAGTGCCTGCACAGTGAAGCTGTGCGATTCTCACACCCTGTTGATTCCTGGCCAGTGGCTCTCTCGCATGGCCAACATCACTCAGCGTATCCCGACTCTCGGCCCCTAGCTGCGGGTGCGAACATGCATGTGTGATTTTGCAACATCAAATTTGATATTCCCTCTTTGAGGCTATTTAATGTGATTAATTTTAGAAGGTTGAAATCTCAGAACACTAATTTGATGTGGAAAAAGTCGTTAATCACACAGCTGTTTGGCTATGAATGAAAGATCCATGTTTTTCACACTCCATGAATCATCTTGTGTGTCCTTTAGGGATCATGAATCCCAAATCGAGAGCCGCTGTGTTAGTGGATAGAGGCAGTAACTGAAGCACGGTGAAAAGGAATAGTTGTGCTGCGAGGTTCTTGGATTCAGAGCAAGGACAGAGAATTGAGGGGCGACCCCTAACCTCTCACAAATCATAGAGGAGTGTGAGTTTGGTCCATTAGTGGTCAGTTTGTGGTCATAACTCAGGGTTCAGACTGAACACCCCCTCTGCACCCACCCCTTGTTTTTACTCATCAAGACCCCTTCAACCTCCCCCACCTCCTCCCGATTCTGCCCTACACTCAACCCTATAATTTAGGTGAAAGATTCAACGGCTGTTATTTTTATTGAAATCCCAATAACGTTGCTGAGATTACAGTTAAGTGTAGGCGACTGGAGCTCACGGGTCTGTTGCGGGAGCCATTCTGGGGCCACTGGGATGTTAAGACTGGTGCCAGGGTGGGAAATAGGGAGGTCATTGGCTGGTTTTTACACAGCGCAGGGGAAAACGCAGGGCAGCAATCATCACATTTATAGATGGCTTGCCGCTCTCTCTGGGTCCCTGACAGACGCAGCCGGTTTTAAAGGCAGCCAGCGGGCAACTGGCCACTAATAAAGGGATTTCATTCAAGGGGAATTGTAAAGGCATGGCATACAGAGATGTGTGTGTTCATATGAGACAGTATGTGTGTGTTTGTGCATGTGTATGTGTGCAAGAACATGTCCAAGAATGTGTGTATTGATAATTGGTTTTGTATGCTAATGAGACTATGTGTGTGTGTCTTCATGCATAAAAGCTCTTCAGTGCAGCATGACAACACTTATGACTCAAACCTTCACCATCCAGGGCTTCATGTCCTCTTTTATGAATTTTCACTGAATCACGTTGACTAATTTGTTCCGCAACACTTGTGTTTTTGTTGCCGTTGCTAAGCGACTTTCTATGATTAGCGATTATGAATGGGGGCCTATTTGGCTCTTTTCAAGGCCGACTCAGTGACGTCAAACACGAGCCTGTTATTCATCCTTCCTCTCAAACAGTGTATCAGACTTATGATCTTACGTGTCTGTGTGATTGTTTCAAGACCTGAAGTTCTTGATTGTTTCAAGAGTTCTAATTTAAATGGCCTGTAATAGTGTCTTCATGGCTGTTCAGAGTTTGATGCCTTGCAGCTAAATAGTTGGCTTCAAGTGGTGGACAACACAAAAGCAACACCTGCAGAATACAATGGAATCCGTTATGTAAGAAGCTCACATGTAAAGCTTGTGCAGTTTGTCCATTCTTTTCTTCCCTAAATCAAAAAAACAATTGTACAGAATGCATGTGTTAATGCTACATTAACAGTCTTATAAATGAATGACCCGCAGTTATGACTAAGCATTGAACTGCAAGGCCAAATTCCTAACAAGCTACATATTCATTTGTGTGGTTACAGGTTATATAAAAACGCCCTGTTCACAAGTCATAGTTTAAGCTAAAATGTTCCTCTACTGCTCTTTATTGGATTTAGGGAAATGTATAAGGAAATGTACCGTTATACATCAACAAGTTATGTTACACAAGAAGACAGTTAATAACAGCAAGTTCACCAAACATCAATGTTTAGTCATCATGAGCCTAAACTGTCCCAAGACTAAAAGCTAAGCAGCCAAACACATGATATGTCAAAAATAACAACCTCAAGTATAATCTTTATCACACTTACAGTAGGATTAGTCAACTCAACACTGCAATAAAGCAATCCTGCTTATTTCTTTTCTATATCTTGTACAATAATCAACTGCTGAGCTTCCCTTTTTTATATGGATTATTTAATTACAAAACAAATGGTAAGAGAGCTTTATATTTTGTACACTTTATACTATTGATAGAGGTAGGCTAGCTGCTTCCTCTTTCTTACTTATCTCTACAAACAGATTGTGCTTGTAAATATGCAGAATCTGTAGGTGTGGTACAAGATTTTGGGGCTGGAAGCCTTCTGGTTTCCGTTTTCTACTTTGACCAATCTCATTGGAGCATGTTGCCTGCAGGTAAACGATACATGTGGAGAGAAAAGAGGTGGAACACATTGACTGAAATGCATTGGCCATCTGCTTTTAGTATATCTACACTGTCTACAGTGGAGACCCAAAATATTGGCCATTGACCCTAGAATCTAAATCGATTTTTTTCGAGATCGCTTGCTTACAGTGTCTCAGCTAAGGTACAATAAGCTAATCACCGCCACACTTAAGTCTTTGCAGGACAGTGAAAAGGCATATCTCCCTGAATGTCACACTTTTCCTTAAATTATAAAAAAAAGATTATATCGGTTAAATATTTAGGGGGATCTTAACTCATTAAGACAGAAAAAGAATAGAATCTTTTGTAGCGGTTGTCATAGGTGTAATGTGTTTTTTACATATTTCTTTTTTAACATTTAAGATACAGAACAACTTAAGTGTAACAGTGGGAATACAAACTCGACAACAGTCCAGACAATGTGCAACAGTGCCTCGTATGTCTACGATTCCCTCACTGGTCTGGTCAGTGTAACTTCGCTACTTGAGTTTTACACAGTGAAGTGAAGTCTGGCCCACTCTGTGTATTTTACCCCTCTGGTCTGTAAGTCTGAACCTCTGGGGTTACACTGCACTTTCTCACGTTCCCCGTCACACAAACATACATACCACACAGTGACACACACTGAAGCAGTGGTTGCCCAGTGCTCCCCAGAGAGCAGCTTTGGTTACAGCTTTGCATGAATCGTAGCAGTGACACTGCAGACACTTGACTCCACCACTGAGGGTTGCAAAATGGCCTCCTCCGCCTGCCCGCCAAATGTCTCGGCCCCAGACACGACACCGTTTTCAAACTGGTAGCAGGATTTGGCTTTGCTCACACTGTTAATGGCATTTTTGTGTGTGTGAAGGTCTGTGTCTGTGAGTCTGGCCGTGAGTTCCCATGACCACCAGACCACTTCACACACCACAGCTGTCTTTAACCTCCTGGATGATCCTCTGACTAATCCCCCTGTAATGATACTCTTATCAGCGGAGAGACACCAACACTGTTATCCCTCTTAACACCCCGCAACCTCTTAACACCCCCGACCCCAAATCCCTGACCTTCGACTGTGAACAATTCAGGCTGAACTTGCTGCCTCACTTACATAACTTGGTAAAGAACCATTAATAATACACATATTTTCACTGACAGTTACTTTTATGGAAGTAGAGGCATGTTCCAGAACAACTCACACAACAGTGTTGAGTGAGATTTATGCAAAGTTTAAAAAATGGCACAATAACCGATTGGAGTTTCCATCAGGCGGGTGGAGGCTTCCTGAACGACAATAAACACATCCACCCGAAGAAAACTGGACACAGTCATTCAAGAGGGAATGTTGCTATTGTTCTTTGGTGCCAGTGAATTCAGCTGCAGCTCATTTCTTGTTTTCATGTGAAGATGGAAGATGTGGATTTGCTGATAATCAGCAACAACATCTAAAAATATTTCATTAATCTCCTTTTCAAATTATAATCTCATGCAGCCAAAATGCAGATTTGAACTCAGGTCAGTTGGACAGTAGGCTATGAGAAGAGGGAGAGTGGTTCATGGGTTTAAGCACTGATTGTATTTAAAATGGACAACATGACCAAAGCATCTTTATCGCCCCCTGGTGGTTCACTTCAGTATAGGATATAAACCCTGCTTCCTCCATGTTAGTGAATTGGACAATGTTCATATTTCCAGTAAGTTTGGTTTTAATTAGTTATTTGATGCTATATGAACAGGGTGAAATGTCACTGACAGCTGAGACTGACTCATGATTGGTGAAACGCCCCCATTCATGGGACCTCACTACCACAGCTTCATCTTCCATCCTCCTCCACAACATTAACATGTTCATTAAAGATTTTTAATGTCTCAGTGGAGTTCACCTTTAGAGTTATCCTGATAAAAGCTGCAGTTTTAAGTTTGGTAAATATGTTTATATCATTTTCTTCATTTAGATTTTTGTTCATATCGGACAGAAACCTCACATTTTTAATTAGCTATAGAGAAAATTGTTGGCGCGCTAGCTGTCTCCCCCAGTCTCCTGTTTTTGTGCTAAGCAGTCTATGGCTGCTGCTTCATATTTTCCATACAGAAAGTGTCGAAATCTCTGCAAGACAGCAAACAAGATTACTTCCCAAAATGTCAGACTAAAGAACGTCAACACAATCAAAGATTTTCACTTTATTTGTGAAAGACTATGAGAAACTCATTTGTGAATTCCACCATCTGTCAGGATCCTTCTTGATTCATAGTCTAGTATTACTTTACATTCCTCTTCAGTCTGTCACTGAGAAAAAAGGGCAGCTGTCTTACTTTTTTCCAGACATTTAAAAATAATACTTTTCCTGTCTGTAACTGCTGCTCTTCTCTTTCTGTGCCCCTTCTCTGGCCCGGAGTTGTATAGCCGTGTGACCTCTGCCCCCCCAAACGGCGTGGAGTCCTGTTGACGTAGTTAGCGGATAGGAGCTGGGCTGCAGTCTGTGGCAGCTTCTCAGTGATTGCCAATAAGGCAGCGCTGTGATTTACTCGGGCCACTGCTGCCAAAAATAAGCAGAATAGAGTTAAACTTGTCCTTGGCAAAGAAAGACGTCTGATTCCTGATTGTGCCTTGGCCAAGAACATCTCTCCCCTGCCTCTAGTGTACACAAACACAGACACACACACATGGACACACACCAGCTCTGTCGCCACTGATTCGTTGTGTACGTGTCGTGCGTGTGTGCTTGTGTTCACTCAGACCCAGCATGTGTTGTGGCTCATCAAGCCAGAACATGGAAACTGTGAGTGACTGCAGATGTTGAGAAGAGGAGAAGATGAATCTTTTTCTTGGTTTTAACATGCTTCCTCACACTCCACTCAGACGCCTCGGCAGACCTTCGTCTTATCCCACAATCACCAGGGCTTAGAGGAGGATCTCATAGTCCACATAGTTCTCACTGCCCATCACCTCCCAGCTCCATATAGTGATCCCTAGAGGATTAGGGCCCCAAACCATGTCTTACTGCTGCACCTATTGGAAATTCAGTCAAACAGGAACCATGAACAGTGAGAGTCAGTTCAAAGTAGATCTGCAATCAGAAGCTGATGATTTCAAATCTGAAAAGTTTGCTAGAATGTCTGATATGCAGTTTTCAGACCTAAATTAAAAGTATTCCTACGCTCACTTTGCCGGATGAAGAGAGGAACCACAATGACAGTTGGGGAAGAGAGAATTCTTTAAATATGAGTGGGTGGCCAGAGCAGACAGTGCCATCCATTGATAGTGCAATTAACAGCTACTCATGCTATCGGCCATCATGATGAATCCTGAAATGTCACAGTGGCCACTCAAGAATCCACCCGCAATATCCCCGTGGTAATCGTGTCGGCATTCCGGATGGACCATCGGCTGGACCGCCTCACCGCACAGAGGGTTATTCACCAGATGAGACGTGTGGGAGAAAAGACTTGACCATGGAAACTATACATTAAGCCTGTGGTGTCAGTGATCTCTCACCATTGTCGTCACACTAGTACGGATTCTCACACTCCTGCCACACACACCTGTCTCTGTGTGTTAACAGTCCAGTCAGGCCGGTGGGGAATTTGATGGTGGCGCTTGGATGGTGCTTTTTAGGGGGGTTGTAAGGTTACCCTGTGTGCGGAAATGTGTGTGTGTGTGCCTTTTTATCGACTGAACAGTTGTTGTGTCTGCAGTGTGTGAAATGAACGATGAATAAATCATCAGACTCGCTCTTGGGTTTTTATTTCACTCAGCTGCAGGTCCATATTTACTTTGGATGCACCGTCTGCAAAGGTTTCTGGGCCAAATATCTGCAGAAATATTCAGCGATACAAGCAGTCATGGGAAGGCCTTCGCTACGTCTCCAGTTTCGGGTCATTTCCTGTAAGCGTTTGCCATGAGAAGCTTGTTTAAGATATTATATTTTACTCAGGTGGAGACACATTGTGAAATACCCAAACGGTTAACATCCATAAAATCTCAACAGTCTTGCGAAAGTCGACAATGGATTGTGATCCTGTTTTGAAAACCATTAAACATACTGTGAGTCAAATATTGCCAAATCTTTGGACATGCTTCTCTGACATTCAAGACTCCAATTCAACTGTTGCAGCCAAAATTTTTATTTCAATGTATTCAAGTGCTAATGGAGTGCAGTATTATTGCTTCTTTGAACCCGAAACCCTTAACAAAATATAATTATCTCCAATCTGGTTGTAACTAACATTTTATGCAAAATGAGAACAAATCATTTCTGGTATTGGGAGGAACTTGTTTTTATTAAATGATTTTAGACTTTTAAAACTTACTGGTAGAGTAAAGGGGTTATTTATGAGTACTGCATTTGTGGCAGTAACATACAAGTCAGAAATGTCCACAATGGAATAAATTAATCTGAAAACAACTATTTTCTACATCTGAACTGTAGTAAATAGATCTTTTTAAATTTTACAGTCATGGCTGTCCTGCTTGTTGGGAATCTATCAAAAAACAATAATCTGCTGCCCTAGTCTTCCTGTCCTTGTTTTGTATTTAATCATAGACAACCACACAATACTTGTGCAGTATTTGGCATACTATATATGACACAGCTTTGACTTCAGGCATTATGATTTGATGAGGAGCTATGTTATTATGCCCCAGACTGACAAAAGTATAATACATTTTTGCTATTCACCAATTAGACTCCTTTGGTTTCATCAAGTGTCTTTGTAGGTTTTCCCGAGGTACTCCAGCTTCCTCCCACTGTCCAAGTTTCAAAGTGTTTTACAGTTTTTACTTTGGGTGGATGCTCTGTATTTCCAGACATCCTGAGTCAAGGAATCATTATTCATATCTGGGGGAAAGAATCCTTGTTGCTGCTCAGGTTCTTGAATAACTTCCAATACAAAGACCTTTTTCCACAAAATCTTACCATTTAACTACTGTTTCTGAATGACATGTTTCTCCTTCCTCCTCTGAAGGAAGTCTGACATCCCTTTATCAGTGTAAGAGCTTAGACTGGAATTACTTTGGTCAACAAGGTGTCATGGCACAGGCAGTAAAACTCATAAAGTCTTAGTTGTAGGAGATTTATTTACGGTGGTACTAGCTACTAACAGGCCATCACAAAGCCTTGGTTAGCTGTCAGATAAGGATGCAGGCCTCACCTGGCGAGCTTGACTGATACTCCACTGACGCTCCACTTTTTCACAGTGTCATCCTCTCAACTGTGTGGCTGAGTCCACCCACTCAGGTCCACCTCAGACCTCTTCCTCTTTTCCCTGCAGTGAGCTTTAACATGTATCTGCTCATTTGAGTGAACAATTCAATACCGACAGAAACCAAGCTCTATACTTTCACTTTCCCCTCCCTCTGACAGTGCCCTTTACGAATGCACAGTTATGACTATGCTTATGTTGAGATAAACTGTAATGTTACTGTTCTTTTCAATGTTCTGGGATTAGGAGAGTAATTCTAGTCATGATGATGTTGTAATGTGGATAATGATGATGACGAAGATGTGATGAAAGAGATGATTTGTCTTACAAGGCTCGTTTTCAGCACCTCCCATTACATATTTATGTAATGTTGCTGTTGCCAAACCAGTTCAACACTTGGACAAATAAAGCCGAACACTGAACTTAAAACACCCCTCTCATTATTCTTTCGACCTCTCTTTCTTTTCCTCACCCCCCTCTCCCTTTTCTGCTCGTCCCATCTCACCCCCCTCTCTTTCACTGAGAACCCAGAGGCCTTATGCAACCCAATCAGGATCCTATTTAGGGAAATCAAGTTAAATAAACTGATGTGAACTGAATTCAAATAGGGACTCTTATATAAGACGGAGGTTGCTTCATAGATGAATAGCTCTTGGAATGGACGTGGATTCCCAAGGCCTGTATTTATTTTCATTACCATCAGAATGGTTTCGCCTGTGAGCTCTGAGCCGAAAGAGGACAGACAGAGGAAGAAACTCATCCCAGCTCATTTCATGTTAAAGACTCAATCCCATGGTTTAAACATGCATCTGGGTGATGGATTCTTTTCAATATACAGTACTCCATCAATCAGCAGTTCCCCATGTTAATTAGCTGTGGGCTATGGAAAGCTTGTAGGTGCATGTGCTGCTTTTACTTGAGTCGGATCATCTGTGTGTTACAGGATCCTATTCTTTGTATTTTTCTTGGTCCGTCCCAGCATGTTGGGCTCACACCTGCAAAACACCCACCTAAACTTCCTCCGTCTCTCATCGTGTTGACTCTGGATGCAGTGAAGAGTTGCACCATCGTAGAGACAATAAAAAATAAACCTCTTAGAAATGAAAGTTTTAATCACGAGGAGTCCTGCATGCACGACTGTGATATGGGCTTTAACACAAGGCTCTGATTCAGTATTCTGTTGACACCTACGTCACAGTTTACACAGGACGACTTAAATGTGCAGCTCAGTGCGGAGAGAATTAAGTTTTGTTTTTAGATAAGATGAAACTTTTATGATCCTGTGGGGGAATTCGGTGGTTGCAGCTGTAAGATGATATGAGTGATAAAAGGGAGAATGAAGATATAGTGTATCTAATCAAAATATGAGTCACTACATGACAAGGGTGTGTCAAAATGTCAGTTAATCACAACTAGTAGTAGATTTGGTTTCAAAATCAACAAAGACCTCATTTGTAGCTGACGTTTCAGTTGTCTTGTGTCTGGATCAAAGCCAGAGATTTCAGAGTTTTATAGGCAGTTGCAGTGCTTCTGTTGGCCTACACACAAATCTGATGATTAAAAATGACAACAATTGAACTCAATTTTATTTTTACTGTGCCTTATCAGAACATACATGATCCCAAACACTTTACATACTCTTGAGACCTTATAATATTATTGAGAAACTCAACAGTTCCCACAATGAGGGTCAAGGATTATGAAGGAAAAATATTAGCTCATCTTGAAGGAGAGCCATACTATCTCTCTCAGTTAAAGCATTCAGTGGTTGAGCTGATCTGTAAAAAAAAGTTGCTATCACAGGGACAGACATGTAAAAGGCTATTTCCACAGACTGATACACCAACAGTTAAAACCGGATGTGTGAATGTTGTTTCTTTGAGAGAGGGATTCATTTTCTTTGTGCATCTTTGTCAGATTTAGAGAGTGGTATCACTTCCAACCCACTAAGCATTTGATCAACACTGACACAGGCTGTGCCATGACTGGCTGGAAGAGACTGGAAAAGGAGATTAACGTTTCCCAAACTGCCTAACTTCTGCCCTGTTTTCGGTCTGAACGTCAAAGAAGAGAAAAAGACGGAGATGAAAGAAGAAGACAGTGAGGCTGATGGTGAGGACACGGAGGCCTTTTAGCGAAATGTCACTTGAGAGAAACTGGCTTCACACATATCTCAGCTTGCACCCCATTTCAGCCTCTGTTCGAGTCGTGTGGTAATCCTCTGTAAAAACAAAACCTTGTTCCCAAAACAAACATGAATGATCCTCGTCTACCTCAGCATGAGACGCAGGTGCGGCTCTTTAATCCCAGCTAGCTGTTATAACTGTTATCTTTGTATATAAATATCAAGATATATTAATGCACTGTTTTTTATCTATAAAGCAGGAATAGCTGTCTGAGAGCATTAAGCAGTAAGGCAGTGTTTATCTGTTATGTAAGCATGACAACGCCACAGATGGCCCTCTCCATAGATAGGACAAAAACATCCATCATCCCTTCCTTTCACTTCTTCCATCCCTCTGTCTGTGCCCGGGCTGTTTCCTGGAGCTGAGCTCAGCACTGATATCTGCCCTGGCCCGTCCCACCGCCCATGAGACCTTTGCCCTAATAAAGCGGGTGAGGAAGTGTCAGTGGGAACCGGCCGGGTCAGGTCAGGTGACTCAGGTCTCCATCCTGGGATTCTGGTTCCTGGCTGCTCCACGGGCCCACTGTCCCCCCCTGTATGGCGCGCTCCACATGTGTTTCCTGTTGTTTTTCAGACTTAGCAGCACCATGCCGGCTCACCGCATAAGAGCTGGGGCCTTTTCCTGAGGCTTTGTTTGGCCTGGCCTCTGGGAATGGCTTAAATTTAGGCGTGTGTGTGTGACAGAGGACCCCCACCAACCCCAACCCCCACGATGACAGTTTGTACCACAGTCAATACAGTAGAGCCTCATAAAGACAAGGCCTCTCTTTTATTTCTATTTTT
The DNA here is from genome assembly GCF_024713975.1 of Paralichthys olivaceus. NCBI lineage: Eukaryota > Metazoa > Chordata > Actinopteri > Pleuronectiformes > Paralichthyidae > Paralichthys > Paralichthys olivaceus. The sequence continues at coordinate 4,769,280 of NC_091106.1, forward strand.
TACAGCGTTCACCTCCCCTGTCTGTACAAATTCATTACCCGAGAGCAGGAGATCAGGTCCCTCCACAACCTGAGGGAGGAGGGGGACAGTAAGAGAAGTGTGTTATATGTGTGTTATGTTGGAAATCTGTCTGTGATACAAAACAAGAGAGGAGAAACTTTCAACAGCAGGAATCATGGCTGATACAGTTGCTAAGGAAATGCTTCAAGATCAACTTTCTGATATCCTGAATTTAATTTGACCTGTTACTAAAAATGCTTTAAAAAGAACTGGGGCAATTTCTTTTAAATCCAGTTGATTTTGAACAGCAGCCGGCAGTATAACACACGGCTACAGCTTGTGGCAACATGAGTTCTTAAAAAATGCTCCGGTCTCTCCTCCAGCTAAAGTTCATTCATAAATACAGCTCACCTCTTTCGGAGCCTTTGAGCAGATGTGATCGAAAGTGTTCCAAGACGACCTCTGATGGACGACCCTGAAGTTTGACGTTGGTTGTTTGATCATTTGTGAATGAAAATAATCAATCGGCGAGGCCTGTAACTCTACCTCCTGGTACAACGTGTGAATAAAGCTCTGATTGTGACTGAAGTTTGCAGCGTGTCCCACTTCAGGAGACGGCCGCAGCTCTGGAATACTAACCAGTGGAAATTGCACTTCTATTTTATACTTAATTATCTCCAGTGGAGTGTGAGGCCAGGGCCGTTTGTACCGCCGCTGATTTTTCCGTGAAGGAGGGCAGGGGGGGGTTTAGTGGTGGAGGGGTGGGGGTGTAGAGACTTTATTAGAAGCAGCCCGTGCTGCTCGAGAGCACGACTCATCTGCTCTCTCTCAGGCTCCTCGCTCCTCTGCTGGGACTCGTCCCGACGCTGAGATGTTTTGCTCGTGGCCTTTTTAATTGAAAAGACACCAAAACCCCAATCCCCTCCCCCCTTCCCCGACACCACCACCATCACCACTCCAGCAGAACACAGCTCTCTCACATGTCTACAATCTCAGGAGGCCCCTCGGTGTTGCCCCCCGAATGTTTTCCATCAAGGAACCGGCATGCTAATTTACAGTGTGGTGAGAAAAAACTGGCAGCTCAGCAATTCACTCTCATCCCCTCCTCCTCCTCCCGCCAACCGCCATCACCACCCCTCCCTCTCCTGGTGCGCACTTTCTCCTCCTCTTTCCTGACACAGCAGCACTGTGCCCATGTGTGACATCACAGCACTCATCTCCAGAAAATGTCCAAACATTGCCAGGAGTGAATACAGCAGGGACAGGAGAATGGCTTCCATATGGGGTGCGCACACACACACACACAGACACACACACACACAGGTCGACGGGCAAGATGGGAAGACAAGAAGAAGAAACAGTAGAATTGGCAATTTATCTGTGCGGCTGAAATTTGAAATGCAGCTTTTCATCTTTAGCTGGCGCGGGCTGTTTGCAAGCAGCCAAACCTGCTCTCCCAAATCTATCATTTCATCATCTCTGTGTGGACAGGAAACACTGCTCATCAGGTCTCTCTCTCTCTCGCTCGGTGATTGAGGAAATGGTAACTGGATCTCGGTGCTGGGCTCTTCCAGCCGCCGCAGGTTTGGCTTGGCTGCAGGCCAGCCAACTGCCTGACACTCCATAGCATGGGAACATCCTGCCTCCCTGGCCCGACTGCAGAACCAGCTCCCTCCAAAGCAGCCGGCACACCGACCAGGACACACGCACACACACATCATTTATTTACATACATGTCCAGATGAATGGAAGAAATACACAATCAGTAAAGACGCATTTTTGCCATATGGGGCTGGTTTAAGATCACACACACACACACACACACACACACACACACACACACACACACACACACACACACACACACACACACACAGAGGCAGGTTGTCATATTGAAGAAGTGTGTTTGTGTGGTTCACTGTACTCCAGTAGAGTGCAGAGAATAGAGGCATGTACATAGATTAATGAATGTTTGCCCTTTGTTCTCTTTTAGCCCGGGGGGTTTATGGCCCTAGAGTTTCCCTTAAATCTCTCGCAAACACACACACACACTCTGCTCCTTTATATTGCAAACACAAGCCCAGGACTCATTCTCTTTCTTCAGGCTTTGATTTATAGGTCCTAACTCGCAGTGAAAGGCGGCCTACAGATGGAATAGTGTGTGTTTTGTGTGGGGGAGTGTTTTTGTGCGTGCATATCTGTATGTACATCTGGGCATGTTTGCACACATGTGTTTGTGAGTGCACATGCGTGTGTTTGTGTGCGACGTGTGCAAGGAGATCAAGGAGGAGAAGCCCTCTTCAAAGCGGCTCCAAGATGCCATGGAAGTGAAGCCTTTGTTTAGCTGCCTTGTTATTTTTCCCATTAATCATAGTTAATGTCTGTCTAATCCTTCCTGCGCTGCCCTGATTGCTGGCCGGGGGGTCATCATCAGAAGACAGAAAAAATAACACAAAAAGGAAAAGGAGGAGAAGAAGAAGAAGAAGAAGGAGGAGAAAAAGAAGAGGGGGCACTTGTTGCTCCTCAACTCCAACCCTCGAGCTATTGTTCTGCTAATTGATCGCTGCTGATTGGGTTTAAATATTTCAAGCATCAGATACCGCCATCCTGATCAAAGGAAAAGGCCTTCAATTAAAACGTTGGCATGCTCAGCGGATTAACACATTCTTGGCCGCTGTCGGTAAACAATGTAAAGAAAGAAAAAGAGAAATGGTGGAGTAGGGAGGAGAGCGAGGAGCCGGTGGTTGTGATGGTGAAGCAGCAGGTGATCCGAAGGAGTTGGAGGAAAAGGCCACTCCAGCAATCAAGAGGGCTTAGCCGTATTTTCTTCTCTCAATGAACTCCTTGTCCCAGAGTGTGTGTGTGAGAGAGGTTGGGTGGAAATACAGATTTTTCAAAACATCAATATTGTTCCATTGGATTTCAACATGGAAATTGTGTAAGTCCCATACATGATGATTTTTCCCAGGATGTGTAGCAGAGCTGGAGCCAGGTTGTGTGTGCCAAAGCTATGTCCCCAGGCCTTTTTAATACAGTGTTTAATCAGGTAGAAAAATAAGGGGGGAAAGGCTGGAGTTTGTGGTGCACCTGCTTGGCTGCTGTTCCTAAAGCTGTTTTCAGACATGACCTGCGGGTAAAATCCAGAGAATTGGCTGCAGAGTTTACCGGCGGTTTGCCTTTCAAACATTCATGACACAGCAGGACGTTCTCTGCATAGACTCTTTCACAACAGCAAACCAATCCTCTGCATTATTCAGGCGAGAGGTGGAACAGCAGGCAGAGTAAGGAAGTTCTATATTATCTCTGCTGCGTAGATCACATGACTTTCTTTACAACACACATCCACTGGTGTCGGCTCTTATCGCCACAGCTCTCTAGACATTTTTGTCTTCTAGGTGTATGTCCCCACTTTTTCACAGACCGATATTTGTTTCCTTTTAGTTCATTTGTTTTTGAGTTTGTCACGCATGTCATCATCCCGCCCCAATCGCTCACAGTGAATCCAGCAAGAATCCCCTGCTGTGTTCACACATCAAATTCTCTTGACTTTCTATGGACTTTATACCAGGAGGCCAGGTGGAGAAAGAGTGGAGGATCTGCGGAGTTCAGAACATGTCTCAAAACAGCTTAAATGTGTGTTTGAAAGGGATTATTTAATATTGTACATACTGTGCATACAATAAAGATAAAAATAGAAGCAAATACAAATTGTTGACAGTACAGCTGCTGTGTGCCTTGCTCAATTGAACCTAAAACACATGTAATGTTTAAGTTTCGTACGAGGTGGGTACTTCCCTTCAAGTCTCTTCAAAGCCTAGAATGGCGAGTGGAGCACATACCCCCTCCGCGGCCCAACAGTCCCCTTATGAAACCATATTCATATTCATTAGATCCAGATTTTCATTTGAATTTGCACACACACTTGTATACACTCATCAGTCAATATCTGTCCCATAAACACATTGGATTTTCTTCATAAATATTCATGAATTATTCTCTGAGAAATCAATGAAAATGTTGAAATACGCCCTTACAATAAAAAAGAAGAGAAAAAAATCTTCCTGGACCCGCCCCATGATGTGCATTCAAATGTAATGCTTTCTTTCCTGACACACACCACATCCTCCACCAAGCTTTGTGGAAATCCAGCAGCTTTTTGCGTAATCTTGCCTACTAACAAATAAACAAACAGACAAAGGTGAAAACTTTACGTTCTGGAGGAGGTAACTTCCTTTCCTTTTGAAAATTTCAGAATTTAAGCTTTTATTTCAAAGTACTAACATCCCAATATGTTCAACAACATATATGTTTTTTCTTCAAGATCCATAAACTGTTCTCTCAGAAAAGATTACTAGATCCGCTCCTTTGTCCATGCCAATTGTTGATGTTCTATTTTTGGCTCATGTCTCATTCTTTCCACTAAGTTGTTAAAAAAATTGGTTGTGTAGTTTTTGAATAATCCTGCTGGCAAACAGACAAAACAGACGGACAGCAATGAAAACATAACCCCCTCAAACGGAGGTAAAAAGTGTGTTAGTAAGGTGTTGACCCACCATGAATCACTGGTTTGGATGATCCCTTCTGTTGATTTTACGAGTGTCTGAACTCTACTGGGAGGATCAAGACCAGTTTTCCAAAATATTTCCCCTCATTTGGTGTCACGATGGTGGTGGATGTGCAGAGTGCAGTCGGCCACATTGGTCTGAATCTCCCAACTGAGGTCTGTTGACTGTGAAGAGGACAGCACCTGATTCATATAATTTTCAAACCCAGCCAACCATTCAGTGAGCACCTCTACCCTGGGGCCTTCCTGTTTCTATTATTTTCAAACAGTATTAGACTTTGACTTGTTTTATTGGTGTACGTTGTCATAGTCTTTGAAGGGCTGAAGAAAGGGTGAAGAGAGAGATTGTGAATGAAAGAAGGGAGTGATGGAGTCCAGGCTCTCTGTTTGTCCTTTCTCCTTTGTGGTGTATTTACTCTCCAACATTTAATGAAAAGGAGGAGGAGGCGGAGGAGGAGGAGTTGGACGAAGAGAAGGTTAATGGGTTTGATTTCACAAGACTGACAGACTCACCCCAACGTCTGCAAGGGTTTATTTTGGAGCCAGTTCTCAGAAATGTTTGGCAGAGGCTGTCTACAGCTTCGACCCATTAGATCTGAGACAGAATCAAAGACACTTTAAATCACAGACTACAATAAATAAGGATTTTGTTGATTACAATCTATGATGACATATTGGCAAATAGCACTTTACAGTAGGATGCACAGAGCCCTGGTGTAGTGCATGATCTCACATACAGTGAAGAATGTGTAATGACCTGTTGCACAAATTGTTCAGTCAATATTCGTCAACAATTGAAACTGGAAGGACATGAAAGAAGTGAACATAGTTATACCAGTTGGCCCCTGAAGGTGCTGCCAGATAACCCGAAGCAGCAAAGATTAATATCTCAGAGTTGTCAGAAGTTTTAAAGGATTATGAAACCTCATAGGCTCATAGGCTTCATTTCCCTGAAGTGCTATGCTAAAAATACACTCTTGACATAAATATGTTCATGGAGATGTTCAACACCGGTGTCATAATGTTTCTCAATGACATGTAATGTATTCAGTGACATCTGCTCCTCAACATATCAAGCTTATCGAGAGGAATAATATAGGTTTTGGCAGACGATGAAAATGGACCAACATAATAACATATAACATGAATTAGACTTAAAGGAGTTCATACACTTACTCATACAATTATTATCAGAGGAATTTTGGTGTACAGTGTTATTGACTGACTGAGTCCAGTCCTCAGTACGGCTGTTCTGAAGTCCAAATACAAACTAGCTACTCATGGTTTTACTTTGTGAAATCAATGTTGCTATTTTGAGACATTCATACGAACGTGTATAACTTCTACCAAAATGGTCACTGTGGACATGAGTGACAATTTAGGGAATAACTGGGCAACCCACAAAGTAGTGGTAACAGTAAGAACGTTTTTTCTGCATTCTTCAGTCACAATAGATGAATTTACGTCCAATAATGATGCAGATTGCATCAAATTGTGACAAAAATTCAGTTGAGGACAATACAAATGAATGTTCATTTCCACTCATTATCATTATGTGGATATAAGGAGATAGGTGCATTGGATAAGCTAGTGGGCTAACTCCTGGTTCCATTAAACCACTGCAGAAGAAGAGAGGTCAACAAGATGACACAGTTTAAAAGAGCACGAGTCAAACCTCAAAGGAAGGAGAACAATGTTTCACGTATTAAACTGAGGAAGGTCTCTGATCCCTCATCGCTCATAAGAAGGGGATGATATCAGGATAAAATCAAGATCTGGAGACAGAGGGTAGGTTCAGTAGTATTACTCCATGTTTACTACACAACATTATTTTCTTACCTGACATTTTCAGTATTAATGCAGCACATCCATGTAAATATAAAGTTTCTAAATATAAAAAGCCCATTCTATGGTAAAGAAAACAACAATTCATACAATTTAGATAAAACACACCAGTGAAAACATCACTAGGAATATTTTATATTCAATTTCTGCCAAAAATCACTTGCACCTTAATCTTACACACTGAACCTTTAAATCTCACAACTGTCATCACACAATCAGATTTTTAATATTCTGATCAGGTGGAAAAGAAAACTCGATCAGAGCTTTTCCTCCGTCATCTCTCATGAAAACTGTCTCCTATCATCTCTGAGTTATTGGTCACTGCAGCTCCCTCCATGTTTCATCACCTTGTTAAAGCCTTCGATTCACTGTAATAAAAGCTTTTACTTAACTTCTTAACTTCTCTACACGCAACAAGTCATGAAACAAAAAACAAGAATATGTCTCGTAATATGAAACAATGACGGGCAAAGCGAAAGAGAAGAAGGTGAGAGGTGTCACAGATAACGGAAAGAAGTGAGGGGGAGACTTGGATGTGCAAACCAGCATGATGATTCAGTCCAAACCATCACACAGATATCTCTGCCTGCATTTACTCCACACACACACACACACACACACACACACACACACACACACACACACACACACACACACACACACACACACACACACACACACACACACACACACACACACACACACACACACACACCCACGCACATCCTCTCCTCCAGTGGAAATTCCCCCATCATGATTCCCGTTATCGTAAAAATTGCTGTGTCCAACATCTCCATAGCAATGTTAACAAACATCTATCACCAGACAGCAGAACTGCCAAACTTAAAGAAAGATAAAACATCGAAATGTTTGGAAGTGATGCTATCACACCTTAGTCATTGACTGTATAGTGAAGCTTAAGTTAATCCACAGACAAGAGATTTGACTGTTTCTATGAGGTGATGAAGGCGCTCTGGGCGAAGTAGGTTATTTCTATAGGAGTTTCTAGAGAAGTCCAGCATTAAAACAGCATTGCTGCCACATCTGGTCTGCTGTTAGCGCTCCCCAAGGGAGGATCTGGCTTTTTGCATGCACTTATGTGCGTGTGTGCTTGTCTGAGTGTGTGTGTGTGTATATATGTTTGAACAGCATGTGGGAACCTGGGGAGTGCTGTAATATCCTGATCGATGTTACAGTACATCCAAGTAATCTCTCACGTACAGCACCTTTGCCCCCATGCCTGAAAAGAGACCTTCTCCAGTGTGTGTGTGTATGTTTGTGTGTGGATTTGTTGCAGGGCTATAGGTCAAATTATTTAGCACAGATCATTGACATTTTCTGTGAGATTAAGAGCATAATCCCAGTCATGAGGAGACCTGTTACAGTACGTCTAGACTGGAAGGCCACAGGTTGGTCATTGTTACAGCTTTCCAGCAGAGTTAAAAAAAGCCGGGGTACAAACTAATTCATTCCATTGAACATGGCCAGTTTCTTCTGAATTAAATCCACAACTGTATTTTTGATCAGGGGGGCATGTTCTTTATTTACATCAAGGGTGTAGTTGTAAAAATATGTTTCTGTATTCATGATGGTGCCCGAAGTTACCCAGGGAAAGTTTCTCAGTGAGTAAAAAATATATGTGATTTGTGATCTGGTGTCTTTGTGGTTAAAGTTTAAGCAACTTGGAATACTCTAAAAATGGCTGCAGCCACTTTTATATTATATTTGTATAGCGCCAAATCATAATATACATGATCAAGGCACTTCACATAGAAGGTCAATAGCTTAAAATTTATAGAGAAACCCAACAGTTCCCACAGTGTGCAGCACTTTGGTGTCTGTGGAGAAAAAAGACACCCTAAATAACTTTGAAGAAAAATCTATCACAACCAGAGTCAGGATGAAAAATAGGTATCGTTCACAAAAATGTTAAAATAAAGTGTTATGTTTTTATAGCAGATCCAAAAGCAGACATAGACACACTCACGCAGGTTTATGTGAGTTTATCGAGACAGGAGGCAGGCAGATGTATGGCAGGTGGCTGCGGCAAGGCCGGAATGAACAGGTGATCAGGCTGAGGTGCGTTGTGGCTGGTGAGGAGATCCTGGAGCAGGGAGACGAGATATTTTTAGGTTCGCAGGTAACACTAGAGATAAACTGGAGGTTTTACAAGACATGCTAAGAGAGGCTGAGAGCAGAGCTACCACTTAGTTGGCTTAGTTGACAATCTGAAGATGAGTTGAAGGAAAGCAGAGTACAGGCCAGCCTGGCGAATGAAGAGAGTGGCCCCACAGGAGTGGAGGATAAATAGGGAGCACACAGAGTCATCAGAAAGACAACGAGATTTGAGAACTTTAGGGGATAAAGACCAACGGCAGTGTCGACATGCTGTAAACAAATATGCTATGCTTTCTGCAGTGGAATTTATCATCATTTCCAGGGTCCTGTCGTCTCTCTACAGGCACCATCCCTCATCTGACTGTCCTGGCCATTTTACCATTGTGAACACGTCTGTTCAGGAAACTCTCTTTCTGTGTTCTTCATATGTAAAAGGCAAACTCAAGTTCTGGAGTTAATGTCTGAAAACAGCTATACTCTCATTAGTATCCTACAGACATATACTAATGTTTAAAAATGCACCTGAAACTACTTTCATCAGATTTGCACACATGGATTCATGACCATAGTTTCTTTATGGTCTACTCTCTTGTGGAACGTTTCCATTCTCCTCAGCAACCACATTGTTTGCCCTTGAGCAAGGCAGGGGTCACTGCTCTGTAGCCAACAGCCTCCTGGCAGCTCCCAGGCCTGTACTCTCTAGCCTTATGTCTCGAATGAGATGTGTTCTATAGTATACTGCTTGGCTGCAGCTGAATTCTGGAGCAACATCTCCCATCAGCAGCCAAGATTAGAAATAGTTAAACATCTGCTGCTGATGTTCCATTTGGTCTACATATGGCATTGAGCAAGCTCGTAGTGTTCACTGAAAGATAACGCAGTCATATAGTTAAATTATCAAAAGTTGGAACTGTAAGTTTGACTTTGCTGCTTGTAGTCAAGTCGTGACTGATAAGAACCAGAATCAGTTCTAGGCGATAGGAACCTCTGGAGTATGTGGACGGCAGGCGTTAACATAGCAGCAGTGTTTCAACATGCTGATGTTTTAACAATGCACCTGAACCTCTCTCTCTGACAGGCACATGTGAATTTATGACCATGGTTTCTGCAGCGTCTGTTCTCAAGCTTATGCCTTGAATGCTAAATGTGTTCTAGACTAAAAAAGAAACTCAAGAAAGGTTTTTTTAATGACAAGCAAAACTTTGGCTGGCAGCTGTTAACCATGATCACCTTGTTTGTTCATTTGTTGGTGTTGAGAGCTTGGCTGCAGCTGAACTCTGGAGTGACATCTCCCATCCGCAGCCAAGATTAGAAATAGCTGTACGTCTGCTGCTGCTGTTGCATTTGGTCTCGGAATGGCAATGAGCAAACTCAGACTGTTCACTGGAACAAAACGCAGTCATACAGTTGATTCGTCAAGTTTGAGTAATACTGCTGACACATGCTAGGGTGAGAATAAACAGGCATAGTGCTACACACTCATACATGAAAGCACACACACACACAAACAGAAACACACACACACACACACAGGCCGCTGCATTCCACCAGCATGAAAGTGCTTTCATGTTTACAGCAGAACAAACAGTGGAGGGCTTCACCTCCTGTGTTTATCTGTAATATGCTTGTTTCCATGACCACCTTTGCTCCCAGCAGTAAGAAAGAAAACATTTGCTCTGAAGGATTAGAGTTCTTCAAGCACCAAGAATAAAAGAACAATGTTGTAATTCCTATTAGTGATTTGCATTCAGACTGAACTGCCGCTGATGATGCCCGCTGGCTATATCAAAGAATGGATCACATGTTTAGACAGGTCAGACACTGTTGACTTTGGCCAATGGAAGCATCCTGTTAAAGGACGCATGTGGTTAATAAGAACGCTCTCATTTTAAACTGCACATCAACATTTTTAGCGTAACAATGAGGAGAGAATTTCCAGTAAGGCGAAAAGTGTCTCTGATGGTGAAAAGGCCATAGGGAATGTTCACCCAACTCTGAAGTTCACGTCAACTTGACTGTTTTAGGCTTCAGTCATTCTCATACATTTTCATTCTTAATAGTGTTTTTAAAACTAAGATGACCTCACATTGGCGTGTTTAGCTCCATATCACTAATAATCCCCATCCACACTACCACACCAGAAAATATAGTTAGTGTGGATGTAGTCTTAGTGTCTTTCAGCTTGATGTTTTTATTTCACACCCCATTCTGTTTCGGTTCAGGCTCAAACCTGATTCCAGCAGCAACAGGCAGCTGATTTCAGATGAAGCCACTGTGCACTACCTCCTGACTAGAAGACAAAGTCAGTGGCCTGCTGGTGAATGTCGAGGATTTAACTGATACAGCTCATCCAACTTATTTACATTAACTGTGCACAAGGCAGTGTCTGGAGAAGGAATGACTGGTTTGTTTACAATCTGTCTGATCCTCTTGCCTCATCAGAAGTTGTTAACACAATGTTGCCAGGTTCCCAGAGCTTAACAAACACTTTGGTGACTACCACCTCATCATTACAGTCAGATATGAGGTTCAAATCTACAAAGTTGTAGTTAACCAGAGTTTTTCCTTTACAGTTGTGGCTTAGAAATTCATGTTGTGGGTATAACACAGCAGGGTTGTTACATCAGGTGCTCTTCTTAGTCCCTCAGCCAGCCTGTAAGAGGAAGATGTAAATGAGGAATGTTTCCATTCTCCTCAGCAACCACATTGTTTGCCCTTGAGCAAGGCAGGGAGTACTGCTCTGTAGCCAACAGCCTCCTGGCAGCTCCCAGGCCTGTGACTGATTGAATGTGAAACAGACTGTTGCTCCTGGAAAAGAGAAAGTGTTCTCAGTTGCCTTCCCTGGATGACTGTTAGCTACATCATGTGTAGCCTATATTCATGGCTTTCTGAGACAGTCCTGCATTCCCTACATTAACCTCTGTGTCTTGTTGTATTGTCATGAACCAAATCTAGGTAATGTAATAAGTCCAACCTGGCAGCAGGGTCTGGGAAAGTACAGTCCTCAGCTCTGTATGGGCTTGTAGTCAATGGATGTGGTTGATGGATGGGGATAGTGGGCAGAGTATGTACGTCTTTCTTTCTCTTTGCATGTGTGTGTGTGTGTATAGTACTTGTCCGTTGGGTAGAGGGTCTAGCCAGCTTTCGCCTCGCTCCATTTGCCATCGAACCCCAGCTGAAATAAAGAACACATGGTAGCTGTTTTGAAGCTCCCTCAATGTCGGGTAAGAATCTAAATTCCCCCAGCGACTTCTTACTGTCTATCCTCAGCCCTCCACCCATTCCTCATCCTTTGTGCTTGGAACTGTTCGCCCGGAACAGGCAACACAAATCGACCTCAAAATTTCCATTCGGAAAAGAAAGGAAAAACCAAAATAAACAGATGATGAAGAAAAAGAGAAGAAAGAAGCGAAACGTTTGCGTGCACAGCGGTGACGGGAGGGCAAATGCTGTGCCAACTGTGTTATGGTTGGCAAACCTTGAAGTGCCTGGTCTACAGTTGAGGGAGGGGAGGGAAAAAAAACAGAACTGGAGCGACAGGCTGCCATACAATGTGGTTGCCAGCCGTTGTATGTTTGAACCATGGGAGAAATTTCATGTGGTTGTAATTTTCATATTAAAGTAATGGGGGTCTATCAGTGTCTGAGATGTACAGATGGGGGGGGTATAAGCACCAGCTGCTGTGTTTGTGTGTGCGTGTATGTGTGTGTGTGTGTGGAGCAGTGTATGTACATTTACAGTGTCATTGAAGTTACCATGTGTTGGGAGATATACTGTAATCCACCTTGTAATAGCACCTAATAGCAGCACTTCAGAAATGCCACAGTAAATGGTATGTTGGAAAGGGTGTGAAGAGGAAAATAACAAGTTCTTGAGTGCTATTCTCCATTTCAGATTTAAAGGACAGTCGTTTTGAACATTTCAACATTTACAAGGCTCAGACTGATGTATGAGGCCTATTGTTTTTATTTAAAATCAAATATGCTCCACTTAGTGTCAACTAATATTTAATTCAATGTTAAATTCACCTATACAATTGTGGTCAATGTAAAGCTCTTAAACTAAACTTATTCTGATGTGTCTGACGTCTTGTGTAAAGTTCTAAGTCAAGACAGGCGAGTACAAAGTTGTCAAATAACACAAGCAAATTGAGTCAGAATGCAAAAGTGAACTAAAGTAAATACTGACTTACGAACAGCAGCAAAATAAGGAGAAACTTACTGCTGGACACCCCTCAATGACTAGCTAGCTAACATTGTTGATTGTTGTGATTTAAAAAATTTTTTTTCTAGTTTTGCAAGTTTTAGATGCAATAATTTTATTACCACACCAACACTGTTGTTAATTTCATGTCTACAAAGTTAACTTAGATCTAAGCCAATGTTAACCAAGCCTCGGGTGGACATTGATTTTAAGTTATTGTTATTTGTGTGACCTAATATGGTGATAATAAAATAAAAGTTGTTGTGTCTCCATGATTTTAGTTGTTTTTTTTTAACCAACTGCAAAACATTAGAGTCGATAACTGCAAAGAAATGGGTAAAGCTTAAACAATATATTTATATTAATCCCCAGGTACAGGCACGGATAGAAATTTAAAAAATGTGGGTGGGTATCAGTTGATTTTGTAGTTGTGCAGTATTTTTAACATCAAAGTCAGCTGCAAGCTGTAATTTATTTTAATATGAAAGCCTACAACACCACCTTTGACCTCACTTGCTCGCTCAAATAACGGTCACTACTGACACAGAACTAGATGGAAAATAAAAACGGATCAGATACAGACGAAAATAGCCAGCTGTGAATACGTTCTCAGTGGATTTGCTGCTTGTGAAATTGCCAATAGCCACAAGCTATCAACAGGTGCAGAAATAAGGTGCTGGAACAATTCACAGAAAATGTGAAAATGTTTTGATGACCAAAACTGGAGGACAAGGAGGCGATAACCCATTTGATGTGAGTATGTAACATTCATGTGCGATGGGGTGGGGTGCAGGTCAAAGGGGTCCGGGGGGGGTCTGGATCAGACTTGGATAAAATAGTGGGTAGCGGGTTGGGTCTGGTATAGAGCTTTGTGGGTGTGAGGGGTTTAGGGGTGAGGGACCTGTGCAGGACTTTGGCCTATAATGATTCAAATGTGAGCTTGTCAAATGCAGATTTCATGGTTTGTTCACATAATGAGATCAGCTGCTGTTGCATATATTCTAAGTTTATGTGTCTGTCCAGTGAGGTACATTGTGGTTTAAGTTTCCACTCTTTTTAAATTTTTGGCATGAGATTAGATTTGTGATTCATTTTCAGTTGAGTCCACGTCTCTGGTACAGAAGAATCTATAGTTTGCTATTACAATATGACTGTTCCACTGATTCCAGAGCTGAATGCAGTCACAGCAAAATAAATGACTGGGGAAGGATAGTCAGAGATATCATACTGAGTCAAAGCATGTGAAATTCATTTATTATTATGTAAGTATCTGGCAATCATAACCGGGTCCATTAGTATTTGTAATATATAACTCAGTTGGACAGCTGCAGTCTCTGCACTACTGTTTGCACTGGTGTTAGCGAAAGAGCAGTGAACAGCTTGACTGGCAGAGGCATAGCAGGCGCTGTATGTCGTGTTAAATATACCCACTATTTGCAAAGATGCAGAAGACACATAGACTAGCTTCACTCCATTCTTGTTGTTTGGTTCTTAGCTATCACGTCAGGGTCTGTTGGGGGGTTTAGCCCTTCATTAGTCAGCTGTGTTTTTCCAGGATGCCTTTCAGATTCAGATCATTGTCTGGCTGGATGTTTGCTGTTATGACAAAGGCATTAAGGACAAGCCCTGTCCCTTAGTGACCCTTCCCGGCCTGTTGATACAGTAAGTGTCATGTTCAAGCTCTCTATTAATCTCTCACCACTGGGGTTTAAATCTGGCCTTGTTTGTCCTATATGTGTGTGTCTGTTTGGGTGGTCTAATGCTGGCTAATATTAAGACTGTATGTGTCTTCACTTTGGCAAAGTAAAATGACACTCTCCAGAAACCCCAAAGTAAATCATCACAGTTTCATCCTGAGTCCAAAGACAAAGCCTGGGGATCTCTGATTTCTATCTGTTGACCTACAACCTAATGGATCTGATTTGCCCTTTTAGTAAATGTTATCTACACATCATGGTGTCTGAGCAGTTTGGTTATTAGTGTAATGATAAATAGTCATGGAGTAGTTACCCTAGTGGAAACCATTAAAGGACAGTTCCGGTATGATTTTGCTTATTTTGCACCGACTATATTAGCAAGCATGGCCTGTGACTAAAGATATGTTGAAAACAATTCTCCCATAACTCTCAGTTTCAGTCCAAAGACAGAAAAACAACCATGGGGAATGAAACATTAATGAGAACATGTCAGCCACATTTTGCAAACAGTTAAAACAACATTTCAGATCATATTTTGATTTGCATTGCAGTTCTAGTATTTTGGCAGGAAACTGGTGCTGAGACTGAACCATACTTGACTTTACTTCAGGTTTACAGGCATATTAAACCCCATTATATTGGATGAGGATCTGTGGACAATTTTATGAGACTGGAAACAACAAAAAAAAAGCTTTGTTGATTGTACGAGTTTGATTTTACACCCCAGGCATGCCGTCGTATCTTTAAACAAATAAAGCTGTGTGTAGTGCATGACTGCAGGGACACTGGTATTTGCTTTTTAACTGTGCCAATAAAAGTTAAGTTTGATACAACTATCAGCTCCTTGAATGTACCAGCAACACAAACACAGATCCAGTGATACTTGAGGGGAAAGAGCAGAAAGAAGAAGTGGGCAAGAGAACTAAACAGAGAAGGGTTTATGTTTCCGTGCTATACATCAGATTCCCTCTCATTACTCCAAACCCAGATATTTGCTGGGTCTTCACGCATCCTTCATAAAGCTCTGTGGTTTTGGTTGCTCCCAGATGGAGTTTCTCCCTCTTGGACATCCAAGTAAAGAGGGTCCCAGGCCTGAGTCAGACAGCAGGATTAGTGGTAATAGTGCTTTGCCAGGGAGATGGACGGATGGGGATGGAAAGCTTGTAACAAAAAAAAATCCTTCTTGAACTTGGGAAAAAAACAGACGTCACTTCAGATTAATGACAATGCATTTTTAATTTGCTCTTCTGGGGTTTAAAGGTTTTCAGGGCACCTTTGGGTCCCACAGCCCATTCTACCTTTATAGGACAATGTCAAACTTAATTTCTTTTGAAAACACAAGAATCCCAGCGGTTGAAGTTGTTAAGTTTACACAACAGATGAAGACGGAGGAAAAATGAGGAGGGATGGATGGTTGGGTGGAAGGAAGGAGAGTAGGTTTGTGCTTGTCTGCTGGATGTAGGCCAAGGGAAGACTTGGTAGAAGTTGGGGGATATCTGTGGCTTTTTAAACAGAGAAAAAAAGAGATGGTTGCTGCTGACCTACATCCAGATTAATTCAAACTCAGTCAGAGGTCAGTCTTTAATTTCCTTATGCTGGAGTTTTATGCCTCTAATTTTGTTAAATTTAGCTGATCTTCAGCAAATCTGTGTGACTGAGTCACTTCATTTATTTGTGTTTGTGTATGTGGGTCTTGCAGTGACTTTGACTGTGGTTACAAAACATCTTCTAAGGTGTTCAACCAATTTCAGGAAGGCATTAAACTATATATAACAGTATAATATTTTGTAGATGACAGATGTCAAACTGTGGATACCTTCATATCTTATGTTTCATTAGACTTTATGTCAGAATTAACATTACATGTCTGCACAATGTAAGCAACAACATTACAAACACAATTGGAGATAGAGTAATCTAGGATATTATTTCTGGTGGATGTTTGTGCATGACAACGCCTCCTAATGGACACTTTTAAAAGAGGTACTTTACAAGTTTTACATGAAGATAAGTTTAATGATTTAAGTGACCACTTCCAAAGTAAAAAAACAAATCCTGATGATGTTTTCCTGCGTTAAAAACATGGGTTGTAAAAGATATTTATCAGGTAGGGAACATCGAATAAATTATTTTTCAAATCTGTCTTTAATGAGCGCTCCAACTTTATGGAAGTGCAATACAAAATACAGCTGCCCCATTAATCCTTGAGATAAACACGACCCTGTCATTTAGCAAAAATGCAGAAAATTGTGGAAATCCCTGGATTATTTTTATTGACTTCATTCTCCCTATTTTTCCAGTCACTTCCAATTCTTGCTTTCAACGTCATCTGTATAAACAAGCTATGGTGTGTAAAGTTTATGTCGTCACTAGTAAATAGTGTATGGGTTAGGAATGGTCTGAGTTAGGAAGGTTACGGCACTGGACATGAATTGAGACCTGAGGAATCATCCAATATGAATGTGAGTCCTAATTACACATGTTAGTACCCTACCTGGTCAATGTCACTTGGTTTATAGGTTCTTGAGTCTCCTATTGGTATAAACCAAAATATGACAAGGTGAAGCCTCAAGCAAATAATTTCAGTTATTTATTTTATTGATCTAGGATAGGATGTCCTCTATGATTTCTAACTTGTGTTACCCTTGCACAGGTTGAATTACTGTTATTATCTATCAAATGAAGTAAAATTTGCCATTTCTTTATCCAACAATTTTGTGGAGTCCTGTGTTTGACACTGAGTTGACTCTCCCCTCCCTGTCCTTTGTCTGCAAACGTCTCCTCTGTGAAACCCGACCATGGGGACAATCATCATTCCTCAGCTATTAGCACCAAATCTTTGGCCAGCTCTGAATGTGAGGAGATGTTGTGTTGTCAGCTGGAAGGCTCTGATTTCTCCCCAGATGAGTGGAGAAAGGGGTCAGTGACGCCTGTCAACGACCCCCAACGGTCCCAGTTTCCTGTCCAGGGACCATTCAATGGCCTCGATTACTTGTCATTGAAGAACCAAAATGGCCTCTGCTCTAGATTTCCACCCTGGAGTCTTTATCGGCATAGTTTCTATGCTGAAACTCAAGAGTTTTAATAATGAATGCCCACTGGAACGAAAAGCAGTGGAAGATAGAGCTAAGATATACATGCACTGATATGGGTAATTTACTATGAAAGGCAAGAGGGTTCTTTTTCCAATCTCTTCAAGGGTCATATTTTTCCATGGAGATGTTAAAGATAGAGAACTGCAACTTAAGAGGGAACAGGCAGGCTCGGCCAACAGGGTGAAGAACTCAGAAGAAAGTTTGGAATTGATTATTGTGATTGCTGAGTTTGTTGGATCACAGGAGGCTGCCTTCAAATAAAGACGACTCTTGTGTAAGTCCAGGGAAGCAGCTTTGGGAGCAAGCACCATAATGTTTAACACAAAGCAACCACATTAGTTCCCTCACTCGTGAACTTTAAGTGTGGGGCACTTTGGCACTTTGTTCCATCTACAGGATCTGTTGTTTTTATGTTCTGCATGGCACTGCTAGGTGCTGTAAATGTCAGAGCGATTTTCATCTGAGCTGAAACAAATTCCTCCTGCCTCGCTGTGTGGGAATTGAAAGGAACTTGAACTTGAAATAGCTGTATCATTGCTGGAAAGCTTAAATCCCACATAGAAACGAAAAAAGTTGGATCTGTGGTGTGATTTTATTTTCCTGTGAAAATGGTCCAAGAAGGCTGTTCTGTGAACCAGCAGTAAAAACTTTCCACGAGTAATGTCTCGCAGTCTCCTCGCTCACCTCGCCTGGTTTGTGAAGCTGTTTTCTTGAGCCTCCCGGTCTTGAGTCAATGGGTCAATATTTACCTTTAACTTTTGACCTGTGTATTTACACACTTTTTGCTCAATTACTGCCACCACTGCAGTCGAGCTCAGAGAGGCCATTAAGCTGAGGCACCAAAAAATCCTGTGTAAAAACTCAAAGACGGCGAAGAGTGCGAGACCTGACCTGTGGCATTTAAAAAAATATTTTATGATAGATAATAATTTCTAGACTAAAACCTAATATGGAAGATATGCTGTGTTTTCCAGAGTAATGAGGCCTTGGAATGGATAAACTGGACGTATGAATGCTGTTATTGTGCAAGTAGTTTTCAGTTGAGTAGTTTCATAGTTACAGAAACTGAAATATGGACCAGATCATCTTGTTACTGGCTAAAATCATTGACAAAAGTATTTAATAGTTGCTCTGTGTGCTGCTCAGTAGGTGATTCAACGTTGATCAGATCTATTTAAGGTCCAGTGTTTACGTTCAGTGAAATCTATCAGCAGAAAATATAATATTCATTATTGTATTTTCATTTGTGTATAATCATCTGGAACAAAGAATAGTTGAATTTTCATCTCCTTAGAATGAGCCCTTCGTATCTAAATGAGGAGTGGGTTCTCTTCTCTTAGCCCAAAATGGACAAACCAAGCACTTGCTCTTGAAAGGGCCAATCATGTCTTTACGTATCTCCTGTACTCTAGTAAAGGGAGGGAGTACTCAGGTGATGGTAATATGCAAGTTCACCACTGGATTTCACAAAACCCTTCACATTGAACCAGTCATGTGAACGTTGTAGCTCCAAATGATGAACCCGCAGGTAATTAGCATTGAGCTCTAGCTCCAATTCGAAGGGCTTTTGTGTTGCGGTTCAGACTCGCCGCTCTCATCATTGCTGCTTCGAGCAGCTGCAGGCAGCTGTTTTAGATGAAAAATATCCAATGGAACCATCTGTATTGTGCCTGCCCAGGAGCAAACCGCAGTTAGATAAAGTTAATGGGCTGAATGCTCCATCAGCACTGTTTCCTCTCTGACATCAGATTAGAGGTGTCTGTGTCAAACTATCTCTGTAACTTTTCAAAACTGACAATGTTCTCGTCTTGCCCCAGATTTCTTATTTGGGTCACGCTGTCAGCTACACCTGCTTTTGCAGACACATCTACACTAGCTTAGCCTTTTATTAAGAGCACTATTTTTATACAAGGCAACACTTCCCTTGGCTGTCAAAATAGATTATGCTCCATGTTGACATGATAACATTACATAATAATATAATACATATCTGTCAGCTGCACATTCATGCTGCCAATCTCCTGTTGTACCATTACCCAGGTGTTCTATACTGGATTCCCATCTGGTGACTGGAGGGGTCAATGAAGTTCACTGAGCTCACTGTCACAATCAAGAAATCAGTTTGAGACTTTTACTTTGTGACATGAAGCATTATCCTGTTCGAAGTAACCTTTTGAAGATGGTAAACTGTGGCCATAAAGGGATGACCATGGTCAGAAACAACACTCAGATAGACTGTGACATTCAAACCCTGCATGATTAAGGGTCCAAAGCATGTCAAGAAAACATTCCCCACATCATTCCACAAGCAGCACCAGAGGCAAACACCAGGCAGATTTAGTGCTTAGTGTTTCAAATTGGCTTCAATGGCATGACAGAATACTGCTGATGTTTTAGAAATGTCCTGTTATATATATATATATTTGAAGAGATACTGCACACTGTGGTGTATTTTTGAGCTGTGAACTAAATTGTATGACTGTTCTTTGAAGAAATACATTAATGCTGGCTTTAATATCACATTTATAACTACATTTTTGAGTCCATATTTATGGGTTGAAAGTGGCTCATAACGCCACCCGGTGTTTCAAATCATCTTGGACTTTTCAGGATTACAGCTAACTTAGAATCAATGTTTCTACGTCATGACATTTGTGAATGGGAAGCTGGCAAGTTGTGCTCAATGTCAAATCTATGCTGAAATTAAAACCCAAAACCACCACATCTAATAAGCGTCAACCATCCTCTCCTGTCCCTCAGCTTGGGACCACCGACCTCATCAGACATGGTCTTCGGGACTTTCGGAACGGCCTTGTCTGCGGCCATCAGGAAACTCCAGAGACGCCTCCCAGCACTGTGTTCTAAAGGCATTTGTCTTTTATTTCAAGGAAGAGACACTTTTGCCAAAACATAAGTATGGTTACACTTTATCAAGCATTTATGAAGTATGTGTCTTTCCACAGACAAATGTTAACAATTATTACAAGTTATGTGACATAGAGACATCCTCTGTGACGTCTTAACAAAACTACACAACCACAGCAGTAACAACTTGCACTAACCCTGTCTGAACTATACAATCAGTGCTGTTACAATTACTGCCACCACACTTATCACATGTCCATGTGTGTACAGTCTGCTGTTAACAATCCAGACTGCTGTGACCTACTTTAAATACATCCCCAGACTAATAAGCTCATTACTGCTCCCCTGTTAGAGCAGTGGGTCAGGAGTTCTGAACACACACACACACACAAATTAGACACTGTAATACTGTGAGCACATGTGTAGTATTATGTAGTACTGTAAACACAAATATGCACATGAGACCAAGCACACATGGACACTTTCTCCATGCCTTTGCATCTGGAGCAGAATCTATTCTCCCTGCATGTGTCCCATGCACACGAGTGCAAACAGAACGAGAAAGGCATACACACAACCATATCTCCTGCTGTGCTCGTCCATCTACACATCTTTTCATCCATGGCTCTACAGTAACTCACAGTGTAGCTGAAAATGTTAGTGTAACATTACAAGAGAAACCACATCCTCTCTGTTTGAATCTGTGGGCCTTCTGGGTCTTTGGGTGGCTGTGCAAACAAACTGAGCAGGACCATTACAGCATGACTCCTCTGTGGCATCACAGCACACACACATACACACAAGGACACCTAAACTTGATTTAAAGTTGGATTCAGGGGAATTGAATCCAAATCCTGTCTCTATAATCCCCATCTATCTGCAGTAAATCAGCTACACACACTCATTTTTACAATGCTTCATTGCTCACGCCTTCATAAATGGAAGACACACTCCAGATGCCAGAAACCGTAGTCACTGATCAGGAGGGATTTACAAATGTCTGGTCAACAGCTTATTTGCCAGAACCTGCATGGGACACACCTGCTGTATGAAAGAGTTAAACAGAAATAAGAGCAGCAGCTGATGGATTGAGAGTTTATTAAAACAGTCCAAAGACACAACATGACGCCAGGAGGTCATACAACTCGGCCTTATCATTTTATTTGTTATTCCTCACACTGTTCCACTTCCCTCGGCCAAGACTCTGTTTTCTTACTGGTCTGATAGCTCTGATTTCTGATTTATTTAGCCGACTTATATAACAAAGTGATGAATCCTGCTTTCTTTCCACACCCACCCTCTCCTTCTCCTCTTCACTGTTTGTTTTTTTCCAAATCAGGCCTCCAGCTCTCTGATCCCTCACCACATCCACCGATTCCTCGTCTTTCAATGCATATTGGTTCTGTTATTCTGTCTCGTCTAATTTAACCTGCATTTACATGTCATTTAAGAAGCTACCCGTGGTTTGGTACAGGGGTAGGTATAAATGTTAAGGGCAGACAAGAAGAAACTGCACTTATGGACTGAATGGCAATGATAGAGAATATTACTCGTCAGGAAAGCATGATGTAATCACAAAATAAGCATTGGACAAACAATTAGCTGACATTTATATGAGCTAAGTCTTTCCAGATGTGATCAACCGAGGATGCTCAAGGGATTCTGGGGGTCTCAGAGAAGGCCAAACTGCCGTCATTTGAAAGGAGCAAATATAATCGTAACTGCTTTTTCTGTGCATGAGTTTGACAATCGACCAATGGTGGTTTTATATAGAGAGAGAGACTATTGGGGAATGTTGAAAGCTGTTTCAGTTCTTAAATTCAAAACAGCCACTGTATGACAGCGGCTTGGCCCCAACTGATGTCGAGAATTAATAAGAAATGTGGTGAGCCTGAATACAGCAGATTAATGAAGGGTCCACTCATCTTAAAACCACACACACCAACACACCACTCTTACGATATCTGTCAACGTAATTAGATTCACACCTGCATCATACCAGCGCACCCTACCTGGAGCATCAATTCTATAACATGTGTTCCTATGTTTAGGTATTAGATGGTGTACTGCTCTGAGAAAAGACTTTGATCACTGCATGTGGAATCAGCATTTGCTTAAAAAAGTCCTGGTTTGGGAAGCAGAAAACAAATTTCCCTTGGCAAGCTGGGGAACCAGTTGCCAAAAATACAACTGAATTACTGAGCCTGCTCCCACATGCAGACATGCAGACGTTGTGAAGGAGATCAGACACAGTACAGTGCGACTCAACTATTTGCTACACCTCAATAAAAGACACAACACTACCTGCCGCACTTAGTATGCAACAGATCTAAACTGTTAAACTTCAGCGTAATTCAAATCTAGGACAATATTCTGGGAAGGCTGTGACCGATAGAAGAAAGGTGCTGCCCGTAGGTGCACTATGGTATGAATGTGTGTGTTGATGGCAATAAGACTAGAAAAGTGCAATATAAATGCAGACCATAAATACAGACCATATTCATGTACGATTATATCAAATCAGGATATTGTCGCTCATGGGATTTCATATTCTATCATCAAACGTCTAATGACCCAGACTGTCACTGTGACCTTTAACCTGGAAGCTGCTTGGTAATGGCTTTGGATGAGGCTGTGGGAAAGTTGTGTCAGTGATAAAATTGAGGAAGATGAGTCAGATGAGTCAGAGCTGGAGGCCAGAGTGGCAGCGTATCTTGTTTGGACAGCAGTTTCCTTTATGGTTAGAACGAGTGACAGGCAGGTTAACTGCTGCTGCCCTCAGCGATCAGAGGGAGGGGAGGATGTTTGTCTCTACATGATTCTCTTTGTGCTCTCCGGCTCTGAAGAATAATTTTGGTCTATTACAGCAAAGGTCTCATGTTGCTTTCTGCTGGGAATACAGAGTATGTCCTAGGGGGGAGGAAATAAGAGCAGTTGTATGGTCTTAAGGATTTTAAACAAACACCAGGTTTGCCAAAGTTATTAGTAGGAGAAAACAAATGAGAACAGTGATATCATCAATCAGACCTCATGGTACAAATCCATTATTACTGACAGTGATGTACTCACTGAGATAATCTAGCTAAACCATTTCTCATGTTTCTTGTTGAAGCAATTTCACATCAAACAGAAATGAATGTATGGTTGTGGGCCGTCACAACAAAAATAGTTCGACAAAGCTAGAACGAACAGATCTGTAGAATCTGGTTTATCGCTTTTCCTCCAATGGCACAAATTATTGATTCATTGTGGTGCAGCTTTAATTTGTCAGATTACTTGTTCATTATTACTTTTTTCCGACATTCTCTCTCTCTCTTTTCCTGGTCCATTAGGCCACCTCATCTCCCATTTCAGAGTTCCATGTCATGGAAAGATTACTTATCATGGCACGTCACCTGCTGTTCCCAGCATTCCCTGCTTACTGCAGCTGCCATTATTCTGGGAGCCATGGACAATATGCATACACAGTGGTAAAAGAGATGAAACAGAAGACTTCTATTCCTGGTGCATTGTAATCCATTTGCAGTCGGTGTGTGCATACTGTATGTGTGTTTCCATGAAGGGCGCTCTCACCAGGTAGGCCTGTTCATCACTGATGACAGTCTGTGTGCAAGGGGCTTACTGTAGATCCCCAGCTCACACTCTCTCTCTCTCACACATACACACACACACACACACACACACACACACACACACACACACACATAGGATGGGGCCACCCAAACTTTTCTGCTCGCTCTTTCTGTGGTTTCAAAGACCAAATCTATCCAACAGAGATCGAATGCACAAAAAGTGGAACATTTAAATGTTTCTACACAAAAACACACAAACACACACACAGCCCACCCAAGGAAAATATTAGCAGATTAATGAAACATGCAAATATCCAGTAGGCTCTGTCCCTCCTGCTGTGTCTCATTTACATGCATAAGGACCAATAATATTCACAACAATGGGCCTGTACTTTTATGCACCATTTGAATGTTAATCCTTTAAGAACTATTGAGTTTCTTTAGCAGTGGATGCTGTGTGGGATGGGGATGCATTAGAGAAGAAACCTAAAAGCAGTTTGGACATGTTAATGAACTTGAGGGGTTTAGCACCGGACCTCAACAATAAAGTTCCTCTGAGCATGAAATGGGAGGATGGGTTTCCTTCTGGTCTATCTACACACACACACACACACACACACACACGCCATCATCATCCTCCTCAGAGTTTTTCTGACCTTGGGAGAGTGTGTGTTTGTGTGTGTGTGAGAGACTCGGGGGTGGAGTGAACACAGTGTCCAGTCCTTCTACTCGACCCGGCCCGACTCAACAACAACAACAACTAAAATGGCTTGCAGATGTGGCCCCACCTCGGCTAATAAATTCTTTGTGAACTCAGCAGACATGGGGGGGTTTGGAAGTTTTGGCAGGGGGGTTGTCAAGCGAGCTGGACCTTAGGGGGCTGTTTGCGTGTGTGAGTTTAAATGTGCACTAGTATGTGTGTGTGTAAAAGTGTACACATCTGTCTCTGAGTGAGCTCGAATTCGTGCCTCTTGTGCATTAACAATTTGGGGGTTTATGTGTACACCAGCATCTGTGGTGTGTGTGTGTGTGTGTGTGTGTGTGTGTGTGTGTGTGTGTGTGCGTGTGCGTGCATGCATGCGTGTGTGCTAATGCACCTTCACTGCATACACGGATAAAGTACTCATAAATGTGTATTGTAGACATACTTATAGATGCGCATTGTAAGTGCATGTCATATTTAGTTTGCAAGTGCCCACATGCCTCTAGGCCTCAGCTCGAAGTTTTCTACACGGATTGCTACTGCACACCAAATATGACATTTACTCCAGTTACAATGTGTATCTATAGGCTGTATCTACAATGTTTTTTTAATGTGGCATATGTGTGCATGTACATGTGCACGAAAGTATACGCATGCTCCCTGTCAACTTGTATGAACACCACATATATGAATTGACCCTTAGGTCACTTGTGTAATGCCTGTGTCTAGTGTGAATCTTTGTAGATTGTTGTTGTGTGTTCAGAGGTTCAGTCTCAAGTAGGCACTCTTAAGGCGTTTGACATGAGTTGGCTGAACTGTTTGACAAATGACTGCTCGTCCCTATAGAAATCCATCAAGTAGACCTGTGGACACAAAGTGGAGAAAACTGTGAACTCTGTCTCTTGGCTACTTATGTGATTCAGCATTTAATTAGGTGCAGCATGTATGTAGGTAGTGCCCAAAGAGCTCTTTCCTTACACACAGCAAATGTAACTAATAAGAAATAAAAATGTTCAGACACAATAGTCAAAAGAAATGCACGTTTCCTAAGCTGCTTTCAGACA
Source organism: Paralichthys olivaceus (assembly GCF_024713975.1). Lineage (NCBI taxonomy): Eukaryota > Metazoa > Chordata > Actinopteri > Pleuronectiformes > Paralichthyidae > Paralichthys > Paralichthys olivaceus. The sequence goes on from NC_091106.1 coordinate 4,795,006, forward strand.
TGAAATGAAGTCTGGATATTCTCCTGACATTTTCCAGAGGAGTGTATGTGAGAACGCAAATGTTCTAGTCAGTTGTTCTTCCTGCCAGACCCCAGACCCCTGCCAGAAATCTTTCTGACCTGGGGTCACACGGTATGAGGTCTTGAGTTGGCCTCCATTGTTCTGTCCAATGACTCTTTCAATTACCAGACTGTTAAAGGGAAAGCTAAATGCACATTTACTTATATGAATTTGGCCACTGAACTGCTCAGACAGGCTGTGTTGATTCATCCCAGACAGTCAATGTATCAACTGGACATTTGTAAACTAGCTAGAAGCGGTGCGTACAGAGCGTGTGTTTGTGATCAGCCTGTGACTGATCTCAACACTCATCTGAGATTCACTTCTTTCTCGTTTCCCCTCCAGCCTCTCTAATTTTTAATCATCTCTGTATGTTTATAAAGCTTCCTCTTCCTCTTCTTCCTCTGACACTGAACAATCAGGTTCTAAATGGGCACAAAATGTCCTACCGAAGTTGAGACATTTGAGATGTCTGTATTATTCTATTTGTCCTTGTTTTTCTCACTGGTTTGAAGAGGGTGATGTCACTTACCACCTTGCACCAATGGGGTTTGTAGCACTGGAATTAGAATCAGATGACACTTGGTTGTTTGTTCATCGCCAATCAAATCTGACCAAAACAGACCCTGTTATTGAGAAGTTTTTTGGAGCTTTAAATAGAACATCAGCAAACAAATTTAATCCAGTGAATTACCAGCAAAACAAAGTCTGTGAAGAGCAAACAGGACAAAAGCCCTGAGTTAAGGGTTTTAACTTACATATGTTTTTCTTTCCCAAATCACGAGTTCCCCACTTTAATGAATGATATTTGATTATATGTTTTGTAATCTAATGATATGTACATTGCTGCAAGCGATCTGGGTCACATGTCTTTTTCTTTTTCTACTGTACAAAAGCCACTTTCCCACTAGGGATTTAGACTGTCAGCACTCAGATTACACTGCTGGTTCACTTTTAACATTTACTGCACTCACACACCATGCAAATCACACACTATAACCTGAGAGGCGCACCGACAGCACACAAACCCACTGTGCAAACAGGCCTAATGCACACACATGGCCTCCCTGCTCTCTGCTGTTTTTCTCTGAACAAAACCAAAATGCCAAAACTGTGTGCATGTGCCAAGACGCTGGTATGCCTGGTTTTACTCAGCAATCTCCCCCCATATGCACACACACTCTCACACAAACACACTCCTGAGCAAAGATGTAATCAGCAGCTCCAGCTTTCATGCATTACCTCCCCCTTCTCCCATAACACACACACACACACACACACACACACACACACACACACACACTAAAGCTCATTTCTTTCCTTTCCCTTGTTTTGTTTTACAACTTTTGTAAAGACTCTGGTGTGTGTGTGTGTGTGTGTGTGTGTGTGTGTGTGCAGGGGAGAGAAAGGCCTTGGTGACATTAAACACGGTTGACGGGGAGTGGGCAGAATAAACAAGGTCCAGAGTAGAAAGGCTGCCCTTCAAACACAGCATACTCGGTGCATAGGCCCAGGATCAACTGTGTTTATCAAAGTCCTGGGGCTACAGAGAGAGAGAGAGAGAGAGAGAGAGAGAGAGAGAGAGAGAGAGAGATGGGGAGAAAAGAAGTGTTCATGGTGTGGAGCCATGGCTTTGAGCTCTCACTGATACAGGGGCTGGACCAATCACAAGTTCGTTTAGAAACTTCAAAAAATATTTTGCCTTAAAACTTCTGTCAGATAAATGTATTGAAGCAATTTACTCTACAATATGTTTTGTAAACTGGTATAAAATTGAGTAGAGTACTTATGTAAATTTAGTTAGTTACTTTCTCCCTCTGAGCATGTTGGACACTTTGATTGAATTCATAGTATTGTGACATTTGATGTCTGCTGTTAAACTTGTCTGTGTTCATGCAATGTTTTGAATAATGGAATATAATGTGTCCACGTGGAACTTTAAAAGAAGACTCACAGCCTTTCTCTGTAGTAGTACTCCAAGGACTAACTTACTGCGTCAGAGCCCAATCAGAATGACGTGAGAATAGGAAAAACAGGCCCATCAGACAGAAGTGTACTCTGATTCAAATCTGATAAACTGCTCAGCTCTATACAGATTTATGTAAAAGACAATCCGATACAGAGCAGGGAGTAAAACAGTCTACATTGAAACCAACATTGAAGATAATATTTGTATTCTATCCAAATATAAAGTCAGTCATAGCCTGTTTGGAATCCCATTTATCACTATGCATCTCTGTCCATACTTTACACTCCTATATGCAGCCTCACGACTTTTATGTCTGCAAGTGTGTCAGGTTGGATCTGAGTTCTCTTCGTAGTCGTCTCCATACTCAAACCTTATCTGTTTTCCCTGGGGCCCTGTAGCACATGCAATCAGTCAGTATAACAAGTATGGCTGGTTGGATGTGGGTGTGCATCCATACACATATGTATGAGATAAACTGTGGGCTTGTGTGCGTATGTGTGTTTAACTCTGATCTCATCTTCCAATCACAGGAAATTGTGCTGGAATTCAGAGTTTATTGCACAAGCTGCAGTTCAAAGGCAGAGCCAAGAAAAGAATCATGTAAATCTTTACATTTATGAGAGTGGAATCCATCTCATAGCATACATCACTCCTGCTCTGGCTACTCTAATACCGCCGTCCTAGAGCAACATTATGAACTCATGAATCTCATAAATCATAAGACGGCCTTGAGACTGCAGAACTCCTCCTTCCTTCCTTCTGGAGTTGAAGCCTGAGAAGTGGAACTAACCTGTTTCCTTTTGCTGTTTTTCTGTCAGTTCTATGTGTTTCATGCACATAAAACTGAAAGGGTTGGTAAAGATGAAAGAAAATGTCCCACTTAAGTAAAATGCAGAAAGGCATTTAGAACATGCTGGTAACTCTGGATAATAAAGTAAGATTTAAGTCAAACAACTTAATTTTGAATTAGGCCCCATGAAAATTAAAACTCAGCAGCAGTAACACAAAATCACCACATGCTCGCAAAAACACAAGGAAACATTGTCCCAGAGTGTTTCTGTTCATGTGTATGAATAATGAACCAATGTTAACTTTCCTTTTATCTCTGTATGGGTCTCCACCAACTCAAGGAAAACCTTTCAGTTGTTAAATGCTCTACTTTGTTCACGAGCCAGTTATCAGGTTGCTTGCACTGTTGAATTATCAGAATTTTGTTCTTTGAAAACATTTTCCTACTGTGCCTGAAAAGGTTAACAAGACTCAAAGGAGTAAAGTTGTTGGCTGGAAAACCAAGACAATTAGTTGAAAGACGCTAAAATGCTGAGAACAACTGCAGAGTCAGGCCATAATGTTCTGTGAATTCATCAAAATACTAGTGACAGTGACAGTCGATTAGCCCTTTGATAGAAGGCACTATTTTATTTTGGTGCATGGTGCAAAACTGTATGTTAATGTATATCTTCTGATCCCACTCATTTCCAAGTGTGCCACAGGTGAGCTTGGCCACAAAAATACTTAAGTGTGCTTTGTACGCCCCTGGTGCTCAGGCCAAGGTGCATTTGACTGTGTTCTCTGCCACACCCAATGTTGAGAGTGAGAACTGCTTGTTCCAAAAAACATGTTAATAGATGAAAATAGATGAACTAGGGACTGATGATTTAACATAGTTTATTATCAGTTTTGTTGGATTTTCTGACTCATCCAAATTACTGCCATTAATGCAGGTAGCACTGCTTTAGTTCAGAATCTTCTCTTTACCTGCTGTACTAAACCCAAAGTGAGGCACCAGTCTGCACTGAACGCAACTTACTTTCTAAATTCCATGTTCAGACAGATCAGGGAAGCGATACCAGATTCTACTCATAGCTAAAATTAGCAAGGATTGAGCCTATGTCTACATGCTTTGTATATCGAATGTTGTCTGTAACATATACATTTACACCCACTGTGCGGTGGCATGTACACTTGCAAAGGATCAGAACAAATCAGATACACAGACTTGTTGAAACTAGATGGAAGACAAAGATAACAACAGAAACAGTGTCAGGTTACTCTTCAAGTTGTGTGACTCTGGCATTATACCACACACGCATGTTTCTCACACAGCAAAGAAGAGCTGTTTTTCTTCTCACCTTCTAACCAACCTCCCCACCTCACCTCTTCCCCTCTCCCTTTCTCCACCTCTGCCTCCATCCTTCTCTCATTCTCACCCCTCCATCTCTCCCTAATACAGGCTCAGTAATCAAAGAGTTAATCATAAGCCCCAGACTTTGCAGACACACAAGCCCTCTTTGTTTCAGTGTGGAAAAACACAGTTGAGCGCAGATAGACAGAAAAATCTTAAGTCACGTTCGTGGTCAATTAAGCTTTAAAAATATTTTAAATGTGCTGTACTGAAACAAGCTCTCCGCACTTCAAATGAATATCATCAGAGGGCTTTACCCCCAGAGTAATCTGTAAAGGTTTAAGTGTTTTAGTGGGGGTCGGACATTAATAACTTGTGTGCATGTGTGAGTGTGTGTATGTGAACATATGTGGCTGATCCATGGCTCAAATCTTCACCAGAAAAAAGTTAGTCAGACATGCAGGCTGTGAGAACATTTGGCTCAACTCCAAACTAAATATAGGAAACACTATTAATGTAAGGGAGATCAAGTGCAGCCAAAGAAATGTATGAAATGCACTGCTTTCATCCTGTGTGTGTGTGTGTGTGTGTGTGTGTGTGTGTGTGTGTGTGTGTGTGTGTGTGTGTGTGTGTGTGTGTGTGTGTGTGTGTGTGAGAGTCCTTTCAGATGGTTGAATGATAACATTGTTCTTTGCCACTCATCAGTATGAGCTGTATGTGCATGTGCAGGCAGGTTCAACCTGTAACTGTGTCACATGTCTCTGAGAGAGAACTGTCTGCTTCCACCTGAGAACCCAGCTGTGTAATTCACCAGTTTGACTTCGCTGCCTGCTTTAATGAGTGAGCAGAGTGGACACTTTTGGGAATGGAACCTGTGACTTTAATGCAAAATAGTTGGGCCTGAAAACAAGGCTACATCCACATCATTACAATATAGTGCATCATTGTTGCTATGGTTACACCTGCCTTCCACACTACTCTATATCTATGATGTTGTACGTCTAGAACAGAGAAGTTTGGAAATGCTGCTATCCCCCGTTTTGGTTTGAACACAACGGGCTGCTGGGTAAAAGCTGAGACGTTTGGAAACAATGATGCAGTCGCCTGCACTCACCTCTTGATTGGTTCTCATCAGTTATGACACGGTTTCCAGTGGTGAAGCCAAAACATTCCTAACACTTACTGTGACTTACAGTTCTACGTCATGGACAGTCCAAGAAATGAAATTCCTGCTCTTATTTTTCACCCTCGCTGTTTCTCGTTTGTAGTACTTTCTGCAACGAACTGCAGAGGAGAAAATCTTCTTCCTGTTTATGTCACACGGCCAGTGTGCATGGTTTTGTGATGTGTTTACAAATGTGACAGAACTGAAATTTCTGATACGTGGCTAAAACTGAACCCGATCAGCTTTCTGCTCATTCTCTACAGTTTCATCCACTCGTCTGTGACTGGGCCAGCTCTGCTCTGTCTGATCTTCTCATGCAAACAACTGTGCTGTTGTGTAGTTAATTTAGTTTTTGCAAATAGACACATGCAGAGAGAAAAACAAAACCCTTCAGGGTATGAGGATTGTCCATCACAGTTTCAACTAAGAGTTGGTCTGTAGCACGCCACTCTCGTGCGTCCACATCTTGACTTCTCTCACTGCTCTCGGATCAGCTAACATGACTTAAAGGTTCAATGTGTAGAATTTAGTGACATCTAGAGGTGTCAAGAAGTGCAGCTGAATACTCCTCATCTCACCCTCCCCTTCCAAACATGTAACAGAAGCTGTGGTGAACTTCAGTTCTCATGAAAACTCAAAAGGTTTTAGTTTGTCCAGTTTGGAGGACAGTAAAAAACATGGCGGCCTCCACAGAGAGGACCACCCTCCATGTAAATATAGAGTATTTTGATATAAAGGGCTCATTCTATGGTTAAGAAAACAACAATTCATACAATTTAGATGAAACACACCAGTGAAAACATCACTAGGATTATTTTATATTCAGTTTCTACCAAAGATTCCTTTCACCTAAACACTGAACCTTTAAGTCCTGATCTCCTGGGGTTGAGCAACTAAATGTGAGTGGTGATTCACATTGGCACTTGCTCATGAGAATTCAGGTACTTTGTCAGTTTACATGAACAATTACAAGATGTAATAGCTTTCTTAATCTAAAACTTTTGCTGGCTGGAACATTGTTATCTTAGATGCTTCACTGATGACAGATGGGTTTTTTTTACATCAAATGTGCAATAGCGGATATTTTGCCTGAGGTATTGTACAAAACCAGGAGCAGCACGGGATGCTGGTCGATCACAACATGAATTAAAATCTAGTGTGCCCTTCCTCAAGTGATATGTGGTATTACTTGGAATTGAAGAATTCAGTGTATTTGGGGTCAGAGTTCAATTATATTCAGTTTTGGCCTTTAAAGCCAGCAGTTAACAAGTGTATGAGTTACTCAACCAAAGAAACATATTAGAAACTTTCTGTGTGTGCTAATATGTTATCTTCTGTTTATGTGTGTTTGTATATTGTTTGGTAGGTAGGTGATTAAACGGTGCTGTCATAACTCTGTGTAATACTGCAAGTGAGAGTGATCCTATTGAAATCCAGACGCTGCCATTTCCTGTGAAAGCAGTGAGACGATGAAAAAAGAAACCCCCCCTCCTTATTTTAACTTTTCCAGGGGATTTATCTTGCCGTGTGTACCAGGAAATTGCACCATTCTCCAGAACAGCCCACAAGTTTGTTTGTCCAGAGCTAACCACACACTCACACACACAGACTCAAAGCAAAACATATAAAAGAACGGACACAAACGCATGCACAGACATGTACAAACACTCACACTCATGGCTGATATGTGGAGTTATGCTGAAAAATGTGTGTGTCTGCATGTGTGTGTGTGTGTATTTTTAGCATCTCGCTCGTATTGTTCTCCTTTGTACCAAAGCTCTGGGAGGTCTGATGACGAACCGCGAGGTCCCGCGACATGCTTCCTGTTTACACTGCTCTACACAATAACTACCCAGCTGACGCATCGAGTGTGTGCTTAGAGTGCAAGTGTGTGTACAGTATTGTCCGCCTGTGTGTGTGTTCCGACATGTCTGCCTACCAATGATTTGTTGTCCTGTTACATTAAAGCTCTCCACCTTGGTCCATATTCTCTAATGCTAATTCAGAGAGAAAATATTATGTCTCAGATAAAGCGACCAGAATGGCGGCAGTTGTTTGAGCTGGAACTAAACTGCCTTGCTTGTGGAATGATAACAGAGGCTGGTAAAATAACATTTAATTATTCTATGGATCAGCAGAAAAACAAACTATTGTGATATCACTGTTCCGACTGTGTTGTAGTTGGGGTTAAATCAGGTTTGTTTAAGGTTAGTCTACCACAGAAATGCCATAAGTAAGGAAACATGAAAATGAATACAAATTAGACTCTAAAGATCTAAAGATTCAAGGTAAAGTATAAATACCAGTTGTAGAAAATGTTTATGCCTGTGCAGTTCCCTCCTAACTTGTACTTCAGATTCAGATTAGCTTTGCAAATACAGCAACTATTGTTGACCCTGTTCCAGCCATGGCAAGAAACACTTTTCAGCAACACATATCTAAAGACAGAGAGTTTGACATGAGCTATAGCTGATCAACATAGTGGAGCATTAAGCAGCTTGTGAGACAAACATGGTGATAATGGTGAAAATCCACACATTTAAATGGAGAATGAATATCATGACACTAAAGATGAACGTCCATATTCCTGGCAAGGGATGTGCACCAAACCTCAGAGGGTTTTGTTTTGGCCCCAAAGTCACACATGCATGGGATTTGAACTGAAAAGCATTTGGGTCAGCCAAGAACAGGAGTGTTTGATGGGTTGTATCCCTGCTGAGAAGAAGGCAGGACAGGACATGAATTTGCTTCAAGGTAAACTGTAGCTCTGAGGCTCTATCCATACTATGTTTTCCTTTGAAAACACATCAACTGTGGTACGGACACGCCTGATGTCCAAACTTGGAAACAATGTCGTAGGCAACCGCTTGCTGACGTTCGGTCACAACGTAATCTTCACTGATCTCTCAGTCTCCTATCACATGATCCTCTTCTGGAAGAAAACAACTGGTATTAGCCTCTGCTACCAGTGTAGAAAACAACATAGATTATTGATCACGAGATATGGAGCCAAAGCTTGGAAAGTCATTTTGAAACCAAAGACATAGTGGTATTGATGTAGCCTAATGTTTCAGATGTTTTAGTCCTGCTCTTCCCTCATCAGTCTGATGTGGCTACATGTGAGCTGGAGGCTAAACAGCTGAGGGGATGTGATGGATGGTTTTTCTAGCTACATTATGAGAATGTGTTCGGTTTATCATGTGCATGTCTGTACGTGCACGTTTTGGGAGGAGCTCGTTCATCCAGGAACGTCATATCTGGCTGAACTGACAGATAAAACATATTTGTCTGGACATGCTTGTGTGTGTGTGTGTGTGTGTGTGTGTGTGTGTGTGTGTGTGTGTGTGTGTGTGTGTGTGTGCGCGTTTGTATATTAGTCATCTCCTCAGTATTCCCAGGTCCCAGAGCCATAGCTGGACTATTAAACTATTTCTGAGTAATGGGGCCAGCAGATGTTCTATCAGCAGCAGAAGAAAACAGCTATATTTGTGAATGTAAAAACAATATCTGTACTTGCAGCATTAATCACATCACTGCTGTGCTGCAGTGAGTGAGGATGGCCTATTTGTGTAAATGTGTGTTTTTGTTGGAGGGGAGTTATTATAAAGAGAACAAAACACACGGACAGTGAGTAAGAGTCTCAGGAAACATTTTCTGAAACATGCCTTATTATTGCCTGCAGATCACCGAATGTCCAAGGACCAAACTAAGACATGTTGGGGACCAAAGTCAAAGACACCTGAAACTAAGAGACAGCAGCTTTCCACTTGAGCCACTTTCCTTTTGATCTCGAATGTCGCTCTCAACTCTAATCAGGCTCGACTCCACTTTGATACCACAAAACAAGGACGTCTTTTAGGGCGACCCATCAAAAGTCCATCTGGGAGAACTTTAAACGTCATTTCAACTACCTATCAAAATGTCTTTACAACGTCAGCTACGAAAGAAAAGAAAAAAAAAATGAAAATGAAAAACGTGTGGGTTCATGCACCAAGTAGGGGATGTAACTTAGAGTATTTTGGAATGTTCTTGTTGTTTTGCCAGAAATGTTGTGCACATTTCTGTGACATGCAGCAATAAACAATAGAGTAAATACATCTTAAATTTGTAATTTTGAGGAAAAGCTAGCAAGAATGTAAAATGTTTCGGAAAAAAACATAAAGATGTCGAAACTGTGTGTTGAGATGATGTGTTTAATTTTCAAAGATCGGACTCAAGAAGAGCAAACATGAGTCAGGAGTGAAATGTTGAGAGTCTGCAGGAATGTTGAAATGTTTGAGCCTGACATGACAGCCAGGTTTGATGGAACAATCACACTCCTCTTCTGTTTATTGTTCTATCAGAGCCAGAGCAATTAATCACCCATCTGCACACACACGTTCACAAGCACACTAAAGTCCAGCCAGCTCTGATGTGGTTGAGACTCACTTTCAGTTGCTCTGGCATCTGAGTTTCCTCATTGCCACCATTTCTGTGCTGCACGAGAAAAACACATTCATCCTCTATTAAGAGATGCAGAACAATTGTCTAACACAGCTCAAGCGAATACAACATTCAGTCCAACCCAAACGGTTATGCAGGTCTTGATTTCAGACCTGCTGCAGCCTTTAATGGCTAAATCAACAAGAATTCAGCTGCTGCTCACTCAGGCTGCTTTCAGAGACAGAAAGGTGGTTGCTTCACACACTCAACCTCTTGTGTGTGTGCTTCTGCGTGCATTTTTTGGCTTGGATTTAGAGGAAAGTAAAATCAAAAATTTGAGCAACATGCTGCAGCACATTCTAGATTAAACTGTTGTTGTCTCTACCAGACAAAGACGGTTTTGAAGTTTCATTTTCATTTCATTCCATTTGTCTGGTAGATAAGATGTGATATTCATTAGTTGTTGCGACAAACCTTTTGGAAGTTTCCTGAATGACTCACGGCTTCAGACTCTGGTCTTCATGTTGCAAGACACAACTTGAAGGCCCAATATGCATCTCTCTGCCTGGAGGCAGAAAATGTATTGTTAGTCAGTCCCACTTTTCTCCCCGTCGGCTCGTCAAGTTTCCACGCAAGCAGTTGTCATTCATTTTGATGAGCTGTCGACCTGAGAAACAGCAGCTCGCCCGAGGCTGGTGAAGTTTGAAGGGAAAAAAACCCATAAAGGTTACCTGTGTTTTCCACTGGTGTTGTCTGATTCACATTTGGTAGCTTTGCTTACACTTGTAGCAACAGATCAATGAACGAGTGTGTTGTGAAAGGTGTCACTCATAGAGTTGAACCCATAGAGAATTATCAACCTCGGCTGTGCTGCGTGTCTGTATTTTTTCAGCACAACTGTTTCAGATTCAGCAGATGCAGCAGGCAGCTGTTTTCAGTAGGGTGAATTTGACATTATTTGCAAGTTTGACTTCTGCAAATTATTCTGGTATCTGTTTTACACATTGGATTAGCATATAATACTTTTCTGTAATCCTTCTGATGTTTTCTAACCACACCAGCAGAAAGACTGGAGATATACCCAGAGGACACGACACAGCTTTTTGTGTTCTCTGTGCCAAAAAAGAAAATATGCTCTATAATATCTCTTTAGTTTATCTTTTTTATGTTTTTACTTCAGGAAGTCTCTACATGCATGTTTTCCCCATATAGAGAACTCAAATGACTGCCCCAGATTACCTAAAGCATGTGGTCCCACATTACCAATTACATTTGATAAAGTGGGAGCAAATAGGAACATTGTCTTATTTATGAAAGATTTAAATCCTTAACATTCATTTTGTCAGTCATTACTATAAATTGACTAGATTTCATTAGAAGAGGAAATAGACTAAAGCTGGGGTACACTACCTGACCAGCAATAAACAGAATATATAAGAACAAGTTAGCAACTATTTGTAAAACAAAAGGAAACTTTAAGCAGCTAAAGAGACTATTTCATTCCAGAGTTGGTGGAGACCAAAATCTCTGGATGTATGTCTGGATACAAATGGGTAAATAGGTAACTGTTTGCAAACACAGTAGCAGCTTTTTAGGCTGATACAATATCGGTTTTGTTTCTATTGTTAGTTTGGCTGCCTTCAAGTGTGTCAAGGTTAGGGTGGGGGACGTGAGATGAGGAGGACCAAAACGCAGAAACTAATTAAAGTTTAATAAAAAGTGTATTTTATTTAGCAGGGGGTAAAGGTAACACAAGAAATCTTCAAGAAATAATAATCGCACTCAAAAAACAGGAGTGGAAACACAGAACAGGGCAGGATACAAACTTACTGGGTAACATGACGAGAGCTGACGAGACACATGAACAGACAGAACCATGACGACGACAAACCAACCACCACATGGGGGAAACACAAAGACTATATACTGACTGGAACTAATTAGTAACTGGGGACAGGTGGCACAAGACAAACAGGTGAAACTGATGAGGGCAGGAAGTCAATAGATGAAAACACACAGGGAGCAAGGACTACAAAATAAAACAGGAAACACTGAACGAACTTATTAACAAGAACAAAATACAATAACCAAGACAGGGATGAACACAGAGGAAGGCAGAAGGGAACATGAGAGGAACACTGAAAATACAAAACTGTGACAAAGTGATCCATTCAAAAAAGTAATTAATGCAGTGAAAGCCATTGTGACAGTTTCTGCTTTAATCTCCATCTATTTTAGGGACAAGGTCCTGCAGCTCAACTCACCAACAGAGACAACAGCAACAAACAACACATCTACTATGTTATTACTGCATCGACCACATATCAGTCTGTATCAACCAGGACAATTCAAACAGTGAACAAACCCTGTTGGACAAAGAAAGAGGCAGTGTTTGCCAAAAGGCCAAAAATAAAAAATGAGTGGTTCGATGTGTTTTGGGCCACTGATCAAACATCGCCCTGGGTTCTTCATCAGCATTAAAACATGAATCACATGTTTACATAAATGTCTGTCTGTGTGCGCCTGCCTTTCAGGATGTGCATGAGAGCGTGCTGCATGTTCCCTGACTGGGCTCACGTCACTGACCCGAGTTAGGTTGTGCAGTGGCAGCACTGTAGCCCAAAGAAGGTGAAAGAACTGCACAGTGAAAGTGAGGTTCATAGGGAACCAATCCAAACGCTGATGGTTTCATCATTTTACAGCCATTACATTGTACATTGTGTACTTCATACGGTTAAGTTAAAGCACAACTTGTAGTTTGTTATTCAGTATAGACAACTTTTCATATATACTTGGATACTTTGTTGTGCTTTGGTCCCATGTATTTTTGGCCTTACAGTCAAACAATTTCATTTACATTATGTTTCAGCACAGACACTTATGAGGTGTCAGTCGACATTGGCTGACGTCTTATCCAGTCACAGCAAACCCATGACCTCTCGTTCTTTTTCTAATTGCAGGCAGTGCTGAAACGCACGCTAATACTCTTCGATTCACATGGAACTCACACTCTGTTTATAGCTTTCTTCTATGTGGCTCATAGTCCTCTGTCATCGTAGCTTTTCCACACACCCTTACCAATAACTTATAGAAGCTGTTACTGAAATACGCCAGCTATGGCACCATTGAAAATCCATTTTTTACTGTCAGATGTGCTGGATAAAGCCAATTCATACAGGTTAATAAGTTGTGTTTATGGCCCAGCAAGGCCCATAGAGAGGTCCACTGCTTCCAATATATTTCTAACAAAGAGGCCTTTATTGATTGTTGGACTGAGTGGACATTTCGGCATCTTGTACAGTACTTGCATGAATAACCTACGCAGGAAATGGCTGTTAATAAATTGACATACTCACACGCATTAAATCTTTCTAGAAAGAAGGAGAAGTTGTAGGAAAGTAAAGACTAGTGGAAGAACTAGCAAGGCAGATAGGTTTATACATAATGAAATATGTAACTGCATGTAAGTCCTGTTTAACTCACGGATTCTCCACACTGAGGGATTCACAGTTTGTTTTGTGTGTTTGCATACCTTGACTATCCTTGTTTACTTAAACCTAAACAAGGCCGAATACATCCATGAGTCCACACTGTATATATGTATTACTCGTGTGATTGGCCCTGTGTGTGTGTGTGTGTGTGTGTGTGTAGAGCAGAGTGGTGTGATGGAGCCCGGAGCACAGCTGGTTGTGTTTAGACTGACAGGTAAATATACTTTAAATATATCCATTAACATGTCATGCAATTTAGTCAAGGGTTTAAAGCTGTTTGTGACACAGACAACCTGCTGCCCCCTAATGGCAGTATGTGGGAACTCTACAACATAGAACCCTGATTTTAGTTATTTAAGAATATTTATTAGCAGATACCATACTGAATTTTTTGTGGAAGAGTTTCAGAACATCACGTGACATGTGACGTACATCTGAAAACACAATATTCACTTCTTTGAGACAATTAGCATACCAACAACCTCCAACCTCAAGAAGAACTTTGAATGAAAGTCTGGTCACTACTTTTTCAAGTGCAAGCTGTAAACACAACAGTGACTCCATTGACATGGACAACAATATTCCAACTATTGGCATTCTTCATTATTTCAATTACGATATTCAAAATCTTCCATCTTGTTTACACCCAGGGCATGTGTGGTCATGTAGTTTGTACCATCGACATACGCTGCAAAATGCTGTAAAAACTCCAATAGGACATGTTGCTGCGTTTAAGACGTATACATGTCTACATAATATGACTAAGGTCACAATATTCCACTTGTCTTCATTTGGTTACTACTTATTCTGAGTATGACCTTGTTCTGGTTAAGTTAATCAGAAAATTACATCAGAAAGTTGGTTAATATTGGAAAATGTATGTCCATGTAAAAGGATTATCATGGACATATAATCATTTTAAGAAGTTAATCTGGCTAAAATATTTCCAAGCAGTTAAACACAAGTATAGATTCTGGTTTCTTTATAGAAACAAAACTGAGCAGTGTTTCGCTTTAAGAAATCCCACAGGTTTCCTGCTCATACAGCGACTCTGACAGTAATTATTTTAACAGGTTCATCTGCACAAGGAGCGTACAGAGATGTGAAAGTCCACAGACAGAGAATTAGCAAATGGACAGAAAGGTCAGGATCATGAGGAATAAAAACGTATTCTCTATTTCCCCCAAAACAAACCGGCACAGAATGTTCTTGGACGATTGCCAGCAAGTGAGTAAGGAAACTGTCTCACTCTCTCTTTCTCTCTCTTCCCATCTCTGACTCTTTCTTCACTTCTCTCACCCGTCACCCCCTCCTCCCTCCATTGAGAGATGAATGGTTGACAGAGGAATAGAGGAAACATCCAGCAGCCAGATTCCTCAGCTCTTGTAATGCCATTCACACTGGTGTGAGTGTGTCACTGTGTCGTGTGTGTTTTTCACTCTGCATGTCTGTGTGTGTATGCCTGTGTGTGTGTGTGTGTGTGTGTGTGTGTGTGTGTGCATGAGAAATGTCTGTTCTTTCACAGCTGGTGTTAATACCTATATGTTCATTTCAGATTGAACACACACACACACACACACATACAGAGGCCATAATAAATGCAGTAATTCACTCACATGCACAATCTACAATTGAGTCTGCCAACTCTTATATAACCCACTGAGGTTGTATCAGAGGAGACTGGGCCCTGAAGTAGAGCACAGCTGGAAGGAAACACACACAGACACACACAGATAAGACTTGTAGCTGTGATTTTCCTCATTCATCACAACCCTCGAGGTGTAGCCAGGTCCAACATTGGAAGGATCTTCTTTGCAGGGTACAGTGTGTGTGTCTGCGTGTGTGTGTGTGTGCCAGAGAGAGACAAGTGTGATGAAAGAAAAACAAGCGTGTGAACTGATGGGTGTGTGTGTGCGTGTGTGTGCATGTGTGTTTTCTCCCCTTGTGCACATAGTCATGTATGTACAGGGCCTCTGACTTGAACTCAGGGGGGCAGTGTGAGGTTAAGTTGTACAAGACAGAAACCCCTCTCACCTTAGGCAACACTACTCTGTCTCACCCAACCTCTCTCTTCATCGCTCTCACCATCCTTCGTCTCTCTCTCTCTGTCTCACACTCTCTGTGTGCTCAGTCTTTTGCTGTTTATTTGTGCAGGTTTCACTAATCAGCCTGATGTTTTGTCTCCTGATTGGCTGCAGTAATGAGGTCCTGGAGGTCAACAGCAAAGATCATTATCCCTCTGACTTTATATGTGTGTGTGTGTGTGTGTGTGTGTGTGTGAATCCAGCTCATAATGTGTGTATCACCAGTACATATGGATTCATGCTCGCAATCTTCATTCTATAGGACACTGACATAGTCAAACATATGTGCATGTTCAAAACCACACACACAAACACACGCTCTCTCTCTCTTACACACACACACACACACACACACACACACACACACACACACACACACACACACTGATTGATGACGTAGTTAATGTGGTTGTGTGAAATAGAGGAGACCTGCGCAGGTCTTTACTTTCTGAGATCCACATCAACACCTTTCACTGGGAGACATATTCCAGCCGCTAAGTCAAACATACAGTGTACTGTTGATGAAGGCATACATGTGTGTGGATACTTTTTTTTATATCCTGGTGAGGACTTGTGAACACACACCAACGTATGGGGACTTGTGTCTCTGTGGGATCCTAAGACTTTGTTTTATGGTTCAGGTTCTAGTTAGGATAAGGGTTAAGGCATGTAGTTAGGATGGTCAAGGTGAAGGTAAGGAGCGGGGGAATGCATTCTGTCAATGGGCTGTCCCCAAAGGGATAGTAAAATCCAAGTGTGTGTGTGGGGGTGTTTGCCTGAGGTATGCACAGAAACCTGCCTTGCTCTGGGAGATGAATGACTTTTGGAAAGTGCCACATAGCTTCGCTTGAGGATGTGTTCCAGATCAGGAGATATGAAACAAAAACCCAGTTTTCTCTCTCTCTCTCCTTCTCTCTAACTTTGTCTCTCTCTCGCGCTTTCTCTCTCTCTCTCACACACACACACACACACTCTGGAAATACCAGTTTTATAAATCATGTTTCTAAAATACAAACATTTTTATCATAATTCTGTCTTTGTGGTGAAATTCTTCTTTGAAAGGTGGATACTATACGTAGGACTTTAAAGTCCCTCTGAATTTCTTTATTAAAATAACAGATATTCTTTGAACATTGTATCCACCAATCAGAAAACTATACATTCTACTTTCTACAAACAACCATTTTGCAGTTTGGTTATGTTGTGTGCAAAGTTTGGCTAAGTTGCTGGAGGCCAGAGTCATGGTACCTACATGGAAAGATCTCAAACCCTCTCAAGACCTATATTATAACATTTTTGAGATACACGGTCAAGTCCATTTTAATACACTTCTCACGTGCATGTATCCTGTGAGAGTTATGGGTCGTTCTCTCCATAGAACTCATGAAGAAATCCTCTTGTGCTGTGACTACTCAGTCTGTTCAGTCAAGACTAATATGAGGTTTGAACAAAGTAGAAGTAGTAAGTAAATGCATATTACCCACCTGTAGCTAAACATTAAGGGTATAAACTCGCATAAGTACTGAATGTAGAAGGAAGAACAGCGGCTGGAAGAGGTATTCCGATTTTATACTTAAGTAGAAGTACGAGTACCGTATTACGAGTAATACATAGGTAAAAGAAATGTTATTAGAACAATTTACGTGAATATATGATGCATTAACATATAAGTTGCGTTTTGTTTTAGTTGAGGCGATATATAAGTTCAAGTAACCAGTGAAGTCCAGCTGTAAAATAAATGTAGTGGAGTCTAAATAAGCAGCACATGGAAATGCTCAAGTCAAGTCACAGTACGTTACTTTGTACTGAAGTGAAGCACTTGAGTCAATGTGCTTTTTCCCCACTGGTAAAAACACATTTTAATGTTGCAGGTGATCACTGCAG
The DNA here is from genome assembly GCF_024713975.1 of Paralichthys olivaceus. Lineage (NCBI taxonomy): Eukaryota > Metazoa > Chordata > Actinopteri > Pleuronectiformes > Paralichthyidae > Paralichthys > Paralichthys olivaceus. The sequence continues at coordinate 4,812,206 of NC_091106.1, forward strand.
CACACACTGTTGTTTAGGCTGCAGTAATGAATGGTACGACACAGAATGAGCTCATTGTCGTGGTTGCATGTGAAAGTGAATTTCTGCAAGTTAAAGCTGCAGCTGTCAGAATCATCCAGAGGAAAAGATCTTGTGAAATCTGGTGGAGGGGGGAAAGTATCAAGTCTCACAAAATGGAATTACTCAAGGCAATGTGGTAAGATAACTCCACCCGTTTCCAATGCTCCAAACTTTCACTCACAGAGATTCTAACGTCTTTAAAATAAAGTGAAATCAGGTCTCAGATTGTGCGCAGATAAACACCATCAGGGAGATGTTAAAAGAGACACTGAACAGAATCCAGTGCTGTTATGTCTTGATGGTTTAAACAGGAGTTACAAAGGGAAATAAAGAAACCTGTGGTCGAGTTTAACAATGGTTACAATATCTGTGACTTACTGAGAATGTGTGTTTGGATGATGAGTGGGCTGTGAGTATCACTGAAGTACAACACCAGGGATTGATCTAATGCGGCCAACATGATCTTTCCATCTTTCAACATCCACACATACAGTGCACTCAGACTCCCCAAGCACTTGTTGTTCTACTAATTTAGCTGACTGTGCACAAAAAGTCTGGGAAAAGTCCACGGGCCAAGGACGAGAGGACTTTGAGAGTCATTATTGCCGCCACATCTGCTGGTTTCACTCAAGTTAAGATTCCCCGAGCGCTAATACCTGTTAGATAACTTCATGCACAGAGACTGAGAGAGAAGGCAGGGGGAGGAGATGAGGTGCGGGACACGCCAGCACTAGGGGGCAGTCTAACATAAAGCAAGTGGAGAGTATAGACCTGAATCACTCACATTGTGGTGACACTGAGTTGAGTTCTGGTTGATCACACACAGGCATGTAGCTGGAAGCAACAGCACAGTCCAGAATCTGGAACAAACAGCCCTCTTTTTGTTTATACAGATGATCATCACTTTGTAATCGCTCAATTTTTCAACCAGCTTTAAACACACAGTCATTTGGTCTATAATGGGCCTGTTAGGCACTCATTAAGCCGTTAGAAAGTGCAGAGCTGCTGAGGGGCTGCACAGCAGCGTTCACCCAGTGAGACAAAAGGCACAGAACAGGCGGCTTTAGTCTGTCTCTGGCCTCCACTATTCTCTGTTCAATATTCTCCACTCTTCTTCTCTTCATGGTTACATAAACAGCATCTGAGATCGCCAGCCACATCCTCCACATCGGATTCCATTGAATCTGCACATAATGGCTGTGGTGTGGCTGTGCTGCTGTGGGGTGGAGGTCTCTCTCTCTGTTTCTCTAGGTTGGTGGGACCCAGCGGCGGTGCTGCTAAAGCGTCTGTTTAGCAGGGAAGCCAGCGCTCCTTGATGTGGCTTCAGAGGAATGAGAGCTGCGGCCGCAGAAGGAGCTGCATGGAGCTGCTCCACCGAGCTGTAATATGAGTCACAAAACAACACCAGGCACCTCCAGCCATGCTCCCTCACTGTGTTTGCTTACACTGTGTGGGTGTGTGTGTGTGCACACTTCTGAATGAGTGTGATAGCAAACCGTATACCTGTGTGTGTCATGTGCTCACACACTGCATTTGTATTTACCGTAACTCTGTGTGCATGTGTAGTATGAATGCTAAAGTTGTCTTTGTTTGCTCCCCATTTGTGTTTATGTGTTTTTATGTGGTGTGTATCAGTGTATGTCCATGCATTTGTTTGGTGTGTGTCTGTATGTGTTCATGCACTTTTGTGTGGTGTGTGTCTGTGTATGTTCATGCATGTGTGTGGCGTGTGTGTGTGTCTGTGTATGTCATGTATGTGACATACATGGGTATTACTTCACCCAAGTACTGCATGCTACTTATTTGATGTATTTTTGCTACTGTAACATTGCAAATTTCCCCATTGCAGGATTAATAAAGGATTTCTTGTCTTATCTTCTTGTGTATGTCATGCATGTGTGTGTGTGTGTCTGTGTTTGTCATGTATGTGCCCATGTTGTGTGTCCGTGTATGTCATGTATGTGCCCGTTTTGTTTGTGTCTGTGTATGCTGATGTGTGTGGTTTAGATATGATGAATGCCGTTGATCCCTGACAGGAAATGTGTCTGAAAGCGAGCATGTGCACACAGTATGTGTCCGTTTTATTGTGTGTGTGTGTGTGTGTGCAGAGAGGTGTATGTGTGCAAGTAAATGTGTGTGCATGTGGGGGTTGTCTTTGTGTGTGTGTGTGTGCACAGCTTAATGTACAGTGTATGCGTGGCATTTGGTGTGGTATGTGATGAGTTAGGGTGTGTGTTAATTGTGTTGACTGATGACAAGAACATTCTGTTCATTCAGTGCATTTAGCGCCATGATAGTGACTAATAGAACTACACTGCATAATACTACACAATGTTGCACAATGGTGAATACTGTAGGTTTGATCTGCAACATTCAAAAACTTTTTATTAGGTGATAAATTCAAAGAATCCTCTCACAATGTTATCAAATATCTCAGGTTACACTTAATGCAGTGACCATGAAGGACTATTGTTTCTGTTGTTCGTTGGAAATAAGCAAAGAACAGTGTGAGTGCAGCAGTCTGTTGATGTTGGCTCGCAGTCATGGAGGAAACACTCAAATTCTTGACTCAGTACCCAAACAACAAAATAATCTCTTCTGAAATTGGAAGTGAGTGGGTGCTACTTTGATCAGTAAATGTATCTTCAGCATAATGTGCCAAATAACAGTTGCTGACTGATTTATTGATAGATATGTCATTATTATATTGTTAATACATGTATTAATGTATTATTAATTCATTCATTTAGGAGACATCCATACTTCCCCCTCCTCTTGTGGTTAAATGGAACATCCCACCTGAGACTATACAAAGTCACTTAATGTATAGGGGCTTGAAGTTGGCTGGAATATCAAACCACACCATTGCATACATGCAGTGATGAGGTAATGTATTGTAATGCTCATTCTGATCTCATCCATCTTGTCTGTAAGAGACCTGGAGTTGGTGAGGAACAGACTCGCGAGAGCAAAGGTAACATGGATTTCTTCAGTGTTAACGTTGGGTGAAAACGTTTTAGGGATTGTCTCATCTCTCATCCTGAGACGCTTTTCAACAGGACTCATTATCTAACTGGAATGTTAGGGGAGTGGCCCCTCCCTGTAGCATGTATTGCTTGGACATCATTTGAACTTTTATGGTGACTATATAATGTAGTAATAGTAATAGTAGTAGGATTTCTAAAGCAGAATGGTCAAATAGGGATTCTGAAAGCCAGGGAAACTTGTCAGTCTGCTAGGAAAACTTCTGCAGTGCAATCCTGATTTATTTGTCTGATGCTGAATTTGTCCAAAAAAAGAAAGAAATAGTTTTAAACTGATTTACGGCAAAAAGAATGTAACAACACTGGATTTTCTTGACAACAATCCACAGACCCAAAGATAATCTTTGACTTTTGTTTAAGGGAACCCTAAATATTTTGTTAATTAATTTTCATCTATTAATTATTTGTATTCTTTTCACTTTTAACAATAGAAGAAAAAGTCAACATTGATGTTGACTTTATCACTACCTACTGGCCTGACATGCTTGTTTGAGCGTTTGCAGTTGTTTTGGAGTTCTAGTGACAGTGATTACTGATTCTAATGCAGTAATGTAGGTGCCTGGTTCCATGCAGTTTTTCATCACACCTTGTAGCCCTCTTGACTGCCATGTTTTCAAGCTGTCGCCCCTAATGTCACATGGTAAAGTCAGTTTTTAAAGATGCTCATTATTTTACTGTCCATGGTAGAAAGGGTTAAATGAAGCAGCCGGGTGGCAGAATGGGGGATTTTGGGGGAGAATTTCGGTTCGATTGTATGTCTCTTTCTTTAGTGGGATACTCAATTTGGAAAGTCCCGGTGTTCACCTGCTGCTGTATCCCTTTCTGGGAAGAACAAACCTCAAGAAATTCCCTCAATCGAGCTCCTTTCTTTTACAAGAGCGTCTCTCCTGTGTGCATGGTTACTGAGGTGGGGTCTGCAGTGGGCAGGATAGGGTGTCTGCATAGGTATGTGTGGATCTGTTTGTGTGTGAGAGATTTTAAACACACCTGCCCAACATGTACAGTTTAAACAGTCAACACATCACGTCAATAGAGGATCCGTAGTTGGCCACAGGAATGACTGCATAGCCCCGGAGTGTGAGTGTGTGTGTGGACATTTTCCCATGCATGCAGGGGAAGCTTTCAGCAACTGGTGTGAAGGAATCCAACTCCAGTGGCGGTGACTACCCCCCTCCTCCACATCTCCTTTCCTCTTTTCCCTCCCTCCTCCCTCTCTTCTCTTTCACCCTCTTCATCATATCACCCCTGCACCTCCTGCCCTGAAGAGACAGCTGCGGAAGACATTATGTTATGCTATGTGTGTGTGTGTGTGTATGTGACAGGGAAAGATTTTTAGAAAAGAGGGAGAATAAAAGGATGAGGAGGGAGTGTGACAGTTGAAGAAAGAGAGCATTGGACACAGTGGCAACAGAAGGCACACTGAACTTTTGCCGACATATATGTCTGTGTTTTTGCAGTCCTGTCTCAAAAACATTTGCATCTGGTTCGAAAACAACCCCTATGTAGCCCCTTCCACATATGTCTTGCAGATTTACATCAGTTGGATAATGTGTATGTGTGCATGTGGGGGAGGGAGAGGAGGGGTCTTTCTGTGCTCATTCAAAGGGACAGTCATTCTTACACATCTGAACATTGGACCAAAGTTTAGGAATCTTGGAGTTCCTGTGCTCTGTGGGTGGTGGGCTGACAGCTGGTGGCTGCAGTTCAACCCTGATGTTAGTCTTTATGGTCATTTCACCACAATCTAAGGGGTCATTTCACCCACAATTTCAAAATTGCCTATTCATCATAGAAAATTGCATTTCACGGAAAAGGAAAGGGGGAAAAAAAACAAACATTCATATTCACTTTGTCTTCTACGATTCAAGTCCATTGGAACTGTGTTCTCCTGCCAGCATCAAAGCTGTCTCCTCCAATCTTCTGTATTATTGTGGGCACGGAAGCAAGATATCTGGGATTTGATTTATGTTTAACATGTCGGGTCCATCAGTTTCATGAGAGCCCACGTGTTTTCTGATATCTGTTTGTTTTATGTTAAGACAGGTGGTTGCATTTAGATGAATTTCATATAATCTCTGTCTCATTTAAGACAAGGGAGGAAGACTTGCTGGTGATGCACTTAGGGACAGATGTTATATAAAGATACTATGTGAGCTGAAGTAAATGGGCTGTATTTCTACATTTTTTCTAGTCTAATTGATCACTCAAAGCACAAAACAGTACAAGTCACAAACAGCCATTTATACAAACATACAGCTCTTCTATACACAGCACTTCTTCTATCACACACCCTTCAGACAGTGTAGGAACAGCCGTCGGGGGCCATCTTAGGTTCAGTTTCTTGCCCAAAGACACTTCAGCATGCTGGACGTGCCTGGAATGAAACCACAGACCTATTGCTCAGTGGACTTCCCGCTCTACCTCCTGAGCCACAGCAGGTGCATGCAGGCGTTATAGAAACCGAAACCAGAAGGCACGGGAAGTTCTTAATTGCAGTTTCTTATTATCAGTTGCAGCAGCATAAGTGGTAGTCAAGACTTCTTTAACCCCTTTGAACGCTGCAGTTTGTGTATATCTCTGATCGTCACAAATAAAACACCAAACAATCTTATATTTATGAATGTCTCTTCACCCAACTCATTAATCAACCTGCTGGTAGTGTTTACATTTGACAAACAGTCTTGTCACTTAGAAGATCAAATGATTTTTGAGAGAAACAAACAGTCGGACACATTTTTGACAATTATAACCTTCACGTTTTTCCCATCTTGTCATGTTTCAGTCTTTAACATCTCCTTGGGGAAATATCTCTTCAGTTGCTTGATATATTCACCAGCTAATGTCGCTGTGTGCCTCTGAGCAGCTAGTGTACTGTAGGTTTGTATGGCTCTACTGATGAAAACAGCTGCATGCTGTGGCTGAAAATGAGCAGAGGGAGTGAACCCAAACAAAACACGTCGGCCGGAGAATTAAAAAATGAGCTGAAACTTGCTGTAAACCTCCATGTGGTCAAGGGGGGTCTACATATAATACCTCTTTCACTTAAATATAAAGTCAGCTATTTCCCAGTTTCCTCCATTTTTAATGACAGTTCAATCTGTTCACACTGTGTAGTTAATAATAATGATGGTAAGAAAGAGGAAAAAGCGTAATTGACTCTCATTTACTGGAGAATTATTATCCACTGTCTGATGATTTTATGAGTAAAAACAACAATGTCAAACATAAAGCCAGTGTGGTGTTTGAGGTCACGCTGCAATTTCAGCTTGGTGACCAGCCAGCAGTAAACCTGCAAGCACATTAGCTTGTTATTATTGGTAACATAAAGATTTTTAAATAACCTGACTGCTTATTCACAACCTGTTTTTCATAATCGCAGGGAATGATGAACAAACTATGAAAATAAGACCCATGTTGTAATGAACAAGACTCATCCTTTAAATGTTGAATGAGTGTGTTACTGTGTGTGTTGTTTTGGCATGTCCACAGTGTGTCCGTACATGTTCCTGTAAGTTAGCTGTGGTACTGTCCGAGTGCGTTTGCAGTGCATTAATCACAGTGTGAGTCAGTGTGTAGTTTGTGGCAGGACTCTGGATGTGGCTCCTTCATTAAAATGTTAACCAGGCCACACGGACAATGGGCGCACTGTTCGTCCTGCTGTCCTCTTCATGCTCAAATATGTGTGTCTCTCTCTTTCTGCCTCTCTCTCTCTCAATACCTCTGTCTGTATCTCTCTCCCCCTTCATCTCCCTCTTTATCTTCAGAAACATGCATTGGTCTTGACTGTTGTTTAAACCACGAACCTAGAAACACAGACCCAGTTTTTGGTTTTACCGTCAATCTCGTGCTTTATTTTTTCTCTGTTATTCTCCTTTGTGTCTGTTTCTATTCCTCTGCGCTGTGGTTACTTTTATCAGTCCTCTTTAGTTTCAACCTGAACACATTTCAACTCTGAATGAACTGAGCAGTCATAAATCTGATTATGTTCAGGCACGCTAATGTTACTGAATTACCTTTGCATAAGTTTGTATGTGTGTGTGTGTGTGTACGTGTTTCACATAGGTATTTGTGCGACCAGTATTTGTGCAGTCGTAAAACATTTTTTGTGTTTATACAGTATGCACACTATCTTTCAGGAAGATTTTTCACGTAAAAGACAACTTAAAACATTTCTCTTTACTTTAACCTTAAACTAGATCTTGAACTTACACTCACTCCTGCGCTTTTATCATTTTTATCACTTTCTTTTCTGTTTTTCTGGTATACCCTGGAAAAATAAAATGTATTATTATTACTCTGATATGTGAAAATAACATACACAGCAGATGTAAAGATGTGACACATGCAGAGCCGCTGCTGTTATTTGCTCTATCAGAGAGAGTTATTGTGGTTGAGCCATGCTTAATACCAGGTAAAATCAAAGAAGGTTGTGTCCAAATTATCATATTTTTTCCAAAGTCTGTGATACTCATGGTTATGTCCATTCTAATGAGATGATTTGGCACAACACGGCTAAGGAGAAGTGCTGTTGCTATGGTTACACATAGTTTAATATACTTGGCTCACTCGTTTAAAATGGTGCGAAACCTTGGGCTAGGTCTTCATTAAGTTTCTTGACGTATGATTCTACTATGCATCTTGTAATGTGTTATGATGATTACAGTAGGAGGATATACCATATTATTTGTGTTAGTTGCTGCTCCCCTATGCTGACAAATACACCTAAAATACTGTTGGCAAGAAAATTGTCAGGTTATGTCAGCTTCTATATAAACAATATTGTCTTTCACTATGATACAGTATATTAATATAAAAAAATCTGCCTCATGCATAACATGTTTATATTATGTACTGTGAGTTTGTACGAACATGACACGTCAGATTTCACAAACAGCTCTAACTTCAGAAGAGTGTGTGAAAAACATGAAAATGACGAGAAAGTAGAGATTAACTGTATGAGTATAGAGATTGATTTATAGACTGTACACATAAGTGTGTACATCTATTTGTGCATATACAGAGTTTGTTTACTTTGGCATGTTTCTCTATCATGTGTGACTGTTATAATCAATGCAGATCAACCATGAGACCCTTCATGTTTCTCCAGGCCTATTTCGTTCATCTGTCCCCGAGGATCAGCACTGGGGCGGAGGTAAGGGGTAAGGGGAAAGGGGGGGGGGTGATGCAGGGGATACGGTTCCCCCTCCAGAGACCCGTACTCCACATGTAGGGCCGTAACATGGATCAAAGTTGCCCTGACACCGTGGGTCCCGTGGGGCGTGTAGCCCTGAATCCCAGTGCCGGCCCCAGACTGCCAAGCATCTAAGCAGCTATCGATCGTGACAGGGAAACAGGTGTGTGTGTGTGTGTGTGTGTGTGTGTGTGTGTGTGTTTGTGTGTGTGTGTGCGTGTGTGTGTTTTGAGCCGCCTGTCTTTCAGCACCACAGCTGGTCAGCTATCTTCTGGCTGCTATCACAATAAAAATGAGGAGACACTTCCTCATTTCTAACCACAGTTTCCTCTCTATTACTCCTATCCTTCACACACACATTCACAAGATGCTGAGAGGAGTTTTTTTTCAGAGTCCTTTGACATTGTTGCCACAGCAACACGTTAAAGACTTGAATTTTGAACTGTAATTATAAAACCAAAGACACCATCAGCGGCTCATGAAGGAAGACCGCAGGAAGTAGAGGGGGATTCAAAAGGAAGTGTTTTCATGACTATCAGTCACGTTGCCAGTGTTTGTGATGACAGAGTTAGTGGAAAGTGCAATGAGTCATGTGAGGATTAAAAGATAAAGGAAGAAGGAAAACGGTCTGAAATCTCCATGTAAATGAAGCCCCCCCCCCCCCCCCTGTCACACACACACACACAAACACTCACATAGACAAATTCCTTAGTCACCTACATTTCCACTTTGCAAATTACAGCCTGAATTACGGCCCCCACCAATCAAAGCATGCATCTGTCACCAGCCCGCCAATCATGAGTCTCTGGGGTGCTCGTCGCCATCCAGGGCGGTCGAGGCAAACTTAAGGTGGTCATTTTCTGCTAAAGCCTGTAGTTAGAGTCCATGGGAACAGGAGGTCGGCCATTTTGGCGCCCTGCAGGCCCTTGCAGGACTGGCAGGGGCGGTACAGTTTTAAAAATGTAAATACTGAATTCAGCTTGTGTCATAAAACAACACTTCACCATCTAATTTTGCTGAATGGATCCTGAGACGTTCATCATTCACAGGGTTTATAGCAGCTTATTCTCCAAAATGTCTAAGTGGCAGATGCCAGATTTGACATTGGATCTCTCAGAATAGATAATTTTGCAAACCTGCTACGTGTGTGTTACTTCAGCCACAAACTATGAGGGAGTTTTTCCAAACTGTGAGGAGTGTCCAGGGTTGTGGCACAAGAGTGTACATGAGACCGGATTGCAATCATGTTGTTCTATGGCAAGAATGAGAAATATAATTATCTTATATATAATAACATAATAACCCTGTTTAAATGTTCTTTGTAAAGTATCATTTAAAAGAGGTGTGGACTTTTGAGTCTGACAGATGAACTCTACTTGAACTTGACATGTGTGAGACCTGACGACCGAACTTGAAATCTCCATATGACCTGTGAGAAATCTAAAAAGTGAGGGTCTGTATTGGACATTTGCATGTCTTAGTGGTATTGGGACTTGAACATGCTTTGATGAGTCATGACACCTGATTTTGACTTGTCTCAACTATGCTGAGGTTTGACTTGGACTGATCCGTGACTTGGCCTTGCCCCAGAGGACCCACAACAAAACCAGGTCATACAGCGTCTACACAGAATGTCTATAATTCTGACTGATGATGACACTATAGGTGCAGATTGTTTGCAAATGTGTTGCATGTTACCATTTTGAGTTTAACTTCCCTGACCTTGAGTGTATGACACATCCCAACAGGAATGTGTGTGTGTGTGTGTGTGTGTGTGTGCGATGACGTTCCCTGTATAATCTCCCTTGAGCGTGACTAACTATCCATCATCATGACTTACCTCACAAGCACAGCGTTCACAGCTCACAGTTCAGTCTTAAGAAATTAGAGAGCATCTAGGGGTGTGTGTGTGTGTGTGTGTGTGTGTGTGTGTGTGTGTGTGTGTGTGTGTGTGAGATTTCACAGGAGTCCAAGAATAAGACTAAGTGTGTTTCAGTGTCCGTTTGACTGGGATTTCTGATGGAGTGACTGTCTGCCTGTGAGCAGAGTAAATACTGTGGAGTTTTGAGTGTGAATGTATGTGTGTGTGTGTGTGTTTGTGTGTGTGTGCATGTGCGTGTGAGTGTGCATGTGTCCTCAAATCACAGTCTCTCCAGTTGTGTGATCACAGGCCTTACTGAAAACCAAACCAAACTGACGGACAGCCACACAAACACATACTAACAACATGGACATGCACGCATGTTCTGACAAACACACATGTTTTGTCATGCACACTTTCACTATTTTCACCCCCCCCCCCACAAATCCGAGGAATACAAATTTTCAAAAAGTGCAAAAAATATGACTTGTATATATTATTATCATCCTGGTGTGCATACAATCACACACACACACACACCAGTGTATCCTTGTTACATAAATACAGTACCGATATGAACGCATAGAAAACATACATTGATGTATGTAAATACACGCACACACACATACACACGCACTCATACAGTCATCGGTCTTGTTTGTGTCCACACAAACAGATACACACAGAAAGATACACTTCAATGTTGGTGGGATTGAGCAGCTGCAAACGGCTAACGTGGGGCTATTGTGTGTGTTACAGAGAGTCGTCTTTCCTGAGATTAGTAACCTTAAATAAGGCTAATTAGAGAGTTTTTATGTCACTGCTGTTGAAAGGCAGTTGGTTGTGAGAGCCAATGACAGACTAGGATCCTCCTGGGTGTCTTGAGGAGGGACACGTTATGATAGGGATGTGGTGCGCTTTGTGTACGGCCCTCGCTGTCATGTGGCTCAGGTCAGGGTAACTCTGTGTGTGTACGTGTATGTGTGGGTGGATTCTTCTGTGTGTGTGGTGGAGTGTTGTCTACAGAGTTGTAGACAGAAGTTAGAAAGAGCTTGTTTGTGCCCTGTTTGTCCCCGAGGAGGAGATCACACACAGTATAAAAATATGTAGGATACACTGAGTATAAACAAGAAAAGAAACATTTAGCTGAATCTGAAAGAAGTAATGCATCATCTAACAAGACTGAAAGCCACTCATTATTTATAGGAAACTCCATATACTCCAGTTTTTCTTTGCTTTAGTGTTACATACATAAAAAGTCTGCAAAGTAAAAAAAGCCCCAAAGCCCCAAAGCTCCTGAAACGCCTCACAGTAGTCCAGTCAATTCTGGGAATCAGGATGTGACATCACAATGCCCAACATTTGCATAATGTCTAGCACCTCTTCTGGCAGGTCCCCTAAGGAAGTCAGGTATAATGAAAGTGGAGGCCAACATTTCCTACACATGCTGGCTGACCAATCACAACAGAGTGGGACAACTGGCCTATCAGAGAAGTCTTAAGGAGACTTAAAAGAGAAAGGAGCTAAACCCAAGTGATGTGATATCTGAACAATAGATTATAAACCTTTTTCACGTAATGACAATTAAAACTATGAACCTGAATATGGGCAAGATATGTTTCCTTTAAGAACAAGCACTGGTGATTCATGCTGTCAGTCTTCTTATTAGGTCTGCATCTCCTGACAACTCCACTTACTCCACATATATATGCACCTGGAGAGTGATAAGGACACCACCGGGAGTGAAGCATTGCTCTAAGTGAGCCAGGTGGAGAGGCGATGGAATACCTCACTCGTGTTTTGCAGAGTGCTCGGGTGAGGGTGAGGTCAGGGGTGAGGCACTTGGAGTGTTTGTATTAGGGGAGAGTCTGGGTGAGGTTAGAGGTTGAACCATGAGGTAAAGGGAGTCAGAGCTGCCGGAACAGGGCGATGTTTGATGTGTGGAGATGTGTGCATCTTTGGGAGTCAGTGGGAGGTGAGATGTGTATGTGTGCATGACTGATGAATTGTGTAGCATATGTACAGACGGACAAATGGAAGCACTGTGAGAAATAATACACATGTGAAGCGGGTGTGTGTGCGTGTGTCTGTGTGTGTTGCTGTCAGCAGATCAGCAAGGGAACCTCTGACCTCCTGTCAGATCCCACCAAGTGGCTGATCTGTCACTCCACCCTGCAGGCCACGCCCACCCCTATCAACACTATAGGCTGAGAGTGTTGAGTCGTCAGGCGTCTGGATAACATCGCACACAGACACACACACACACTTTATACCACGCCACAGGGATTCCACTGATCAAAAGTTTCATGCTGACTTTTCTCCCACTGGTTTTTCCCCCTTTACTTAACCTTAAACTTCAACCAGCCGTTCCTCAGATATCACGTCCAAATCTGAATATGGATCCAATTCTTTATCCTCCTCAGCTGTGAGTTTCTGATTAGATCCTCTTCCCTTCCTTCACGTCAGCAGGGCGGCTCCCCTTGGTTTAAGTTCAAACAGACATCCTCCCACCTGAGAGATACGCAGCACCAACCACCATCCTGCACTGCCGAGCTCTGACACCGCCCTGCAACAGCACTGCAATGGTGGCCATAGAAATCTTATCTGTGATCTTGAGCCCTGGGTTTCCACTAATAAAATCCTCTCTGTGACCATCATTATCTCCACCGTTGTGAGCCGCTCTGCCTCGATGCGTTTTCCATCAGATTCCGTCTCCTTCATTGACGTCAGCACGGCTGCTTCCCTGCCCGGTTGTTTATTTTCATACTGATCCTAGTGTGATGAGAGTTTATATGACCGTGATATGGAACAAATGAGAGCTGAGGAACTCCACAGGCCAGGGGAAAGGAAGCAGAGGTTGAGAGGCTTCCAGATACCTGCTGTCAAACCTTTGCATGCTCGACTCCTCCAGAACAGATGTGCAGAGCGACCGCTGGACGACAACTATTTTTATAAAAATAAAAGTTATCATAGAGTCTTGGCTTTTCCCATTTTTGCACATGTCTGACCAAATTTCAGCTTCATTAAACATTATCACCAACACATACTTTGAATTGAAATGCAAACAAGCAATAACCAGTCAACATGTGGACGTCTGTGAGTAACTAGGTGAAATCTGTCAGGGAACAAAAACACACAGCATACAGTTTACAGTTTACACACTATATACATACTGTACTTGATAATATACTATGTATGATACAACACAAAAAATTGATTGACTAAAAAGCTGCAACCTTAATCATAAGTGCTCTCCTACACTACAACCCTCATTTTGGAAAAATTTATGCAGGCATAATTTTGAGAATCTTTTATTATTAATAATAAATAATTACTCACCACAATCAATACAGACATACATATACAGACAATACAGATATATGGTCCTCCTGGTTAGACCACAACTCTACATTTGGAACAATATACTCTAATTGTGAGGATTTTTTAAATCATTATTACTAGGAGTGAATAAATCCACCAATGTAGATTGTAGGTTCACCAAATTATACCAAGGCGACAGTTGTAGTGTTGCCAGGAGGAGACCATTTATGTGTGTATTGATTTAGGTGACTCTACATTGTACAGCAGTGATGCTATTTAATACTTTCGCAATACGTGTTTTCAGTGTTGCACTTTGTGGACGGTCCCTGCCCACTCGTCTCACTGCTAATGGTTTTCCTCCTGATCGTATTTCTGCTCATTTTGATTCAATAAAGCAGCAGCTGGTCGTGTATGTTACTCTGTTTGGAGGAAGGCTTCACTCGTGTTTTAAGGTGGATTTTTTTGTTAGTTATTGAGTCTGTAACTGTGAATAAATTTCCAACTTCACCGCAGTCAACTAACTCCTGTACTATCAATTCCTCACAGAAACATAACAAGCCGAAATGCACTGTGGTCTGACAGATATCACAGGTCCACGAGAAACCAAACCAAACATTACTCTTTTTTTTGCCTATGTCTCCTTAGGGCCTCCGTATTGTCTTCTATGTGTATGACACCACTTTCTCATCGTAAGATATTAGTATTCTTTTTCATCTTTTTTTTTTGCGTCTGTCAGGTGTCAGAAATGTCATCAACACACCTACACGCTCGCTGTGAATCCTGTGGAGGATTTACAACTGTGTTCTCACATGGGCTCATCCGCACATCCTCCATTTTTATCTTTTAGTGAGAGGCTGGCAGGAGAAACTCCAGAGATAGTCCTCTCACTTGGACATTTGCGTTCTCCCGTACAGCCTCTGCGGAGAATGTGCAGAGATTATCTGGACTTCGGTGCATGTCTGAGAGCAGCTTTGCAATAGGCTACAGTAACTCATGCTTCTTTGTTTAGGAATATTTAGTCAGCCAAAACATGATCCAGCAGTCCACACGCACGCACGCACGTGCGCGGCACTAAGCCATGACGTAGATCTACTTTTGAATAGACAAACACACAGAGTCACACATAGATTTATACAGCACTTTGCACTGTTATTTCTGTATCCTGCCTGGTGCCACTGGAATGATTTACAGCCTCCGTCCTTGTGCTAACAACACAGCTGAGAATCCCTCCCTGAGATTGAGATGTCAAATTCAACACATACCTGCTCCATAAAAGGAACGTAGCTGGTTATACTCACCTGTCCATCTCAAAGATCACTTCATGTCTGACCTCCTAATATGAGGAAGCCTTGACATCGCCCCAGTGGATGCAGCAAAATCATCTCTGTAATGTATCTGACGTGCTAATACCCACGCTGCACAAACATGGTGGAGACTTTTGACTTGGCGAACAACGATATGCAGTTGGCACATGTCAGGCCTTCACTGTGAGTCATGAAATAAGCTTAGAAATAAGCAGGTCAGCCTCTTCACTGATGTGAGTTGTGACATGGATATAAGCTACTGGGTCTATCTGCTATGATCACGGCTTAAACCAATTGCTCACATCAGCATGCTAATAATGTGATAATGACCACAAGAGGATGTTTAACTGATGTAATGTCATATTCACTGTGTATGTCAGGCAAACACTGACACATGATGGGAATGTCATGAGTTTTATAAGTATTTGATCATAAACCAGTGTATGGAAAAAATGAAATGTTGGCACTAGATGAAAGGTCAGGAGATAAAACTCATTCCACTTTAACCTCTGGTGAACAGATGTGTGTTTCACAGCAACTCATTCAACCGTTGTCAAGATACCGAAATAAAAAAAAATCACCCTCATGATGGCGCTATGTCAGAGGGTCACCTAAATCAAAATGATCCATTATCTCGGCGCCATGGATATCTCTACCAGATTTTGTGCCATTAATTTCAGAAGATAGTGTTGAAACACTGGTGATGGTGGCACTTGAAGAAAAATGTGGGCATTTGCAAATTCTGCTGCTTTTGACAAAAAATTGTAATAATGAGTTTTGAGTCCACTCAGTACTCTATGGCCCAGTACTTTCTTTTGTAAACTGTCACTTGCAAAAGTTGATTTGCAACTGACAGTGTGTGCCAGGTGATATAGAAGTGTGTATATGCTGTGCTGATTGAAACATCAGTGGTTTTATGCCAAAAGAGTCTGACCATAAGAGGTGGCCTTGGTCCAGATCAAATAAAATGTTTTATAATAAATATAATAAGCAGAAAAAGAAGCAGAAGCAGCTCACAGGATTGCCTGTAGTCTTACCCTCTGAATATATAATTTATAAACTACAAGGGAATTCATTTTGCCAATAGTAATACCATAATGATATTACAGTGGCAAATAAATGACTTTTTTCATTCAATGGAAAGACTACCATCCACCAAATTAAAAACAAGTTGACGTCAGACATACGCTCGTCTGCAAACCAATCGATGTCAAGTACAGGTAGATGTAGCCAAAGAAGGCAATGATGACAGGACGCCTGGCATTTAAAAGTTTTTAGTCTGCGTCCTTCACTACAGCGTCGAACCAAAACTACCAACCCAAAACTGGATGAAATGTAAAGAGCAACAAAGACGAACCTTCATTCAGCCTTTCAAGCGTGAAAATGCCCTGAAGCTGTCCTCCTCCACAAAGAAGCTTAAGACCCTTCCGACTAAACATTTTGATGAAGTATTCCTGTGATAAAGTGCTGACTGTCAGAAGTTGTTTTACTCTCTTTACTTGTATACTATTATATTAAGTCCTTATATATGGATCTGTGCAATCATTTTTTTTAACTTTAAGATTTACACACGTCTGAAAAAGCAAAACTGAACTGAATGTTCTACTTCCTCCCTGTCCAGTCGTGTCGTGCTGCTGCAGAGATGAGAGCAGAGCTGCAGTTTTATTGGATGCATGTGTATAATTTAGCGTGTGTCTAAAGGTCATCAGATCAAGGTGTGTTTCGAGGCCGTTCTTTTGGCTTTGCTTACAAGTCCTTACAGCGCCGCACAAAGTGGCTGTTGTCAGCAGTTACATTATGCAAACCATAGCAGATTGGATCACGTAGCGGCAGACTTCAGCCACAACCTTGAATAAACAAATGAGGACGACTGCCCTGGCGAAGCCTGTGAAGCCCAGACACACACACAGGATTTACATGACTGCATATGTCTGTCTTCTTCTATCTCTCTCTGCAACATGCACACTCTTTCTCTTACGCTCTTAATTCAAGGACCCTCACCCCCTATGGCACTCAGTGACTCAGCCAGGCCCAACAGTTGTGGTGATTGATGACTTCAGCCAGGGCCAGGCTGCAACCACAGACACACACAAACACACATTACTCACCCCAAAGATAAGCAAATGGTCCACAAGCCGCCAATGGCCCTAAGTGCTCCGCAAACACAGGTAACACTGGCCTCGTTTCAAAAGGCTTCATTACCTAACCACAGCTGGCTACCTCTGCAGAACAGAAAAAAAAGAGAGGCGGGGGGTGAAGGGTTAATATGCTGGTCTGCTTTCATCTCTTCATTTGGTCACATGAGGCCAGATCAAATCGCTGGCTCTGTTTTCAGTAGCTGCTCTGGGATGCCCCCGGCCATGACGTTGGTTCTGATGAATATTACTCTCTGCTACATATGAAACTTTCTGAGTGCGTTGCCTGAGAGATCTGCCTGAGCTGCTGTACCTGTAAGTTCAGTGAAGGTGAGGTGGAAAACGTACAGACCCTGTAACCGAGGACATGCAGCAGGGGTTACCATTAACAACTGTGTGCACAGTTCAGCACATGTGGTGTGTCAACAGTCAAAAGCTACATGCAATCTCTGAGAATAAATACAACCCCACATGGGTGTCGCCTGGCTTGGGCATCCTGGCTATAGGACATTACTTCTCAACTGAGCATCAACCAGCGGTGAATGCACATGTGGGACGTGGAATGTTTTGCTCATGTAATCAGATGACAGTGTCCACACTGCTTGGTGAGCAGCACCGCTCAGTTGCAGCTGTGTTGTTGTTGTTGTTAACGCGTCAGAAAAGAGAATCTCCTGCTGCATTGTAAAAAACAACAATGGGCTTTTACTTTTCTCCATCGCTGTTCCTCGTTCTTTTTATTCTGTACCTACTAATTGCAGAGTAGCCAATCTACTTCCTGTTTTCACTGGCCACATGATACATGTTTTCAGGGGCGCATTTAATCTCAAAACGCTTTTGCACCATTTTGCTGCAGTTCCTGGCTGAAATATACAAATTTAACTAGACCTGACTCTGTCAGATAGTCAGATACAGACTAGTTAATTTTAGTTTTAAAGTAAAAGTATTCGTTTGACCAATTATTATATTATTTTAGCAGCAAGTGAAGCTACAGTAAAATACATTATTAACAGTTTTATATACAGTAACATTACATATAATGTGAGAGCTTGTTTCGGTCTTTGATTTGTGGTGAGTTATTGGATCATTAAAGCATTTGAAAACTTCAGAGGGAAAAAGCTTGAAACAACTCAGACATTTGTTTCAGAAGCGCAACATGTTCAAAACCACTGGTTTAGTCTTTAACAGTGGGTTTGAACAGCTGTTTGAAATATTCCTTTTAAAAGGAACTAAATATAATGGAGTATAAAATACAATAGTTCTGAAATGTAAATCAGAGTGGAAGTATAAAGTCGGATAAAGTGGAAATACTAAAGTACTTACAATTGTGTTGAATAAAAATTACATTTTTAAAGTATTTGTGACATAGTGTGGAGTTATCATATATCTTGCCTGAGTGAAAAGGATGTTCTCTTAACTAGGGAACAAAAAATAAGCAACTATGGGGAAAATATTGAAATCTAAATTTGAATAAACTAAAATACATGTGTAAAATACAGACTTGGTGTGAAAAACCTTAACACATCATATCACATATTTTACATGTCACGTTTAAGTGACATATCCCTTTAGTGACTACACTGATTATGACGGGAGTGAAGGGGAAAGTGACCAGGCAATAAACTCTGCATCAGAATTTGGTTATGTTAGTTATATTTGGAATTTACCATGAACGACCTCAGTTTGTTTCCCCTTTTCAAAATAATGAAATTGATGTCCACCGTCATTCTGTAACCTTAACCATATGTTTTGTCATTGTAACCACATTAAAGTTATTTTAATCCAAACCGCCGTCCATAACCTGAGAAAAGTAATTCTTTCAAACCAAATGGGATTTTTGCCATAACCAAATCTTAAATTACCAAAGGGCTGTCACATCATAAAACAGATTTATTTTTCTTCAGTGATGTAATTATTTTTGATGGCACAGACCAATGATGTCGTCTTGCTTGGAGTCAGATCACAAAACATTCTACTTCAAACAGAGTATTTGAGTTTTGTTTATGTGAAAGACTTGTTTTCGTGAATACATGAATATGGAGTGGGTTAGGCTGCAAAAGAGTTTTAAGGAGTTTAATGTATATTCTGATGTTTTTCTGCCTTATTCTGGGTTGCTGTTGAAAGCCATTGTAACTGGTGTGAATTGAGCTGGATACAGTTGCCATTCACAAAAGAGACTACCCCAAACTCCTGGGAGCAACAGTACTATTCAGGCCTAGAGATAGATTTTCAGTGACGTACTCCTTTTTACTGAGGTACAACTTTATTCATGGGTCTACATTCAGATGCTTAACACCCACAGCATCTTCTCCGTCCCCTTCTTGTGCAACAGGCCAGAACAGGCTGATGAAAGAATCGTCCACAGCGGGCCCTGGCTCCAGCCCCCTCCATCCATCACAATCAACACCAGCCGTCTGCCCAATTAGGCCCCCGGAACACTCAGGGCCACAGCCTGATTGTTAACACTGTGAAAACACGGAGAGAAGGATGGGGAGGAGGGGGCTGATGTGGGGCGATGACGGGATGCTGAGAGCTTAGAGGTAGTTTGGGGGGAGATGGAGGAGAAGAGGGGGGAGGAAGGTCAGATAGCTGGCGGCCCCATTTCCTCTCTAATGGTCTCCAAACGAGGGTATATGAGGGAATGTTACCCCTTAAAGCAGGTGACCTGTAGGAGAGGAGGGCAGCCACACCCACCTCCGAACCCTCATTTGACTTACACGACACACATGCACACACATCCACACAAGTCATTAAAAAAAGAAATGGATGGTCATGCGTGAGCATAATTATGCATAAAAAGAACGTAAAACGTGCACACAAATTAAAGCCATAAACACAAATTACGAGCAAGAGTAAGCCAAGGGGAGGTTGTTCCTAAATATAACTATGCACACACACACAAACTTGTAGCGTCATTTCCCAGCATTCCCAAAACCCCAATTACCACTAATCTCTAATTCGTCTCAGTCCCTTCATTGAGAAGCCATTAAGTGCTGCAGCGCACATAGCTGTGCTTCTCAGCCTGATCAACTTTCCGTCTATGGTGAACTTTAAGCAAACAGCAAAAAGAAACACCTGGATTGGGTTGTAACAGCAAACCATAAATCATTACTAACGTGCGTAAGTCCTTAACGACTCGTTGGTTTTAAAAGGTATTTACAAAATTGGGTGGCAATATTGCTATTCAAGACGTGTTGCCGGTAAAGATGTAAAATGCAAAAGAGCAGCACATCATTTGCTGGGAAACCTCTGTGAGACCGTCCAACACAAAGCCATTAACAAGAGAGAAAGTCTCTGTAGCATCAAGAGCTATAATATAACTTCCAAATGAAACAGCTTTAGAGGCCAAACCAGAAATCCAACGGGTAAAAAAAACACGTTTTGTTTTTTGTGAGGGAGGTGGTCTCTTGGATGGTACTGCATCAAGCCAAGAAATAGTCCAGCCCAGAACCCCTGCACTGTAAAAAGTGTCTGAAATAGTGAGTATCAGAGGCTTACCAACCTTGACCCTCTGCTTCATGCTTCTCCTTTTTGTACCCTTAATACTAGGCTACGCTAACCTGCTGCTGGTCGCAGGTTGATATTTAGTGGGCAGAAGTGAAAATGATATCGATCTTCTCAAAACAACTAAGAACAACGGTCTTATTATTCCAGAAATCTCTGTTTGAACATGGAGAGCATTTCTCAAGAAACTGTTTATCTTATCGTCTTCGCACTTGGCATGTGTGTTGTTAGTGGCCAAAGGAGGGGGACTGTTAAATCTGGTGGTAACGTGAGTGTTGATCAGGAACATCTCGTTTGCAACAATCACAACTGATTGTCCGGTACAGGGTTAGGCATGCTGAGTTGAGCTTCTTAGAACTTTGAATAAACAAGTTAACAGCTCTTAGTGTAGCAGCAGCTTTGGGACCAAGTCCTGCAGTTGGTCTTTTTTTGCTGCAGCTCAATTACTGCAGGTCACATTTACAGTTTCAGAAAGAAAGTTTCATCAGCATCACCACTGACCAAGCAAACAGCCTATTCCAAACAGGCAGGTTTAAAGTTCCAGTGTGTAATATTTAGGTGAAAGGGATATATTGGCAGAAATTGAATAAAATTATTCCTAGTGATGTTTTCACTATGTATTTCATCTAAATTGTAAAAATTACTGTTTTCGTTATCCTAGCATTGGACCTTTATTTTTAAGAGAACGGGTAACTCTCTGTGGAGGCCGCCATGTTTTTTTACAGGAACCCAGACCGGGCAAACTAAACATCTTTCGAGATTTTATGTCACCTGAAGTCTGCCACCGGTCCTCTTTCCTGATTGGAAGGGGAGGGTGAGGTGAGGGGTATTCAGCTGCAACATGAAACTCCACCACTACATGTCACTAAATTCTACACACGCAACCTTTAAAATGTAAAAGTATTGCGTACATGACAAACCTCCAGGTATGACTTCGATATCCAACAGATTCCTGGAGCTACTGTGGTGTACAGCCCCGCTCTGATAAAAAGATCACTATTACTTTTTCTAATCATCACTGACCTGCCAACAACTACAGCCAGCAGGTAGAACTCCAATCACCATTTAAATTCCAGTGTGGCACATTAATCTATTCCTTCTCCTCCACACAAGATTTTTGCCTAAAAACTCACGTAGCTTGACCACCCCCCCCCCGCCCCCCCGGACTGTATGTTCTTGTGGATTTGGTCGATTCTGATGAAATGGAGTGTATGAGCTGTGACACACTGCTCTCTGGTTAGCTCATTGACTGACTCAAGGTCTGTTTTGTACCGTTTTTCTCCGCCGTCCTTGCTGTATGGGCCAAGCTCTAAGCAGAACCTGCTGTTCCTACCATTTCTGGTAATACAATCTCACTTCATTTGGGTTAATAAGTGAAACCAAATGGGCTTCATCTCTTTTTTCTCTGTTTTTGTGAGAGGGTTGGAGCTGGCATGCACTTCATACAGTACAATAGAAAAAAAATATTATTTTTGATATGATGCATTATGTGAGTATGCCCTGTGTGCACATCACATTCAGCCTGGATTACAGTGGTGATATTGGTGTCTCATTGTGGTCTAAATGCAGCTTTAGACATTTTACTAGACAATGAAAAAATGTGGTACAAACATTGACCCTGATGTGTGTTGTTGTCTTTGCATGTGCATAGGTGCGTTTGTGGTGTTTATGTTATAAATACCGACCAGATCTGGTAATTCCAACCCAGATGTCCTTTCTATAGTGAAGACACCACTCTGTTGCAAAGGCCTTTGTTTGTCTGAGGGTCGGAAGCGGGCGGTAGTGGTCCGTACTGTTTTGTGTGTAGCTAAAATTCATCTCTCTGCATTAGTCTCATACTCTGTCATCCCCCACCTCCTCCTCATCTGGAGCTGAAAGGCTTTTTTTTCTTGAAGGAGGGTCAGAGGTGGCAGGAGAGGGTGGAGGCCTGCTTGTAGAGAGGGGGGATGTGACGGATGAGAGAACCTGTTTAGTGGAACGGAGAATAGATGGGTGAGCTTATACCCCTATCCTCAATACAATACAGCGTAACCAGCCCCTGCCTAGCCCATATCCATGGACAGCCGTGTCCGACGGGCCTGACAACAACACTAAAGGTGTGGAATTGCGATTGTGAGGGGGGATTTCTCCCCCTTCACAGACTCTGTGCATGAGCCAGAGCCCGGACAGCAGCGTTTGTGTGTGTATACGTGTTCAGAAAGCTTGTTTGAAAGCTTGCATGTGTGTTAACATGTGATTTAATGTTGTTTTCGGATAGAGGACTCTGCTCTTAATGTGTGATTAAGCTCACTATAACTAACGTATACAATCAAACCAGATGTATAGCTCTATCTGGCGGGCTGCCATACAGTTATGGGAAACCTCCCCATGTGGAGGGGGTTTATACGCACACACCCACACACGCCCCCACACACATACATACACAGGTCATACTGTGCCGCATGCACGGAAGAAGACTGACATATCATGCTATGGGGTTAAAGGGGGATAATGACTTGCTATTAGAGCAAGAGGAGGGCATGCAAACAGAGTTCCCAGGGAGACTCTCCTGGTTTCAGCTCCACGTTGTGTGTGTGTGTGTCCTTCTTCATAAATTCCTTCACATTCCTGGGGATCAGTGTTAGGAAGCTCAGTGTCCTGCCAGCTGTGGCTAGATTTAATGCGTCTGCCACTCACTGCAGAAGTACTGCACAGTAATGTGGTTCCAGCGCTTCCTCTGGTTTTCCCTCGTTGCACCTGGAGCTCGCACACATTCAACCTCATGCTCAAGGGCACTTCATCTGGGCCCTAAGGTTGATGTGATCTGATTCAGTGTATCCTTAGGCTTTTACTCTGTGTGTGGTCAAACGTGTGCGAGCAAATTATGCAGAAAATAGATGCCAACAAACCGCAGGGGAGAGCTGAAACATAATAAAGCAAATGATGCTGTGGTTGGGGTGGGGGAACAACTTGCCACAACACACACCTCAGGTGTGAATCTCTCCCTTGAACAAGTGAGCAGCACACTAATTATTGGTTGGGATTCCAATAATTGAGGTGCAGCCCTTTGCAGCCTTGTTCAAGGCGGTAAAACCTTCACCAGCAGGTAGATTTCCTCTGGAGAAGAGGGGCTCCACAGGCACACCATTAGGGGAAATCCACTCTATAAAAGAATTTACATGTTACTGCAACCACAACAGCAAGCTTGCATTGTTCAATCCAGATGTGTGAGCATGACAACCCCAGTTATAAAAAAAGGTAGCACTTTGGACTGAAGTTACATAAAGCAATAGAAATATTGTTGTAATGAATCATGAAAGTGCTTGAAGGCACTTCCCTGAATACACTATAGTCATTGGATGTAGTGGAAATGCAAATCACTATGTATCATGATGAATAATATATCCATATTACAGTATGGTACCTGGGGATTTTGTTCATAGACATCTTGGCAAGGTTCATGAGACCTAAATGAGCACAGTGAATTTGCTCTACAGGCAGCTGGACCTCACATACGAAAAGCTGATTTTCCCACTGAGTTGTTTTTTGGAACCAAAAAATCCGTTTTGGATGCTTCTTGTGGCTCTAAGAAAGTTTTAAGAAGTCCCCTCTGTGCAAGAAAACCACACGCACATCTTAAACTCATTTGAAATACTGAAGTTTGCAGAAGATTTTATCAATAAAATGTTTTGAATTGTAGAAAAATATCAACAGCACAAACCAAACCGATTCACCAGCCCTGGATCTCTCCAAAACAACTCCATTAATATGGCTGTGGACAGTCACCGGGACATCTCACTCCACAGTGGAGGGAGAGGAAGTTGACCTCTGGCCTCTCACCTTTGTCCTATGGGTAAAGCTGGGGTCGTCTCAAGGGGTTGATTGTTTTCAAAATTGAATCACTGAATAAGTTTGAGCAATTTAACCCAGATTTAGCACGCACAGGCTGTACTTTCCAAATGTTCTTTGCTGGAAATAATCAAAAGTCTCCTCTTGAACACATGTTTACATTTTCTTTTCTTACACATGTTTTCAGGAAAACTACAATTTCCAAGAAAAAGAAGAGTGAATGCTCGGCAACACGTCCTTAATAAATTGAGCCATATTCTCCTCATGAACTCTGAAGCATGTTACTTAATTGAATAGGAAATCATGCATTAGTGGGAAAATTTCATTTGCATCAATGGAAGGTATTGATGTCAACATTAATGGCTGGCCGGACAGTTGTAACCCAGTTTGTGACGGAAGGGGAAGGAATGGTGGTTGTGGTGGTGGTGGGTAGGAGTCAGCGCAGTCTAGAGGCTCTTTGTCTGGGATGGACTACAGAGATGCAAGGCCTGGCCTGGCTCTGGGACCTGGAGGTCGGCCAGGGCTGGAGGGGGAGCCAAGAGTGCAGAAGTGGCCGACTGGTCCCATATTGACACAAAGAGGCCTTTCTCTGGACCACAGGTCTGCAGTGGCCTGGGACTCACACTGGGGACGTCAGACTACAAAAGGGATGTTGACACACACACACACACGCACACATGGACAGTGAACACACACATACACACAAAGGCAGATATGAGCATGTTGCTGTTCCATCTTCTAAAAAAAGTCGGTTTCTTTTCATATTTTCACTTCAGAGAAAATACAAGGTCATAATTACTGTATTTGTATTAGTTCAGTGATGCAGATTTTAATCAAATACATACTCAAATAATAATTTCATTTGGATCAGAAAACCACATTTTTCTGAGAAAACCTTGATCATCTCTGCCTCCTGCTCCTCCCTCATTCCACCAGAACCCCCCGACCCTGGTCCTCCTGCAGCTTGTAAATGGGCCTGAGTAAAGCACAACCAGTCCCCCAGGCTTGTTAATGAAGCTTAATTAGCTTTGATTAAAGCCTAATTAGGAACTGGAGCTAAAGAGAGAGTAGCCTCTGTAAAGATGATCTTTCACCTTTGAGCTTTAGCCCCTTCTCCCTTAGATCAGAGAAACCTGGGAGGAGGGACCAAAGGAGCCAGACGGCTGTACGTGTGTATGTGTGCATGTGAGTGTGTGTAGGTAGGTGGACCGGTAGTGATTGTGTCTTGTTGACATAGAGCAGCCTTGGCCTCCCTGCTGTTTAAAGACGAAGACAAAACTCTCTCCCACACACACACTTACACACTTTTATGCTCACACATAACACTTACCTACACTTTACTTTTGGACGTGTATGCTAACCTCTCAGCTCATAAGAGAACTTTTAGGATCATCCAGTCAAAGAGTTTCCATGTGTTACTCATACGGCACAGTCCAATCAGCTCTAAGAAATGTGAAAAACTCCCCCGACCACAAAAACTTGGTACTTTTAAAGTTTAGTTTGAAGCTTATATTTGTATTTCTGATATGGTGTCTGAGTATATCTACATCTGACTACTTTTCTTACATTAAATTACATGTCTTTAATGTTCTTGGCAAGGCAGGCGTATCAAACAGCAATCTGACCATGGGACAAAATATTTTGGGAAATTGTGCTACTGTAGCATGGAAGAGTAAAAGATAGTAAAAAGGAAAAGCATATGTGCGTGGGAATACAGCCAGTAATGTTATATAAATTCAATTGTCAAATTCAACTGGGAACATGTGCAGTGGATGAAAATGGATGGATAGATGCATCAAAAGAGATAGAAGAGAGAGAGAAAGGCCAATGTGCTGCAACTTCAGGAAACACAAGCAGATTCAAAGATATTCATCAGTTGTAAGAGAAATCAGGCAGCATTTAGAAGAGTGCTTCGAATACAGAAAATAGTGAGAAGTGAGAATTCATCAGAACATAACCTAACAGAAAATAAATCAGATTCATGTTGTCTCAATGTCATAACATACTGATTATTTAGCTTATGGTCTCTTGCTATTTTACTCCAGTACTTATAACAGTCATATCATCATGATTGATTGTATGTCCCTCTTTTTACAATAGAATATTGTGGGCAGCTGCAGTGAAGCAAACATACATTCTAACAAAAATGACAGCATGTTTCTGAATTGAGGAAGGCAGCTCAATGTACTGTAAGTGCCGCACAGGTACAGTGGCGGTGGATAGCAGTGGCTTTGTTGTGCTTTTAACATTAAATACATTACTAATCAATTACTTTCTATTAGCTTATTTAAAGATTGTGTATTCGTAAAAACTGTGACAACAATTTCTAAAACTAATCAATCATAGCTTAATGTGTGAACATTCATTTATAGGTTAAACACATAGTGCACCGATGTCTGCATGATTTACCCTCTGGGACCATGAATGTTTGTGCACAGTTGTATAGCAACCCAGATACAGCATATAATCAACATTGAATCAAAGTTATTGCATCAACTAAAATTACATTGAATGTGGACATTTAGAATTTATTGAATCAGGTTTGCGTTCACAAAAAACGTTATAAAAAATGGACATAATATCAAGGGAACTTCAAACTTTCTTCAATCAATGATTTAACACTGAAAATATATTCAATCAACCTGCTTTCCATAAAACTCTGCCACTTTCCATCCAAGAGCTGTCGAGATATTTCATCTGTGACCTGGTCAGTGGGGAAGACCCATGGTGCCATAATTATATCTTAGAAATTCAACAATAATGCAGGGAACAATCAGCTGCTAACTCTGGATCATCTCTCAACTGGTTTTACATTGGCCCATTGAGCTGGTTGTTGATTTCTGGGACGGCAGAACATTCTGCAGGCTGCTGGGTGAATCCCGTGTGCAATGTGGCACAGAACTCCCAATTGACAATAAGTGCACAGATACACTCAACATAATATCCATTTTATATGGAATCAATTTGAATTGTTTTATAAAATTATGCAAAATTGAGCATCTCTCGGAAATGTGGAAGTCCCACAGTACAGCCTTGTGTGTGTGTGCGTGTGTGTGTGTGTGTGTGTGAGTGTGTGTGTGTGTGTGTGTGAGGCTGAGGTCAGACTGGCCTGGAGGTGATCTGTAAAGTGACAGCTGAACCTCTCCACCTGGTGTGTGTCTGTGTCTGAGTGTGTGTGTTTTATAGCCTGTGAAATGATGAGGGGGTGTGGGGGAGGTGTAGGGGGTAAGGTGATGCAGGGAGGGTGGGACAGGGTCATGAGATAATCAACCCCTGATCAACTCCACTCGCCAACACATACCCATACACACCCAGTCACTCACGCACACATACACATAGACACACACATGCAGGGTCTCTTGGGCTTGAGATAACTGAGTCAAGGACCCGGGGGTCAAAGGTCAGGGCCCTGGCTCATAGGGAACACATGGAAGGGATAAAGAGGCTCTGGATTCCATAAAGCCTGAGCTGGGACGGACTTATTTATGGCTGCACGGAAAACATCACAACCCAATCCCTCTTCTCCTGTCCAGTCCACTCCCTCGCTGATGGAAAAAGGGAAATAGAAAGAAAGAGAGCAAGAGAGACGGAAGGGGAGAGAAAAAAAACATGAGTTCTCTCTCGACTCGCTGTCCAGTCGGCTTCATCTCAAAGGTTCTCTGAAGGGGGCTCAAACATCCCCTCAAACAGTCAAACACTGACGGCACAAACTGGACGAGTAAAGAAAAGCCATGTGAGAGCACATTAAAACAGCAGGATATTGTGACAAGCAGTGGTTTTGATTTAGACCACAGAAACTAATGGCACGCTGTTTTGCTGGACACACACACACACACACACACAAAAACTACCCTCAAACACACTCCTGTCATTTTCACATTTGATTATATTGTATTGGGGCATAGACGCATGGCTGTACAGATCTTTACAGTCTTGTTTGTTCTGACTGTGGAATGTGTTGATCAAAAGGCACAATGAGATGTTCCGCTGTTTGGTGCTAGTGTATAGAATGTTTTTAGAGCTGTTTTCAACATCTGGAAACGATGACACTGAGCAATGACGCTGAACTGGGTCCAAGAAACAAAACAATAAGCCGAAAGACACCAACATATTCAAGCTAAAGGGTACGTTCTCGTTCTATTCATACATACATGCCCATGGTTCCATTCATACTAAAATGAGGGTCTGGTGTTCCTATCATTCAGACTCATTCCATTTCATGCCAGTAAGTGGACATATTGTACCTGGAGCATGCACATTCTGCACAGTCACAAATTTTGGGCTGCACACAGATGAATGGGGTCCATGCTTACCCTAGCAGACACGGGTGGATGACAACATTTCCAAGGACCATAGCGGAAAATATCAATGTGCCTCAAGTGTCTGTTTGTTAGCAGGATTACTCAACTCCAGCAATGTTTTCAACTGCATTTGTTTCTTTATTATTCAGCAGGATTAAGTAAAAGTGACTCCACATTTCACCACAAAACCTGTTGGAAGGATGTGGTGTGGGTATGGGAAGAGCTCCTTAAATATTGGTGTGCACCTGGATTAGGGGGGCGAATCCATGAGTTTACACTTTTTTTAACATTGCAGGAAGGGATGAGAGAATAATTCATGCATCCTGATGGATAAAAATCAAACATGTTCAGTGGAATGATGCGTATGAGTTTGTGCAATTTAGCTAGTGAATTTAAATGTGGTTTCATAAGTGGCCTTGGTGGAGGTCTCTGATTGTATATGTTATTATTATAAAGAATATTGATTTGAGCAGCTTTAAAAGCCATATTTATATGAGCTTAGAACTTCCACTTTTGGAAGAGGGTTCAGTTTTTCCCCCAGTACCATAGAGGCAGCTTTTTCACATTTACCAAGTTTCAAGTTCATTTTTGAAGTTCAAACTTTGACAGTGGAAAATGTCTGATTCGTGCACACAAAGGATTAAAACTGTGAGGAAATCATGTGCTGGTTTCTGTGTTGGCCTAAGCAAAAGAAAGAAGGGGTTTGGTCACTTGGTCATAAGCTGAAAGGATTTAAAGATGTGACGGAAACAAAAACAGAGGAGATAAAGAAAGAAAGATGTACAACAGGAGAAGAATGACTTGACAGTGGCCATCTGGCCTGTTTTGGCCTTTTTACTGTAGCTTAGCCACGGGTGGTCAACACACACACACACACACACACACACAACTTGGACGGGACGACTGAAAAAGAAAGAATAGTAATGACCATGACGTGTGTGTGCGTGTGTGTGTGTGTGTGGGTGGGTGTCCATGGCTGTTATCAAGTTGTTGTGCTCATCACCTAAGGGTCCTGAGACAATAGTGGTGAGATAATGAAGTCAGGAGCCAGTAACGGAGGCTGATGGAGA
Organism: Paralichthys olivaceus; assembly: GCF_024713975.1. Lineage (NCBI taxonomy): Eukaryota > Metazoa > Chordata > Actinopteri > Pleuronectiformes > Paralichthyidae > Paralichthys > Paralichthys olivaceus. Next base: position 4,841,822 of record NC_091106.1, read on the forward strand.
ACAATGCAGCGGTAATGGCTCTGGCACAGTCAGTGGAGTTTACTGGTCCTCACTGGGACGCTTCCTTCCTGTCTTGTGTTATCAACACACAGGAAAGAAAACAACAAATCCTCCTGCTCCTCCTCTCTTTACTCTGAATGACTAAATTGTCGTTCTTTTCCTCTTGCCCCACTTTCCTCTCGCTCTCTCCTTCTCCATAGTCACGTGGATGCCAAGTGTTAAGTGTTTAAAATGTGTAAGTGCAGAACGTAGCCTTGAAGTCAAAATGTTGTGGGAGGTGTTGAGTTCCATTCATCATGATGCAAGGGAAAAAGACTTTTGCTGTGATGATAGAACGTGGACATGGATGTTATACTGAACTGATCAAGACAGAGGGTAAACATGAATGAAGTTTTAAATTAGTGGGTCCTGAGGAAAGGCCTTGATCTCAGTGTCATCGTGGTTTATAATGGCCCAGGCCACAAACACCCTTTTCCAATGGTCTAAAATTATTAACCACTTCAACTGACTTTGTCTGCAATGGAGATAAATACAGTTAACAACTACTCGGGTCACTGACTCTACAGTATATATATCCACTCTGGCTCCAATGGGATGCAACATAATGTGATAAATTAAATTTCCCGGCATTGGCATGTAAACAGCTATGAACGTTTTTGTTCTTATTACATCTTGGAAACAATGTGCAATCGCAATTTTTCATTTGAATTTTATAAAATGCAAGTTGGTTCCAATGTGTTGGTTTGCATCTAATTTAGGACACTGAACGTTACTCCTCCACAATGGGACAGGAGTAAATCACCTCTTGAGCGGGTTTAAGACCCACATACCTGCTATTTTTGGTGTAGAGGTATATTCAGACCTGTTGTCAGCTAACTAGCCTAGCTGAGATGTCCTTTAGATTGACCTAACATTAGTGTATAGTATCTTTTCTCAGAGGGTTGCAGACAGGGAATCATCCAAAGTTAATTTTACAGCTCACATAGATGTTACTGTTACACATTGTGCAGCCTTCAAACTACCCAACTCTCAACTTCACTGTTTCTGTAGTTCCCACTGTCTGCATTTATTTTGCTCTCTGTAGTATACCCCTGTTTTCCTGTTTTCCTGATTTCCATTTTATTTTTCCATCTTGCTCCTCCTGTCCTTTTATTCTCTTTTTTTTTCTTTCTCTCCACTTCTTTCTGCCCACAGGAAGAAGATGGTGTTGTTCCCTCCCTGTTTTCCTTTATCAGTGTGTTTTCTTTCTCTGGGGGAAGGAGGGAGACCTCTTCGATATGGGATGCTGCATGCTGTTTGTGTCTGTCCCTCCCTCCTTGCTCTTCCTCTTTATCCGTTGTTTATCTATGCTTACCCTCCCTCTCTCATTTCAAAGCACCCTGAGGTGGGCTGCGAGGGGAGAGGAGGGAGGAAGGCCTCTCTGGGGTTACCATAATAACTCGGCCCCCTTCTAATTCATGAGCTGTGCTGCCTGCTTTACTCGAGGCTGACAGCGTGTGTGTGTGTGTGTGTGTGTGTGTGTGTGTGTGTGTGTACAATTGTGACCCTTCTTCATCCCCATAGTATAAAACATTGTCTGATACTTCAAAGAGGATGGGGCTGTTGCCTTTACACCCTCTAGGGAGACGGAGACAGTCACACAAAGACACAGAGCGCTGGGTAGAGCGGAGACTATCAGGATGTTGTGTTTGCCGAGGACAGGAGGTATTGGCAGTGAAGCACAGAGGAGAGAAGGACACGGGGGTGGGTGGTGTGGTGTGGTGGAGGAGGTATTTTTCCTGTCTTTGCTGCCTTCATTGTCTCCCTGCACGCCTCTGCAGTCATGAATAGAAATATGAAATATGACACAAAGTAATTCATGGCAGCAGCAGTGTGAGAGGGAGAAAATATACTTCATGGAACATCACTGTAAAATAGAATCAGTTAAATCACCATTGTTTTGTATTAATCAGTGATGGAAATAAAAGTGGCTTGACTTGAAAACACATCTCAAGAGAAAACCAAACGTGCACTATTAATAACTCTAATAATCAATAGTCAAATTAAAACAACTGCTAATTAATTAAATCAATTTCCCTTCTGTTCATCCAGCTCCTGGTCACAGTGGATATAAACTCTGGAAATTGTTACGGAGACATTTTCCAAAGGAGACATGTCATAGAACAGGCTTTTGTTTACAGCACATTGACAGCAGCGTCAGCCTCTAATGCCAAAAGCTCTTGAATCTCGCTGTCTTTCAAGGTTGATGTCTTCATGAGCATGTTCTACTCCTCTTTTATAGACTCCTCTTTTATAGATATAGATATTTGTATTCTTCCTGTTTCGCAGTCTGTCACATGTCAGAAACATCATTAACATGTCCACGTGCTCACTGTGAATTTTCCAGGTATTTGCCTGCTGTTTTATCACATGGACTCAAGACCTTGTATTCCTGGTCTGGCAGGAAAAGTTCCAGAAAATCCCAGCCTCTCCAGAGGATTTCAGGAAAATATCCAGAGTTCAGTGTGTGTCTGAAAGCAGCTAGTGGTGAAACAAGGTGGCAATGTATTATTCACCCCAGTGTCTCACCCCATGACATCACATTGTGGTAAAAGGTTGGATACATTCAGGTTTTTTGTAGGCGCACTGCTGCATTTGCACTGTCACTGTGACATGAGAATCACTGTGAGTGATGAGTGACCAAGGTAAAAGTCCACCTGATCACAGTTAAACCCAGCCCTAGTGTAAGAAACTTCAGCAGTTTGAATTCCACATCTGATTCTTATTCTTCCCTAACCTACAGAACATTTTAAAGGGTTGTAACATGGAATGACATCGTAAGTTGAAAGCTTCACCTTAAATCTTAGCACCGATCTTGCTGACACCGCACAATTGTCCTGTTCACGCTATCTCAAGGTTCCCCCAAACTAGACACTGTTCACATGCTGGCTATGTCTGTCTGAGATTCTGAGAAAACAGTTCTGCCTACCCACAGCATCCCTCACATGACTAGTGCTAAGGTGGATCCTAGTGACTTTTAGTTAACCTTTTCTGATTACCAGTGTTTCAGTGGCCCTGGCATGATTAACAAGCATCTTGTGTGACCTGATCCCATGTTGAATGAATGCATGCAAGATTTGAGATCTAGTCATTAAGACCACATTTAGAAGTGGATGTGGCCAAATACTTCTCACGCTTTCACTCTGCAAAAGTGTCCTGGACCACATATGAAGGACGGCCTTATCAGCTGACATCCTCTGACAAACAAACTACTAAGTCCTCTCAGTGCCCATAAATTGATTTATTTGTGGCCATGCACTACCACAATATCAACACTGACAGCCACATTTAGTTTTTTTTAAATATTTTTTAAAACACACACACACACACACACACACAAATACACACTGACATCTGACCTGTATGTCATGGTCAGACCGGCTAAAAACATCATATGGTCTTTGTGAACATAAATGATGTACGTGTTTATTTGCATACAGACAATCTGACCAAAAGCCATCACTCCAGACACACGCGACGACACATTCTAATGAAGGTGTGAACTGACAAACTTAGATCTGTCCACTTGTGATCGGATCACTTGAGACAGATGTTAATACCAGGTCTGAACTGGGCCTTATCACCGCCACACTATGGACATGTGAACATCCAGCCTCAGCATGGTTGGCTGGAACGAGTCTAACTTTGAATTGTGTTAATGCCACACTGCACCCAGGGAGGCATACAGGCCCCATAAACACATAGATGAGTGGAGGGACAGACAGATGGATGGACGGGAGGTTACATGTTGGTCACTCATTTAGTGAGGGAATCAGTCAGTGTGATACTGTTTCGGGACAAAGGCATGTTTTGAAGACAGAGACATTCTTCATGTCAGTTCTTTTCTTCACCTCCACTCAGTGCGACCTGTTGATTGATAGCTGAAAAAAAATGATTTGGTTAAAGTTTAAACTAACATGCAGTGTTGCTACTGCTCTCATTGTGGGTGACACACATACACATACACGCACACACACACACACACACTCACATGTACACACAAGAGCATAGTGTGCTAATCTCTTTAGCATCACCATGGAGACATTGGTGTGAAGCCTCTGTGGGGGTTTAGCAGTGCCCTGTCCTCAAACTACTGAGGCTGGGACTGTGGGGGGGAGTCAGGCAGCGGGCCATGAAAGTGTGTGTGTGCGTGCATACGTGCATTTGTGCATGACTGCCTGTGTGCCCTTTTGCATTTTGATGAAGTTAATCCGAGCTCGGCCAAGCAAGTCTGGCTGTGCATAAATAATCACTTTAGGAAAAGTTCAAACAGCATCAGTATGCATGACCCTCCATCTCCCTGACACTACACTAGCAACAGGGACAAAGGACCTCTGAGCCACCGTTATCCTCTCGACCAACACATGTCTGCTAGCTGTTGCACTACTGGTGTTACTCCTCATGAGGAGGAGGGAATGAGAAGGGAAGATGACAAGAAAGGCAGTCGGGGCATAGTGTCGGAAACATGAAAAACTGAGTGACGCATGACATTGAGATCAGCTTTGAGGGCTCATAAGCAACTTTTAAAACACCACGAAAGAAAGAAAGAAAGAAAAAGGGATTTGGGGTTTAGAAGAAGACACTTCTCTTTGGCCTTTCACTATTGGCCCATGGTTCGCTCCAATGATCTAAGCCCGACTCCCCAGCTTGGTCCCAATTGGCCCTCCATGGGTCAAATTAGCTCCAATACTGAGAGCTTAGTTGGGCTTGAAGAAACAGCTGGCACTGTGTGGGGCCTTGTGGATCCAAAATGGCCGTCTGGTAACAACAGTAAGGCTCAAGCATTCCTCTCCCACAGACTTGGCTTAGTTGGGCCCAAAGTGGGATATTTGAAACGTAAACACGGAGATGTTATTCTTTACCTAAATGGGTGAAACTGTTTCCCATGGTGAGGCTTTCTGGATTGAATGATGGTCAGTTTGTTGGTTTGCAGACCTTGAGAATGTCTGGCCAGGTCTTATTCTTACTGTTTTGGAAGACAAAAAGTAAATGTAGGAACAAGAAGCTTTTCTCTTTACAGCATAATATGTGAGGCCTCTGCTATTAAAAGCCGTTTAACATGTGAACATAAGTTCCTGGAATTCTGAGTAGTTGAAGCAGCATGGTGCTGGGGATGTAGGTCAGTCCACTATGACCCTGATTATATGTGAAGCTACAAAATTACATACACAAATTCACATCCTGTAGAGGATGAATTCCCTGACTTTGGTGATCCCTTAATCTACAACTATGAGGTCAAAATTCAATTCATTAAATACTTTGGTTTCAGTGTAAGTATCTGGACACTGGAAATTTCCCCTTGAGGATAGTTAAAAATCTGTTAAAGTTTCCATCACCCTCAGTCTACTTTGATTTTAGTGTTAATTAGCTAAATTGGATATATTTTAAATTTTACCTGCTAAATATCAGGATGTTATGAACTGTAAAAAGAGAATTATGCCACATCTCGACTTCTTCCCATTATCCAGACATGAAGCTGAAATGTCCTGGATACAAATGCTGTCATCTTGTGCAATTGGAGCCAGAGTCTGCACATTAGTAATCAGTGGATAGAGCCACGGCTGCTGATCCATGTGCTCGACCAATCATGAGTCAGTCAGTCTCAGTCTGTCATTCATGACGATACTAATTAAAACCAAACCTAATTTAAAAACATAAACCTGTGCATTTAGATCTACCTGAATGACCAACACCATTTTTAAAAAAACTGTATATGAAACGTATTTTGATATTTTATTATGGTCAATGTCCCATTTTCTAACATGGAGGAGGCTGGGTTTACAACGTATACTCCAGCCAGCCACCAGGTGGCAATTGAGATGCTTTGGCTTCACCTTTGGGGAGCAGTCATGTCCTCCATCTTTATACAGACTTTATGGTTTGAGCACATTAGTATGCTGATGTTAGCATTTAGTAAAAGTGTAGCCTCACAGAGCAATCAGAGCTGCCAGCATGACTGTAGACTATTATTATTGGCATTTATTTATGGTCATCATTTGTCTTCATAATTGTTCCAGTGAATTTCCATTCGTCCCAAATGACCTCATATTTAGGAATCCATGTGGCACTAAACATTTATTTCCATTTCTTTTATTTTTGTTCTCATTTGTAGCGTTTAGACAAGTACATCATATCCACTTTAGTACATCATTTGCATCCAACTGTGATGTCATTTGATATTTAGCATTTTCCTAAGAAGAACTGAATTTTATTTTGAAATATTTTTGGAACCACAGCTGGACTCCGCAGTGCCAAACCTCGCTCTGCTTAATCCAATGGTGACAACATGTGAGCTGTAACGTTGTGCATGTCTCGTATGTGCTGCAGTGCTTATATTTATGTGGATCAAGCTGTCATTCATAGAAAAATATAGTTTACTGTGATTTGACATGCACACAGTATTTTCCTACGTCTTTTTTCTTATTGCTTGTAACACTTCCTGGTAATCTTTATAGGATCCAGCATCACGTCACGCACACAGCTGCCAGCAAAATAGAACAAAACAAACTAGATTTGCCAAAACGGTCGTGTGTAGAGGCTGAAATCAACAACTGGCCTAAGAGAAAGCAACAGATGGAGGGATGATAGAGACAGAAAAAGAGAGAAATGGAGGAAGAGGAAGGAGACAGGAAAGAGAGAGTGAAAGGAGTCAGAGAACATGTGCTGCTGTCAGTCTGTCTTTAATCCCCTTGGATTTTTTCTGCCTCCCTTTCCCACGTTCTCAGTGTTAATTGATAAACACAGGGAGGGAATGGGACCCCGTGACTAATCATTCTGGCTGCTGATGTGTTTTGCTGCTGTGTGTGTGTGTGAGTGTGTGTGTGTGTGTGTGTGTGTGTGTGTGTGTGTGTGTTTCTACAGGGCACTGAAGTCTGTAGGCCTCACTGAAGTGGCACTAGCAAGAAACTGGCAGCGTCACCAGTCTGCTACTGTTTGATGCCAACACCATGTTGTCTGGTTTTTCCTTAAAGCTGAAACACTTGAGCATACAATGAGCCAAAATACAGTAAGTTCCATGACTCACTGAAAACTTCATCTGCTTTGACCATCACTGTGATTAAACAAATATACAGAACATATATAACATGTCTCCACTTGCATCAGAGCAATCAGAAATATATATGCCGTAGAACATGTACCAAAAAAACTGCTTTCAATTTTTGCAGCTCTTGTCCAAACACATGCATCTTTGGTTTGAATACCAGGAAACGAGAAACATGAGATGTACTTGGAATTCTTGCTAAAATCTACCCTTCTTTAGCAGCAAACAATATCTGTGGGATCCTGGATTTTTTAACGTGTGCACCTGTTTAGACGTGCAGGCCTAAATCAAAGTTCAGGGCAGCATTCAACAGATGCAGAAGATGCCCTCAAATTACAACCAAATGTACAAGAAAAATGCTCTTGTGCCTGAGTCTTCTGAAGAAAACATGGCAGATTTTCCCTGCCTTTCCTACACATAGTAAAATTCAGATCAGCTCTATAAAGATGGTCATATTCTCGTCAGAACTCTTAAAACTGGGAAGACAATATGCTGAAAAACACATGCTCAAACATGGTTGTTATGGGGGATTTTCCACTGAAAACATTGTGTACCTTTAAGGAAAATATGAACACATCAAATAAAAATAAAAGGATATCATCACAAAGGAGAATGACATTTTTTTTAATGACTACTATTTCACAGGTTTGTGTTTTGTACTTCCTTTATTGATTACAAAGCAGATGTGAACATGTAGCACGCATGGAGAACTGCACACAGCACATACTCAGAGACTGCCTTGAAACAAGCTGTCAGGACGTCTGTAACTTTGGACTTACATTTATATTCATCGCCCTCAGCCACACCCCCAGCACCGCCCACCCAGACCCACTGCCCAACCATACAGAAATGGTTTCCTCTGAGGGTAAACATCCTGCAATTTGATCTCTACTATCTCGATTGACTTTTACCTTGCTGTTTTGAGATTTCCATTATATCAATCGTGGTGTTTTACTGATTTTATGGATGTGTATCTAAACTGCAAACTTGCAAATTCACAGCTAGTGACAACACAAGGATATGATCCTTGATGGCTTTATCATTTCCTGTCATAACACCAGAGATCACCACAATGTCGCCATCGGTTGTTTCATCAGATCCAGCTGGATCTTTTTTCGTCATTATTTAATGACTCTGTTCGGCTCATTCTGACAGTGAGCCTCTCTTCTGTCGTGCTAGAAGCTGATTCTTGAAACCACTGACATATCTTCTATATATCTTCTATTAGATAAAAATAAAACACTAAAAGGTGTAACAGGGAACATTTGATCTACAGAGAAAGAACTTTCTTTTTGGGAGAAGATGACAGTAAACTATTCCATCCTAAACTCAATATACTTGAAAACACCCCAAATCTCCCTTTAACTATTTTTCTTTTGCAAGATTGCAGTCAGTTGATCATCATTAGCTTTCTTGAGACAAATGAATAATGGTGTTTGTATAATCCACTGTTTTTTAAGTGGTTGTAGATATTAATCAGATTTAGATTTAGAGGTGTTGAAAGGGGAATATTGTCATATTTTGACCAGACTGACTTTTATCCTTTGTTTTAGTCTTTATGCTGAACTAAGCCAACCATCCTCCATCAGTAGCATCATATTCAACAAGCTCAGTATAAAGAGCATCAATCCTTTCATCTAACACTCAGCAACAAAAATTAAATAATTGAATTTTCCAAAATATCAAACTCTTCTTTGAGAACCCTAACCCCATTGATATTATGTAAGGAATTAAAAATTCTTCATCTGTTACATGAAGGACGTCCAACAACACTAATGTCATTTGGCTGAAGGTATAATCTGATTTTGTTGTGGTCAGTGCCTGCAGTCTCTGGCTCTGCCATGAAAACTGGCCAATCACATGTTACCGCCTCAAACACACCCCTTCCTTGCTCACTCTCCTCTCTCTCTCTTTCTCTCTCATATACACACACACAAATGCTCAGAGTCATATAAGTTGCCCCTTAGTCATATGCTCAACCACAGGGCTCACACCCACACGTACCGCTCCCACTCACTCACACCCACACATACACCAGCCACGACACTGACTCACTCACATAGTGTCACTGCTGACTCATAATCAGGAAATTGGTGGACGAGTTGGATCAAACAGGACAATGGGTCATTCAGTGGTTGAGCAGTGAAACTTGAACAAAGCTTCACCAAATGTTGTTTTCTTCCCCTTTTTGCATCCCTCGCGGTCTGTCTCCTCTTGTCTTCTTTAGCAATAAAAACCATCTGACCACCGAGAACAAAAAGAACCCCCCCCAAAAGGGAAGGAATTCAATATTCTATCATGCTTCTTTAAATTGTCCTATGTTGACATGAGAACAGATAATTGATGTATTTTTTCTCGACGTTATGACAAAGTGTGGTGAGCGGTTGGATAACGAGAAAACATAAAAACGGCTCCGTTAGGATTAGTCAGCACAGATGTTTGGAGCGACATGAAGCTTGGACGGAGAAAAAGAACTGACAGAATGACACAAGCGCACAAGTGGACTGTTGGAAGACAGAAAGCAAGATTCAGTGAAAAGGATGGACATACTGGTAGTAACCGCACTGTGTGACATCAAAAGGAGGCTGGATTTGATTTGCCATCACTCGACTTGCGGGAAATTGTGTAAAAGACTTCAGTGGACTGCATCACTCTTTGGATTCCTCCTATGCTTAGAGCTGCCTCCATGTCTGCACATCAGCAAACACGTTGTCACAGGACAAAACCGAGAAACACGTTTTCAAACCGTTGTTTTTACCATTTCATTTTTTAGTTTCAGTTTCATGTTGAGTTTAAACCTAACCACAATGTCTGTACCCTTCCCTGCTCAGAACGTCATTTGAACCAAATTGCATTAGGATTTTTTAAAACTCGTCTGTGGTGAAAGCCGCCCATGTGTATTTTTGGGTACTTTATGCTGAGGTTTTAAGTTATCTCTCTTTGAGAGTGCTGCAATAAACGGGGGTAAATGGAATTTCCCTCCACAGTGTGTATCCCAGTTATTCTGCATCATACTGTTTAGTGGATTATCGGTTTTCCACTTTTTTTTTTAAAACATCAGAGAAACCTTTCTTCAAGAGACAGGGACATTACTGAAACTGAGAAGGACAGACACATAGGCAGTTAGAGGACTGGTCCTTTGCTCCTTTACAGCTAATTGGAGCAATCATAATAAAAGGCCAGTAAATCCCCACCATTAACCCGTTAAGGACAGGAAACAGAGGCTGGCTTTTATCACTGCTTTTACCCACTGCTGGTCATACCTGCGGCTATGTGTCAACACACACACAACTACTGTATACACACACACACACACACACACACACACACATATATTTACAGTTATATACACCCATATTTCCTTTCCTGGCGGTTAGGCTGCTCAGTCTATTTTTAGTTTCATGTGTGTTTTTTTCATTACCGCATTGCAAACAGTACCTCTGCTCGAAACTAAAAGGGAAATAAAGATTTCTACTTTCAGACAGGATGGGGAGTGCCAGGGAGCTGTTGCACCCAGTAATGAGTCTCTCCCTGGGGGTTGGATTGGGCTCCCTGGGGGCCTCGCTGACTGCAGCCTCGATGCCAGTTTTGTGGAAAACACAGAGCTCCAAACAGGCTGGTAGAGGCTCGCTGGTAGAAAGTCGCCTCTTTCTTCTTCTCTTACTCCTCTCTCCCTCCTCTGTTTGACCTGTCATTCCTATACTTAAAGGGGGAATTCCCTTATTCTGTGGCCACGGTAGCTGGCTCTGAATGGGCCCGGCTGGGATGAGAGTGCTGGCTGGAAGTTGTGTGAGCTTGTGCGTGTTTGTGTGTGTGTTTGGGGGGGGGTATTAATGTTTGAGTGAAAGGCTCTTTTGTAAGACTCCTGCTGTTTGACAGTGGGGCTATCCTCCCAGGACTCATCTTCGGCCCTGCCACACCCACCCAGCCTTTCATATGGTAAGGTATCCTAATGGCTTTAACACTCGCCCGATTGCCACGGTACTCCCAAGCAACCAACGGGCTTCCCCCTGGTAACCAACAGGGGGTTACCCACCCTGCCCTCCACCCCCTCCTCCCCTAGTAACCAACCACCACTGCTGCCCCGGCAACTGCTTCTGCCCCACTGAACCTGCCCCAGCAACTGCTTTTGACTCTCAATCAGTTCAGGTTCATTTCTGACTCCCTTGCCGGAGGGGCTGGGAGGTAGGAACACAGAGAGGAGAAGGGGGACTGACAGGGATGTGCATGTATGGGTGTTCATGTTACAGAGCACCGCTCCCACCTGTTATAATACTGTATATACAAATCTCATGTTGGAAATATTGAAGGTGGGATATCTAGTGGAGAGAAATTAAACTTTGAAGGCCAACAGCAGTCAGCCACAGTTTTCTTGCTTCCAATAAGAAGTAGATGCATATTTATGCATGCCCATGAGCACGCACACACACACACACACACACACAAGCGTGGAGAATGAAGTGTTCCTGTCAGTTGGGGGTAGTACACACACATTGGGACTTGGCTAAATGAAGGTCGGCCTTTCCACTGGGTGCTCAGGGCTGGATTTGCATTTGAATCCAATTGTGAGTGCCTAGATTTATGCCTCTGTGAGTGATGCCCAGCAGTGCTTTTTTCTGGCTTTCTCTCTCTACCCCATTCTCTTTCTCATCTTCCCTCACTGTGTTGCGCTGCTTATTGATCCCCTATTTTCCTCACACTTGTCCCACACAGACACCCTCCTCTTTATCATGTTTGCCAGGGCAGGACCCACATTTGATCCATTCGATTTCACGCTTCCCACGAATGTTCTTGGTCATTATTCTGGTAATAATTCTGTGAATGTTGTATTTATTCTGCTCCACGATAAAGAATACCCACATGGAATTATAATGCAATTACACAGTCTCATCCGTGAATCTATCTTTCATTCCCCACTTTGTGTCCAGTAAACCTGTTCATATCACTATGGCAGCTTTCAGACATGCTCTGATGTCTGAACATTTACCCTAAACTTTTATGGAGGGGTTGTATGTGAGAATGGAAAAGTCCAAGTCAGATGCCTTGGACATTTTCAGAACTTTTCTGCCAGCCCTTTTGTAAAATGTCCAGAAAATGTTCAAATGAGCCCTTGTGACAATACATCCAGAAAATTGCCATACAAGAAGAAGACACCAACGAAGATGTCAACTTGGAAAGACAAGTTTCAAGAGCTTTTGGCGCTTAGGGCTGATACTGGCATCAATTTGCTATAAACAGAAACACATGATTTCTGCGGCAGAATTTACACATTATGTCCTGCTTGCTGCACTCTCTACTCTGGCGCCACCCCTCAAATGAAAGTTGTGAACGTGTCTGGAAAATGTCCAGACCCAATTTTTCACATATTTTTCATCCATGATCACCTATCAGAAAAACGCAAATGAATGACAGTCAGAGGCTTAAACCGCCGGAATCAGACCCAGGCACTTCTGAACTGCACACCAGTTAAAAAAGACTTAGAAGTCCTTAAAAACCAATGTTTATCTTCAATATTAAGTGAATAAACTGAAAATATGAAGAATTAAACTGAATTTGGTGTATTTGTTACTGCAGCAACTGTAACGCATACAACAAACTGTTTTCAGTGGTGTTCAAATGTGTTTCAGTCCAGTGAGTGGAAGTACAGGTAAAGAGATTAACTGGTTTTATTTTCTGAACATGAAAACTGCTTAACTGCTCCAAATCGGAGACAAACAGAATCAATTACCATTGGTTGCTGGAGAGGCCACACAAGTTTCAACACACAAAATACTGACTGTGATCATAAATATAAAAATAAACAATACATTTTGATGGGAGTACAATGGTACAATGGCTTCTAGACACTTAACTGATAAAAAAAATGCATAGAATTACCAAGTCAAATTTCCAGTTTTCTCCCTCTCTTTATAACCTCTCTCTCCTCCATCATATGGCAATGCTCAAGCATGCATTCCTGTTTAATTATTTGTAACTCCAACACTCTGTTTCTACTATTTACCTCAAAACCATCCACAAGAAATAAAAAGATTGCTGCTGTATTACTTTCCAGATAAGTAAAATCAAGGGAGTGTAAACCACTGGGCAGTGTTTTTGAATGATAAGCCCTCAAAACATATCTGTTGTGCAATCCAGCCTCTATGAATGTTATTTATTAGACTCACCAGTGCCCGGACATGGCTCCACCATCACTGGAAGGTGCGGTTGATAAAGCAACACTTGAGTTATTTGGGTTTTAATCTCCTGTAATTATCCAGAGGGGCTGCATGGAAGAGTACAGATGTCTCAGTCAGTTGCTGCTGACATGGGCAAATTCTCCCCAGAAAGGATTTAAAAATGACACGAATAATTTTTATAGCTTAGTTTAATACCGTATATGGTCATTTATTTCACAACAACCTTAAAAAAAAAGTGTTACCATTACACCTGTGGATGTCTCGGTAGTTAGCACGCCAACGTTACATTGTTACTGCTGATTTACGCACGATAATAATGTATTTTGACATAATTTCATGTTGCATCCCCCATCTTTGAAGATACATGATGAACCTAATTTAAGTAGCATATAGCAGCAAGGTTACTGAACTTAACTGCTCCTTTAATAAAAAAAGCATTCTGGCAGTGTTGCCTGCAGACCACTGCTAGTAGCCTGAAGCTGTGTGCTTTTGATTTACACATGAAATAATGCAGAGCATCCAAGCTTTTCAATTTCCATTGGATGAATGGCAAATGTCATTACCATTAGTGCCACAGTACAGAGGGAAAGCAGAAAAACAAGTACTGAGCATTTCAGCTCTTATGAAGCAGGATGCTGTAATTTATCAAGAATGCTTTTAAAATGCACTGTGGATACAGTCATTAAGTTATAAAAGTGCTGCCATAACATTTCACACATCGGTACTGGAGACATTGATATTGAGACTTTTCCTTTATAGTGATGAATAAAAATGTTTAAATAAAAACAGCTGAAAGCATGAAGCTAGTGCTTGTAAGCAGGGTGAAATATGCAGTGATTAAAACAGCAGAAAAATAAAACGCAGCTGAAGTTTGAGATGGCGTGGCCTCAAACCTGAATCAGAACATTCCTTATCCACCAAAAACGATCTACCGGGGACCAACTTCCCCTTCAGCTCTCTGACTGATTGACAGGGAACTCTCCGGCATGAATATTCATAACCACAGTCCCACTGAGCTTTCTCACAACTAGAAGAAAAGTAAACTTTGCCAGGGGAGAGAAGATCGCTGCTGGCTTCTCACTTCATGTGGAAATGTGGTCCTTCTATTCAACTCCCTGCAGGCATTTCCAAAAAGAATAAGGAAGGGGAGAGTGGAGAGCCTTGGGTGGGTGGGTGGTGGTGACGGTGGTGGTGCGCCTTGAGTGAAAGTTGACAAGATTTAAGGATTTGCCGGGCTCAAGCTTTTGTCCCGGCCTGCATTTAAAAGTGAATGTACACGATTCTACATCCATTATTCACGTGAATTAGCAATCGTGAAAAAAGAAGCTGGGAATGCAAAAGAAGGAGAAGAGAGACTGGAAAAGGGAGAACATATCTAGACGAGCTTAGCACACGCAAACAACACAAAACATGCAATTACTCAAGGATGGAAAAGGACGAACAAAAACAAATTCTGGTAAAAAAAACTGTATTGAGATTGATGCGTTGAGGGGACGGGTGACAGCTGAAACCCTGGGAATGGGTAATGCTGATGGGTGGGTGTGGGGTGGGGGGGGTTTGAGGAGTTGACAGAGGCCTCTCAGCAGTAAAAGACCACTGTGTGTAATCGCTTTTAATTGGAATGTATGGAAGACAAGGCTCTCCGAGGGGATCAGTTGGCCTTAAACCTGCTTAATTATAGGGGATCATGTTGGTCGGTTGGGTTCGGGTCGAAAATACTGCCGCGAGGATGAAGCGATACAAGAGGAGGAGGAGGAAGAGAGGAATGCTGGCTAGGCATATTCCCTATATGGGAACGCCATTCTAATATTCCCATACACTTACAGTGTGAGATTAATGAATATCATCTTGTGCTTTAGGGTAGTTTTTAATTTCCCCAGGTATGACAATCTCTCTAATATTCCCATCAGTAAACTTTACAATACTTTTATTGGATGTATAATGTTTCTGAGGTGCTCAACAGTCCATCTACCACATGGTGCTTTATGGTCTCAATCTCCGATGGTGTCACCATAACGTTCCTGTAATGTTATCGTAGTCTGAACTCACAGTGTGTCTGGGGTATGCAGTGCTGAGTTTATAGGGAGCGTACTGCAATTTATCTTTCATGGTTCTGCTATAACATCTCTGTAGTATCCCCTTAGTGTCTTGTGATGAGTTTATTGTAACTTTATTGAAATGTTTGGTGACTTTAATCGCCCTCGCATGACTGTAGCTGACTTTTTAACATTCTACAGTAATATCTCAACACAACTGTTTAAATCTGAGCTATCTCATAGTTTCCACCCCTGCACTACTTTAACCTTGTCACATTTTTAATGAAGAAATTGTTCAAAGTCGCGACCAAATTAGCTTTATTTGATAGCAACAAAATTTACTTTATAGTCCTCCAGTCTTTGTGTTTAGACTAAACACGTCCTGACTTGTTAATTCCCATCATTTATAACAATACTGTTCTCCTGGGTTCTTCTATAAGGTCAATGAAGGAATCTACAACAGGAGACAAAAAGCAGGCAGGGCAAGAAAAAAAAATCTAAAAATGAAAGACCAAGATTAAAAAGAAATCAAGCAAGTGTTCCAAATAAATTGGTTTAGATACTCTGGTTAAACGGACTAAACTTGGTCATCATTCTTTCACAACCACTGCACCGATGACTAGCAGAGTAAGACGTCTATCAATGCCTGTTTTTACTGTGCAATCACCGTTTCCCAAGGTTTTAAACTATTCCTTTAAGACTTTGTGCAGACTGCTGCACACACACTCAGATCCAGAGATCACAGTGTCTTACCCATCAGTATCACGCCACGCTGTACTTTTGGTAAAAAGGATCCCCAGGCGTATACGTTTGCAGAAGAGACTGTGATTTGTGTTTGTAGAACTTGTATACACATGAGCTCGCTCCCAAAAATGCTCCGTGTTGTCTCACATACGTAAACAAACTTGCGCATGCTTACATAACGTACTTAGTTAGAGTTGTGGGTCTCTGAGACACTGAAGCTGCAGATATGTATTGTGTTGAGATGAAAAGACACACATTCACGCACACACATACACTTAGGGGAGCCATCAGTGTGGAGCTTGTCAGTAGTATGATAGCTGCTTGGTTGAATCAAAGGAATGTAGTGAAATAGGAACTCCTCCTCTGATACCCCCCCCCCCCCCACACACACACACGCACACACACACACACACACACACACACACACACGCTTCCCTGTTCCGTGCCTTGTGGTTATCCACATTGTAGTTGTGTTGTCCATCTCCTCGCTGGACGTTCCTGGGAAGAGTGCTGTGGTGGGAGCCCCCACACTCCCCACTCCTTGTTGTCATGGTGCTGGCGGTTTCCTGTCCGCCTCGAGATTGCTCAATGTTGTCTGGATGCTTGGTCGACATGGCGACTGGGTCAGGGTTGGTGCTAGTGGAGCCCAGTGACTGCGGCCACAGCCTTTTTCCAAAGGGCAGGCATGGGCAGTCAGCGGACTCTGGGTTTGAGGAGGGAAGAGGACTAAGGATTGGGGAAGAGGGGGAGGGGGTATAAAGTGGTCCATGGGGTCTGGCATCTCAATCCCCCACCCCTCACCACTACCACCCCCTCCCCACCCTATAATGTTCTCTGCGGCGGGGTGACCCGGTTCTGGCTCCCAATGTCTCAGGTCCGACGCCGGGCCACAGCGAGACGCACCAACCACTTTCCCATGGACCCGCTCTTCCAGGCCCATCATTACCATTTAATACTCTATAATATAACCCCCCCCTTTCGTCCCCCCACTCATCTCCAAAACAGCCTCCACCAGGGGAAAGGAGGGGGCTGCCCACACCACAAATGAGCCAGGATACCCAATATCCCCCCTCTTTTATTTGGATCTATCTAGCGCATAGCTGCACAACAGCTCCCAGTCATTTCAGACAGGCCACTAAGTAGGGGCTACTGTGAATTGGATAAATAAGCATCAGTTAGGACTGTGCAAGAGCATCAGGATGTAAGAATGAAATGTTGGTTTGGGAAAAAAGGTTTTGGGCTATTGTTTCCCTTCATATATCAGAGCTGGATCAGTGTTATGACATAGTGGTTAGTGGCGTGACTTCCGAGTTTGTTTCATTGTTAGTTTGCCATTAAATGAGCAATGCTGATTCTCAGGCTTGATTGGGCTGTTGTTGACATCACACAGTCAGGGATTTGGCAATGAACGTCCATATCCACAGATGTGTGATGTCATTTGAAATACTATGGTTACTACGATGTGGAGGGCTGAATCACACATCAGTAATAAATGTTTTATTTTGTTTTTTTACAATCAAGAAACCAAATAGGGCTGGTGGCAATTCCTATGTTGAGCAAAGGCAGCAAAAGAATTTTACTCGTGCCAGAGTCAAATTAGAGGCAAATGATAGCAACTAAACCGTGTGTGTGTGTGTTTCAGTTATCGTACATGTCAGTGAATTTCACACGCAAAATGCTCCTGGTGAAAATGTCAAAGATAAATACTTTCTCCATTTGAAGGTCCTTTAAATAAACTGATGGATTCTAATGTTTTCGGCCTCTTTTGCTCTCTACGCAGACTGTTTACCTGCAGGTAACCAAAGCCTGCTCAAACGTGATGGTTCAAACCAGAAACCAGAAGGCTTCTTGTCAGTCACATACAGATTCTGTATATTCACATATATAACCTGTTTATAGAGAGTAAGGTTGGATGAACTTGAGAAGATGTGAAAGACATTCTTCACAATTTACCAAAAATGTATAAACTTAAACTTAAATATCAAATAACCACGTAAAATGAATCTGATTAATTGATATTCGACGGAAGTTGCTGTCGTTATTTGCATCATTGCATTTAGCGATGCCTATCACCATCTATTTGTACATGTATGTGCCATATAGGTAGGGTTTGCGTGTGTGTGTGTGTGGACATGCAGTGGGGATTTAGAGATAGCTTTGGAGGTGTATTGGGTGTCGAGGGGCCCGGAGCTCATCTGAAGAGCTTCATTCACAGAGCCAGGATACTGATAAGAAGCAGAGCGGAGCTGCCATGAATCCCCCCTCTGTTCAGTCTCTCTCACTTTCTGTCTCTCCCTCTCTCTCCTCTCCAGCCTCTTTATGCTCCCTGTGAGAAAGTTGTGGGGATGAGGTTGGAGTAGGGGTTGGGGGGGATGCAGGCTCTCAAAGTTTAATTAGAAGGATTAGAATCAAAAAACAGAGGAAGAAAAAGAGAGAGCAGTACACAGGGCAAATCTGAAAAACATGTCTGTCTGCAGCTGTCTACTAATATCCATTATTGTCCTCGTAACTTACTTTTCATGAAACATTAAAAATAATCCCACTGGTTTTAATAATAATGTACTGAACAAATGAAGACAATAATATGTCCTCAGAGCAAGTTTACTTTTTTTGGACAAATAATACAAAATAAGGCTGTATAATGGAGGATGGGGTACTAGGTTTGAAGAAAGTTAGATGCTTACACTAACACTGCTTTCACCTATTCAGCTTTATTTATGCTGTGCCAGTGCCATGAGGGTGTGTCTGACCTCACTGTGCCTTTTAGAATGTGTAGGCACTGCAGCCCACACGTTCCACATACAATTTTCAATTTATGTACTTTATACAAGTACTCACAACCACTTTACTTAGTTTCTCACCAACAAAAATGCATTTGTTTGCCATCCTCCATTTTAACTACCATTTAAACCTCTTTCAGTATGTCAACTATTTTGAATGTTTCTTATTTTTTGTGCACACATGTTTTCTTCATAAGATACACTAGCTGTATCAGTGTACGTGGCTGTTTGTCTCAAAGCCCTACAGTATGTGTTAAACAGTAAAGTTGGCCAATTCTGTGGTCTTCAGGAGTGTGATAAAACTCTTTGCGTGTGAATTAAATGAGCTTTCGTGTGGCAAATGAGAAAAACCCTTGTCATTGTGCTTATTTCTATGATTTTTTAATGCACTGGGAAAAATGTCAAAACCTCCGTTAGGAGTTTTACTACAATTCTTTGGTCATGAAACATCTGCTGCAATACTTTGTCATGAATATTTCACTGACAATATTTTTTCATCCAAAGCATCTCTATGGCAACAGTGTAATCATCATCCCAGCCCTTAAGTCATGGGAATAGTCTGGTCCAAGTGTTGGTTTGGCTTTAGAAAGGACCAGAGTGACTGTATTGTCTCTTGAGATGGAAAAGATCTAGTGTGAGTAAATGTGAGTTTGTGTTGACCATTGTCCAGTCTATCTTTCCATCTTGCACCTGTACCAAAGACTTGAAAGGATGACACAATCCAGAGAGTATATAACTCTACACATGTTTACACAAATTTAAACACACTAAAATGCACACATACTATAGCTCTGGTCAGCTCAGTGTTGGACATTCAAGGAGCCGAAATCCCCCATAGGAGGCAAGGACGAGGTCAAGCTTAGTCATATAGGAGGTCACAGCTGCTAAAACACACGGCAAACAAAATTAGTCCTGTTTGTTTTTGAAGGAAGCCTATATCGCCCACAGTCAAATAAACTTCATTGAATCCCCCCGACCCCCCTGGACTCTCAATCAACCCTCAGCCTTGGTCAGCACATTTCTGCCCCATGCCGAGGCAATCTAAGGCCTGGCCTGTGTCAGTTCTGCTTGGCCTAGCTTTTGCCTTACATAAGCTTGGTGACCCTGCCGCACCTCATCCCCTACCCCCTCCACTCAGCCTGCCCTCCATCTCCCCCATCGCTTTAATCAGCACATGCATGGCTACACTCACCTCTGAGAGACGGACAGGCGGGCTGGTTGACTGTTTGCAAAAAGGTTGGCTGTCTAACTGATAGAATAGTTAGTTTGACACTTAGCATTGTGAGTTGTTAACTAGCTAGTTGGTGTCTATGAGCTGTCTAGCTAACTGACAGAAAGACCAACCTGTTTATTAGTTGTCTGACTGATTGAATGACTTGAATGATTCGCAGTGTGAAATACTATTGGATCTCTACAGCTCCTACAAAGCATAACAGTGATTGCCTAACATTGTTTCACAGTTTCATCACTTGTGGTAAGTCTGTCTTGCACAGTTACAATATTATGACTGATAATATCCACTCAGAAAATGAATGGGATTTTTTTTGGGTAACTGGTTAACTGCATTCAACATGGCAATTTGGCTGGTTGACTTGTCAGCTGATGCTCACACACACACACATGCAGACATTGATAACTTGGTTGGTGGATTGACTGTGGTTGGCCATATGGTTGCCTGAAAGTTTTGTTGGTTGACAAGCTAGTTAGTCTTTTGACAGTTACTGAATGAACCCATTTAAAGAGTATTCTTTTTCTGGTTGCTGCTCGGCCCATTGGTGAAGTGGCTGGCTGACTGAAAAGCTAAGTGGTTGTTCTACTGGTAGGCGCACCAGTATTGCTACCAGCTGCCTGACGGACTGTTTGACAGGCTGTGACCTCTTCACAGAGAGGCTCCAGCCTCATTTAGTCTCATTAGTACCAAGTCTCTGGCTCCCAGACAGGGAGAGCACCACCGCTCCCTGGGGGAGGGAGGTGTGTATCTGTGAGTGTGTATATATATATGTGAGTGTGTGTGTGCATCTGAGAACTCCTGTCATCGAAGCACAGATGTCTAGCAGATTACATCACACTGACCGCACCCTGATCTCCTTCACATCCTCACATCTCTTCTCCCCTACCACCGACAACGCACCTACCCCACAAACCACCACCACCACCCCTCAGCACCCCATTCTGAAACCTCTCTACCCCTCCACATCCACCCAGTTACAACCCCTTCACTCACACATTCTCCAATATAGACAATGGGTTCTGATTTATGACTCCCACTGCTGTTTTCCCATCGCCTCCCCTCGCCTGATGACTTCATCTCCCATCACACCTCACCTCATCTCCGTTAGGGAGTGAGGCTACGTGGTCCATGATGCACTGGAATCTGTGTCGCTACAGGCCTGACAGGGGCAGGGTCGAGATGGAAGTTTACAATCCTTATTTGAGCAGGCAGGTTCACTAATAACACATTCTTGTTCACAGTAATATCCAAGAGAGTGAAGGAAGGTTTACACACATAGACACACACTTACAATGTCCTTCTATGATCAGCAGTGGAAAGTCTTTACATTGGTGCTGAGAAAAAAAAAATTCAGACCTTTATTAAAGACGTTCTTTAGACATGGAAGTCAACCC
This sequence comes from Paralichthys olivaceus, assembly GCF_024713975.1. NCBI lineage: Eukaryota > Metazoa > Chordata > Actinopteri > Pleuronectiformes > Paralichthyidae > Paralichthys > Paralichthys olivaceus. Next base: position 4,863,264 of record NC_091106.1, read on the forward strand.
TGTTTATGGTCTTACTTGGGGCATAGAACAACACCTTCTCAGTAGTTTACAAAAGATGATTATCCTTTTCTTTCTTTCCTTTCCTAGCCAGACTGTCGGTCTCTTAATAGGCCTTAGTCACAGATCCATAATATAGTCAATATTAGCTCAGTCCTTCCTTTTCCCTTCATCTGTGAGTTGTGGTTTGTGAGAGACCTAAGGGGAAAGAGGACCACGTCTTGGAGGAGTTGGATAAGGAGGAGAAAGAGGCCAAGAGCTTTTCTAATGGTCTCTAAGCTAAAAGGTCATCTGGTTACATCTTGCTCTGTTTGTTGTTATGTAGTGAGGTGATGTCATGATTAAAAGTGTCAAGCTGCTGAAATGAACGCTGGAGGACAGATCTCGATTCCCCTCGGGCGCAGAGGATCATGTGGGCCAGAGGTTTTAGTTTAAACAGAAAAAAAAAGTTATTTCGATACTTACATACAGTTCAGATTTCCACCCCCTACCATGACACCCTACTGTGTGTCCATTGCAACGTATCCCCTAGTTCTCTGACCTCGGAGAAGAAATACATATATGCATGTGTGTTTGCAGGAAGGATTTCAGTCAGTAGAACAAATAAAGTAATCCGATCAGTGTAAGACTAAGCAGTGCAGTACAAAGAGCCAGTGAAACATCTTCCTGTAGGACAGTGCTGTCTTGTTGAAGCTAGCTGCAGCTCACATCCTGACAACAACGGCCTTTGTGCTGAAATCATTCCCATAAGTTTGCCAGTGAGTTGAATTCTGTTCTGCGGCTTCCTTCTTAAATGGTCTACAAAGACCCCTGGAAGGCTTTTCCCATGACATTGCATTCAAGTTTATAAGGGACAGATATAAACCCTAATGAAACCATGTAGCTCAAACTTCAAATAATATGAGACCATTAGAAACAGACTTGACTAACAAAACAGAAAATACGTGATAATGTCCAAAAGACTGAACAAGAGACATTTGAATGCCTTCTGTCTATGGCATGTAACGTAAAATGTTAGATAGCTGATGGATGAGTCAGCCTTTTCCCATGACATGTGGTGTCAAATCTGCCCCAGCTTACAGTGGATGACTGATGGGTGTTAAAGCAGCGTGGAGTCCTTGTGGACGACGACATCAATAGTCAGAAAGATCTGAATGTTCTGCAACACACAGAACAATCTTAAGTTGGTCCAGCGTTGATCTCCATGTACCCCCATCCTCGCTCCGCCATGTTGACCTCAGGACCACTCTGCTTTTCAGTGTGTCCCTAATGGCCGAGCGTACTCTCCCTTTTTTCCTCCCTTTCTCATCCTCGCATTCTAACACAATACAGTCATGTCCGGCCGATGAATCGATGGCTCTGTTTGGGCCATGAATGGACGGGAGCGACGGAACGTGAATAGAGCAGAGAGTAGAAAAGAGCAGTTTATGTGCAGATAGTTGTAGCGATGAAATAAATGGACGTAATGGACTTGTGCAGATGGAAGACAGAGGAGGTCAGAGGGAGTTAGGGAAAAAGATGAAGACAATAACTCCACTGCAACCCCCAGGGTCTTCTGGGAGAAGGTCAGAGGTCGACGTGCTTGGGTGAGATTCATATCCGAAGCCCTGTTGGCCCTTAAACTCTGAATACTGGTACCAGCCTTTATTGCTCCAGACATTCTCTTTCATAACCCCCTGCATTCCCTCACTCTTTCTTTCATTTCCTTTTCATTTTTAAAGCTCTCATTCTCTTGAGTGTATATGTGTATATTAATGTGTATACTTTTATTTAAGGCATACGCCACTAAGGCTACACATTTCATTTTCAAGAAATACTTTGACAGTAGATGGAAGTTGTGTGTATATGTGTGTGACATGTTTGTATGCATTTTGTGTGTTAGTGCGTTTGCATGTGTGTGCTCTGTTATATCTCGCCAGCTCCAGCAGGTTTATATTGCTGGTGCAACCAGAGCCCTTCAGACAGAGGGTCCATGTCTACGCCATGCCAGTCAGGCGGAACAGGAAAGTAAACTGGAAGCACTGGGGGTACGGGGAGACTCACGATCGCAGGGAATAGCCCATATAACTGACGCACAGGGGGGCTTTAGAATTACAGCCTTAGTCTGTTGGCAAATGACTGTGCTGGGTTAAGTGCCAGGTCCCAATGTGAGCACGGAAGGATTGTAAAAATGTGAGGAAAGCAACCTAAAAGCCTTGAATTCCCCTTTAGGAAAACTATAAATCACTTAAATCATGAGTTACAGGAAGATGAAATGAAATCTTAATCATCTCAAAACTGGAACTCAGCAGTAGATTTTATAAGCACAAAGGAAAAATACTATAAATAAGGAGCAAATCATGGAGGTTTTTGTAGAACACAAAATCAGATTGTAGATTTTTTTTTATATTTCCATTATAGTTTGTTGGTTTTATATATAAAAGGCATTGTGTAACAAGAAAAAACAAGGAATGAATGTTTTTTGTCTTTTTTGCCTGAGGTGTTACTGTTCTTACTTCTGAGATATATAAAAATGGTATATATGTATATTACCTAAAATATGAGGTCCTTGTACACTACTTGAATGTTTCCATTTCACGCAACATCCATTTACATTAAACTGTGGAAATTATTGCTAAAGTCAGATTGTTTGGGAAAAACATGCAGCATTACATATGACGTAAAAAGGGCATCGCATACCAACATGGAAATGTCTTCCCAGCAGAGGAGTAGAGTGGAGGGAGTGTCATGATTTGCAGCTGCTTTGCTGCCTCTGGGCCTGCACACGGCTCAACATCATTTAAAGGAAAATTAATTCCCAAGTGTATCAAGGTGTCGAACAGGTTAGTGTCAGTGTAGCTGTCCGCCCACTGAAGCCCAGTCCAAGTTGGATGATGCAGCGGGACAATGACGTGAAACCTGGATGTAAATCTGCTACAGAATGACTTCAAACACAAAAAATCCACCTTTAGGAGTCAGGGCCCAGTCAGAGCTCAGACTTTAAGCCAATGCAGATGCTGCGGAGTGACCTCAGAGAGTTATTCACACCAGACCTTGAATTTATGGGTATTTAAATCAACAGTTTTGCCAGAAACAGACATTCCCATCTCAGTTTCTCATGTAGTGATTTTGTCATAGAAAATGTTTTTTAACCTTATTGCTCACAGGTCATCAATAATGAACCCTATCTCCTTGAAATAACATTTACACACAAGGGCAATCACATCAACACAATGAGGAATCATTGTATAGTGAACATATCTCCTCAAGTTTAATTTGTTTCTCTATAACAGCGCTTGTAATAGCTACAGTGTGATTTATGTTATGTATGGCTGTTAGGTCAGGCTGTGACTGTCAGAAATAACTTACAGCACAGAAGAGCATATGTTGTATTTATTAATGCTGAACCATAATCATAATTTTCCCCTAACCTTCTCTGGACATAGTGATTTTGTCTAAACCCAACCATATGCAGGCATGCCAACCTCACTGTCTGTGAACCCAACGCAGATAGTGATTATGTTCTTTTCGAAATGGTTTGAAATTTAGGGGAAATGAATGACGAGTATAAATACATTTACATGTATTTCTTCAAGGCTACAGTAAAGCAGAGGGTATCTGTTATCCTTGCTAGAGAACAAGGGCAGACTGGAGTTAAAGGCCACAGTGAACTCTGGAGCTCCATGACCCAGACATAGACCTCTGGGTATTGGTGAGGTGTATCAGTGTTGGTACTGCTTGGCTGTAACTGAGCCAGACGGACAGCTGCTGTCTGTCTGCTCGCTCTCTGTCATCAGCTGCGGTCATGTACCAACACCAAGTGCATACCGAGCACCGAGCACCTGGCTGCATTGCAGGACATATAAATATATATACATATATATAGCCCGGATCACAGCAAGCTTTGGCATGTGTATGTGTGCATGTGCGTATGGAATGAGAATACAAATATCCCATCTCCAAGGAAGCAGCATAAATGCTGGAATTTGATATAGATGTAGACAGTGGCAGATCTAGGATTTTTCTAAATCAGGGGCCATAAAGGGGACAGAATTTACACAGAGGGGCAAATTATAGGTCCAACATCAATGCACAAGTCCTGATTCAGTAAGTTGCACATCTAAGTCTTTGCTTGTTTTCTGTTAGCTCTATAGCTTTGAGAAAAGCCACGCAATTTTCAGGGGCCGGTCAAATTTGACCTTGGGCCACTGCCCCCTAGCCCAACCCCTGGATATAGAGGTAAAATTATCAGTCTAATTAAAAAAGAGATACTCTTAATATCCGTAAATCAGAAGGTTGTGCTTTTAAACGGTATATCACTGATTAATAAAGCCACAATAAATTAGATAGACCATTTAAACCTTGTATACATTACTTTAAAGTGATACATACTGTATCTTGGATTTTCACCTTTATCTGTGAGTTTGCCTATGAATACATGTACAGAAAAGGTGTGTATGTCCCACTATGTTGAAAAGAGCCTATGCACATAAGCATATATATATACTTACATACTTATGTGGACAGGCTCCACATATGCAATGGTGTCAACATAGCTGTGATTGACAATCAAATATCACGAGGCCAGTCTATATTTAAGCGTGTTGTTTGTGTTTCGTGTAGGTGATGCCAAGGTCAACTGTACTGTACTTTATGGGTATATGCTCCAGTGGGACAACATGAATGGAGTCATGTTTGTAACCGCCAACACTCTCCGTCCCACTACAGTCAAGGGTTAAGTTGTGAGTGAGTCAGATACCACTGGAATGAGAAGGAGTTGAATCAAGCCTGCTGAGTGAGAGTGTGTTCCTTCATTCCTGATTATCCTGACTGTCTGTTTGGCCATAATAAGATTTAACAAATGTACATGCAGCATTATTAATATTATTAGCCAAAGTGCTGAAGAAATCATTCTCCTCGTAACTTTACAAGTAACAAGTCTTTTCTGTTCAAGAGCTGTGTAGCCAAGCCATGGCAATCCTTAAAAAAAGATGTAGGACTTAGTTCTATAGACATGTATTTACAGATATGTACATAACAGCAACAATAACACTCATAGTGTAGAGTTAAGCAACATGCAATAATTGTTCAACCCTGCAAATAAAAGTCATGTTGCTGTTAAGGAAAGACACAGGTGAGGGAGCTGATTGAGTTTGTGAAAGGCTGAAAACCAATGGAACACAACAATTTGATTAAGTAGTAGATTTTAGTTTTTGTTAAAGAATAAAGTGAAATGTATGAGCCCTACATACAGTATGAAAAAAAACGTTTGCATTTATAGCATCAAATGCAAAATTATAGACAGGCCATTAAATCTGCTTGTCTATCAACTAATGCATCGTACATGTGATCATGTCAATGTGCTGTTTGGACCATGATAGTGTTCTTGATCAATATTGGATCTGATAGCTGCAAAACCTCAAAATACATTTTACTATGTACACCTATGCAATCTAATGTAATGCACTTCAGTCCAAAAACTCTGCCACATATTCTAACCGTACAAAACTTAGTCAATATAATACAATGCAGCCCAGTTTAGCACCACTCAACAGTGATGACAGCATCAATCAAAACTAAACATTGTCATCTTTGTAGAGCTGAGTTGTTGTATTGGACTGCGTTTGATTTTAACCATGTTCCTAATACGTTTATTTCCAGCTCCATGACTAAAATATTCCAGAAACAAGTACTATGTCATCTTCTTTAAAGTTTAGTATTACTCATAGCTCAGTAAATAGATCATCAAAAACAAACCACACGATGTGGATCAAATCAGATGTAAACAGCAGTTACTGTTGAACCACTTCAGTGTGAAGTCTCCAACACCATTAAAGTGCATGTAAATCAGCACTGGTTGTGAGCTGTAGGGTTGGGGTCTGGAGATGTGGGAGTATCTGTTTCCACACACAAACCACTCAGCCTGGTCTAATCCCCATGTCGCCTCTCCCCTCAGCAACAACTCCAGCCCCGTCCTCTGGTTAGGGCACAGGGCAGACCCCAGGGGTCAGGGGTCAGGGCAGCTCCTTGGGCTGGACAATAGCCAAAGCGCCACCTGGAGTAAATCAGCGACCGGCTCAGGCGATTGCCCGTGACAGCCACCATTACTGAGGCCAAATAAACATGGACGAGGCAGGGGATTGTGGGTAAATCTTAGGGGGGTGCACACACATACACCCGCTCTGTCTGTACTGACTGTCCGAAGGGCTGCAACTCACTTTGCCCCAGTGTCACCCCCAACTCACCTCCCCCTCAACCCCGTGTGTGTGATTAACTGTTGGTGGTGGACAGGATGAAGGGTCGAGAGAGGAGTGGGGTGGGTGGGTTCAAATCCACTCCATGTGTTGATGTGAGACAGAGATGGATGGAGTCTTTCTCTTTGCATGTTTGGATAAATGAATGGAAGTTTTTTTTTAGAACCTATTACCTAGTCCAGAGACTATGCGTATAAAAGTGAGTATATTTTTTTTACTTTTCCTCCTGAATGATTTTGTCGTGCACAAAACAGTGTGATGGTGGTGAAGGTTGTGTTTGGGGAACAGAGTAAAACAAACTCAGTGCAGCTTATATTAACTGCATTTGGCTTGGGTCGGGTTCAGACAGAAAAATACGGCCTGCTCTTGGGATGGGATGTCCACTGAAGCATTTTCCCTCCTCCAGTCTGATGACACAGAAGAGCAGGAGCATCAATCGGACTCACATCATCTCTTCTTGTGTGATTTTGTGACCAGTCGGACATTTTTCCCTGGTGAAAGATGGCAAATGGTTTGTAAAGGGTTTTGTAATTATATAGCACTTTTCTAGTCTTGTGAACAGTCAAAGCTCTTGAGTATTCACCCATTCACACACACATTCATACAGCGCATCTATTAGCAGCACTTTTTTTTCTATGAGGGGCAATTGGGGGTTCAGCCCAAGGACACTTCGGCATGTAGATGACTGGGATTGAACTGCTGACCTTCTGGTTGGAGGATGACCGCTCTACCCCACAGCCACAGCTGGTGTGGTGTAACCCCCTGTGAGCAGTCAGTTGTGTGACCTTGAAAGTCATTTCATGTCAACTTGGCTTTAGACACTCAAGATAAAGAGTCATAATTTATTAAGCTTAATTATTACAATAATAATTCCTATATTTTGTAAATGGATCAATGGTATGAATTATTAAAGGGATAGTTCATCTAAAAATTTAAATTCACTCACTGTCAACTCACCCGAGGGATGTGTTTGAGTCCACAGAACACTTCTGGAGTTGAGCTGAGAGGGAGTTATAATCGTTCTGCCTCATGTTTTCACCACTTACTGATTCCACTGCTTCCTTTGTCCAAGAGGGAAATCTGATTTATTGTCTTTTAATTTGAGACTTTGGGCCAATTTAACTAACTAGAAAGTAGGAGGGTGTGCAGAGACTTTATTTCTTCTGTGCATTTGGATGTTTGAATGGAGGGGGGGAGCATAACTCTGTTTTGGATACCAAAGGCCCAGCGATAACCACAGTGGTCTCTCTGGCTCCAGCTGAACCCCACTGTAGTTGGTCAGCATCACCCACTGCTGGGTTGCAGCTATGTTTTGTACTCTGTGTGTGTTTTCTGTGTGAAGTTATGCAGCTCAGTTTATTGTTTTGCAGGCGACGGCCTATAAAGGAAAAGTAGGGGAGTCAGAGGTGGGTGAGACTGTGAGTGAGAATATAAAGCTGAGTAGGAGGAAAGAGAGATTTGATATGTGCTTGTTGGCTTTTGAATGATTTGTTTAAATACATGTTGTCAACGTTGGAAGTCTTTCATATCATTATTATAAAGCTGATACTGGTGGGAAAAAAATCAGAGGATGTTAAAGATTGTAGGGTTGAGTGCTGTTTGGGTAAAATAGTAATCATGTGGGGGAAAACATGCTAGAAATGTGTTAAATGTTTTTTTTCAAAGATTTTTCTTTGTTGGCATTGAGTCATAAATGAGATGATTAGATGGGGGGACTGCGAGAGGAGTAAGATATGCACAAAGAAAACAGTCTGCTGCTGGAATTGAAGCAGGAATTGAGTCGTTATTTTGTTTTGTTGTTAGGAGCCAAGTATAACAGACCCCAGCGATCATGAACGATTATTCACAGTGGCTGTATTTAAAATTTTAATAAAGTTAATCTTATCTTAGTCACAGTTGTGTGGTTTATGACTAGACACCATTTTACAGCCATAATAAAACTTTATAAATGTGGTGCAGCTAAAAATAATGTGTTTTCTTCTTGAATATGTAGAATTATAGGAATGTAGTGATGGGCCTCATTCACCAGTATCTTCATAAGAAATCCTGTGATATGAACTTGGAATGGGGGTATTGTTGTTCTTCCTTTAAGCCAGCAATCTGACACACTTAAATAAATTAATACAAATTTGCAAATATAGAAATATGGACTGAAACCTGTTAGTTTTTTTAAGGGTCTAGGTTTTTGAAATCTTACCATGCTCCAGACCGGTGTTTTTGGCAAAAGAGAAGTTGAAATTTGTTCTCAGGAGAGAAACATGCTGTGTTGATCATATGTGTCACTCTGTGTAAAAATTTCCAAAACAAAGATGTGTCACCAAACTACCAAGAACCATTTCATCTCCTTCTTTTTCTTTCTTGCTGTGCAGCTGCTCCCAGCCATAAAGGACATTTCCTTCTACAGTTTTTTGCAGTTTGGCGAAGACGCAGTGAAGGAAAAAGGTGCAGATTTTGGGGAATTGGCTCGTGAGTGTTTCAACTGTGCCAGAGTTTTACAACGGCTGCCCAAAATTTCTGACATGTATGAAATTCGGTTTGACTCTACAATGAGTTGCGTGTCTCAGAAATGATCTCAAAAACACAGTCTGGCTTAGGGGTCACACAGCGATACAGTAACTGTACTGGAAAATGAACGGAGACAAAACAATAATTTCTACGTCTTCTGTTTATTTGTCTCTAAACATGTTTATCTGTGATGATGATATGCATCGCTGTGCATCTCTATGTCAGTGTTTTATAAAAGATGGATTTGTTGTCCTATCTGTCTCCATGTCTGGGGCTTTGTATGTGAAAACCAGTTTTATTTGTCTCATGCAGCAAAAGATCCAGAGGGCTCTGGGCACATCATGGAGGGATGAGGGGGCGGTTGGTGGTGGTTGGATGTTAGTGGTGGGGAATCCACTGAGGGGCTGTTTGGTGGATGTTGGTCAGAGGTTTCAGCAGACCCCCCCCACTCCTCTTTTTACCAGCCCTGAGCCACCCTGTCATTAGGGTGACAGTCAGGTCCTGTTTAGCCCCAATTGGCCATGCTAATAACAGTTTTAATAACCCGAGCCCATGTAATATTTCACTGCTGTTTGGACCACAGTGTCACGCTAAGAGCCCAGCGATGGAAAAACAGCTTCACCGCTGCAAGGATGGAATGACTCTGTGAACTCTGTACTGGGATGTGTGTGTGTGTGTGTGTGTGTGTGTGTTTTTGCATATGACAGACTGACCATAGTATAAATTTTACTCTGCATTTCAGCTTAGATGTGTTTGTCCTCGCGTGTCCTCTGGATGTGTGTACGTGTGCGTTTGCATGCATAGTTGGACCTTCACACAGATGCATGTCTGTTTCAACTTAACTCACTCCTCCGTGCAGATTTGTGTACATTTTTGCGCACACACCTGTTTCTGTGTCTGTGTTTGTGCAATAGATTAACTCACTGACTGCATGTTAATATTTTACTGTGTGTAATGTGTTATATAAGGCTTTCCCTGTTTCGACAGCACAGCAGGGAGCAGTCGAGGCAGCTGCTGTAAACACAAACATGCACATTACTGCATCTACACGCTCAGGCCCATTCATGACTCTCATCAGGCTGCAGAGAGCTGGGGACTTAGTCTTAACCACATATGGGAGAGTCAACACACCGACAGACACAATTTTTTAATTAATTATCACAACAGAGCCTGGCTAATTGTGCAAGATACCTCAAACTTCATATCTTATTACAGACTACCAATTTAAATGTTCAATTGTTCCTAAACCATAACTTAAAGGAGCCACGTGGAGTTTTCTTGCAACCAACCAAGTTTCTGTTTACAGTGTTACTGTGTGTGCCCTTGAGGTTGAACACATCTTTAATGCATTACCATCCTCATTGAATATTTGCAAACATGTCATTTTTATGTGCAAGTTTGCTAGCTGGCAGTCTTCCTCACTGCAGTCCTCATTGCCACCAACAGTGTGAAACCATCGCTGGGACTGTGTATCACTTGCATGACAAACAAACAGTGACGTGCTCATAAAAAGCGTTGCTCCACAGTGCTTGAGGTGGTCAGAAACTCCACAGGGTACCTTTAACCATGGTTTTAATTCCCATTATCACCTTTCACCAAATAATGTAGATGCTATGTTCATTTACTGATGTACATTTAAAAGAAAATCATAAAAAAAGATTTATCTAAAGATAGTTTCCATATCAATGTATAGAAAATAAAGTGTTGCTGCTGTTGAGTGTAAGTTGCTGTAAGAAATGGAGCAAAGTGCACAATCCTGTTGCTCGGTAGATTTTCAGCTGAGACTAACATAAGGTTGCAGCAATAATCAATTCAATTCAATTTGAATAGTGCCAAATTATAAAATGTATTATCTCAAGGTACTTTACATAGAAGGTCAAGACCTTAAAAATGATAGAGAAACCCAACAGTTCCCACAATGAGCCGCACTTTGGCGACTGTGGAGAGAGAAAAAAACTCCCTCAATAACTTTGAAAAAACCCTTTAGAACCAGACTCACAATATATCGCAATATATTAGCTAAAGTGGGTATCTTCACCTCTGCAGCCATATATAGATTTACTGAAGCCATTTTCAGATGGGACATGAGCATAAATCCGGAGAATTAGATCTGGACTTCACCCACAGTTTGCTTTTCACACATGTACCACGCAGCGGAGGTTTTCTGCACAGACACGTTCACAACAGCAACAACTCCTCTGCATTATGCAGGCGAGAGGTGGAAAACTTTATAGTGAGTATGAACAGATGGTATAGTGACCTAGAACTGTGTTAACATACATATAGCATGTCAAACTGCATTAAGTTGGACTGGAAAAAGAAATCTGAACCTGTGCTTTAAGCACTATTTTGAAATATTGACTTGTGAGAAAAAATAAACTTGATTTGAATGGAAAACACTGAGATCCAACCTAACTGCTGACACACACTCTGCTAGCTGCTTTAGCTCCTTCCAGCCATGGATCTGCCAAAGAGGCAAAGAAGGAGACAGTGTGTGTGAGCAGAGTGAAACCTAATTCTCTGGCAGCCCTCACCTTCGGTCAATGCTGTGAAAGATAAAGACTCAGGGGGGAATTGGGCCTGGGAATCCAGCTATAGGATTGGCTTTTATTGGGCAGCCCACATCACAGAGGGGACCCTGAGAAGGTCTCAGCCCACCGAGGAGAGCTGGAGACAGAGGCCTGTAGAGACAGCGGCTCCGACAGCAGCTGGGGGAGCATCAGAGATGAACCAGGGAGCTCTTTCATTCGCTGCCAGCCGGCAGACTGCTTCCAACTGGACCCACAGAAAGACACAACTCCAAATGCAAAAAATGAGAGACAGACAACGTTAACCAATCATACAATATCAACACACTACGTACAGTACTGTTCATCACAGCTGGCCATTTGGCAAACCATGAGTTAGAAAAGTCTGTGAAGTTTTTACCATTTCAGGCAGCCATAAATTTGTATTCATTCCTGTCCAGGTCTCTGTTTGCAGACTTTTTGTCATTACAGTGAACAGTGATTTTCACACTATACAGACTCTTCAATTCAATCAGCTCTGTATCTGCATTATCATGTGCTGGTGCACTACACCAAGCAGGTTTTTAATATTTGCACATCCATTTTCATGCCATAGAGCACAGCATTGGTTTCCACGTTCCGCGTTATTGCCGTTTCCATACATGATCTCCTGAAAATGTCAGGACAATGGGGTCCGCAGCTTCTGCAGAGTTTGCAGCAGGTTTGTCTGGGTCAGACCTATAAACTCTGTCGCAAAGATCACAAGTTTTTCTTGATCGCACATCAACACCACCATTGGTCTGTGTAACCAAAATCTCATTTCCAGGTTGACATCTTCGTTGATGTCTCGTATGTGTATGTTGCCTCTTTTTTCATCCTCACATGTTAAAACACCCACTCAATCCTCCAGATTATCTCCTGCTGTATTGTCACATGGGCTCACTCAGACATTATCCATAGTTATTACTGGGGTGGCAGGAAAACCTTTTTTGCCATTGACATTTGCTTTCTCACACACAGCCCTGCCTGGTAATTTCAGGAGAATATTTAGAGGTCAATGCATGTCTGAGAACAGTGTTTGCTAAATATATTTACCATTGAAGCAGCAACAGCCAAGGTATCCTGACTTGTGGTGGCTCATATAATCACACGTCCCAAATCCCTTCATCTCCACATTTCCCATACTGAAACCTGATATCATCATTAGACCCTCCTTGTCTGACAAAAACCCACGTCTTCGCCCTGATGACATCATTATGACACAATCAGAGTTATTTTCTCAGGGGAAGAAGACAGCCACAGGAGATGTGAAACAGCTGTTTTCACATTGACTAGTACTCGTTGTGATGACTGAACTGATCTTATATATGATTTGTAGTTAAGGAGTCTACATTTGTACAAGTCCAGGTTTTGCTAACCCCACCCACGGAGCGCTGCAGGGCCAGAACTGACAAATCAACTAGAGACTCGGCTCTGAGCCAGTCGGACTCCTGCACCTGATCTACTGATGAAACTGTAGACAAATAAATCAAAGGTAAAGCATTCACTGATGTATTCAATAAGCACTAGTTCTATTATGACGATCACTAATGGGCAATCATCAGGCAGCTCCTTTACCATTCTGGTGTTGAAAAAGTGCATCAGAGTACTTAAAAGCTTAGCGGTCCGTAGACGGTTTGTAGAGCCGGTGGCCATGAATCAGCTGCCTCTCTGTAGAGTCTTTTGAAGAGAACATGAGCAATTTATGAAGGCTTGCATAACAGAACCCAACACTCTGTTAAAAAGCAGCCGGGACGCCTCTGCAAGGATTTGGTGGGGAAGCTGTGTAAGAACCGGAGCTGAATCAATTAGCCCTAGTGTGTGATTTATGGGTGAGGTGAGTGACTGAGCCTGCCTTTTCACTGTGGGAACAACGTGCACACACACACACCTGTCACAGACAGTAGAGGGGAAAGAAGCCTGAAACCATGCCGTGGCGTTCAGACATGAATCAACGCCTGACACAAACATCTGCATACACACAATCATCTATAACAATGCTACCATGCACACTCAGTTTCCCTGTCACTTTATTTTATTTACTGTCAGTGTGGAGACTCTCAGATAAATGGCACTTTTCCTGATACTTTGAGGCTGCAGGATTCATTATGCAACACCACAACAGCAAAGGCCAAGCATTCACCTTCAGCGTGTCCGCAGCCGGTGTTCTCAGCTCCATTACCAACCAGCAGACGTGGGTTAGTTTTTAGATCCACCCTTTGGTATGTGTCCTGTTTTCCACTCTCCATGTGCAGTAGATTAGTCTCTTTGTTCTCCGCGGTGCTGCCATAACACTCGCTCATTAATCACACTCTTACAGTAGTCTGCTCCTCCACCATCCCTCCCTCCATGGCTGCCAGCTATTCCCAGGGTGTGAACTCTCTCTACTGCACAAAACCGCAGCGTTATCCAGCCAGGAGACAGGAGGGAAAGTGGGTCAACAGTAACCACACTGGAACCACCTGAAAGCAGCAGGAATGCAGGACCACCTCCTACTTTACTGGCTGCATGGGCGTCCGTAAGGACCACTATATGTCTGCCTTAGCAAGAACAAATTTAACCTCGGAGTTTTCATCATTTTAAGAGGGAACAAAGTTATGTTTCCTTTAATGTGAAAGTTTATTTACCCATTTTAAATAAATGTTCAACATACTTCTCAATGCAACTGTTCTAAGGAAAATAAAAGGAGCTTCAGGTTTTGACATACAACATTGCACCTCGTGCAAGAACATTTTCTTTTATTTCTGAGACTTGTTCATACAAGTGTTCCTCGTCGGATTCACCAAACTCTCTTAACTGGACAAACTTGTATTATATCTCCCTGATGAGTATAACCTGTTCATGAGGAGCTGCACATTCATGATAGATTCTCTGAATGTTTCTGCCCATCCAGCAAAAAACATAACCCTTAGGTTTTTGCTGCTGGTTTTTTTAAAACAAGACCAGCAGCATTTCCCAAAGTCTCAGTATTAACTTCAGTCTATGAAACCTCCACAATAATACTATCTGTTATGGGTTCTGTTTGTTCACACACATGTGAAACATCGCAATGTATGACTGGCCAGGCCAATCTATTTCTATTCCAAATCCAGCTAAAAAGAAAATTAAAACCAGAAGGCCAAGTAAAAACAAAGAGAAATAGAGACTGGTATAATCTAAAGTTTCTTTAATGGCCAATGAAACAGACGAAACAGAGCTTTACCACTAGAAATCGTGGGGGCAGTGTATTGTTCAAGCAAGACGACCATGGGACACACGGAAGACATTTCAACAATAGTGGAACTTTTTGGGAAGAGACTTTTTGTGAAACTACAGACATCTACAGTATATGATTTAACTTTCCCATTAACTATGCTGTAGCTTTTGCCTCTTTCTTACATTACAGATGTACATTAGTATAACCTTCTCCACCACCCCTATATTTGTTGTTTTCAGAAACCCTAGACTCTGCCCTCTCGTGGATGTATGTCTTAACTGGCATGCTAATGTGAAGGACGGATGGAAGTATGGCAGTGATACGTCGTTTGAATCTGACATATTTTTTCAGTCTATCTTTGCTTTTTTTTGGTTACATTTATTATCCTTCGTACACATGTCAAATGTACAATCCTGCCTTCTCGTAACAGTCATAACAATACATTTTCAGTTTGCTGAAGTCGTCACATACTGTAAATCACTGTCAAAGTAAAGCCAGAGGTGGAGAGCCAGAGTTTCAACATGGGGCCCCTGTGCTGCACTTACATATTGGACCTTTTAGAGGCAACTCGGAGCTGTTTGAGTGTTTATGTCACTGTGCAACAATCTCTGGGTAAAATCCATCATGAACTTTCAGACTTTAAATCAGAGCAGCATGCAACAGGAGATTGAGTTTCTCTGTGCAGGAGGCCCCAGCGTCCTTTGTATCCAGCTTGCAGCCATGTCCCCACTCACACACACACACACACACACACACACACACACACACACACACACACACACACACACACACACACACACACACACACACACCTACTTCCCAAAATAAGCCCCCTTCCCAAAATATCTCTCACACGCTACACACTTGCCTTTCGATGCACCTCCATCCACTACCTCTTTGTCTTCTCCTCTCCCTCTCTGCCCCCCAGGCCCACTCCTCTTTACAGAGCCAATGGTGAATTAGCATTTTTCCACAGCTTTACTTTTGTCTTAGTTAACCTTCCCCACCACGCTGCCACTCCACCTCGCTCCATCCACTGGTATGTGGCCTGTCATTAATCTGCAGCGCAGCCCGAAATGACCCCCCAAAAACCAGTCCACGGGGGCCACTGCTGGGAAAGGGGGTCCCATCACTTCTCATTAAGAGCCAATAGCCGCCCCACCTCCCATACCACAAGTCCCCCTCCCCATTACAAGCTCACTCTGTCGCTCTAATCGCATGCACTCATTAGCATGACGCCCCCCTTTGGGTCCTGCCATGTATTATTGGGTCAGGCAGGGGAACGGACGCCTCTCTTTTTGTCAGAGCTGGCTTTTAGAGATGCAAAATATGATACCCATTCAGCCTCTTCACCTACCCTGGATACCTCTTCGGCCCCCCTGTGCTTAAACTCCCTGCTATGAAGCTGCATCCCAAAACAGCCCAGCTCTGGCTCCCTCCCTCCCTCATACACCAGCCCTGGTTTAAGGAAGTTCACCCCCGATCCTGCAGTGACCCGTGCCAAGTCAGACGCTGAGCGAGCACTGTGCCAGTCTGCAGCCCCCCTGCTCTCTTCGCTTCTCAGTCAGACGCGTCGATGAGACTTGAAGCTGTCCGAGCCTGGGCACACTGCACAAGTCACAAGGCTCTCAGCTGAGTCAGCCTCAGCCCTCAGTCTGCCACCCAGATTGTGGTGAACTCAGTCTAACATCTAACAAAGCCCGCACAGCTTTACTTCACTGTGGTTTTTAAAGGTTTAACTCAACTCATGATGATCAGCAAAGGATGAGGCATGGGAAAAGCTTGCTAACGGTAATGGCACATGTGGATGCACACACCCAAACACACACACACACACACACACACACACACACACACACAGACATATTGGGGCAAAACCAGTGAACTATAACCAAATATGATGTAACCAAATTATTATTCCATCATTAAATCCTATAACTATAAATCCTATGAATGTTATGGAAAAGTGTTGTGTGTCACTTCAGGCCTGTAAGTTAGACGTAACAAGCAAAATACAAATTAGACATTGTCTCTCGAGTGTATTCAGTTTATCCTGCATACTTATTTTCTCTTTTTGATGCATGTGCAGCTTCAACTTAAATAGTCTCACTTTGACTTTTAGTACATGTTCATTGGTCTTAGATAGTTGCACTGCAGCGAAACACTGTTTAAAAAATATGTGTTTAAAAAATATTAAACACAAAATTCAGTTTTATTACAACTTGGGCTTTATTATTGTGTAGTCTTTGTGTCATTCCTGTCACTTACTATAAGGTCAGATGTAAACAAGCCAAACATGTTTTGCTAGATTGCAGGCAAAACTGAGAGTATGCTACATAAAATACTGGTAACGATCTAAAATTGCACAAGAAACTAGTAGTGCACAACTAGGACAAAGTTGAAAAATGAAGCTGGACTATAATTTGTGGTGGCTGTTTACAACAGACGTTTTGGTAATCATTCTGATTCGACTCCCGATTAAATGTGGCTCCTCTGGAGTTTGTTTGGAATAGGTACGATCACATTCCTGCTTACATTTCCTGCCCAGGCAGATTTTTTTCTTCCCACATCTCAATACTTCTCTTGGTGTGTACACTATTATCCTTCTAATAAACTCTGTCTTTCTGTTAGTCTGTCTGTTAGTCTGTCTGTCTGTCCCACTGACAACGGCAGCCCACCGCTCCAGTATATGTGTGTACATGGCATCTGTCTATGTGTGTTTCTATGCATGTGCGTGTTTCGACAGTGCCAACTGGATGGGTTAAATGCGGAGAACAATTTCGTGTATGCGTGTAAAAAGTGTAAACATGACAATAAAGTAAATCTTCTTCTTCTTCAATGTTCTCCAAAACTGCTCATCTGATCATCATCAAACTTAGTGGCATGTATTTCTGAAGATGTTGGGGAAGTGCAGTGCAGAGTGACAATGGATCATAAAAAAAGATTGTTAACAACGAACATCTCTCCCAGCACATCAAACCAAAAAACAACAACCTGCCTAATAGTGGAAACTGGATCCCAGGGGACACTGTCACACTAGTCATTGATATCTGGGCTCTTCATCATACATCTTTTCTCTTTGGTGTCACAGAGATCTATTGTCCATCCCCTCACAACTTTTGAAAACGACCCAACCTCCCACCACTGAGCCCAGATCTGACATGGTGACCTTGGTGTCAACCCCCCCGCACCACCCAGCGACCCCTCTCCACGCTGTGGGGTTGGGGTGCATTTTTTCTATGTTTGCTGCATCATGGGAAACACAGTGAGCAGAGAGAGAGAGAAAGAAAGAAAGAGAGAGGTGGGGTGAGAATGTGTCTGAATATATATATATATAAAAAAATATGTGTGCTTGTGTGTGTGTGTGTGGGGGGGTCACATCTCCAATCAGTGATGTAAAACAGAACCATTGTCAGAGTGACAGGAAAAAAAACCCTGATTAATGCAACGGGTGTTTGTTTGAGAGATGAAAGGGGAGAACGGTGGGGGGGGGGGGGGCGGGGGAGAGAATGTAGAAAGAGAGAGAGAGAAGAATCAGGGCAGGCGAAGGTTCTCGACGCATTTGAGAGTCTGTTCAATGTCCAGCGGAGGAGGTCTGGGGGAGAAATATTTCACAGCTGACAAGTGTGTGTGTGTGTGTGTGTGTGTGTGTGTGTGTGTGTATGTGTGTGTGTGTGTGAAGAGGTGGAGGCGATGAGGGACAGGAACTGATGAAGTGTAGCTAGAGTGCGTGTGTATGTGTGTGTGTGGAAATATATTATGTAACCTCCTCTCTGAGGAAAAGAACGGAGGGTCAGACCAAGGGAGGAGAGGAGAAGAAGAGGAGAGGTGGAATGTCATGAGGAAGAAGGAAAAGGGAAAAAATAACTTTCCTCTCTGTCTTTTTTCTCTGTATGAGGTATGAGTATGGATGACTTTCAGCGGCATGCTCTCTACCCTCCCTCAGTCATGTATCAACACAATATTCTACTCTCCTGCTCACTCCATTCTTCTTGTATAAACACCCCAACACATATTATATATATAGAGAGAGATGTATGTATATATGTATATATATATACATATATATATATATATATACATCTCCAGCCCTAAAATAAACACACTTTCCTTTCTGCATTCTTTCTGACGTGGACTGGGTTGCACCAGCTATTTCGAAATTCATTGCTAATACTGTTTGCAGACATGAACTACTTTGCCTTTCACATTTAAAGAACGCAGCAGATTGTCCAGGTCAGACACATATAACAACAGGAAAATTCAGAAAGCACATGATCTTGTTTACAGCACATCAAATGGTGGAGAATTCCCTCAAATCTTGCTATCGTTCAAATGCACCTCTTTTCATCCTAAGATATTTGTATTCTTCCAGATATGTATCTATCACACGCTAGGAATGTCATCGACCCCCCCCACTCACTGTGACATTGTCCTTAAAGCTCCAGTGTGTAAGATTTAGGTGAAAGGGAACTATTGGCAGAACTTTAATGGAGAATAATCTTCTTGATGTTTTCACTTCTTCGTTTTATCTAAATTGTATGAACTGTAGTTTTCTTTACCCCAGAAAAGGCCCTTTATATTTAAATACTTTATATTTACATGTAGGGGACCCTCTCTACGGAGGCCGCCATGTTTTTTACATTAGTCCAGACTGAACAAACTAAACACCTTTTGAGTTTTTATGACAACTGAAGCTTCCACAGGTTCTTTTTCATGTTTGGAAGGAGAGGGTGAGGTGAGGGGTGTTCAGCTGCAACATGCAACTTCAGCACTCGATGTCACACAATGCTACACTGTACCATTAAGTATTCTCACATCAAACTTTTGAGTCAGGGGGCTGGCAGGAAAAGTTGTGGAAAATGACCGGAGCAACTGAGTCTGACATTTTTGTTCTCATGTACAACCCCTCCAGAAAATTTCAGAAAACTGTCTTTACTTAATAATATATATGAAAACAGCATTCACTTCCTAAACTTTTCAAAGGTAGCCTCCAGCTGCTAGTTTCAGATCACTTTTGATTCCTTGTGTTGAGGGTTAAGGGCAGAGGATGTCACATTAAAATCTATGAGGCAAATCATGATTTGTGAATATGGGCTGTACAAATAAAATTTGAGTAATTGATTTGAGATCAGTGATCCAGCTTCACCATTAGCACTTGATGGATACCTTAGCTCCTAAATAAAAATACTAATGAAGTATTTTCTCATATTAATTACTAAATAAGCACTACTAATAAAGTAGTATTTATTAGCTTCTATTAGCAAGTATTTATTTAGGCCTATTTTTAGGCTACAGAAAAGTTGTGGCTATCGCTGTAGCACGACAAGCTTACATAACTAGGAAATACACAGTAAGTTTGTGCTGTATTAAATAAACTACCTGTTCTTTTTAAAATTGTTGTCAAGTTAATTTTCACAGTATATGCGTACATGTGTTTCAGAGTTTGGAGTTACTTAAACTAACCGGTTCTATTTAGTCATCCAGTTTCACATTAGCATAATGTTTCAAGGAATTGGTTGTGCTATGTTTGTGAAATAAAACTCTTCGTTAATCACAAGCAAACATATTTTGAGCTGTCAGATGTCAAGGTTCAGTTTGCATCTTAATGGACGACCCTGGCAGTGAAGTTATATTGTAACTATTGCCAGGAATCTTGAGTGTTGCCTCGGTACAAACCGAGCCAAGACCAGATCTATTCATTATCTTCATTATCCTCTCACAAAATATCAAGCTGTGGGCTACATGAGGTCAATAGTTTATGAAATCAGCAAGTGTTTTGCTTAACTTGCTGTGATAATTGTGTAAATGCTACATAATGGAATCTTAGTTTCTTTATAATGACTCACAAGTGATAAAAGTACAATCAACTCGTAAAACCATTATCAACTTTCAATGAAACTAGCCTAACAACCAACTAAACTGCAGCATGGAGGCTCAACACAGCCCACAGGCAGCCAGGAGTAGTTTCTACAGGCTAACAGGTCAACGAGCAACGGGTACTGCATGACTCTGATACACGAACGAGTCATGAAGCCCTCCAGCTCTCCTGTCGGTATCCATTCAGCTTACGGCTGCATTGAATGAGTTTGTAACACTGTTTGAGGTTGTGTAGGCAATTCTCTGTGAGTGTGACAGTTGGTTTGCAAACAGTCAGTGAAGACTGAAACTTAGTTTTGGCCAGCACTGTAACAACGTATCTCTCTAAGAGTTGAGTGCAATCCATTTTAATTCCGTCATGTGTAAATCTCCACTTAGTGAAATAAGCACTTACATAATGACTAGGCGAAGTTTGAACTGCAACCAACTGCAGGTCCTTGAGCACATCACTTGAGACGTAAAAGTCAAATCTTCTCTCTGAATGTGACATGACAAAAGTTTGAAAACAAACCCAAGCTCAGCCTGAACCTCATAAATTGTCAGAATTGAAGCCTATATGGTTTGATGTGATTCAGTTTTACACATTCTGCCCAAACCAATCATTCAGATATTCGCTTTGGAAACAAACGTTTCTTTTTCACAGTGTTTCATATTCTCTGACTTAACCATCAACATGTGCCATTAAGCAACTTCTTTATGACGGGAATGTGTTGCTATGAATAAATGGATCAAACTCCAGCTGCCGGTGGGACAGGGGAGGGGGTGGGTCTGCTGTCGACAGTTAGACCACAGATTATTGGCCGAATCAAAATGTAGTTTTGTGTTGAGTAACTGCTCTTGGGTGGCGTCACATTGTTGAGGGGTTTGTAACGTAATGTGTCATCGCCTAGGGTCGATCGAATAGGTTCACTGTAATAATGAAACAAGATGATGTCATTTTGGTGTTTATTATTATATTCCTATATAATTTGCCTTTTATTTACTTCTTTTTCTATTTACTTCTTTTTGTTATGTTGACATATTTTGGCATTCATTTTGCCTGTTTTATGGGTCTTGTGTGCTGTGGCCATTTGCATGCCAAGTTAAGGCTGTAGGAAAAAATAAAAGTGGAGGTGCAGGGGTGAGCAGTGGAGAAGAGAGAGAGAAGATCAAATAAAACATCTTTGAGGACATTGTCCTTCTTTCCTTTGCTCTTAATGCCCTGCAATGCCCAAGTGTAAATTCTTTGGGGGAAAAAATCAGCGGGAGCTGTAATGGCTCTCTGCTTAGTGCTCAGCTTGGCTTCATTAAAAGAACCAGCAGAGACGAGAGGAGGGTTTGATGGATAAAGGGGAGGAGGAGGAGCTGCTTCCCCTAAGCCCCATCAGTGTGTTTATGCTGTAACAGGGGGAGGAGGAGGGTAGCCTAGCTGTGTGTGTGTGTATGCATGTGCGCAGACTTTTTCTGACTCAGAGCTGTGCTCCGCGGCCCATAATTAATGGTCCCTGATGGAGGTGGGGCTGGACAATAGGAGCCTTTCAGCGGGGCCATGGGGCCCCAGTCCCGGACCCGTCCTGGCCCGTCCTGCAGGCACATTGTTGCCCTGCTGTAACTTCTGCCAGCTGGGCTGAGAGGGAAACTTCAACATAGCGGGGGCCAGAGACACTAGGGCCCAGGATCCTGTGTGGAGGGTGTGTGTGAGTGTGTGTGTGAGTGTATATGTGTGTGTGTGTGTGTGTGTGTCTGTGTGTGTGAGTGTGTGAGTGTGTGCACGCACAGCGATGCATCACCCCAAATTGGATTACAGAGCTAAAAACACATGAGTAGATAGGAATGGTGACAGAGCAGGAGACCAAAGAGGAAAAAGGAAGATGAAGCACATACATGTACATTTGCATATCATGATGTTTCGGGTGTTTCTGAGTAACACTTAGTAGAATGCATATGACTCAACACTCTTGCTGTACATGTACAGTGCATGAACATTCTACAACCAGACTTTTACAGAACTTTTTAAAACAAGAAAAAAGAAAGCTCAAATAAAGAATCACATCTGCATCTGCTGAACCAATTATTAAACAGTTTATTTCTCTCCTTTTAAAATGAATAAATTCAATATCTAAATATCAGTTTATTTCTCTGCCCTTTTTTTTGTAATAAACACTAGGGGTCAGTGTTCCTATGAGCAAAAATAGAAGCAGCAGCAGCAGCAGCACCACCACCAGCCATCATCCCCCATGAGTCAGAGTGTCTCTCTGCTCTGTCACTGCACACCAGACCAGCAGCCCTGTCTGGCCCGCAGTAGCCTTTCTATTGCTGACCTCTTATACAGCTCCACTCTCTGTTATTGTATTTTTTTAAACTTTATTATTCTTCTGTTTTAAATTATGAAGACTGTGTCCTCATCTTACACTCAATCCAATCCACAAAAACAGAACTGACTGTATCTGTAGCCCTGACCTTTCAGTCTGAAAAATTATGTTCGTGGTATGACTGCATGCATGGAAACATAGGTATGGCTGGGTGAGGGTGTGTATTACTGTAATACTGTGCAAGCATGTCCATGCATGCCTTGTGTGTTTAATAATAACTTCATCCACTATGGCCTCACTATATTTAGAATGACCAACTTATGACACCCACACCGGACTAATCTCACACCCCCTGCTCTCACTATCAAATGGCGTGGCTGTAGGTCTGATGCTGCACGACCATGAAATGATTGAAAAGTTCTTTAAATGTTGTATATGTGACTCATCTCTCCTCTAACATGTCATGATGTGTAGTAGATTGTACTATGTCATGCCATGTCAAAGTATGTCATATTATTGATGCCATTTCATATAATGTCATGTCATGTCGTGTAACAATACAGAATGTACTATTATAGTTGTAACATAACATTATATGATGCCATGTTATATTATTCTAATTTTGTATCTCATGTAGTCTTGTATTTGGTTTTGTCACATCATGTCATATCATGCCCTGATGCAGCTATCTAATGCCATGTTGAGTGACAGTGCATTGTCTCCTGTCATGTCATATATCACTATAGTATGTCATGGCATATCAAGCTATGTTATGTCATGTTACATTACATTACCACATGTGACACTATAACATGATGTATTTTAGTATGCTACGTTACGGTTATTGTTATGTTACAATGTGTTGTTATGTTATGATATAATATGAAATGTTACATTATGTTAAAACATGTTATGTTATAACATGTTGTTATGTTATGATATGATATGTTACATTCTATTACAACATGTTGTTATGTTATTGGTTACATTACGTTACATGTTGTTATGTTACATTACGTTACATGTTGTTATGATATGTTATGTAACAAAGTGTTCTAAATCTAAATATGCTACATTGCACTATTATGTCAGTTCATATCATTTCAGACGTCCTCTTCCATGACAGCAGGAGTATTCCCACTCTGCCATCACTGATAATTGTGGATATAGCGAATGTGAATTCTAGGATGACAAGGGGGACAGGTTGGGACCTGGAGCCCCATAATCTGCCCTGTGGAAACCTTAATCCCATTACTGTGTGAGGGAGCAGGAGCCCCAAGACGCTGTAGCTCGCTGCCCACAGCCTGGCGACAAAGCTCATTGTCGGCCTTTGAAGTGGGCGTTGACCTAAAGGGACCCTCGTCTGGCTTCCTAGAGGCGTGACAGCAGAAGCAGTGGTCACAAACTGTCTGTTATCTCAGTGTAAGCAACTCTCATTGTATCTAACTAGAGTGATACAGGTACTATAAGAAATCCTGAGAGTCTAAGGTCAGTGTAAACTCAAGCAGCTAGAAAACAAACTGTGGTTCACTGCACACATGCATCCTATTATGCCACTTAGTCCACTTTTGAATTCTAAAATTGCATTATTCTTGAAGCAGTTACAATCTGGCAGAGTAAAACATTTCCATATTTTCCACTGAAAAACAAATTAATTCAAGAATGCTTTGAATCAAGTGGCATTATCGTCATACCACTGCAGCTTCCCCTAATTCCACAACACTAACCATTCAGCGGGAACAGGTCATTGTATCTGTCAGTTTTTACATGAAGGTTTGCAGTTACAAAGTTATTATCACATTAAATGTAACCGGGTAGATAACAGTATTTTTCCATTATACGTGAGTTCAATACTACCAAAATACTTGACTGTTTTTATAGGAAATAATAGTCATATCCTGGATTCAGCCCAGTTTATTGTCTGTTTCTGTTTCCACTTTTATTCACTCTGTAGCCATGCTGTCACTTCCTGTCCCATGGGGCTGCCTTTTCTGTATTCTGTTTCAGTTTGCTGCTCGATGTGTCCAATTAAACACCTTAAATATATCTTATTGGTCAGCAAAGACTGGTTTTAATTACTTTAATTATTTCATGTAAATGAAAAGCTGCAGATTGTTAAGTCTTTAATGCTCACTGGCCTGATTCTGAGTGTCACACTGAAGGTGTGTTGGCTTGCACCAGCCTGCCAGGCTGTACTACAGGTGACGGTGCATGCATGTAGATGTGCGGCTACATGCTTGCCTTCTTACATATAATAAACGTGATTGTGTACCAGCACATAAACCTGTTTATGTGAGATGTGGTGGCTGATCCTCCAAAGGGGAAGGCGGTCTGTGTATTGGCAACAGGATTCGACATGTCTGTGTGTAGGCGTGTGTGTAGGCGTGTGTGTAGGTGTGTGTATGTGAGTGTGACTGGAGGCTTGTGCCGACAGCTAGAGGTACAGCAGCAGGTATCAACCTGTGATGGAGTTGAGGGAAGTGTGTGAGCAAATGTTAGGAGCACTGTGACATGTATTGTTTTTGCCTTAGACTAGAGTTTGGTTTATTGAGTTTAGGGGTGTAGATGTGTGTGTGCTGTATAAATTCTTTGCCAAGAAGGTTATTAGCAGGATTACACAATAACTACTGGATGGATTACTATGTATTATACGTATTATATTGTACTATGCATGTTCTCCGTCTGGCCTCCATGTATGAAGTCCTCAGAGGTGTGAAAAAGCGATGACACACACTTTGAAGACACAGATGAAGATGGACTGGAACTGGAACCAATTCGTCGGAATTATCCGCAGGTCATACTGAAACTTGGTAGGCAACATAGGTTAGGGTCCATTAACCCCATGGTGATTCTGGTGTTTCTCAACATTTTTGTTGACTTCTGAGTGTAATTCATGGACCTGAATAAAAATCTGGATCAGGTAAATTCAAATATGGTTTTATAAGGGGACTTACACTGGAGGTATGATCTCTACTGAGTGTAATTCTAGTTGTGTATGTGTTTCAGAATATGAGGTACTGTCCGTCATTTAGGGCTCAAACAGGAATCAAACAGTGAACTCTTGTTAAATACCCAGTTCCTCAACCTCTCCATGCGGCACCCACAATGCTTTGCAATCTCGGAAGGATGGTATTATAGTCTGCGTGCGCGTGTATGTGTGTGGCTGGAGTTAAAGAGCTGTGGCTGTGCCAAGCACTCAGACGAACGCTAACTTTAGCATAATGTGTACATGTGCTGCTCGTATATACAACCACAAATACACAGTCTGGGGCTTTTGTTTTGTTCCTGCCAGAGCCAAACGGAGCTGAGGGTTCAGACGAGGAGATGCTGTATATATGTATGTTTTTTTATGACAGGAATGCCTAAGTTGCAGTGAGGCTGCCAGACAAGGCCAGATGCTTTGTTTACAAAGCATCTGAGGTTTTTGTTGTGGCATCCCCTTTCCCCTCTACGCTGTTACATAATCAGTCAGCTAGCTAGGAGTTTCTCAACCCACACAATTCAAAAATAGGTGATCGTGGAAGTCCCGACAAGGTTGCAAATGGGACGAAGAATATTGTTTTTACAGTAGTTTCTCCTACATGCTTGAAGGGGTGTTTATGGGGGTTTTGACACTTCTTCTCCTTAAAAGTGTGTCTGATGTGTGTTTTCATCTGGTACAGCCATTGTACAAAGTCAACGAGTTGCTTTTATCTGAGTCTCAATCTTGAGGCCGATTCCAATTTGGGTTCTCGTGAGAAAGAACCTCAGATGTGGGTTACAAACTTTCTCTAGGTTTATATCAATGTGTCAGTTTGAGCACGTATGTCATATGCTACGTTTCTCCATATTGAGTTCAGCATCTTACTGTGAGATAGTGTAGGGTGGATCTTAATGTCTCGTTGTGTATCTTTGCACTGCTGTCTGTCCATGCATCCTTTCTGAGACTTGTACATGCTCACACGCAGCATGTGCTTGGTTCTAATTGTCTGTCCTGTCTGTCCACATTAGCAGCCTGTTTGTTCCACAGGCCTGATGTTTGTCCTGGGCCCCCTTAAGACCAAGCCCAGCCTAAGATGGGGGAACAGACATGGGAGGGGACAACAAGGGAGGCTGGGTGGTTGA
Source organism: Paralichthys olivaceus (assembly GCF_024713975.1). NCBI lineage: Eukaryota > Metazoa > Chordata > Actinopteri > Pleuronectiformes > Paralichthyidae > Paralichthys > Paralichthys olivaceus. Next base: position 4,890,013 of record NC_091106.1, read on the forward strand.
AAGTGTGTGTGTTGGGGCGGTCTTGCTATGGTGCCTGACCCCTAATGGGATCAGAGGGGAGCGGCAGCATAAGGGGGTTAAGGTCAAGCTGAGGTGCTGCCAACTTTGGTTAACCACAAGTGGACTGGACTCCAGTGGGACAGGTGCTCTCTCACGCCATCGCTCCCACTTTCTCTCTCCGCCCGCCACCTCCATCTCAAACTCATTTGATGTGAGCAACAATGCTGACACGTGTGACAATTCTCCAAGGATAAGTTGGCTTGATTTAAATCAAACTGAAGACACATACTGTAACAGTAACACAAGCCCCTTTTCCCCTGGTCAAAACACCAACCAACATCTGGCTTTTGTCTGCAATGGGAATGGGTTGAATCAGCATTCACTCCCTGGTCAAATGATTCAATGACTTATTGGCTCTGATCGTCAGCGGTGGAAGACAGTGAGGTGAGGCAAAGCTCAGTTTTTCAATGTATTTGTGACGTCTAACATGATGCACCCTATCAGCAGGCAATCAGAAAAAGGAGTTGAATGCCTTTTTAATGGCTTTTCCCAAGTTTAAGAAAAATGCATATAAGTGTAATATTGTCATTTTCTGAGGTTCAGGACCTGAATGTCTATTTTACACACTATCTACACTTAAGCGGCTTTCAGACATGCAATGACTAATGCACTAAACTCCGTGAATGATTCACTGCGAGCGAGTGGGGGGGTTGATGAAGCTTCTTACACATGATGACAAAGTTGTCAAGACAGTTTGTGGCGATAAGAGCCGACACCAATGTCAATGTGCTGTAAACAAAAACACTTGATCTCCGCAGTGGAATTAATATTTCACATCCTGCTTCTGTGCTGCTGTGTGAATGCATCTGTGGACCTGGACCCGAGTCCATCCGCAGGTCACGTCAAAAAAAAGGCAGCAGACACAAAGTTGGTTTTCGGAAACATTGAGTTCAAGTTCAACTTGAAAAAAAATAACTTTTCTATAGCTCCAACAACTGATCCATTGTTTTGTTTTGTCTCCTCTCATCTTATCTAATGTAATGCTCCGTATTCTGCTTGAAGCCAAGAAACTGTAGCATGGTTACAATAGTGTTAATTTCGGTTGCACAATCATTAACTCCACAGTTTCACACCCCTGTGGTGGCTTCGCTATGCTGGCCTCCTGTCAAATTTAAGATTTAATTCAGAATCTTTTACACAATTTGCCCTCAGCATACATCAGTAAGTGGCTGATCCCACATTGGTCCATAACTCCTCTTGCCCCAATTTGTTCTTAGATTTTTACTTTGTCGACCTGGCTTTGAAAATTGCCACATGATAAGAGTTTTAGAATTAACTCATTGAAATTTATGTCAGTCCACTTAAAAATGTAGTGCTTGAGACTTGAGACAAAGAAATTAAATCCAATGTGCAGAGCAAACATTTCAGTCAGTTTTATACTGCTGCTACAAGTATGAATGAGAAAGAGCACATGGGAGCAGAAGGCTGTGAATCATCATTGCACTGACTATTGTTTATCTTTTGATATTTGAGATTTAATTCTAGAGTAGATTTTCCCATGTCTGCAGAGTGATGTGGGTTGGTTGTGTAAGAGGATTCCTGACATGCATCTATCAGAATCAGAATCAGAAATTGATCCCAGGGTGTGTATGTGTGTGTTTCCTGGAGTCTGCTCGTGTGCTTGTCAGCACATGCACGCAGCTCATGTCTACATCTGCATGCGAATGCCTGCAGATACTTGTTGCACTTGGGTGTGTTAGCGCACAACATCGCAAACACCATCGGCCAGTTGCACGTCTTAATCTACACTTGGGCGTAAAAGATTACCACAAGAGCAGCATCTTAACTCAGCGCGCTCAGGGCTGCACCATTTCAGGTCGCATCAACACTAGTAGAGAGAAGAAAAGAAGGGGGGTGTTTGTATGCTGGAGAGGAAGCTACCGTGGTGAGATAAACACCGCTTATCTGTGTCCGTGAGCGTATTGCATGGCTGGCTGAGAAACCACAGTGTACGTAAGAGAACACACAGGTACACGGGCCTAGTGTGCTGAGATGGGAGGTTACGATTAGCACACCAGCTGTCACATGCAGTCAGGCTTACATATGAACACTCTGCATAGACAAAGACAAACAATACAGTATGCATGAAAGCACACTGCACATCTTTCAAGATAATGTCCTTGTGGAAAGCATTTACATTTGTTGTGCTTCTGCTTAAGATTACACATGTGTGTATGATTTTGTGTGTGACCCCTTCCTGTTTTTGCATGAGTCTTTGCTAAAAGGAAGCACTTCAAACACAATATTTTTGTCTACTTTGCATGTACGCGCAAATGAAGAGTGTATGTCTTTACCGCTGTACGTCACTGCCTGTGTTTTTGCCTCCACAGTCGCGCTCCCGTGTCACTGTGTTGTGTTGATGCCGTTACCCTCACTTCAGTCGGGCTGTCACGTCTTCTTCCACAAAGACGAGGAAGATGTCCCCCATAGTAACGCTCCCGCAGAGAATTATCACCTGACTACACAGGTCCAATCACCTCCATGATAACCGGTCTGACACCAGACGATCCGTCACGTCATGACACCATCATGGTAATTTTCTTTGCCTCAGCTTTGCATGTAGAATTCAAATGTAAACAGAAAAAGGAATTAATGACTATTTAGTTTGTTAACACAGGCCTATGTGCTCTATTATTTAGTATAACCATCCAGTCCCTCATTGCCTGTGTTATAAACAGAGTCAATTAGCCATCTAGCAAAACATGATGAAGGGACAGTTGCACTATGGGAAATGTAAAATCCAGCTTGTACAGCTTCTTTAATGTTTTGATGCATTAGTCAAAGTTCTCTGAGTAACTTGTGTGTGTAGCACAAATAACTTTCTGTTTTTTTTCCAACGCAGACTGAGGAAACTTTCACTGAAAATGTCAAACACCGAGCAGAATCGTCGTCCGTGGAAATATGGAGATTTTTCTTTAGCTGCCTCATGTCAATAGACGCACTGTGCCTGAGTGTGAAACCCACCCACGTCACAACTCCGTGCTTTAGAGCATCTCATGTCTCATCTGTACAGTCCTTGAATTTAGTCATCCTGGCTTGACTAGTGCTCAGAACAGACTGTCCTCACATTACTCTCATTCACAACAATGTCCTGCTCAACCGTCCAACCAGGGGCCACGATACACATGAAGCACATAGGGGGTGTCCAATAGCAGGTGGTAATAGATCACCGCTGTGTTCTCCCGAGGGTCTAAGGTCAACTTAATGTGTGTTTGAGGTGGAGAAGCACGTATGTGTTTCTCATTCATCTGTCTGGCCTCTGTTTGTCCACACTCAGCCCCTAGACTGGTTGATTGACAGCATGCAACAGAACAGAAACACATCTTGGACAGGTACAGATACATGCGCGCACACACACTCTCAAACGTACACACTCTCTCTCACACACACACACACACACAAACACACACACAGAGCCGCCATGATGCACTTGTTTGAAGTGATCTCTTGCCCACATTTACCAGTGCAGGTACAGGAAGCGTGTCTGCATTTGTAGTGCTTTTTACCAGCCATGTGGTTTTGTATGTGTTGTGGTATCAGCACTATCTCTGCTCACATGGGCCTGCGTTTGTGTATTTTCGCTTGGGTGTTCAGCATGTTTTTTTTTTTTGTATATCTCTTGTCAAGTATGGGTTTGTGAATCTTGAGAAGATGCACCCTCTGCACCACCACATCACTGGGACAGCAGGGTGCGTTCATGTGTGCGTGCTTGTGTGATGTGGTTTTAAATCTTGCAGCATCGTAGAGGTTTCCAGTCATTCTGCTCAGAAACCAGATTTGCTAACAGACCAAGGAACTCTGTGTTCTATTTATTTTCCTTTTTCGATTTCCTCTTCCAATAATAATCACAGTATTTGTTTAAGTTTCCTAAAGACCCAATGAGACTCAGAGGAACATCTGATTAGAGCATGTTTGGTACGTATCATGTGTTTTGGAATCAATAATAATAATGCTCCATTGTGGGTTTCTATGTGCCTCGTCATAATTAGTCAACAGCAGTATCACATGTGAGGTTCTTGTATTATTATCTTCTTGACATCTAACTAGCAAAAGCTTAGAAATGACTATGAACTATGAGCTCATAATGAAAGGTCACGAGTTCTTGTTCCTGTAAATGTGCTTTTCTAGTGTCTGGCTAAAACACAATCAGTTTACACTAAGCTAAGAAACTGTTTCTGTTTTCGTCTATTATAAACCACATGAATACAGAGAAGCTTTTATTGCCAAGTAAGTTTACACATACATGGAACTTGTTTTGGTGTTGGAGCATGTCATACCTCTCATATAAGAAGATAAGAAAATCAAGTATTAAAATTTAACAATATAAATATAAAAATATATACACAGTATGTTTTTGAAGGTAAAAAGGAAAAATAGAAAGAGCAGTACAGCTGAGTAAGTACAATGTGCAAGTGTTCACAGTATGCAGAGTATTTCCAATATGCAAGTATATAGCTGAGCGTTAATGTAACGCATAGAGTTGCATAGAGTTCATGCCAGACATATGGCATCTTTTACATCTCATCAACCATATATGAAAATTCAGACTTAAATTAAATTATAACTGTTTATTTTTACATCTATCAAATATATTGTTTTTTTTATCATTTAAGATAATTCCCTGGCTTTTATACTTTTCTATAGGACTTAAGATATTTATAGTACAGGGATATTTTAGCAGATTCTTGTTGAGATCAACAGATTGTATCTCTGTTTCTTCTTCCATTTCTATGTCTCTCTGCACAGAGCATCCTACACATCTGCAACCACAGCTGCTGCAGAGAAACCAAAGTGGAGATATTTTTAAAGAGGTTTCCTCTCTGCTGATACAAAGACGAGTTGTGGGGTGACAGTGACTGGAGAGCACATGACCCAGCTTCACTGTTTCTGTGCATATTTCACATAAACGCCCAATGTTGCAGTAAATGGAGGAGATGACACGTGAGATAACCACTATTTTGAATATCTCCAACATGGTGCAAACATCCTGGACAGACGTACGCCTATGCTTACAGTAAATTATTATTTGAAGTAGTTGGCTGACTCAGTCATTAATGGGAAATCATCAGTTTTTCATCTCAAAGATCATTAATGGGTGCTGTCTTCTAGCACATGGTCTGTTAGTGCATGTAATTGTTTCCAGATGAGCTCTTTTACAATAAAAGCACTGCTGAAAAAAACTTCAGACTGTTGTGTTCGTGTTTCATATCACAGCCATACAGACTCATTTCACATTTTTGTGGAACGTCTCTGTACGGTTTCTAATTGTATTTCATAGATCTCTGGGTATCTGTTATTTATAAAAAGTCACGGGGCAGACATTGGCATAATATATTTGATTGGTTGTGTCAGGGTCTGATGAGACGACCGACATACATTTTTGTCCTATAGACATCTTTCACAGCAGACAACAATAGATGCAATTCATTATGTTAATAGTAGCTGAATTCCATTTAGATATTAAAGGTTAGCATCATTGCCGACAGAAACACACATACACTGACACACATCAGTGACATCAGACACATCTGTAAACACACACTGGGTAGAAACAACATCATTTGTTCTTAGGGAACAGCAAACATTATTTTTGCAAATAGAGCGAGGTAATGAGATCTAATGTCAGATGGTAGAGATGGTGTGCTACTTGGAGGATTCAGTAAATTGTCACAATCCTGTCAATATTTCAGTGCATGTCTCCTCAGAATGGGTGAATCCTCAGGATGTACTCACAGTTTAAAGAAAACTCCCTCGAGCAGACTGAAGTGTTTGTATCTATTGATGCGTTGAGCTTGTTGTTGCTTTGCATCTGTGATGTTGTCAGGCACATAAGCTGTTTCCACATTAAATGGTATTGCAAATGTGTTGAGTTCCTTTTCTTTCTTTACTGAAAGAGTTTTGCAAAACATATTCAGGGGCCAGCGACGGCTTTTGTTCTCACAGTTTAGAAAAATGCACAATTTTACTTTTGGTTTTAGCTTTCACAAATTTTCCCTCTGGATGAGGTTTGAGCTTTTTAGCTATTTGTTCATTCTCCACAAAACTCACCCATGTGACATGGTGTCTCTCACGTTGTGGTGTTTTTCCTGCATGTTTCCTGCAGTGATGAGATCATATTTAAGTAAATGCACATATCAAAAGTCCAACTTACATATAGTCCAAAAAGGATAGAAAAATCACAGACTTTGATCTTGTCAGTTGAGTTTTAGCAGGAGAGATGGAAAAAAATATTTCCAATATAAAAGCCGTGGAAGTTATCATCAGCAGAAATCACTTTATTCAAACTTTATGTTTTCGTAATTGATTTCTCTCATCATTTCATGGTTTTAGTTGTGAATGAGTTTATTCCAATGCATCAATTCATTGTGGTCACAGCGAAGCACACACACACTGATATGTACAGTACAGTTACATATGAAAATGAACATTTCACCTCCTCAAGCCAACCCCCCCACCCCCCGTTCCTTCATTAAACCTATCATTCCCCCTCTTCCCACTGTCACCAGAAAATAAGGCCCAGCATTTCACCCAGTGTGCGGTCATATTGATTTTTACACCCCCACCACCGTCTTCCCAGTCCTACAATGGACCCCTGAGCAGAGTGGGGGCCCTTTATGAACTTGGTCATCGTCTTCTTTTTGTCCCCCCTTTTTACAGTCTCCTCAATGAATAGGATAGGTAGGGAAGAAAGAGCTAAGGAGGGAGGGGAGGAAAGAAAAAGTGACAGAACAAAAGAGTCGAGCAGGGGGTCCTGAGATAGAGGCTGGAGGAGGAGGGGGAGAGGAGGGGTCTTGTCTACTTCAACGAGGCTGTTTCTCCTCTCGCTGCCTTTGATGTGCAGCGGTCAACCAAGATTCTGTCAAGTGCACTGGTGTGGAAGTGTGTGTGTGTGTGTGTGTGTGTGTGAGTGTGTGTGTGTGTGTGTGTGTGTGTGTGTGTGTGTGTGTGTGTGCATGGGGTTGGGGGCGTGAAAAAGCAAACTTGATGGGCTTCGGAAGTGCGGATAAAAAGAGGCACAGCTGGACTGATGGGAATGATGAGAGCCTCCTCTTCTTCTGCTGCAACATACACACACGACACACACACACACATGCACACACAGAGTGAAAGTTCCCTTTTTTGTGTCTCACCCACACACACTCAAGAAGAAAGGCACACATACTTATACACACTCCAGATACTCCCTCTTTCGCTTTGTCAAACACACACACACACACACACACACACACACACACACACAGACAGTTCCCCGGTGTTTTTGTCAGTCACACTGGGCTTGTAAAAAACCCCTCTGTACGGGCTCCACCCCTCATTCTCCACTAATGGTCAGGTGCTTCTGTTCTTACCCACAGAAATCAATCAGCAGTCTGCTAGTTGTCTAGCTGCCTGAATGGTGAGTGCGTGTGCGTGTGCGTCTTTTCTCCCTCTGACTGTGTAACTGTAGGTGAGTTATTGTGAAGCTGCTTACTCTGAGAAAAGAAAGTGCTGTCTGATCCAGTGCAGTTAGAAATGAGTCACCGTTGTTTTAACAGTTTCTCACTGGGCTCATTGTTCCTCCACTCGCTATCTCACTGATTTAGAACATTAGTCTCAGGCGGCCGTGTGAGTCATTATCTTTAAACCACGGACTGAATTCTTTTACCCAAATCTTGAATTGATTGATTTCTTCTCAGTATTACTACGGGCTGAACCCATTCATTTTTCCTGTATTCAAAGAACATTTAAAGCCTCTGAGAAGAGCAGATTACTGAGAAGCAAGTTGGTTGACATGTTCAATCTGTGGAGATAAAACACGAACACAAGCAAATAAACCTGAGAATCAAACTGAATGTAGTTTTTGTTTTTTCTGCACATTGACGCTGGCATCAGATCTTTACAATGAAAGTTGTCTTGACATCTCCATCTGTGTCTTCTACCTGTATGGTGCCTCTTTTTCCTCCTGCAGACCCCCACCTAAAGTCTTGAAGCTTAGACACTGGTTCCACTTTTGTTTGACATGAGAATCAAATCGGATGTGTTGTGAATTACAAGCTTTGGTTATAAACGAATGTAAAATTCCTCCATATGAATTATTCACACTGAGAAACATTAGATTTCAGGAGTAAAATGACTTGGTCAGATGGGTGGTGCTGGCCTGGTGTCCAGCCTGGCACATGGTCACTGCCAGGTGCCCGCTGCTCGGGGCCAGACAGCACTCTTAAGTCTCGCCACCTTTCACTCACTTTAATAGGAGGCAGTGTGAATGCCCGATGGCACCAACACCGGCCCTTTGGTGGGCAGCAAGCCTGGACGAACAGACCCTCTTATAAAACCAAGTGAAAAGATAGAGAGAGTTATAAAATGAAAGGGTGACACCGTAAAGCACTGCTTCAACAAGAACAGAGGGAATCAGCAAAACAACTTAGAGCACACCCTCGTACACACACGCACACACACACACACACACACACACAGTCATCAGCTTGCCAGCCCCCGACATTTACATTAGAAGAGGAGGGACGCAGTGGGCCTGTGGAGGAATAGAGGGGTAGGGAGGAGAGGTTGGACACGCTATTGGAGGTTGTAAACACTGTAAGACAGTATCTCCATGGAAGCCCGCGCACTGCTCTAAGGCATCTCACCCGCCCCTCCATCCAGCTGCCATCCCCCCCACACTCAAGCCTTTCCAAAGCCAAGTACCCTGACCACCGGGCCCCAAATCGGCCCCTCGCCTCGCCTGCCAGCCTGGCTGTCCAGCACAGCAGATGTGCACAGAGGAGTGGCCTTGGATGACTGGATCCCCTGGGCTTTACAGAGGGCAAGCGAGGAGGAAAGATGATGCGAGTGGCCTTGACAGGGCTTGTGTGACCAAGGTCCTGTGTTTGCAGGGATATTATATTTACTGCAGGTGTAAGAGTGCACATTCATACATGTACAAGTTTCTGTGTGAGCGTTTGAGAAAGCGTTTTCATGTGGCATTTGTTTTTTAGCCCTTAAATGAAGCTTATTCTAAAATTGCCTCCATAATTAACAACAAATGCCACATGCTTTTTTCCATCATTGATATTTGAATCTACATGTGATCAAAACTGGTTGTGTTGTTGCCCTTACAGCTGTTTAAATCATATTTTTATATGAGCAGGTATCCTTCCCCTACTCTATCCCCTCATCTCCATCTCTTTTTACAGATGTATAACCCTTTTAGAACCATTACTGTTCAGAGTCACCTTAACTGTGACCATCAGCCTTGTTCTCAGATAAGCTAAAACAACTTCTTTATGTCAATGTATCGTATGATCATGTTATATGAGAGCTAACTCAGTATCAAAGTTGAAAGCAAGACAAGATAGAGTATATTTTATTTGCTTTGATTAATATTTACTTACATTAACATGCACTCATTTTCGTTGTCCAGGCTGTGTAGTGCTGTTCTGTCTGTGAGTGCGTTTTAAATGTCTGTTGAATTTTAATGTGAATTTGAATTGCTCTCTCTTTTACTGGACAGCTAGTCTGGCAAAACTTCACAAAGTCCTATATGTGGATTACATGCCAGCTTTGATGTTAAGTGTGTGTGTGTGTGTGTGTGTCAGAGGCCATACAGCCAGCTATAAAGCCCTTGAACTGCACCCTGCTCCTCTGTAAAGGAAGGATGTGAGGATGGAGAGGAGGAAAACAGGTGGGTTTAAATGGCATTCTGGCTTGAATGAGCTCTTTGGTCCCATTATAGTGCAGCTATTGTGTGACTCTCAGAAGCCAAGTCACTACATGGAAGTTGCTTTAGACGGACAGGAAGACGACACACTGACAGACATTTACTGACAGGGTGGCAGACATCCTCACTAGACTTCAAATCAAAGTTTTGAGTTTTAGTGACAACTTCTTCCACATTAATGGTTTGAACTTCTTCTTTTTATCTCTTGTCTTCTATCTGTGTTTATCTCACGGGGTGGATAGGGACATTGGATGTGGTAGCTGGTAGATGGATGGATCCTCTGTTAAAAAGATTCTCATTCTGCAGCCCAGTATAAAGGCCTTTCATTTGAAGCTCTCTTCGTTAGCCCTCTCACCTCCTGTATTCACCACTTCATTCCCGGAGAGAGAGAGCGGGAAGCATTTGAAAGATACACATGAGGAGGGAGCAGTAGGGAAGTGAAAGGGTAGTCGAGGAAAAAACAGGCCTCCAGGGCTTTTTTTGGACAAAAGCCGGAGTCAGAGAGCGAGGGAGGGAGGCTGAATGCTCAGAGAGAGAGAGGGGAGAGAGCAAGAAAAAGACGAAAAAGGGAGAGAGGGTTTACAGAGCTGGAGTGGGCAGCGGCTGCCAGGCGCTGAAGAATTCATGGTCGATTTGTCCTTGTTCGTGGCCGGTTTGCAATAAAAAGGAGCTGAAGGGGAGAAGGGGCTGGACTGGACTGGGGGCAAGCAACAGATTGCAGATGCCTCTATTGGAGAGGGCTCCTTGTGAAAAAGTAGGTCCCCCTCTCTGAGTCCCGAGCCACCCTTTAGAGAAAAGAGCCCTTCTCTACTGTAAAGGAGCGCCCGGGACATTGTGGGGCTTGTCAATGGCTCTCGGCTGGGGCACCGGGAGAATACAAGGAGGCCCAGTGTTCAGCACCGCAGCTCCTTCTATAGAGGCCAGAACCATAATGGGGGCCCCGGGGGCTCTACAGGGAGTGTAGAGGGCCCAGTTTCAATGGAGACCAAGTCTTTTTAACTGGTACATTGTGCGACTCTCTCACCCTCTGTCCTAAAGATGGGAGAGAGGGAAATTCCTATGCAGATCAAAAAGAATGTCTTCATTTCCAAATGAACGAGGGATGGATGAAATTTGGAGGGACACAGTTTGAGACATTGAGGGGGTATTGTTAGTGTAGAGAGGCAGGGGGTTCAGTAGGTGTGTGTATGAGGGTATGCACGACTGCTTCTCTGTGTGTATGTGTGTTGATACCGCAGACAGTGGTAAGCAACTGCTCCATCTCAGGTAGTTTAGAGCCAATCACGGCCTGTTAAAGCATGTGTCAATCAACACAGTGGCCCACTGCACCCAGGGCAGCCTCCAGCTGTTTTCCAGTGTGTGTGTGTACAGTCTGTGTGCTGATTCTGTGTGACTGCGTTAGGCAAGGTCAGTCATAAGTTGTTATGACTCTGTTTTCCCATGAAATCCTTATTAAGAAGCATATTTCACCTATGCATAATATCTAAACAGCATATAATCACTTATGGCTTCATGACACTCTCTAACACAGAAAGCTGGCATACCAGTCATTCAAGGTCTCGGCTTCCCGCAACTTGAGACAAGACAAACTTTACACAGTCGCCATGACCGCTGCAGAATGCTGCAGAAATTGTTGATGAAAAACCATGAGTCGTCCAGTGAAGCAGCTGTAGGATTTCCCCTAGCCTCACCCAGTGGTCTGAATCCACAGTGGGAGCTCTGGCCTTTTTATATCCCTGTGTGTCAAACTCTTTTTATCTGGCTGCGCTTTTGAAAAAGTGGCCTATGTAACATTAAAGGATATTCCTGCGTTCATGTGTGAAATGCAGAAAGTCCGTACATAATTCTGCGGACATCCTCCGGAGTTCATGTCTTCCCCCCTCTGTCATATATTAAAGCAGGTCGCCTTAATCAGATTTGTTTGAATACGACGGTAAAGCAATCGATGAGGGACCACATTCGATCCGCACAGCCAACGTTACCTGACTACACTCTGTTGTTTGGCCACAACTGAAGGTGAAGGTGTTTGTATCTGATCCAAACTGGATGAAAAGCCTGCCACTAGAGCCAGGGGTGAGGCATGTTGATCATTCAATCATGAGGATAACACACACAACACTTAAAACAATCTTTCCTAGAAGGCATTCATGGCACCACACTTGTTTACTCACGCAATAAAAGAAAGAGGCTGATTGTCTGTTGTTGGAGGATGTGTACTCGACCTCTGGAAGGTGTGGGAGGTTTCATGCACTGTCTTAAAGACTTAATTGCCTCTCCCTTTTTACTGCCATGTTCCTAGAACTCAGCAATTATACTCACAAGTACAATGTTATCATAACCACTAGAAACAATGGCCACTCCTAAAAAATAAAGAAGATCCAAGTGGTAATACATGGGAATATTCAGAAAAAAACTGCAGTTTTGTTATGACAGTGACCTCTCTGCACTGAAATCTTTTGACACACATCTGAACTATTGAAGTTATGTGAAATGATGAGAATAAACTGAACTCAAACTAAATCCAAAGTTAAATAGTCAACATCCATGAACTGCTGGACAGGAACCAGTGCTTCCTGCAGAATTCCCTCATCTCACCAGCTGTCCATAGTGTGTGTGTGTGTGTGTGTGTGTGTCTGCTCTATCTATGTATGCGACAGAGATACGCTGAGATGAGAAAGCGTGACACCTCTGACTGCCGGGTTCCTCCAATTGTTAGGCAGGAAGCCGACTCCAACTCCAGATAAAAGAAAATGAGAGGGAAATTACCGAAGAAAGAAAGAGAGAGAGGGAGGGCAGAGAGTACAGGGAGATGCTCGCTCACTCACCCCGAGCAGAAAGTAGTGCAAAGGTGAGGGTCATAGAAAAAACAGAGAACCCATGAACCGCATCAGGAAAAACAACAACACGGTGAGTCAAGCCACAATGACGCATAATCTCATGACATCTGCTCACGACTGAGTTCCTCATAGGTTCAAGTGATAGTCACCTTAAAGGGGTAGTTCACCCAAAATTTTAATTTCACTCATCTATTCACCACTATGCAGATGCAGGGGTGGGTGAAGTGTTTGAGTCCACAAAAACAGCGTTGTAGCCAAAGGAGGAGGCCCACAGCGGACATTTCGGCTAAAAATGTGGCATAAATCACGCCGTCTGGAATTTAACGTGTCACGTTGGTGTGTTCTACGTGTATGATGCCGCTTTTTCACCTGCAGTTATTTATTTTCTTTTTGTTTGTTTTTCATTTTTGCTTCCATTATGTTATCGAAGCATGATCAACACCCCCCACTCTCTCCCTGTGAATCCAGGATCCCCTGCTTTGTTTACACATCGCATTCTCCTGGATTTCTACGGACTTCACATTTGGAGGCCAGACGTAGAAAGTTGTCTCTTTCTGACAATTGCGTTCACACATGCACCTCCTCTGGAGAAAATATGGAGGGACCGTGGAGCACAGTGCATTTCTGAAAGCAGATTAACTGAGAGGAATAGAAATCTTTAAAGTTTCAGTGAGTAAGATTTATGTTAAAGTGAAATGTTTTCACTAGTATGTGTCAAAAAATTGTACTGGTTGCAGTTTTCTTCACCCAAGAATGGACCCTTTATACTTAAATACTTACCTATAGTTACATCATAAGCGGGTCCTCTCTACAGAGGCTGCCATGTTTTTTTACATTAGTCCAAACTGGACTAACTAAACACCTTTTGAGTTTTTATGACAACTGAAGGCTACCACAGGTTCTCTTACATGTTTGGAAGGAGAGGGTGAAGTGAGGGGTGTTCAGCTGCAACATGCAACTTCACCACTAAATTCTACAAACTGAACCTTTATGAGACCTCTCTCTGTGTGCGAGATTGTTCCTATACCTCCACTAAATATCCTCACAAGCTTATATAAATTAAGTAAACCTGTCATAGAGTCACTTTTGAGTTATGCCTTTGTTTTCTGAGTTAAACCTATATTTAAAATTAAGAAAAACCTAACCAACTAAAATAACAGTTGGGGTTGGGATTTAACAGGCAGTCAGTAAACACAGCTTGTGACATCTATTGTTCCGAAATATGGCGGAGCATTTATTTTGAAATGTTCTTAATGGGGGGATTTAACCATTACGTCATGTCTTCTGCCTAACTGGAAAAAAATCATCCATGAGAGTCGAAAAGGAGAACAATTCTGAGTATTTACACCCGGGCCCTAAAGAATCTTGTTACAGATGTAGTTACTTTACATACATGCAGCATGTTTGTGTTGAACTAGAAATCACACCCACAGTGGAATCTCCCATGTAACCTTTTTTAACAGTGGTTTTATGATTACCAGTCTTTCTCATGAAAACCTGTGTGGGTGCTTGACTCAAATTTACCTTGACATTTTGTCTAACTTCAATTTTGACTTTCATATGAACCAAACTGACTAAACCTTTTTGCTTTCGTTCTGAGCGTCAGTTGAAAATCCAGGAAAGGGTCAGCCTCGCTTAGCATAAAGACTGGAAATGGCTAGCGTGGCTCTGTCCAAAGGTACAAAATCCCCCCGTACAAAATAACATTTCGTAGAGTGACTTTCTTCCTTTTCATGCTAAATTAAGCTCAGGCCTACTAAAAGGTTTTGAGAGTATATTCTGTGGTCCAAGTAATATTGGGGCAGACACATGTGTCCGTCAATGTGGGGCAGTGATGCTAAATTTAGCAGCAAACTGGTAATTAGACCTATCAGAAGCATATTGTTAGCATGTTGCTAACCCAGTGTAGAGAAATTGAGCATGATCATTACACAAAGCAACAGTAGACATCTGCTCAAACCCAGAGGGAAAAGTTTGTTTTCCAAAATATCTGCATTAATGTGGACAGGGCTCAGAGGCTGCAGACTGTAGCTGCACACATCATTCGGAAATGAGAGTGGTTTCATTGTTTTTATTCATTTAAAAAACAGAGCACATTTCCCAAAATGTCAAACTGTTCCTCTAATAAGAATTCATTCATAATCATGATTGATATTCTTAACTTACAGAGTTGACAGGAAGCGTCAATGTTGTTAACAGCTGGTCCACTGTTCCTGGAGCTGCTTGCTCTTGTTTTTTTCTTTACATCGACAAACGGACAGAACACCATAAGAACACGTTATTCAATAACACGTACACACGGCGTTACACAAAAACACATACATGAGCATGTACATGACGTAATAATATGCTAAAGAGCTGTATACACAACATCCACACACACACATTCAACACGTCATCTAGACGTGTTTACCACACTCCCATCGCCGTGGTTACCCACCGATGAGGACACATTGTCACGGTGATGGTTTAGGGGGATGAATCAGGATTGCCGCTCTGATCATGCTTCTTTTATTATAAGGCCTGAGTTTATTTTCATCTACCCTGCCTTAAGTAGCAGTTGGGTGGCATCATAATGAAGCTATTGTCAATGAAGCTGCAAATCAGAGATACGAACAGACAACCTGTGGTTATCTAAACTCAGTGGCACAGTGCGGTGAAGCCTTGCTCATCAGGCTTCCTGGGCAGGGTTAGAATGAGAGCACAAATACAGTAGATAGTGTGTTAGTCACTTTTTATGTTTACATGTCTGTTTGTCAGGTTGTTAGGGTTAGGGACCAATTATTCCAATTGTTGATATTAGGAGCTGATACTTCTCTGTAATACTATACCTCAACTGCATAATTGTCATCCACATAAAACATGTTATCGTTAAATCTTTCCAATGTATATTATTAAATCCAATTAAGAATGTTTTGTAATTTAATAGCGGAGTATTTAAGCGGCCCATGATGTAACACATCCGCTTACCTCACGATATGATTGGTTGGTCCCTTCTGTATGTTGTTTGTGTGTGTGTGTATGTGTGTGTTGCTGGGCGTGGCTTCCAGACACCAACTCTCTTCCACACCAGAGACTCATATGACCAACTGAACACATTCATCTGCATTTAAACCCTGTGTCCCTCCGGTCTTCGTCAGATCAGTCAGTGTGGTTAAAGCCATACTACCTTGTCATGCAACCCATCACCAGTCTGTCCACTCCAGCATCAATTTTAGAATATCAATAAACCCAGTTTGAGAACAATTTAAACATTAATCTCCCAAAATTGTGTATGTCTCTGAGTCTGTGTCCTGCTTTGTAAAGAAAATCCGGATCAGATGATGCATTACTCATCAAATAAACTATTCAATTCTTTGTTTTCCTTATCATCAACAAATCCCTCGAAAAGACATAACCAACAAGGATTAATTCCACCAATAAGTAGGTCCATTGTCTGTGTGTGTGTGTGTGTGTGTGTTTGTGTGTGTCATAATATATATTGGGCGTCTGTGTGCGAAAACTATTAAAAACCCATCACTGGTTCACACTGCTTCATGCTGCTGGAAATACTCACTGGAACAGCAAATATATATTAATCCACTGCTGAAAATAGTCCTCAACAATCCCCCATTAACTCCAGTTTGATTCATGTTTGCTCAAAACCCAGCTCTTTTAGAAAATTACATAACTTGAAAAAAAAATGGGTATTGAAAGTATTGAAGGATTTATCTTTATCCTTTTGCGGGATTTGGAGACTATAAGAAAAAGTATAATTTTTGGATTGACTAGCTCCATATATGAAGCCTGACCTACACACAAGGGAAACCCTGGCCATCTCTGGGTCACAAATAAACGCCACACACCACTAAGTCACAAGGCTTTACTGTATTTGCAACTAATCACAAATGAGTCATGGCTCAAACAAAACACGAGACAGAACAAAGGAAAGTCTATCCGTGGCCTTGAAACTGGTTTCACGTAAGACTTGAGACATAAGCACCGCAGTCACCTGTTTCACCGCTGGCAGCCATCTATTATCTATGTATCACCCTGATCTTCACACATGACAGGAACAGATTCCTTTGTTTGGGCATGTTAGAGTGTATGTACAGTATCCAAGTGAGTGAGTGTGTGTGTGTGTGTGTGCGTGTTACCTGCAGGGAAGCGTCTCAGTATGTGGGTCGTGTCCATCAGCCCCTAATCCTCTGTGATGCCGACCTGTTTGAACAGCCAGCAGGTTCTCACCAGCACAGTTACGTAAGAGCTGAATGGAGGCCAAGCTAAGACAAACACTGTGAGAGACAGATGGCTTGAGAGCGAGACAGATAGAGGGAGATTGGTTTGCACTTGTCATAGTTCATTTACCTGAGTTTTACAATTAGACAGGATTTTCTTGGCACGTCGGGTTTTTGTTAAGTGTTGGGGAAGAGGGTGTGTGCATGAATGTGTGTTTGTGTGCGGTAAAGGGCAGGTGTCTGACTAAACAAAGTTGGGCAGCTGGAGATTCCCCCATGCTGCTCCAAGACTAACATAATATGCACACTGCAGGTTAATCAGATGCCACATCTCAGTAAGTAGACGGCACTTAACTTCTTCTTTGCCATTGACAGTTCTCAAACTGATTAGAGATTATCATATGTGCCGATAGCAAACGTCAGGATGTACGTCTGGAATTCAAATATCCTGCAGTAAAACGAATCATTCGCTGTGATCATCATGTGCTGAATGTGATCAGAACATTGCCTCAAATAATTCACCCTCACTGCCTTCCAGAGAAAACCAATATGCGGCTCACATGCCAGTGTCTGTGGGAAACAAGTCCATATTGGGTGATTCTGCAGCACATTTGTTTCCAGTGCCAATGATCAATGGCATTGTAGTACTGTACCCTTAATCGTATGCATTACTGTACTGTACTTAAGTACTTGTTTCATGTATGTGTACTCATATTTAGTAGATTTATTTTCAAGTCCTTTTCACTTTTACTCCACTACATATATCAGCACATATTTGTGCTTTCTCAACTATGTTTACTGCAGCAGCAGCACGAGCAAGATCATGTAGTAGACTACTATATTAGGGAATACACTACACAAGTAGTTAGGTAGATTTAAATGCAAGTACTTACTTTTACATTTCTGTCTATTTATTTGCACTTAGTAGAAACATGTTTGAGTACTTCCTCCACCACTGCCTGTGTGAAAGCTTGAAAGTAAGAGAGTGGAGGTAGAGTTGGAGACGAGCACAACTGACTCTAGTGTCAGAGGTCAACGTAATAATTTGTCTTAAGCTTTAGAGTACTATATTTGTGGTTATCATCCAAATAAAGGTCCATTTATATAATATAAAAGTTTTTGGCAGCTTTATAATAAAAACACTGGTATCAGTTTTCAGTAAATTCAGATTGGACCTAGTGTCCCCTCAGTAACAAAATGAAGCACCGCCACTCTTCACATTTCTAGCACACTTAATCTAGGCAAAACGAAGATTAATGATAACGTGCTTACATGCTAACATGCTTATGAAATCCATGTTTTGATGTTGTTCAGCAGACAATATTAACTAACCTATGTTGACCATTTTGGTTTGGTGTTAGCAAGTGTTGCTGAAGCTGATTGGAATTGACACATAATCATAATGATTGAACAAATGGTCTGATTTGAGTGATAGCGCTACACAACAAGGGCTTTTTACTATACAGGCAAATTAATGTGTGCACCATATTATGCCAATCCATCCCAATGGTGATGAGGTATATTTCAAATATATGTGTCCAGTGTGACATTCCCTATTTTGTAGAGTCACAGTGCTAACGTGGCTAAAATGATGGCACTGAAAGAACATGAATACCCATTATCAAGAATTAATTAATTAATTTTAAAATGCACTTTCCAAAATCAAGAACACTACACTTGGTTTGGTATGTCACACCATGGACACCTCTTTAGGCCCCTGACTGCTGCAGGGTTCAAATACTTTTTCACATTTTTACTCTTGCATCACACATTTCTTCTTTTTCAGGTTGTCAATCACTCTGAGTGAGGATTCAGGCGATGTCAGTCTTAAGAACAACAGCGACGTGTTCACAGGGGTTAAAACAATGTTCCTTCACATATTTCTGTGGCGGGTGATAATAGTCTTGATGCAGTGAACTTGCAGAGTCACGTTCTGTGAGAAAGCAATTCATGTTTTCAGAGGCGAGGTAAGCAGGGTATGAATGTGATTTCCCGTGAAATTTGCAATGTGATGTCATTCATTTTCCTCACAGCTCTCAATGCTCAATTCACGTGTTTGGCTTGCACACAGGCCCACATGCACTTACATGTATTTCCATTGCATTTCTATGAATGACCGCTCCCACTCACAGAGCCAAACAGGAATATCAATATTTTGTGCAGTAAAGATACAGTTTATATTAACAACCTAAAGTGAACCAGACAACTACCACCCCCTACACTCACACACACACACATGCACTCAGACACACACCTGGGAATGACATCATCGAGTACAGAGGCCTGATAAGGTCATTAGTCAACAAAACCAATGACCTGTTGCATAAGAAAGCAGGGCTGAGTGATTGACTGAGACAACCATGCACTAACACACGCACACAGACAAACACACACACACACACACACACACACACACACACAGAAAGTGGGCTACAAGTAGTTAATGATTACAGCTGTAATATGATAGGCTTTGCTTTTGCACCTGTCATATCAAGCACAGGTTGGCTGCCGCCTGTTTCTCACAAGCAGTCATTGTTTTCACTGGCATGCAGCACTGGCCACAAACAAAGCCAGTGTGTGTGTGTGTTCATGCCTGTGAGTGGGTGTGATTATCTGTAGAGTTCACAGCCACTTTGCCAGAATTCTGTATATAAGGTGTGGGTTTGAAAAGCTGTGTTTTAAAGATGGGACTGCCGCAGAGACAGAGAGCGACAGACAGACAGATTGGTTTGAACATTTTGGAATGAACATTCACATCCACCACAGGAGTATCAGTAATTCCTGGGATAAGTTCCTGTCGTTTATCAGATCATTTGTTCTTTCTAGTAAAGTTGCCGCTTGAAACTTGGGTACATTAGATCTCTTGTATTTAATTATCCTATAAACAGTTGTGCCAAGAAGGTCAAAGATTTTACAGCTTAATTGTAAAACTGTGACCATGCAGCATGTTAATGAATAAAAGAACCAAGTCAAGTTGGGACATCTCATGTACAAAGAGCATCTAAATAAATGGACACAACATTCAACAATCAACACTCCTCTCAATGACTGCTACTAGTAATCTGCAGAATGGATATGACACTAAAGATGATTTGCTCTGTCTTTAGCCAGTGTGGACATAAGAAGTCACTCGCTTACAAAGGGAACAACATGACAAATGCCAGCAACCATTGTGGTGCTGCTCATAAAATATCAGAAAAATGTTGATGTTGATATTTGTTGTGTGTTCTGTTTCGTCTCACCAGCAATCCAAAACTATTTAATGATTTACAATAAAAACAAATCAGAACATGTTTGGCATTTGTGCCTGAAAAATGTTGAAGAACTGTTGGAGAGGAATTTGAGTACTAACCAGTTACTGGTTAAATGAACATGTTAAAAGCTACTCAGTGATAATTAAAGTAATTGCCAAGATGTCAGAACATGGGAAAACAAAGTGAGTTCACCTGTAAAGTTAGAATTAAAATGACAATAAATCAGTTTGATCCAGTGTTTGATGTAGCCTGAAGTAGCACACAGTAAAAATGTGTTTCACAAATAGAGTATAGTTCTGTCACATTGCACATGATGACAGCACTTGAGTGAATGTAATCAGATACATTCCACCATTGCCGCCATTACAGCTATGGAATAACTTTAGTAACTTTCATCCACACCTTGAGGCCCATGACCAGCCATCTTTAACAGGCTACATGTTGAAAAACACAAAGAAACAAAGTGTTGTCTAACACTGCTGAACCTTGATAGGAGCATACCTGTAGCCGCTCATATTTCATCCCTGTGTCAGTCTCCAGGGTCTCTACTTAGCAGAGACGTGGAATCTGCCTGATTAGACATGGTGGAGACAGCAGTGTTTTGAGAGTAACTAAAAACACAGAATGGACGTGCATCCTAATGTCAACTTGTGGTTGGCTGTGTCTGATTGTTTGCCGGTTTAATCACACACACACACACACTGTGTGTCTGTCGTTGGGTTGGTGTCACACAGTCATAAATCAGTGAGATCTGTAGCCACATTTCATTCTCTCTGAATAACAGAGGCAACAACAATAAAAAAGATGTCTAAGATTCATTAAAAAATACACTGCAGCAAAACAACCTGAGCTGAAGCCTAAATGTTAGTGATGGATTCTCAGCCTGGGCCAAAGATATAATTAAAGGGGCAGCAGTTTGTTTCATGGCCGGGTTAAGAGGGTGCAGTGACTCAGGTGACACACAGTCATTTCTGTCATTCCAGCCACTGCAGAGACAGCAGAGAACTCTGAGCCTGTGTCATCTTTCCAGCCTGCAGAGATGAAAACTACATGGAGCGAGGGACATTGGGAGGGACGAGGGCGGACAAGGGTACCTAAATGAAATGTCTTCAAACAGCACTAGTGAAATTATAATCTGAGTACAAACGTGAGCTCACATTGCTGTGGCCAGTGAGGACACTTCGATAAGAGTGAACAAAGGAGTTCAGCTGTTCATTGCACCTTATTTCATTAGGCCTGCAAATATAATGATGCAGCTTTATCTGATGTCTCAACATAACAGTCACCAACACTGGTGCAGAGTCCAAACACAACATGTAATACTTTGGCATGTGATGGTTGAAAACACAGGTGTAGTCATATAACATTAATAATGGTTGTATTCCATGAAAGTCCCTGGCTTCTGAGCCAGATACTAGAGGACCTGAAGCCGGTAAGTTTCATGCTCAGCCCTGATTGGCTTTTGTAACATTGTGTCATGCAACTTTTTCGCATAATTCGCTTTGCATGCACCAAGAGACACAGAAGCGGCATCTATTCGCATCTTTGCATTGACTTAATGTGACACAAGTCCATTCGTTTTGTCCATAGACTGTATATAAAGATAGACAACATGTCTCCACCTCCTCCTATTGAGCAAAACTAAAGGTAAAATATTCTGCATGAAGGAGCAGCCATCTTGCACTTTTGACGTTATTTGGAGACACAATTTGCACAAAAAGTGATCATGGTTTAGAGCTGTGGTGTAGAGTCAGTTGTCCATCATGACATTTCACCCCATTTTCATAGCATCGCATTACTAATTAAAATCAAACTTACCTGTAAAGTTAATCAGTGTGATACAAACTACCTTCATTGACCTAAATAGAAACCATCTTAAAATGTAATTAACATTTACTTTCACTTTTGTTTCACTTTGATCCATGTCCCATCCACTAACATAGAGGATGTGGGGGTTTATGACCTATACAGCAGCCTGCCACCAGGGGAGAGATGTATATAAAGATGCTCCTTGTAGTCCATCTTTATATACAGTCTATAAAATGTATGAACATAGTCACAGTACATGTGGTGTTGTCATGTGTTGCATTTATGCTTCAAAAAAAGTCTGAAGGTCACATTCACCCACAACCCCTTTATAGTGAATAACAGCAAACCAAGGTATACCCAGTAAAACCAGCCAATATAAAAAGCAAGTTAAGTACATCAGCTACATCACAAAGTTAGAGTCAAATAGCTCTTCAGAAAGTTCGGTAACCCTGAATACCTGAACACCTGACAAGCCAACTTTATAACCCACAATATATCCTCCCAGAGTCCATAGAGAGACGTGTTGAAAATAACAGTGATATGTTTGTTTCCCGGGCAAGTGCAATGAGTGTGTGAAATGCAGGTCAGGTGAGTCACCTCCTCTTCTCTGACAGCGCTGTCTGTTTTTTCACACCTGAATGGAAAAATACACTTGTGTGTGCACGGGCAGAGACACACACGGGCTGATTCATACACTCTTATGAGTGACCTGACAGCAGGGCACACAGCCATGCTGACAGGCCCAGGGACATGCAGGAGTGTAACACAAGTATCACTCTCTGCACTCACTTTCTCACAAGCGCACAATTTCTTTCTCTCATTTACTAAGTCCGATACTGTCACTGTCCCACACACACACTCACACACACATGCAGACCGAATTGCTGGTGCTATAAAAAGACAGCAGTGTTTCACCCCGTCCTTGAAACTAAACAGACGGTCAAAGACGCACACAAACACATATACAAACTCCATTCCTACACACAGTCTATATTACATGCTGCAGAGTTTATGTATAGAAATGAAAACTCTGTCAGTGTCATATATGTATGCGGCGTGGATGTAAATTGCCAGCGTGTCTACTAAAATGACCACTGAGGCGTAAACCATGCCCACAAACACAAATGCACGGTTTCAGTCGTTTCCTAAAACTTTTCAATGCAGTTTCCCATGGTGCATTTGGGAGGTCTGCAACTTAACCTGTCTGATGTGTAGCATTTTCACCTCTTTGTGAATTTGTGCAGAATATAGTATCTGGTTTAGAGTTGGACACCATGACTTCATCTATCGGACCACAACCTACACACACTCCAGTCTGGGATAGTTGACGTGTGTGTGTGTGTGTGTGTGTGTGTGTGTGTGTGTGTGTGTGTGTGTGTGTGTGTGTGTGTGTGTGTGTGTGTGTGTGTGTGTGTGTGTGTGTGTGTGTGTGTGTCCATCTGGGATTGTCACTGTGAGGCCATTTGCTATTTCTAGAGAGGAGCTGCACTTTAACTCAGCTTTCTCCTTTTGCTGTTGTTTTGTTAGCTGTTTTGTATCTGTTACTCTCTCTGTCACTCACACAAGCACATGCACACTCAAACAGGCCCACATGAATGTTCACTAGGTCCGGCTGTGGTTCAGGAGGTAGAGCGTCCTCTCACCAGAAGGTTGGGGGTTCTATCCCAGTCTCCCCTATTCTGCATAAGTGTCCTTGGTTAAGTGTGATTTGTGATCAAGACTAGAAAAACACTGTATACAGACCACTGACATCACATCCAACTTAAAGACCAACAACACACAAACATACACAACACAACGCAGGTGGAAACACAAACTCATGAAGCTACAAACAAACACATGGATGTACACAGTGAAGCAGAAGTGCTGCTCACCTACTGTGCCACAGTCCCCCTCTGTTTCTTTTGTTTACCTCATCCTTCTTCACTCTATCTATCCATTCTGTTTTTGTCGTTTTCTCGCTCCTCCTCTTCTCAAACCCAGTTGCGACCCCTGACCTGTTGGTGACCCACACTGGTTTCCCCCGTGGCATTCCTGTCATGGTTCTGCCGGAGGTCTGGATACATTTTTATTTCTAAGGGTTTTATATATTTATTTGGTGAGTTAGCCAGCAAAATAACTTTTCTATGGCTATTATCCTTTCATTAAGATAAAACACAATAAAGGAATAGTTAAACATTCACTCTTGTCAAAACTCAGAGTCTGACAGTCTGTCTGTCTGTTAAATAGCTTAGCATAAAGACTAGAGGAAGCTAACCACTAGGAAATCTGCCTACGGTTGTATCGAACTGGAATATTCCTCTCCAAACTTCAGGTTTAGCAGATGTTTTCATCACTTCTATCACTTTAATCATACAATCTGGCTTTAGTTCTGTGAAAATGACAGGAAATAACAAACCTTATCATGATACACCACTTCCTTTTAATTGCCTGTCCTCAAACACACTTGAAAAATCCAAAAAATTGTGACTCACCACACATTTTGTGTCTCTTAATGACATTAACATTTGAACTTCCCCTAATGCTCTCCTCAATGTGACACATTACTGCATTCCTCTCTTTGTGAATGTACCTTTGTGTTTGAGTCTATGTGTGTGTGTCTGCATGTGCATGTGTTTGTCTGCAACGGTGGTGAAGGTCGCAGAGATTATCGGCAGGGTTTGTTAATGCGCATCTAGGCATCGAGGGTGTGTATGTGCTATAGGTTGATGGTTATAGTTATGAGGGCCAATTCTGGCTCAATACCATCAGTGTGAGGACATTTTGACTGGTCCTCACGTATTCAACGGCTTGTTTGAGCATTTACAGTTAGAATTGAGTTTAGGTTCAGTTTAGGGTTAGGCTTAAGGTAGGCATTTAGTTGTGATGGTAAAGGTAAGGGGCTAGGGAATGTTTTTTAAAACAAGTGTGTGTGTGTGTGTGTGTGTGTGTGTGTGTGTGCGTGTGCTGGATTCCAGCAGGCTGTAGATCATTTGCAGGTATGACAGGTCAATCTCCAATCCAGATGGCCTCCCAGACTCCTGGGCTGCATTCCAAACAGAAACACACTTCTCTATAATGTGACCTCACCCACTGTCTCCACACCAAACACCGAACCAAGTACACCTAACAATCATTATTTAAATCCTATACTTAATAATGAACAACTCCAGACGAATCCCAGCTGTACACAAGGACTTACTGTTATTTAAAAACATTCCTCACCAGCCATACACCGTGAACAAATAGGTGGAGTTTATTATCTCTGCAGTGATAGCCTCCACAGAGCAGCACAATGTGTGTGGGTCAGTCTCCGTGCCCATGTCTGCTGTTAAGTGTTTATTATCGCAGACGTCCTTGGCCACAATGGCCTACTTTGCTATAATTAGCATATTTCGTATGACACAGTGAGCTCTCTGAGGACAGCAGGGCGTGGGCGAGAGATATAAACCTGAAGAAAAATGTCAATGTTGAATAAACCGAGCTGAAAAGGAGACGATAGTGCGACCTTAAGTAAAACAGTGGTCTTGCTTTCTCTCACTAGAAATACCAGAGTGGGATGAATGAATATGCAATGGATGGAAAAATAACAAAGAGAGCGGAGCGACGAGAGAGATTTAAACTGGACCTCAGAGCTAAATCAGAGACAAATGTCAGATTTGGCTCGTCCGTCTCCTCTCATGAGTCAGGGGTGATGTTCTCAACATCTGTCAACGTCCCGTCCTCATGTCTCTCTCCTCCCTTTCTTTTTCCATCCTTCCACTCCATCGCTGAATCCAGGAAGGTTGTGGATGACAAACACGTGATGACAGTCCGCTTAAAGGAATACGCCAAATTATGACATGATGTCCAGAAGCAGATATAGTTTTCTGTTTGCAGTAGCTCACTACAGCTGTACGTTAAAAATACAGCTGAGGTTAGATTTATATCATCTAAGGACAAGAACCAAAAAACTATTTGGAAACATTTGTGACCATGAATACTGAAAAAAGGAATGAAACAATGAATTTGAATTTGGGATTTAAAGAAGTGAAGGTAAACATATTAAAACTGTGTATGTGTGTGTGTCCTTATGACTGTTCCTCCTCATAACAGGATATGACAGATATGGAAATACTGTTGGCCTTCTCACTGGCAGGGTTGCCCCTGAACACACACACACACACACACACACATGCGCGCTGAGTGCCACACACACAGGTTAGTGAGGCCACCACTGTGATCAGATGTCCGGCTTTTTCCGTGTAAATGTCACTTCACATCTGGATTAATTTTTTCCATGAAATAAACCCTCTTCTCTTCAGAGAACGTGTGTGTACATCCGTTAATAAGAGACAGATGAGTTGAAATGACAGGCAGGAGAGTGAGTACTATACATTCAGGTCCATGTGGCAGGATACTTGGAAAGCCATTATGCAAGCACATGGGAATAATAAATAGATAATAAATATTCAGTGTTTAGTTTGCTGATTTGGCTGCTGCATAGATAAAAGCTCTTTTACCAAGCTGTTTGAATCTTAATACACTTAACTTTCATACTAAGGCTGCATTACCTCCTTTGTCTTTTATGATTACTTAACGGAGGCACAAGTTGTAAACACAGTTATCTTTGGATAAAGTTGTTACAGCAGAGGTTTTAGCAAACTGTTCCCTTTCCGTAAAGACACAGAGACACATTCGGAGGATTTGGAGTCATGTGTCTGTCCACCATATCAATGCATGTCCAATATTCACTCTACTTTCGGCTCTGATTTTGGTCTCCACCACAACCTGAGGTTTCATCCTGCGGCTGTTTGATCCTGAGTTGTGTGGTGTTCGGTGGGTACAGTGAGACTTTTTCCAATTTTGATCAGAGTGGAAATCTGGACCAAAACAGCAAAGTTGGAGACCAGAAAACAAAAATTATATTCTAAAAAACACACAGTTGCTGGATGTAAACCTGGACTGGTCACTTCATCACTATGAGTGACCTTGTTTCAAATTACACAAAGTAATTGAATCCATTGTCAATGGAAATATTGACAAGTGCAGATTTAAATCTAAAGATTGTCAACACCAAAGGGAAAGTGGTGTAAAAACATTGAGGGCTAAGTTGGAAAGGAAGGTTGTACATTTAACTGTTGGGAAAGGCCATGATGGGGACAGAAGGGGAGCAGGCTGGAAGGTTTGTGCCCCAACAGTCTCCAGCACGACCATGAAAGAACACCAGACCTGTCAGCACCTTCAACTATCCACATCCCAGCCAGGACACTGCTGTCAGCAGGACGCCACACACACTGACCCACACACATTCAAATACCACAGCCAAACACACATACTCAGATAGAGAGGGGCAGATACCCCCCATCCACACACACACACACACACACACACAGCGTCAACTGAATGTTTGGTTAGCCTGTTTGTGCCTGTCAGTCACCTTTTTAGTGTCCCTCACTTACACACACACAACCTCAGATTTTACCAAAGCTGCTTTCAGAAATGCACTGAACTCTGCAGATCCTCTGTATTTGCTCTGGAGGAGGTGTATGTGTGAACAAAAAAAGTGCGAGTGAGAAGCTCTGCAGTTTCTGCAGAATTTCCGCGCCTGACCTCCTAAAGTCCGTAGAAAGACGCAAAAAGAAAAAGAAAACAAATATCTCGAGATGAGAAAGCGGTGGCGTACATGTAGAAGACACCGACAAAGATGTTAAGAGTGTTTGAGGTGAGAAGAGCTGACGAAGGTGTTGTGATATGATAAATTGATCTCTGCAGCAGAGTAGATACATCGCTTCATGCCTCTGTCGGTCTCTAACTGCTGCACTTCTCGTCTGAAGCGCGGAGGATTTGTTGCTGTTGTGAACGCGTCTGTGCAGAGGCCCTCCAGCTGTGCTGTGCATGAGAAAGAGTAAACTTCGGACCCAATTCTCCAGAATTTACCTTCAGGTCATGTCTGAAAATGGCTTTATGGTGTGTCACAGGTGTGAAAACTTCTTCTGCAGTCACTTCCTCTCTTCTCCTCATCTCTTCTTCCTCCAGTGAGTTTTCTACGTTTTGCTCTCCATCTGTTGAGTCGTCACATTATGAAGTGCTCCTGTCTAGAACAAGGGCACCTTCAAATCTACAGCAGGTATCATTTTCTATTTAATAAACATGACGAATTCACTTTTTCCATCTCAGTTTTTTCCATCAGTGTCCTTCCTCATCCATCCTTCATACATGCATCTCTGCAGCACTTCCATATTCACCACAGTACACTCTACCTGCAGACAGGTCCTGCTGTGGGAGCAGGCCACAGATGGTGATGAATACTGGATGGAGGGGTGGTGGTGCTGCTGCGTCATGCAGGAAGAGGTTAGATCAGGTTAGGTTTCTTCTCTATGACCCCGATTAGCAGCGTTCTGACTGCTTACAATGTAGATTTTACAGGTAAGTTAATTAATTAATCCTAGAGAGTGAAAAATACAAAATGTCAGCAATAATTCTACCATTGAGAATTACTGTGTCTGTACAGTAAGTGCAACAGGTTGAATTAGGAAATCAGAATACACAGCGATGGGTGTTTACAACCAACAGTGTGCTTAATAATTTCACTGCTTTTGTAGTTTCCTCTGACGTCTCTGAACACATGCTCCCAGATCTCAGCTCTGTGTACCATCTTACTGTCACTGATAGACGGGATGATGAAAACTATCCAAATAAGACATAAAGCAGGATTATGTTTTACACTCACTGCTGATTAGAATGGGAAAGACATTTGCAGTTAGTTAACAAAAACTGGAATAATGAACGATAAGACATTAGTTGTGCTTTGTACGTAAACAAGGTCTGGTATACATGTTATATTGCTCTTTATCTTCCACCGATTAAACATATAATTTGCATCTTTGGCCACTAAGAGTCTCTCAGTCTAAACAATAACAAAGACATTTTTTGATCATGTTGTGAAGCAGCTTGAGATCATGGGAGTTGTTGTCCTCACCACCATTGGTGACTTAGGATCAAAACAAGAATGAGGTAATGTATTAAAGTTACATTCACATAACGTAGCAAACAGCAATGAATAATCATGATCCATTACAAGTGACCGATACAACCAGTGAAAGGTAAACACTGGTTCACTGACTAGCAAAATAAATGATGCAGTTAAAAGGCAACAAAAAGGAAACGTCCCGCTTCGTTTAATAAAATGGGGGATTTCTCTGGGACTGAACGTCACTGATGTGTGCTGTTTTTGAACACACTTCAGTGCAGAGTCTACAGCAGCGAGACAGATGGAAGCTGACATTGCAAAGGTTGTTAGTTAGAATTTAACCAGATCGACTGAGGGCACCTCTGCGTACCGAGGCGTGTTAAACTGCAAAGCTCCCACCAGGTCCTGTAACCTTTACATGCATGTGACTTCATGTTGAAGTGCTGAGCTGAGACTTTTAATACTGTATAACATAAAGGTAAACTAGGGCCTCATTTCCTCCCCTATCAGCTCTGGACTCTGGACTTTACTTGACCCGTCTTTGACAACTAACCTAAGCTCAACTGGGCCAGGTCTCCTCCAGTCACGCTGTAGAAGCTCAGAAACAAACTGCCAAGTTACAACGGCCGACTCGCTTCCTGGGGTTTTATCAGTGTGAATGACTCTTATATAACTGTGTCAGTAATTATCAAGCAGGACTATGTTGATGGGTGGTTAGAAATTAGCTGTCTGATAACTATTTGTCTGCTGCCAGCTGCCTTACACACTGGACTGCTCAACATCATTGGACCAGGACGAGGTATGTGGGTGAGTCATGTCATACAAATGCAGCTATACATTTTCTACGCTTTACTTCATGTCAGTCGTCAGTTTCCAGCGGTACTTTGTTCAACACGATTACGATAGATGTGCACAAAGTTTGGTGCGAGTGCACATCTGGTGAAGCGTGTATCCTCCAATGGTCCATGTGTTGCGTGCAAACGGCACCAACGATATCTTACACTGATGAATCCCCTGTGTCCTGAAACAACACAAAACTCTACGTGCCCGGGTGCACATTCACAAACAATTAAGAATGAGTAAAAGTTTCCCAATACATTCACACACACAACACACAAAGGTTTTGTACATGGGAACGCCTCACAAAGTGAGTCAGGCATGATTTGGAGGCCTGAGCCGAGGAAGCAATCACATAAGGGAGGATAGAGTTTCCATAAACTCGCACATAAGAGATGCAGCACCAGATTTTAAAAAGATGTCATATTTGTCAGACAGACAGACAGCTACAGATTATGCAAAAATAACTTCAATGGCGGTTTTAAATCTACAGGCTTACTTTGTGTGCTTTGACCAACAGCTTGCAGGGGCTAATGTTAGCCTAGGTCTGCAAATTTTAGTCACATGTGTTTCCAATAGCAGATATTTAACAGGAGTTAAATGGGTTTGTTTTCAAAATGCATCATAATTAATAAGGTAAACATAAGAAATCTTAGTTAGCTGTAATATAAACGAAAAAAACATTTTCTTAAAGATACATTGGGGTTACTAACCTAAAAACTACTATTTTCAAAACTATAAATCCATTACTTGAGTAATATATTTCATTTTCGCCACTAATGCATTTCATGAAAGACAATTCAGCACAATATGTTAGTGTTTGGCATCTGGACTCCGACTTCATCGCTCCCCATACATATAATGGGAGTGATGAGCAAACATATGTAACCCCCCCCCCACCTTCGGAGCCTACAGGTGGATGCTGGGATGGTGGAGGGGCTGAAGCAACTGGCAGCAGTACCAACGCAGCAGGGGCAAGCAAAGGGAGTGATGGGGGATTTTCTCATCTTAAATAGACGGCCTAATAAGCTGGGTGTGTATTATGATTGGTGAGAGTGAGGTCTGTCACATGATTGGAGCAGCGCAGCTCGAGTTGGCTGTCTGAACTGGACTGCAAGCATCGCTCCATTTTTAATATTGTATGTTCTTAATTATCACTACGATCTCAAATTCCATTCAAGCTGAATCCCATAAAGTTTTAGTCTCATATTCCTCACGTCTCCTCAGTGTGCACAGGGATAACAGAGGATGCTTTCAATTACCCCTCGAAAAACACACCACCATCTGCTGGGATGAGGAATGAGGATAATCACTATGCATTGTTGCGTGCCGGCATGAAAGAGTGACAAGCCAGACTGTGAGTCAGCGTGGGTTCAATGAGGTAACAGATAAGACACAGCGGCTTATATCACAAGAATCCCTCGTTTTTCAGTTTGACTCTAATCTGAACGCTGTTTTAAATAAATCCATCCAGAATCTTCTGAGAACAGAGATAAAGGAGTGTTTCTCAGCAGAGCTGCAAAAGCATGACAGAGCTAGTTTCCCAGTGGGCTAATATGAGTCAGTGTCATGAGGGTTAAACCATAGCATCTGTCCCCGCATGGTTTCACATGCAAATGTTCCATACGCAAATGTACCATAGATTATGTATTAGGCCAAATGTAACAACACATGCACACATAGGTCCATTTAAAAATAGGTCATTTTCAGAAAACAGGAAAAAAAAAATTAAATATTTAATTACAAGGTCACAGACTTGATAAGATGCCTGAAAACAGAGCTCTGAGAAGCTGAGCTTTTATTTTTGTTTTTAAAGATATATTTGTAGTCATACTGCCAGCAGGCTTACAGAGGTAATAAAATGCAGTCAGTGTCTGACGAATGTAATCATATGACACTACTACCACACACACACACACACACACACAGTTCCTTCTCTTCCATTCAGTTTTCCAGTTCATTCAATCTTGAGCAGTACGTGATTCTATTAGATGTCAATCACACAGGTCATGTTAGCTGAGTTTGTGGCTTGTGAAGAGCAAAGGTCAGCGTACTGACCTGGGGGTGACGCCATACTGTAATTAGAGTCATGACTATGTGGTGTAAGGAGTGTTGACAATGTCTGTTTGTGTGTATCTAAGTGAGGGTGGTTGTGTTTATGTGCTGGTTGAATAGAAGTCTAAGTACAATAAGGGTCAGTTTGTTGATATTAAGGAAAACAGAAGAGTGGGTGGGTTTGCTTAGAGTTTTTGCTGGTACGTCACATTTGTACCAGTGGAATACTTTTTCTCTAAAACTAGTCCCTCTGAAATGGACAATGTGATTTTGTATCATCGAATATAACAGGAACACAAGTTTTTTTCAATATAGGCCTATATTGCAACACAACAACATGCGATAACTCCGAGTCTGACACCTCAAAATCTGAATGAATAAAAAAACATTTTAGAAAATGCTGTTTTTTGTACTTTAGCTGAACGGACCCTTTAAGAGCCTGAGCTGTCTTTATTTAGGCCGGCTTACAATACGTCCACACTGTGTCATGTGTTTCCCATTGAGTTACACAGACCACATGGATCCAGTCGCATGTTACGTAAAATAAGATGCATATAAAGTGGTTTATCACAGGATGCTGCAGCCAGAGGCTCCTGCGCGGCCCTGTGTGTAGGTGAGAGAGAACACTAACTTCTATATGAGCAGCATGGACTGTGGGAGCTGTGTTGTAGGCCACATGTATGAAATGATTGTTATTGTTGTTATTACGTTTCATCAAATAAAAATTATTAATAAATTGATTTTAAAAAAAGGTTTCTGTAGAAATGATCATTGTGCCTGCAACAAATATGCGCAAACACACAATTAAGAAATGTTTCCCAAAAGTCTCAGAGCCTAGTTTCCTGGTGATTGTAATTGAAAAATTGACGTAGAGAGTTATTCAATAAATGTAAATTAACTCAAGCCCTAAGCGGTGGACTTTCCCTCCTCATCTTTTTTCTGTCTCTCTTTACATCTGTTTCTCTCTTAATGTCCGTCTCCCTCTCTCTCTCGCCCTCCCTCTTATGTGTTTCCATAGTCTCATGATCAATTAGCACACACCAAGAAGACAAGAGGGTGGAGTCAAGGTGGCCGTGACGTCCATCTCTCTCGAGGGTTGCCATGTCGATGGCGGGTGCGGTCAGCTAAGTCAAGAGAGAAAGAAGTGGTGTGATGTTTCCCATTGAACCACTGTGTGTGTGTGTGTGTGTGTGTGTGTGTGCGCATAGATCATGTGGCTATGTTTTTATAGAGCACTGATCCGGTCATATGATGGTTGACACCTCAATATCACACATTAGCTCTGTTACATATGAACTTCGTTCTGCACACACGTTGCATTTACATCAGAAAGCTTATGCACAGTCAAGTTTGAGTGACACTAAACATATGAAACAAATACAGGATTTTGCAAACTATAGTACAGGTTGCAGAGGTTGAAGCAGACTCATTTTCCACTGATACATTTCAGAAGAATTTTTTTTTCTCATCAGCACAGCCCCTAACTTATATTTCTTTTTCTTTCTTTAAATCCTTTAAAACAAATGTTTGTCTTCTGTTAAAAAGATAATCATTTGCCAGTAATTCATTTAATAATCAGTCAAATTGAAAAAATAAAAGACAACATTTTGATGTTTGATTAATCATCAAGAAGAAAGGAAAATATGTGATACTGATATAGAACAAATCTTTTTCCCACAGCATATGCCCTTGTTTAACACATCAGGTCACATCATGTAGAAAACCACTAGTGCATTTATAATCAGACTGATTACTTATTTACCATAGTTTATGGGTAGTGGTTAGCCTTAAGTCATTTTAATGTGATGTAGGTTATATATAAGTATGTAAGATTATGATTTACTGTTGCCGCTGCTGGTTTCAGTGGAAAAACATTTGTGTCCCATGATGCAGTTTGAGATACTGACGAGAATAAAAACTCTGAACAAAGCAAATGCTTTTGCTCCTCGGCGCAGGATGTCCTTGACTTTGTGTACTTTTCTAAATTTGACAGCATTTGATACAACTGTCCTGGACTGTCCTGGTTAGCGCGGCTCCACCCATCTGGTTTCCACACAAACAATGTTGCTTTGCAAATAGTGCCTGACCCACTTCCACACTGCAGTGTCATGTGTGTGACAAAGTCCCATGTCATTTGACTGCACCACCATGTTCCCCAAGGACGGAGATAGACTGTGTGTCTGTCTGTCTGTCTGTCTGTCTGTCTGTGTGTGTGTGAGAGAGAGAGACAGAGATAGAGAGAGATAGAGAGGCCAGACATGTACAACTTTTTACGGTTTTCAAGAAAGTCTATAAAAGATACTGTGTGTAGAAGATGTGTTTTTGCAATGTTGGACTGTGGTATTGTTCTAGTGTGTGTGACAGTGTGCGTACACACTGAGGTGAACTAATTAGCATGCGCCGCGATCAGCTGTGGGCCCCGAGGCCTGCAGGGAGAATTCCTCTGTGGTCAGCCGGTCCCGGTTGTCCCGTCTATCTCTACCTCCCGCCTTCCGTCTCCCTCTCTTTCATTCTCTCACTCACGCACACACACACACAGACACTGTGAACTCAGTCACCCCACTCATGCCAGTCACTCAGGCACGACATGTAGAGGCCCAGTGACTGAGAGGCTGCGGGAGAGGAACATACATATATACTTAGGCTGTCATTATGTTC
Source organism: Paralichthys olivaceus (assembly GCF_024713975.1). Classification (NCBI taxonomy): domain Eukaryota; kingdom Metazoa; phylum Chordata; class Actinopteri; order Pleuronectiformes; family Paralichthyidae; genus Paralichthys; species Paralichthys olivaceus. The sequence continues at coordinate 4,924,362 of NC_091106.1, forward strand.
TGTGCTGAATAAGCATCGAGAGCCATCAAATACAGTATTGTGGGTTAAGAGCTGGAGCAAAAATGCTGCTTTATACTGCGTGTAGTCGATTATTGACCTACATTGTGGCAGAGTTCAGTTACTGCGTCAGTGAGTTTTAATCTGGATACTAATTCAAAAGTTATGTAAGACACAAATGATGTATTACTATAAGAGCCGGGTTTAATGTCACTCGAATGTTTACGCACCCACAAACATTTTGATGTGGGGAAGACATGGATGAAAACTCTCAAAAACAATACAGACGTTCATGCTGTTGCATTACTTTACATTCATTGTTGTGTGGAATCCAAACCTAAACTGCATTAAAGTCCGAAATAATGATTTTAATGTAAAAGAAGTTTTTAAAATGGAATCTTTGATGAAGAAATTTGCACAATTGATGAATATTACTGTTCATATCACATCTTGTCGACGTCCTGGAGGAAGCTACCATAAGGCAATTTTCCATCTAGAGTGAAAAATATATTTTACATGTGTCAGAATCTTAATAAATATATACAACATTAGCCAAATGTAAAGATATGGTAGTTCTCTGAGCTGAAAAAAATGTTTAGTAAAGTTTTCAAATAATCCTAATGCAACGACTAAATGTGAAATTCACTGCGTCATATTTTCTTTGTTGTTTCTGTTGCTTCAAGTGAAAGACGCCCTGCAAAATGTTCATGTGCATGACGTTAGCATTGTGATGTAAGATGTCTGATTCTCTTCTGTGTATTTACCCTGTTGTTGACATTAGCACACATAGATCGGATCACCTGAAGCTATCCTGAGGGAAAAACAAATACGAACCTGCAGCGCTAATTAACAGGACTCTGCTGTGTCAGCTTACACATAGTTCAGGTTCAAGCATGTACACAAGGAGAAGGACAGGATTTCACATGCACACACAGGCATAAGCACAAACACCCCTATTTCCAGTCAGGCAGGTTGTCAGGGTGTCGTCGGGACAAGAGATTAGCAGCTGTCATGGCTAAAAGCATAAGGTCTGCAGCAGCGGCATGGCTAAATACTAGCATGAAGGAATCCAGGCAACCACCCACTGACCTCCCCGACCCCCAACACACACACACACACACACACACATGCACAAACACATCAGGGCTCTTTCCCACCTGCTGATAGGGACTGTTTGTGTCACCTCAGGGGCCCTAAACCGAGCTCTCCATCTTACTCATATCTCAGGTCTTTAAGTTTGTTATTGAAGCATTACTTGCAGACCTGCAACAGTCAGTCAATTTCACAAGAAACCTGTGTCACAAATGTCTGCACATGCAAGGCTCATTCGTTCATCATTTAATAAACAATGTGTTGTGTTGTAGCAACTAATGTAATCACATCACAATCACACATTAGCAGATTATAAGCAGTGCAGGGGCTTGAAGTACATCAGACATTTAGAAACAGTCCATCATTGACATTCAGAATTGCTGTAGAGATGAATCTATTATTGAAAAGTTAGAAAAATACTTTTATACTTTAATACTTAATCTTAACTGACTTGGCTAACTATAACTAACCATAGGCCAAATCTTAAATGATATTGTTAGCATCTGTGACAGCTAGCTTGCTATGAACACATTTGAAGTGCTCGTCAAATAAGTGAATTTCCAATAGAGCTGCCAACTGTCCTGTAAAATAATGAATGACTCCATATTTGTTCATTAAGATAACATTTTTCATTGTTACTTATACAAAGGAGACATTACAGAAATACAGAAGTGGGGAGTTTGAGCTTAGTGTGACAAGTTTAAAGTTCATCTCAAAGCAAATCTTAACAAATCAACACCAGAGCAACTGTAAGGTGATAAAAAGCAGCTGTAACACAAGGCTTATTGTGTTTAAACCTGAATTACCAGCTACAGAGTCTGACACGAGCTGCTGACAGCCCCAATCACACATCTGACCTGAAGCTACATGTGTGGTGTATATTTTCAGTAAATGTGTTTTGCACTGGTACGTGTCAATATAAGGTTGATTTAGACATTTGCATGTTTTTAAAACTATATAAACTGTAATAAAATATGAACATAAATAATAAACTTTGGTTTGTTTCATGAATGATAAATCTGTTACATGTATACTCATATCGCTCGAAGAATGAGGGCAGTGTCAAGTTACAACCGACTGAGTATTAAGGTCACTAAAAGAATATTTGAGCTTTCGAGAATAAAGATTTGTAACATTATAATATACAGTTATATACAATGTCACTCCATTTCTTGCACCATTACGACTTTAATCTTGTAAATTTACAAGTTTGCAACCAACTTTACTCTCTAAATCTCAGATATTCTCTTCCCTTTTAAGTGGCCCTAATACTCTGCCATAACTATTAATAGGTATTATAGTTGATCTGCTATTCCAAACTGAGTATGTTGCAATATCAATTATTTGTTTTAGATCCTCATTAGTCTAGTTTGGAGCTCACATGGCTCCTAAAGTTTCACTTCATTGAACTGATATCTCCACAGATATTTAATGTTCCGTGTCCCTCCCGTCCAGTGGGCTGTAACGAGCGTGAAGGAGGCCGAGGCCAGCCCTCCACAGCCGGAGGAAAACCACACAAGGCAAACACACGTTCTCTCCCTCTCACACACAAACACTCAACCAAAACCAACAAAAATAGTATTTTAAAAGTCATACGCCTTGAAAAGCAAACACATACATACACTGGTCCAAAATAATAGGTAGTGGGGTGGCAAACAGCAAGCCATCCATCTTAAACCCTGTCCTGTATAACTCGTGAGCCGTAGAGTCGAAGAGTTTAAGGAAAATGTATGAAAAACAGTTTGCCTGAATGTCATAAAACTTCTCTTGAGGAAAGGAAGAGGTCGTCAGTGGTTCTTTGGTTTTGTGTGTGGCTCTATATGGAGCTATAATAACCTTTCATTTGTATTTAAAAAAGGCAAATCAAATAGAGGTTGTGTAACTTCTTACTCTTACTTAAATGTTTCTGTATGATGACAGACGTTAGTCCGCTCCAGGCCTAAAGAACTATTTTCCAGCAGTACATAGAACTTTGCTTGTCCAGGGTGTCCAGAGAACAGGGAGACGAGCTACAGAGAAACATGATAGAGAGAGAGCACAGCGCTGCGATGAGAGCCATGTGTTCCCCCGACTGTTGATGCACTGATAAAGACTGAATGGATGCGGTGTTGTTTTCAGGGAGCAGTTGAATACACAGTGACGTGATCGAGCCATAAGAGAGATCAACTGTGTGAACCAGCATGTGATACACGGAGATGGACTAATTTCCCATGATACCACTGCAAAGAAAAGCAGCCTGGCTGTATAATCCATTTTATCGCTCAATGACACAGCTGAGTGCGGGTTCAACTCAGGTCTACTTTATTTTTCATGAAATGAATAATAACGTTATGTAACGTAAATCACAAATAGAACTGCATTGACTCTCACAGAGTGAGGAGTTTGTACACTTGGATATTTTAAAACTTTATTTAAAAGTACAGCTATCTTCATGATGAAGTGAACTGACCTTTTCAAACAAGAGGTTATCACTGTGTGGCTTGTAAACTCACAAAATATTTTGAATCTACTTTCAGAGCTTGGATTTTAAGAATGTCCACTTCTGATCTTCACTCTTTAGTTCTCTTTCATTCAGAATTAACAGAAGTTGGTCCGAGGTGTTGCTTCTGTCAAAAGTTGTCGGTAAATCAGATCAGGAAATCCAAATGAAAAACACAGGACTAATCTGTTTTGTGTCATTCAACACTTATTTCTTGCCTTATTATTCACATGCCATTTGGTGACACAGGGCTAGTTTCTTCCATGCATCAATCCTGTTGATCATGACTTCAGCAGCATCTGAATAAGTAGCTGATAACAGTTGTGTGGTTGTACACTATAGGTTTGTGAGTGTTGACAATTATGTTCACAAATAATAATAACTAAACATGTCATTTTTAATCTTGTGTCTTGGTTCTTGCTTATCTAGTCATGACAGTTAAATAGGCCCCTGGGAGCATTAACATACGACAACCTCAGCTGTTAAGTCAACTCGGTGACTTATTAAAAGACTCTTTAACATTTTACCATGAACTCATATAACATTGTCATAATCATTATGGGGAGTTAAAAACATCTTTTTACTTCCAAACATCATTTTTTCCATGTCAAGATCTGGAATCTACATTACCCACAATGCAACTCAACGGTCAACAGTTCAAAGGGAGTGTCAGGTGCATTATGCCTGGGCTGCTAACAACAGAGCAGAGATAAGGAGCAAGCTAAACAAGTCTGCTAGTCTCCAAATTTCTAACTGAAATGTTTTTTTATTTTCAAAACTTTAGAATCGGAATCAAGTGACATTTCTCAAGGTAATTCATCAAACCTCACGCAGCTCCCTCAGAGGCCACAGTATGTTTTCATAATACTGTGATACTCCCTGATTTCAGACTAACCACATGTACCTCCTTACCTTTGTGGGGTGCTGTTAACTGATACTATAGATATCAAGCAATTAAGCCAAGCTAGGCTTATCTTTAAGTTTGAGCTGCATAAGAAAACAAGTTGAGGATCCAGCATAATTTTTAAAGAGCAGCTATTGTTGACTTGGAGTACGTAGAAAAATGTTATATTGCTGTGAACAGGGATTTTATAACATTGAAATGTTGGTATAAAATATCTGATCAGACCTTATTAGAGACAAAGAATGATTTGATCTCGCAGGCTGCTGTAACAGAATCTCTTATCACAATCTTTACAGTATTTATTCACAACTATACTTCCCTCTGAGGTGAACCATCCGCAGCCGGGGCCGTGCACTGATTCAAGCCGAGGGCAGATATGAGTCTAAACCCGAGACCTCCCGAGGTCTTGCACTTGTGAGGCTCGGGTGGGGGGGAGGTATACAGCCCCCCACACACTCTCGCACGCACATGCACACACAGACTTGAGTGAGCATCTGACGCGACTGACAGATGTTGCGGCCTGGATCCAGCTGTTCCCTACCTGGCTCCTCAGGTGGGTTTGGCAGCATTTAGCACTAATGACACACACTCACACACTCATTGGCTCACTCAGTGTCTCAGTTATCACATCAGCTATGTGTGACTCATCAGATTTACGTGCTACTGACCAACACACACAAAACACAGCAGTATTTCAGCTTGTGTGTGTGTGTGTGTGTCTGTGTGAGAGCAAGGGAGAGAGAGAGAAAGAGGGAGAGCGCAAGAGATGGGGATGTGTTTACCATTTGGAGGAATGTACAGTATTTGGTAATGTGCAAAGCAGCCCTCAGTAGTCAGGAGTCGCACAAACACACTCTGTTTTATTGGATGGGCCTGAGATTCCTCTGTGCTCACCCAGGGGGTAGAACGAGGAATTTAAATGCTTTAACATGCTGTCTGACCATCGGGGATCTTATACTTGTGTGTATCACTGTGTTAGTATGCTAGATGTTAATAAAACTCACTCAGACTCACTGAGTCTATTCATAAGCTGTAGCCTCTTTTAAAATACTCTTTCGATTGTGTGTAAGATGTTAATCTTGGTAATGTTTTGGTCCTTAACTATAAGAAATGAAGCTACATGATCTTTATCATTAGATTAGCGTCATCTTCTTTCAGTTCTCACATCAGTTCAGTTCTTCCTGTTTACACGTCACACTGGTATGTGTACATTTCCACATGTGCACAGTTTCTGTTTGCAAAGTAAAGGACTTGCGGTATTAGTGAGTCAATAACTACAATGTGTGTGTGTGTGTGTGCGTGTGTGTGTGTGTACTTGTTTTTGTTTCTTTTTTTTCTCCCAGTACAAACTCTAACCTTGTCAGGACCAGTGGACCTCGTGTGGACCAAAGTCTGGTCAAAGTCAGATGTGGATTGTGTTTTAAGATAAGGTAAGTGTTAGGGACGAATATGATTTGGTCCTAATAATAAGGATAGCTGTGCAAACCTGTCTCAGTGAACCTGATGCCGAGCAGCAATGTGACCACCTGTGTCTCTTATCATATTATATCCATGCATGTGAACTCACACGCGCACAGACACACACACAGAGTAATCTTTAAGTGAGAATCTAGGTCAGTGTTGCAACCAGGAGTACAAGAGGACAAGAGTGAAATCAAGGCGCGAGGACGAGTGAAACTAACCCATGCAGCTAGTAAGTGGTTTCAGTTACTTATACTTTGATACCATTTCTTACAGGCCCTGTCACACATCCAGTTGTCTTCCTTATGTTTCGTCATTTCTCTTGTCTGAGTGTTTTCTTGTTTTTCCTGTTAAGCCAGGCTAAGCTATACTCTTAAGACCCAGCCAAGCCCATTGACAAATTCTATATTATTCCAGGCTTTACAAACAAACTTGACTTGCGGTTGTCAGAGCAACAAATACGATCTCTCTGCATCACAAGGTGGGGATAATCTTTTAGACCCAATGCCACATGGAGAAAGATTGCAGGGAGCTAAGTAGTTGTCATGAGAGGGACTCCATGTTTCTGTGTTCACTTCCTTCATGAGACATGCCCTTTGTCATTGACACTGCTGTGTTTGGTCTGAAGCTGCTGACAACAGTAACTTTTGAACTATTTATTGATCCGATGATCACGTAACAAACATGATCCTGTCCATTCTCGGAAATCTCCCAGAAAAAGTAAATGTTTCCCGGTACTTGATTGCTGACAGGAGCAAAAACGAGAAACCATTCAAACAATCTTTCACCAGGTTAGGCCACTAAAGCTGTTCATAGATAAGAATGACATGACAGTCAAGCCCTTCTATACAGTGCAGCACAAGAGAGAGAGCCTTTATTTCTATATCAATATCAAAAAATGAATTGTTGCTCATAGACTTTTTTTATAACTGTATAATTACTGGTCTAATCTGTTGGAAATAACTTGGTGGGTATTTTGAGATTAAAGCTGCATGATCTGGACTGTTTTTTTCACTTTGGGGAAGAAGAACAAACTGAAAGCAGAGCACTGACCTATTTTCATAATGTAAAATGTGTGAACATGTTGGTAAGCAGTTTCCTTTTCACACATAGAGATATATATATATATATATGCGTATATGCAGTCGTTCCGCTTGTCAAGTTCAATATTCCAGCTGCAGCCTTGTTTTTGTTTCAAAATCTGGTCAAACACATCACTATCACTGAACTAAAACATTAAGCTGAAGCTACATCCAACATACTATGTTTTTGATTGACTACACACTCTGCTTTGGTTTGGAAATGCCAATGGCCCCGAATTAATTTAAGACTCCCTTTCAAAAGAAAACAACCGGCAAAAGCCTCAGCTACTAGTCTTGAACGCAACATGAACTATTAATTATAAGCATTACTGACCCTGTTGTCTTTGCTAACAAGAAACATCCCCCTGCCGAGCGTTTTAGATCTACACGTGCGCGAGGCAACGTTTTAGATCTAAGTGTGTGTTCCTGTTCCAGACCCACTAAGAGAAGGAAACTGAGTATTCCTATTAACATCATCTAAGCTGGAAAATAAATTCAGCACTCTATGATAGACAAATAAATATACCGGTGGCGTAATAGTGAACAGCTTTAAGCAGCACTCTATATCTCCTCTCAGATTTCCATGGCTGTGTGCCCAAATGAAGATCAAACAAAATCTCTTCAAATGTATTTTTCCTTTAAAAATACACTCAAGAAAAAACACTATATATATATTGGTGTGTATATGTGTGCAGGTAAACAGCTGTTTTAGATAAATGTTTATGATGTAGGCACTGCTGTTTCAACTTAATACACATATATATTTTGATATTATAGAGGACCTTAGACAAGAAAATGGATAAATATATATGATTTTAAGAAGCCTTGATAGAGTTCAGTTCTCCTGGTTATTCCACATATGTTTCTGTGTATACGTATGTCAAACTGGTGGCACATGCGTACTTCTGAAACAGTGACTTGGGGATTTCTCACATGCATAGGTCCAAAACAGTGGCTGGGGGGCGGGGACAGGGGCTCTCTGGCTCTGCACATCGACGACATTGTCACCAACAGCTTTCATGCCGTTAAATTCAGCATTTTGCAATGTTTACAGGCAGCAAGCTAATTTTCAATCAATTCCTGTGAAAAAAAGCATGCACATGCCCAGTGTGTGTGAGTGATCACGTGACATGTGTTTTCAGATGTGTTAGTATGGACGCAGAGCCAAAATTGTGTGGACAGATCGTTTTAAAGGAAAACATAGGAGAACGTTAAGAAAACAGAAAAGTCACTGTGTGTATAACCTTCTGCTGTATGCATCTGTAACACATGTGCATCATGGAATGAAACTCCATGTAACCCAGCTCTGGTGCTCTCATCTTCAGCTCTACTTTAATTCTCTCACACAAAGTCTTCACACATTTTGCCTCTTGGCCTTATAGTTAAAGAGATTTTTACAAGAGTGGAACCCCCCCCCAGTAAATTTCAACCTCCGTGCTGGATACAGCTTCTATGAATATGAATTCACATGCCAAGATGTTTGACAAGTAATAAATGCAGAGCCCAAAGAGCGGCCAAACACACGGACCAGTAATGAATGACTATACACTTCTCTGGGAATGAAGAAAAGAAAACAGCTTCTTTTTTCCTAAACAGTCTATCTAATGATAGTCTAATAAACAGCGGCAGTGGAAAAAGGACTTCAATTGGAAGTGCAGGCCGGCTGGATGGTGGTGGGAAGCAGCAGAAAGCGTGCCGCTGTGTAAACACACAATGACGGGTTTGCCACTTTATCAACTGGCAGATCTCAAACCTCTCATTTCCTCTGGAGAGCAGTGCTCCTTTGGGGATTTCTTTGTGGATATGAGGCACGAAGGGAATGATGTGCGCTCCCATCAATGTTATTTCAGCAATATATGCTTGTGAATGCCTCCAGCTGGAAGTGACCGATCGCTAAACTCCCCACGAATAGTTGTTCATAACCGCTTAACAACCGCAACTAGACATGGCAGTCCTGTCAAAGTTTGGTTTTCCACACGTTAAAGCAGCACATAGCTCTACTAAGTTTTTATCAAAAACCCACAGCAAGAGCTGAAGTGTTCACACAATAACGGAAGCAAGTGACAATGGATGCTATTCATTTTTATGACATATGTTGCTATTCAAAGTTAATAGCGATTACTTTTCTTTCCACAATGAAAATAAGTTGGGGGAACCTTTTTCAACCAACATATTCAGTTAGTGTTACCTCAGCCGATAGCTACAGCTAATAAAGTCTGCGAGTAACTCCTGGAACACCAGCTGTCAAAACTGACCGTTGGCGGCTAGAAATAAGAAGTGCGCTCAGGGGGGTTAGTGGTTAAATGAAAGAAGAGGAAATGACCCCTTAAGCTTAAAGTGCACAATAATGTAAATGTGATCAGAAAAACTGTGAGAGGGAAACCGTTATCTTGGTTTCACTTATCAGGTTCTTCTGATGAGACGCGTGCGACTTCATGCAGGCCTCACTTTCAGTAAATGGGGTTAAGGAGTTTCCAAAAAATCTCTGGTCGCAAATGAATGTTGCATGAGCTCTGGCCCTGGGTAAATCACTGAAGTATTGTACTGTAGTGACACACACGCAGGAATGAGAGAGGGAGGCAGATTGTGATTTAGGTCAAGCAGTCTAAATGCTCCGGGCCTGATGACTCACCATCTGTCATTATGTTCATTACTGCCATCAGTTAGCGTTGCGACATGCAACATTTGTTGCTTTCACGTTGTGCTTGAAACCCTTAATTAGGTAGCGCTGGTTTCTGGTTTAGACTTGTATTCAATTTTCTGAGCTTTTTTACATTTTGTTGACAGTGGGAATGAAGGTTTTCCATACACACGAGCATCTGAAATTAAGGTATGAGACAGATTACTGTGTCAACAAGCACAATTTGTGAATGAACCACTGATTTCCCCCAAAAAATAAGACACAAATTACAATTTTCTTTGTTTTAGGACACATTTTTTCCATATTAGTAACATCCACTTTCCTGTTTTGTTTGGACTCGGGGTGATTTGAGGCCATTCTGACTGTGTGTTTATAAGGTGACTCAACTTTTTAAATAGCAGATTATTTAGGTTTGCTCCACTAGCTACAGTAACAACAGAGGTATGTGTGTGCATGTGTTAGTGGGTCACTGTGTGTGATCCAACCCACACAAGCTCCACAGTGAATGTGTGCATGGGGTAGTTCTGATTCAAATTTTGAATACCAGTGTCTTTATTATTAGATTGAAATACACCATTGAAAAATCCAGAATGTTGCCAGGTAAACTTCATGGGAAACAGCCAACGGCATCTGCTGTTCATCTTGGAGAAGTGGCCGCGTGGTGCCTGCCGAAAAAAACCAGACTCCTGAATGGCTGCTCACAAGCACGAGTTTGAAATTGATAATTCAAATAAACATGAGTTTGTTTATAAAATGAAATCTATCTTTATTTACAGTAAACAGAGGTGTGTGTATGCATAGTTCCAGATGCAAAACACACACGGACACAAACGAGAGCAGGAGGTGTTTTCTTGCTCCCCGATGGTGTTTGAGCAAGTAAGTACACACCTCCACAAGCTTTGCTCAGTGTGTGTGTGTCTGTGCGTGTGTGTTGCTTCAGATAGCTCCCCCTCTCTGGTGTATGAAAGAGTGTCCTGAGAGTGCTAGATAAAGGTGGTCTGTGCTGCAGCTGAGCTCCACTTTCCCTTAAAGAAGGCATTGATGGGAGGACTGTCGAGCTGCTGCAGCTCCAGGACTTGTGTCCGCCTGCAGCACGCTGGCAGTGGAAGGGATGGAGAGAGTTGAGGGATGGATGTGGAAGCAGGACTGTAAAGTAACATCTCTAAGAAAGAGATTGAGAACATTGGCGAGGGCTGCCAAACATCAAATCCTTCGGCGCACAAACACAGCCAAGACCTCCAGTATCTGAGGCCGCCACAGGCTGATATATGCATACACGTGCAAACATTTATAGAAGCTGATTGGGTTTTTAATGAGCAATACAAGTATTTTTGGACTGATATTCAGGTGCCATGGCTGGATTGATCTGGTGGGAACCCTCTTGCCAAGATAAACCGGCTGGCCCCCATTATCCCCCCATTTATTCCACTCTGTATGCAATGTGCAGTATAATTTGTTGTGACAAATATACATTTGGGAACATGTACGAAAAGGAAACATTGGAAGTCTCAACCAAGACATTGGCCCTCGTCGTATCCGTTGATATTGTGCTTTAATGAGGCATATTCCCAAACACAATTTCAGTTCATTAACACAGACCAGTTGACAAATGGAGCCACAAGAGCTCCGGCGTCCTGGGGCAGAAAGTTATTAACAAATGCAATTACTGTTTGAAGTATAAAGTCAATAACATTAGGAGGTCTGATTTACTGTTTTTATGGTGCGCAGTAAAGAACCCTAATTTAATTTGTCCTCGAATCTGAACGGAACTGAACCAAAGTTGCATAAATTAACTGTCAACAAAAGAAATGTGGAGACATCTATTAACCGACAACTCAGTGATTGGTCAGGTTTGGCAACTGTCTTCAGTGATACATGAACACATGTGGGGAAATCAAGTTCCGATCACTCACGAAAAAGTCTTGGGGGATAATTAGACCATATGCAAAATGGATTCAACCTGATCTATAAATGATGAGTCACTAATTTGAAATACACAAACAAAAGCAGCAGCACACTTTACAATTAAAACCCCTCGACCTGATTCAAGAAACACATTTTTCTCCTGAGTCATGATGTAATCAATACTAACAGCATGACTTCTGGGATCCACTCGGGTATTTACAAACAGACCTGAAACCAGTAACAGGACAGAAATGTACTGGACCTGATTAAAGTGAATGGAGACATGACCCAGTTCTTGTGTTGGGTTGGATCTCAGTTAGTAGGAAGACCTCTGGTTCAGATTATTAGCAGCTGTACCTATTAGTTAGCCAGGAGCATATGCACTGAGCGTGAGCACGTGGCTTGTGAAACATTTAGGTGACACAGCTCGGCCTCACTCTGATCCACAAACTTTAGTTTCAGGCTTAAATGTTTGTCTTCGAAGCCGATTTCAGACATGACCTCTAAGGAATGTGCATAGAATTGGGTCCAGACTCTCTGAGGAGTTTGTGATGCACAATGCAGCCGGAGAGTCTCCGCTCAGACGTGTCCAAAACAACAGAAATCTCCGGAGCGCTGGAGGGCAGGTGCAGCAGGCAGGATGTAACATATCAATTCTGCTGCAAATATCATGTGTTTTTGTTTACAGCACACTGGCGCCGACCCTGATCACCATCTTTGTCGGTATCTTCTACATGAATGTCACCACTTTTTCATCTTGAGATATTTATTTCGTCTGTCACAACATCAACACATCCACTCGCTCGCGGTGAATCCTGCAGAGGTCCCCTGCTGTTTTCTGGCATCGGCTCCTTCGAACATTCTGTGGACTTATTACTTGGGGACTGGCTGGAGAAAGTCCACAGAAAGAGGCTCTCACTCCAACATGTGCGTTGACACATACAGGATTTCCGGAGTCCAGTGCATGTCTGACAGCAGTCCAAGTTTCATTCAAGCTTTCACAACCCCCAAGTGAAAATGAATCTAAAGTCTAAAATCATTTCTTTCAATGTGAACTCACTTTTACAGTGGAAAATGTGACTGGCTGGCTAGTCTCACAGTAAACCTACTGGAAATCTCAAGGTCACAGGTTTGATCTCCACACAGATGTTGTTCTGAGTTTCTGCTAAACCAGAAAAGCACACAGTCTCACCTTCAGATCCCTGCCAACATCCTCTGCTCACAAACCTCATGCTGAATCACAGGACACAATTTGAATTCAGCCCATGTGTCTTTCATCCTCACATGAGTATGATGAAACTATCAGCCCAAGGAGGAATAGATACGCTGTTATGCTGAGAAATGAAACAGGGCGATCTAATGAGCTCAGTGGAAAAAAACTGGATCTCATTAGAAAGAGAAACAGAAACATCATTAGCGAGCACACAAACACTCATTTCCTCCGGTCGGCCATGGGATTGTATCAACATACGGCTTTTGTTTGAAAGCCGCTGATATGAAATATGGACGTGAGTAAGAGCACTGCAACTAGACCGCAAACTACCAACCCACACCCCTCCTCAACTGTTAGGACGCACACACACACATACACACAAATGGCCTTACCGGCACCACATCCGGTACAAGGTGACCCTTAGCCCCCTTTAACTTTCTACCAGATGGAGGTCAAACCTCAAAGGTGCACTAAACTCTAACAGAGTCAGAGTGGCCTTGTATGTACTAATGAGGATTCATAATATGTTGTTATTGTTATTGGATTTTAAGTGACATCTGCATGCAAACAGGTTATAGATACATTTGATGCAAAAAGGCCAGAGTGCCTTTGACTTTGATCGACATTGACACTAAAAACACAATAAACTTTGGTGTATGACTGGGTCATAAGCAAAGGACTGAGAAAAATGCATTGTTTTATTATTATTAAAATATTGACCTGATTAAAGCTCCATAAAAGCATACGATTCATCCGGAGGAGAAAATTATTGTGCATAACCACATTTTCTGGCAAAACATCTAAACCAGAAATGTCATGCTGTTCGTGACAGTTCAAGAAAAGTCCATGGATCATCAAAGACATTAGGGTTCATCCTCTGGAGACAATTATCTACCATTGTAATCCATTCAATAATTTCATGGATTGACAGACAAACAAGTACCATTTATTAAATCTACTATATTATGTACTATATTATATGCTAATATATGACCAATCTTCTCTTTTATACTAATATATAACCTATATTAAAGATTTTGTATGCTGGTGTTCATTTGGGTGTCGTTTATAGAAGCCATAACTGGATCCCACACAATTTATACATTTATTTATCTACTAATTGGAAGTTGCTTTGGATAAAAGAATCAGCTGAATGATATGTAATGGAACAATGTGTTTTTGTATTTATGTTGTGTGAAAATAAACTAAATCTGAGAAAAACATTATGTTCTGACATTTCATTTAAATTGATGCCAGATGTAATGCCTCAACCAGGAAATGCAGAATTAGAGTCATATAATGACACAAACAAACATGATAAAAATGTGAAACTTGATAATCATTTGGCAGATCAGTTTCAAACTGGTAGCATGTGATAAATTAAATTCGATTGAAAAATGTGACTGGACCAATTGGAAGTGGTTTTGTGGTGGAAGCTTGTCAGTGCAAATGTCTACATTATGAATGTGGAACACTTCCTTCCACTGGGATCTACAGTAATCATAGCCATGATGCATGATGAGTACATTAGTATGTCTTGATAACATGTTGTGTAGTGTAGTATATATATGGTGGTCATAAAGAGTAGAAGCAGGCTCTCTGGTTTGCTGCATGACAGTGTGACCCTGAGTCTGGGTAAGCATGGAGCGGCCCAGTTCATTCACAACCCCAGCTACACCCGTCCTACACAGCCACTCACTCTGCATAGTTATGCTATTTGTACAGTATAAACATTTCTGGATGATTATATGTAATTACCCAGTGTAGCACGGGTGCATGGACATCCACAGTGACTCATAAACACCCCCCCACACACACACACACACATAGGTACTCATGAACGGACCGACACAAACCTGCACGCGCTGACCTTGGGGATTCTCATCCATGCTGAAAAGTGTTTACTGAGTAATATGGTAAATGAAAGAAGTCAGGGACATGCTCACTGCCAAGATCCTCTCCAAATAAACACCCCAATTAAATATTTTCATGTCAGTTAAGTCACTTATTGCCACCCTCCCTTCGTTCTCTCTCTCGCTCTCCGCTGGCTCTCTCAAACCACAGCGCTGACCGTGGAGCTTCATTCATCACGGCCGACTTCTCATGTGTGGCTCTCTCTGTCTTCAACACCATTGGTCAGAAGGTGTAAGTAGGCCACGCAATGTCAACACACACACTCCCAGCATTCACTTTGTCACCAATCCCGCCCTCTCGCCTCACAGATACTTCCTTATCACCCTCCGAGCTTGGCTGCCAATCACGTGTTTTGAGCCTGGTCTAAGTAAACCCCTTACTGAACTAGATAGGACATGCTACATTTTTCAGTTATGTCTGTCAAATACCCAGGGTTGAGACTTTTAGCCTGCCCTCTGTCTCCTCAGTTTCAGACCCTGGTCATGTTAGCCTGCAAAAACTCAACGGACGTAGTCAGTGACACCTTCAGGTTCCTCTTTCTGTACTGTACAGAAGCACTATTCACCAATCCGATCGGTTTTCAAAGCTGCAAGCTGATGATGAAGTGTTATAGAAATGTTTACTGCTGGTACAACTGGTCTCTATTTGGTTTTCTATGAAGATGTCATCTTTTCACCTTAAAGGAGACAAAGTTTTAAAAGAGGAAATAACTTGAATTCATAGCAACAAAACATGTTGCTAAATCCAGTGGGCTTTGGGGTTAAGCTGCTTTTATGGCATGCTTTTTTTTTACATTAGCTGGTAGTGCTGAGGGACTCTTATGTTGAGTGTTTTACCAATTAAATAGAAAATATCTAGCTTTTGAAAAAAGTATATAACAAATTACAAATAACAAAATTTCTGTCTCTTAAGTAAAATCTTGGGTCCAGTAGCAACGAAACGTCCTTGCTGGGTTTAGTGCAGTCATCCAGCTAATGATTGCTAACGCTTGGAAACTTCATACAGATGAGGCTATTTAATGGACTGATTCGGTTTTCTAGTGTTGAGAAATATAATTAAGCGAGTAACACTTAAAGAGACAGACAGTAAAAAAGAATGAGACTATAGCTCCCAAAAAGTGAAGCCAAAGTGTCCCTATCGTCCCCTGGTGGCTGGCAGCAGTACAGGTCATAAACCGTGCATCTTCATGACTGACTTACGATTGGTTGAGTGCATGTATCAGAGGGAATATTGGACATGCATCATCAACTGGCCAGATGCAATTCTTTGGATGAATACTGTTATAATGATATTTCATGGTGGCTAACATTAGTCAGTGTTTGATTTTGATTACTGACTTTGTGCTATTGTGTTTTAGTATCAAATTTAGCATGATCTTTTTCTGTCCTCTTGGGAATAGAACTGTGTCTTAGCGGCTGGATACAGGGGTAGAGCAGGCCAGGTTAGCATGTGTACATTATTAACCACACCACAGAGAAACTTCTGTCCATGTGCTCCAAGAATCTGAGAACATACAGTGCTGTTTGCTACAAATGTCCTGGCTGGGCCCTTACTGGTATTTACACCCTCGGCATTGTTTACATTTGGAAATGTACATTTACATTTATCAGAATGTTCCACCCACAAAAATGTGATGTCAGCGCCACAGCCTCATATACAGGGCGGGGCAAGGTAAACAAACACTTCTCCCATCTTTCTCTTGCAGTCATTTACAGGGGTCAGCGAAGGTAGGGTGAGGTGCGACCACCTCTCTGCTCGCAGGCTCGCTCTCTGTTGATTCACAGATTGAGCTCTGAATCTGGGCCTGAACAAGAGCCAGGGGCCAGTGTTAGTAAACTGCGGAGAGACCAAGGGAAGTACCTCATCCGACACACACACACACACACACACACACACACACACACACACACACACACACACACACACACACACAGAGACACACACACAGAGTGAGACTTTACTCTGTGGAAGGACCAAGAGAAGCATCTCCTCTGCATTGCTCATATACACTCACATGCGCACACACACCACACACTGAAGAGCCACAAGCATTGGCGGTAAACACTCAAGCCTCTCACAAGATGCTCTGTAAATATTTACAGCTCAGCAGGCGTTGCACAGAGAAGAACATGGCGAACCAAGCAGAGCCAGCGGAACGTGACCGGCCTCAGCCAACCCCACAGGTCTCCTCCCCCCCATCACCTCTGACCATCACCAGACCGGACATCCACTGGGCAAACAACATAACCTTATTCAGCATCTGTGCACTGCGGCTTACCTTGGCTTACCTTGCGGCAGCTGGGGAGGTCGACTCAGCTGAGCGCGGGGGCCGAGGGCTGCTTCCTGAAAATAAGGTGGAGATTGTGTTTTTAGCTTCTCACAATGGTACACTGAACGCTAATGTAAACTGTGACCTGTCAGGGGTCATGGTGAGGTGAACGTTAGAAGTGAAATAAAAAAAAAAGGGGAAATAGGATTCTCATCCTGTCAGAAGAGTCTGATACTGTATGAACTGAATCCACATCATAAATGTTTACATCAGGTAAAACAGTGTGTGATCAGTTTAGTGTCTTCTTTATTCTTGTGGAACTGTTGAGGATTTAACAGAAGTGTTTGTTCATGTTAGTGCCAGTCACTAGTCGATTAAGAAAAAGTACAAAATACATCAAAACGTGGTGCAGAGCAATGCTATACTAGCAGTGCTGTGTAATGTGGCTGTAAAACCCACACGCTGTTTTAGAATTCATTAGAATTCCTTTTTGCTTTTCCCCTCTTGTAAAATGGAGAAGCTTCCTGTAAGCCGGTGGTGATACACCTCTTCACTGGTGTGTTTCCATGTGAATCAAAGTGAAAAAAAATACCTGGAAAAATATTACTAATAACAGCCAGGAAGTGCATTTACAGTTTACTGGCACAATTTCACAGTGTTCCATCATTTTAGTTTTTTTACTGATTTTCGGGGCAGCTAAACCTGTAAACACAACTTTCACATAGCGTCTTTTCATCTCATGAACTTACTGTGGGGATCAGTATCCTGGGGGAGATGGGGATCAAACCGCTGATCCTCTGGTTTGTGGCTGACCCGCTCTGCCTCCTGAGTCACAGGTATTCTCTCTTCTGTCAGTGCTGCGTTTGACAGCTCCAGTGTCTGCAGTGTGGTGCTGGGTGCTTGTGTTGAGAACGAACAGCTGTCTGTGCTGGAAATCACAATGAGAGCAGTGAGAGTGATCAGAAAACAGAGATTTGCAAAGAGCTGAAATATGATAAACTTCTCTCAGAGGAGCTGCACAGGTGAGTGATATATATAATATAGATAATACTCTGTGGGTTAGTCACTGAAATAAGATAAAACAATATATATATTTGTTTACATGACATGAAGGTAATCTGAATAATTGTAGCGCAGCTAAAGATATGATCACTTGGTGAAGACAAGGCCGGAAAAAACAAATGTGTGTCTTGGTGAAGTAAAACCTGCTTCCTGTTTTACCTTCTGTGGTAAAACCGTTCAAATATTTTTGTGAAAAGGGAAACATGGTACAACAGTTGTCAATAACACTGCAAACTGAATCTGTAATGTGTCTAATAATCCAGATCCGTTTTACTTTAACATAAGCTGCCATAAGCCCCTAAAGTAAATAAAGCTGTAAGAGTAAACCCCCTGCATGTATTGAACAGAAAAAAAGGTCTGTTCCATTGCTTGACTATTGATTCAACTTTCTTTGTGTAACAGGAAGAACGTGTTGTTTATTTGTTTCAAAGGTCCATGCTTTAAGTTTCAGTCCCCACAGACCTCCTGCTGGCTCTGGTTCCCATTAGACTGTAACTCTGCCTTGTCTCTCTTGGCAGCTTTAAGAAAGACTCTGTGTAGATATCATCTGCCTTTATATTACATAAAGTTACAACAGTAATCAAATAAGAACATTAGCCTCTAAGGGGACATTTGCTGTTTGATTTTTTTTGTTTGAATCTTACAGTAGCAGCAGCTGGGTGGGGTTTCAAGTCAGTTTCACACACAAAGACACACACACACACGCATTATACTGTACTGCACATTGTTTCATTGTCAAAGCAGAATAGTGTCACATAAAGTAGACAATCACAGATAAGCATACAGCAGGGATTTGGAAAGGAGCTTCGCCATATGCTGGTGACTAAGGGCCGCTGCAAGCTTGGATTAAAAGCAGCAATTAAAGCTCATTAATGAGGAAGATTTCCCTGAAATCACTGTAATCTTTTATTACTAAAACAACAAAAAACAAAACCTGGGGGGGTTAGATCAAATGGAAGGTTGGGGCATTATCTGAGTCTAATTGGGTTTTCTGACACAAAGATGATTTACAACCTCTGCTTTCCACTTTCTACCTGGCAACGTGCCACCCATCTGGCCCCCATGAACGCTCAAACAGAGTCTAAAAACGATGTGCAGTTACTACTTGACCCCAGGTCTGGGCTTCAACATGCCAAAACAATACCAGGACGAGCCGAGCTTCCCAGTGCAGCAGTGGAACACAAATAGTAACTTCTCGGAGCCGCCACTACAGAGGAGAGGGGAAACTGACGGAGGAGGAAAAACAGCAGGACGAAGAAGAGGTGGAAATGGGTGGTGGCCAGGAAGCGGGACTCTTCCTGCCCTAATCACAAGTCAGGGAGCGTTTCCTTTCATTGTAGGTGCTGCAGACCCCATTAACCAGCAAGACCCCTGTGTGCACACACCAACACCACTGCATCCTTACACAGAAGTCCATCTTTTATGGAAAACATGTAAATGTGAACACACTCGACCCAACATTACATGTGGGTTTGTTGGCCGACACACTCACATCCCCACCCAAACTGAGTCACAGGTACGTGGATCCCACTTGGCGGGGCCCGGCACATTGTGCGGCCCTTTGGCTCTGCTCTGATAAACACTTCATTATGAAATCCTGAGGACACAGTAAATATTTGCCAGAGCGCTTATCAGTCTGCCTTATCTTGGTGTGAACTCCAGGCACCACATGACTCCTGGGCCCTTTATTTTCTCAATGCCTTTGCTACCACTGATAACTCTGCCGAAATAGCCCGCAGAACACTTTTTTCGGGGAAATTGAAGCACCGCAACAAAGGGGGCTTCATGCTCAAATGTAGGCCAGGCTTTTATTTGGTCTAGACATGACCGAATGTTACACCCCAGTGTTCGCAGGGGAAAGGCACTTTTTGTCCTGTTACGTGCTGGAGAGTTGCAAAACTTACTGTCCCTGTTTTACTTGCTCAAGTGCCTGATAGCAGAAACACATTTACAGCTAGGGGGTTAATCAGTTATGGGTTGATGGCTGGTGTTCAGTTCCCAGACTGATACATCCATCTCAGCCATGTCTGACCCCGCAGCACAGGGATATCACTGGCAATAAAAGGTTACTGATGGATTACTCCATCGGATCAATGGGCAAAACAAAACGTAGGATCCGTCAGATGTGACCGGAGCTCACTGATCGGTCACACTTGTCAGGAACCGATCCATGTCTGAGCCAGTGGAACACACAGCTTATAGTGTTCATCGCTCACTTCCAACCTCAGAGGTAGAAAGCACGTTTACTCAAGTGCTGCACCTCAGTTGACATTTGAGGAATTTGTACATAGAGTATTTTCATTTCCTCCTACTTCAGGGAGTCTACTGCACTACAGTTCAGAGGGAGCATGTACTTTTTACTGTAATAGATTGATCTGACAGCTACAGTTACTTTGAATAAATAGGATTTTTTTCATAAAAGCTCATAAAATAAACTATACAAATATTTAACTACTTTATTCACAAACGTGTACAAGTACTGCAGATATGTGCTCAACACAGAGAATATCCATCTGAAGTAACTGTTAAGAACTTAATATGTAGTCACATAGATAAATGAATTTTAGTAAGGGATAAAAAACAGCACATTATGTACAAATGATACATAACAGAAACAAAAAGGAGAGAAAGTGAAAGAAAAAGGGAGGGAAACAGTTTCTTATTGCTCATTGAAAAGTTATTTTTACATTTGGACAGTTTTTTAGTTTCGATAAGTTGTAAGGTCTTTATATTCTCAGAGGTACTGTTTGCCATTCTGTATTTATGGATGTAAAATGTTCAGTACAGAATCTTTTGGTTTATAATGAAGTCAGTGTTATTAGAGTACTTCATCTTCATGTAAACTACAAGTGGCTCCTCTGCCAGGATGCTGAGTGTCCGCCACCGTGGTCATAACGTACAGCTTGTTAAAACATTCAAATCTCATCCTGATGGCAAACACCCAGGTAGACTTACAGCCTGAGCCTCCAACACAATTCAACTGGTGTTTCTGTGACCGCAACACACACACACACAGTGCACAACACATTTTCCATTTAAAAATTCCAGCCCTCATTCCTCAGATGGCGCGGGCATATCGCATGCCGCCCTGTTTATAGCACAACATTACACATTATGTAATATTGCATACATTTTATTTGGGGCTATCACTTTCTGTGGTGCTGCTGCTTTCCGCCTCAGAATCAGATTTCTCCTTTATCACGGCACATACCGACACTTAAGCTGTTCTTCCTTTGTTGGACAGGAGACAGGAATTCAGGCGGTTCCTTACACACTGGAAACTACCTGCTCTCTGTTTTTACTGTACGCTCAGGACAATGGGCCAATACTGCTGCTCAAGAACACCCCCGGGGGTTCCAGGACAAATAGTGTCACAGGGCAGCAAAGGCTCTGCAGTACCAAGGACACACACTCCCCCACCCTCCTGTCTGCCCCACGGCTTTTTCTACTGGAGGGAGAAGACTATAGTCATGAGACATCTGATACATTCAAGTGAGCAACATGAGAAGCACAAGTGTCACACTCCTGAACATCAGTTCACGCTTTCGATCGCCGTGTCACACCTGTTGAATGTTCACTCTGAGGGTAAACAGAAATCACGGCTCGACAGTCCGCAGCTTTTTCAAAAAATGATTTTTATTGGGAGAACTACAAAAAAAATGTACAGTACAAAGTTAACAGTCTCACACTCAATTTGTAGTGAACTGACTCCCCAAAAAATATTACAACTCTCGTTGTCTTTTTGTCCGTTTTTTTTGTTACATTCAAAAAGCTTTACTTCTGATAAAGTAGTCAAAAGTACATAGTGCGCATCCCCCTGTACCTACTATGTACAAACCAAACGTGTTTATCCACTTCCCTCTCCAGCAAACTCAAGACTCAGACTAGATTTCAATATCAAAAAAAGAAAAAACAAGAGAAAAAGGAAATCAAAACAAGAGGAATGGGGATTTAGAGAGAAGTTACGGTTGTTTATCAGAGTGTCTGAGTGGTAACAACCTTAAAAAAAAAGTTCAGAATCCAACACTACATTCAGTTCAACCTGTGTATAAAAAGATGCCATGTAGGAAAAATACTTTATTTGGTTAATTTTAAGGCATGTCAAGATGGTGAACCCCTTAGGCACTACACAATAATACTGGGGCACAAGGGATTGCTACATTCTTTAGCACGTGGCTGGAATCACAGTGTGACCTCGTGCAAACAGAGAGAAAACAAAATTTAAAAAAGAAAAAAAAATACTTTTTGGTTAATTTATTGACTTGGGTTCTTTGTCACTGAAGCCTGATCTAGATCAAGAAAAGAAGTAAGGTTTGGACGGTCTGTACAACCACATTGTTTATACATTCTACAGATACATCTAAATAGGGATCCCAAAAAAAAAAAGCCTTCTACAGCACTGACACACAACCTCAAGAGCAAACAGCAATCACGCAAACTTTTTTTAATAAACGTAAACAAGGAAACAAAATTAATGAAATAAATATCACATACGTTCTCTTAAATTAAGATTTTTTTTACTCATTTACAATAAAAATAACCAAGTGAAGTTACAAAAAAGGAGAAAAAAAAACAAAATATATATATTACTGTGAAAAGAACATACACTCCACTTTATGCAGATTAATAATGGCGATCATAATTTAAACATAAAAGAATATAGATCTATTGCTTCATCATACTTGATAAATACAGTATGGACACAAATTACCAATGTAGCCTATACTTTTTTTCACAAGATAATAAATAAGTTAAATAGTCCATAGCCAGTTATGCACCGCTATGCAAATCACTCAAAAACAGCTAAAAAAATATATATTCAACCATCAGCAGTGATTTCCCCAAACAAACCCAACTCAAGAGTGCTTTTTAACCAAGCAACAAACTAGACTAACCAAACGAACCACTGGGTGGCGCTGGGAGAAGACAGGTCTGGAATGGAAGTTGAAGCTTTCAGAGAGGAAGAGAAGAAGAAAGAAAAAAAAAGGACACACACTTTGATAAAAAAAAAAAAAAAAAAAAAAGTGTTACTTTGAGTCAAGGCATATTCTTGGCAGGATGGAGGAAATCTGAAACCGCTTAGTCTCTTCTTCTTGTCAAGTCATGTTACACACACATCTAATCCCAGGAAAAGTGTGGCTTGCCTGATAGAGCAAAAAGGGAGAGGGGGCTGCCATGAGCCCTTGGGCAAGGCACTGATGGAATGCCTTCTGTTTGCTATCTAAGTTTTAATACAGCTATATTACATAGAGGAAAACAAGACTACACTAATGCCTCGTCAAGGACACTTTAAACTGGATGAAGCTTTATTGATCCCTGTGGGTGAGACGCTTCTCTTGCCCCCCACCAGGGAGGTCAGAGCAGGGTCAGCACCCCTGGAGCTGCCAGGGACTCAATGTCTTGCTCAAAGGCACTTCAGCAGGGTGGATGATGCTGAAAAAAGGGGGTGAGTGAGGGGGGGGGGGGCTCTCAACTGGGATCCCCTGCTTGAAGGACAGTCTACCTCACCCTCCACCTCCTCCCCCCCCTCTGACCCGTCCATACAATCCGTTTGAGAAACAAAACATGGTTCAGTCATCTGAAATCGACAGCCTGCTGAAGATTGGCAACCGTCTCCCCGCGTCCAGACTCGGTGACTCGGAGCCGCTGAGGCTCCCGGAAGAGCTGAGGGACCCGCTCGCATAGCTCTCCCGGTCAGAGAGCGAATCTGGCGGGCTGGGAGGAGGCTCGAACACCGGCGACTCGCTGAGGCGGCGCAGCGCCTGCAAGTGGCTCATGTTGTAGGTCGGAGGGGAGGGCGGGCACACGCTGCTCTGCATGTTCCCGTAGTAGGCACCGGTGGAGTGGTTGTTGGCGTAGCCGCCGGGGGTGTGCACAGCCAGCGGGGCCAGTAAGGCTTTTAGGTCCTGCCCGGGGAAGGAGAAGGCACTGTTGATGCAGGACATGGAGTTGGGGGACAGCACCTCGTCGTAGAAGCTAGAGGCGCAGGAGGAGGCGGTGGTGGGCGGCGGCGGGGTCCGGGACGTGGGGCTGTCGAGCAGGGGGGACTCGAGTCCGTGGTGGGTGGAGAAGCCGGAGAAGCTGAGGCTGTGGTGAAGCTTTGGTCTGTCCCTCTGGGTGTAGCCGAGCTGCTGCGGCGGCAGGACGTCCCTCTGGCCGTAGCCGCACAGATCGCGGGCCGACCGGGGCTCCCCCGTCTGCATGTTGGCGTTGGCGACCGGAGCGGGCCGGCGCTCGTCGGCGTTGTGGATAAAGTGACACCGGGGGCCGTACGGGCAGAAGCCGATGGTGTGGAAGGTGCGGCACGGCTCCGTTTTGTACTTAGGGTGGCGGGACAAGCTCCTCAACTCGTGGTAGCCGTGAGCGAACTGACATTTCTCCCCATACTTGCACGACCCGTTCTCCTCGAAGGGCCGGCACAGCTCGGTCTTGTAGCGGGTGGAGTTGATCTGGGACCCGGGCTTCTGCTGCAGGACGCCGCGCTCCCCGTTCTCGCTGTAGGCTCGGTCGCGGAACTTGTTCTCCTTGTTCATGAGGGCCGTCGCGCTGCTGCTGTTGCCGCCGCTCGGCATGTTCTCCTTCAGGCTGCCGTAGCCGGAGCCCATGTTGTACTTGTTTCCGTTGTTCATCGCCTCCACGTTGCTGGTCGAATTTCTGCGGAAAAAGCTCGGCGCGAAGGGGCTGCCGGAGCCCGGAGTCGTGACCGGGGCGCCCACCGCCTTCTTGTCCAGCATGCTGTTTATGTGGAGGGCGTTCATGTTCATGCCCTTATCCTGCTGCTGGGGGAAAACACACGGGTCAGACACAAATCTCAGATCAGTGCACCACATGGCGCGTTTAACAGCGTTTCCCAACTTGTTGCAGCTGAACTCCTTCACACGCTGACGCACGCTGCCTCACCAGGAGCGCACAGCTACAACACACTGGTGCAGACTGATATTTACCTTGTACAGCATGTCCATGTCGTAGAAAGCTGACAACACGGTGGCAGACATCTCGTTTCCCCAAGTTTGCAGTCGCACTCCCTCTTTCATGGAGGACCGAGCAGGATCCCTGAATGCGACGAGCGGTAGTTTGTGCCACGACTGGTTTTTGGTTGTGGAAAAGTTTGTTTTGAAAAGTTGCTTGAAAAGGTTGATAGCGTTCAGTTTTTCTCGCTTCTCCCTCCTCTGGAAAAAAAAGTCCGTAGCAGAAGAAAAAGAGTGGAGAGGGGAATAGTTCGGTACTGTTGGAGTTGTAGGTGTTTTTAAATTTGTCCTCCCCCTCAGGAAGCGCAGAACCAGACAGCTTCACTGTGCGCACTCGCCTCCTCTGCGTCAATATAAACGCTTGGCGCACCTCAGGGAGGGGCGAAGAGAAGTCGGCGCAAAGTTTTTTTTGTTGCGAGGAGCCGCCTCCATCTCCTCCTCTCTGAGAAAAAAAACTTCCATTCACCGGTTGGCCGCCTATTCTTCATTACCACGCCTTGAAATCTAACCCCAGCTGCCCCTCTCCTCCTCCTCCTCCTCCTCCTCCTCCTCACACCCCTCCAAAACTTTTTTTCTTTTTAATCACACAACCAATTTTTGTGGATGTTATTTTTTGGGGAGGAGGGAGGTTACGTATCTTGCAGAGAAACAATGCGAGGAGCCAGTTTATAGTGCACATCTGGGCCACCATCTGAAGCTGAGGTGAGGAGGTGCCTTGCTCCAAGGCTCCTTCACCCATGCAGCAACGAGTCTGGGTTTTTGAACCACCAACAACAAATCCTCTGGCCCCTGGAGCACCACACTTGGAAGCTGACACATGTATTTGTAATGGAAGGAAACTCTCCCTCCCTCTTCATCCCTCTCTCCCTTTGGATGGGGCTGAGACCGCAACTATGAGCGGAGAGGAGTCCAGGCAGAGTGCAGCACAATTTTTAGAATCCGCCCGTTGCATAATCCAACTTCCACAGTGCAACACGCCGCCTATTCCAGTCTACTACACATGGAAAAACAGACGAGTTAATGCCCACTGTGCTCATATGACCCACTTCAGCACGGTCTCAAACCTGAGCTACAACTAAACTTCCTCCAAATCCTCACATCAGAAATGTGTCCCCATTTTTTTAAAAAGCACAACACGTTGAGTCATTAGAAACACAAAGTGAGATTTGCTTTGGTTCATTTTTTTCCCCCCTGAGCACTCTCAGCTTCTCTCTGCCCTTGTTTTTCCCAGTGTCAGAGCCAGGGCCCAGACTGCAGGAATGTGGGTTTCCTCTTGTTTCCGCAGGTTAACACTGCCCCCATGAGAGCAGAGAGAGAAGTGACTGTGAGAGGAATGGGGCGCCATCTGCTGAGCAGAGCCGGAGCAGGATTTAAAGGCACATTCAGGACAAACTGGCTGCAGTAATGTCATGTTTATTCATTCCTGGGGAAAAGTTGTGTTTTAGTTATTACTGCAGAAACATGTTTCCTTATTTTCTCCCCCCCACCTTGTTGTAAAGTCAGAGAGTGCAGTGTGGGTGCACTAAGCTGCCCCCTGTCTCAGCATGGTGCAACCTTCCCAGGATGGCAACAACGTCCACACGAAAATGTCAAACTACTCCAGCTCTTACTCTCGGAGTTTGGAAAGCAGCAGTGAAAAGATTGCAGAGCTGGCAGCAGAGAGCGAGACTCGACATCAGAACTCCCAAAGGCTGATATTTTGGTGCGGAGGGTGTAAAAAAAACGTTGTGTGACACATATCACCAGAAATTGCAGGTTTCTACGACACTGGTAACCATTAAGTCTTTTCCATACAGGATCGTAATTGAAAGATTGGTTGAAAAATGATTTTTCTTTCTGCGACATGATTCAATATTCTCTTAAGTGCTGAATGGTTTGGTCGGAGAAGGAGAGAGGGAGGTTAAAAAAAAAAAGGAAAATAGCAACAGGCGAAAAACAAGTGACATAAGAGGTTGGAATCTACTACTACCAACCCTAAAATTAGGCTGAGGGCTGTCCCAGGACTATTTGCGCGTTTGCAAGATGTGATAAATAGTTTAATGTGAAGGACAGACACAGCGAGGCTCCTGAGAAATCCCTTGAACATGTCCTCGTCCAAAACCGCTCTCTCCCATCACACGGCTCTGTTTTTATTGGGGGATGTCGAGCTGCTCCAAAACATTACGTCAGTTTTACTGTAACAGGGAACATGGCTACCAGGGAGAGAGCAGGGTCCAGCTGTATGAGCAGGCAGCACGAAACCCCGCACACACACTAGCACACATCATGCACACTAACACACACAGGACAGTGGTCCATTGTGCCGTCCTCCTAATTACATAACCAGGAAAACTAGAGGGAAGAATAAAAACACAGTCCAATGGGAGAAATCCTGCAGTAAATTAAATATCACAGGAAAAGCACCTCGTATAAACATACAGTAGAAGTCGAAGCGTACACTGAAATACAACTTTTGGTGACGTGTCAGCGCAAACACTTGCTTTCACAATCCCATGCTTTGGCCATAAAGCTCGACTCGCTGCACAATCACGCCATTGAAGTTGGTGCTTGAAGCTTTAGGCGCAGTTGTTTTGTTCCAAACTTTAAATCCCTGGTAGTAGAAAGCAGAATGGTTCGTTTACTCAATACTGGATACTCAATACTGAATACTCAATACTGTCGTGTGACACATTCCTGCTGATAAGAGAACAGTGCATCAAGTGTTGTGTACAAGCTTGTGCTGAATTATTGTTATGGCTTCACAACTGCCAAACGTTCCCACATGTAGTCACATCATATTAATATTGACTATTTATTCTCTTTCCCTGCTTCGTTACAGAGTTATTAAAGAATTGAGACGTACAGCGTTGTCTTTCCTGAAAAATGGAGCATTGAAATCATGTAGTAGTTTGTGACATATTTATTTATTTAAGAGATATCAAGGAACAGTGACCATAAAAATGTAATCTGATGAACAGTGAAGGCAACATTTGTAAGACAAAGTAAGAGACAAGTACAGAGTTAAAAAAGACTACAAAGCCGGTCTGTGGTCTTGTGTGTTGGTCTACTGAGGTTCATTTATCTGAAAAAACATTTTTTGGGAAATATTCGTAATTATGACTCACAGGCAAATCCCTTGAACTGGTGGTATTAGAGATGCACCATGCTCATTGGTCTACTTCAGCCTCTCCAGCACATCCAGAGCCAGTGTGGCCCTCTGGTGCCACAGGGTCAGCCGGGTATGCTCCGCACTGCAAGAGAACTGGGGCAGGACGGGGAGGGATTCCAGGGCCTGCTGGGAGCTGAGGGCCTTGGTTTGAGCCTGGGCGGACAGAGTGTGGAGCTGGGCTTGATCCAGGATTACTGCTCCTGGGTGCTGGATCCCCTTCAAGGTCGGGATGAGGGAGGTGAGGTTTCTGTGAAGCAGCTTCACCCACTGGACAGGCTCGGCCCACAGGTTCAGATCCCCCTTCTCAAACAGGAAGTCCTCCTCATCCTGGTCATTAGCAAAACGTCAGTTTACTAGAGTGCAAGTTAAGGATGGTAGTTTTTCCGGCCACTAGAGGGCAGTGGAAAGAGTTGTATACCATTGACTGAATAAAAAAATGGACGAAATGACTGCCAAAAGGAAAGCCAAAGACTCTCTATCGCCGCCTGGTGGCTGGCTGCAGTATGGGTCATAAATCCTGCCTCCTCCATGTTAGTGGATGGGCCGAATTAAGCAGTCAAAGAACACGTCAAAATACATTTCTCTCAAAGATGGTTTCTGTCATTTTGGGTAGTTCTTCTCACTGTTATTTAGTTATCTGATTATGAAAACAGGGTGATGTGTTGTGATTGACAGCTGAGATCGACTCGGAATTGGTCAACAGTGTGTGTCAGTGAGACCTTGCTGTCATGGCTCCATCCCTTGAGAGCTACATCGGAGACTCTGGCTCCAAAATGCACAAGATGGTAGTGTTTGAATCTTAAGTATTTTAGCTTCATTTCTGGATAGTGTGTGGAAGGGGAGACGTGTCGTCCATCTTTACATACAGTCTATGTTATAAACATACAACTGACATATTGTCCCTTTTTGGCCAAATACAAGGCAACATTACTTTTAATTTTCAGTCATGTTCTTAGTAACAAACTAATTTAATCAAGTAATATTTACTCTCCTTTTAGCTGTTACCACTAACTCCTGAGGGAACACCAGACTAGTCAGCTCTTATATGCTCCGCTTTGTTCGTCACCAGCTAATAACTAAATATGCTACTGGGCAAGCTGCATTCAATCATTTTTTTCTTCTCTGAATCAACAGCACAGATGAAAGCAGTGAAAACAGATCAATCGTGAGTTGGAAAAACCAAACCAGTGAGCTCAAAGTTGTAAAATTGGTCTATAAAACTGAGTGGAACTGCAAAATTAGGTGAAACCTCTCAGTGGGTTCATCACTATGAGCGACACTGCCCAAATTCCACATTGTCATTTGACCACAGTTAATTAAACAACAGAAAGTAGCGCAGCTTTAAGAAGAACAACTCTACAGCTCGGGGTATTTGGACAATCAGCCACAAGAAGCAGTAGTTTACAGTTACTTGCTCAAAGCTGCGTCTTAAAATCAACTGTTTAACTCGAGTCTTGAGTAAAAAGAACCCAACAATTAAACAGGCACCAAAACAAAACAAGAAAATAAACACAGTGGTCAGAGAGCAGAAACCTTGGTGGCTATAAAATGCCCAGATATTTTGTCTGCTACTGTGAGTAAAACAAGAGCGACAATAAAAAATATATTGTTCTGTTGGTTCCTGAGTTTCCACACTTTACAAACACAGTGTTAAATCAACTTGAATCACACTCTTAATTTAGCGTTAACCAGTGTTCTATCATAAAACTCAAAGATGATGATATTGTTTTTCCGAACTAGATTCTTAAACCCGAGCTCAACTGTTGCTTGAAGTGCCCTAAGAAGCAGCGTCAGTATCGATGAAGCTGATTCATTCTCAAGGACCAGTTTCCTGTTTATTCTGTCCTCACAGTTTGGACTGTGACAGAAAATAAAAGTGATGATTGCAAGTGAAAAGATTTTTGGTACATGTCGTCTACTGTCTCAAAAATATCTTGGTACAGTGTTGTTCTTGTAAAACTTTGGAAATTGTCAATATTTGATCTGCTCCTGCGTGACCTCTGAGTGATACTCACCAGAGAGGAAGCATCATCTGAAACTGCCTTGTCGTTGTCGTCTTTGTCTCCCAGCAGCCACTCTGTCAATGCGAGGACACCAGCGGGAACCTGCCCCCAAAGCTCAAAGAGCCGACACAGGAGCCCCATGCCCGTGTCCAGAGCAACAGGAGGACACACTGACACACCCGCCATATCTGAGGACAGACGAGACGACACGTTTATTGAGTCTGAACACGGTTTTACACTCGAGACTCACAGACACAGTAATTCAAAATGAACCCAACCAGAATATGAATGAACAATAAACAAGTTGAAAGATCATAAATCATGGGTGGAACAAGTGGATAATATGCATTGTAAGCTGTTATTATTTGGCCATTTAATCCAATGTTATGCTTTTATTTTTTCAAATCTAACATCAAGTGTCAGGTCAGATGGGTTGACCTTGTTCGGCTATTAGCATTATTAACCTGTTAAAACAGGTTCGGTCTAATTTATGCTCAATGTTAGACACAAATAGAGAAACTGATGTAGTCTTCTGTCCGTGCTTTGTGTTCAGCTTATTTTAGCTCAGCTCCAGGTTTCCTTTTTCATTTGTGGGCTATTAGCGTTCATTACTTGGTGATTATAATGGTTTCTGGTCACAAAAAAATAATAGTGGAGTTAATGCCAAACCATGAGGGAGGAATGTGAGTCTGCGGGTTTGAATTTCTGTCTGTCCAATAACCTTATGTTTTAAAAATCATAGCCATGTAAAGGAATCAGACTACGGGATTTAAAGAATCTGGTGACAGAGGTTACCTTTTTGGAAGAAAAAGCAAATTACTCAGCTGTATACACTGTCCACAGATTTCTCAATGGGCTCCTACAGCAGTGCATATGTGAATGACATAGTCCGTGCCCATGGAGTATCATGTGATGCGGTGGCATGAAAGGAAAAACCATTACTTGTACTGGTGTGTCCCTCTATTCAAAATAATTAAATCCAAAGTCTGACCAAAACTCAAACTGAAATAAATAATTCTAAATAACTCAAGTTTCCACAGCTGAACAGTGCACTATTTGTAAATTTCAAAAGGATTTGCACGCTAAAGGAAAATGTGTGTGCATGCATGTCACTCTGCCACAAGTCCAAAAACAGGGAACAAACGGAGTAGTCTGTAGGATTATCAAATGTGAAATAAAAACACCAGGTCTGATTCATAAATACAGCAGGAGAGATCTGATTACACCTGCACAGAAACATAATCCCCACTTTTCTGCCGTCAACTGATTTCTCTCAAAAACCCTGGGCATGTATCCGTTGGTGCTTGTGACGTAGCGATGTTTGAATGATGCAGAGCTGACGGTGTGTTCCAAACTTGTGAATGTGTGCGCATGTGTGTCTTCTCTGGGCTTGGACGACCTTCTGGGAAACAAAACTATAATTTACATAAGCAGCCACCATCAGGGTGTGTGTGAGCGCATCCAAAATATTCTGCACGTTGCACCAATGTGCACATGCACACACATGAGCAAACGTTTCGCTTCACTTCCTGTTTACGTGTCAATAAATGGATGGATGGACTGTGTCAATGTGATGCTCACATGGAATTCATTTTTTGACTTGTGCGCAAAAATAAAAGCTGTTTTTAGTTGTCATTTGCTGTTGTCATACTGTGACCACGCACACACAAGCACACTCAGTGTTTGTGTTGCAGAAGTGTGAGTAGCAGACACACACTTCAAAGGGGTGCATAACGTTCAACTTCATCACCAGTTGTCCACACAGCAACTATCTGACAGAGGTGTGTGTGAGAGAGCGAGAGAGAGATGTTCTCCCACCTTTACCATCCTCACCACAGCTGACACCCAGATAACACCAGAAACTTCAAAAGGCTTTGAGAGCCACTAGCCAAAACACTACCACCATGGGAAGAGAGGAGGGAGGGAGGGAGGGAGGGAGGGTGGAGGTACTGTATAAAGACCCCATCAGCACACATACAGTGTAAAACACACACACACAAATAGGGTTGGGAACCCAGATTGTTTTTCGTCTTCAGAGAGGAGGCGTAAAATCAGAGCCGAGCCCGACGTCTGAGCGGAGAGGGAAACCTGGTCTGTGAACACTAGAGGCTGTTGATTGTACCGTATTAGAGGAGATTTAAGAGTTTAGGAGCTTGAGTGACAAATTCCTTTCTTCACCAAGAAGCCGCCTCTCTCTGGGACGGCCCTGCCTCTGATGTCAAGCCTTTACAGAATCCTACCTCCCCCTCCTGAATAGGAAATTTTAGCTGCATTCAATTTATCTACTTTTCTAGAGGTTTTACACGTTGCTTAACGCGATTTCCCTCCTCGAGCTGTCGGTGCAAAATGCTCAGTTTCTCAAGGGGATTGTCTTTCACGCTGTTCCTGGTGTTAAGCATATGAGTGTGTGTGTGTGTGTGTGTGTGTGTGTGTGTGTGTGTGTGTGTGTGTGTGTGTGTGTGTGTGTGTGTGTGAATGTGGTCCTATGTTGCATTGAGTGTTAATTTTGAACAACCATGTCTCTGTATGACAATATCACTGCCAGTTGGTGAGTGAATGTGTTTGAGAATGATGGGGTGAGGCTGTGTGTGTGTGTGTGTGTGTGTGTGTGTGTGTGTGTGTGTGTGTGGGTTGTGCAGTTGGCATCCCCTGGCACGCTCTCCATCCACTGGCACTCATTTGAGCTGGGCAGGGCAGGAGCGTGAGGGAAAAACTTAACCCTGTGCCACTTGAGGAAACAGAAAAACAGTTGAACCATTCTGAAGAGTTTTTACTTTTACTGAACTAAGATCTTAAGTTGCCTTGTTCAAGACGGTGGAAACTACATATTTATAAAGTGCTTTATATGTAAATCTGCATCTTGAAGCACAACGAGCCCTTCACCAGGCCCACACTATCACCTTTATTGAGGAAGTGTACATGACGAAATGAAAGCGGCCCAATGTGACACAGCCACCTCTTATGTGGACAGAAAAACCACAAAATAAAGAGTCTGCAGGCAAGTTAGCAGGGTGTTTGATGCTGTAGGCTCAGCAGTGCTTTCAGCTACATGTTAACACCAACATGTGTACCTTTTCAGGAAGTGTGCTTACATTTACATTTGAAGAGGGTTAAACTGCACACAAGAAGAAAATGACCTCATAAAAACAATTCCGATTCCATCCCTCTGTGTATCAGCTCTTCTCGTCTTCAGCTTCGACAAAGAAGGCTACAGGAAGTCTTGGCTGTCAGCTGCCGTCACGCTGCACAATGATTCTCCTGTGTGTTGGATGAGGAGATAGTTTACTGCTCACCTGGATATTGCCTCATATCTGTTACATGTATCTGCATGATGAGACCTTTCAAGGTTTGCTCTCTGTATTATATTACCACCATTGCACATGTATAGCTTTAGGTATTTTCTTATAGCCTCTAATTTTGTATTATTTACATGACTCTTTTCTTATTTGCATCGCATGTTATTTCCTCATTGTTTGGTGATTTATTGGAGGTTATTGTGGGTTTGCCTTTTTAAAGTTGAGAAGTGGCTGCTGCCATCCTGCAATTTCCCTTTGGTTTTAATCAAGTTCTCTCTCTCTCTCTGTCTGTCTGTCTGTCTATACAGAGGGATGTCAGTGGGGGTGTCAGGCTGTCAGGACAGTAACATGAGAGAAATCCCAAGCACTTCCCGCCCCCGCAGTCTTCCCGTTACTGGTGTCATCATGTTCACTGTAGAGGGAGTTAATTCCTCTGCTCAGCCACCCACATCTAAAGGATTTGGGTTTGAAGCTCTCCCCCTATCTCCCGCCCCCCCTCCAACTGACTGTTAAGCAGGGGGTAAGGGGGCACCCGTCCCACCTGGGGCTGTAAACTGCCGACGGACCACCGTATGGGTCTCTCAGCTACACCTGCCCTGTCCCACAGTCACGTCTTTATTCTATACAGCCTGGACAAAGACGGTCTGTCAAATGAGGGGCCCACAGAGATCTGCATGTCCAGGGTTTAATCTGTAATCAGATGAAGAGGGGGGCTGGGTATTGGTGCTTCTAAAATGTATTTTATCCAACTCATACATACAAACTATCCTTGTCTGAATAGTCTGAAGAAAAGCCTCTAGGATACAGAACAACGACAAAGACGAGACTTTCACCCAACAAGAGGGAAAGACCCACAACATAAATCTTCACACAAGCTCAAATCAGTCCTTTCCAACACAGACACACACACAGAGCATAGGTTCGACAAGCTCGACAGTGGAGCCGAGACAAAAGGAAGTCCGGGTGTGAGATAGAGAGAGGTGTGAAATGAAAACAGACACTTTACAGCCCTGACTTCCTCTACAACAACATCAGCGAGAAACAATAAGATGACTATGAGTACTAAACTAAGTGAATGGTGAGCATTACCATAAAACCTGCTCTGAGAATATGTTGGTACATGTGGTCTGAGTCTCCTGTCTGTCTCTGTCATGAAAACACGGCCAGATTCACTGTGAGTGACTAATGAAAGATGATTTACTGATAATAGAATTGTAATACCTTTTCAGATATGGAATAAACAACACTGCTGGTTTAACTGGTTGAGACAGCAGAGGTTGAGAATTCCTGACTTTTAGTCCTCAATATGGGTCAAATTAATTATTTCCCATTGGTCTTTTGTTTTTTTTTATTCACTATGACTTCTGTGCAAAACAGGTTATTCAACAGAAGAAAGAAGCACAAAGGCCAGGGCCTTTGTTGGAGCAGTTATTAAATCTTTACAAAAAAGTAAACTCACATTTTAATGCTGTGTTTATGTATTTTGTTGAATATTCATTAAACATCCACATAGCTGGCATGAATGACATGTTAAAGCACAAGGAAGCAGCTGTTTGTGTCTTTTTTGTCCCCAACATGTTTATAAAGATAGACGACATGTCTCCAAGTCCGACCACTTTCCCGATATTAAGTCAAAATATCCCAGGATGCAGACGCTGACAACTTGTGCAGTAGTGATCAGGGGAATGAGCAGCGGTATCGATGCTGTTGGTGATAATTTTTCTGTCTGTGAATCTTTTGATTGTGAAAGCTGCTGTTACATAAATACTACCACTTCTGAGCTGAAGCTACAATGAGATCTGGGTCTGACTGCGTTTGTTTCGCAGTAACACAGGATGAACGATTCTGGACTGAGAAATGGCTTCACAGAGACAATATGCACTCCTGTTATCTTCAAATCAAGTCACAGTCAAGTATCACAACCTGCTGCTTTACACTGTAAACACACTTCTTCAACACAGCCTGCACAGCCTGCAGCCACCAGTCATTACTGAGACATGTGATTTTGTTTCACACCAAATCATTAAAATCTCATTCCCCCACGCTGCCGTTTGAGTGAAACCTGCAAAAAACATCACTTGTGTTTGTGCGTTTTCACTGGACGGTGAAATAACAGCTCATTTCTTCCAACAGGAAAGTTGAGAGCCGAAAATCAACTCTCCAGCAGCACCAAGAACGTTCAGTTGTACATCCATGTAAATGAGTGATATAAAATAGGTCGTGGTGTGTTTAGTGAGTGTCTTTCAGCTTCGTCAGGTCATAGCCTTCCATTCATCGCAGCAGGTGAAAGAAGGACACAGGATTTGTTTGCTTTACAGTGAGCCAAGGAAGTTACTCCAGGCGAGCCAGCTGATAACGGTTCAATGAGGACGCCCTGGAAAATATGGGCACGTCAGCATAATGTGTGAGTTCAGAGAGCTGAAGGCTACTTCTGAGTATAAACAGACAGAAGGACATGAGATCGTATTTATTTGTATTGTTTGCATCATTTAAATCTTTTTAACAATTTGCGAAATAAACTTATTTGCTTTCTGGTCGAGAGTTAGATGAGAAAACTGATTCCACTTTTGCTGGCAGCTTGTTAGCTTAGCACAAAGACTGGAAACAAGAGGAAACAGGTAGCCTGGCTCTGTCAGAACACAACATAATTCAGTGACAAGCAACTCAAATATAAATATAATAAACACCTAAGATGTAAATCATTTAATCTGGAAAGAAAAAAGGAAAGTTTTCAACACAGGGTGCGCTCACACATATGCAAGTGTTATCTAAGTTTGATCACTTATTGAATTTTTTGTAATTATAAACAATAGTTTTCTGTTCACAGTTTTGGTTTTGTTACCCCGTTTACACTCTTTATGCTAAGCTACGCTAACCAAATGGCCGGCTACAGCTTCATATTCCGCACAGAGATGTGCGTGGTATATATCTAACTTTCTAAATACCAGACATTATATATCCGAATGAGTACGTCTCTTTTTTGTTGATCATGGTGAATATTTGAGCGTTAATGTGATGATGGCTTGGAGTAAAGAAGCGGGGGCTGATATTTCAGTATAGACACAAGTGAGGGGGGGGGGGCTGTTGTGTGTGAATTCCTGTTCCATTAATAGCAGCTATCAGTTAATCCTGTTTTACACTATAAACAAACTTCAATATTCAATAGTCAATTAGAAATAATGTAATCATTTTGTTGTTATTGTCAGAGGCATGTCGGGCCTCCATACTCCATATAATCAATGATTACACATATATATATATATATATATAAAATCAAGTTAATTTTTAAAGTCCTAAACACTTTACTTCACCTGAAAGGTATATATCAAATCTTTTCTAAACGTCAGGTCTGTAGAATGTAGTAGAACGTCTCTTTAGTGTCATGTTTGTAAAATTTTGCTTATTTGTTTAATAAAGTTCCTTCTGTTTTTAATGACAGTGGGGGATAACAGTGCAGTTCAACGTCCTTTGACTTTTGTCTCCCCTAACCACATTTCTAATCACTGCCTTCTTATCACATGTCGTCCGATCCAAATCCCTCTGTGCTCTATATATAAAGTGATCCCTCTGTTCCTGCCCCGACTCTGTCACGGTGCTGGAGGTCCAGTGAGGGTGAGCGGAGTTTGATTTCAGACCCAATTACTCTGGAGGTATTTGAGAGGGGGGGCGTTGGTGGTGGTGGTGATGCTGGTGGGGGGTTGGAGGGGGAGTGCGGGGGTGTTGGAGGGCAGGATGGGGTTAAATTAGATTTGCTCTTCCTGTCCAGGACAATGGCTCCACTGTGGTTCACGGCTCTGGGAAGAAGAGACTTCACTGACCTGATGTGAATGTGCTCAGAATTCTCTCCCACATTGATTAAACAGGTTTATTTGAATTAAACCTCATCGAAATTATAAGTACAAAACTGTAAGAGTAAAAGGAAATTCATCTATTTGAAGTGAAACAGAGTTTTTCAAAGCAGTTTATTAAAGGAAAGGTGAGTCTATCTCTAATTCATCAATGAAATAAAACATTTTATCAGATTTATTTTTACCAGGGACACACACTAAAACCTCTGTAGGAGAAAAACTAATATACTGAAGGGCTCAAACTGATTTTAGAGCTTTTGTCAACTGTTTTTGAAGGAGTAATTTCACATTTTAGGAAGATTTATCCTCCCTCTTGCTGTGAGCCAGATAAGACATCAAACAATTCTTTTAATGGTGAAGGGTTCATGAACCACACCATCAATATGTCTCTGTACTGTCCAGCATGTCTATTATCACATAATTAACACAACAATGAGTTTAAAGATTTACATTTCTATATATTTATTTTCTTTCTAAAAGAGGAGGGTTGTTTTGCATGACTGTTTGTGTCTGTGAGTGTTTTGCAGAAGCCGTCTCTGTTCTCACATCTCTGGCTGTCCTCCATATCAAAGGGCCAGGAGTCGTCGCCTCCATCTGAAGCGGCTAACACCTCCGATACTTGACTCTGCAACGGCAGGTCATAAAACACACACACACACACACACACACACACACACACACACACACACACACACACACACACACACACACAGCAGACTCGCTGACTAGCCTTTAGACAGTGACCTGCATACATACATAGACACACACACACACACAGTTGATTTTCCACTGGCACAGCATCCCACTATAACTATGGTGTTTAACAACATGCTGCATTGCTCCATTTCGGTTTCCCTGACACTCCAGAAGGTAATAATGACCAGAGATATTATACATGTGAACAAGAGAGACACACACCGGGTTGCTGCAATGGTGAGCAAAAACTTAACCACTGTAACAGCCGAGCTTTTGAAAACACGTCTGAAATTTGAAAGTAAGTTCAGCTGAGCTAAAAAAACGAAATAACAATACCCTGTTTCTACCAAAGGTTATAAAATACACCCAACAACAAGTTGATCTCTATGTCACACTCAAAAGGGAAGAAGTCCAAAAAAGGAAGAGGAAGGATAGGTTTGAATAATCTCTCGTCTGTGTCCTCTTATTGTCAATAGAACTTTTTCAGTGACGTCATTATGTCACTGGAGGAAAAGCAAATGTTTTACTTGTTAAAAAACAACCAAACAATTGATGGCTGAATTCCATTTAGCTTCAGTTCCAGGGCCTTGTTATTGTGCCGCTACACTGAACACTTTGTGGGACTGCTGAGAAAAAGCAAGAATGTTTGATTAAAAACAATGAAATTTCCCGGTGGATTCAGAGAGTCCTTGTGGAATCACAGTAATCAGCTGATTGACTCATTGCAAGCCCCACCCCCAAAGGGTCCTCTACTTTCATTAAGTACTATACCCAGAGCAGGAACTATCTGGGAGGTGAAAATATTTCCCCAGAACTTCATTTAAACTCTGGTCCCTGTGGTGGAAGCACAAGGAAATTCCAGGGCCAGTTTGGAGCCTGTGTTGAATTAAAAAACTGTTTTCTGTGGCCCAATAAACTGGTTCCACTCTGGCAGCAACAACGGCTTACATCAGGGGCTGGGGCCGAGATTATCATGACTCACGAGACAAATAAGACCAAGCAGAACATTGTGAACATTAAAAAAACAGTTAGTGTCATGTGTAGTCTGCAGAAAAGATTGAATCGTTTTTTGGGATAAAACTGAAAAGAGATGCTGCAGTCGGATGAGGCTGTGTTCGAAGTTGCTGGAAAATCAGAAAGGTGGTGCTGCTTCTGGCCCACTGAAAAGAAAACTGGTTTTCTTAGAAGGTTCGCAGGTTGAACCAAACCAGTCCTAGCAGCAGCTTCACCTTGGTGGAAAAGGACTAAGATTTCCTGCAGAGTTTCTAAGTTCCTAGGAAAAGTTACTGCAGTGGAACGCAGCTCTAGAATTGTTCTCCTGGTGACAGCAGTAACTGTATTCTTAAAGACATTATGACTTCATTAAACTTTTCCACAGCTCAACAAGAACCAAAAAGTGTTTTTAATTTTACAACATCACTTGAGTTTAAGTTTTAAAAGTAGAAAGATTTTTCCAGTGAAGGACTTTTTCTTTTACAGTCAGTTGGATGTGAGTTCTTTTGGGTTTTTCTGTTGTTTTTCATTTAGATGAGGAACTCAACTTTTATGGCCAACTCATTCATTTCATTCAAGACAAGACAATTTTACCCTGTGTTGTGCGCACATTCCTGCAGTGTGTACGGCACGTGTTGAAATACAACTAGGAATTCTGTGCAATTTTCATGGTCAGTTTGGAAGTTGGAGTAGGTTTTTGAGCGGCTTGGCCGCAGAGTGAACGGTCACACAAAAGAATAGGGAAAAACACTCACACTCATTACCCAGAGTGCATCCAGGAGGAAATGTAGGCGGGTTTACGGTAAGTAACACACACACACAACGCCTCCTACACACAGAGAAACACTGTAATCTCCAAATGAACAGTGGATATGGACAAAAGAGGATAGCCCACTCCATTTTACTTACACACACTTACACACACTCACACACACTCACACACACTCACTCCCACATAGGACCTTGCATTGACTCATTTCTTAGACATGCTCAAACCTTAACCATAACATTTACTTGCCTTATTCCAACCTTAACACGTCCTCACATTTAAATTTTAAGATGACATTCTGAGGACCTGCCATTGCCAGTCCCCCCCCACACACACACCCAGTGTGTAATTATGTCT
The DNA here is from genome assembly GCF_024713975.1 of Paralichthys olivaceus. Lineage (NCBI taxonomy): Eukaryota > Metazoa > Chordata > Actinopteri > Pleuronectiformes > Paralichthyidae > Paralichthys > Paralichthys olivaceus. The sequence goes on from NC_091106.1 coordinate 4,964,459, forward strand.
ATTGTGTTCTCTTCCTGTTGTAGAGAAAACTTCTCTATCTTAGTCATGTTGCCGAGCTCTTATCAGATTTTAATCTGACAGCTTATCTGAGGCTGTCTGCCCTCATGTACATAAATACACACACATGCAGGCAGTCACACTGGTAATACTATGACCATGAACATGAACACGCACAACCATATAAAAAAAAAAACGAGGCCATTTCAGGCTTTAGCTGAAACAAGTTGGAGTTGAGTCTTCCCCCATGACTCTGCCCTCCAATCCATAAACAGCGTCTCTATGTGGGACTGCAGAGACTTTAGAGGAGATGTTTTTCTATCTTGTGTTATGTTATGAGATACTATCAGTTCCAACAGACACAATAAGGGTGGTGCAGGGAGGAAAACTAGCAAAATACAGGAAGTGAGTGTGGTGACGACAGGAAGTAGCTGTTTGTGGGGGGGCACGTGAGAGGTGGCAGCTGTCTGTCCCCTGAGAAGGATGGAGAGAACTGTGAGGGTCCTGTTAATGGTGTGTGTGTGTGTGTGTGTGTGTGGGGGTGTGTGTGTGTGTGTGTGTGTGTGTGTGTGTCTGTACCTTTACTGAGCAGAGATGCTGGTACATTAGCTATGAAATCAGAGGCTGAATCTCGGACTTCCTGGTCTTCATCTTGCAGCAACGTGAACAGACTCCTCCACAGAGAAACTGTAGGGAACAGACCTGAAATACACAAACGCACAGTTTTCAGTCAAAAAGTATTTTCGGAAAATGACTGTTCACTTATATTTTGCAACAGAGGTTGGACTTGTTAACATCAGAGCATCTACCTTAACTGCACCAGAGGACATTGCGATGTGTTACGTTGTGTTTTGTCGCATTTGAGACTCACCCAGTGGCAGATGAGGGTTAGTCAGCAGAGCTTCTGTGCAGTTGACCAACACCTTGGCAGCCATCAGCTTCACCTCCACCGGCTGCTCTTCGCTGCAGCATGAGCACACGAGCGCCCCCCACTGAGCAAAACAAGACATTGCACTTGCAACCTAGAAATCAACATCACAACAGACATTGTTTATAGATTCATCACAATAACATAACCCTATTGAATTTAAATGTATTGATCTAGGTTCCACTAATCACTGCTAGGTCATTTTACAATTTCATTATTTTTACTACACCATATCGGTTTGACAGACATTCACGGGTGCAAACCTCTGTCATGGCAACAACATTGATAGAATCACTTCCTGTTTGGCAAACTTCGAAGTTACAGCACTACATTCCTTGCTGCTGAGCTTCACTGAACAATGGTCTTTAGAGGCTAAAAAAAGTGATATAGCCCCAGAACAATAAAAACATTGGGGAAGCAGGTCCCAAAAAATCCCAGAAACATTATCAGAAACATGGGCATGTCTCTTTCCTTTTTGAGCAAAATTTAAAAAAGCACAAATTCTCTGTCAAAGAATCCAATTTCTGATGAAATCTTGCAGAATTTTCTTCACCCCGATAGTATTCTTTAAAGTAGTTTTTTTATAGTTTTGAGGAAGACTCACTGACCTTTCTCACAACTACTTTTGACGTATCGTGGTAGAAGCACAGGTGGAGCTAAAAACACTGATAAAGGCTGTTTCAGTAATTATTGCAATTCAATGTAATTAGTTGGGCTATTAGTGGATTTGTGGTTTTACGATTGAAAGGTAAAACGTGTGTTGTGATAAAAGCTTATGTTCCCTCCTCATTTGCTTCCAGTTTCATCTTTATTCACTGTGTAATGACTCTTCAGCCCTGTAGTGAGGGCAGCGAGCGGAATGCTAAGCTACTAACCACAACCAAAATGGAGCGACGTTGGGCTGTTGGCTGCGTGTAACAACTGACACATCATTCTTGTGCATTTCAAGTCAGTTTAAACTCTATAGGAATATCAACAGATCCCTGTGGGTGGTCAGAAATGATTAAAGCAAACATGTTAATCATTCTTTACCTTTGGGTCAGAGTTCACCAGTTGAGACATCAGGGTCAGGGCAGCACAGTGGAGCTCCACACTGAAACACAAAATCAAACATGTTCATTGTCTAAATATTCAACTTGAGCAGCTTATTTCCGCTGCCCTTCACAGATGAGAGGAAGTTTTCTTAACTGAAATAAGAGTCCACAGGGTGCGGAGTTATTTTTTCTAATTATTTTGTATAATTATGAACATTGCCAATGTACTGGATCTTGAAGGTTCTTAGCTTCACTCTTCAATCCATTACATTGGCGATTATGATGTCATTTTTGGTTTATGATTTATCCGGAGGGTCTCTATGTGACAACACAAATATATGAGTCAGTTGCTCTGAGTCATGTGAGAATACAGCAAGAAAACGTTCAGAGGATTCATCGCAAGTGAGTGGGCGTATCGATGATGTTTCTAACACCCACAGACTTAGAACTAAAAAGAACTTCAAGTAAACAAACATCGGCATGAAAAAGAACTGCCATTAACGTCGATACGGACGAATGCATCAACTTGGAAAGAGTTTATAGTGATAAGGGCCAACACCAGTGTTGATGTGCTGTAAACACAGGACTAGTATTGCATACAATGGTTCTGGAAGTTATTCACCGCATAATCTGCTTTGTCACATTATCAACCTGCCTCGTCTGCAACCTGAACCATTTTCTAGAAGACTAACTGTCTAACCTGCTGGTTGTGAGTCGACCAGCGCATCACTACTGTTAATGTTGGATGTTACTGTCTGTGTGAAGACCTGCTGATGACAATGCATAATGTGTGTGTTAAAAGCAAAGACTATATAAAGATGGACAATATGAAGGCTCCCCAAAGTTACGCTAAAGTCTCTTGATCGCCCCCTGGTGTCTGGCTGCCGGATAGATCAAAACTAAAAACTAATGAACTAAAAAGTACACATCAGATACACTTTCTCAAAGATGGTTTCTGCTTTTTAGGAAGTTCATATCACACTGGTGCATGTTACATTTTTCCTTTTCTCCAGTCAGTCTGGATGTAATAATTTATTTGAAGCTATAAAAACAAAGTGAAACATCCTGGTTAACAGCTGAGACTGACACGCGATTGGTCAAACATGTATCTGTGGAATCTTGATACCACAGCTCCATCCTCAATCGCCGCTGTGTTGCTCCTGGCTCCAGATGCACAAAATAGTAGAATTCATATCCGGGATATTTTTGAATCATTTCTGAATTGTGATAGAAGCTGGAGATGTGTTACAGACTATAATTAAAAGATGTATAAAACAATCCCTTTTAGTGATCATTTACAAGGTGCCCACACATGAGCAATCAGGGTAAACATGACAGACTAACAGTTACCCAGTGGTTCAGCTAACATTAACTGTGTTGGGATCAGGTCGGGACATTAACCAGGATACCTATCAGGTCTGGGTCGGGCTCTGGGTCGGGCCCCATTGAAATTTCTGACAGAAACATGCAGCCGTACCCCGGCAAACATAACACTCCAGTGTGGTCAACTACACAAATATCACTCAACTGTATTGACTTACAATCCACAAAAGAAGTGTGCTGGTACTCACCACTGCATTATGGATCACAATAGCACCAGTGCGATTCAATCACATGGCAGACAAGGGCAGCCAGCAACCCAATCTCATCCCTCCCTGGCTCTAATCATAACCCTGGGACCACTCCAAAGGGAAAGTGGATCCCTGGGTCCAGAGATTGTGGCCAGGAAAAGGCTTTACAGGGCTAAAAGCCTTTGTAATCCAATCCTCATTCAAGTCTGTATTCTCTTGTCGGGGTGAGAATAGTACAGCATTGGCTTGTCAAGGAAGGTGTGTGTGTCTGTCAAAGGGTTTACAGTAGGAGCACGCACACACAAACACTGAACGTTAAGTGCCAAATTGGTTTGTGGTAGCGGCCTGTGACTCAGGAACTTGTAAAATCTCACTGGAGTAATAGTGGGAGCCTGGCATTTGACAATGATGTAGGAATAATGGTTGATGATTCAGAGCAGAAGGATCAGCTTCCATCCACAATTTAATTTCTCTGTTTATCTTCTTTTAAAAACTACCAGTCCCTCGGGCTGGATATGTAAATGCTACAACAGTGCATGCATGACTCCAGGTACTCAGGTGTGAACCTGTGTGTCGCTCCTCCATGCACTGTGGCTCTGAATGGATGCCTGACAGTTCGCCTGACACAACAGTGTGAGGGCTCATTCCCAACCACAGGGAGCCAGAAGAAAAACCGGGCGAGGAGGAGAACATGGTTGCATCTTGTGCTGTAGTACATTAATGTCAAATAAATAACTTAACAACATACAGCTCCATCTGTGTGTTATCTGTCAGTCAATCCCACCTGTTGCTGCGGTCCTCCTACTCCTCCTCTCCTACATCTCACTCTTCATGGACAACACATAACCTTTTCTGTTCGTCTCTTGCTGCCACAGTAACACTTAAAACTTCAAAATATTCAAAATTTACTGGACCATGAAGACTATCTGGATAACAAATCATGCTGGTTGGACTGATGGACTGTTCAGCTTTCCCATGTGTGTTTTCTCTGTCAGTATCTTGTGGCACACTGTCTTTGCATCTCCTTGGGAAAAGATTCTTTGAGTCCTCGAAAATATTTTTTAATTTTCATCTGGATTGAGAAAACTAACACCCAGGGTCAGAGTTAATGAAATAAGATTCAGGTAACCGCCTTGCATGGGCAATGTAGTGCCATTTAGTTTTAGCCAAGTTAGTGGTGTGGCAGTGTCAGCGTTGCTTGATCCACCAGACTAGAAATCTGACCCCACATCCCAACCCCCACTTGACATGTACGGACTTTGTGGATCTCTTTATTTTTTATTCAGCCATCATCAGGTCAAAGGTCCCATTAAATATATATATATTTTTTTTTTATCATTTTGAATCCTGTGTTTCTGCATCAATTGTTCATTTACCTGTTTATTTAGCTAATACACGTGAAAAACAAGATCATAATATTCTTTAATTTAATCTGTTTTGTCTTTCCCTGTAAAACGGTTTCAACTGTCTGATGACTCATTATGCACTCAGGAGAAGTGACACATTATTCATCAAATGATAATGTTAAGCCAAATTTGTACTCCCTCGCAGTGACTTTAAATTCTGTGAGTCTCATTCATCGGTTAAATCCGCAGGCGTAGGCAAAGGTGGACGCGAGAAGTCTTCAGGGACAGAGCAGGCTGTTGTCATGACTTTCTATGTTGAGCAGATCAACTCTGCAGTGAGGGAGTGATGCATATTCAGCTGGCTAATGTAAAGACTTAAAGGAAGCAAAATGCAGCCTTTTAAGAAAAGTTGATGAGACTGTAAAAGACTTTTTAACTCATAACCCATTTTGATGTGATTTGATACAAAAAATCTCAAAGCAGACGTGGAATAACACAGGAACTGTCTTATCTCTCGATCCAGAGGAAACATTATAATATTATACCAAAATAACTCTGGATATTTGAACATGAGGGGTCTAAGTGTGTGTTGTCTGACCTGTGAATAGAGTTTTGAGCCAGAGTGAGGAGGTGCAGAAGAACCTCCTCCTGGGACAAAATCTGAGCACCATCCCGCCACAGGATTTCACCACTGGAGCTCAACACACACAGCACCTGAAGGACCTGAGAGGAGGACAGAGAGGCAGAGAGAAAGAGAGTGTGAAAGGAGTGACAGATACTAAATAAGTTACTGATTTAGCTGCACACGCAGACACACACTCAGAGCTACTAGTGGGGGAAGTTCTTCAGCGCCATCCATCAACACAGCTTTGGTGTCCTCTCTGCAGCAGGCTGGCAAGTTGCCCCCAAGGGTATTTTTACCACACCGGTCAGATCCTCCCTACGCACACCCTAACCACGGGTACACAGCTGCCTCACTCTCGCTCTCTCTCTCTCTCACACACACACACACACGATTATATGCATGTACTCAGACAACAACATTCAGGCACAGAAACAAGTGTATGACTGAGGGCATATTCAAGCCTCAAATTCTCTCCTGCTGCCCATCAGCTGGTAACACAGTCCTCGTCTTCTCAAGGCGTCTTCCCGCTCAACCCCCTAAACTTGACTTTCTTTGTCCGTCACCCATCGCTGCGTCCCCCTCCTCTCCATCCTTCCCATACTGTTTTCTTTGCCCGGTCACTCCTCCAGAGAGGGAGGCAGCTGACCGAGTCCAAGGAGGAAAAGACTTGTTTTCCACCGCGTGAGACCCCTGTTAAAAACACACATCAAGCCGAGAACACATGTTGACATTCCTCCTGCATATCTCAATGATTATTATTTCTTTCTCGCTTCCAACCTGTTATTAGAGCTGTAAAATAAAGCTTTACAGGATCTGCGTGGGCGGACAACAGCGTGAGCGGGTGTATTTGGTGTCTGTGTGTAAACATTTGTGTGTATGTGACTATATATTTGTGCAAGTGAGCATAAGACAAGGAGGCCAAGTAGGGCATCTAGCTAATGTATTTCTTATTCTGATGGTTCTGTCAATCCATAAACAATCATCATTAAGTTTAAGAAACAAGAAGCGAACGGCAGTAAAGCACATTTATGATAGAATTACACAGGAGTTGCTCTTCTACTATGTAGAGAATTTCAAAGCCGCACTCATCATTTTAGCAATGGATTATAAAACTTTATGGATTGTACAAAGGGCTGCTTATGGTGACAAAGAGAGTTATCGACAAACTGTGAAGGGCTATGAAATATCTTAAAGCTCTTTGTTTTGGTTTTGGGGCCCACAAACTCTCCACAGCAGTGTGCAAGACCTGCAGTAAATCTGTCAGATGGCCAGAAATGAATCTACTGCTCTGGATGTGTAAAGAGACCACTGTTTGCCAAAACATAATAACTTAATAATTCGACACCATGTAAATGTTGTGCTTTCAGTTTGTTCCGCTGTCCCCAAGTGGCCTATACAATCCATTAATGCAGACACACAGCGCTGCACTTTTCATTTTTCATACTGTTGGACACCAGTCATTTGGAAATGTTTGCAACAAGCAGTGTCCAATATCTGCAGCAGCCCATTGCAATTTTCTGGGCGGCTGTGGTGGACATAGTTTTTGTATCAGACAATCAATACTTCATCCCTGTAAATCTAAAAAAAAGTTTTATCTACAAACCATGTTGCACTACTGAGGGTGTTAGACATCCCTGCCAAGGTTTTTCACTGTTTATCTGTCCATCTGTCTGCCAGGTATTCAGCTCACTCCGATGCAGCTGATTCTGACTGTCTCTGCTGCTCGTGACTTTTAAAACTTGCTTTAATGAGCTCCGGTCTCGCAACGCACTCGCTTGCCCACGTACTCAAATATACAAAGTCACAGAAAAACATGCCAACTCAGGCGTAGACACGTACAAACTTTCATAGCTGTAACATGCAAATAAACACTGGCCGCCCAACATGCATGAACAGACACATAAACAAAAAGCTACGAAGGCTCTACCCAGCTTGCACTGCAGTCTAACACGAAATCTTTCTGTCTATTTGAGCAGACTGCCTCAAGGTGCTTTTCACTGGTATTTGCTGGTATCTTGGCTCAAAGCAGACCCCCAAACAATGGAAGGGGTTTTGACCAAAAACCAAGGCTGCTAGAAGAAATTTCACGACATGACTTTTAATTGACACGCTGGAGGTACCCCACCTTTACCAGCTGGGATAAGCGTCAGCTCCCCCTACAACCCTCAAAAGGTAATCATTATGGATGGAAGGACTAAAAATAGTCTAATGAGTGCAGGGCCGGGTCTAGACAGGCATGTATGAGGGGGCAGCCACAAATCTTGAGGGGGCATTGTGCGAAACATGACATGAGAAACAACTTGATATATTTATATTTGAGGGGGCAAGCAAGACATTAAGACATTAAGAAGTGGAGCGGAGGAGAGAAGCATGAGATAATAAAAAATATATGAAATTTAATATATTTTGGGGGATTTAGTTTGAGGGGGCACAACATTTATTTGAGGGGGCCAGGCCCCCTCTTGCCCCTGCCTAGACCCGGCCCTGAATGAGTGTGTTAAGAGCATAGACCTCATGGACGACATGATGGCTACACAAAAGTGAAGCTAAAGTTTCTCAATAACCACCTGGTGGCTGGCTGCAGTAGGTCATTAACCCCACCTCCTCCATATTAATGTTTGGGACATGGAGCCAACTGAAAGTAAATGCTTTTTCTCAAAGATGGTTCCTGTCATTTTAGGTAGGTTAGGTACTGATGTAAGTTGTTATTGTTCCAGTAAGTTTGGTTTTAGTCATTTATTTGAAGCAACAAAAACAGGCTTGACTTGATTACCAGCTGAGAGTGATTCACGATTGGTCGAGTGCGTGTATCGACCGGACGTCACGACCGTAGCTCCTTCCCCTGATCACTACTGTGCAGACTCTGGATGCAAATTGTTATTGGCGCTAGTTGGCGGTGTTCGTATCAGGGAATTCTTTTCATTTCTGGATGGTAGTAGCATAGTTAGAAAGAGAGTAAAATACACAAACTCAAAATGTTGAAGAAACAGGAAGAAAAAAAAAACACTACATGCTGCAAATCAGCATTTTTATATTTATATTATGTACATTTTTCTGACTTTGCCAACATTTACTGTCTTCGGCGCTTAAGTGCAAGTGTACATGCTACCAGTTAGTCTGAAATACATCAACCTGAAATTCACTAACATGATGCACATTCATCCAATCAGTTTTTCAGAGTCTAGTTCAGCATTAAGGGTTTCCCACCATTAATCATGGTCTACTGCATTACACCAGTCCAGCTGTTGGTGGTAATGTCTCAATAAACCATGTTTATGGCCAACAATAAGCAAAAAGAAATCAGGTCACCCTTGAGCCTTTGCTCTTCTAGAATTGAGGAGAGGCGTTTCTCTCAGCGACGCACACTTTCAAACATACTGTTTTATATTAATGATTAAATGATTAAAATACACTGTTTTAGTGGGGTTATGTTTGAACAACCACTCAATACTAGAATAATGCTGTTTCTTTATTTTCTACATGGAGCATCAGCTGCTGACGATGCAGACATTGAACTGTGTTCCAGATATCACTGAAACCAGTCTATCAGGCTGTCTTCTTCCCTGTCAGACTCCTGTGTGTGTCATTTGTTGAATGTTTTCAATGTGGACTGACAATGACATCATGAGCAGAGTAAGAGACCAACACTAGGTCCTTTCCCTATTGCTGCCCCCTGCCCCACTCCCATAATGCTTCAGCTGAGTTCGTGGCGAGCTATGGCAACTGGCCCATTAGGTCGGCGTGTCCTTGGTGGAAGGGAGGCTCCACTTAAGGGCCGACACTTTAAACATTAACGGCTGGCCTGTAAAGCGGTGCCTGGCGAACAGGCACACAAAAAATGTCTGAAGCAGCAACATTCAAACACACACACACACAGTTCCAGCGGTGGTGACTCGAGTCGGCTCTGGAGGATAGTCAACGACGGGAGAACCAGGAAGGACAGAGCAGGTCTGCAGGCTGCCCCGTCCCGACTTTATGAACACACTGAAATACGACCTTCTGTCCCCAAAACAGGAAATAAGCTGCATTTCCCCCTCCAAAACTCGTTAGAGTGGAAGCCTACCAAACCCTCTTGTGTGTGTGTGTGTGTGTGTGTGTGTGTGTGTGTGTGTGTGTAAAAGAGACAGAGAGTATGAAAGAGTCCCTACCAGTGTGCTTGCCGCGTCCCCTGCTGCCGATTATCCTCTCACGCAAGCCTCGGCCAGATGGATTTGGATATTTTATCAATTTATAGCAAATGTCAGTGTGGTGCAGTGAAAACGTGATGAATAAGAAAAAGATTTTGTTTCTGGAAAGGGTTCATCTTGTGTGTGATGACATGAGTCAGTTTACAACCCTTTACAGACACACACAGACACACATGCATAAACGAGGGACACAAAACGCACACACTTAGTCCTATAAAACAACCAGACATATATACAAGCTCTCAAACAAAAACACAACAAATAAATGCACCTCTCATAATTATTTTTTGTTTGTGTTTGTGTGTGTGGTCCCACCTTGGCCAGACACTGGGGGTGTGTCTCGTGAAGAGCCAGGCCAGTCAGGTTAGACAGGGTGGTCTCCTCCAGCCACTGAGGTCTCCTCTCCCTTTCCCCCTCCTCTTCCTCCTGCAGCCTCCTCAGGAGCCCCTGCAGCGCCAGCTCCCTCACCTCGTACTGGGGAAACTTCAGCAGACATGTCAGGAGCTGCGTTGTCAGCTGAGGGGCCCTCCAGAGCTCAGGGATCTCCATGCTGGCGCTGAGGGCCACCCGTGCTAGACTGAGCAGGTACTGGGTGCTGCCAGGCCCAAGGGTGATAGAGGAGGGATCGGACATGACCAGGTCTGAGTCCATCAGGATGGACAGAGTCCTCTGACGGAGCTCGCCAACCTCTGAATCTGAAAAGCAGGAATCGTCATGTTAGCTGACATGATAATTTCATTATAACTGATTATTGCAACTGTGTGGTATTAGTGTAGGATTGTTAGAAAAAAAAAATATATATAAATATAAAATATATAAAATAGTTGGATTATGGAGGAAAAACCAAAGACTACATGTAATGACAAGTTCAAATGCTGCAAACACAAAGGCTCATATCTGAATCGAAGGCCAGAAAAATGAGGTAACGTCCATACTACTACATTTTTTGTTTAAAAAATGCCATCAAGTCTGCTATGGATTCACCTACACTACTTCACTACTCCGGGGTTTTAGAGCTGCTAAAACTGAAAAGTTTGAAAATGCTGCCGCCCCTTTTTTTTTTGAAAACACAGTCACACACATGCCCAGTGTACATGAGTAGTCCTGTGATATGCATTTTTAGGCCTATTAGTATGGGCGGGGATTGAAACTGATACGGAGCCAAAGTACTTGTGTGGTTTGAGATTTTATTATTTTCAAAATGCTGAAAATGTAATTGTACGTAGCCTGAGATAATGTTATTAAGTCAGGAAGTCTCTTATTAATATATATGTAAAAACATCCTCTAATAAGCTAAGAAATGCTGTGAATCATAGTTCATTCATTATGTTGGTGAGGATTAGTCTGACCAGTTGTGTCACAGTGCAAAAGAGTAAAAATACTTTAGAAAATGCTGTTCTCAACATTTTATCTTTTTTTTAATATATATATATATATATATATATATATATATATATATATATATATATATAGGTACCTTGTGAGCAATGTAAGTTTCTTCTCGTAACTTTCTTGTAACTACAGATGTCAATAGAAACGTGTCAGGAAATGAGGGGAGAAAGATTTGAGAGAGCGGAGATATTCACCTAGGACACCAAGGCAGCTATTATAGCTTGAAATGTATATAGAAAATAAGGTTAAAGGATGTTTGTTTATCAAGCTACTCTGAGAGGTTCAGCTTCTTCAGATGTAACATCCACACACAAACAGACACACACGCACTTTGAGAAGCGAACAGATGCAGACAACAGACCAGACTGAAGAAGCCAGTGTCCTCTGTTCCTTTCTATTTTGACTTTTATAGGAAAGGCTGCGTCAGTGTCTGTTTGGAAGTGCCCATGCCTGTGCCAACCCAACCACCTGTGAACACACACCCTAGGGGAGTGATAGACACACAAATAAACACACGTGCGTGCACGCACACTAACACATGCACTTCCTCTGAAATATAAGTATAATCCAGAGGCAAGGCAGCTATGGAGTAACCCAATGCCATTCTAAAGCTGTGCTCCTCCCTACAGTACTGCTCCAAGACTCCACACAGACCCCGCTTTGACAGCCAACTCAATTAGTTTGACACAACACACATGCAGACGCATGCACGCACACACACACACACAGAGAAAAGCTTATGAAACCCAGTGCAACTCAATCTGGCCCTGCAGCGCCACTCAAAACGTGGCCTGACAAAAGAGTGGTAAATGCTGCATTCCTCCAGAGATGGGCTAGGTTACCGTGGAGATGGGCCAGGTTACTATGGAACCTGATCCTCAAAGGGGGGTCCTAGGCCAAATAAGCATAGCCTAATGGTTATAATAGAGGGTAGGGGCACAGTAATGACACCAATGATGAAGGGAGGAGAGAGAGGAGGATGACTGAGCGTGAATGGGAGCATGTCAAAGAGAAAACAGCTGTCTGTCATGATGGAACACAGGGAAACATGGTGTGTGTGTGTGTGTGTGTGTGTGTGTGTGTGTGTGTGTGTGTGTGTAAAATACACCATGCAGCCGTAAGCTAGTCAACTGTAAAGCTATGGTCTTGATTCATACTCTACTTAAAAAGATACAAATCATAACACAAACACACAGTAGTACAGAGGCCCAAAAAATACTTTGAACCAACGAATTAACAAAAGAAAAAGAAATATGAAGAAGAAAATGAGAAAAAGAAAGAAAAGGAGTCTTTTTCCTGTTGCTAGCAGGAAAAAGAAAGACAGAATTAATGGCAGTGAGAAGGAAAGAGGCAGAGAGGGTATACAGCTGTTTTTCATGATTATTCAAGGAGGCAAGAGTAAGACAACCACACAGTAAGTGAAAAAGGTGTTCCTGAGAATCTCAATGTCTGATGATAAGTAGCCATTGTTCTGCCACAGCTGTGTTTATTTAAACCTATGTCTCCTACACTTGTGTCTCTTTGTGCAGCTCGTGTGTAAACCTGCAGCTGGAGCACGTCCAGGCTGTCCATGGGTTGCGGTTACTACTCGATATTTCAGGACACTGTGTGATGAGGTCTAACTCAGGATAAAATGTAAACAGAAGTTCAAACTTGGTGTGTTAGTTAATGTTGCTTCAGGTGTCAGTGGAGAGTTTCTGTGCACCGTGATGACTTAAAACACTGTTTCAGGGATTTGGGGAAACAGACAAACAGGAGCGTTAGGGTCAGGAGTGAAATGTTGTCCACAACTGTGTCTGCGGCATCGCTCAGGGGAGGGCAATTATGGTCTATTTATACCGCCCTAAGGATGAAGAGCAACATCTTCGGCAGTGTCCTCTCTTGTTAGCACTTTCCCAGTGGTAGAAAAATCAGGCTTTCTTTTGCAACGGCAATAGATCCACTCAGCAGTCAAATGGGTCAAAGGACTCTGGAGTGGAGATGGGTTTTCATCGGCGGACCGATCAGCAGCGGTGTAAACATGACAGGCGGGTGAATGGGCCAATTTCTTCTTTTTTATTTTGTATAGACGCTACCTTTTCCAGAGCGTAAACATGGAACTTCCAGGTGTTGGCGAGTTAATAGCCGTTATTAATGTTAGTGTGTAGTGTGTGTAGTTATTGTTTTTTTTAAATCTTGGGAACGTGCAACAGCTTTTTATTTTTTTCTTAGTATTGTGCAAGATGCAACACTGGCAAGAGCTTCACAGTTTCTGTCGTGTACGTATTCGGCGTGATGAAGAACATGAATCACTTGGGAAAAAACTGAACAAAAAACTCTACTGGCAATGGGAAAGGAGTAAAAAAACCTGCATTCACCTGCTAATTCCAAAGCTAAGGTAGTCTCACACATAGGCAGATCTATCTCCAGAGTGCTGTGTGTCAGTGCTGGAGAATGGCCCCATTATCATTCAGTCGTATGTGTCGTTTGCTACGCCTGGTCGATTATTTGCATGTGCGGAGTCGATCACTGTGATTGAAATGGCTGATTCAACCCAAAGAAAAAAAAAAAAAAGAAATATGTCAAAATACGCCCTTTTTCAGGGTGTGGGTTGAAGCTCGGAGGTTGTTGTTGTCTCCTCTAGCGAAGGGGATTTTGAAAATGGTCACTGGCCGGAAGCTGAGGTGGAGTAGATGCGGCCAATTACATTTTTTATCTGGTGTCTGGATTTAGTGAGTCACACTACAGCTCAGGAGATCAAACTTATTCAATGTGATCTGACATCAGACACAGAAAGGTCCAAATGAAACAATATAGAAAGAATCATTCTAAAATGACAATGTTTGTAACTCTGTCTTTTGAAATCACTGAAACAATAAGCAATCAAGAAAAGTAGCTGATGATGACGTCAATGCTGACATACCTGCAAAACTGAATGACAGTTCCATCATTCTCAGCAGCAGCAGATGCTATCAAACTAAACTTAGTTGTTGGGAATGTAAACATTCTAAACGTGATCACATCAGTTATCAGGCTCTGTGCTTCTCTTGATTTCCACTGTGAAATCATGATGTTCAAGTACATGAAACTTGAGACTTGAGAGAACCACCCTTAACCTGGTGTTATTAGCATTCCTGTGCAGACGCCTGTATTGAAACTCCACTCTGTACTAATGCTATGGAAACCTCAAAAAAGTGTTTGTACCGTACATTGACAAATAAAAACTCTCTTAAACCAAAGCATATTCACATCATCTGTTGCTCACATGTCTAGGTGAGTGGTGTATGTGTGTGATGGCCTGTTTTACAGCACAGGTCAAATATTTAAAGTAAATGTAACCACAACATCTGGTTTAAATAGACCTGGGCTAACCTTACCTACAATTGTCCTCCCCTAAAAATTGTCTCCCCTAAAGACAGTTCCTGAATCAGGTTTGGACGCAGGATGGAAAGGTCCTGAGAACATTTTGTGATCCACACAAAAATGTTAAGTGAAAACCCAAGTCCTATCCAACAACACCATTTTATGCAAGTGCACATGCTTCTAAGTTATTTTAAGTAAATTCAGTTTGCTTTGTACTAATACTTCACAGAAAGTAAAAGAGAGTGTGTTGGATGAGCCCTTGGGTGTAGGTGTGTGTCAGTAAGCTTCTTGGCTCTCTGTTAGACGGTCCATAGCCCACTGGCAGTAAAAGACGCTGTGTCAAGCTCGAACTTTGGCCAGACACTCACACGTGCTCTCACATGCAAGCACACAGCTGGATTTCACATCAGCTTCCACCGTCATTACCCAAACTGTGAAAAACAAGCCCCAGACACTACGTGGGAGTGAGTGTGTGCGTGTGTGTGTGTGTGTGTGTGTGTTTGACAGTGAGAGAGCTGACCTCCTTCTCATGCTGTTGGAGTTTTAAAATTTGCTGGGGTCCCTCCCTCTAATTACCCTACACACACACACATACATACATACATACATACATATATATATATATATATATATATATATACACACACATATATGTGTGTGTGTGCACATGAGGGTTACGTGTTATCCTTAGTGTCTGAGTGATATAAATAACATCAAGCTATGACGACTTTGTCTCCCAGCCACAGTAGCTGACAGATTCCTAAATTCATGCGGAGTTTCACTACTTTACTGACCAAATAAATTACTGTTGCAAACCCTTAAACTCTAAAATATGACAAAGGCAGCGTACCCAGAGAAAAAAGGACAACGTGAAAAAAACCTTTTAGCAAATTACCTCGGAACCCAGGTTTCCAAAATACTAATGTTACTTTGAGAGCATCGTGAGAGAGTTTTCTGGGCTTTCATCTAATTTTTTTTATTTTCTAGAAGCTCAAATTACATTCAATTTCCTCTAGGGCACCGGTTTCCAACCATTTTGTCCTTGTGATTTCGTAGAACCAGAGCAATATCGTCTTGTGACCCCTTTATCACAGGTTGGCTCCAAATCGACAAAAGAGTAATGCTCTCTATTTTCACCTGAATATTTAAACTAGGAAAAAAAGCATAATCAGGAAGTAAAGTTTTTTTATTTTTATAACTGGCATAATTGAGAGGGGCAGGGGGGTCATCCTGATCCATAGTTTGGCACTGCACTAGAGTGGAGTAGTCTGTCGTGTTTCAGAGGCCGAATACAAAGTTCCTCTCTTGACATCGGATTGCAGCGGTTGGTGCATATTTATGACTGAGAAACACATCTCAAAGTTAAATGAGAGCATCCAAATATGGAACTACATGGCTAACCAAGCTGTCACAGATGAACATCAATCCCATATGCTAAAGATACTACAAGTCTAATTATGGTAACCCAAGTTTTTTATGTGATCAAACTGATTCAACTTAAAGGACAGGGTTTTTTTCCACATCACATACTCAGATCATAATATGCATGTATAGTATGAACACTAAGTAACTAATGGGACACTGTAATTGTTCCTAATGTCCATACTGATGTTCTGTCATGATAAACACTATAAAAAATGACTGTTAGATTTCAAATTAGTTGTATATCATCTGTGGTCTTTGATTTTAAATAATTTTGAATTATCTTTGATGTTTTGTATTTGTTTGCTTTATTTCCTTGTCCCGTGTGAAGCACTCTTTTAACAGCTGTTTTGAAATGTGCTATATAAATAGAGAGCTTATTGTCAATATGACTTTGATAAATCAAGCAGGTTTTACTCAAAGTTACTGCTTTATTTATTGCATTTACAGGAAAAAAGTGCAATTAACCCACAGGATAAAGATTAAAAATGTTTTTTACTCAGGAAGACTTAAGCCTGATATTAGCTTAAAAGATACCTAAAAGATTTTCTTGTAAATAAACACATTCCTATATAGAGTCAGTGGTTTTCCCTGAGTGTGTCCTGGAGGCCTAAAAACACGCTGAATCAATTATTTTTCCCTCGTAAAACATTTGTTAAACTGATGTTTTAGATCTCTTTGTTTACGTCCAGGTTTGCTGGCTTGCAGTCTTCATCATGTTTGCATAGGCGCTGCTGTGTTTTGTGTTTTTATGTCAACCAACTGTCTGTAAGTGGAAAAGAATCAAACCTGCAGCAGGAATATGCATCACAGCACTTTGTTCATAACTTACAAACAAGATGTGGGTCAAAAACGGAATAGGATGCCTTGAAGCTGAACTTGACAATATAGTTTGAACACAATAATGTTTTGCAGCGTACTTGTGTGTCAAACGGTTTACATCATAGTCTATAGAGAGATGAGGTTCCATTACAGCAATCAATAACTTATATACAGCATGAAAGTATTGTATTAAGACTGGCCTGATATAATCCATACATATCCAGTTACATTTGTAATGATGTCAAAAGTATGATCTCAAAAAGGCACTAAAGAGTGTCCTACATTTAATGTGAGGACACCATGAAACTTCTTATTTAAAAATAATTTTTCTAAACAGACATCAAAAGATTTACCAGGAAATCATTTAGACTAAAGCCTGACCATGATCATCCGTTACCACACTGATGAAAACACATGAAATTACAGCAAATTCAATCAAGTTGTTATCAAATTTTTTCCCCGTAATTTGTGTCAAGTCTCTTTTCCGACTTTCTTTTCATTTTTACTGGCAGAGAAACATAAGACCGGAGGAGGTAGAGATGAATCAATGAACGGTGGGGGCTTTTTTTATGAGTCTGAGAGGATCAAAGGCCCGGGGCAGAGAAACGTGCATGCACACATGCACACTTACAAAGGCCTGTGTTCAGAGGAGAGACGAATTGGCCGCTAAATGCAGAGTTCCTATTTAATGCAGGGAGCCAGTTAGAAGGGGAAAAGTAATATTGAAAAAGCCGACTGTTCACCTTTGGCCTTGGTGCCAGGCACTCTTAAGAGCTTTCATGGAAGAGGGGAAGAGGAAAAGAGAGAAAGAAAGAGCAGCAGGGAGAGGTGAGAAATGAATCCAAAGACAAGCTTGTGATAATAATAGAGGCATTAGAGGTGTGTAAGCTAACGGGTGCTTATTTAGTTATGTAAGGAGCAGAGCCAAATCGGGCCAGGCCGACTCCTCAATCTATAGGCTTGTTTTGAGAAATCCCCGGTATTTCCACTGTCAAGGCGAACATGTGTTCAGCACATGGCAGACCAAAAACATTAAGTGCCTCCCCCTCCTCTCTCTCTGTTTCCCTCTCCGTAGTGCACTCCTCCATAAACTGGGTCATAGGCACAATCCCACCATCTGTCAGAGATCCCTCGCCTTTGGTTTCACATTCCTCCACCGCAGAGACCCCCTGCCAATCTGCGCACATGTGCACACAACCACACCACGTACACAGATACAAACCCGAACACAGATGCACACACACACACACACACACACACACACACTCGGGGGGCTTCTCTGAATTAGCCAAGACATGAAGCTGACTTCTGTCAACGATCCGTCTAAATGGAGAGCGCCGCGGACAGCCTCGCCAGCAAACGTTCCCGGGTTGTCTGTTCTGACGTACAAGTATTCAAAGTCAAACTCAACAAATGGAGGGAACACAGTTGCTGCTTACTGAGATTAAAAACTCCCCAGCAACTGGCTGACTTCAGCAAATCACCATATAAGATCTAAAATTACAGAGACGACAACACATGCAAAACCTAATCCTGAACCACTATCATTCAACATTTACACACAATAGGAGACTTTTTAATTCGGTAATTCATTTAAATTAAGATTAACAACTCATTTGCAAGAGAGACCCGAGTCCAGGAGAGAGAAAGACAAATGTATAGACAAATGAAACACAAGGGCAATTTTAATTAAATATACATAAAGTTAAAATATGAAGTGGTATGAGAACAGAGAGTTTTTACTCCAGGGCAGAAAGTCCAAGATTCTAATCATGAGCCAGAGACCACTCCAGCCAACTGAGATTCTCCACGTCGTGCATTTGTCTTTTTGTTTTTTGTCAGAGTGCAGCTTCCTTTCAGAACATTTTGGTCCCAGAAGAAGCTACAAAATGAGCTCTCATCGTGTTCACGCTGCTCTCTGGGGTGACTAGAAAAGACCCTGGGTGAGTCTGAGAGAGATGCAGGCTGCTGCCTAGTGGAAGAAAAGCCTTGTCGGCTCAGGCTCCAGGATAACATTATTCTTGTATTGTCGTATCAAACAGTTAAATCTGATTTGACTGACAACATTTTCTGTCCGCTGCAACGTACGGCCCAAATTTAATCCTCTGGCAAATACTGACTGGAAAGTCAATTATTACCCCAAATCTCACTTTCTCAATCAAAACAATAACAAATACCTAGTTTGAGCGTGGGTTCTTAGGAGTCGTTGTTTTAATCAACATTGTCGATCAAAATGTACTTAAAAGTCAAGTTTATTGTCAATCCTGCCAACAGGAGACCAAAAGGATTGAAATGTTGTTTCTCTCAAATCCCCGGTGTAAACAGATAAGTAGAAAAACCATATAACCAGCTGCGATGCAAATCATTTTCACAGATGACATAATGTATTAAAGTTTTATTGATGTTTGCTCCGGAAGCTATAGCACAGACAGAAAAAGACAGGTAAAGCTGAAATGACGAAATCACAGTCCCTTAACCTTGTCTAAATGTCCTAATTTTTTTGAATCATTCTCATGATATTATGACGTTCTCATTAAATAAAGACTTTATTTTTGAAATCTCAAATCGTTTTTTCCTTCAATATAGAGACATTTTAATGAAGAATTGTTATATATCATACATATCCTCAAATACATATATATATGTAACACTTAAATACATATATTTAAGGATATATAGTGTTTGATCTGTCTATAACTACAAAATTCCCTCACTATAAGAAAAATAACCAGCTCATGTGATGATAGGCTTCAGAGAAGGGGACTGTTTGAGTGACATGAAAAGAAGCCAATCAGTAAACTACAACATCTGACCAAGTATGTGCCTGCTCATGAACCAAACTGAATTTTTAGATAGAAACAGTGTAGTCAGTGGTATTTTAATATAAGTAGAAGATTATTATTATAAAATATAAGTAAGGTAATTACAGAATGGACAGACAGTGGAGCAGTGGATTATCTTGCAGGAGTACTTCATTGTTTTAAAACTTCGGTATGTTTCTTGAAACCCTGTCACTTGTCAGAGAAACTGTGAGTTCTGAATCCAAGTTGTCGGAATCCAACATCCTCCATGACCAGAAAGTGGAGATGAGTTGTGTGTTTATCCTGCTCCGTGCATTAAGACATGAAAGAAACAGCACAGACACTACTCACCTTCCAAAAGACTGACCTTCGGCCCACACAGGCACACTAACACTTCCAGAAAGGCTCCCCTGGTCACCACACAGCTATTCTGTCTGAAAAGTGAGAACAAAAAGCAGACAGGGGGTTTCTTTTAGCTTCTGCATCCAAAAAAAGAAACCTTAAATAATAAGCTTTCTTGACAGAGCACACAAAACTGGAGAAAATGACTTTAACCTCTTTTTTTTTTTTTTTTTTTTTTACAGTCAACCACTCTTGATTTGAATTGTTTTTGGTGAAAAATACAAAGTTGGTGTTCTCTTTTATAATGAAGCCCCCCTTTTATTACGGAGATGTTCCCTTATTGAGTTAAAGAGGTAACAGCAGCCTCCAGTCATCGATTATCTTTTTTCCATTAAGATCACAGACAAAGATTTTCTTCAGAAACAGGCTCATGTCTCACCACAAACTGCTGAATTAGGTCACTGGAGATGTGTAACTCAATGAATCTATTGGTTGAGAGAAACTTTGGAGACTTTTTGGGATTAAATGTGATCTCTGGGGCTGACGTTATTTGTCCTTGTCCTGGTCAGACCTCCTGCTGTGGTTTTTAAGTTGCAAAAGCACAGATGAATATCTCTAATGGGTATGATGGAAAAATAAGGAGTGAGAAAAGATTTTACCAGAACAGAATTCTACTTAATTTGACTCAATGTAGACTTACTAGCAGTTTTTTCCTCAACCACAAGTTTTCTGTTTATCCCTTGATTAATAACATCTATGACTCAATTTTTCCCAATTTTTATACACTTGCATACGATACATTTTTTTGTCAATATATCTACTCTCAAAATATCGTAAATGTATCAAAACTCAGAAATTAAAATATCTAATTTATAAAAGCATTTATAATCCTTTGCTATGGCGCTTTAAACTGTGGTCATGTGCATCCTGTTTGTTTAAATGATCCTTGAGATCTGTCTAGAACCTGACTCGACTTCACCTCTGGCAAAATAAACTGATATATACAGGACATGGTTAAGTAAAGCTCACGTCTGTGTATATTAAGTCGCACTGCATGACAGGACAAAAACCAAAGCATGAAATCCAGGGAACTCTCTGCAGACCTCTGTGGTGAACTTGTGGCGAAGCATAGATTAGAGCAAGGATATAAAACCATCTCTAAAGCGTTGACTGTTGCCAGGAGTGACAGTGACCTCAATAATTGTAACTTGGAAGAAGTTTGGAATAAACGGGACTCTTCCTCTTGTAGGTAGTTGTCCAGGCGTAATGTAACCAGGTAAGAAGGGCCTTGGTCAGGGAGGTCACTGTAACAGAGGTCCTCTGCAGAGATGCGGGGGGGACTACTGGAAATAAGACCATATCAGCAGCTCTCTATCAAACAGGAGTAGAGGCTGCAGAGTGGAAGCAACTATGAGTAAAATGGATGCAACAACCTGCTAATACCTCCTTTACAATGGAATAAGTAGGGAAACGCAAAACGTGGGATAACCTGCTAAAAAAGTGATCGACTCCTTTCCCAGCGCACTTTTAATGTCAGGAACACACTGAAAACTGAGGTGCTTTCTCACATCACTGAGAGTGCGTTCCCCCGGGTGTCATGTATCCATCACTGCTGCTCAGAACCATAGTCGATTAAAACCTGTGTCAACTGCAGAGTCATTTGACCCGGGAGTGAATACTGATGTATACATTCCCAATGCAGACAAAAGCCAGATGTTCGTGGGTATTTTGACCGGTGTAAAAAGGGGATTTAGAGTTTCTCAAGCACAATTTAAGGGACTGTAGAGCGCAAGGAAAAAGATTCTCTGTTTTGAAAACTTAAGGCAGAACTGGGGAGAAGATGAACAGACAGTACGCTCTGGAAAAAAACAGATTTTAAATCTCTATGGGGTTTTCCTATTATTAGATAAATGTTGAAAAAAAGAAAACTAAACACATAAAATTGTAGACGATGAACTGATTGATTTAACCTCTAATCTTTTCAGCACATGATCGGATGATGAATTGGATTAATTTCATGTTGCCAACTTAAACAAAAAGTTACTGTCAGTCCTGAATCAACAGCTCAAAGCATAAGACATTTGATTGTTCACTGATATCAGCCTTCATTAATGGCAAGTCCTTCAAGCAAAGAGCGTGGACCCATCACATGAGATGCCCCCAGCAGTACGATCAAGGAACCAGTTGTATTTGTTTTCTCTCCATTTGTAAAAATACACAATTAATCAATTTACTATAAAACCTATGACCCGGCGCGTTCAAAACAGAATTACTACACTTACATCAGTTGTGAACGTTGTCATAAATGGCTTGTGTCGGCCTATGGTCTGCATGTAAGTGAAGCAGCATGTGTGGGCAGTGAGAAGTGTGTGTGTGTGTTCAGTTGATGTGTGTGCTCAGTCAAGGGTATGACCACAACGCTGCGAGAGTGTGTGTCTGAGAGAACAAGGGACACAGTGTGTGATCTTGACGTCATATTTTCATCACTCGGATATTAATAACACACACACACACACACACACACACACACACACACACACACCCCCACGCACAGATCCTTTGCACGGTTCACACACGCACATACAGGAGTGGATTCTGAGGAAAGGGGCAAGGGGATTGTGTGTGTGCGTCCTAAGTGAAACCACACTTGGGAAGAGATGAGTCCTGTGAAGTTGTTTCTGTGTATGAATGAGTAAGCTTTATGCTGAAGGTCAATTAGCGCCAAACAGAACACTGGTGATGCTCTTTTTCGTTGGTACTGAGTCTGCTGCAGCACCACATAGCCAAAGTCAACAGCGGTGAGTTGTATGTGTGCAGTCATCGTTACAGCGTCAATAACTTCTGGGAGCCAGAAAAAGTCCAAAATGACACAACGCGGAGACGGTGTGAGGCCAAAACCAAACGGCGACTCTCACTAGACGAACAATGCATTCCATCCTTTTTGGAAGGTGGCCGCTTCAAATTAGTGGTGTTCTGGATGAGAAAATTGGTTTTCTTTTTTCAAAAACAGAGATCCTCTGACCTGTGATGTCCTTAGATCTGGGTGCCGGGCTCTGTGGGTTGATCAAACAGACAGTCTGCGGGCGTGCTCCGGTGAGCAAGAATTCACCTCGTCACCTTAATTAAGGCTCATCAGTGTAACCAAGCAGAGCTAGCGGGGCTAGTGTTGCTAACCCAGTAACCCTGTGTTATCTGCTGTGGGCTGCACCATGGGGGACATCAGAGACCGGGGCCTGACCTGGGCCTGGTAGGAGGGGGCCTACAAGGTAATCTGCACCATCTTGAGGCCTCCATCTTGGGTGAGAGGGCCAGAGGTGTGGGTGGGGGTGTGCGGATGGGACAGCAGGCGGTGTCTTTGAAATGTAAGCCTGGGCAGGACATGAAGCGGACATGGCCAAGGAGGGGATGGACAAGAGACAAGGAGCTATTCTTCTAGCGAGGGAGTTGGGATCGAGGGAGGGATGCTTATCTGCGTGTGTGTGCGTGCGTGTGTGTCTAGGATTACCGAGAGGCGAGCCACATGCGCTGGATGAGAGCTTCGCTGATGCCATTTCCTGCTGGCAGGGGTCTGTGTGAGTCAGTCTGGTAGGAGCGCAGGAGAAACAGCACCTGAATAGAACACAAATACACACACAATTTAATTTTTAGAATTCTGAGAACTACCATTGGCACATATCACCTGAACGTAAATATTGTTGAGAGTTTTGGCTGCTTAAACTAGTTCACCAAACTGAATTCAAGAAAATCATGCATGAAACAAGACACAAAGTTGACACAATACATTCTTTTAAATGACACTTTTGTTTCCTACGGCCGCACTAATCCAAGCCCCTAAAGCAGACGGTGTCAGTTTGAAAATGGTGGGACTGCATGTTAATCAGAAACAGGCAGAAATAGATTTTGGAAAAAAAAGTCACATGCATTTGCTTCCTGAATGGTTCTTATCTGTCATGACTCAACTACCAGCAGCAAAGGCAAAGCAATGCCAAAAGAAACAGTTCCACCTCATCAGTGATTTTCTTAAAACCAAGCAACCAACTGCAAATAGTGAAACTGTATCACCTTTCCACCACACGTATCCCAACTGTTTGTGAGTGGTCGTGTTTTTTCAGGTGTTTTAATATGGATTGTGATTAAGTCTGTTTCGGAGCAAAAACACTAATCTGGAGGAAGATTTTTTGTCTTTAACTAAAAGTTATTAGTACAACCGTAGCCATGATGTGGACACTACAAAGTGCTTCAACCACCTACTTTAAGACCTTACTTAATCATTAAGAGGAGACAGCGAGTGCCATACCTCTGACCTGTCTGACAAACATGTGTACAAACAGGTCAGAGCTCAAGAAAGGACCGTTCTCTGGAGTGCCCTACCTTTCAATCCAGTAAACCATCCTTTCTTCAACTCTGACCTGTGTGACAAACATGCAAACCTCAAAAGACGGCAGCAACTGCAGAGCCAGTGGAAGGAAAAAAAATATTTCACGTTTAACTGTTTCCCATTGAGGAACAAATCATTCTTTTTATTGTGGCTGATGAGACAGTGAGATTGAGCCAGTTTGTAGCAGGTGGACTGGTGGTTGGGAGTGTTCAGAGGCCAGGACACAGGCTGGCTGGCTGGCTGGGGTGTGTATTCTGGGCCTTGGTAAGTATACTCTTTAAGCCAGGGCCACAGCCACAGACCAGTAGGAAGCCATTCATTACGCCATGCAGGGAAGGCAACGTGGGGAAAAACCAGGCCGACCACGTAGCACCAAGCCTGGCCACCGAGTCCCGGCCTGCCCCTTCTCTTCTTCTGCAGTCTCCACGCCCAGGCAACACTCACACAAACAGCTTCCACACCTCTGCGTCCTTCTTACTCTCGCTGTCACTCTCTACAGGCTTTTCCACCAACAAGGAGCCAGTGCTGGAGCTGACTCCCAAACCAAATATTGAATCAAAGGATTCCATGATCCAAAAACTCATTAGTAAAGAACAAGTCACATTTGAAGCATTCTCTGCAAATATATCCACTGCCCTTGAATGTGTCTCCAGGTTCAGTGTGAGCTCCGATCAGGTTTGTGCAGCTTTCCAGGTCACAGCTCACTTGTAGAAAACTTTTGACGGACTGACACAATGGTCTCAGACTAAATCAATCTTAATAATCTATATCGGAACAGTAAAAACCTTTGTGATGGTGCAGAAACCAAACATGACATTCTGTTAAGGGCAGTGCTATGTCACCACATAATCCTGCATGCAACTAAAATAATTTTAGAACATAGGACAAGATGGAGAATATGTTTATAATATGTTATAAATGAGTAGATGAGGGGGTTAGAAGTTGGGAAACAATGCATGAATCAAATTGGTTCTATACTAATATCAACACTTTAACATTTGACTTGTTGGTCAACAGATCATTTAAATCAACAATCATGTTTAAGGTGGTGTGGCTGTTAATCAATACAGCCGCAGTAAAAGACAACAAGCTTATTCTTCTCATCAAAGGTTCTTGATGGTTATAGGAACACTTTGAGTTACAAGCAATGAAGTTGGTACACAGGTCTGCTCATTAGCAGTATTACTAGCCCCAGTACCAGCACTGGTTCCAGTGTCAGAGCCCCATGTCTTCATTCCGTCTCTGTCCACTCCACAGCTACACCATATCCATCGGGTTGGGAAGTCCCTACATGGGAGGCTCAACCAGCTCAATCCAGCTCAGCATGGAGAAAACCGGAATATTTATAGAAAACGCAGCCTCCCTGTTCCTCCTCCCAAAGACAGAGTACTGCACTACACCCCGTGTGGGAGGAGGAGATGCTGGGACTGGATCAAGATAAAAATGAGAGGGAGATGATAAGATGGCAGCACTGAGGCCTCGTGCAGGCTAATTTATTGTTAATCCAACTTGAAGTTCTGATTAATGCTATGAGGCATGATGCTTCACTCTACAAGTACTTCACCTGCAGGAAATGTCTCACTTGAGATATTGCTCTTTCACACAGAATTATGCAGCCAAATATATGTTCCAAGTGAATTCAAGTGAAAAATGTTTATTAAAAGGTGGAGCTCAGTGTTTCTCACCAACGTGACTGCATCCCTGGGGCCAAACATGTGAAATGTATTTTCTTTAATATAAAAAGGTTTTTTTAAGCCATAAAGAGAATAATGTAACACCTCTGAGGGCTCACACCATAATACTTTATATTTCTTTCTCCAGAAAATGTTACAGAAGTATTTTCCATTCTTCTTATCAATATATCATAATATACAAAACATACTGAGACTCACTATCCAATGGATTTCTTATGAATTTATAACTTAAATTAGCATTAGGATCTAATCTATTTATTTAGTTTATTTCATTCCTTTCAATCCAAAAACAATACACATAAACTCAGACACATTCGATGAACGATAAAGGATCTGGTAAAAGAAAAATATATATTACCCGCCCTTTTCATATGAATAGCATAACATAAATACAGATGGTGATTTACATTTTTGATTTCCTTAAATACCACATAACAAATCAATCAAACATTAATCAAGAACAATTATCACTTGTCTGCTGTTTGCTGGTGCGATGGAGGTGTACTGAAGTTTATCATAGCCTTTTCTCTGCTAAAAATCTGGTTGACAATAACGGTTAAAAAACCAAAACAGTAAAAATGTTGGTCATAAACAAAACAATGAGCTGACAGACACCAAAATGATGAAAAGAGGAGAAGGAAACAACGGACCGGGTTAATCTCTATGAACAGCTTTCACATGAAACATGAATTTTAATCGTTATTAATATGATAATTTAATGTTTTTAATGTAATTTTCTAAAATATATTTTCTAACAAATAAATATTTGTAACATTCAAACCCCCTCTAGAGGAGAAATTCTAGTGCAATTTAATGCAGAGGAAAAACTTGGTGCAGCAGTGCTAAACATGAAAAATATCAAAGGCCTTGTTTCCTAGTGAGGCGTTTAAATGTGTGTATGTGTGTTTGAGTGTTTTTCTGAGTGTGTGCTGCAACAAGCCTTACTCCTCTTTTGGGCCCGGTAAAAATAGTGGTGGTGGATGTGAGGTCCCTTCAGACTCTGTTATCAGCCTGCCCTGCCGTCCCTCCCACTGCCGCAACCACAGACTGACCACACGCGGCAGCAAGCAAGCATGCACACACACGCGCACACATGCGTGTGCACGCACGCACGCACACGCACACACACACACACGCACACACACACACACACACACAGACACAGAGCAAGTGCAAGTGCAAATAATTGCACGCCAATTCGTGGTTCAGTCCAGTAAAACACATGCACAAAGAAACATATAAATCGGCATTCACATAAAACCAGATAGGGGTTAGGCAAAGTGTGGACGCGCCCAATTAGGCAAAAAGAGATCCCAATAAAGACAGTCTAAATATAAAAAGAAATAAACACACGCTTTTACTCTATATAGCCTTATTCTTGCAAAAGCAAAGCTTCCATATGCACCCTAGACAACAAGTCATACTCCCTCACGTTTGCATATGGACATGGGTGTGACAAACAAGTAATTTAGTGGTGTGTGTGTGTGTATGTCTGTGTGCGCACGAAAGAACTGTGCTACTATGTCTTTGTCAAAAGTTTGACCAGAGCAACTCAAACAGTCTCTAGCGATGTCTAGAGAGAGCCATTGTATTTTTATGCTAGTAGCATGAGGGGTGTGTGTGTGTGTGTGTGTGTGTGTGTATGTGTGTGTGTGTGTGTGTGTGTGTGTGTGTGTGTGTGTGTGTGTGTGTGTGTGTGTGAGAAAGGTTGTCAAGTATTTCACTCCTTGCCACCATTAATGCTTTCCTAAAGCGGTAAAATATGAGCCACTTTCAACAACAGGGGTCAAGTCACTCTTTTTCCTCATCTTGCTGTTTTTGGTTGTCCAAGATTTGCGAAAGGAAAAAAATGTGACTTCAGACTTCACGCTGACAAGAAGAAGACTGAACTACATTAACTCTGAGAAAAATATCAAATGCATTTCTCATACTGGTGACGATAACGGAACATCTTCAACCGTAACTGTTTAAACTATCAACTAAATTCAACTCACTAGGAATCAATTTTTCCAACTTAAGGGTTGGTGTCCTTATGTTCTTTCAGGGTTAGGTAAATCTTATGTCATATCAAAAGTTAGCTTTCTGGGTTTTCAGGCCCCTACATTCCTTCACTGGTTCAGCCCTAAGGATTTTCTCAGAAAGCCCAGGCACACCACTGGCCGAAGGCAGCAGTCGTAAAAGCAGGCCTAAGAAAAATTGTTGGAAGACAAGACGAAAGAATGCATCTGGAAAAACAACACCATTGTCACCGCTGCCAGAAAAAAGGAGACAGCAACTCTCCTAATTCTTGTGCCTCCTTCTCCTCTCAGTCTCATTTAGTGTCTGTTGTGGAAACACACAAAGGATTACATCCGTCAAGTTGGCCCTTCTCAAACCACCACAGGCCACAGCTTTAATAGTTCTGGCCCGTACCAGGCACTCTGGGCCACGGCTGTTGCTGGCACGTGTCAAGAGTGGAGGTGGGTGTCGGGTTGTTTTAGTGTCGGTCTGTCCGATGGGCTTCTTAAACTGAGTTCTGGTTGTATCAGCTGAGGTTTGGTGCATGGTGGCGTGACAGAAGTGATTCCAATTTGTTTTAAGATGTTTTATACAAGGGCCTTACTGAGGCCATCCAGAGGACAGCGCTGCTTCAGGTTAAAACAGGCTGATCTTGGCTTTTTATTCAAAATGCAGTCACACTAAAATAAAACAATAAAATCAATTAACACCATGATTAGCAGATTCTCTTAAATTAAACTTCTGCATGAAATAGAAATTTGATGGAAATTAATGCATTAATTAATTTGAACTTTAGACTTTGGGAATTGTCCCTGACAGAAATGACCTGCAGAGTCAGAGAATTAAAGAAAGGACTATTTCATAGATAAGCTGTGTTGCATCAACATACGGCTCCACAAAAGAGATTTGCAGACAATTATGAAACAGGTTTTGATTCAACAATAACATATCTTGAATGAAAGGTGTTAACTTCTCGTCTTGTTAGCAGGCAACCTAGCTGGCAAGAAGATAAGGTAGTTAGTATTCACAAAATACCCAACACAGCTACTGTTATTGATTGATGCTGGAATTTGTGTCTTTAGTAGTCTACTGGCCAGTTGTGTCATCAGTCAATGTCTCCAGACCTCTGTAACCATCCGTTTCATGAGGATATGCCCATGACATCACAGGGCCACTTAAAAAAAAATAAAAATACCCCAAACCTTCAATTTCGTCGAGATATGAGGGGGGAGCTGTAGCGATCACAACTAAGTGTGACGAGACAGATTTCCCTTAAAAGTTCTACTGAATTTCAAGAGGTGGTGTTAGGTCATTTTGAGTCCAGGTGGTTGTTTGGGCCGTTTACCCCCCATGATGTCAAGCCATATCTGATTTACACGATTCAGTGCACAACTCACACTCTTAATCACAATGACACAGAGGAATCTGCAACATAAGGAAGAATGAATTGGGGCTGGAGGTGGAGTTGGAGGGAAACCTTCTTGTGTGGGTTATCAAACCTCTTCAGTGTGAATGTGAGAAAGTCAGCAGGGTGGTGCAGCCTGCCTCAGAAGCTGTGATAGTTCCCAGCTCTGCACTTAGCCCACTAACATTTGTTCTCCGACAATAACAGAGGAAGTCATTCCTCCTTCCAGCAGAAACATCTGCTACCTGTTACACACACTACAGGCACACACCAGATTACATACATTAGGAATCTCCCAAAGCTAAACACAATGTCCTCATCATCTCAGAATAAACACACAACCAGTGTGTGGTGTGCATGTGCAGACACACACACACACACACACACACACACACACACACACACACACACACACACACACACACACACACACACACACACACACACACACACACACACACACACACACACACACACACACACACACACACACACTGCCTTTCTATCTGTCTGCTCATTCTCCTCAATTCCAAACATCATACACATGTGCTCAGAATATTTTACACACATGGCCACTATCAGTGTGTGTGTGTGAGATGCTCCTCTCCACACGTACGCTGCAAACCTTTATCTGTGTTTCACTATGTTTAGACCACTTCACCTGCATGCAGCAGTGCCAGAGTCCTACCCTCTTCCCCCACACTCCTTAAATATCTGCCTCCATCTTCTGGATAGTGGCCCCACCCAGCTACCAACACACCTGCTATCTATAGCCTGCTTACAGATGGTCCCTGCAGATATATACCAACTTATCAGCACTGCTCTCAGAAACTCAAAAAACTCCCCTGAACCCAAAGCTTTACACTCTCATGATGAAGAAAAAAAAAGAAACTGCTCTATCAGAGAGGTCTCTCTGTAATTTACACTGCAACACACACTGGGAAATGGCAGAAGTTTAGAACAGTGTGAGAAAATACTTTTGCAATTCGCACACTCCGTTTTTAGTAATCCGTTTCTTAATTTGAACTCAGTAGTAAAAGACTGAAAGGTTTGGAGACCTTTCATATGCACTGTATTTAAGATGGCGACTAAATTTAGGTTAACACAGAGCACATGTGTGAACGAGGTTTAGGAGAAGTAAAAATGTGTTTGTGCCTCGCAAGAGGTTTTATATACTACATAAATAAACAGTGCCACAGGGAAAAAAGAGACGTATTCAACTTATTCATTCAGAATAGTTCCTTACACCCTTACAACAGTTTGTTTGTTTGTTTGTGAGGAGTACTTAAAAACTACTGAACCCATTTTATTGAAACTTGGTGGAAGGGTGGGGTATGAGAAAAGAAGAACCCATTGACTTTTGGACCGGATTTGATTCAGGGGGCGCATCCAGAATTTCTCAAGATATAATGCAGAGATATAGAAAAATGTCATCAACATGCCTACTCACACATGGCTCACTCACATTTCATACATATACACGTACAGCCCCTCAGGGTGATATCAGGACATAATCCAGAGTTCAGTGCATGTCTGAATGCAGCTTACATGTTAATTGGATTTCCAATTGCAGAATAATTAAAGGAATAGTTTGATTTGTTGTGAAGTTCTCTTTATTGCTTTCTTACCTCTTAAACCATATGTCATTTTTACACTTTGGATTTCAAACTTATTAAACTAACGAGCTAACTGGCTAATGACTAGGTTCACATTTGCGCACAGAGATGCACCTGGCATCTGTCTTCGCATCGAACTCCGCAAATTGTCATCACTATTGCTGTGATGAAAATGAATCGGTAAAGGAATCTGTGAAATCTGCAGCAAATACTAACATCACTAATGGAATATTATTTGAGATATCAATGAATCGATAAAGAATTGGGCAAAATCTGTATAAATAGTTTATTATGCATTGAAATGAGGTTGAAAGATGTTCTCCCAGTGACATGTGTGATAGAGAAGAGCTGGAAAAGTGAATGTGTTACTCTCTCTCTTCTGAGCAAACAACAGAGATTGTGTTTGTAGATGCAGTGATAAACACTGTGTGAGGTTCAACAGTCTGATGTGCTTTTGGTGGAAGGAAAAAGGAAATTAAATGTCAAAGGAAGGCCTGCAGGCATTGGCTGGGTTATATCCCATTCAGACATTTTTGTGACTGTTCGACTGTGACGCACTGCACATCTCTACCTTCTCTTTTGGACGGTAAAAAAGCTGGACGGAAAAATGGAACAGAACAGAAACAGAGCTGGTAAATGTGGGTTCAAGTTAAAAAGGACCAATCCTACGCTCTGTCCATTTTCCTGAAATTTAACAATCACAATCTTTCTCTGTCATTTTTCTGCTCTAATGCCGCAGTCATTGAGTGTCTTCAATTACATGTACGCTTTAAACACACGAACACACTGAAGATGGCTCAGAGACGTGCTTGTTTTTTTCCCCCCATTACAAAACACTATAACAAACTATTGGTAGGTTGCCAGAAGGTGCAGTCATCGCAATGCTGTTGGCCAAACAACATAGCAACAGTAACTACGGGACCTGCGGTTATAGTGGGAGGATACGATTGTCAGGTTGCTGAATAAAATTCAAGGACCCATGATTTACTGGTGTATTTGTGGTGAGAAGCACCGGGCAGTAAAATGTCCCACGCTCCAAAGAATGACAGCGATTTGAAGGTGTATTGCACTTCATGGTCATGCTGAAATTATTAAATGTCAATTAATCAATTAGTTGTTCAATCAAAAATAAAAATAAAACACTGATAATTTGAAATGATTAAACATTTGCTGGTATCTGTTGTTTTTCTCTGGTTTAAAAATCTAATATGAAATAATTCTTTATTAAATCTGTTTAAACATGACTAGACCTATGTTATATATTTTGTTGACTTGTGTACTTACATTATCCAAAGGGTAACAGGACATTCGATTTCGATCGCCTTTTGAACATGATTTGCACCCGAGTAACATCAGGTAGATTTTCATTGGCAACAGCTATCATGACCCCTCACTACTTCCCGATGCAATCAAACCATGTCTTTTATTTTGATTGAGAGATTCCTAGCGGCCAATGCTACATTTTGTTCATTTACATGATAATGAAGTGAATCAGTTACCTTCTGACATTTTACTGACAAAATCAAAAGCACATTAAATGATAATTAGCTGAAGCACAAGCTTGTAAAGTTGAGCGTGTAGGTGTGTCAGGTACAGCGGAACATAAAATGACTGAATCATCTCCATTTAATAAGCAGCTTGTGAGTCTTGTCATGTCTCTGAATTTCTTTTGTCAATCCCTCTATGTAATTAACATGACTCCACTGTTATTAAATGTTCTTTCCTCTGTTGTAAAAGACCGTAAAAGGCTTTGTGTCATGCGGTATTGTACAAAATATGATATTCTGTCAATGTAAATCTTATTGTTTGATTTACCTACAGCAGATGCACACGAGGCTGCTACATGACAATGGAACATATATGACAAGAGACAAAGAAACTACCTACTGTTCCAACATTTATTCCATCATACTCAGGAGAACGTGTGTTCTAATCCTGACAGAGACAGAGGAGAGAATGTTTTAAAGGAGAGAATGAAAGCTGGGAAACAGAGATGGAGATGGACGAGGAGAGAGGAACGCGGAGACATCTGGGGAAGCTCCACACATGGCGGCCATGACAGGAAAGAAAACTCAAATCCACTCTCCTCCTGAAATCTCCTGTAAGCCTTTAAGAGGCCAACCTTCCCGCCTGCTCCCCCTCCTCCTCCTCGCCTTCATTCCACGGCAGACCTCCCTGCAGTCCAGACCATTATCAAACCACAAGTGCTCAATCAAATCCTGTAGAAAATGATGTGGTTTTCATTCTTTGTGTTGACCCCTCAGCACCAGGTCCGACCACTCCACGCCTCCAGCTCCCTCATCGACCCCATCAGTGTCGTTCAATAAAAGGCCAGGGAAACCCCCCAATCCCCCCTTTTCCTCTGTGTGTTGATATTACCAGCAGACTGTTTGGTTGTGTTTGTCAGAGTGTGATGACAGAACTAAACACTGGTATTTACACTGCGATAACCGCCTTGTCTGGACAGGCTCTGTGTGGAAACTGGGTGTGTGGGGCCGACTGAGATCGTGTGTGTGTGTGTGTGTGTGTGTGTGTGTGTGTGTGTGTGTGTGTGTGTGTGTGTGTGTGTGTGTGTGTGTGTGTGTGATTTCTATGGTTGTGTGGACAAATTTTGGTCTGAAACCATCGTTGTAAGGACATTCGTCACAACTTTAAAGGGCTGTTTGATGGTTAAGCCTTGGTTTTAAGATCCAGGTTAGAATTAGTGTGTGTGTGTCTGTGTGTGTGTGTGTGTGCGTGTGCGCTTGTTTGTGCTAAGGCTTGATGCCTATATTATAACCTCTGGGTGTGTGTGCACATGTTATGAAAACTGATTTGATGGTTGGATTTTACATTTTCCTCCTTTTTGATTGAGTCCAGTTGTGAAGATTTTTTTGTTCTAACCTGGAAGGATTACAGGCTCATAAACTCATCTATGAACTGAGGTCATTCAATCCTATGAAACGTTAATGCAAATATAAGACTAGATTAATTTACTTGTAAAGCTAACACAACATTTTTCTATTCCCTTTTTTTTTAACCATTTTACGATTAAATGCAAACTGTGTTTCCTAAAGCAACATTGAAATTAAGACAAATACCTTTTGTATATAGATTCAAGCAATCACATACTGCTTTGGTAAAACTAAGTCCTTAATATGTAAACAGTAATTCTCATTAATTACTTAAAGGTTCAGTGTGTAGAATTCAGGGATATCTAGAGGTGAAGTTTCATGTTGCAGCTGAATACTCCTCATCTCACCATCCCCTTCCAAACATGTAACAGAACCTGTGGTGAACTTCTGTTGTCATGAAAACTCAAAAGGTTTTAGTTTGTCCAGTTTGGACGACAGTAAAAAACATGGCTGCCTCCACAGAGAGGATGAAACACACCAGTGAAAACATCATGAGGATTATTTTATATTAAATTTCTGCCAAAAATTCCTTTCACCTAAATCTTACACACTGGACCTTTATACATTCAGAGTCTGATAAAAGCTTTTTTGCAGCGTTGCCTCTTTGTAGAGTTGTGTCGAGCAGTGCTCTCGCCCTCCCCCCAACTGGAGAAGTGAAGTAAAAATAGGTCGATATCTATATATAGTTTTGACCAACAAGTTTAAAGGTAATATACAATGAGTTCAAACAGAAGCAAGACAAAACAAATTTGAAGCAAGAATGAAAAACATTTTTGAATTTTTGCACTCTAAAGAGTCTTAAAGACTAATCATTTTTGAAAAATAATTAAAGTTAAATTCATCACCTCCACGGAAGGAGGTAATGTTTTCAGCTCTATCCATTTGTTCGTTGATTTCTTTGTGAGCAAATATAACACAACGGATTTCAGCAAAACTTGGTGGAATTATGCAATATGGACCAGGGAAGAACCCACGGCATTTTGGTGTGGATACAATGAGGAGCTGGATCCAGGACTTTTTTTTTTAACACTTTCTTTAACATTGCAAGATTTTTCAACATTTTCCCAAAGAATGGTTCATGGATCTTGATGAAGAGATTTAGTGAAGTTATATCTATGAGTTTGTGAAATTTGGTGCCGCTTGGTGGAATTCAAGGGGCCTGTTGGGCCTTATCGGAGGTATGTGTAGTCTACTTTAACTTACATGTAGGATTTAATTGAGGGCAGCAGTGTCGAGGAGAGTTGAATGAATAAATTGCTGCAGGCCGCTGCAGTGTGCATGTCTACAGGTGCAGCTGGGACCAGAGCCTTGTTCAGTTCGGGCAAAGAAGCCACGTTATATGAATGTCGTTGCTGATTGGGCAACACCTCTGACACACCCAGGACGAATCCAGAAGAAAACAACAACAACCACAAAACTCTAGAATGTTTCAGTAGAAGACAACAAAAGTTCTGCTGACGACATAAACAATCTCAACATACATATAAGGCAAATGGCATATGACAGGAACTTTAAGCAGCGTGATCAACCTCTCAATAACACATGCAGATCAATGGTGATGCCAACTACATGACACATGAGCAAACTCCATTTGCAGAGGGAGACTGTGAGATGCAGATGAAAGCTCCAGGATAACAAACAGGGTCGGTACCCTCTGTTTGTACATAAATGTGTGTGACAGCAGTTGTGATGGGTAGATGCAGCTCAGTTATATGTGTGGGGGATCAGATTAACCTATTGAGCAACCTATTGTAGTCCTCTGCACCACAGTAATCATGTGGTTCAAGGTTTGGGTCAACTGAAGCTACATCACTAAATAAACTCTGGTCACTTAAGCAACATCTGACTGAAGAGCCCAGCATGTTTGTACATATATATACATAGGTGTTTGTTGCATGTTGGTGTGTGTGTGGGTTCAGACCTGCAGCAGAGTCCCGTGGATGTGGTTTTGTTGGATTCTGGGTCCTGGCTCTAGGGGAAGCTGCTGCAGTAAAGAGTGAACTGTAGATGGGACCTGGGTGACCAGCACGAAGGGGACGAGGGCCCGAGCTGCCATTTCTCTGGTCCGATACACTGCGGAGTGGCCACATCTGCAGATAACACACGCACGCACACAGAGAAGCATCAACATTATTGTCATAACAAGTCATTCCAATATTCAGTCATGGAAACCCCTTTATTTTTGCGTTATGTCACATTTGTGTGTGTTTGAGTTAACACAGGACATGGAATGTTATTGGAACTGTTGACTTCAAATTAATTTACAACTATGAAAAATAATTGTGTGTATTATCATAAATGTTCTTTATTATTATGTTCTCCAGTCACACCATGCATAGACTAATTCTTGTTAGGAATGATGACCCATGACAATTGTTTTATGCAAACTGTGCGTTAGGGTATAACCTTAAATATAAAATATCCATTCTCTGTTTCTGTTTCTCTGTTTCAATATTACAAAGGCTAAAAAAATCTGAATCTAAACAGCTCCTCGGCCAGCAGAACACCAATTATGCCAAAATCAAATACTTTGAAATCATTACCTAACTAGCCAGGAAATAAGCTCTTTCATTTTGTTTTTGCCCACACACAGATGTCTGTGTTACACAAGCATATGGTCATTTACAGTGTTCACTAGTGATGGAGAATGTGGCCAGTCACCCTGAGTACAGGCTAAAATTAACCTTGTTTACAAGCTGATAGTCTTTCCATCTCCAGTGTCATAACACTGCCATTGCTGATAAGAGGGAAGGACATGACCAAGACCGGGATGAGATGAGAGGAGGAGTGTGAGAGAGGGTAAGAGTGGCAGAAGGAAGAAGACTGGACTCATTTTATATTGGAAAAAGTTAACTCTAGTTCAGTCTTCAAAAAAACACAGACACAATTCCAGGTAACATATCAGTTTGAAATGAAGAGGCAGGCATTCAGGAAATGCAATGTTTTTTTAAGAAATAGGGAAAGATTGAAGCACTCTCATGTCTGTCTGTTAAATATAAAGCTACAGGCAGCAGCTTAGCACAGAGACCACGAAGCAGATAATTCCCAAGGAATGACATTTTCTACAATATACAATCTAACTTTGAATAAAAGGTAAATTAGTGTGCATGGTGTCTGTTGCAGTGCCATAAGAAACAACTTAGCTATAACACTGGTCATATCTTTAGAACAAGACGTCAAGCAGTCCGTCTTTAATACAAAAAGCTGGTGCTTGGTGGTAGTATTGTCAAAATGAAAATACCAATGTTACACAAGTATAATGTTGACCGTGTTCATTAACTTAATTTAGTGTATTAACATGTACACACTGGCTAGAAGGCAGTAAAGCATTAAATTGTCACATTAGTTTTGCAGGCATTTGGATATAAACCTAGAATTTACCTGATCATTAAAAGGGATCACAAAAGTCAATCTATTCTCAGGGGGACAAGAAAATATTAAGTATTTGTCAAAATTACTTACAAACACAAATCTTATGCATGTGTATTAGGATGCTGGCACAAGAACAACAGTTGTTGCAGGATTCATCATCTGGGAACCATGTCTGTTCAAAACTAGTTACAACTCAAAAAGTAGATGCTGAGATGTTTCAACTGTTGCGCCTTTAAAAACTGACAAAAGAAACAATGGGTCACGTAAACTCAGTGAATCATAAGAAGAATTTTATTTACCTCTGCTTATGTTTTTGCTCATATCCATTCGTTTGGTTGATTGTCAGGTTTGTTGTTGGATTACGCAAAAACTACCAAAAGGACGTACACAACTAAATATAAATAAACAGACATGGACCAAGAAAAAGACCATTACACTTTGGTGTGGACCCGTAAAACGGGGTGGATTCAGGAACTTTTCATCACCACTTTCTCACAATATCTTGCTTCTTTTGACAGTTTCACAGATTTATCAGAAAAAATAAGCATATTTAGAGAGAGTATATCTTGTGCAGCTTGATTGGGCCTTGGTGGAGATACACATGCTCTACTGACTGACATTCTAGGCGTTAATGCAAACAGCACAATCAATGGAACATGAAGATTCACATATTATAACACACTGACACTTGACAGAAAAATAGGCAGACAGAGTCTGAGTCCTGAGTGTTTTTCATCATTGTTTTTATTGTAGAGCTGTGTGCAGTGCTCTTTGGCCCACTCTCCTCCCCCTCTCTTACACTCATCTGTCATGGTCTGACCATCAGCCATCTGCTTGATTTTTAAATAGCAACACGTCTACATGCTGTGGGGTTAGTCTAATGCCTAGTCTGAGAATACAATATATTGTTACCATTTAACTTTGTGGTTTTGTTTAGGGTTTATGTGCATCCCTACACTACTGGTCTACTGGAAGTACTGGTCAGTTTAACAGACATAAATACTTTCCAGGTGGTTTTCAAGAACAGTGTTGAGAATGATTAATTTATTTCATTCTCATTATTACAACACATAACAGACCAGGAGTCAAATACCGTCGCCCAACATTGGCATGTCTGTTCCAGTTGTTGTTGGTTGAGACATCAGTAGATAGAATATGTCTAAAACCGTTCTGTAGGTTGACTTTGAGGCTGTGTACAAAACAAAATAACATAGAGCAGTGAAATTATCATCATGTGACTCTCAGACAAATGACTGGCTCTTACGTTTATAAAGAGCATTCCTTGAATCCATAGCTGAGCACAGACGAACAAACACTTGCACATATGCACGCAGACCTAAAGTCAAAGGAGGACAGGAGGTGTGTAGGGTGCAGGCTGTTTATAGGGCCTGTAAAGGCATTAAAGTGTGCTGTGGAGGCCAAACAAGAGGCTCTGTTCCACTGTGGAAAATTCAGCAGAAGGTTCAAGAGAAACGTGAAACACCTATCCATCATTACAGTGGAATGCAGGGATGAAAAGGAAGCTCGCTTTTTTGGCTTTGGTATGCGGGAGGGTGAGATGAGTTTAAAGACACAAACTTACAGCTGTGTATAATCTACGATGAGGAAAAAAATAGAGCGCGAAGATAAAAAAAAGAAACAATTCGCAAATGATTACCAGCATGTTTTCGAATTTTCAGTGAGTCATTTCTGAAAAATAAACTGTTGGTCAGAATAAGAGACGGGGAAATAAAAAGACAAGTGGCCTGAAATTTATATGGGCTGAAACAAAGGGAGGGCTGTTAGGAGCAACAAGTCAACTGTCAACAAATGCTTTTCCACCTGCTGTGAGCATGCCATCCCTTACACACTCTCTCTAACACACGCACGCACGCACACACACACACACACACACACACACACCTACAGCCAGACAGACAACCGAAGGCCATGTATCAAACACAGACAACAGTTTGCATTCCTGAGCTCTACACGCCTGTGCACAGAAGTTCACTCACTCTTGCACATTTAACACACAAACATGTCTAATGACCAAGATCCATGTCCATTCCACACTTTCCACCCCTGCCCGCCACCATTTGGGGCCCATATGTTAACTATCTGTGCTAATTTGTCCCATTGAAACTCTTTTGCAAAAGGAAATGACAGTTTGGAGGGGTGTAATTTTAGAAACAGGGCCGTCCCCTGTGGGGTCAGGAGGCAAACTGTTGACTGGCATGGACGAGCCTCATCTGGGCCTCATTTTGGAGAACTGGGAGAATAGTTTCCTCCGTCGACTGAAGCTTTTTAGCTTAACAAGCCTAAGCAATAAAGTCTGTGAGAGAAAAAAGTTCAGTTACACAATTAAAAGCATTTTGCCTCAGTCATTGATACGGGGGAGATGTAGATGTCTGAATACAATCAGTCATTTTGTCTCATTGTTCTACAAACTAAAACAGTCTGTGTTCAAAAATAGTCCTATACACTCTATAGTGTGCACCATTTAAATTACAATTTTATTTTACAGTACAAATTCTAAGTGTCTAGATGTATCTACACAATAGATTTGTCCACGACAATACAAACAATCCCACAATTCAACATGACAAAGTGCTCAAAACCTCAATTTGCTTTTCACCTCTGAGTCTACAGTATTGAGTGATTTTCTGAATTTGCAGATTTAGCAATAACACAATACAAAAAATAATATTCATGAGTAAAAATCCTGTGTTACAAATTTTTGTTAAAATGTAAGATATAGCAAAAAAAGTTATTTGATAGTTTCACCCCTGGACACATATTTGTTGATTTTCTAATTGAAAAGAAGTTAATACAAAATTATTTTGCCTTCAAATTCAGTTATGTTACTTCACTTTATGAAAACCTATTGCACAAACATTGAGCTACAATTTCTGATTTTCCACAGTGACACTATATAAATGAACAAAACATATATACACAACTTGGGGTGACCAAACCTAAATCTGGATAAAAACAGTGTATTATTTACTGCTATGATGCCACCCTTTTCCATATTTTATCACCCAACTGAAGCCCTGTGATTTATTGAAATGCTGATGTGTACAGATCGCGACACAAGGTACAGTTTCAGTTAACGTTTTAAATATCAACTGCAGAACATGTCAGCAA
Source organism: Paralichthys olivaceus (assembly GCF_024713975.1). NCBI lineage: Eukaryota > Metazoa > Chordata > Actinopteri > Pleuronectiformes > Paralichthyidae > Paralichthys > Paralichthys olivaceus. The sequence goes on from NC_091106.1 coordinate 5,004,754, forward strand.
ACTATTTCTTTTTTTGTGTCTGTCAAGGGTGTCAGGGTTCAGCCACTGTTGACAAGTTCAGGTCACTCTCAGCAATGTGGACAATGACAAACTGTAAACAACTTAAATTTGTCATTGTCCACTGTCCGAGTCCCAGTGAGGCAACATGTAGACATGAACATGAGCAGCGTGGAGGAGAAATCTACAACATCTCTGCTGGGAAGGAAATGACAGTGGTCTCCTTTGAAGCCTCACTTTAGTTTATGGGCAATTCCATGCCCCTTCAAAAGAAATGAGATATGAGGCATCGAGGACGGGAAAGGAAAGGAGTAAGGTAGACAGGGAGGGGTGCGGAAAGATGCCTGGACTGGATATCACAGGACATAAATCACTGTACCAGCACTATGAGGCTGTAACATTCAGGCAGAGAAAGAAGGAGAAAGAAGGAGAAAGGGAGACACCGAGGGAGAAAAGACCAAATGTTCACTAGACAAAAAGACGTCAAAGACTGGAATGAAGCTGCCATCAGTTATTAGAATGAATGTGTCTGCTTGTCATTATCTGCCCCCAAGACATCATCATCATCATTTCCTTCCTTATTAACTGGGCAGGTGTGACGCATGCAGAAGCAAGGCAGTGGAGGAATGAAAATTCTTGCAGTGGGGAGGAAGGGTATAGAGACAAAATGCTGTGTTGTGCGATGATGGAGGGATATAAGGGAATAATTATTACACGTGAAGTTCTGTCCTGTCTACACAAGCGGAGCTGAGCTGCATTTAATACTTGGAGCCGGTGGCTCAGATCATATGAGAAGGAAGAAAAGGGTGAGGAGGAGGTGGAGGGGCGACAGTCATCGACCTCATCAGACACGTCCGCACACGCCTAGGGAAGATGGGTTGGGGAGTGGGGGTAGTGTCGAGAAACACGGCTGGAGCCAAAGACGTTAGGGCTGGGCTATATTTAACATCAACATGTGGGCTTCATTTGGGTGGATGTGAGCACTGCATGCCTTCAGCCAGCCAGTCACAACTCAGCTGACAACCGAAGGGATTACTTTACTTGTTATAATTAAAGTCTGGTAAATCAGTTTCAGTATTTAGGGGAAAATGGAAAATGGAAAAAAAAATCAAAACATGGAATTATTTGTATTTTCTGAGCAGCATTTCCAATGTGGGGGTTCAGGAGAGATGAAGGGAGGAATTAAGACAAAGATCTTACGTGAGGTGAAAGAGACTGACGCACGCCAGCCTTCTAAAAACAACAGGAAGTTAGTCATTGTAATTTTGGATTTTGATTTGCCTCCTATTTACATCAAGTTTTTATGGCTCTTTCTCCCAGTCATAACTCAGTCAAACCACAAGGAACACACACACACACACACACACACACACACACACACACACACACACACACTACTTACACTTTCCAGGGACGTTATCACACAGAAGGCACTGAACATTATCAAGGACCCCTCACACAAATTGATTGATCTTGTGCCGCAAGGCGAACGTTCCAGGAGCATCAAAACAAGACTGAACAGCTCCCTCTTCCAGGCAGGGGTTGTGTTGAAACTGTTATATTTATCATTTATTGTGATCAGATTTACCACGAGGAAACCTCATTCTGCCCTGCATTTGATGTTTGGTGAAATAAGGTTATTTAATCTTGGATCACTAATGTCCGTTGTTAATAGACATCCTTAAATGCATTTAATCAATGAAGAGAAGCTGATTATAACTCCTGAACCTGTTTGAGAATCATGACATTTTTGTCTTCACTAAAGTAATTCACTGATCGCCCTCTGTTCTTTCACTGGTTACACTACAAACAAAAAAGTGATTTAATTCGGCAAAATATTAAATTTAAGAAATGCAGGGGAAAAAAGAGAAATACAGAAATATACTAAGAGAGTAGCTTAACCCATGCTGCATGAAGTCGTCAATATTCAACATGTGCTACAATGCTAAAATATTTAAATGGCATATGTTAAGTTTTAACTTTCAATAGGGAATGTTATTGACAAAATGGTGATATTATTGCAACTTGACAAGTGTAAGAGGGAAGCAGGGTCAGCAAAATAATTATACATTGATAATGGCACTGTAAAATGAGATCATAAAACCCGATGAGCAGAATATGTTTTGTGGGCTTACGTGTGCTATTAATATTAGCAATATAATGTTTTTCAATGTATTGCATGAATTAAATGTGTAAATATTAATTAATATATCTGTAACTGAAAATCCTGATATATTGTATGTCTATTTGTGTTCAATGTATTTCCAACCCAAGAATTAGGCTAAACTTTTTGATCCCAAACTGTGACCTATGACAGAAAAAAAAGAAAAGAAATGAATAGCAGAGGTTTTGTCCATGACCGCCAATTCAATTCAAGAGACAAGCTGCTGGATGCAATACAACTATGTGGTTATGGCCAAACATCTTAAGCTTGTTCTAATGGAGCAGCAGACAAACGTCTCAGCGGCATCATCCTAAAAACAATCAAATCAACAAACAGTATCTGCTTTCAAAGAACATAACAACAATACATTGATATATCACATGTAGCCGACCAACATAGTCCACAACCATTTATATCTACAAAGAGATAGACACACAGTCGAAGAACACAAACTCAAGTTATCTTTACTGTTAGTAAAGCATTCCAACTTCAAGGTCTTAGCCTAAGAATATACTCTCTCACATACACACGTGCGCATACACACACGTCGAGAATGTTTATATATTTTACTATGTGAAACACTTCGTAATCACACGGTGCAGTATACTTCATATTTTCTGGATTTAACTACCATGTGTCCTCTGATTCAGTGAAGGTCCTCACAGCAGCAGATATACAAAGCAAGTGTGCAGGACATACAAGCTTTAGTTCTACTTGCAGGTGCAGTGCGTGTAAATGGACATGCTCCAATAATATTTGTAGATTTCTCTGTCTGAGGAATGTAGCAGATGAAGTCTGTGGCCACAGTTTCCCAGTGGCCTGCGAGGATTCAGATAAAACAACATAATCAACTCCTGCCACATGAGACTACACGAACGACAACAAAGCCCTCTGCAGAGACAGACTCGCATCAGACAGGGATTCGACTTTGACAAAGATGCACTCACTCACACAAAAGTGATATCTATCTTATTATGGTCATACATTAGAACATACAGTATCATCTGGATTTTGGGGATTGTGATGTTAGAAGTTACGTAAGACAGAGGTCTCTAAAATAGAAAGAGAGCACCTGTGCAAACAAAACACCGGGAGACACGTTACTGTTTAGACTGAAGGTGTTTTGTCTCAGTGATTGTGAAGGGTGCTATACTTAAAATGACTTTGGGTTCAATGAAAACATTGTTGAGAGCTTTGTCAGGGATGAGAACAGCTGTGTGACCCTCTAGAATGTGATAAAGGGATTCTGTTTTTAATGATAGCAACAGCCCAGTCCTAGAAACACAATATACACGACTGTCTGACAAATTAACACTATTAGTAGGTCAGCCAGTTTGGCCTCAAAGGGGCTTTCACCTTCTAGTTCTTTTAATTTGTTGGACAAACCTTAGCTACTTTTAAAAGCAGTAGACAGTTGCCAGTATTTCCCCAAAAGTGTGATTTCTATGTTTAGTATGAAGATCACTCGTCCATCTCCATTTCTCACAATTAATCCAATCTATAATTGTCACTCCCAACTGCAACAGATTCCAAGTGACAGGTACACAGACTAAAGAGAGTCCTCGCATGTGAGAGACCTGCATAACATTCCACATCAGCTGAAGCTATGAGGTCTGTCTCCATGGATGGCAACAACTTTATGGACAATAGCACGAGCGGGAATGTTTTTTAAGTGTAAAATATGTTTTTGTTTATTGTGATAATGGTGGATAATTAATGGGAAACCCAGTCTTTAATTCACATGAATGTGTGTATGCTTATGAGTGTGTGAAGCAGAGACACTCACCTGATGATGAAGGGCATGAACGGGGCGAGTCCCAGAGGTGAAGAAGAGCCATCCATGGGAGAGGGGTACAGGCGACTGAGCACCAGCAGGAGCAGGAACAGACTGGGGTGTAGCTTCACCTGACCACTGTCACTGAACACACAAAATGTCAGCCCGATTTTAGTAATTAAGTTAATATCACCAGAACTATACAGGCATCATGAACTTAGCAACCTTAGGTCAATGACAACTGTGATGAAAAAGTAAGAATTGGCTTTAACGGTGGCTGTTTTTGGACTTTATTCATGTTGAACTACAAGATCTCTCTCTACAAATGCATTTGAGGTTGCCCCCAGACTCTACAGATATTTGGGGAACGTTGGCTGCTGGGAAGACTCTGTAACTTGTCTTGTACGATCTGTACGACTGCTCTAAACAACTTCGGAGAGAGCGTTTCTAAATTTGCACAATGCACGAAGGATGCTGACAGGCTAGATAAATGTCATCAAATCTCATCTATTATCCTAGATTCGGGGGTCAGTAATGACAAGGCGGAGAATCAGGTCGGTACGTTTTATTTGTTTACTTGAGTATTTCATTTCTGTGTTCTCCATTTCAGTTTAATTCCCATTATTGGGTGAGAGCTACAGTGGGTTTCTCAGTAAAAAAATAAATAAAGTGACAGCAGACCGCTTCATTTATGTTTGAATGAATGTATTGTTGTAAAATTGGCTGTTCTTCAGTGATTTGCCACCTACAGCATGTGTGTGATGCAAATACTATTATTAGAAGTTATAATATCACAATTATTTGGTTTCACACAAGACTTGCTTGTACATTTTTTGCCGACGGTAGATTTCTGAGAATTTATGTAGAAAGGTTTTGATGAAAACTATAAAGGGGAGAACACCAGCTTTCACTGGGAGGCCAAATGTTTTTGCTGGAGGGGCAGGTCTGATTTACAGGCTGCTATTTGCCTACCAGTGCTGTATGATCTTAGAGATAGCAACTTGTCTCTTCATGTGAAATGGGTAGACAGGATGATTATTAAAATTAAAAGGCTAAAAATAACTGAGCTTGTCAAGACCGTGACTTCTCTGGGAAGTTCTGATAAATATAATGACTTATTAATTCTTTAGACCATTTTTAATCAATTTGTATCTATCTATTTCGGGAAATGTGCTTCTTTTGCTGAGCGTTACATGAAGAGACTTGTAGCTACAGCAGTGTATGAGAAACAACTAGTTGTGGATGCAGTTATAATGTGTAGTCTGCTCTGTGAAACAGGCCAAGAGAGCAATATGAAAACCACATATAATCAAAATGCCAACACAGAATATAACAGGCCTAAATTCCTCTGGCTTTTTACACACTGCATATGCAAAACCACCCACACTCCGGTACAGTCATATCCTCGTCTTCTTGAGCTGAGCTTTTGACTTCCCTTTTTTTTTTTCCTCCTTCCAAATATCATCATCGCCAACTGAATCAGAATGGAAACTGTCTTGCGGTTTCACATTTTCACTCTGTCACAGTTGCTGTGAGGGAAGCACGGAGGAAAATGAAAAAAGAGAGAGAAGCTGACAACAAGACAAGTTAGAAAAAAGTGAAGACAATGACTGAAGTGTGCGAAATACCCGAGTTGCCCTGTTGGTCAACAAGAGATTCTGCTCCTCTGCTTTTTTCTAACTACTAACACGTAGAACTGATCTTTATAAAAACCTGCTGAATTCATATTTATAACCGAGGCATCGCTTCTTCTGCAACAACAAACTTAAAACACCTCAAGAAGAACATCTCTCCTGTCTGCAGCCTGTGTGTGTGTCTGTCTCTATCTCTCTTCACACACAAACTGACCATCACATGTATTTAGTTATTAATCGATGGTGTCGGATCATGAATCCACATCTTTTAACTTATTTAAACACTGATGTCCTGGCTGTGTGCTTCACTTCTCTTCTTGTGTCGCGTGTGTGTCACTTGAATTACGTGCATGTCTCATAAAGTCTAGAGCAAATCAAATAAACACAAAGTAATAACTTCTGATTAGTGATGGTGGTTATTGTTAATGTTTAAAGTAAGCACAGATCAGCTGGGGAGGGAGGAGTGAGGACATGCAGCAAGGTAAAAGGGTAACGTAGCAGAAACCCTGCCTGCCTAATACTGGAAAAAGTACACTAATGACAATTATCAGTGACATATTTTTAAAGACTTTTTCCAGAGACCCCCCCCCCCCAGAATTTAGCTGTTGAGGCTTTCAGGGGGTCTCAAGTGTCAATCAAGGGGTATCTGAATTTTGAACCCAGACTAAAATGAATCAGTCAGGTACCTAATGCGGGAAATGGTCATGCTTTACCCTCGGGATGCTTTTACTTCCTATTGTCCTGCAGCGAAGCGTAGCACTGCAAAAAGGTTTCAACAGTACATCTTCTGCTTTTGATGACAAACAACTTCTTCAAATATGGGAACATGATGTAAAAACAGTGTTTACAATGTGGGGAGCGCTTGCAGCGGAGTGTTATGTAGGTCTGGAAGCACATAGGATCTGCTTATGTGTGTGTGTGTCAGGAGAGCGGAATGTCCTTCGGGCCCTGTTATTAGTCATGAGGATCTCATTGAACGGAGGCAGAACAACAGACCCCCTGCGAAAACAACTTGTGCTTTTCATCACTTCCTTCAGCGCAGAACCATCCGCTGGGACTGCCGTAGATTGGCGAGATGGGAAATGTAATAGCGGCCCAATTAGTAACCGGTCTAATGTGTTTAGTGTCACAGTTCAGCCGAGGCCCAGCGGGACAGGATGTGATGTCACAGATACAGCAGGGGGGCCAGATAGAGGTAAAATTGCAAACATATTAGTCCATGTCGGGATACAGCTGGAGGCTCAAACACTTGACAGGATGAAAAAGAGACTGTGGCATTTAATGGCACTCTTAAATTCCATGCTGAGGTCTAACATGAATGCCTGCCCTCTCTCCCACTCCTCAATCTTCTCCAGTATCCGGGGCTTTGATGAAGGGCTTATTTTTGTTCTACATCTTTTAAAGAGAGTGGAAACAGAACGCTGACCTTAAGAAGTTCTTCGTCTTCATTTAGAAAGCAGCGAAAGGGACATAGTAGCGTAGACGCAGAAGAAGCTCTCAAGTAAACAGCGTACCATTTGGTTCGCTCTCAGATGAATAAATCATCAGTTTTGTTTAGAGAATTAGAGAAAAGAACTTGGAGTATGATATGAAAGCTGTTTTCTTTGGACGTGGAGGCAGGAGCAGATAAGACAGTTTAAATATGGGTGGTGACCTGAAATAGCTCCAGAGATAAAGTTTGTTTTAGTGAGATAATGATGGGGGATTTTTAAATGTATGAATCAACAGGTCTCATAAAAAGCACAATCAACACTTTGTTGCAATATAAATCATCTTTACCTTGAATTACATACTCGAGATTACACCATGTTTTCACAATTAAATTAGGTTAAGGGCTGTTGTACAAGCATACACTGCTTGTCCATGACAATGTGTATTTGAGATCAAGGTAATGAAACATGCCCAGCACCCTAAAAAATGTAAAAAAGCAGACTGTTTAAATTTACACAAATTCCTAATATTTCTCTCAATGATAAAGAAGAGAAGATTTAGTGTTTTCCAAAGAATGTTTTCAATCTATGGCAGTAGCTGGGGTGCAGGTGCAAGAGTGTGAATGTATCTCTCATGCTCAACAGTTTGGTGAAAGGTACACAGACTAATGAGTGAAAGTCTTTGCATGCCACTTATGGGTACATGCACAGCTGCAGCTGAAACCAAAAGGTCTGACGGTGGGCGGTAACAACTTTATGGACAATACACACAGCAACAATGTAGCAACAGAGCCAAATACCAAGTTCCAGATCTCTTATGCTACTTTGAGAGGAGAGCAATTGTTTTTTTGGTTCATTATGGTCCTGTGGCACGAGAAATTAGAATATGGTGAGCTGCTATAATCTAGATTATTAATGTGAAGCACTGGCTAATTGTTTCAGATAGGTAAATATTGAATGTACTGATAATGTAGAATCTAACTGCCTATGTACTGTAAAAAAACTGCGTTATCATTTTATTAAATAGAGATTATTTAGTGTGCAGGGGCTGAGTGTTAATTAACAAATGAATCCTTTCCCCTCCAAAATCCTAGAAACAAAGCAATGTGTGATATCTCTCTGTTGCTTGCTGTTGAAAAGTTCTGAGTTGAAAGCCTTCTCTAAATTTCAAATAAAGAAAAAATAAAGACAATTTGGAAAAGCACCCCTCTCCTTCCTGACATCCCATGATTAGTGAAATGTTTCATGAATAAACTCCAAAGGTTTTTTGGGTTCTGCTCCAGAAACAAAATGATCACAGACGGACGGACTGATCACTTCATCCCTCAGCATTATGCAAAACCCATGGATAAGATAAAAAACAAAGAAATGTAAGCTCTGTGCAAATGTTATAATATAGGAAAATAATGGTGATCCAGACGCAGATTGAGGCAAAGGAGAGGATCAACCTATCATATGAAATGTTTGCTCACAAAACAAAGGAGGAGGAGATGAATCCACTGGATAGATGAGGAAGCAAATGAGATCAGTGTAATTTGGCATGAATTATTAATTTTAGCAGCTATTTTTGAAATCTAATCATATGCAAAACCTAACACACAAATAGACAAGTATGAAAAGTGTATAAACATATCACATACTTGCAGCTCAACATTACAGCCACTCCATGTTCATATATGTGCCTGTCAACTTCCTGTGTGCTGAACTATCTCGTTCTCCATTCATAATTCTTCTTCGCAGCCTTTGGGTTGCACAGATGAACTGCACCCATGTGTAATGTATATGCACAGCCTGAAAAGTATGACCTTAGAACTTCCAGATCTAATTTCTATAATCTTTCATACAATGTGACCTATTTTGAGAATGCACTTGAGCTGCAACTTCCACAAGACAGTTTTAACCACTAACAGCAGCTCTCCTGCCTCCTGTCCTGCTGTGCACTGTCACAGTACAGTGTGGTTGCTCTGTTTGGGTGGCGTGATACACTGAGATGATGTGGGAATTCAGACGGCCCGAGATCTGGTTCCGTGGGAAATTTGCAAATGTTTTAACAAGGGTCGAAGGGAATTGGGAAAGAGGCAGTCTGAAAAAGCAGTCAATTAATTGGATCCTTATTAAGATAAGGCTGCCTGAGGAGCTGTTTGAGGACTCCGATGCTTTTATAAGAGGGAGTTTGGGCTGAGCTGAAAAAGATAAGGCCAATGAACCTCAGTGGACTCAACTCCCTGCTGGAAAAAAAACTCTCATCAAGACATTTGACGGTTGTAAAGTCTTTAAATAAATAGTCTGCCAATTGTGCAAGTGAAACCTTTGGAAAAAAAAAAAAAAGGCACACACAAGCACTCGATCCAGGGCAATGCTACTTGTTCATCGGTAAGAGCTGAGTTCACAGTTTATCTTTCCCTAAAAAACAGTTTTAGGGATTGAAAAAAAGTTGCACAAACTTACTCCTGGAAACCAGTAGCACATATACCCCACTGCTTGATCAGCTTAGCAGAAACAGAAAAGCTGCCTCAAATGGCACAATGTGGGTAAAATTAAACACCTAATGGGATCAGGGAAGTGTGAAAAGCTTTGGCAGGGGCTGAATGTGGATTGTGTTATGTGTGTGGACTAAGAAGAACCACCTCACCTTTCCACTGTGGATGCAGCCTCCTCCAGCTGGTTCAGGAGGAACGGATAGAGGGCTGGAAAACGAGTGAAAAACTCCCGGCCTGTCATCCTGCGGCAAAAGCAAAAAGAGAGAAAGAGACAGTGTGAGTATCTAACAGTCATGAGGGCATTAGACATAAACCCAAAGACCTCAGGATTCTTTAACAACTTGTTTGTTAAGGATAATGGATGAGTTTGAAGTACTAAAGAATATTGATTTCATAAAATAATAAACAGAGGTTGAATTAGATTATTTTTATCTTTCTGCAAATGGTTACTTCAGGAATTTATTGTTGCACTACCATAAAGTTAAGAGACATTCAAATAGCCAGAGCAGTTACACTCCATATAGGACATCACTGCACATCAGCAGTAAACCTTAAGCAACTGCTTACATGCACTGTGTAGCTTTCCCCAAGACTAACGGACAGATATTTCTTATATGTCAGCAAGAAATTGCAATATGAAAGTTGTTGTTTGTGGTCATTTTACATCATTATTTAAAGACCACAAGAACTTGGTGTCTTAACAGAATTTCAGAAAACCCAACAACTGTCAGAAGAAATTGATTGAAAATGTTGTTGGATCCTGACTGGCGCACAAAAAAGTTTTTTCCAACTGAGCCCCGTCTGTTTCAAAGCTGTAGAATAGAATAGAGAAAATGCAATGTACAAAAAAAAAACCCTCAGGTGGTTTTTGGCAGAACATTTGTGTTCATGCAGGAATCCATTAGAGGAAGCTAGTGAGAAAATGTTTAAGGACGATTGTCAAAAAAAGGTTTTTGTATATGTTTTTAAAAAATGTAAAACTATCACAGAAAGTAGTTGAGAAGCAGCAAGATTTTCCATTTTGATGCAGCGAGCAATGTGCGACTATAACGATGACAACAATAACAATACCATTGGCTCTGTATTAGATAGAAGCTAAATTTGTGTTGATGTATTGAGCGCGTTCGCGTTCGTGTTAGTGTGGAGTCTAAACGAAATTTATGTCATTCACATTAGCTGCAACTGGACTGGCATTCAGTACCACGATACCTCCTCCTCCAAGGCCAACAAAGGTTCCCTTGTGAAACCACATTTAAATTCACTAGATCCACCAAATCCTCTAGATTTGTATTTGGTTCTGCACCAAATTGGACATACTCATAAATATCAGACCCCTAAGCATGCAGGAGTTTATTTATTTTTTTAATCAAGATTCATTAATTATTCTCTGTAAAACCAAGGAAGGAAGATAGCGAAAAAGATCCTGGGTCTGCCTCTGGACCTGCATCTGAACTAAACTTTATGGATCATTCGTTAGCCCATACCACAACCTTCCATCAAGTTTTGTGGTAATCCATCCAGTAGTTTTCTGTAATCTTGCTTGCAAACAAACGAAGCAACAAACAAACAGACAAGGGTGAAAACATGACACCATAACTGTTGTTGTCCACACAACGTCCCTCTATCTCCAAACAATGAGGGGAAAGTAGCATAACAAGAAAAAGCAAGAGACAGAGGACAAGATATAGTAGATAAATTACAGACTGACATTGTGACTGATAAGAACATGATCTTGTGCCAAAGGCTGAAACAAATCAAGCGCTTCCATTTGTTTAAGCAGCTACAGCGAGAAATCAACAGTCCCATTTGTGTGTATGTACAGTCATGTGGCACATGGTGTAGGAAATGTACATATATATACTCTGCCATGTGCCACGGTCATGTGTGTTTGTGCTTATGCATCCACTCAGAAACATACACAACTATCAACAAAATGAAAAACTTTATATTTAACACAGGCGGTCTTGCTGATGCAACTGCCATTCAGCCTCAGGGCCAATAAAGTTTTTATTTAACTCTGCCCGTCTAAATCAAGTCGCTCCTAAAGCGAAGAGGTCTTGTCTGCCAAGCACATGATCACAAGACAGGAGAGATGGCATACTGCTCCAGTCACGACTGCCACTAATTCTGGACGCGCACACACATTCGAACACATACACACATAAACACACACACACTCTTGGACATGGTTCAAGTTAGCAGCAGGCGCTGTCATGGTCGGCAAGTGAGTTCCATAACCCCTTTCAACAGTGATGTGACACACTGCCCGCCTCCTGTGACTTGACAAATACACACAGATGAGGTGTGGGGGTAACTGCAAACTCAAATAAACTTTATAGTCACTGTCTACATGTGCAAATACTGGACTCAGTGCCCACCACCCTCCTATGCTTTTGTCTAATGAGAGTCTCTCGGTCTGACAAGCTGCCTGAAGGACAAAGGTCAAAGGTTGTGTCGGTGCAGATTAGAGGGGGAGAAGGGGGAAAGGTCGCAGAGGACGAGAGAGGAGAGAGAAAAGAGGAGGGGGTGTAAGTGAAAAGGCCGAGTCATGTTTGTGGGCTCAAAGCTGTGTGCGCACTCTCACGAAGGCAACATTATCTTGGAGATGGTATTCTGCCAGGACTAGTTAGGGTGGCGTGATAAACCTACGAGCATCCTGGTCTAAAAAAGAGACTGTAGGAGGAAGGCAGACACAGTAAAAATAACAACAAGTGGAATGGTAACACGCCAATATGGACCTATGGAGATATTGTGCAAGTGACATATAGATATAATATACAGTATATAAGTTTGAGGCATTCTCTCCTTTCATTTGAAATGATCACCGCAGCTCAAATACACACATCCAGATCTGTATATTGAACAATTCACTTCAACATGTCAGTGTTCCTGAAACATTAGTGGAGGAGGGTAACTAAGTTCATTTTCTGAAGTACACTCCGAGATACTTTGTATGAAACTTTATACTTCTACACCATGATATTTCAGAGGAAAATAATGTACTTTAACTCCGAGACATTTACTCAACAGCTACGTAGATTTACTAGTTAGTGTTTGAAAAGAAAGTTCAATTTTCATATGTCTAGAGTTTTTATCAGTTTAACCATTTCTCCTCTGAAATTTGCAGAAAGTTTCATTTTGACACTGTACCTGATGTAAAGGCCAAAATATTTCACTAAAAAAGTTTATAGAAAAGGAATTCATACTCAAGTAGTAGCAGTATGTTTTCTTTCTAATTGTACCCATCACATTATATATATTATATCAATCCTATCACTAAACTTCTGAATTTAATATCAAGCATTTAAAACTACAACCCCTTGACCAGCTGCTTTTGAATAATGTCTTATATGAAGACATTATAAAGAGGAAACATGTTACATTAGCAGCCTCTCTGGATTCACTCCAGGGTCTAACTTTGCTTCAAACTAAGTGAAGCCATGTTAGTTAAGTAAGTTGCCAGCTTAGTGGCACTTTGAGAAACAAGACATATACTTGTAATGGAGCATTTTTACTGTTGTACTTGTGCATTCACTTCAGTCTAAGACGTGATACTCTATGCGCTGCTGCAAATCCTGCTGAGGTGTCCCTGAGTCCTGAAGACAAATATTTACTGAAACGCTCAAAAGCACCTCAGTAACGTCGATTTGGAAATTTCTGCATGTACGAGAGCACATGTGGTGCAAAGTGAGATGTTGACGTGGGCTTGAGATAAAGCTGGAGGCGTCGGTTGGAATTCAGAGAGCAATCTCCACTCTTCAAATTTGTTTACAGTTGCATTTATCTCAACAGCGATATTACTTCAGCAACAATGTATGGATACACGGAGCGAAGGCAGTGAAGGCCGTTGATCTCCAAGCAAACAACACGTCTGGATCTACTGACTATAACACACTGAAATTCCCACAGACAGCAGCAAGCACAGTCTTTCCAAAAACAGTAATACACATTATGTTGTACGTGTAGGGAATTGTGTTTATGTTCCAGCCGCAGTGCACTGAGAGACCCTGACACACACACACACGGCCAAAAATGATTGCATGTACAAGCTGTCACAATGCATTTTCTGTAGCCAAAGATTCCAGCTGTAAAATTGTGGTAATATCAGAGACCCGGCACACAACAGGCTGTGGAGAGGACAAACTATTAAAAACCATAATAAATGAGTTGCAGCTTTTTTACAACTGAAATATTGCAAGAACACTATTATTAAATGGACGTAATAACTAAATATATTAAGAACAACATGTACAGACAGTGTTAGACTTCAAATGGTAATTTTTTTTAGCAATCTTTCTATCCCTCATTCATCACAAATTCTCCCACGAGTATATAAAAACAAACCCACACAGTATTAAGAAAAAAAGAAAGCAGCAGACATGAGGAAGGGGAGATAAGTGAACAGAGAGAGGGACAGCAGACTAAAAGCACAAGTAAAATCAGACAAGATAAACAGGAGCAGCCTCGGCTTGGTTTATACTTTTCATTAATACTTTGCAGACGTTGTCACAGAAAGTAGCCAATAGAAACAAAGAAAAAAGGAACCAGAGACTGAGCCTCTTGGAACAAGGCCCAGAACCCTGTGAAACTCTACCTTGGACTATCTCTGCTGAGGCAAATCACTCCTAAACTAAATATAGACAATAGACGTGTCTAAAATGTTCTCAATATGAACGCTGCCCTCTTTGGTTCATTTGGAGGCTGTCTGGCAAATGGGGGATGGAGCCGCAATAGCGAGGTTCTTTCGCAACATGGGCTCGGCCAGTCACTCTCAGCTGTCAATCACAACAACTTTTTATATCATCAAATAACTGATGAACACCAAACTTTGTGGAAAAATGAGAACTTGAATAACCATCAGTCTGACAATAACTACCTAAAATGACAGAAACCATATTCGAAAAAAACGTGACGTGTTGTTTGACTTTTTAGTTTGATCCATGTACCATCCACTAACAGAATTTATGACCTATACTGCAGCCAACCACTAGGGGGCAATCAAGATGTTTGGCTTCACTTTTGGGGAGCAGTCGTTTCCTCCATCTTTTTATGCAGTCTATGATGTAGAAGGTGACATGATAACATGTGAAGTACAGAGCGGACAGGATGTGTTTAGCTGAGCATAACAAGGCTCAGTCAATGTTTGTGTCGCGTCAAAGTTGTTACGACTGGGAAGTTTGATTGCTCCTGACAGGTCAGATATATCACACTTGGTACTTACAAAAACAGACGTAGCCCAAGAAAATCAATCAGGTACAGATGCTTCACATCAGCTGATGTTATATCCAGTTACATTGTCAATGCACGCAGTATTTTAAGCCTCACAACTAAGTCTGTATTCATACAACCAGGGGGCAATCAAGAGGCAACGTTCAATCTAGTATGAGGTGGACATGCCAAGAGAGTCTACCACGTTTCCCATGTTGGCCCTCTTCAGTTCAGTGTGTTCGGTGGGAAAAAGTGGTGCACAAAGGGAAATTTCAACCTAATGGAAAATGCATCAGATCATCTGTAATGCTTCATTCGACCAAAGTTTCAAGACTGAATATCCAGTTTACTAAACAAACAGTACTTGTCAGGTCATGTTTGAGTATTTCCTAAGTGTTTGTTGGATCTTATTCTTCATCTTCCATATACCAGGCTCCTCTCCTGTCCAACCAGCTTCCTGGTTGAGTTCGGGAGACAAAAATCCCCTCTGTATTTAAGATTAGGTTTAAAACTATCCTGTTTGATTAAACTAGCTCTTAACTCCCATGATGCACTGACAATCTCTTGCTCTCTCTTTCTCGTTCACTCTCTCTCGAAGTCTGGTTCTGTTGGAGGTTTCTTGCCGATAAAAGTGTTTGCTCATTATGGGAACTGCTGCATCCAAATTTTCAGGTTCTAGCTTCAAACATCAATTAAGAAATAAATATCTATAATAAATAAACCTACAAGAAGCATGTCATTGTGAATCTACATTATTGATGCTTATCAGAATTGGCACTCAGAGGTGGAGCTTGCATGTCTCTAGATGTATAGGAACTGTCAAATACTCGATGATAGTGTAAATGCTGGTTCAAGTTTCATTTGTGAAAATTGTAAAATACTTTAATTCTCCAAACGATATCATTCTTAGATCATCAGGGAACATTCCAGGCTCTCATGACACATAACTTTTTCCAATGAGCTTTTGTTTGTAATTATGTTTGTTGACATACAACAGATGCATGGACAATGTTGTATTGTACCTTGACAATAACATCCCCAGCTATGAAACAGGTTCAGAACAGTGTAACTGTGACGTGTCCTATAGCTGAATGACGGATATGATTTCCATTTTATTTTACAATGATGAACTGCCTTTGCCTCCAGAGTAATTTCCAAATTTCTGGTCCGGCAGCAGTGGAGACCTGAAATCTCCACATGCAAAAACCAACAGAGGGTTTGAGTGAAGGGACACTTTTTCAGCAGCATGCTGTTACAACAGCGCCCCTCAGTGCTGTGAAACAGCAACTGTTCACAAATCCTTTACCTTGGTGTTGAATATTTGAAAGTTTGATACCAAAATGTTTTGTTTTTGTTAATAAGCTAACATGTAGTTGATGTTTACGAAATATTTATGTATATATAGATTTCTTACATTGTGTATTACAATCTTGATCAGAGGCTGGAAAAATGTAGTTCTTAAAATATGTGGGAAAAATATAGTTATAGTCAAGTGCACGATGACTTGCATTTTTATAAAACGGCTGATCCAAGTGAAGCTGAAGTAGGATTAAGGGGAATAACTTCCTGCACCAGTTATTTTAGTTTTTAAAGCTTATTTGCACACACATGACTGATAACCACTGATTTGTTCATCCCCCATTCAAATAGAAGCATTTCATTCTACTCGGATGCACATGACAGAGAGGGAGAAGAAGCAGACCTGTTCTTTTTCGAGTGCTCGTCCTTCCCTTTCTTCACTCCAAAGATCCTTGTGATCAGAGTACTGAAGAGGAGAGTGGAGGAGTTCCTCACCTGGGACAAGGGGGGAAAAAAACAAAAATGAGTGGGAAGGAAGACAGAGAGAGAAGATGGATGTATGTCTGTTTGGCAAAACTAGAAGAGCAAATATCAGTATCACAGAAAAGGTTGTAGAGTCAGCACCGTGTCGTTTTGAAGCAATTCTCTGCCTCAGACCTACGATCAGTTAATTAGCTACACTGAGCTAAACTAATGAAATCCAGACCAGAGCCCTGCAGTAAGTGGCAGTGGGATGAATCACAGAGGTGTTGATTCAACTTTATAGTCACTCGGCAGGATACAATTTGTGATGCTGCTGAATTATACCGTGTTGCTTTATACAGAGACGTGACATCATGAAGTGGAAAGAATATCAGAAACACCTGGGAGGTGTTGGAGGGAAACATTCTAAACCTGCTCCAACAGGTCAGCATAGATGTTAATGATGGGTACAGGGCTGTATTGTGGGATATGGAGGACATACATGATCAAAACTGAGTGCGGTGAACACATTAACCACTGCAGCTGTGTGATACAGTTTTGTGTGTGTTTGAAACAAAGCTACTTTTGTGTGCGGACTGTGATGTGAGGTGAATTGATGGACGTATCGCTGTTCTACTTAGAGTGGTGAATGGTCTGTATTTATATAGCGCTATTCTAGTCTTGATGACCCCTCAAAGTGCTTTACAGTTTGTTTGGTTTATTTTGTTAGTAGTAGTAGTTCTCACTAGTTGTCGTCTGTCGTGCAGGTAAAAACCATGTTCCTCTCTGCATAGAATTCACACGTCAAACACCAAATTCCACAATTCCTACCGAACATTCCCCTTTTATCATCAGCGCGTTGAGGTAGCTAGTTCAGAAAGAGACATTACAACTTGGTAAATTAACTTTTCATGTTATGAATCAAACCCCCACAATACAAGGCTGCAAGATTGTTCTCATCTGAAAAGGTTACACAGCTTCCCAGGTATGTTTTTTTATTATTGGCTGAGAGGTCGACCTCTAACCAGAAGGACGGCGGTTTGATCCCAGTCTTCCCCATCTGCATGCTGGAGTGTCCTTTGGCAAAATACTGAACCCATAGATGCACTGTACTAAAAAGCCGTCATTAAGACTAGAAAAGCGCTATATAAATACAGACCATTTACCATTAGTGATTTACACACTTTCTTGATCCAGTATAAATATACATGTATGTTTTATGATGATATGAATTTAAACAGAGTTTAATTGCTAATATCAATATATTGATGTTTTTTATAGAGTTGTAACATCCCTGCAGTAGAGACGATGTTTATCACTTGGTAAGGTTTGGTATTTTTAAAAAGAGATAAAGGTTGAAACTCACTGCCCAGACAGGAGAGGTGAAGCCCAGCACAGCGGCCTGCATCCCATCTGAGACGAAGGGGATGATGTTTTCCCCTAGACGAGTGTCCCTGTACAGAGCCCTGAGGATGTTCAGAGCATGGACCTGTTGTGGGGTAAACAGGTAAAACTGAACAAACTCAGCAGAATCACTTTAAGAACACATTAAATAAATCACATTAGAGAGATCACACAAAAAACAGACAGTCGTTACCATGAGAAAACTACATTGACACAATCCAGAAAAACTGTATATCACTATTTGATAAAGCAGAAAGTTTTAATAAAAATGATCAAAAGATAACTGTATTATTGATGATGCTGCTGCATCTGTGTGTTTGGTAAGACTCCTGCATGGATGCACTGGATGGACCAGACCTACCTGAGGAACAGTGGAGCTTTCATTGTTCCTGTCCGCAGACGGCATGGCCAGAGAGATCAGTTCTCTCATGGTCATCTTCAGCAGACTGCAGCTGGACGACTTAGGCTCAGAGGAGAGCAGAGCCTGCGGCAGAGGACAAACAGCTATTGAGTAAATTAAATTAAGTATAAAAAAGAACTAGAGCTAAAGCCTTGCAAAAGTATACCTCCACCAACAAATCAAGATGCAGTTTATATCACGTCTGATCAGACTTATGATATACTGAATGTAGGAAGGACGTTTCAACATGACCGCACAAAAGATCAACAGAGTTTCATGGTGGGCAGTGGGGACCTAAGACTAGTGGCACCCATCCAGGTTCTGACCAAATGTGAAATATGGTCAGATTCAACACCATAACTGAGGAACAGAAGGGAGATTAATGTCCAGAAAAGTGTCTTTTGCAGAACATGATGATATCACAGTCCAAAGATATACAGATTGGGGTTAGGCTAACTGGACACTCTAAACTGACCATCACAAGAGTGAACGGTTGTTTGTCTACGTATGTTGGGGCTGGGTTGGACTGGCGACCGGTCCAGGGTGTATCCCGCCTCTTGCCTGACGTCAGTTGCGATTTGCTCCAGCTCCCTCTGCTACTCTTGAGAGGTTAAGCATTATAGATAATGAATGGATGGATAATGATGTCACAGTGATATTGATCTTTGACCATATAAAATGTCATCCTTTGATAATTTTATCCTATAAGATATTTGTGTTCAATCTTATTTTAAATACTGTATTGATTCTGGAGTTATTGCCAAAAGTGTGTTTCATGAGATCACTGTGACCTTTGCACTTTGAACACCAAACTAGTACATCCTCGAGTCTGAGTGAATACTTACGCAAAATCCAAGGGACGAACCAAACACGTAATGTATGACTATTGCTGTCATGAAGGCATAAAAACAATCTATGTAAATGATCAAGACTCTGCATGTTCTTCTTCCAAATGTTTGTAGTGTACATACTAGTAGATTCTTGTATTTTCACCACTTTTTGAACTTGTAAGTACTTTTGTGTTTTCTTTCTTACTGTAACTGGAAAAATTACTTAACAAAAGGTGTTTTTTAGAAGCTGGTTCTTATGCAAACAAATACTACTTTTACGTTTTATCTAACCTGATATGCAACCTATGCTGGATATATTTTTATATCTGACATTTGACAAAAGAAAATCATCCGTATGTTTGTGTCTATTTGTGTCTACTACCACACTGAGCTGCTGTAAATACATTAAGTTTAAATTGATACTCAGGGAGTATTTAATTAATCACGTCTTATTTCTTGCCCCTAATCTTGCAGCAGCAAAACCTCTTATCCGAATTAATTAAGTGCACTATATAAAATCATATCCTGTAACATGAAGCCACAGCCATTACATAAGTCCTTCTACAACGATGGCTTCAATGAATTACATCATTTGTATGCGCCAGAAGTGGGATTTGGGAATGTGGGAGCAGGGAGGTCACAGTACTTGGCTGCTGTGTGAGAAAGGAGTTATCTTAGTGTGGGAGCTGATGGGAGCCAGCTGTGTGTCTGGCCAGAGTTATGCTTCAGAGTTAGGCCTGGGAGGGATGGAGAGATGGAGGGTAGAGGTAGGGAGGAAAACAGGAGGCACAGTCTGGCTCCTATAAACCTTTCAGAAGGGAGTAGGGATGAAGGAAGGTAAAAGGAAGAGGAGGGCGAGTCGGGTTCCTGTGAAGTCTGTCCCGAGTTGATCCAGATCAGCGTGAGGCGAGCGCAGCAGCCAGCCTTCCCTGGTCTGACTCCGTCTCTCTGTGTGAAGGAATGCAGCGCAAACCTCTGCCAAGGTGCGGACTTCTGCTTCGCCCCAGACTTCCTCTGCTTTGTCGGGCTGTTCCTCTTTCCCCTCCATCTTATCTGCTCTGTCTCGCCGTCTCTTTTCATCCTCATCTTAAGTCATCCAGCCTTGTTTTCTATCAATGCTTTGTTCTGTCATGCAACTCCTCCGCTTTTCTCTCTCTTTAGTTAGCTATCTACATTTGAGGTTCCATGTGCCACTTTCCAAAAGTCTAAATTAGGACTTTTGAAACCTTGAATTTAACAATAAAGATTGAAATCTATTTCAAAGAATTCAGTCCTCTTATAGACAGCACACGCTGGTCACACAAATGCATGAAAACAGACGAACATCAGTCATATCAGCCGTGCGCCTCGTAGCCATAACCACAAGAAAGAGCAGCCTCACTCTAAAATTGCAACCGCGATAACACACAAACTCTGTCGTGTCTAGTTTTAATATCAGTAATCAGAGGAAGTGAGGGAGGCGAGCTGTGGCTGAATAACAGGCCGAGTCAGTCAAGTGTTAAGGTAGGTTTAGTGAGAGATTACAACACATTTGTAAAGGTGTGTGGGAATGGTGACTAATAAGAGGGGTCACTAAAAGGACAGTGTGTGTGTGTGTGTGTGTGTGTGTGTGTGTGTTTAATGGATGGTGAAAATAGATGGATTAAGAAAGTCTGTGTTCTTGCAGCATGAGTGCTTCAGTGGCATGCCAAGAACAGCCGAGTATGCAACTTTAAGAAGTAAACAGGAACGTTTACTCATGTTTTTACCAACTTATGTCATTAGTATGTGTCTTGCCAAAAGGTCCTTATTGGTTTTTCTTCAAATAAGACTTTCAGTAAATATAAGTCAGATTTTTACTGGTAAACATCCACACTTTCTGTGTCAGACTCCTAACGGCCTAATTTGATCAATCAACCAATACGTTGGTCGGGCTGTACTAACAACAAGCATTAACAATTCATTCAAAACTGAGTCTGGTGTCAGGTATGATAGAGGACAGAACTGGGGACATATGATCTTAAATAGTGACAAAGAATTACTGTGTCCAGAGAGAGTGAATGTGACCATCACTTCCACGCACGCATGAAAACATACACACTCCAGAAACTAAACCAGAGGAATGTGTTGTTTACTGACAAACGTCAGAGTGTCAGAATAGGAACGATGACCTCTTTCCAACACTTAAAATCAACAGTGAGTCCCAAATCAAGCCTGGAACTTCACGAGCGCCCTTCTGATGCCCACACACACCTGGATGTAGAAGGGTATCCCGGCGCTGCGTCGTGTGGCACACAGCTTGGATGTCGGATCGCTGGATTTGACCTCCTCCAGAACCTCAGACAGCCAGCGGGCCGGAAGCTGCTGCAGGGCTGGACTTCCACTCCTGACACACACAAACACAAAAACACAGAAAAAACATTAGATAACATGAGTCTTATTTCTTCAAGCTCTTTGGTTGTGTGATAAAAGTCTCACACAAAGAAGCATTCAAGTTCAATGATGAATGAATAAATGACTATGACATTACATAGTTGATTTATCAAGTTGTATATTTAGTGATTTGATAACATTTTATATTATCTAAATGATTAGCTAAAGTAATTCATTCAGTGCAGGAGTTCACCTTTTAGTAGTTAAAATGTTCAGAGGAGCTGAGGTTTATCCTCATTAGTTGCATCTGAATGCATATTTTCGGGATGGAAAGTCTGACTGCACACTGTTGCGTGACTTCAATCTTTTACAATAAATCCAATATGTTTCTTTCAACACAAAACCACACCAAACCAGGATCACATCACTGCAAATAATTTGTAATATTTCCTTAAATCCACTTTGACAACCAGATGGATTTCAAAGTAGGTTTCCATAAGAAAATGAAAATAAAAATAAGAAAATGTGTCACATGTGTCACAATGACAGAGGTGTCAGATTAATTATGAGCCACAACATAATGTGTGATTGATTATCTTTCAAGTCCTCTGAACTAGAGATTCCAAAGATAGCGTCTGTAGGTTTCCCGCAAAATGGAATAATAAGCTCGTCCAATGTAATTTCCATCAAGACGCATCCAAAAACCAGAAATGTGTCAATGTGGCTGTATTTCTGTAAAAAAAAGTTTGAATGTTAATCAGCAGTGTTAGGAGTGGGTTGACATTACAAAGGAAGTTTACTTTAAACCTTCTGACACATGCGCTGTGCTGCGGCACCTGGTGCTCCAAGCGTTTTAAAACAAACGTAGATAATATGATCTGAAGCAGGTCTGGCAAACACACACCGCACAGCAAGTAACTGCTGCACCCTGAGTAAGAAGCAGCTGTTTAACAAGAGCCAGAGACACACAGGCGATGAGTTAAAACGATTCAATGTGGAGGACAGAGCGAGGGTGCAGCGCTGCTACACTCACTCCAGCGTGCTCTGCTGCACGTATTTACCTCACGGAGGACACGCACATCACAAACACATGTGCTGATGCATCTACTGTAGAGCTGTGTTTTACAGCAGAATAGAATTAAGAGGAGGGGGTGAGGGAAGATCCAGAGCTCAGCAGTTTACAATTGATATTTGGAAAGATTAAGGAGCAAATAAACCACCTACAAATATATATGTATATTCTTTTTTTTTATTATATAAATTAAGTCCCATAAGCGAAAAACACCTGAACATGCCAGGTTGCAAGTAAGAGTGCATTAGAACCAGATTGTATCAAAGATGGACAACACAACAGCAAGAGTAAAGCCAATGTGTCTTGTATAGGTTATAAAACCCAACTTCTCCATGTTAATTGATGGGACATGGACAAATCTAAAGGGTCAAAATACACATTAAATACAATTTTTATTTTAGGTGTTGTTATCACAGCAAGTGTTCTTTATTCCAGTCAATTTGGTTTTAAACTGTTATATGAGGCCATAGAAACAAAGTGAAATGATTGACTGGCTCGCAATTGGTCAAACACATGTTGGCAGGACCTCGATGCAGCAGCTCTGCACCACGATCATTGCTGCGCAGACTCTGACTGCAAATAGCATCATCAGTGCAAGATATCAACGTTCAAATGTGGGACCTGGTTCACGTCTTTAGTGAGCTAAAGAAATGTTGAAATACTGACACAGCTAAAATGAAGGGATAAATGGCTAATAGTGGTTTGATTCCTCTCTCTAAACACTGTAGTAAGAGTGCAAAAACAGTAACAGCATAAACAGTTCAAACATATTGCAGAAAAATCCACTTTAATATCATTAACAACCAACATATATATCATTCTACCAACATATTAAGAACATGTCAGGTGATGTGCATGAAGGGGTGCTTGAGCCATGTGCCATGGCTGTGGGGGTACATGGGAACAAAAAAGGTTGTGAACCACTGGAGTAAACAACTTAAGTTATAAATGCAAACGTCTTACCAGAAAACTTAGTCATCGAGAGAAAAAAAATAGAAGAGAAAGTAAAGACGGACATAAAGAGTAAAAAAGGAAAACGGGGCAGAAAGAAGAGAGACAAAGAGACACAGTGAGAGAGCGCAAACACAGTGGAACACAGCAGCGCCAGATCACAAGGCAGAGCATCAAAAGGCCGTGGTTAGGCACCCCGCAATCAACACCCCATAACCCAGCACACGGCCTGCATACCATCCACACACTGCTCTCCCCCTGATGAAAACACACACACTCACGCCTGGAGCAGAACATACACACACACGCCTACACACAACCACGAGAATGTCGCCCTCATTACACAACGCACTGAGAGACTGGTTTCTGCACAAGAACAAAACAAGTGAGTTTTGTTTTAACTGCTCTGCCCTGGGCGATTCAAAGTCAATAGTGCTGCAACGGTTTTGTGGTTCGTCACCTGCCGCAGGGCTAAAGACATCTTCCACAAGCTTCCATTGAGCAAAACAGAGAGGTACAAGAAAGTGAGAAATTCTCTCATGCCGTTACAATTGTGTTTTTTCTTGTTCCCCTCAGGGGATAATAGTGGGATTATTTCCTGTAATAGCAGGGGTGATGGGGATTGTGGAGTTGAGTATGAGACTCCAGCCAAGTTTAGTGTTGCCCCTAGAAAAACATCAATACAGAGGCCACATCAGTCTAATTATGTTCAACGTGAGATTTAAGTGCATTAGTAGCTGTGAATTATAAAACTGGGATCAAAATTAGAGAACTCCTCAGTGGGGTCTTAACAGTATTGGACTGATTTGTTATACAAGTAAGTTTCAGTTATTTTAGCCATGCTAACAACTAAAACACTTAATTTGTGCCCAGTAATTTAATCTGTGCAGAACTTTTAACTTTTATTTCTTTATTTGTTCTATACACACCTGAGTTTATGGCTACAATGTTTAATGTTCTCATTAGTTTTATTAGAATGCATATTTTCAAACTCTTACTGTTGCATGACTTTAAAACGAGTTGGAACCTGAACAAAAGATATTTAAAAAGTAGCAGTTAAAGGAATAGGTCAACATTGTGGAAACCCTCTAACTTGTTTTCTTCCCAAGTGTGGGAATTATTATACACCTCACAGGTTATTGGCTTACTAAAGTAAATTTTCTCTAAAGTAAATTTGCTCTGACAATTTTGTCAGGGCCAGGGTAGAGGTTAACCTGTTTCTAATGAGCTAACTGGCAACAGCGTCCAGACGTGATATTAATTAAGGTGGTTGGAAAGGAGTCAGGAGTTGAAAGTAATTGTAATATTCAACTATTTGAATGTGGTTATTATTTTTTGAATGTGTACTTTATTTGTTTTATGAATGTGTTCTTAGAGGGAGGTAAAGGGAGGGCCCACCAAAGAAAACTGCCCGTCAACAGTCTCAGTGTCATATTCTACCGATATACAGATTGCAACTCTTGGTAAAGGTGTACTGTTGATGGTGTGATTTCAAGTGAAAATTTGAAATTTGAATGGGATTATAGAGGAAGATAGACAACTGTAGTTTGTAGCAGAAAGCAAATACGTATTTGAGTCTCGAATATTTAGCAGTGTGTTTGTTTTTTTAAAGACACTAACACCTCTGAAGGCTCCGTAATTCACACACTTTTGCAGAATTTTACAAACTGCACTTTGTAGTTTTATGAGGCAGAACTATTCCATGGTGA
The DNA here is from genome assembly GCF_024713975.1 of Paralichthys olivaceus. Taxonomy (NCBI): domain Eukaryota; kingdom Metazoa; phylum Chordata; class Actinopteri; order Pleuronectiformes; family Paralichthyidae; genus Paralichthys; species Paralichthys olivaceus. Next base: position 5,029,920 of record NC_091106.1, read on the forward strand.
ACAACAACTGAGTGCAGTTATCACAGTGCAGTTGGCAGGTTGGGTAACATCGTCACTACCATCAGGAACAAAGAAGTATTGAGCAAATGAATAACTTGTTTGTCAAGAAAAAGTTCCAACAAATAACTGCCCCCTACTGTAACAATTTTATAATTGTACGAGTGTGTGCACGTCAAACAAACGTTTGATATTAAATGCTGATCAGTCAGATATTAAGGTGTTGCAGGGTGGATTTATTGACACAGAGAGGTGAACAGTTTTTTTCCTGCCTCCGGTCTTTCTCCTAAGCTAGGCTAACCAAAGACAGACTCCAGCTCTGTACCTAACAAAAAGCTTGTCTTGTTTTTGGAAGGAAAGTAAAGTTTAATATTTCCCGAAACTGTTCCTTACCTGGGGATTAAAGTCTTGGAATATTGGGTCTGGACTTTACCGGCAGTTTGTCTTTCACACATGCACAACACAGGGGGAGGTTTTCTGCACAGACGAGCTCACACATTGACAACACACTGAGTTGGCTTTTATCACCACAAATTCTCTAGACATCTTCATCTGTGTCTTTTTCACTGGGACATTTGTTTCTCTTTTGTTTGTTTTTTTGGTTTTCTTGCACCAATTAGAAGCGTCATCAACCCCCCCCCACTCCCTGGCTGTGAGTCCCCCGTTTTGTTCTCAGAACTCATTCTCCCGACTTTCTGCAGACTTTATACAAGGGGGCCAGGCAGATAATCTGGAGGCTCTCAGTCCGACATTTTCATACATGCACCTCCTCCAGAGAAAGTGGAGAATCTCTGGAGCTCAGTGCATGTCTGAAAGCAGCTATAATATGTCAGCTCTTTACTTTGCTCGTTGCACTATGAGTTTACACATGGTGTTTGTCTATTATCAGCAGCTCAATGTTTTTCATGCCTTTGTATTTCTGACAACCAGAAGGCACCACATGATGAATGGCTCCACTTATCTTGATGTAATTCCAGTATATTAGTGATACCGAGAGAACGTGCCCCCTCACTAATTACAAGGCGCCTTGATGTTCACTATCATGATTGAAGCTAATGCCCACAGCCATTCAGCAGTATTACCTTTCAGCCCCTTTGCCCTGAATGTGAAAACACACACACACCTGCACAGCATTTCAGTGAGGCGTACAAAGCCGACGTAAGCCAGTTCAAAGGCGCCACGGTGACGGGACTGCAGGAGCTGCTGACGGAAGTACAGGCCGACCCCCTCCACCTGTAACAGAGACACAGACAGAGGATCAGCAACTCAACTCTAACAGGGGCAGTAGTCTGTGTGTGTGGGGGGGAAGCAGTCATCAGTGCATCAGGTAGTTAAGGAAAAATCAGGTAGCAGGGTGAACTGGTTTCTCAGTGGAAAGACAGATTCTTATAGAAGTGCATTAATTAAAGTACACATTCTTTATGTGCACTTCTTTTACTTAAAGGTAGGGTTGGTAGGTTGTTTTCACACTTTAATTAAATGATTTGCATCTTCACAAGCCGGATACACATACACCGCTGAAGCAGAGACGATAGCCAGAAGTTAGCAAGTAAGCCGTGACATTTGGCTTCTAGCAGATGTCAGTGCACGTTCATATGTTTTGGGAATGTAGCTTTGACGTGAGGGCCAATGGGAAGGAGTAGGATGTATCGGCTGCATATTTTTTAAGAGTAAATTGTCATATTTGCTGTAAATAAAGCTTGGAAAAAATACTCCACTAAACCAAGCAAAGGAAACTGATAGAAGATGCTGCCCCATTCAACCAATCGACCTCATGGGTGTGTATTATGATGTCGTTTTGCAGTAAGAAAAGATGAGACTCTTCGTACAGGGTTTAAAAGACAAATTCTAAAGTCAGTGAACACTTAAGTTAACTGTGACTTGTCCGAAACACCCCGTGACATCATCAATATAATCTAGTGCCTGAGTACAGGACACTGAAGGTCTCCCAATAGCTTATTTTCTACCTCTGCCACTGAAGTTATGTTTTCATCTGTGTTCGTTTGTGGGTTTTTCTCTGTTAGTTAAAGGTTCAGTGTGTAGAATTGAGTGACATCTAGAGGTAAAGTTGCCTGTTGCAGCTTATTACCCCTCATTTAACCCTCCCCTTCCCAACATGTAACAGAACCTGTGGTGAACTTCAGTTGTCATGAAAACTCAAAAGGTTTTAGTTTGTCCTGTTAGGATGACAGTAAAAAAACATGGCGGCCTCCACAGAGAGGACCCCCCTCCATGTAATTATAAAGTATTTAAATATAAAGGATCCATTCTATGGTTAAGAAAACAACAATTTATACAATTTAGATGAAACACACCAGTGAAACATCAGCAGGATTATTTTATATTCAATTTCTGCCAAAAATTCCTTCACCTAAATCTTACACACTGAACCTTTGAAGACAATCAATTGCTAGAAAAGTCAGAAGAGTTCAGACTAAAAGCAGTGTGATGAATAAAAGACGGTCATACACTGATGAGCTGCATGACCTAATCCCACTTTACCCTTTGCTCTGCTTGGCAAGTACAGTGAAGCTGTAACACAGGCTACCCCCTCTTGTTTTAGAGACACTTAAGCTTTCAGCCAGTGAGCACCGAGCATGACAAGCGTGAGAGCGGCATGTCAGTAGCGTGACAAGTGTCTTGAAATAAGGATGTTGAGACATCCATATAATGGCCACTGTCAGTAAAACCATCCAGTTAGTAACAGTGTTAGCGACATTATTCTAACTATACACACATACATATACACACATACATATATACACACACACACACACAGACACACACTGAGTGCTGTTTCTGTAGCAGTGTGTAAACTGGTGAGTGTGTTGCAGGTGAGGCGGGAGGGCGAGGCGGACGCAGAGCTCCAGTGCCCTGTCATTAAGGCTGTGGTATCACCACCACCACAGAGACAGCCATGCCCCGACTTAGTCAGGGGTGGCATGGAGGGCACAGGGAGGGGTGGCACAAGCCTGATGCAAAAAACCCCAGTGTGAAAAGGGAAGAAAAAAAATCCCCCTCAGGGGATGTGGGGTTAGACACAACATCTAAACTAACACAGACATAGACCCGCAGATGAACTAGGAGTAGACCAGTCTCTGCAACCTTCTGTGAGCAGCCCTGATGTCACTGAATGAGGGAGCAGCGATCCATGAAGTTTATGAGGAAAACAGCAGCAGAATGAGAGTATTTGAATATGAAAAATATGCATAAATTGGAAAAATTACCATGAATATGAATGCAACATAAATGTAGGGCTTAGGCAGCCCATTTTTTGGCCACATGACTGGTCAGTAAACTCGACTGACCCTACAGACTTAAAGTGGACTAACTTAAACACCAAAGTATGTACTGAGTAAACCGCAGCCGTACCAAGCCCAATGACTTATCACATCGGTGGCCGGAGTGGACTCCCAGGACAGGCCTGACCTCACCGGGGTAAAAATGGCAGCGACAGTCACTGTTAGATGGCCCGTGGCTGCCGGGGCCCAGACCGCTGCGGTGCTGAGCTGGGCCGAGCCGGGCAGCGGCTTCGCCTATTTAAAGCCTCCCTCCCGAAAGGTTCCCGTCTGTGTAACTGTTCAAAAGGGCCGAGCAAGCTTCCTGCGCGGGGCCAGGGAGGGTGGCGCGGGGGGCACTTTATTTAGACGTCAACTTCCTGTTTGCAAACGTGCCCGTTTCCCAGAAAAAACTTCCATGTGCGGAGAGAGAAGTTTCCCAAGTTTAATTACATGTATGGCTCTGGACCGTGACAGTGACCCAAATAGCCAACTTCTCCGCTGACGGGACGGAGTTAGAAAGCACTCTGATAATGTTTATTGTTGTTTTTGTTGTTGTTGCTGCGATCTACAGGGAGAGATATGAAGTTTGGTCTATAATGTTACAGCTAACAGAAAACCATGAATACATTGAATATGTTACAGCAGCATCATAAAATATTTGTTTATTCTGCTCTAGTGCAGAACTGATGGAATTAATTTGGTATCGGATCAAAATATTGGCATGGCATAGATTATGGTCTATGTAGGAATCTTTGAGGGAAAATTTATGATGCAAGTGCAACCAAGCCTCTGCTCAGAACTGGTATTAACATCTGATCTGAAGAGGTCAGCTTTAAGTACTTCTGTTGACAACTTTTATTAAAATGCCTCCTGAACGTGTCTCTTGTGATCACATCTCATTTCCCAAATTTATATGAAAATACACAATTTGGTTATTGGTGTTTGTGAAGACCAATTTATGTCGTTTTTAACCAGTGTGTGAATCGTAAGAGAGATAGAGAGAGAAATAGATCAAGCAGAGTCAGGAGGAGTTGAGTGAATCGATGCTTTGCGCAGCTCTGTATTGAAGAAAGATTTTACCCATTTGGAAAAAAATAGAAATTATACGGTAATCAGTGTTGTGGCTGTGACTACAAACAAATCCATGTAACACTGAGAAGCTTAAAAATACATTTGATTCATTGTGAAACTAGCAGGTCAATGGATGTCAGCTGAGTAGGCGGTCCTTTATATGTGGCACAGGATGCATTTGTGTTCACCCAGGGAAAAGAATGTGGCCACATGCGTCCCAGACCAACTCTGAATGTGGTTTGAGTGAAAAGATCTCAGGTCCAATTCACATTAAGCATTCAGGCACTCAAATAAAATTGTGTAAACAAAATACAGTGTAATAGAAAGCAAATAAAGAGTAATGTCAGACAAAGCATTCTCATTGTGTTAATAGCGGTGTGTGGATGAGGACGTGTTTCCCCTCCGAACATTCTCTCCTCTGTGTAACCACAGCTCCAACAGAAGGTGCCAAATAAACATCAGGCCTGTCAAACTCCAGATGATCACCTACTTAGGTGGTCTGTCACATGTTCACTGTCCCGTCATGATGCACAAGTGCTACCTCTTCCTTTTTCTTCTAATAAAATATAATCAGCCAGTGTCATAGTTCTGTTCAAACCAAATGCATCAACATCCTAAAAACCTCGACAAGTGATGACTGACAGAAAAAAAAAAGACTTGATCAAACTATAAATGACCACCTGTAACAACTGCTGTTGCCATGGTGCCACCCAATAAAACATCTGCTGTGTTTCCAGGCCAACAAGCACATAACAGATGATGCTGTGTTTGGACCACAGGAGGTGTTGAGCACATCTAGAAAGATGTTCTGGTCACTCACTGTCTCTCTCACACAAACACACACACACACAATTGCCCATGCATGTCATTACTGTGGTAGAGCAAAATGACTTTGTCCACACAGACTTAGCCAGACCTAACTTTTCCAAATACTATTGGAATCATCCCACTGACTGTTAATGCTAACGCAAACACTATTCTCCCATGCACACACACACAAACGCAAAAATGTGTGCACGCGTACACACACACACACGGAATCGATGACAAGCAAATGAAAAAGGGGATGCGGTGCAGACTGAGGACAGAAGTTCAGATTTTCCTTCTGTCTACATGGTCCTCAGCATGAGTTTGTTAAATCATCAGTTACGTAATGAGGCTTGTCGCCATAGTTACCACAGTGGACAAAAAGGTATGCATGATGTCACCATCAATTATTTTTTCAGGACACTGTGGTGGTGGTGGTGATGGTGACACACCATCATCACATTTCAGCATTGCCCAGTAAAAACTACTCTGGCTGTTTTGCATGTCTTATATTCTACCTGTTATCATATCAGTCAAAGAGGAACTATTAAATAACAGATTCAGGACAGATTTAAAAGGTCAGTGAAATGAACAACTATGCAGGTCTTTGATTTTGAACACATTTTCAAACACTGATTACCAGGTAAACAGAGTCACAAAAATGAAGCCATTGAAGGCTTTTCAGCATCTGAACTCTTAGTTTCTTTCTTTTCCATCGTTAGATACCATTCTCTTATTTGTATGCACCTACCATCAGGAGCTTAGATCAAAAACTGAAAAAGCTATGCTAGCTAATCTTACAGACTTTATATTTACTCATTGCTTGATTCCTATGATTAATTTCAAACTGGTTTGAAAAGTACAATTATAACACAAATATCACAAAATGTCCACCTTCAAAATCACAAATACACAATAGTATCATTAAGCATGTAGACTCAGAGAACAGATTCAGATTGACACAGCCGACTGCATGATAATATGCAACAGTGCTGCTCACAGGCACTTTGACATAAACTGTTGTAGTTGGATCACAGTAATGGATCACAGTCCATGCCAGTTTTAACCAAATGTCAACTGAGAATTACTCGAGAGCTAAAATGGAACTAAATGTGAAATCCAGTTGGTAGAGAAACCACGGTACAATTCACAGTTTGCCTCTTAACCTGTAGCTCGGTAAAGAAGCTGGATAATAAAAAAACTGTGGATCTACACAAACACAGAAAAGAACACACATTCAGCACATAGTACAGCGTGTTACTTCCTACTTTCTCTCTCTCATGAGTGTAAATACATGGTCAACAGACAAACACAAACACACACACACCCTTTACCCCCTACACGCACAAACACAGCCTATGTCTGGTACCCTTGTTATTATGGACGTTCACATGCTGAACCACTCAGACAACTATTCCTGCATGAGTTTGTGTATCTGTGTGTGTGTGTGTGTGTGTGTGTGTTGTTTGCAGTGTTTTCCTGCTGGTGGTGGAAGTGATTTGGAAAGAATGCAGTGGAAAGGGAGGGACGTTGTGGCCGTTAAACCAGCAGGGTAGAGCCTCAAATGAAAGCGGGGTGCTAACGAGGGCGGATGCTAATTGAAGAGCCTCCCAGCGTGGTGTCACAAACAACACACACACACACATTCACATCATCTCTCACTACAGAACACATACAGTAAAATAAATGTTTACTGTATTTTGAATGGTGCACTGGGTTAGTAGCACGTGTCTGAGTGTGTGTGTGTGAGGGTGCAGATGCAAACAGCTTCTGCAAGTGACAACAGCAGTGTCCGCATTGGGGTTCGGCAGCAGCATGTATTTTTACATCATCTGATCGTCACTGCGTGAGATCGTCAATCCCTGATGCGACTAAGATGGGGGGGTTGGCGTGTGTTCTAGGCAGCACACCACCACAGCTCAGCTGTTGTAGCTTGGTTAACCTTGTTGGCCTTCCCATTCCCAAAAGACTTCAAAGCTATAAGAACACCGACGGATGAATAGCGGCAGCAGATGTCTGAGGATCCCACCGTAAGAGCGTCATACAAAAAAGACACCAAGAAGAGAGCAGAGCGGCTATTTTATAAGTCATTTCTAATTGTACCCTATTACCAATGGTTCACCACGGCATTTTTATACAATTCATTTTGACATGTAGGAATGCATCAGTTTGATTTTTCTCTTTATGTCCAATAACCATTTCCTCTACCAGCGCTCATTTCCCTCCACATCAGAAATCTGGAGACCACACTGGGATGATTTTAATGTAAGGTAACATGAAGCCATGGATCAGTGTGCCACTAAAAACTGCGTCAGTGGTCTGCGGCAAAGGAATGACGGTAACTCAAAATATTATAATGACAGTGATATTTAATATGGCTCAATCACATCTCGCAAAAACATGATACACTTAATACTACTACTTAAAAAAGTCCAGTGGATTGAAGCAAACCTAGTGATGTAGGTGAGTAATGTTTTTGGATTCGATTCAAGCTCTAAATATAATATTATAATAATATCTAGTATTTCAATCAGTCAATTTTATTCCAAAAACAATTGGAAAATGGTTGATGAACGGATGTGTAGTCACATTGTGGCACTCACATAATTAATTAGGATTTGGATGTTCAAACAGTACTTGTTGGACTGACACATGAAACCTTGTCAGATCCTCTTTAAATCCACAAACTGACTATTTTATAAATTCAACCAGATTGTTTGGCAAAGTCAGTGTTGCTGAGGGTTAGGTGTCTTTTATTCTTCTGGTTCTCACCTGCTCCTCTGTGATGAGCCCTGGATGCGTTTGCTCCTCCTCATTGGCGTAGCGCAGAGGCAGGCTCTGACACAGCTGGCCGAGCAGCATGGCCACTTCCTTCATGCTCCGCCAGCAACATACCAGCACCATCTGGGCAGTCACCCTGTAGCCTTCGCCACCTGAAGCCAACACACACCCACAGTGACACAAATGAACACAAGAAAATGACACGGGAGAAGTTTGATCACTTATCGTTTCATTACGATGATGTAATGTACAATGTTACAGCTTTGTTTGCAATGGAAACCATATGAAGTCCCAAAGTCACATGATGTGCCTGCTTTTGTTGTTTACATTGGGCCACACACGTTACATACACTTAGTTAACCCACACCAAACAATTAGATTTTCCTTATCACAGTTAAATTCCAGAAATGTATCATTAAACACGTTTCCTTGGAGTGACAGACTTAACGTCATGTACAGTAAATATATCACACAATAAAGGCCAAACACTGCCCCCATCAGGACATCAGTGGTGGTTTCACTAAGTGAATCTGTCGCCCAGAGGAAACGGTGGAAAAGGTAAGTGCAGTGACTTTTACTAAAGAGACATGGTTTATGCAAATTAGGCTCATCTTAAAACTTAGTATTAACCAATCACAGTTAATTCACAAGTACAATCAAGTAAAGGTGTAAAAGAGAAGCTGCATTCCTGTGAGATTACATTAGTAAGTATAATTCTCTGTAACTCACCAGTGTTCAATGATGGTGTGTGTGTAGTCTGACTGTGTGTGTGATCGTCTCCATGGTGTGTGTCCAACTCTCTGGCACTGTTGAAGAAGTCATTGGTGTCCCTGGGCTGGATCTCCTGCAGGATCCTCTGCAGACCTGCTGACGTCTCTGTCCAAACACATCATATTTTATCAGTTGCATTAAAATTCCATGATCTTCAATTACTGAATTTGAAAGATTCATGAACTAAAGGTATACTCTTGTCTGGGTTTTTTGTGAATAACTGTGTTTATAAATCACTGAATATAAAAATCAATGACGCACGTCCACTCGTTCCTTTTATCCAGAAATGAGGCCAAAATATCCTGGATAAGAACGCTGCCATCTGATGCATTTGGAGTCTGCGCAGTAATGATCAGGGGAATTGAGCCGTGGAATCTAGGTCCTGACCAATTGTGAGTCCATCTCAGCTGTCAATCGTGACTAGCTATCAAACATACCAGAAGAATTTACACTTGGACAAAATCAGAGAATGACAAGATGACAGAAACCATCTTTGACAAAAATCTATTTGGCGTGTACTTTGTCCCATCCACTAACATGGAGGAGGCAGGATTTATTACCTATACTGCAGCCATCCACCAGGTGGCAATCAGGGCACATAGGCCTCACTTTTGGGAGGTGTCATGTATTCTTTACATACAACGAATGTCTGAAGGAAATTTAAGTATTTCTTTGGGAAACAACTCCATTTTTCAAAAAATCCACAGGAACAATCCAGAATTCCCATGCTTAGTGAAACGGTTCACTCTTCTGTTATATAGTTGAAACTGAAGTTTTATATAACGTTAAGCTCATTATAATTTGCCCTTCTGTTGATCACTTATTACATTTATAATACAGAGTAATGTGAAGAGGACAATGTTAAGAAATCAGATTACCGGAGTCAGTATCCATGGGGATGAGTCCCTCTGGGGAGGAGCTCTGGACTATGGGGGAAACCACATCAGACATCCTGTAGCACACGGCAATCAGCTCGGACATCAGACATCTCCACTGCTCCATCTGTCTCAAACTCCTTAACACACACAGAAACATGCACTTATCACAAAACCACCAAGACACAACACAAATAAGGTTATTTAAATGTGGAGTAAGCTTTCCACTTAAAGGTTGTTTAACATGGACATTTGTTGTGATGATTCTTGTTCTCACTCAGTGTTTAGATGCTGCAGTACAGCTGTGATGCAGTGAGCTCTTCCATACAGAGGATAAGAAGCAGCTGCTTGTAGGAGAGACGACTCTGCCCTCAACACCTCTGACTGCAGACAACACAACAAGAACTGAACCACTGTGGACAGAAAGACAACACATGACTTTCACACATGAGTGCAGATTGTATGTATTTTTAACACATACATACATTTATCCAGTGTGTGCATCTGGATCTTACCAGCCAGAGTGTTGTGCTCCAGCATGAGCTTCTCTGAGTCCTGGGGCGGGAGGGAGGAAGGTTGGAAATTGAGCCCCTGCTGCTGGGCACAGTGCAGCAGAGCCTGGCTCAGGTGCGGCTGGTGCAGCAGCAGGTTGAGGAGGTGGGCTGCTGTAACGCTGTCAAAAGGCTTGGTGCTTGTACTGAGCTCCAGAGCAGCCTGAAGGACACAACGCATTCTCTCTGGCACCTAAGGTCACAGAGACAAAGGAGATATCAGCTAAATACTATTACACATGGTGATGATTTAGCTTAAACTACATGCAATATCTGGCTAAATGTAGTGTCATAAGAATCACTATTTGAAAGAACTGCAGGAAACATCACAGACTGAGATATGAGTCTTCACAAAAGGGACAATACAGGATATATATTTAAGTTTTAGAACTTTTCTTCCAAATATTACACTGAAACTTAATTACATAACACCAGTTCTACACTTACTAAAAATCAAACAAAAAGTATTTTTTTAAGAAGAGCTTGTGTTTGGAATATTAACCTGTAGCCCCACAGCTGATGGAGGGAGTTGCGGTAGCAGTGTGGAGGCCAGCTGTTTGACTTCTAGGAAGTTGCTGGCAACACAGTAGAGGACATTCTGAGCATGTGCAGAGGTCACAACCTCACCCAGGGCAAACACATCTGGCCCTGAGGAAAATGGAGGACAGGTGGAGGTGAAGAAAAACAGGAGGTGACAGTGAGTGACAAGAGGTAGAGTATACGCTAACACAGCCGCAGCACCAGGCTGGCATCAAACTAAAGAGACTGACCAAAAATGAAAAGGCTGCTGGCTCAGGCAGTAAAAGGACCACAGGTTCCAGTTCTGTGAGTTGGCTAATGCTATTGTATGAAATGTGCCAAGCATCATGAGGAAGGTGCCCTTGAGTGATGCACTGAACTCCAAACTGCTCTGAGCCCGTTGGTTGAGTTTGCTCCCTCCTGATTGTATGACCAGGAAGACATTTTCCAATAGCGGATCCAAAAAAAGTAGCCTAAAGATTGCAGTATGAATAATGACAGGTCAGCCACAAGGACACAGTTTTTTTAAATGTATGAGGACAACATGTTTTTTTTGTATAATAGTCACTCACAACATTTACACTATTTCTAGTCCAAAGGCTAAAATTTACACAGCCATTACTTTTCCAAGGATTTTATTACTAGTATAATTATTGTTATTATTACTATCATATACAAAAACTGGTGCGAATCTGGACAAATGGGCAGGTGTAGAATTTCTTTTTAACTTTCTCTGCAGCGTTTTTCAGTTTTCATATCAGAGAGAACTGCATTGCATGCCACTTGAGGGTGCACACAAATAAAACTTTGAGTTCTGACTCTCGGCATTGACAGTAAAAAATTGGCGATCAGCCTTCTCTGAAGTATTAGCCCGTCTAGTATTAAATATTGTCACAATAAAATAAATATAATATGATAAAACCATTGTAACAATAGGACCATAACACATTTCTGATGTTCTGTTAAGTTTGTCATTTACAACTGCAGCTGGTGAGCATCAGATGTACCTGTGCTGAAGGTGAAGAGCTGGCCCAGGAGACACAGCAGGTGGAGGGACATGAGGCATTTAGAAAAGGAGGCTCCGGGAAGCAGAACCTCCAGCAACTGCACACACAGCCAGCACAGGAACTCCTACATCACACATGAAAACAATAAGCCTTCATTTAATTCAAGAAAAAGGATTTCATTAAGAAAAATATCAAGACTAAGGCAGGGCGTCCACAGCTTTAACCAAGTCGAATGTAAGACTTTTAATACCATTTGAAATTAAACTAACCAACACAAGTACTCATCATTCATGTTCATATACTAGCTAACAGGCTAGAAGGACATTCGTTTAATTCATAAACTTAACCAGAGAAAAATAATGACGTAATGCATACTAGAAGTAATAATTCTTCTTCTTTGGTCTGATAGAGTGGAGACTTTTTCATGGTGACCTTTGGGCAGTGGATTCATGACAATTTAATACTTTCAAGGCCTTTTATTTATAAGATTGAATTCAAGCAGCTGATTGTCCTTAATGGAAACCCTGCATTAATGCATGTTATACCTTGTACAGCTGTATTGTGTGTTGTTCTCTGTCTCTCTGCTCCTGGTCTCTCTCCTGACTCAGTCTCTTCTGCAGCAGCTGAGTGCTGTCCTTCGCTCGACACAGTAACTGTGAAGTAGACGATTTAAAGTTTCATTAGTGATTTTCATTTCATCAAATGTCAAACAGTTGCTAGTACCGACAGTGGATCCCTGTTAAAACCTGATCGTCCCAGCCTGCAGGAAAACAAAAGCTATATATCTGACAAGCCTGACTTTTTCAAATACAGAGAGAATATAAATTCATCCAGCACCAAAGATGATGTGACGTGAGCAGCTGACCTTCTTCAGCAGGCTGACTGTCTGCTGTCTAACGCCTGGGGACTGACTGTTGAGATTTGGCAGCAGGAAGTGGCGAATCAGGTCCATTTCCTGCAAGGTCAGAACTTCAGTGCTGCGGTGACTCTCACACACCAAACCTAAAGCGTCCATCCTCACCTGGGTAGTAAGAGAAGGTGACACATAAATGGAAATCCAAGATGTGTGCCACAAAAATGTGGAAAACATCTTGAAAAGATCTTATTGGAAGTCCACAAATATACACTCAAGGACAAATACTCACTTGATCATGTTTGTGTACGAGGGCTTGCTGGAGGAGAGAGAGGGGCACCAGTCCTCCCCACATACCCTCTTCTGAGGACGGAACAACACCCTGGGCCCTCGCTGCCCGCAGGCACGTCATCAGAGCACCGAGCTGACCCCTGCTGCCTGAAGCACCTAACAGGAAATAAAAACTGTATTAACACAAAGGTTCTATGATTGTGGCTAGTGACTGTGTTACAGCATGCTCTCGCTTTCAAGTGACAACTGAATGCTTTGTGAAAGTGAGAGACTTAGATACGCAGTGAGTATGACCAGATGAGATCCAGATATATGGGGTGTGTGTTTGTGCCTTTGCCTGTGCTGCAGGGCGGTGTGTCCTGAAGAGCCTGCACCATGTGAGCCAGGCTGGAGGGGCTGCAGCGAAGCAGCTTGGGCAGGAAGTAGTCCAGGATGTACGTGGTTTGGTCCAGTCTGGCCCGGCACAGCACCTGCAGCAGCGGGGTTACCCATGTCCTGTGCCAACGCTCCATCCAGTCCTCTGTTGTTCCTGCTGCACCAGCCTCAGTTGCCAGCTGAGCTTTGTGACTAACAAACAGCCTCTCCAGCAGGTCGCTGGCGTAAGGAGCCAGGGTCTGATCACCCATCAAACCCAGGAGACATGACGGCAGTTGGGGCTGGATGTTGAGCAAGTACCCTGCTCCATAGAGCTCCACCAGGCAGCCCAAGGAGCCGTACTTCCCCCTCATGTGCCATTCTAGTCCCAGCAGGCTTCGGGTGAGCTCTGTGATGTAAGAGTCCTTGGTAGGGTCAGAAGTGGAGGGGTTGGTAAGTTGATGGAGCAGGAGGAGGTTGCGGAACAGCGATCGGGTTTGGTGGCGCACACCGTCTAGTGGGTGCTCCCAGTGGGAGTAGATGTGCTCCAGGAGGTGCTGCTGCAGCTCGGAGCCGCCACTGAAGGATTGCTGGAGGTGAGGAGGGCAGGGCTGCGGCACTCCCTGCAGGCAGTCCAGAGCGGCGCCACTCCACAGGGTCAGCACCCGAGACACCACCATTGCTGTACTGGACTCCTTCACACTACGGCAGAGAAGAAAAAACATAAGTATGCTTGTCACAGCGCTGAAAAATAACTTTTTTGTTGTTTTTCTCTCAGAAATATTTGCAGACCTACCTGACATCCAGGTCCAGCAGCGTGTTTGGGACTAACAGCAGCAGTTGTTCCCACTGTGGTCCTGGGAGAGCACCCTTCCAGCTCAACATAGCCAGAACCCCATGACATAGATAGAGAGAGACACCTGGAGGGCGACCACTAGTGCACAGACTGACACACCTCTCTTTGAGCCACTGAGGGGCCGGGTCTAAGCCTCGGACGGAGCCATGCAGCAAACTACACACCTGATACCACAAAGAATGACCAACGGTCAAAATTGAAATATGAAATATGAATCTAATAAAACTTGTCTTTCAAATATAATTTCTGAAATGAGTTTGAAAGTATTTTTGGTTAAATGTGTCTTTAAAGGGCATGAACTTCATTTAAGATATCAGTGCATTTCAAAGATATGCAAAGAAGACTTTATGTTGCTACATGTGTGACTTTAAAACACTGTTGCTCAAAGATTAGGAAATTACAAAACAGAATATTACCAAAAAATACTAAATACTAAAAACTCATTTTCACAGGAACTTTGGTGGTGACAAATCGTTATCTGTTTGACATTACACTGTCATTTACTTATTTCAAATATTTAGTCAAACTTCAGACAAATATGGATTTCACTTTACATTCATTTTGGTGTGCTACGTCCTTACTTTACATTTTTATTCATGAAGTGCAGGTGAGTTATACTGTATGATGTATTTGGTGTCTTTCAGGAAAAGTTAATGTTCTGCACAGGACATTATGTGACATATCCACAACTCTTAATCCTTTACTTACCACAGAAGCGACTTCATCCCCAGAGCCCATGATGGACCTGATCAACAACACTACAGCCATGCCGGCTGTGCTCTGGACTGACTGGATGAACTCCTCTGGAGGCACAGAGAGCGACAGAGGAGAAAATCAGTGAGAAAAGAATTATGTGGGTACAGTACTTTCGTAGATTCACATTTCTCGTTTTCACTCATTCAAAATCAATGAAGGGACTGTAATCAATCTGCTCCAGTAAAGCTGCTCAAAACAATGTTATTGTTTATGCACAAATGCAATGGCTACATTTAAATCTGAATCAGCATGTGGGCCTGTGGATGGCAGAACAATATTAAATATGATATGCATCCTTCTCATGCAAACATCATTTATCAAAGTAGAATTGCCACAGCTATTCCTTCAACAGCCAGTCAAGTTGCAGGAAATATGCTCAAACCTGTCTATCTGCTCCTGAGTTACAGCATCGAATAATGGCCAAAGAAAAGTTGATTCCTTCAGAGTTTCAGAGATATCATGTTGACCACAAAATCAAATGAGTTGACCCTCAATGCCAAGCGTAGCTTTGGACGGTATTTGGTATAAATGCCTCACGCCATTAGAGATATTGTGTTCATGACAATCTCAAAACATTACACCCAAAGGATATGGTTGTTGCCAGCAAGAGGAATAGAAATAATCTAGCAAAGCACTTATTCAGACTCATATTTTCTCTATACGCACTTTTTGGCATATGATTCAAGATAAATCCATATACGATGAAATTTACACATTGATGGAAAGAGAGAGCACACAAAAAAAAGAAAAGTATTTTTTATTTTTTGTCAAGTGAGGAAAGCATCCAGTAGATACTTTGGCAGGCAATAATCCTGATCATCGAGTGCATAACAGGTGAGTGTACTGACTGAGGTATTCATATTTATATCTACAGACTTATATTTGTTGATATTTATGGATATATTTGGAGCCATGTTTGCTAATCCATCACTATTTTGGCTTATATTATATCCTCAAAGCCAGGGCATTAGCTATGAGTGTACATCCACATTTTATCCAGCATGTTTGTTTCTTCAGCTGGTCTCTACAGTCCAATCTGTTTCTTACCGTCAGTGAGGATGTGTATGTAGCAGCTCAGGAGGCTGCTCAGTGTGTCCTCCACATTGCAGTGACCCTGTTGAGCCTGCAGGGCCTCACTGACTGTCTCCTGCGATCTCTGGACTACCAGCATGGAAGTCTTCACTGCAGCCAGACAAGACTGCATCAGCTGAGCCTGGGCGATGTGGCGGCCTGCTAGACCCCTTGGACAACAGCAGGGGGCGACAGAGACATTCTGATTAACAGCAAGACACAAACCATGCTTCTGGGAAATATCTAAATAGAAACTGGCTGATAAGGGTGTGACTGAGCAGCAGAGCATCAGAGCTGAGTGGAAATGCAATCGATCAACCAAAGAAATACAGTACAATAGCATTTATTTGGTTTGAATAAAATATAAAGTAAGTGGTTTCCAAAAATGTACATAATAGAAAAGAAAAACCACATTAGCCCCAAATAGTACTCAATACCCCAAGAAATGTCTGGTATAAATATAATTAAAGATTGTCATGGAGGATTTCTTTTCAATTTTAATTCACATTATCTACACAAGTTGCTTTTGGCAATTGAATATAAGTTCTTTATTACAGGAATAGGGATTACAAAATATTACTCTGTACCTGTTCTGATGAAGGTATTGACTCAGTCCCTTGTGAAGAAACTGCAAAACTGTACAGAGGAGAAGTGAGACAATGAGACTGAGGAAGAAAACAAAGTCTCATCTCAAAATCAGACATTAAGGACGTACGAACACTTACCTTCAGGCAGCAGTTTGTTAATGCATCTCTCACCTGTGGATAAAGCATTTTGAAAAGGCAGATATTTATCTGACTTAATAAAAGGAGATTTAAGATTGATCTATTTATGTTTCTGATGATAAAATCTGCAGTAAAGGAAAAGATAAGCAACAGCCCTCTCACCAAGAGGAAAGCCATCCAAACAGGCAGTGATGGTGTCGACATTGTGTGGATATTTGTCTGAACCCGAGTTGGACAGACAGTCAGACAAGCAGGAACACAAACAGTCTACAGTCCGCTCCTGTAACCAGGCTGGTACTGAACCCAAAGCACTGAGGGTGAAAACAGAAAGAGAGAAAATATATAACTCATATCATTTTGATGTATAAATTAAAAAAAAAAAAAGGGAATCGGGAACAAGTTATGACTACGACTGTCCAAACTTAAAGACAGGCAGCCCAGAAAAAATATTTTTAACATAAACATCTATGTTCTATTTTCTAGGCATTTCATAATATCATATTAAGTGAAAACGGGGATCGAATATAAAGAACTCAACAGTTATTGACCTGAGAAAACAGACAAGCTAGTATTTATTAACACTGAGTCTAAATTGTTGGACATGGGTTTAGATTCCAGTATTTAGGATTTTGAACTCAGTAAGACCATTTTTTGCAAGTGCTTGCCTCCCAAGGAAGTGACCATGGAAGCTCTAGGCTGTATACACCCATTTACAAACTGCTGGGTACCTGGCGATGGCTCGTCGTAGGGGGTTCTTGGCCTGCAGGGAAGTGTAGACCAGAGCCAGGGTGTGTAGACAGGCCTCCAGAAGAGCATCGTCTGGCTGCTCATCGCTCAGGGCCTCCAACTGGGACCCTGCCTGATGAAGTATGGACACACAACTCAGGACATACACTGTATAATAAAGCTTAGGATACTAGCCTACTTAGGTCCATTCACTAAGGAGAGGTAAATCAACAATATTTATACACACTCATCCATTATCTAAACCACTTATCCTTTAAGGTTCAGAGGGTGGCTGGAGCCAATCCCAGTTGACACTGATCAAGAGGTGGGGTACACCCTGGTGAGGTTACCAGCATATCTCAGGACCAACTTACAGACAAAAACAACCATTCACACCTACTATAGTTACTCAATTTAAACAAACCCCAGATTGTGGACGGTAATAGAGCTGGAATACACTGAGAACACACCTACACAGACACGGGGAACATGCAAACTCCACACAGAAAAGCCCCAAACAAACCAAAATTCAGACCAAAAACCTTCTTGTTGTGATGCAGCAGTGCTAACAACATCCATCTTGTTGCTAACCTTTTTTATCAGCTGGATCTGCTGCACTGGCTCTGTCAGCTCCAAACAGGACTGCAGGGTCTGGGCAACCTCTCTGATGCCATCTTCTCCACCATCCACAGAAAGGGATGCTAAGAAAGACAACAACACATGGTTCGATACTATCACACATAAAGGTTAAATGTAACGGAGGGCAGCTCTGTTTTGCAGTGGTGTCATTACCTATCAGCTTGTGCAGGTTCTCCTGGTCCAACACCACAGCCTCCACTCTGGCTGTCTTCTTCTTCACCACCATGACTCTGTGCAGCAGCATCGGTGCAAACATTTCCATGAATCACGAACAAATCAGAGGAACTTCAGTGCATGTGAAACATATAATGAGACGCAATACGGCCAAACTACGAGGAACACAACTTGTAGGTTTACATTCAGTTGTGGGCTCTCACACCTGTTCAAAGTGAGAGGCTTCTCATCTAAATATAAAAGATCGAATAATCACCTGATGCTTACAAAGGATCAGTTTCTCTCTCCATGACACCCCAGCCTCCCTCTCTCGTTCTCTTCTCTCATGCACAAAGACACACATTGAACTTCGTGTCCACACACTTTCTTAAGTGTTTTATCTCAGCTAAAAGTCTTGCTGCTAACACTGTTAGCTAACTCATGCTAGCTGTCTAGCACTGGCTCTACGACCCAAATTAAAGAACGAGGCACACACTGAAACATTACGACAATAAACGCTCACAGAGTCACACTGATTAAAGAAGGTGTAAAATGAAATAGAACCAGTATCCACCTCAGATGAACATGTGGTGGAGTTGGAGTCCTTCTGCCTCAGCTGGTAACTGTGACCAGTGTCAAGCTAGGAGTTAAAACACTTCCCTTTCCAGTAAAATTGCTTTCAAAATAAAATATACTATACTTATAACCTTATTAAATGCAGTTTATGTTTATATTTCGTTGATATTTCTATTCTTTATTTTATTCTACAGTTATATAAAAATATATGGTGCAGAATATATGTTTTAAGAGACTGTAAATATATATTTGTACGATGTAAAGCTTTAACTTTGAAGCCATGCTGGTTGCACTTCTGGTTTTGTTCTCGTTAGTTTGACAGAACCAGGATCCATGCCGCACGTAGGTGACGTCACTTCCGATTAACTGTAACAGCCCGCCCACAGAGGCTGAGCTGTCCGTAAAGTAGCGCTCCAGGTTTTTATTGGTGGAAATCACACGTCAATCAAAATGGCTCTTCGTGGTTATCCTGCGGGGAGAAACGCCCACCGGGCCTTTGATTGGACACCCGTCGCGGAGCCACGCCCTATTGTTCCAACCCATTCCTAAGTTTGAGGCAGAGCTGGAATGAAAACCTGAGAAAAGTGAACCATTCACCGCGTTTATTCAAGGTTTCCTCTCTGGACCCCGAAGAAAACACGTGTCAGCACTGGAGTCGACATGACGTGACGTCGGTCGGACACTTCTGCGTCAACATTGTCAAGGGTAAGAGGTTTTTTTCACATGTTTAATAGGAAAAGATGGAGAGTGACCGTTTCATCTAATGAGCTGTTTTCATAGGGAGAATGATTTAAACGGTGTTATTGACTCACTCCTGGGAAAAGTTCAGACTAAACATTTGAAACCGAGGAAAAGTGATGTGGACACGATTCTTAAGTTGACCACACTCGTTAACGTGAATATAGTCTAAGGAAATAGAGTGGTGCTATGTTTGTCTTTTGCTTGCTGGTGTTATAATTTAGAATGTATAGTCTACAATTTATCTGCTTGTTTTATGGTTAAATACATAATCCATCCGGGGGGTTATGTATTTGAGTGTATTTAGGTCTAACACATGGGAGGGTCTCACCATGTCTCTATAAATTCAGTTTAAAAATATCACAAATGAAGCCTCTGAGGGCTACTACTTTACCTCAGTTCACTTTCTTTCACCTCCTTTCAGCCCTCAGTGAGGATCATCACCAGTAAATCATCTCTATGACTGCATGAGTGTTTGTCCTAAAACAAATGTCCAGTATATTGAGATGTTAGTCAATGAGGCTTCACATCTGAACACTGAAAGATTTGGGGGGAACTTATAAGGACCGATAAATTCACATACTTGTTATACCTTATAATACACATGACCTCATTGTTTTTGCACGGTTCATTTGGCAGTGAGAGGTGGAGCCTCACAAATTAAACCTCATTTTAAATCCATTAACAGCAGGTAGTAGGGTCTGTACATCTTAAATGGCTGCAGCATGACTCCAAACCAAAACACAGGGATGTGCTCACACAGCACATTCTGCTTCACTGTCTCTGTGGACTGACTTTACTCAGGAAGTGAGAGGGAGAGTAAATCACTGTCAGAATAACAAAGGGTTCAGAGGCCTTCACTGTTTTCCACCTACTACCGCCTTTTATCACCACTGTCCCTTTTTACACAAGTGTGATGAATCTTCAGACAGATAGTTAGTCTACAAAGTAAACCAAAAGAAGTAGCAATAACAACTTCTGTGTACACCATATAAGAAGATTATAATTTATGTCATGTTAAGTAATCACGATCTATCAACTAAAACCTTGCAGGTGGTTAAACGATACTCGTACCTTAAAGCAACACCGTGTAACTTTTGCTGCTGAGCAACAGCACCCTCTACAGCCACACATGGGGATTCCTTCTGTTCGGCTCTGTGTCAGAACTGGTTTTCATGTCGAGAATCTTGAGCGGAACTCTGACTGCATTGTCGCACTCACTGAACTTAAACACAGCTGAACTGCAGATATTACCCATGATCCTAGGCTTCCTGAACCGGAAGAGCTGCTGCTGTAACAAATCCACAAACTGTTTGGAATCCCTCATATTTTAAAAGTTTCCTAGATGAACATTGGAGAAAAACGCTGCATTTTAAAGAGGCTACTTTGAAGCAGTGGGGGTGGAAAATTTGACAAAAAAGTTCAAAAAGTAAAAATGTAGTGGAGTAGACACTACAGATATTTGCTGATAAATGCAGTGGTGTAAAAGCAAAAAAAAAAATACCTGAAATAAAATGTAGTTAATTATGTAAATATACCTGAAAAAATGCTTCAGCAGTAATGAAGTAAATGTACTTTTTTATATTTAAGTCTTTTTAACTAATCTATGGCTCAGCGTGTGCCTAGTCTGATTCTGAGAATTGAAGCGGCTGCGGCTCAGGGGACAAAGCGGGTCTTCCTCAAACAAGAGTGTCCGTGGTTTAGTCCCAGTCTTCCCCATTTTTCCAAGTGTGCCTGGGCAAGATACTAAACCCCAAACAGCCGTCAGGGCTGTGATGTTCTCATAGAAGTGCTGCCCATAGATCCACTGCATGAATGTTTGAACGGGTGAATGGCAAAAAAAAAACTGTACTGTAAGGGGCTTTGATTGATCTTCAAAACTATAGAAAAGCGTTATATGAATACAGACCATTTATCCGTCAGTTACACATTTCTCACAGGAGATTGTTCCCACTCACCAAAGTTACATGGAACATGGACAGGTGTTCAGGGTGAGGAGGGAGAATGATTTTAAAGTGAAAAGTTGCAGTGTTGCTCTGAAGTCTTTGTTGACAAAGTCGAAAATCCTATTATCATGTTTTACAGTATATAGCCTCTATTTCTAATATTATCTGAGGACTATCATGTAAAAAATGTTTTCCTGATGATATGATGTTATACAGGTATTTGTAGACCTTGTCCTCATGTAATATGTTATATTAAATTCCTTGCATTTAGCTCTGTAAGTTGTTTTTGTTTTTTTGGGCGACAGCCTCTTTGTTTCTTGTGTTTACTGCAGCAAACAAGCAGCAGAAATAAGCCTGTTGGAACCAGTTTATTGCCTCCACACATGTTTGCAGTCTCTTTGTGAGGAGACCAGTTGGGTAATGAGAGGTTATTACATGGAAGAGAAACCCAGACTTTCTATCGTCCTCCTCTTCCTATCCTTCATCTGAGATCCTCATATCTCTCTCCCTCTTTTTCTCTCTCACTCACTCACTCACTCACTCACTCTACCGCTTATTATTAACCGGCTGTTTTTCCCTGGAAAACCTGATGCAAGTCTGGCACCAGGGAGGGTACTGGGGTGCTTTGGAGCAACAGTAGTGTTTTACTGTTTGGCCAAGCAAATGTGATACGCCCACTGCCCCCGCTGGTCCAACTGGACGCGACCCTGGAATATTTCAGGGGATGGCTGGTGGCAGAGCGTCTGTACAATAACAACAAACCCTTTGTGTGTCTGTGTGTGTGTAGGTATGTTTATCAGATATGGTCCAGTTAATGTTTTACATGCAAAGAATGAGAACTGAATTAATTTCACATTGGAAAACTCAAACATAATCTTTTTGTAATATTAACACAAGAGTTAAAAAAACAATACTAAAAAAAAGTTTTAAAAAAAACAGTAACTGTAAAGAGTGCTTCAGTCCTCCGCTCTGTCTCCCAGAAAGCATAGACGAGCAGATCTTCAGACTGCGGAGGTGCCTTTGAGCAAAACTCTGAATCCCAACTCAGCTTCACGGGTGGTTGTCTCTTACTGACCCTGATCTCTCATCTCCTTCACGAGGAGGAAATGAAAAAGCGGATTTTCCCACAGGAAGCCTCCTCCTCGTATTAATATGTGCATATATTGACTCTCTCTCCCTCGTCTGATGCTGTGTGTTACAGAGGGTCGGCCGGTATGGCGGACGGGGAGGAGGCCATGAGCCAGGAGGACTGGAAGGATAAGTGTATGGTCCTGGAGGCGCTGCTCATGAAGTTCAGAGTGCAGATCATCAAGATTCGAGAGCTCACCGCCGACAAAGTTGGTTCAAGTAAACTCTTTCTATTCTGTTTATAATATAACGACACTCATCCACATGGAGATTGTGGACAAATAGTGAAAGGAGTGAGATATTGATTGAAATGGTGCCTGTTTGAATTTGGGGATGGTGAGATGAAGTGGACACGCTGCTACAGAGCTGTGAGGTCTGTACTGCAGGGGTGTGTTCCATTCAGCTGAAGTGGCTCCTCTTCTCTTTCTCACACTACATGTCCTCCCAAACAGGCGATTGATGTGAAGTAGATGAGGAGTTGTATTTAATCTCATTCGCTAATAACAGCATCACTTTCAGGAAACATAAATCAGTCCCGACAACCATTCTGTAAAAATAATTTTGTATTGAAAAATGGCTGACGCCTGATGACTTCTGATCACTATACTTCATTCAAAAAATGTTCACTGAAAGAACAGAACACAGATGTGAAAGAGAGAAAAAACATTAAATTGCTCTGAATAAAATCAGTAATTGGTTTGTGAAAGGCAGAGGAAGTAAGTGTGTGCAGATGTGGAGGAGAAATATTGGATACCAATAAGCTCTTGAAATATATATAAGAAAAGAAGAAGATAATGAACGTCATCTGGATCATATAGAAAAAGTAGATAAAGTTTTAAAAGTGTTTTTATGAGTAATGATTCAGAATAAACTGATCATTTCAAATTTCTGTATAAACATTGAATAACATCGGATCCACATTCGGTGTAGTTTACAGCTTCCATTGGTAGTTAAAGCCACAGTGTTGCAGTCATGCCGTAATATTAATTTTACAGTTCTACTGTTTCCACAAGAGCCAGCTGTTGCACCATCAGATCAAGCAACCAATCGCTGAGCCGATTCCTCGAGCTCCAGCTGAGCAGAAACTCAAACCTCTGTTCATGTTGTTTGATGTTTGAGATGTGGGAAGATTCGGCCATTGCACCGCGGATGATGTTAAAATTTAAAAATCACCAACATGTGGTCCTCATCAGTACAGGAAGGCACATCCACATTCAGACAGAGCGATGTGGTGCTTCTGGTGGGGGACAGAGCCGCCCGTCCCTCCCAGCTGGCCGACACTGGGCCGGCCCAAACTGTTCAGTGGCCTAGATCTGAAGCCGCTCTCCAGGGATGCTGATTAGAGCTCTAATGTAAACAGCAGTCTGACCGCAGGGCTCCGCCACGCACTGCATTCTGGGATTGACCCAGCTCCAGTCAATTACAGAGTCAAAGTAAGCTCAGCTGGACAGCAAAACAAACTCCTGGAGAGACTTGGAAGACAGACTGGCTTTGGTGGGTTTGTGCTGCCCGTGTACCACATGTGAAAGTCTCTGCTCGGTATTTTTGGCCATCCTCTTTGACAGGTTGAATTTTAACAGAATTTTCCACTCAGCATCGTAAAACACACCATTAAATGCAGGATAGCAGCACACAGTGCAACAAATGTAGTGCAGTGATTCAGCTTCAGTTTCTTCCACAGAAGTGTTTACTCAATCTTTATTTAATAGTTTAGACCTCAGTTGCCTTTTTCTTTGTTTTTCTTCTTCTCAGCGGTATGCCTCAGGCTGCACCATTAAACTGCTTTCATAAGTGTACTGTAGTGTGTGTTTTATAACAATAGTAGCTCCCACAAAAGAGGCTTGGATTTTCTATTTGTATGTAAATTTGACTTTTGTTACTTTCAGACATGCACTGAAGTCTGGACATTTTCTGGAATTTTTGCGGAGGGAAATGTGAGAACTCAAATGTCCAAGTCCTTTCCTCTGACCTTTTCCTGCCAGTCCCCTAGTAAGACAGACTGAGCCATGTGAGAATACAGCAGGAAAATGTCTGGAAACTTCATAGGGAGGCATGTTGATGATGTTTCTAACACACAGCCGACTCATGTAAATATCTTTTTTTGGCATAAAGAGGAAAAAGAGGTGTCATACACGTCAAAGACAAATTAAGACGTTAACTTGGAAAGACAACAAGATTTTGATCAGGGCCAACCTCTGTGTTACTGTGCTGTAAACAAAAACATTCTTCAGTGGAATTTATACATCATATCCTTCCTTCTGCGTGCTCCACCTAGACGCTGCCCTGCACCTGAATGTTCCAGTCATTTTCCATCCTTATATGTGTCACAACAGAGTGAATTCATTTTAACGCCTCTAATTGAAAACCAATACAGTCTTACTACTACTACTGCTTGCTTTTCATTGTGTCAGAGATGGATAACGCTGAATGGATATATCCATTTAAAAAACTGGCCATAGTCATTAGTTTTTACTCTGGTGGGTTTGTTGTTGAATGACCCGTCACCTTGTGCTCACTGACCTCCTGATGCCATGAGCTCATCATGCTAACATCCAGACCCCTGCTGATGTTTTCCCTCTCTGGCTCCCACTGCCTCAGCCAGAGCTTGTTGTTTTTTAAGCCGCTGCGGGGGCGAATGCACGTCACAGCAAATTCCCCCCTAATGTCTCACTGCGGAGGTGGGCTCATAATAGGATGAAGAGGCGTTCTGTGGAGGTGGTCAACGCCTCCAGTGTTGAAAAGGACACAGGAGGTTGGTGTCTATTCATTGATGCAACAGCAGCAGCATTAGTGCACTTTGCATCTGCAGGTGGAGTTCAGTGCGGATAATGTTAGAGCTCACAGACCCAATATTTTAGAAAGTTGTTTGAAATTAAATCCAAGATTAAAAAAATGTCATAATTTTGAAATAAATGATCCTTCTCTGACGTGTAACTTAGTGGCAGAGCTAAGATTTTTTTTCTGGCCACAATTTATACAGAGGGGCCAGTTATAGGTCCAACATGCACAATTCCTGATTCAGTAAGGTGCACATTCTTTGTTTACTGTTCCTATAAATGTATTTATATTTAATATATTTCAGAATGTATTTTGAAAATTTTACATTGTGCATTTCAAAAAACCAAATAGAATGATGGAACATTTAAATTCTTAACAAATTGTCATATTTATTATTGATATTGTTAGTAAGTTTCGTTGACCTCTGAAGTCCCAGGGGTCAATGAAATTTCAGCTGGGGTCAGTGCCCCCTGGCCATGCCCCTAAATCCACCCCTGGACTTAATGATTTGTTAAAATGGATATTGTTTATATTGTTTGTATTGACAGTATCCTCTTTATTCCTTTAAAATTTCGAAAACTGTTTTCTTCTAAAATCGTCATCTCCAAACTATGAACACCTGTCCATGCTATGAATTTCTAATTGTAAATTTATCTGACTAAACTGAACTGCAGGACTCCAGCTGGACTTGGCATATTGCTGAAATCCTCGAAAGCCTGAGTGAGGGTATGGATAGAGAAAGAGGGGGAGAAAAAGGAGAGAAAAAATGAAGATTGAGCTGCCCCACGGAAGGAAATACCCAGTTTAGTAAATAGTGTGTGTGCATGCATGTGTTACACAGGAAGTGAGTTTGCAAGTCAGTCTGTTTGTTACTCCGTTTAAATTCACTGTTTACTTGAAAATCTTGCAGAATGTGAAAAGTGACGGGGTGCGTGTGTGTGTGGGTGGTGCAGTTATTTGGGGAGGGATACAGTCTATGGGAGGGACGTTGGTTTTGGCCAGCAGGGGCCTCCAGCTGTAACACTGGGCCATACATCTGTTGGTGGAGACAAAGAGGCCGTGTGTTATATTTTCTGATTCTGTCAGCCGCCCTGCTTCCGACCTAACACTCTCACTGAAATGTTTAATTCTAGCTGTCTGCCTGTGTGTTTCTCCATGAGAAACAAATATGTGAACCTCATCCCTTATAGAAAAAGTATATCTGGTGGAATGCAAATTACAAATGAAAACATTCCAGCCCTTAAATGCTACTTCGACCATCATCTTGATTCATTTCCGATAATACCAGAGGTTTTGCTCTCCAATGAATTGTTCTTTTGTGTTGTCTGCTGACAGGTTCAGACTGACGCACACTTTTTGCTGTAGTGTGAATTTACAGCAGCAGGGCAATAGAAGTGTAATAATTGTACGTGTCGGTACAACAGCTGAGAAACTCAGTAGTGTCATTACTGATAAACCAGTCAACATTATTTTACAATCAGCTCTAAATAGTAGCTTAGTGTCAAATGTTACACTTTTGTCACTTGAAAACTGCACGTCCATCTCTCACAATCACCTGACACCATGTTTAGTATAGCCAATACAGACATGATTATGATTAATGTGCAATTAACATCATCGGCTTTTGAACAATAAGATACCTGTCAACATATATTTGCATATGTACACAAAATTCAGTAAAATTAGACAAGACCCCCCCTATAGTGACATCTTTTACCCAAGCATTTTAAGTGCATGAACACACGTGAACCACAACCTTACAACAAATTGGACTTTCTGAGGAGCATGTGAATGCTCAGTTAACTCAAAATAAATTGCAATAGAGTTCATAATGAAGGAAGAATGTGACTTAATGATGTGTTGGTAAAAGATTTGGGCGACGGAGGAATAAGACAATAAATCATTTAGACACACCATATTCATTCATTGGTGTGGAAACAATAAGAGGCAAAGAGAATATCGGGCCTATCCTTTAGGGAGCCAAGAACACACTGACACACATAAAGCCCTTAAAACAGCCCAAACCATGGGATTCATCAACATCAAATGACACAGTACACGCAGTGTTAAAAAGCCCAGCAAAACCAGCAGTCCCCACACTAAAGCTTCTCCTCAATTCACTGGCCAGTTGCATCTCATTGCTGACTGATTGAAAAAAAGGGACAAAGAACAGAAACACATACAGCAATAAGTAACGTTTATTTGTACAGCATCTTTGAGACACTAGTCAGAAAATCTAAAAAGTTAAGTTTAAATCAAAAGAAAACCCATAATGCACCAGATAAAATGTACAAACGTAGAAGATTTAAGACATAGCATGAAAAAACTTTGTAGCTGCTTTTTAAAATAGTCTACAGTCTCAAGCTTGACTATCCCAGAAGACTGGGGGCTCCCCACTGGAACATCTGTCCACACTGTACATACAGTAGACTCACACCAAAACCACAAGTGGTGCATTGACATATTCTAGTTCAGTCTTCCATCCACATTTAGAAAGAAAAAAAATCATCCACCCATGTTGTGGGCGAGCTTTACTGGCTATACTGAATCTGTGCAAAGCAAACTGAGACTCACATTACATATAGTTTGACAACTATTGAACTTTAACATGGTTAAAGCAAGAAAACATGTGTGAGCATGAAAAATTGTCCAGTAGGATATGTGTACCATGTACTGAATGAGGTATTCTTAATTTAAATAAGGCCAGGGATGGGGATTGTCGATGTCGGCAGTGTTGATTATTCACTTTCTTCCACATTGTTAGGGACAAATGCTTTGCCCCTTCTCTGCAGTTAAGTCTCTCTCTCTTATCATTTGCATCTTTTATGCCGTGTTAGTCTGTTGTACATGACATCCACTAATGGATACCCAACAAGAAATCATCTCTTCTGTGTTATTGTCCACTTAGGTAGAATTGTCTTGATGTTGGGAAGGTGGTGCTTAATGGAGAAGAATTAAAAAAATAATTCCTCTCATGCTAATTCAAGCAAAAATAAGTAGCCTGTTTTGAAAAGTTAAGGTGTAGAAAGTATAGATATTTAAGTTAAAATGTAGGGAGTAAAAGTAAAAAGTCAACGCTCGATTAAAATTTCGATAGCTGAGAAATCTACTCAAGTACAGTAACAAAGTATTTGTATACACACACACACACGCGATACTACACTGGCACATTTTGCTGAGAGTCTGACTGTAGCTATATGTGACGGATGTATTTGGTGTTGAACCTGTATAATTACAGGTAAACACTGAAGGTCACAGTGGCTACAGAGAGAGGCTTTGTGAGCTGGCTGTCTGGCTGCGGACGAAGCGATGGGGGAGGGATGGATGGAGTTCAGGGGGAGGTTGGCCACAGAGCGCCAGTTGTGGAATTCCAGGAATGGAAGTTGAACTGGGGTTTTGGATGTGAGGAGGGAATTGAGTGCAGAGGTGATGGAGCATTGTTCGGAGGTTATGGGGGCTGAGGGATAGAGGTCACGCGTGTATGAGTGTGTCAGGCGTTGACGCAGTGAAGCAGGAGTAGCTGCACCATATGAAAGTATACAACTGAAAATGACCACAACATGAACCGAACCCCTCATTGGATCATCTACACA
The DNA here is from genome assembly GCF_024713975.1 of Paralichthys olivaceus. Lineage (NCBI taxonomy): Eukaryota > Metazoa > Chordata > Actinopteri > Pleuronectiformes > Paralichthyidae > Paralichthys > Paralichthys olivaceus. Next base: position 5,058,763 of record NC_091106.1, read on the forward strand.
GGATGTGATGTACACACCCAGACCAGACTGGTCCTATATATTTTTAATCTGCAAAACACACACACACACTTGCAGGCATAGTGGTATACGCTGGAGAATATCTTTATTATTAGATGTGTTTATGGCTTTTTCTATGTTGTTATGTCTGGTGTGTGTATGAGACAGAGTGTGTGTCGTCTCCAGCTGTATAGAATATGTGCCCTGTAATTAACAAGCTCTTCTCTGCCAAATGCTATATCTGTTCCAGAGAGGCACATGCGGTTTGTGGTACAGCAGATGATCTATATAGAGAAGAAAAGAAGGAAAGAGTGAAAGAGAGAGAGGGAGAACAAGATTAACCTTTTTCATGTATTCTTTAGATCAAAACTTAAAGTGAAAGGGATCTGTGTGTGTTTCTGTGGTTCGTAGATCAAGAGCGTCACACACAGGGGTCATGGGTCCACGTTATTGTTATTTTTGTTAGTACAGTGCAGTTTTTATCAGCACAAAGACGACGCATTTTGCCACGATATCATCAAAACCTGACGTGATCTCACTCAGATTCCACCAGCGTGACACATTTAATTTTTTTTAAATCGCACTGATATGACAAGTGGAACAGTGGCTGCATTAAAGGATTCCACTTTGCTCCAGAAAACGCTGTGCAGTGGAAAGAGTGTGAGTCTCCAGCAGGGTGTGGTTGCTTTTAGAGACTGAGCTGGGTCCAGTTCTGCTGCTCTCTGGAAGTAGGCAGTGAGGTAACATACGGTTTTCGCTCTTCATAGTTTGGACATGAAGTAGAAACAGTATCTGCTGAAATTAATTTAAGTACTGATCTTTTTTATCTTACCAGTGTGTGTAAGGGAAATACTCCGAATCTCAGTAGTTGGCAACATCATAGTCCATAATGACTTAAGTGATTTTGGTCGTAAGTCATTTTCCACATCTAAAACACTGTGGAGTCAAAATAGTAGGAAAAATTAATTGCTGGTAGGAACTTGGGTGGAGGAAGGAATGCAAAAACCCCCAAAAACTCTTAAATAGTCTTAAATATTTTTTCTGCAGTACCATAAAGTTTTTATTTGTTATGTACACCTAGAAACTAAAAGGATTATTTTTCTCAGCTATGGATTTTGCTGCAGGAGGCCACTCAGTTCAGTTTTCTTGCAGCACATATATTTACTTATCTGGCTCAGTTTGGAACCATTTCACCTCCTTCTCCTCCTCCTCCCCCCTCCCCCTCTGATGCAGTACTGGAGAGCACAGAGGAGACCTGGAAAAATATGCTGTGACAAATAAAGACAATTATAATTAAGTGAATGCCACTTGGGATAACCATGATCAGAAACCATATTTTTATATCTACATAAGAAACGTGAGGTGAATAAATAAGTATTTATGTGATCTACCTTCAGCCCTCTGTCCTCCCCATAGGGTTTGTTAAACGTCTCTAGTTTAGTCTCATTTGCACGTGTCTGTATATTTGCACATGTACTACAGCAGAATATTCAAACCGTGGATGTTGTTGAACTACTTCACTGAGACATTCCAACATATTTTCCTCCATAAGGCCGCTGAGGTTTTAGAGACTCTCCTCAGAAGACACTGGTTTCTCCGCTGCTCCCGCCACTTTGAGCTGAGGTATTTCAGAGGAATGTTGTCTCATAAAGTCATCGCTCTCCTCCATTCCCAAGTTTTTTTTATCCTTGCGTGTGCACTGTGTGCACCACTATCTGTGGGTGTAACCCCAGTATGTGTGTGCGTACCTGTGTCTTGTAGCCTGTGTGTGAAAGCTGCGTGACCTTTTGGAGTTGCTGCAGTTTTAACACACTCCTTCCAGGTTCCACATGCTGCGCTCTGATCATCGTGCACAAAGAGCTGGTTGTATGTGTATAGATGTGACACCTCATCATCATTATGTAGCTGGTTAAAGGTTTGACATGCTGCAATGAAACGGACTCATCAGCTCTGAGACACAAGCAGGAATTAATGTTGTACACAAATTAACCAATAAGAAGTGGTGGCCTCGTCTTAGCTATGCACTCTGTACTGCATTCTGTGAGAGTTTTTGCATTTTATATTTAGAGACAACTGCAAATGCACATTTTTATCCAAAATATCTGCTAGGGTGAAATGATGATATTATGACATTTTATATCCAAAAGGTCAAAGGTCAGCATCACTGTGACATCATAATGTTCCACAAAAAGACTTTTTGGTCATTAATCAACACCATAACTCAAAAACAGACGGCGAGAATGTGACCTTATGTCTTGTTCTTTGACTGATTGACTGAAACCACTTGTGAGGCTGTAATTCTAGTTTATTATTGTTGTGATGAAATCGCTCAAACTATCACTTTAGCACAGAATAGATGTTCTATGCAACAGTGAGGCTGTAGAAGTTAGGCCACAAGTAGATTGTGATGTAATTTCATCCAATTTCTTTTGGGAAAGGCATTTTATATAAGTAAGAAAGCCTCCAGAGTAAATTTAGACGCAAGATACCTCATGAGCACTTCCAATAACCTAATTCTGATTATAAACATTATTTGGGGTCATATAAAATGTGGAATGTCAAGGACCAGCTGAAAAGCATCTGAACTTTTCCAGCATAGCAGCGTTATCTTGACTGGAGTTCTCATTACGTCTGTAGCATGCAGCTGTTTCTTTGTCTTTATTTGGTGCTGTTGTGTCTGACGTGGGACAGAAGTGGGGTTGATATTTCACCTCCATGTGTACAGCATGCAAACACTGTACAGCTTGGGTGTGTGTATATTATATGGAATATGTTTCATTAGGTAATAAATGCAGTAACATTTTCAGAGGATGATGTTTAAAAAATCACACTGAAATTAAAGTAAAATAAATTATAAATAATGAAATGAAAATGTATATTCTTCCTTTTTCTAGATTCAACAGTTGGAGACGCAGGTGATCGATGCAGAGAAAAGGGCCTTCACTGCTCACCAGCAGGTAAGAGCACCAACACAAGTCTTGTACCTGTAGTTTACCTGAGTGAGTGTGTGTCTGTGTGTGAGGCAGTGTGCCCATTGATTGTGTGTTTGATGATTAAAGGTGCAGTGGATGGAGGAGAAGCTAAAGGCTCCAGACGGTCAGTCTGGGGATGCAGAGGTGCGTTTGTTTCAGCGGTGCCAGGAGCTGCAGGCCTCGGTGCAGGAGAAGGACGACGTCATCGGGCAGTTGGAGCAGCAGCTGGAGGAGCAGGTGAAGATCAGTCACAGAAAAGATTGTATCTGAGCAAAAGATGAAACATCAGTGGGGTGGATTCAGATCAGGGGACACTTTCTGTAATATAGTCAGAATAATAATTCTCAGAGCCTTGATGGAAGACACCAGGTACATTAAGAGGACTAGCATCTATGATGCAGTGTCTTTCCATTCCCATGAAAATACACCGGGTCCCTTCCATCTTTGGTATCTTTGTGCCCTGAAAGATTTATATTCTTCTATTTCACCAGAAACAGATCCGACTTCAAGATGCCAAAACTGTGGAGGAAAAAGCAGCAAAAATCAAGGAGTGGGTGATGCTGAAGTTGTCTGAGGTAAATATAAAATAGTTTGTCTGAAGCTGGATGATGGGTTAGAGTCATTGATGTCTCATCATCCTCTGGAACAATTAGACCAACAAACAGGACCAATATTTTACGTGAAAACATGTTTATGCTTCAGTTTGAGGTTGAGAATGCAGCATTAAGAGAAACCAACAAGCAACATGAGGCTCAGATTGTGGAGCTGCAGAAACAAGTGCAGGGTAAGAACATCTTTACATCGTCCATGTTTGTTTAAACATGTTCCTCTGAAGAAATTAGGTTGATAAGAGTTCATTCTTCACACATATGTAATAAAGTTAGAACATTTTGTGTGCATCCAGCTTTCGAGCAGAAGTGCAGTGGTGGACGTGGAGTCCTCAGCAGACCAGGTGAGGCCCAGCGTCTCAGCAGCCTCACGTTTGGCTGTTTCCAGGTGAGAGGGAAGAACCCCCAGGTCCTCACTGGCCCGGCACCCTCCCAGAGGACCCTCAGCACGCAGGGAGAGAGTGAGTCCAGAAGTGAACCTGGTGAGTGCCCACAGAGTCCCAGCGTCTCTGTGGAAACAGCTTCACTGACTCAGCATGTTTCTGGATGGAGTTAGACACTTGGAAAGAGCAGGACACAGGATGGCACAGAATCATGGTGGAAAATAGAAACTCACTCAGATGACCTTTTTTTGCCATGAGGTCATAAGGAAAGTTTTTTGTGACACACCGGCCTTACCACTTGCTGTATCTCACTTATTAGAAACAAGACTGTTAAGTACAGCAGTGCCTTGAGCTAAATGCCAACACCAGCATGTGAACATGACCACAATGTTAATCTTTGCAGTGTTCACTATAATTTAAAAAGTTATGCGGGTGTGGTCATAAACAAAAGACTTGGAAAAATTTAAAAATATAAAAAGGCTCACCAACACTGACAAAACCAAGGTGATTGTATTGATTTAATTTAGTGTCTTTTATTTGAATAAAATAGTAATTACATTTTTATTGCCTTTCAGCTGACTGCCTATAACTCTACAGTACTTTTTGAGAATTTTGAAAAATGACATATCCCACAATGTTAACAAAAGTGAAAATAATTTCCTGGATCTACCGCTTGATCTGTTGTTTTCTGACCCGCACCACATTGTTCCACCAAGTTTTATGGTAACTATCAGGCAAACAAACACAGATGAAAACAACCTCTGGGCGACGGTAACAATGAAATAGAGTTCATTAATACATGTGGGATGTGTATTTTTTTGCCTTGACAGTGGAGCAGGGTGAAGTCCACAGACCAGACCAAATTGGACTCCTGTGCTCTCCTCTTGAGGACGACAGTGCGTCTGACAGCCTGGCTGACAGTACATGTGGACGAGAGTCTCGGGCGGTCTCCTCTGTGCTCTCCAGTGCTGCATCAGAGGGGGAGGGAGGAGGAGGAGGAGGAGGTGAAGTGTGTGGTCTAGAGTTCAGCCGCCCGGGCAGTGAGACCTACCTGACGGCCTCGGACGATAGCAGCTCTCTTTTTGACGATGACATGCAGCGAGCGGAGCGGCCCGGCTTTGGGCTCCTGGGGTCATCGGATGGGACCCTGGGGATGGGTAAGGAGGGTGAGGAGGAGACGGCCCTCAGGGCCAAGATGGAGGATAGCACCTCTGAGGAGCTCAACAAACGATTCCAATCGCAAAGACTCGACTCCTCATCTTCCTCCAGCGAACCCAACACTCCCAGCCCCAGCCTCACCCCAGCCCTCACACCCAAGCGACCCACCCCATCCCAGGACCCAAGGGACAACCCCGCCTCGCCCAAACAGCCACGTCTGCGGACCCCAGCAGGGTTCGGGCTGATTAATGCGTCTGCGGCCAAGAAACACCTGAGCCAGCCACCAATCAGCACCGAGGCAGCACACGGGCAGACACGCAACGCCCTCAGCATGCTGCGTCCCTTCCGGCCACAGGAAACAGACCTCGACCAGGAGCGGGAGGCTGGCATGGAGACGGGCAGGGACACGCCCCCTCACATCCTCCCCAGCTCACAAGCTCCGCCCACCATGCTTTACTTGCAGAGCTCACCTGAACCTGATCCAGAGACGAGTGACCTCTCAGCACCTGGAAACACACCTCCCACCCCCCCTCTACACAGACTGCCCTCCTGGGTAAGAACTAACTGCTCCCCTTTGAAAACTATACAAATCCAACATTTGTTCCTCTACTGTACAAACTGCTTATTCTATTAATAAAAGCTTGTCTCTCATGAAAAGTCAGTAGAGACTGTTCTGTAGCTCACAGTGCCCTCTGCTGCTCAGCTGCCCTTTAACAACAGAGTTGTGACAGCCTGTAGGTGGTGATTGTATTCCAGCCAACACTGTCTTTAAGTAGTGTTATGGTAAGACTGACAAGCCACATCTTCACATAAGCTTCTGTTATTTCAACATTATTTCCAGTTGTTGGGCAAGCACAGTATATATATCTCAGTAAACCACTGACATAAAATCACACTTACAAAAAGTTATCTGTCTACTTATTCCAGAAATATTTGTCTGTTAGTGACTCGTACATCTGTTCATCTTATCAGCCTCACGTTTGTCATGTGTATTGATAAGGGCCCAAGGAAGTCCAGTTTCGAATTCGATGCCATTTGGACACTTGTTTTATTTGATATTAATAAACCATGAATAAACGGGCGATCGATGCTCTTCAGCAGTGGTGGCTCTGGCTCATCAACGTAAGTGACCTCGTCGATCACGACAACAGCAACAGCAACTGATTCTCCAGTTCAAGCTTCACTGAACTTTGAATAAACAGGCGAACAGCTCTTTGTGCAGCAGCAGCTTCAGGGTTCTGTGGACTGTGTCCAGCAGCAAGTCTTTATTTGCTGTCGTTCAATTACTGCAGGTCACTTTTACAGTTTCAGTAAGAAAGTTGCGACCAGCATCACCACAGACGAAGCAAACAGCCCATTTCAAACAGGCACTGCACACATTTTCTCAATGGTAGACATGTACGTGGTTTTTAAAACTACTGAGGATTAAATGTGTTTTCTCTGTAGGAGAGTCGTATCTATGCTGTCGCTAAATCAGGAATCAGACTGTCTGAGACGTCCTGCACAGATAATGCCAGTAAAGGTAAGTCAGGTACAGAGATGTTTGATAAAATTGTTTAATTAAACTATAGGTTAACTGAGGTTTGATCTATGTTGCAGACTCTTCCCTCCAGTCTTCCTACCCAGCCTTCGTCATGTATACATCCCTTGTTTATAAAAACATGACTACACCGGTTTATACTACTCTGAAGGGGGTAAGATTTTTATTTTATTTGTTTTTCTTTTTAATTCTCTGCTGCCTAATTGACCGTGTGTGTGTTTATTGGTCTATAAAGGTGGATTTTAATATTGGTGCAAGCCTCAATGTTGCAATACCAATGGTTAGCCAGCAGATTCATTTTGACTCTACCATTAGCACAATTGTTCAGAGGCTCCATGCTTTAGAAACCTTTGTGCCCCCCACTGTCTGGTTTCACATGTATGTAACTGTGACAGTGTCTTTATGTGTTGCTTTGCAGAAAGCCACTTTACTGAGCAGCAGTCCATTCTCAGACGAGTCGTCCAGCTCCGAGGAGTCATCTAGTTCAGGAGAGGAGGACGGCTCCGTCTGCAGCTCCCACACATCGTCGAGCTCCCGCAAGGACAGCAGCCCCGGCAGCCCACGCTCTCTCAAGAGAGGTACGACAACAACACATGCACTGCTCCCTGAGGTTGTTTAGAAATCCCACAGGAAAACATGTCCCTGAACACAACAGCTGCTGCAGTGATCAGCACTAAAACAGAAAAATCTCTCCAGATTTACATCACGAATTCATCGTGTCTGTGACGTCCAACGATTCAGCAATGCTTCTTTTTGCTGAAAATAGCAGCTTCATTAGAATTAGTTGAGGGTACACCAACTTGTAACAGGGAGAATTGTGCCTATTTCATTCCCACTCCTCAGTCTGAACACCTGTTGTTGTTCTGTGTAACTTTGGTGAGCAGGTACATTCTCCTGTGTGATAGACGCAGTTTAAATCACCAGAATAAGACCCAGTAAGTTCAAGGTTAATGTTGAACTATACACAAGTTAAAAAGAAGTTATTATAAACAAGCGTTTATCTCCAAACTTCAGCCAGTAAGCTTTGAGAATGTGAAAAAATTACAGATTTTGATGGATTTTTTAGAGGAGCAGTTCTTCTGGTTCAGGGAGTTGGGGATCCTGGGCAATATCCACCATTCAAGTGTATTTGAGTTAGAGGGACTGCACAGTCAGAGCTCAACACATTTTTAAGATTTGGTTTTCCTCGAGTTGAAAAACTTCAGCGCTCAAACACAAAGCCACCATCATTAGTTACCTCATGTGGCTGCAGAGGGCGCTGTTGTTAAGTAAAAGTGTTGCTTTAATGGTTCTCTCTTGTAATGATGGTGATCATTTCTCTTACATGTTGTTGTTCTGTGCTGTTTCTTTAGTTTCTTTTAATATTGAATTATTTTTTCTTGAAGAAACATAGTTCTACATATGTTTATGTATTTATCATAGTACAATATGTTGGACTCTTACCCTCTCTCACCCTCTCTCACCCTCCTCATCTCCTCTAGCTGTGTCCATGTCTTCGATGACATCAGAGAGCGACTACGCCATCCCTCCCGACGCCTACTCCACAGACACAGAGTGCTTCGAACCGGAGCAGAAACTGCCCAAGACCTGCTCCGCAGCCAGCGACAACGGCAAGAGTGTGAGTCCGTCTGTGTTTCAGGAATACATCCAGGCCTGTCCATCACTTCGCCTGTGATACACACAACAAAATCCTCCGTAGTTATCACCTCTGGCCCTTCACGTTATTAATTATTAACAAAACAAAGGCATATTCGTACATTCTAAGTGGAATAAGTTGTTGGGAGGTCCTCATTTACATCCTGCATTATACACATTGTTGTACTACACTTAATGAAACCCTGTGTATCTTGCAGGAGCCCATGGAGAAGTCAGGCTACCTGTTGAAAATGGTTAAGACCTGGAAGAAAACCTGGAAGAGACGCTGGTTTGTCCTCAAAGATGGAGAGCTGCTCTACTACAAGTCACCTGTGAGTTTGACATTTCATCGCTCTTTTCTTTTCGTAACTTTATTATGGAATTTAATTTTGTTGAATTTTGTTGGGCTCAAGTTATGACCTAAAAATAGATTAAGAATTAAGTGTATAAATATATAATTTACAGGCACCTTCCAATATATTCTTACCTCGTATATATTCCATTAAATCTTTAATATCAAATCTTAATTATATTAGCTAATTATTCATTTAATAGATCATTTGTATTATTGTCTCCAATGAGTTCCATAAAACTTTATTATTATCATTTATATGTTCTCCCACAGAGCGATGTGATCAGGAAGCCTCAGGGTCAGATCGAGGTCAACGCCACCAGCAGCATCGCCCGTGGAGAAGGGAAACAGGTTCTGCAGGTATTTATTTCTGCCCTTAGATAAAAACGTTCAATCCAGGTGTGGACCATCAATTCACACGTCATCACTGATCAATCAGTCTCAACTTCTTTACTCACACTGGAATACAGAAGCACAATTAGGGAATAACTTTCAAGCAATACACTCTTAGATGTCACATGATTTCTACACACCTGTGCCTGTCTTCACCTCCACCTGTGTTTTTTTATTGTTGTGTAGATAGTGACGGGGAAGCGTGTTTACTACCTGAAAGCTGATTCTCCCAATCTACTGGAGGAGTGGCTCAAGGTGCTGCTGAGTGTTCTGAGGTTGAAAGCTGCCAGTCCACTCTTCACCCAGCCTGATATCCGCCCTGGCATGAAGGGGCTAATCATAAAGGTCCACCAACTCACTGATTTGCCCTTAAGTTTAAGAAAATGACTCACTGTGTTATCGCTCTCATCTTTCTGGAATTGTTCTCGTCCTTTGACCCCAGCCTTTTTAAATCTTGTATATATTAAACACCACATACAGTATCTATGACAATATTGTCACTGAAATTACTGCAATTTCTAAGGTTTGTATTTGTTATATTGCAGGTGAAGCACGGCTACTCTAAACGTGTTTGGTGTGCCCTGATTGGCAAAACGCTGTACTACTTCCGGAGCCAAGAAGACAAGGTACAATTCATCACTCAAAACAACTTTTTAAATGATTTATAGGAAGAACTGACATGCTCTTTTTATGTGAAACACTGCAAACTCTTTTTACCGGAGTTTATGAATTATTCATTTGACTCCACACAAAAAAAAAAAATTAGGGTGATATAATCAATTTGAGTATTTGAGTCTTAATTTCCTGGTCTTCCTGTCTTTGCAGTTCCCGCTTGGTCAGATAAAGCTGTGGGAGGCCAGGGTTGAGGAGGTGGACAGGTCCCGGGATTCTGATGATGACCTGAAGGCATGTGGGCGGGGCTTACAGGGATCACCCTTCACCATTGCTGTCCACCCACAGGAGCAAGGGCCCACCTACCTGCTAATCGAGTCCCGCCATGAAAAGGTCAGAGGTCAACGTCATCACAGCAGCACTGTCCCACCACTGTCTTAACCTTTTATTAATATTATTATTATTATTATCTGCAGCTCGTTTTCCCTTGTGTGGAACTGTATCATTGTTACAAGACGAACGGAACTTTCTTGCTGCTATTAAATCCTTGCCCTTCTTATCGCTAGCTCCTTTACATCCACCTGGGAACATTGAATTCAGTCCCTGCAGTGTACACAGTTCACTTGAATCGTTTGTCGACTGATGTGCAGTGAGACTATCTGACAATAGGGAGATTATGGATATCTCACGCTTTTCAGCCGAACCTCCTAATGTTTTCCACCAGCGGGCCCTTGAACCATGATGCAGCATTTTGGGAGTTCCCTTCCAGCCACGCCAGGCCCTGAGCTCGACCAGCTCAGATGCTGTCTTATGGTTTTAGTTCATAGGTGATGGGGAAGTGTCCCTGTGCATAGTGAAGTAGAGATGTGAAAAAGAGTTCATGTGGCCTGGGTGTCAGGCTTCCCCTACCACCTAACTCTGCACCTATAATAAATACACTTCCCTCCTAAGGTCACACAATCATCACAGTAAGGGAGAAGCAAAAGAAAAGCAAGGCAGTAACTTCACTGTAAAGTCTCATTGTTCTCTCTGCAACTGTGTCCTAACCTCTCCTTACCTGCTGTTGGTGCCTCTGTAGGACTCGTGGCTGTACCATCTGTCTGTGGCAGCAGGAACCACAGTGGGTAAAGTTGGCACAGAGTTTGAACAGCTGGTGGGAAAACTTTTCCAGGTGGACGGAGATCCAAGTGAGCATTTTCCACAAATGATTTTCTGCCTTGTGTCTTTAATTGTTTTGTGCTTAAGATTCTTTTTGATGATTTAGTCTTTAGTCTTTAAATGTCTTGCTTTTTTTTGAATGAGTCATCGTTTTTGACAAAAAAAGTGATAGAGAAACCTCCCATTGCCTCCTATAATCAAAGCCTTAAATAAGATTTATGTGAAAATATTGACCATTTATATCATTGACTATCAGCATCGTCATGAACTAAAGTCCCTAAGCCTTGTTTGTTGTCTGTCTGTCTATGTTTGGAGACTCTGGGTCCAGTCAGCTCGTTTAACATGCAAAACAAAATGACTCAGTTATTTCTTATTCAGTCTGTAAGGCAGTTTTAGTTTTATCTGATTGCCTTTCCTGATTCTACTTGACTTGTACTTTAAACTATTAAAACTATTGCCTTTTAAATCTGATTATTATTTGACTTGTTTGTTTTAATTACTGCCTTGGAAGCACCCTGTAATCCCAATTTTCCAAAACTGCTATAAAAAAATTCTGATTGATTTGAGGGTGTCACATATGTTCAAACATAATGTGTCTTTTTTTAATGTTTACTCTTCCTCTTGTGAATACACTGTTTTTCATTGATTCATGTGACCAACAATACCCGTCTGTCTCTCTGTCTCTTTTTCAGACTCTCAGATCTGGAGACATCCCATGCTGTGTTTCAGTAAAGAGGCTCTGTCATCTCCTCTCACCACGCTGCCCTCACAGGCTCTGCAGACAGAGGCTGTTAAACTCTTCAAGGTAAACACAGTAATACATAGATACATTGCATTGATATAGGTTTTGTCCAGAAACCTCCGTGCAGGCAAATAAAATAGTTTCATGCAGCTTTAATCAGATGCAGTGTTTGCGTCATATGTCATGAGTGCCGATCATCTCTCCTGCTGCGTCTGTCTCATGCATCATCTCCGCTCAGACTTGTCAGCTGTTCATCAATGTGGCCATCGATGCCCCGGCCATCGACTACCACGTCTCGCTAGCCCAGAGCGCCTTGCAGGTGTGTCTGACCCACCCGGCGCTTCAGAACGAGTTTTTCTGCCAGCTCATCAAGCAGACCCGCAGGAGGCAGCCTCACGGCCACCCAGGACCCCTGCAGGTTTGCTACTCGCCACACGGTGTCAGCAGAAGCTCATGATATGTGTCAGGGGCTCACCGAGGAAACTGATATCAAATGGAAGGATTCTATATTTCATTTCTTTCTTTTTATAGCATTTCCATCCATATTATGTGGCAAGCTATAACCTTCACTTCAGTACTGCACTTTGGAGAGAATTGTCTCTCTTTTTTTTGAATACAAAACGAACATTAATACACAAAGATCAAGCCCTTGAAAGTTTTCCGTTTTACACTAGAAACTCTGTCCACCATGTAGTCATGTGATTTTCCATACCCAATATGCTGAACCACCATTAACACCTACAGTAATATCACCAGCAAAGGGCAGAGATTGACGTTCAGCACTTCCTGTAAGTTCCAAAGTATGATCATGTGTGAGGAAACCACAGGATTTACACACAACAGAATGATTCATAGCATAATACAAGCTCCTTTGTGATACTGCAACTCAATAACATGATCAAAACTGGTTACAACTGTCACTCACATGACGCTTCTCTGTCTCATATGTGTGTTTCAATGTCATCACAATGATCTGTGTCATTCCTCAGGGCTGGCAGTTTCTGGCCCTGTGTGTCGGACTGTTTCTGCCTCAGCATCCGTTCCTCTGGCTGCTCCAGGTTCACCTCAAAAGACAAGGAGACTCCAGGTGACGACAAACACTCAGCCAGAACATAAAGTGTCAAAGACAAAGAACTAATTAAAACACAATGTGAAAGGAGAAAAAAGCAGCAGGGACGAAAACTTGTTGTAACTCCAGGTCTAAAGCAAGTCTGCCGAAATCTGCCAGTTATTTTCTGGCCAGATAAATGTGTTTCTGTCATTTTTGTGAATCTGGCATGATTCAGTTAAAAGAGGTGTAGTGATCTGCTGGAGTCAGTTGCTGTTTTTTACCCTGTCAATAAAAAATAACAGAATCAAATTCTCACTTTTTAAAACTCCTTCATATTGGCCCACAGCTGTCTGACTAGTCTGACTGACTGTGTTTTGATTAAACTAACATGAAGCTATCACAGACAAACTTTAAAACCCATAACTTGCTGTACAGGTTTTTAGCCTCCACTGACTCAAACATAATGCAAACTATCTCAACCATCACTTATCACTGACTCTTTATCTGTATTTGAATACAGAGAGGCTTAACAAGGCTTAAAGATAGGTGCTTTTGCAGCTTGACCCACACAAGAGAATAACATTCACTTGAAGATATATGTGTGACAATTCTTTATTAAAACTGACAAATAGACCTATGTCATATATTTTATTGACTTGTGTAATATACGATCCAAAATGTTTTCAACAATGTTCAAACCCAGATAAATCCCCAATTTTATGTAAGGTAATATTTTATTTTAGTCGCCTTTTAATCTCATCATATCTACGTAACCCGTCCATGTCATTGCTCGTCTCTGCCCTACCTTCGAGTGCAAACAACGTACGACAAAGGAGAGACAAAGTGCCTGCGAGTTAGCCAGTCTGCTGTTTTTTCCTTTAGTCATTGCTGTTTGCTGCCTAACGTGAATACAACTTTAATATCTTACACCATAGATTTGCACCTGAGTAATGTCAGCTAGATTTTGATCTGCACTGGTGGGGAAGACAACAACTCCCATGATCCCATTCTGCTTTATGACATCATCAAACTAGGTCCTTAGTTATTGTTTTGATTTGTAGACCCCATAGCCGCAGAAGTTTCATTTTTTTATTTATAATTAAACTATTTTGTCTCCTGTTACTCTCCTGAAAATTATACAATTACAATATTAAATAGCTGAAGAGTTGTTGATGTAAATAATGCCTAAATTAGCATTATCCTCCAAATGTATACAAAATGACAGTTTTGATTTAACATGACTACTTATTGAACACAGCAATAATGCTTACATTTGTTTTCATAAATCTATTTCTAAATATTATTTGATTGGACTGTTGAATAGGTTTTGAGATGATGTAGATGCCACTCATGTACCACTGTATCATTGTCTCCCTGTTGTCCTCAGGACTGAGGTGGGTAAGTATGCCATCTACTGCCAGCGGTCGATGGAGCGGACCCAGCAGAAGGGTGAGAGGCAGGGCCGGCCGTCCCGTATGGAGATCCTTTCCATCCTGCTGAGGAACCCTTATCATCACTCGCTGCCGTTCAGCGTCCCTGTTCACTTCCTGAACAACACCTACCAGGTAATGATGATACGTCACACAGGAACACAGATTTTGATAATAACAGAGTGGAGGAGCTCAACAGTTTGAATATTGATGATGCTTTCTTGAATCATATCTCAAAGTCTCTGTGTCACCTCTCAAGGATTGAATAATATTTCATATGAGCAGGTTATGAGCACTATAATAAAAAAGTAGCCAACTTTGCTTTTAATTTTCTAAGGCAAATTTCCATCTGTTGTCCCGAGCCAGTTCTTAAAAGGCAAGCTGAAATAAAATATGACTGTAAGGATATATTTAAAACATTGTATAATGTTAATCTTCTTTATTTAATTCTGTTTTCATAAGGTGGTGAGCTTCGATGCTTCAACCACAGTGGACGAGTTCCAGTGTCGCCTCAACCAGGACACTGGCATAAGAAAACCTGGGCTGTCTGGTTTCAGCCTGTACACAGATGATCCGACCGGACGAGAGCTGGAACACTGTCTGCAAGGAGGCATTAAGGTCCGTTTTAAAGTCATGTGATGAGCATGTTGTGAAGGCAGGTGTCAAGTGAGGGAGTTTTTCCTCTCCACAGTCGCCAAAGTGCTTGCTCATTGTGGGAACTGTTGGGTTTCTTTATATTTTGATTTTAAGGTCCTGACCTTCTATGTAAAATGCCTTGAGATAATGTATATTATGATTTGGCGCTATACAAATAAAATTGAATTGAATTGAATTGAAAGTGTCGCCTCTGTCCTATCATCATTCCTCATCACAAACATGTCTTCTTCATGTCTTCTACAGATTTGCGACATTATCTCCAAATGGGAGCAGGCCTGTAAGGAGCAGCACACCGGCAAATCTGAAAACACCAGGACTGTTCGCCTCACCTACAAGAACAGGTAAACAAGAACGCAACCGGCCCTGAGGCTGAAAATCACAATATGTTGAAATAACACAAGGCATATTTAACCAGGACACTGTTTTGTTGTGTAAAAACATCTCACATATAAGTCACACATGATAGCAGAGAAGATACAGTAACATATCTTTCAGTCACCGGTTCAATTATTCTACACATCAATGCAATGTTAATATGTTTTTACTCCAGTAGATACTGGAACTGCAATACTCAACAGTATAATTATGTTTAATGATTTCTTCCCCTCAACTTTCTACTTCTTTGTGTTTCTGTTTTTCTTTTACCATCTCTCTCTTTTTCTCTATGTTCCCAGGCTATATTTCTCTCCCCAGGTCAGGGGGGAGTCAGAGAGGGAGAGAATGCTGCTTGCATATCAGACCAATGAAGCCATTGTAGCGGGACACTTTCCTGTCAACAAGGAACTGGCGCTGGAAATGGCTGCCCTGCTGGCCCAGGTCTAGAACTTCACTTGCCTTTTCCATATTTATTTAACACAATTAATACAGCTGCACTCAAGTTGATATTTTTTGATAAATCTAACCCTAAATTAAAGCTCGCACCATTCTGTTTGGGTCCAGGTGGAGTTTGGGGATTTTGAGCGTCCCTTCTCTGCCCCTGGTTCTGCACAGACCAAGTCTAACCAAACCCTGAAACAAGTTCTGGAAAGATTTTACCCGAAGCACTACCGCAGAACCACGTCTGAAGAGCAGCTCAGGTACAATGACACTGGAAAATTCATATGAGTCCGTCCCAACACATTTCCAACTTTCATGTGTATATAATCAATGTATTTAATTGGCTATCTATCAATTTCAGACACAACCCACATTGTATCTTTGTCAAAGTTTGGTCTCAGGTTTGATTTGAGTTCAATATTAAAAGACCTGTGTGGTAGAAGTTGCCCTTTCAACACTTAGAGTCCAAATAGCAAAGTTGACAAGGGTTAAAAAGTAATTGGACACTGAAAGTTTCCTGGACAGCTGGGTGTCATCTCACTGTTGGTCCATGTACAAAAAAAGCTCACACATGACTCACTCGCACGCTTAGGTGGCCGAGAGTTTAGAGATGCCATTTAGCTTGAGGTGGAGTTGATTGGCAGTATGAAGAGGTGACCATACAAGAGGTGAAACATTCGGCTAAAAAAAACTTACAGAGAGAAAGAGTCAGAAGGTTCAAACACATGTGGTCACAAGAGACACAGACAAATGCACAACTGTCTTCTTGCGACTGGATGTCTCAGGATGGAGGTTAATATCAAGTCCGAGCAGGGACATCGACTGCAGAGGGTTTTTTAACACAATATGAATTATGATGGCTTTGATTTACTTTGTGTGCATCTGTCCAATTACTTTTTATATTAATGAATTGTATATTATATAATGATTGTAAACTACTATTCAATTAAATTCCCGTCATTTTATTGTCAAACTGAAAGTGCTGACTCTCACTGCCTGGATCAGTCTGACTGTCATAAGCTAAAGGTTTCGATTACAAGAGGTTGCTCCCTGGCATTTAACCCCTTCATTCCCTGTTCTCAGGCAACTGCTGCAGCGTCTCTCCGCTCGCTGGGCCTCGCTCAGAGGTCGAAGTTTACCCGAGTGTGTTAGGATCTACTTGACTGTTGCCAGGAAATGGCCTTTCTTTGGCGCCAAACTATTTGAAGCAGAGGTAAGTGTGTGTGCACACGTGTGTTTGTGTGTGAAATGTAAACTCTTGAAAATTAGTTATCTAAATAGAATTGTTATTTTATCACCAGCTCAGATATAGACAATATTTCAAAGTGTTATTATCGCCTCTTAAATTGAAAACACATAAATTGATACAGCCTTGAACAAACAGAGATTAACCCTAAACTAAATAACCACTATGAAAACAATAGGAACCTCTGCGCAGTGTGGATGTGTCTCTGATGTTTCATTCAGTCATCGATAAATATAAAGTTGTATTAACTATTCACTGACACAGCATCAACACAGACTGACATATCTGTGATTATTATCATATTATAAACTGTTATGAACTTAACACACACATGTATAAATATATACAGTATATACAAACACATATGTATGCCATATATACGCTTATTTCAATATACATAATGTATCATTACAACACATTTTTCTACAAATGATATTTCCATCTGTACTGTATATTATGTTCAAATTCTCTGTCCTGTTGTTCAACTTTATTTATATAACTACAGTATAACCACAGTATATACTGTTTTACATTGTATTGCCTATTTTATTCTAATTTCATACTTTCATGTTTACCCTTGTCAACTGACTGCTGCTGTAAAGCTTGAACTTCCCGAGTTGTGATTAATAAAGTCTTATCTTAACTCATCTTATCTTATGACTGATCTCACTTCCTTTGTCTCTCTTTGCTTGTAGTCCATTACTTCCTCTCCAGAGCAGGGTGTGCGTGTTTGGCTCGCTGTGCATGAAGATGGTGTCAGTATCCTGGAGCACAACTCTATTGTAAGCATCTCTGACGACTCTCCACATATGATTCCTTCTCTTTAGACTCTCTTCGTCCCCTGCTAACATTAATGAGAAAACAGACAAAATTTGTACGTCACATGCCAAGTCAGTAATTTATTTAAGAAGCTATAGTGTGCGTCTAGTTTCCCTAAATTTGTGATCTTTGTAAAATACATTTCTTTGTGGTGTTATTGAGTCTAAAATGAATTATTTAAAAAAGGAAACTTGATTAATAGTGTGAGTATCTGTTTAAATGCAAGTCACTGTAGCTGGATGTTTTTGTGATCTCAGTACTTGCTGCCACTTAGGGTAAGATATGAGGTTGTGAAAGAAGATGTGAGGAGATGGGAGGGTAGTTTTATTTCCTTTAATGTGGTTGTCAAAACCTATTTGCTTCCGTGTTCTCAGAAACCGCTGGTGTCGCACCCCTACAAGAACCTGATGACGTTTGGAGGCTGCAAACAGGACTTCATGCTGGTGCTGGACCAGAGCATCGGTACCAACAGCAGCAAAGACAAACCCACGGAGAAACATCTGTTTGCTATGGACACCTCTAAGGTTCGTGAGAAATCCACACGGGCTGCGTTGAGCCAGGACAATATGTAGCAAATATTGTTTAAGCACAAAAGGTGGTGTATTGAACATACAAGCATTGCAACTATGGCAGCTGAGAAGACGTTCTCATGCAATAAATCTTGGACGTTGATGACATGGGTATAAAAACATGTTTAATACTTCAAAATCCACTTGATGTTACAGTCTCTGCTTTCGCCATCTGCAAGAGCTGCTTCCAACAGCTTCAATTTTAATGTGAACACCAAGCAGCAGCTGCCACATTTGTAGAGAACTTAAGAATCCAATGTGTGCACTGCCTCACAACAGGGCTGGGTTTGTATACACATCACTGCAGATTGGGCAACACCTCCGACACACCCACCAAACGAGAGAAAACATACCATTGCACAGCGTTTCACGCAAACAATGGCGTTCAACCCGACGCAAAACGTGTTGAGATCGAATGTGCCCCTGTGTCTTGCTGTCTAAATTGAGTTTACCACATTAGCATGATTCACTCAAGAGTAGTTTACAAACATAGAATATGTGGTTTGAGTCATCTCATCCACCTCCTACATAATACCTCTGGTGCTGCTGTACTTCTAAGATACAACACAGCACATATGTCATGTATAATAGCGGCCATGATTATATTATCAAAGAAAAACACTCAAACCTCAGATTAACTTTGTCTGATGTTATTTGGCAACTTGTCAAACGCAAACCCTGTTTGACATGAATGTGTTTTATTGTAACTGTATTACAAACTGCTGCAATTCATTTGATTGTGTAGCATTCAGTATTTCAGCTTTCAGCTCATTCAGCTTTGGCTCCACTGGGAGATGCTGACACTGATGATAGAGTAACACAAAGAGAAAACACATCAGAGACTGGGGACTCAGTGATCAGACAGTACAAGCGATGTTGCCTGAATCAACCTCTGCTGCTCACAAAACAGCACAAAACTTCAAAATGAAACTTCACCTAAGACCGTGTGTAGATCTCCAACTTGTTTTTTGTGGGCCTGACCACACGGCTACTGGCCTGTACTATGAAGCGAGTTCTACATACCCAGGATGTCTTTCTGGTTTCCGGATGAACGTGCCTCATCGAGATCTGAGCATGTGCACATAAAAGCGGCGGGGTTTACTGCATATGATCAATCACAGATATGAACAAGTGAACTGACAGCAGAGCCACATATTTCACAACTGTTATAATAGAAAATATGAGGAAAACAAAAACACTTGTTTTTAATAACTTCTAAGTCTTTTTAACTAATCTACAGTTTGGCATTACTCTTGAACTCACTGGGTCTGATTCAGGATTCAGTTATGCTGCACCTTTCTCTCTCCTCTGAGTCTAATTGTGAAGCTGCTAGTTTCAGGTAAAGTGGTTACATATAGTTGCTTTAACGTTTTAGTGAAAACCACTGTTATTGTGGGGACCTCATGACTAACTGCACATTACCTGATCTATCTAGTTCTGCTAACTGACCTGTCTGACCTGACAAACTCTGAAACAAACCACAATAAACACCGAATTATTTCACCCACTCATGGAAACAAACACTGATGTGCTTTTTGTTTTGCTCGGTCAACAGATAAGAGAAATCACCCTCCTCATCTCCAGTTACATCAACAGTGCTCACCAGCAGAAGGCCACTGCCCACCACCTCTCTGCCCCAGCTCTCATGGTGGCCCAGCCCATCAGCCTGAAGTGCAAAGAGCTAAGGAGCAAATCTCCACCAGCGCTGGGACGTCCCAGCAAGACCCCTACGCTGCTGTGACGACACCCTGATCTCTCTGAGACACATCCTTTCCTTTTACCTTGTTTAAACTTTGAAACGGAAGGACATATTTGCAGCTGCACTGTCCTTCTCATTTGTATATTTGTCTCACTGGGACAGATTAAGTTCTGGTTTAATGCTATCTCCTTAAACCATGAGTGTGAGGCTCAAACTGGCCTCCTTTCTCTGTTTGGTATAATTTGATATCACACACCAGCTCAGGTTGCACCACTTCACTGATATCACACAGGATTACTGAGCGTCGACGTCCTCCAGTTTTAAGCTGTAACCTTCAGAAAGGTTATTTTGTGCCTGTCTCACAGATCACATTATCAGATGTGGGCTTAAACTGGAGCTTTGGGCTTCACATAAAGATACAAGGGTGTTTAGGAACAAATAAGAAGCTTTGCTCTACATTCCGGAGGGACATTTTCTTTTTTCTTTGTCTCCCTGATGAGTGTGTTGCTTTTATGTTCTGACTGAAAAGAGAAAAGTCAACAGCATTTATTGACAGACTGACTTTGCTTCTGATATGTCTCATTAATCTGTGCTGTCTGGTACTTTTCCTTTGGTAAAGAAGCTGTTTGATGTGAACATTTGTATTCACACCTTCAAAAATAACACCCAGTCTTCATAGAAGAGGTGAAGATGCTTCGTAAAGAAATTATTTAGAGGGTTGTTTTTGTATTTTTCTCTCTTCCCTCCTGTAGGGCACAGTAACTCTGCCAGGGACTGAAACTCTTACAGTGTTGTGGTATAATGAGGAAAACTGAACAATATGATGAAAGCAGGAGGCAATAACAGGTAACCAGCTGCAGCACAGACAGTGAAAATGTAAGAGCTCTGTGTGTCTGTTGTGATGCAACATGTATGATAGATGTAGACTGGATTGGTTGAGAATGACTGAACATTGTTGGAGGAGACCAGTGTGAACCCTGTGTGCTCTTAGTTACTGAACAGCCAGGAGAGCTGTGAAACTTTAATCCTTCCCTCAGTCACCGGTGGTGAAGAGAATGAGCAAAATCAGCACGACGCCTCCACGTGATTTTGGGGGAAGTAAGGCAGGGTACCGATACAGGGAGAGAACTAAAGTCTGCGTTTATGTACAGTGTGTGACACATGCTGAGAGAGTAGATGGATCAAAAGTGTACTGTTTAAAAGAACAGGGATGTTTACCTGGCGTGATTGTGAAGGTGTTATCATGAAGTAACAGGTATAGTGACCCAGGGAACAATCGATGAAGAGACACAAAACAACTGTAAAGACACAAAACAACAGCAAAGAGACAAAACAACAGGAAAGAGACAAAACAACAGCAAATACTAAAAATGAGGATATGTAGTTTCTGTCTTTGAGTCCAGACGTCATGCTCCTGTGTGAGTGTGTTGGGGGGGGGATCTTCAGGAGTCCATTGTCTGATAATTGTCACACGATCATGTGAATTTTTTATATTTTTTCCTCCACCAATAAAAACCTGGTGCAGAGGTGCACTTGTTTTCTACTGCACAGTATCTGTCATGACTAACCGGACCGACCTGCCTGCAGGAGCCGATGCTCAGAATTGATGTTCCTGTTTTTTCTGTTTGTCAGTGAACCGACTCGCTGCATGAAGGTTCAGCGAATCACAAATGTCCTCGTGAAGTTGTTACAGTTTCCTCTGCAGTGACACTGGTTTTCAATTGGGCTGAAAGGTGGAGCATGTAAACATTCACTTTATATCTGATAGTGACACTTGAAGCTCAGGTGGAAATCAGATGCAGCTGTTCAGAGAAAACAAACATGTTACCTGTGCTCTTCTGTCTGTGTCTGTACATATATGATCCTGTGTCAACTTGTTTTATATCTGTCTAATGTATAAAATAAAGTTCTGTGTTTCTGTATGTTAGGAATTGATGTTTCAACCCCTTTAAACTCAGGATGTGAGCCGTCAGTCTGGGAGAATGCAAGTGCAACAATGACACCAGACATCAAGGAACTTGGTTCAGAGCTCTGACAAAAACTCACAGACAGATAGAGAAGTCCCCAGCCCACAGATAAAATGTCCTAATGCCTCAAACAATAGCTTTAAATATGTTTGGGTAAAACCATCCCTTAATTAGAAAAGGTAAAATCAAAACAATTAAAGCAAACAAGAATATGAATAAAGTGTCTTTAAATTAATACATTAAAGAGTACAATAACTTTACAACAAACTATTAAGGCTAGAGTTAATATTACTTAAGGTTAGCAGAAAAAGAAAATACAAAAGAAAGCCAATCGCTCCCTGCCCCCATTCCTCATTCCTACATGGCTTAGGCCACATTGAAACCACCTGGTGGAGATGTGGCATTCATGAGCACCAGCCTATACCAGGAAGTGAACCTCGAAGAGAACATGAAACAAATATCTGCATGAAAATAAATTAATTTAAACAAATGATTCAGCTGACAACACAAACAGAGAAACAAATATTCTTAACAGAAACCAAATATACAGAATGAATAAACAGTTACATTTTACACATTTGATGATGATATTTAGATTAAAAGTTCACCACAGGCTAAAAGTTTGAATTCACACTTTTGGATCTTGAGATCAATTTTGAGTCCATTTTTTATTTTATAAGAATAAAGGGGATGTTTCATGATATATTGTGCTAATAGATAAGTATTGTCTCCACCTCCTCAAATAAATATTCATTTTATGGAGGCTTATCCACAGCTTTCTCTATGACTTTTTGAACTAAAAGGACAGGCTGTGGAGGACAGGAGTGGATGACATTGTCAAATTAACACAAGCGTTTTGGCTCTTTTTAAATCCCCGTCCATACTAACATGCCTGAAAACATGACCCCTCCTTCTGCTCATCCAGATTAAAACGCAGCCCAGGAGTTTTCTAACTAAAACTGGACCAGCAGCATTTCCAACTGTCTCTGTTTTTAAAGCTCTAAAACTGAAAAGGAGATGGGTTTTAGATTGTAGATGTAGCCTATGTGACTACAAGCTGTGAGCCTCAGTCTGATTCCTGGAGTCAAGATAACGTCTCCTGGTCATGACCAGAGAGGACTATGAAGAAAACGGACACTGTGTTTGTGAAGTCTGACCTTTGACATCCACATGAAACATAAACTCAAGACTGATTGTTTCTACTGCATCATACTTCTGATGAACTGTATCTGAAAAACTAATTCAAACCAGTGACATTTAAACTAACCTGCAAACAAAAAGGACACAGTGAGAATTTCAAATGTAATTTTCTACATTTCATGGAGTATTTTTGGTCATTTCATGTCTTTAACAGAGTTGAAGGGGAGAGATACACATGGTCAAGGCGGCTTCATCTTAGTTATATATCAATATATCACTTTAATAGTCTTTGTAAATACAGGATCACATAGGTTTATGGTTCCAGGGTCCACTGCAATTAACTAAAAATAATTTCCCCACTTATTATTCACAGAAGCCCAGGTGAACTTATTCTACAATAGTTAATCCTCCCATGTTTTAACCATAGACTAAATAAACATGGACGACATTACAGCTCCCAAAATATAATCTTCATAATGTGTGTTTAATATTTTCTGCTGACAAACTTGTGAGACTCCAAATCCCAGGAAACTAGTTTAGTTTGAATACTTAATGATTAATAATACTAATAAATAAAATAATTCAAATCACAGGAAACACTTATAAAGGAACTAGTTTAGTTTTAATACTTAATCATTAATAATACTAATAAATAAAATAATTCAAATCACAGGAAACACTTATAAAGGAACTAGTTTAGTTTTAATACTTAATGATTAATAATACTAATAAATAAAATACTTTAAATTACAGGAAACACTTATAAAGAAACTAGTTTAGTTTTAATACTTAATGATTAATAATACTAATAAATAAAATAATTTAAATTACAGGAAACACTTATAAAGAAACTAGTTTAGTTGAATAAGAGTTTCCAGAATCCTCTGTTCATCAGGTGATCTCTGAGCCTTGTGATGGCGGCAATCTGTTGTTAGCCACATTAGCTTAGCTCGGTGTTAGCTGGTTTGAACTGGAGCTTCCCTCTGTTTAAAGGTTTGAAAACAACACGTGTCTTTGAGTGGAAGAGTTAAAGTGAAAATCCAGCTGGGCCCTGCTGTGTTTTAGTGAAGCTAGCTCTGTTAGCAGCGCAGGCTAAGCTAACGTTAGCTGGATACACCGTTAGCCACAGTTAGCATAGGGTGTTGATATAGAAGATGGCGGCAGCGAGGAAACAGGTGAAGAGGAAACAGGCGGAGGAGAAATGTGATAAGAAAGTGTTTGATTTCACTGAGGAAGAGAAGAAGGAGATGAGTGGATCAGAAGATGAAGTGAGAGAGGGTGAGTGAAGATGCAGATAAAAGGTATTAGTGAAGTAACACAACATTAATCTACACTTTCCATTTTCTAAGATCAAACTCTTGAAGTGGACAAAGTACCAAGGAAACGATCTGCAGCTGATATGGAGGGGGCTTCATGTGCTGTCGGGTACTACTACTACTCCTTCTTCATTAAGATACTATGAAATACACACACACTACTACTTCATTTAGATACTGTGAAATATACTCACTACTACTTCTACTACTTCATTTAGATGCTGTCATATACACACTCTACTACTACTACTACTTCATTTAGATACTGTGACATATACACACTCTACTACTACTACTACATTTAGATACTGTGACATATACATACTCTACTACTACTACTACATTTAGATACTGTGACATATACACACTCTACTACTACTACATTTAGATACTGTGACATATACACTCTCTACTACTACTACTTCATTTAGATACTGTGACATATACACACTCTACTACTACTACTACTTCATTTAGATACTGTGACATATACACACTCTACTACTACTACATTTAGATACTGTGACATATACACTCTCTACTACTACTACTTCATTTAGATACTGTGACATATACACACTCTACTACTACTACTACTTCATTTAGATACTGTGACATATACACACTCTACTACTACTACTTCATTTAGATACTGTGACATATACATACTCTACTACTACTACTACATTTAGATACTGTGACATATACACACTCTACTACTACTACATTTAGATACTGTGACATATACACTCTCTACTACTACTACTTCATTTAGATACTGTGACATATACACACTCTACTACTACTACTTCATTTAGATACTGTGACATATACATACTCTACTACTACTACTACATTTAGATACTGTGACATATACACACTCTACTACTACTACATTTAGATACTGTGACATATACACTCTCTACTACTACTACTTCATTTAGATACTGTGACATATACACACTCTACTACTACTACTTCATTTAGATACTGTGACATATACACACTCTACTACTACTACTTCATTTAGATACTGTGACATATACACACTCTACTACTACTACTTCATTTAGATACTGTCACATATACACTCTCTACTTCATTTAGATACTGTGAAATATCCTCACATCTTTTACTCTATGATTACTCTTACTACTTTAGTGAGTAACTTTGCTCTGTCTCCACAGAAACGAGGTCCAGTCCATGCTGGAGAAGTTTGGAGGTTTGCAGCTTTTCTTTTCTCAGTCAGCCGCTCGTCTCTTGTATTGAAAAGTGAAAACACGCAGCTCCACTCTGCAACAAGTGAAAATCTAATGCAGTGAAGTTTAATCTGCCTCCAGCTGACATCAGCAAAGTGATGCAGGCCAAGAAGAAACGTCTGGAGTGTCTGACAAAGAACTACATGAAGGGAAGTCAACACAAACTGGAGCAGCTGTGGAGCAACTATCACGGCCAGAGGTTCGACTTCCTGCCGCCGCCACTTCAAAAAAAACTGATGAAAATATCAACCTGTCGGACATTCACCAAAATTTGCGCTTTCATTATTATTTCAACATTTTGAAAATGTCAACTGATCTTCACGTCATCGATCGTGTGTCTGCAGGCAGAAGATGAGCCAGCAGTACTCTCTGCAGGTGTCCACAGCGCTGCAGCAGTGGGAGACTGAAGCCCAGAGAGCTGAGGAG
Source organism: Paralichthys olivaceus (assembly GCF_024713975.1). Lineage (NCBI taxonomy): Eukaryota > Metazoa > Chordata > Actinopteri > Pleuronectiformes > Paralichthyidae > Paralichthys > Paralichthys olivaceus. The sequence continues at coordinate 5,084,708 of NC_091106.1, forward strand.
CAGGAGGAGAAGCTCAACGTCAGTTGTACTTTCTTGGTTGATTGGTTAGACGAGGTCACAGGTTTGATGCTCTGTGACCGCCAGTTCTATTTTTAATATATTTTTATACCACCTCACAAAGCGCTTCACATATAAATATATATATATAGATAATGTACACACATTCCTAATACACGTATAAATTCAGTGGGGTCCCAACGTCCAACTCCTTGTCACAAAACTTGTGTTTGGAGGATTGCAAGGATTGGACTGAACAGTAAGAAATCATGAATCATGTTTGAACACATCAGAGTGTTGTTGTAGTGGAATAATATTCGGTTTTAACAGCCAGTCTTTATTTGAATACAACATTTAATCCCATAACTAAAGTATTGAACTGTTATTTAGATGTTCTGTAAGTGCAGAGCATGTTGGTGATGAACTCTCCTCTCCGCAGAATCTGTTCAGACAGCAGCAGAAGATCCTGCAGCAGGCCAGAGTCGTGCAGAACCAGAAGCTGAAGACGGTCAGAGAGCTGTACGAGCTGTTTGTGAAGGTGAGGCCTTTTGAACTGATGTGGATGTTGAATGTGTTGTTCTTCTCTGCCCCCTGTTAAAGTCCTGACACTCCAGAAGAGAATCCTGCATTGAGTCTGTTAGCATCTGGCAGAAGGGACACGCTGGACGGTGTTCACCGAATCATTTATCACATTATTAGTAGTTACTGTTAAATACTGCAGGGAAGTGCTGACTAAAACATAAAGTAAATTGAAGGTATGAGAACTACTAGTAGGGGGCATCCCCACTGGTTTTCCAATGGTTGGACTGAAATCGATTGTTTCATCCAGAACATGGAGGATATGGAGAAGAGCCATGACAGCTTCCTGCAGGGAGCGCAACAAGAGCTGAGGAAGGAGATGGCCACCCTGCAGAAGAAGATCCTCATGGACACAGTGAGTAAGGGTTGATTGCCTTGAAGTCACAACATCCACACGTAAATACTTCAAATTTAAACTAACATCTATGAAGCTGAAAAATATGAAAATAATGAAGCTGTTGAATGAAGAAACAGAATCAGAGTCAGTGTCAAGCTGTTTTCAGACATGACCTGTGGGTAAAATCTAGAGTTTCTCCAGAGTTTGTGTTTAGCACAGTTACACAGCAGCAGGTTTTCTGCACAAACTCGTTCACCACAACAACAGGTGCAGCAGACAGAGAGGAAGTAATGTGTTAACTGGTGTATTAACTATTAGCTGCAGAGATCATGTGATCATGTTTACACCGTCGTCGCCACTTATCACCACAGTCTCTCTTCACATCTCTGCCTGTGTCTTCTACTTGGGTGCCCCCCCCCCCCAATAAACTTTAAACTTTAGCTTTAAACTGTCATATTGGTTAAATATTGGATCTTTAATTACTGACTTTAATTATTGACAAAAAATAATAATAACAATCAGCCAAAGTATAACTACATTTGATTATTTCAGCTTTTTCACATTTTTGAAATAAAGCTGCTGCAGCACAACATACATTAAATACAACTAAATATCAAACATACAACTGTAGTAACAATAAATCACTGACCAACAAACCGGTGAAAACCATGAATTATATTAGAGGTCTGTCACGTCACACACCTTTATTTATATTAATAATAAATGTCCCTGATTGTGCATCTTCAACTTGTCCTGATTTATGTTACTGATGTGTTTCCACAGCAACAGCAGGAGATGGCTACCGTCCGCAAGTCGCTGCAGTCCATGTTGTTCTAACCCACTGTTGCCACGGCAACAGAGCTTGTTCCATGGTTATTATAGCTATCATCCTGCAGGGTTGTCATGGTTACAGGCCTCCTGTAAACTTAATTTGGTTCGTGTTCATATCGGGACGTTGTCCTCTGTTTTTTTTTTAGTAATACTTTGTGATTACAGTGACTCTTTAATAAAAAATATTTACTGTTTTTTCTTATAAGTGATTTATAGTTTTATTGAGCAGCTTTCACTGCTGTGTTTTTACCTCTAGCCTCTAGTGGGCGCTGTTAAAAGAAAGACATCTCGTTCATCATCTCTCTTACAAGAGTTGAGTTTCTCTACAAACAAGGAAATAAACAGTCAAATCTGAATGTGGAATATATCAGTGAAAGAGTAAGAATAAAATTGTTTCTGTGAAATCCAGTTCATTCAGTCGTTGTGTACAAGTTCATTCACAGTCTGGAATCTACACATATTATAATATATCATCTACATCCTGCATCAGCACGTTAGTTTGATATTTAAATGAGTTCCAGTGCAGTTAAAGGTACAGTGTGTAGAATTTTGTGATATCGAGTGTTGACATTTCATGTTGCAGCTGAACACCCCTCAGCTCACCCTCTCCTTCCAAACATGACAGAGAAACTGTGGTAGCCTTCAATAATTATAAAAACTCAAAAGGTGTTTAGTTTGTCCAGTCTGGACTCATGTAAAAAACATGGCGGCCTCCGTAGAGAGGACCCCCTTGATGTAAATATAAAGTATTTAAATATAAATGGCCTTTTCTAATAATAATTTAGATTAGACGAACTAGTGAAAACATCATGAGGATTATTCTACATTAAATGTCTGCCAATAGTTCCCTTTCACCTAAATCTTACACACTGGACCTTTAAGAAGAGAGATTTTCTTCTATCTGATGCAAACTGATCAACACTGAACTGAAGCTCTTCACATTGACACAGGTTTCACACAGTGGATGAATTAAACACTTTTGTGTTGTGGCTTAAGCTAAGGAATACACTGCTATTGAACAACTGTTGTGTTACTGCTGCATCTTTAAAACCTCTACTAATAACAGGAATATTATACAGCCTATATTCTATTTTAATTGACGATTCAGAAAAATCCAACAATCCTTTAGAGTCCAAATGATTTATCATTTGATCGATATAATTCAGCTGACTGTATTTTACAGACATAGCTGTATCTGTATCTATCGATCACATTTTATTTGTATTGTCTCATATTCAAAAATCACAGTTTTTCTCATAGAGCTTAACAAGTTGCAACACCCTCTGTTCTTAACCCTCAACAAGAGTAAAACTACCATGGTTTTGTGAGTCACATGAGGATCGCTCTCCCAGGACACAAGTACAATAGACGCTGCGTGTAACATAGCAGTATTTACTACACTGATTAGAAGAAACAGTTTGTAACATCATGTTTAAAGTATTTGCACATAAGAAAATGTCTGATAGAGATGAAGGATGCTGACAAGTGAAGGGAGCAGACAAAAAATAAACAGGACTCTTCGGTGTGACGCCGGAAATGTCGGTTCAAACATCAGATGGACTTCCTGCAGACATTCCAGCAACAGGTTGTTGGTTAAAAAGCGGCAGAAACACATTCAACTGGAAAAACAGGACATTTATTTTGTGAGGTACAGCCAGTATTGTCTCATACCTGAATACAGCAATATTTGTCAGGTCCTATATTTATTTGTCCATTGAATTTAAATCACCCTTGGAATAAGTCTCATAGTTCTTGTACAATCTAATATTTGAATAAACTGAACTGCAGCAGACAAGGTGACATTTTTCCAGACGACAGCTCTTTTTTCCGTCATTTACACAATGAACACTGCCCTCTGGGAAGCATGTCTGAATAAACAGAAACTGTAAGACGGTCACTCATTTTTTCCAACTCATGGCGTCCTATAAGGCTCAGTCCCACACAAACTGCCCCGCTGCCTCCTCATTGGTGCAGCGTTACTGACATGCTGATACCTGCTGCAGGTGCCTGACTGCAACCGACACACCTCATTCCTGTCGTCTTTCACAGGAAGACAGAGAGGGGGGGAGGGAGGATATATGATACCTAACCTGCCTGAACTAGTTAGAGACATTCTTTTGTCCTGGTGTCACCATGGCAACAATGAGGGGAGGGATCACAGGGGATAGGCAAAATGGATCTAGGAAAATAGGTGCATTTAAAAAACAATAGGAATGAATTAGCATGAAAAAAAGGGTTATACCAGTGACAGGTATTTCACAAAGAGGTCAACAGGAACTGGACAGGATCATTGATTCATTGTGCTACTTTTGGGTCACGTCATCTTTAAGGACTTCACTTTGACAACAAGGTTAAATTAGGACTCCCTCCTGAGCTGCTGCTTTCAGGTACAGCATGTAAACACCGACCACTATGAGCGAGTTGCGACATGACGCACAAGGAATTTTCGCCTCTATAGTTTCACTTGAGCTTCACCACAGTGCACGAAACACCAAAAGCTTCCCCCCTCGCACTCTTTTGTCCCTTCGTTCAATTTTGACTATTTCTGCCAGACTTATGACTTATCGCCCTACTTGTGGATAAAGAGGTGGTGTGCAGTGATGCTTTGATCTCAAGCCTCTCTCGGTATTTGTTGTGTACATAGTGTTCATTCATGAGGGAGGCAGAACCTGACGGACAGGTTGGACACAATGCCTAACTGTTTCAGAGATACAGCTAGAAGTAGCCAACTCCCTGGACACTGAAGTGGTGTCGTCATAAAAATAAAACATAACTCAAAGTCTCAGTTGTTTTTAACCAAGATCCACCATTGCATTCATAAACTGATCTGCAGGTTTATTTCCTGCCTATAATCATAAATCATGCTGTAAAAAGCTTTTAATACTACAGTGGTGACACACACACAAGAAAAGCCTGCCACACCCATTTTAAACCGATCGGAGTAGAAACCCCTCAATCAGAGCTGCTCCGAGTAAACAAAAGGCTTTGTGCAATTCACCTTTATCAAAGCAGCCACCTTGCGTGTCTGAGAGGAGGAGAGGTTAGAGGGAAACTTTTGTGTACTGTAATCATTTAAGCACACAGAGTGTTTATGCCGACTTTATGTATCAGGTTTAAGAATCAGGGAGGAATTTCAAAGCTTAGTCATTCTGAAGTTAAGGCTAAAAGCACAACATGCAAAAAAGGGCCTGCAGCTTCTTGCAGCCTGTTCCCTTCCCCCATACCGTCGCACTGTATTTTTCCACAGCAGTTAAAGAGGCACAAAGTCCACAGACAAACCTGTGCAATGAAAAGAAGCCTGCACCACATCAAGAGTCTTTTAAAACATATTTTATTAAAAACAATCCGTCAAACACACATTAGTAAGAAAGAAACTGTACAGTCTATGACATGGAAATTAAAACAATCAAAAGGTTCTAACATTAAAATGTGGCCAAGCGTATTTTTAAAAAGCACAGTTCTTTATGGCGTGCAGATTGGATGACAAGTTCAACACTTTACACAATTTATAAATAAATGGCGATACCGGTAGTGCCAACGACATCGACAAAGAGCAAGTTGATCCATCTGCATTCCTCAAGTAAAATGGTGAAAAAAGGCACAATCCCACTGCAAAAGATGTTCATCCAAAAAGCTGATGTACAAAGCTGACTCTTCATAAGACTGGCGCTGCAATGAAGGTGTTACATGGGGTCCATCTCTCTTTGCTGCATAACAGGAGGGAGCAGAGGAAAACAGGTTGTTAAACTGTAGTTCTATGGCACAACAAGGGACTTTTACACTTATTAACATGGAAAAATTTGAAGTTAAATGAACTTCATCTCACCTGAGCCTTGTTGTATTGCTGGTTCTGACGCCTTCTGGCAAAGAACTGCAAACAAACAGAAAAATCAGGATACATCACTCCAAAAATCTACACCAGCTTCCAAACCGAAGAGACAATGGAAAAATTCACTAACCAGGACCAGCAGGCCAGCAACCACCGCCAGAACCACCACCACGATGACTGCGATGATCCCGCCCGACAGGTGCTTCATGGTGAAGGTCGGGGGATCCTCGTCCACATAGTACACCAGGATGTTCGTCATCTCCAGTGTCTGGCCGTCCACATTGGGCTCAAACTTCTCCTGGTTCTTGAACAGAGGCAGCACCTTCACCTGCAGGAGATAAGAGAAGTAGCAACAGGGTCAGTTTTAACAGTTTAAACCTTGTGTTGAATCGCAAAATACACAGTCATTATAAAGCTTCAACGTACATCTTTCTCCATGTAGTAGGCCATGTGGGTCAGGTCACTCTTGCGCTCCCCTTTTGGCTTCTTGACATCCACCACAATCATGCGGGCTTTAGGGTCATACTGCAGAATGACAGACAGGATGTTAGTGTCACTGTATAGAACTGTGAGAAAACTCCACGTAAACGTCCCTGAAATACCACTCACCTTGATTTCATCCACCATGTCCTTGTTGAAGTTCTTGTAACGCTTGTGAATGGCCTCCGCAATGGCACTGTATTACAAACAAGGTCACAATGAGAATCCAATTTAAAAGAATATAGTTGTGTTTCTGTTCAAGTATACGTACGTCTTCAACTTGGCCTCATTCACTTCTTTTCCAACCTCTTTGTGAGTCAGCTGAAGACGAACCCAGCTGGAGGGGGGAAAAAAAAACAAAAAAACATTTGAGTGTTGAACTTTTTAAAATTGTTATTCCTTTAAATAATCCACACAGTTGAGTATGAAGTTACTCACTAGGTCTCCACCAGCTTCTCACACTTAATATTCTTGTCTTCCTTGTCAGTTCGCCGCACACCAGCACTGTTGACACACCAGCACTCCTCGGTGTTGTTGCACTGCTTGGCCTTGAATTTTCCGTCGTTCTCGCAGTCTGGGTCATAGATGCCATCGTTGTCCACGAAGGCGGACTCATCGGGCTTTCCTCCCAATGTACGCGTGTCCATGCCCTTTCTGGCTCGGTACATCTCGGCCTTCATTAAGATGCACTTGGGGACCACTGAAAATGAGAAGGGGGAGAAAAATGAGCAGGAAACACTAACAACTTGCACAAAAAAGAAAAAAAAGAGTGGTGCTGTGGGAGATAAAGTATTTTTTTGACCCTGTTAATACTTACAGGAAGTGCAGTTCAGGAATTGTTTCTCGTTTTGGCCGACCATGACGTAGCACTTACACGGAGTTCCATCGCAGGTGGCCCACTTCATAGTTTCACATGAACCTGAGCAGAAAGAACAAGGGTTATATTCACACACATGATCAACACAAAACAAACCTCAAGTCAGCATCAGGGAAGCTTTAGTTCCTATATCCAGTGATTTGAATCATCAAACTTTGCTGTGCAGCAACACAATCTGTCTCATAATTGGACAAAGGCCTCTAGTAGGTTTAATTAAAAGTACAAAGAAAAGGGACGTGCAGCAGACAGGTTGTATTGTGGTATATGCAGGCCTGTAAACTCAGCAGGTGCAGCAGGAAGACAAGCAGGTTTACTGAGCACCTGGGCGTTGGTTTCCACACACACACACACAGAGAGAAACACACACACACACACACACAGAGAGAGAAACACACACACACACACACAGAGAGAGAAACACACACACACACACAGAGAAACACACAGAGAGAAACACACACACACAGTCCCTAAAGTGCGGGCAGATCCTCCCCACCCCCACTCAACGAAACCAACTACGTTCCTCACGTAAAGCGACTTTAATCACACTTTCATCCATTTAAACTCAATCCTGACGTCACTGTTAACCACTGACTGATACACTGAAATGTTAATTATTAAAATGTCTCCCAATTATTCCCGCCGGTAACCGAACCTATAGCAGCCCCGTGTTGTTCGCTCAGACATCCAACTGCTTCCTGAGACTAACAAACTGTTCTTTAAAAAAAGAGTCATCGATCAAATACTCACAGCTCTGAGCAGAGGCCCCCGCCGCCATGGCCGCGAGCACGAGCACGATCCACATCTTCATGTTGGGACTTTTAAAAAAGCAACACAAACTTTTCAAAGCGTCGAAAGTGTCCTTGTGTTCTCGTCCGTCCGCCGTCCACTGAGCTCACAGCCGGAGTGTCGAACCTCAAATACGCACACGGAGCTTCCTGTCTCTGAGCGGCAGGTGTGTCCCCGTCAAACCTGTTTCGAGAGAAACTCGAGAGCGCGCACGCACACAGGTGGAGGGCTGAGCTGCGTGAGGGGACGTTCGGTTAATGCGCGGCTCCGTCTAGTTCCGGGTGTTCTGGTGAACTGATGCACAACCGGAGGTGAGGTCACTTTATATCACCTGTACCTGCTCATGACGTCAAGAGGAGGCGGGGATTCATGCGCACCTTTACCCCGGTGTGACCATATTTAGTCACCCCACCCCCCACCCCCCCCGCCAGATCTTTTTAGTTTTCTTTTCGTTAGGTTTCCAAATATGTATTTAATTAATTAATTATTATTAATGAATCACTCAATACTGTTCCCCACAGTGCTTGAGGCAAATTCAGTAGCAGTTGCTTTTCTCTGTCACTTTTGATACATTCGTTCTGCCTCCTGGAAGTTATCTGCCAAATAATAAAGCAATGTATACCTTTTTTTTTGGTGCAAAAGTACAAAACACAAAGACAGACAACAGGCTGAACTAACAAACAGACTATAAAAACTTTAAAACTTTATAGAAATGTAAGATGGATATTTTGTGGTAATGTGGCTAATAATGACAGCAGACAGTGGTAGCACTGGCAATAACAGAAACAATTATATATAATTATAAGTCACACATGTTTTTGAAATGATTAAGTAAATTAATGTGAATTCAAATAAGTGAAAAAGATTTAGCTTTTCTTCAAACTCTGATTTTTAAATTCAATAAAGCACAAATGTTAATCATCATAGTTTACAGTGGATTTTGAAGTGTAAGTATAAACGCTTCCATTTATTTTATTGTACCATTTTTATACACCTGTAGATTTGTGTTTTCATACTTTGTTGTGAATCATTTAGATACAATCTATAAAACTTTGTGGTACATTAAAACCATTGTCCAAAGCTGTGTTTCATTTCAAATATCCCAATGTGTGCATTAAAAGCACAGAAACTCAGTCTGAATATGTTTGTTGTTTACTGTAAACTGAGGAGCATTGTATTATGATGACATCATCAAGTGTCTGAGCAGGTATCTAACATGACAGAAACCAGAGGTTGGGAAAACATTTCTCAGGTGTTGTGAGTCACGTTCAGCAGTGTGACAGCACTGAGAAACAGCCTCAGGTCTCATGGAGATTATGCATTTGTGAAATATGCTCACCAGAAGTCATGAGGCCAGTTTTTTTAGTCCGATTCATTAGTCAAAGTACTTCAATGATGAAACTGGTAAAATACGCAAAAGGAAAGAGAAGACGTCAGCAGAAGGAATCTGATGAAAAAATAGAATTTGTTTTTAAATTAGCTGTTTTGCTAAAAGTCAAAGTCATTTAACAAATGTGGACCAAATAGCAACACACAGGGTTTAAAATAAGCATGTATCTAAGCATGTGACTAATTGAACCTTTAAAAGGTAAAAAAAAAAAGGTCACATACTTGAAATGTTTTCTTGGAACATCTGTTTTGCAAAGACATCTGAAACACACAAGAGCTAGGTTTACGTTGAAACTTTTTTCCTGTGTTCTAAGTAAATGGATTTTAGAATTCTCAATAATTTTTTTTAGTCGTATACTGTGTAACATCTGTTTGAAACAAATAATTAGCTCTCAAAACCTTTCAAGATTTTTGTAGGAGGGAGTAGATGTAAATATAAAGTATTTAAATATAAAGGGCCTTTTCTGGGGTAAAGAAAACTACAATTCATATTGAAATGAACTAGTGCAAATATCATGAGAATTATTCTACATTACATTTCCGCCAATAGTTCCCTTTCACCTAAATCTTACACACTGGACCTTTAAGAAATAGTCATGCACATAATCTTCCCTAAAAAGTAAATAGTTTTTATCAGTGGGCTTTAGAGATGCTCTTTAGACAGAGCCAAGTTGTTTCCTGTCTTAATGCTAAGCTAAGCTAACTATATTGTACCTGCAGCCATACAGCACATTCAGCAAAACCATATGTGACCAATCTTCTTTCTTCAAGCAAGAAAACTAACTACTTCCTGTCACATGGCGCACATATCTCCAGCAGGTTATGCAAACTGTGTTAATGACATTCACAGTTGATTGAAATATTTAAGATCTTCATCACTGAACCTTTTTGAATCACATTCACACAACTTTTTTTTTTCTGGAATCTGATGTAAGAGGTAAAAATCCACTAAATAATTAAATGTGCATATAGGATTTCGTATTTTGAGGCTTTCAGCCAAAGAGAAAAGTTATTTAACAGATTCTGTTTTCTATATCCAGTGTTTTTGATTGCAAAAATATGATTTTCATCTACTTAGATTCGATCAGATAGAACTAAATTGATCCACATATCGGGGAAATTCACTTTTTACAGCAGCAGGCAGGTCTGTATGTGTGGACCAGTCCAGTTTGTTGTTTGGGTGAACATCCAGCTATCTGTTGTCCCTAGCAATCTCAATGTCCACATCCTGGACGACTTCCTGGGAAAGTCTATCACCATCTCCCTTGTCTTGGTGGCGTTGATGTTAAGGAAATTCAGTTTACACCTGTGGACAAAGTCAGAGATTCACTTCATGAATCTGAATTAAATGTGCAAGTCACAAAACTCTGGTCACAAATCTCAAATAAGTAAAATATTGAATCATGCAATAATGACAATCACAAGTGACTTAAATCATTTGTGGTAAAATGTAAAGTTTATCAAATGGCATTCTGCACCTTTATGATGTGATTATTTGGTACCTGAGTCCATGTACTGTCTGCTCTGACTTCTGTAAAAATGGTATAAAGAGTTGGGGGTGGGGTTGTTGTGAAGAAATGTCAAAGTTTATTGAGACATGTTCATACATGCGTCTGGCTGTGTTATACTGTTCTTTGAGGCTGAGAAACAAAATAATGTTCATTGGACTCTGAAGACGTGAGCAAACATATTCCATAATGACATTTTCTTTAGGACGATTATTATAGGAGCTCATTAAAGAGCGTGCAAGTTAGTTTCATATGTGCCTCTGAGGACAGATCAGTCATCCAAAATGTAGAAACACTTCTGTGTGCCTCAGATCATGTTGTATTACTGCAGGGTCACAGTTGGCACTAAGAACAAAGGAAGGCAAGCTGGTGCAATGAAACTTTTGAATTGACAGAATGATGAGGACCAGATACTCCTGTAACTGACCAGAGAGCAGTTACAGGAGTGGCAGCTGAGTGGTGAAACAGGGCTGCAACAAATACCAGGAAGCAGATGAGGGAAATGAGGAACAGGTGAGCAAGTGGATCTGGAAAGAGGAGGAACGACCAGAGACATCTAGTGGACAGGTGGAGTATGATAGGAGGCTGGTAAACAGGGTGGAGACAGAAACCATGATGCTGGCTGTGGCTGATTGTCTCTTTTCTTTTTTCTTTTTCTTCCTGAGTGAAATGACCTGCATGTGTCAACCGTGATTGGTTGAATTTCCTACATGCTACGAAAGATGCTTCAATGCTTCATTTATCTCTTTTAGCAAATGGGAAGGTTGGACCCTCCCTTACAAAATGAAAGTAGATAATGCATCCCACAATGCTTTTGGGCTGTAAATGTATTAATCCAATCACACTGGTCAATCTCATCGATCGTGGTATAATTATGTGACCTCATATATAAGTGCATGACGTGAATATAGTCTGAATTCCAAAATGATGCCTTAAAATGAGCCAGTAAGGCTTCCATAATTTTGTGATGTCACAGGTAGTCACTATCTTCAGTCACGCCCCCAGTATCGCTCACCTCTGTGGTGGTTTCAACTTTATTAATGACAACACTCCAAGTGTTCTAGAAAGGAAGAAGATCAAAAAATTATAGAGGAAAAACTGCACAATTGTTATATATCAGGAAGGAAACCAGTGTATCATTTTACAGTGATTTGCTAAGGCTACAATCAACTACCTGTGGTTGTGGAGTCAATATGTCACTCAAGGAATAAACCAATCAGAAGAGACTTGAAGGATAACATTCTTCTCCTCCCACTCTGGACAGGTAAACAAATAATACGCAGTATTTCACTAATGTGAAATTGCTTTAGATGTACAATCAAATATACCCTGTCCTTGTCACTGCTAACTCCACTTTTAGCCCGAGGGAGGACGTAGGAGGACAAACTGCTTCTTCTGCTCAGACAGAGAGAAGCTTTACTGGGAAACACACAGAATAAACCTCGTTAGCTGCTTTTATGGTTATAGCACCTCCCTGAAAACAAAGCAGAACAAACCTGTGCTCATTAAAGCCATAGACTGATCAGCAATATACAGATCATAACCCTTGTGACTCGAGTATTACAAAGATCAACAGCTACACAGGCTCAAGTGATCACATATGTCAATATTTAAGGCAGGCAATGAAAAGAGTTTCCCCACTTTTCCCACCTGTGGATGGAGATTATAAAACTTTCCCATGGTGGCCTTATCTGTGCAGTAGCTGCTGCCAATTTATTACTGCATGTCATAAACTGCACACAGAGCTGTGTGGCAGGTCCACCATGAGACTGCTTGAAAAGCTTGACTGAGTATTAGGGCCATATTTAATAATAAATCTGATAATTCAAGAATAATGTTATAGTATTACAACAATCATGTTATCATTTTATAAGAATAAAGTTGTATTCAAAATAAATAAACATACTTAGGATAATGTGGAGCTGACATGCCAAAGGATCAGGTGTTATAAAGTATAACTTAACAAGATGCTCATTCCTAATTTCAATACTGGCCACAGGCTGATCTTCTGATACTCCACAAATAACACATAGCCGGAAATGATTATTTTTTATTTTTGCAATATTATGTATTTATTTTTCCATGCAAATAGCCCTAATACTGCATTGTAATTTAAATATTTCCATTCCAATTCCAATTTGCCCCATAGGGCTTAACACCTTGTTAAGCCCTATGGGGCAAATTGTGATTGCAACATCCTCTGTCCTCAATAAGAGTGAGGAAAAGAGAGTCACAGAACAGACAGAAGTTTCAACAATATTGAAAAACATTCACAAAAAAATACAGTTTGGAATTTGGCATTCATGTCATCAATGGATGAATGATTATACTATTCTTAGCACAGAATGTAGGAGTCAAGTCAGTTCAGTTAGCATGGACTGATACTTTACCACATAAATAAAACAGAAAAAAAGATTGGCAGCATTTAGTACAGTTCATGACAAAATGGGTCTAAATAGTTTGATTCAACTATTCTGCTGGTGTCATTGGGGATTGTAATATGATCCAAATGTTTTTAATATACTTATTGACTAGAAACTGATATCAAACACGGAACAAAATCACAAAGTTAAATACTGGGTAGCTCCAAATCTCTTTCTCCTCACATAAACAGGTGTATGAAAGACATTTGGGTGTCCTGTCTTCTTGTCGACAGTGAAGAGGACAAATAAGGGCCTTAGGGGAGAGGTCCATTTATTGTGTGAGAGCTGACACATAAGCAGGGGAATATGGGTGTTCCCCTTCCCAGAGGTTTAAGATGTCAGGGCAGTGCATGGTATGGTGAGGTGGGCCATTGTCCCGGGTCCCAGGGGTGGAGGAATGAAGACGGAGGTGGAGAAGAAGGAAATGGAAGATGCTGCTTGATGACAGAGGTTCCACTCTGCGGAAGAAAGACGAAGAGAAGGAGAGAGATCCAGAAGAGGGGAGTCCGCACTTTCTCCCCCAAGAAAGATTCAAAGCCCACCAGGGGAAATATGCAGTAAGTGAAAATCTCTGCTTCCGGACGTTTCTTTTTATGTCTTTCTTATTTATGTTATTGGTAGAATCGGCCAAATATGGCTCATAGCTTATTTGAGAAGTTATCATTAATCCATTTAATGTGACCCTGAACACAAATGTTATATTTCTTGATATTTTTGTTGAAATTTGATCTGTTTTAAAAGATTAAACAAGGTTTCATGTGGACACAAAGAAGTTCATTCATTGTGATATGAATTAGTTCATGACAAACTTTGTCAACTTTGAATTTTGTTTTTCTGATGTGATTGTTTCTGTTGTTGACATACTATCATAAATATTTGAATAGTAAACAAAAGAAGATATGAATACATTTTTGTAATATTAGTCATATTTTTCCATTGTCAATTTAAGTATGTAATTGTTAATTTACTGTGTTAACTTAAAAAGTGAATAAGCACATTTACAAAAATCTGTCTTAGCAGACAATTAAGATTAACAGGCAACTGATCAGTGTATTTATTGATTCAGTCCTTGAAAATAATTAAAACTACAAAACATGTTTTAATACTCCGCCTGGATTTACAAGATTCAATCAGGTTTTAATTTTATGACTGATGGGTGTGTTTAGGTAAAGAATGAATGACTGATAAGTTCTGTTCAGGGAAAAGCTGCGTGTGGAAGAGCAACATGGAAAACAATAAAATTGTAAAAAGGCGAAAGTAAAGACGAATGACCTTTCAGACTCCCAGTGGACTGAGACAGTAATCATTTGCTCACATTTCACATGGCTATACATGGAGAATGGAGATTATGGCGGCTGTCATACGTAAATACTGTCTTTGTCCCAGTTCCTCAGGGAGGCTCAGTGTGATTCAAAGTCGACAGTCTTGCATTTATATAATGGAAGTCTGCCTCAGCACTCTCAGTGTCCATCCATAACCTTCCCCTGAGACACAGACAATAGCACTGTGTAGCCTAGAGTGAATATTGACATATAGATTGTAATCCAATCAGAACAAACATGGACTAAATCTCTGAGCCATTGGGACAAATGGATGGGACCTGATGTAGATCAGAGGGAAAGACATTTTCAATCAGAGCCCCTGTTTGTGTTGGGTTAGACACACCATCATTGTGATGATTATCAAACTGCATAGTTTGGATTGATGTGAGGTTGAATAGTGAACATGTACCTCAGGGTATAAAAGACCCATAGGAACTCTGGGATATCTTTCATTCATCTTGACATGAAATAGAATTTTGAGGAATTTAACAAAGAAACTACACACGAAACAATATTTTATTCCAGAATCTATTTAATAGAAAACCTATAAAGTTGAGAAAATTATGCTTTGAAATGAAACAAACGTGCTGTTGAATGGACTAAAACTGAGAAAATATTATTCCCATTTTGAAACTTTATCTGGAAGGAATGAATTGCAGTGTTGGATAAGACAGAGCAGTATGATGGGAAATGACCTCTTTGGGTGTTGAGTGAGGGTAAGACAGGTTTAACTGTGCTAAACCAACTGTAACTATAGACACCCCACCATTGTTCCAGTAGGATGAAAGTAGGCTGTAAATACAGTAAACAAGGTAACACACACTCAAATCAGAACTTTACACATATCAACCACAACATAAAACAGGTAAGAGCTTTAATGTTGTGGCTGATTGGTGTGTGTCCGTGGCCTGTGTAAACTCTGAACCATCACTATTATGATTTTTTTTAAAATTTTTGTACTTTTTCCCCAAATGTTTTCAAAGGCTTCATGGTTGTATGTTGATAACATTAGAGACTTTGTGTGACACCACTAAATGCTCAAAAAAAGAAATGTTTCCTTAAATTAACACTGACTGAATGTTTCAGTCTTTTCAGTATAATTCTACAACAACTGAACAGATAGCAATTTATTATTACTCAAAAGCGTAATGACAAATTCTCATGAATTTCTTTTCTTTACTCTCACAGGTTTCCACTCCTGTGGCTGATAAGTCTAGTGGCAGTGCTGGAATACTGCAGTGCAGGTACCTTCAGTTTAACAATTAATACAGTTTTTACTCAATATACAGACAGAAGAACAGAACATGTACTCTTTTTAACATTTAACTCATACAATTTTGTTGAAAAATGTATCTTTCATACTATTTTCTCTTATCCTTGTTCTTTGCAGTCGCTGACCTGGAGGACTGTGAGGCAGCAGGCAGCAAGTGCCACCCTCAGGCCGTGTGTCTGAAGGCCAGCAACAACTTCACCTGTGTGTGCAACATGGGCTACCAGGGCAATGGTATCCTGTGCAATGACATTGATGAATGTCTCAGCGGCCTGCATAATTGTCACGCAAAGTCCCGCTGCAACAACACTCTGGGCAGCTACAGCTGTGTCTGCATCAGTGGATATGTTGGAGATGGCACCAACTGCCAGGACCTCAATGAGTGCCAAAAAGAAAATGGAGGTTGTCATGCCAGTGCTCTCTGCACTAACTTTGAGGGAGGGCGACAGTGCCGGTGTAAAGATGGCTTCACAGGCAACGGCTTCCAGTGTACTGATATTAATGAATGCACTAACTCAAGGACCTGCCATTGGAATGCCACATGCACCAACACCCCAGGGTCCTATATGTGTACCTGTAATACTGGCTATAAGGGCAACGGAAACTACCTGTGTCTTGACATAGATGAATGTTCAGAGACTCCTTACGTTTGTTCTTCCTCACTTGGCTACAAAGGTTGTAAAAATCAACCAGGCACTTACTCCTGCACATGCAGCAATGGCTTTGAAAGTAACGGGAAAAACTGTGTGGACATTGACGAATGTGCAAGTAACACCTGCAGTTTATACGCAGAGTGTATAAACAGCATGGGATCATATCAGTGTACCTGTAAGAGCGGTTTTGTTGGAAATGGGCTGAGGTGCGCTGATGTAAATGAATGCAATGAAAACAATCAATGCGATCCCAAAGCTATCTGCATCAATAGGCTGGGGACTTATGAGTGTGCCTGTCCAGCAGGTTTCATCGGAGATGGGCGACTGTGTGACGATATTAATGAGTGTGCAACACCCAACATCTGTCCTTCTACCACTACCTGTGTCAACACTGGTGGATCATATTTCTGTGACTGTGGCAGTGGCTTCATCTTCAATGACTCCAAGTGCAATGATGTGGATGAGTGTGCGGTGGGCCGATGCAGTCCCTATGCAGCCTGCATTAATTCACCTGGCTCCTTCTCTTGTGAGTGTTATCCAGGGTACAGAGGAAATGGCTTGATCTGCGTGGATGTGGATGAATGCTCCTTGGCTAAACAGTGCCACTCAAATGCCCTTTGCATTAACCTTCCTGGCTCCTACAACTGCACCTGCCAAGTGGGATATTCTGGCGATGGGGTGATCCAGTGCAATGATGTGGATGAGTGTCTGGTGGAGAATGGAGGTTGCAGAAACCAGGCTACATGTGTCAACAACCTGGGTTCCTTCTCTTGCCTGTGCCTGTCAGGTTTTCTCTTGGTTAACCGGACTCTTTGCCAGGATATTAATGAGTGTAAGGAACAGAAGAATCCATGTGGAGTGAATGAAGAGTGCAAGAACATTGATGGATCATACGAGTGCCCCTGCCGTATTGGTTACTATCGTCCTGCCAACAACATGGACTGTGTTGACATGGATGAGTGCAAAGACAACCCTTGCCATATCAATGCCACATGCCTCAATACTGTTGGGTCACACATTTGCACCTGCAAGCGAGGTTTTGCAGCAAATGGCACCCAGTGTAAGGATATTGATGAGTGTTCTGTGGTGGGTACATGCCACCCACAGGCACTATGTACCAACTCTATAGGAGACTTCTACTGCTCTTGTCAGCAAGGTTTCAATGGTGATGGCTTCTCCTGTCAGGATGTGGACGAGTGCACCCTTTCTGATACCATCTGTCCAGCCTTCTCAAAGTGTATCAACTCCCCTGGTGATCATGTCTGCTCATGTTTGAATGGTACAGTGGCCTTCAATGACACTTGCGTGCCACCCAGTCCATTGTGTGACCCTGCCTGCCATAAACATGGTCTGTGCCACCAGTCACCCGCTGGATATCAGTGTGTTTGTGACCTGGGCTATGTGGGTAATGGGCTGACGTGTTCGGACATAGATGAATGCCAGAGGGAAAACATTTGTCCAGAAAATGAAACTGAGTGTGTGAATATCCCTGGATCATTTTCCTGTGTCTGCAGAAATGGCTACACCCTCAATGCAACAGGATGTGTCGGTAAAATACAGTTTATTCTTATTTTCAAATTAATAAGTGTTCATGTTGTCAAATTCTAGACCCCTGGAATAATGTGAAACAGCCCTAAACATAATAATTCTGTGCAGAAATTTGAATTTGTATTATTATAGTCAAAAATATTTAGTGCTTACTATAAATATGATGCCAGTGCATGTGTTAAGAACTCATTCAGTCAAACTGAGAGTACAGACTTATTAATCAACTTATCGATTGGGCTTTCAATTAAAAAGTTTATAACACTGCTGTAAATTTGGGAGAAAAACAGATGATATTCATTCCAACATAGGTGGAGACACATCACCCACTTCTCCTGGCTCCAACTCATTAAGTTTCCAAACATTTCAAACTGATACAAAAGAACCATGATAATGAGGATACCTTTTTACAAAAATCCCTTTTCCTTTCTGTCCATAGCCACCAAACCTAGACATTTGCTACCTCACTTCTAAGTAAAAAGTATATCTGTAAAACTTAGCTTAAACAGTTCACAGAAATCATTAACTCTTCTACTTGACGTCCCTCTGAGACACTGTTAATACTAATGATCTCCCTCTCTTTCTCCCTCCCTCCCCATTTGTCCATTACCTTCCTAGATTTGAACGAGTGTGAGACAGGGCAGCAGGAGTGTAGTGAGTTTGCCCAGTGTGTCAACACAATAGGCAACTATTCCTGCTTCTGTCTGAGCGGCTTCACAGGTGATGGGAGGAACTGCTCTGGTAAGCTTCAAATTCTAATTGTTAACATTTATAATGCCAATTGGATTTTTGCCCCAATAAGTGGACTGTCTGAGCTTTCTTTTAGCTTCATTTGGGGCTGTTACTCTGACACTGTCCCATTTTGGATAAATTATAGACTTTGATGAGTGCCAAATCCAAAATGGAGGATGCCATCCGGTTGCCAGCTGCACTAACACGCGTGGATCTTTCTACTGTGCCTGTCCACCTGGCATGGAGGGCAATGGCTTTGACTGCCAGGATGTAAACGAGTGTGACAAGAGTTCCTCCCTGCCACACAACTGCAGTGCCCAGGCTTTCTGTCTCAACTCAAACGGCTCCTACATCTGCCAGTGCCAGGATGGATACCATGGTGATGGCTTCGTTTGTGAGGATGTGGATGAATGTCAGTTGAATACAACCTGTAGCAGGAACATGACGTGCAGCAACACCCTTGGTTCCTACGCATGTACATGTGTTTTGGATTTGGTGTACAACAGTGGCACCTGTGTGAGTGAAGATATTTGCCTGAATGCCAGTAGCACCTGCCACCGCCTCGCTGAGTGTGAACCGTACCAGGGTTCCTTCTATTGTAGGTGCAAAGATGGTTATGAAGGAAGTGGCACAGATTGCAGGGATGTAAACGAATGTGAGCGTTCACAAGGTGAAGTCTGCCTTGCCTTCTCCCACTGCTTCAACACTGATGGTTCCTTTTTCTGTGACTGCTGGGAAGGCTTTGAAAACAACGGGACACACTGTCAGGACATAGATGAATGTGTGACAGGGAACTACACCTGCCCTGAATACAGTGCTTGTACTAACATAGATGGGGGCTATGAATGTACATGCGACCCAGGTTTCTCAAGCAACAGCTCCTTGTGTTTGGACATAGATGAATGCGTCCTTGGCCTTATCCAGTGCCCTAATTTCTCCAACTGCCTAAATACCATTGGATTTTCTGTCTGTGAGTGCTGGGAAGGATACCAAGGAAACAACACTGACTGTGAGGATATCGACGAGTGTCTAGATAATTCCACCTGCCCTGAGCATAGCACATGCATCAATACCGATGGTGGTTACCTGTGTCTTTGTGATGCTGGATTTTCCAGTTTAGATGACTTGTGTGTGGACATCGATGAATGCAATGACACTGAGCTGGAGGAGCTTTGCAACAATGGGACATGTATCAATGCCATTGGGTCCTATTACTGCGAATGCATTCAAGGATTCTGGAGTAATGGGACAGAGTGTGTAGATGTAGATGAATGCTCAGACTCTTTCAACTCCTCAGTGTGTCAGCCCCATTCTACATGTGTCAACATCCCAGGGTCTTACCTCTGCCCCTGTAATGTGGGTTTTTTTCTGAATGGTACAGAATGTCATGATGTGGATGAGTGTTTCAAGCCAGATGACACCCAATGCCCGGAGAACTCATTGTGTAACAATATAGCAGGCTCCTTCTTTTGTCTGTGTTCTCTTGGGTACAAACCCAATAGCCTGGGGTGTGAGGATATTGACGAATGCAAGGACAACACCACGTGCCGCTTTGACCAGGTGTGTACCAACCTTCCCGGAACATACAACTGCTCTTGTCCCATGGGATACCATGAGGAGAAACAAGCATGTGTCGACACCAACGAATGTGAGCATTCACCGTGCCACCACTTGGCAAGGTGCTGGAACACCCCTGGTTCCTTTTCATGCCACTGCCCTCTGGGATTTGCTGGGAATGGCTCCTGGTGCAAAGATGTGAATGAATGCGTTGCCTTGACCAAACCTTGCCATCCTCTTGCCCGCTGTCACAACACCCCTGGGTCATTTGTATGTGTTTGTATAGCCGGCTTCATGAGTATGGGGCCCCTGTGTGTAGACGTTGATGAATGCCAGCAGGATAATGGACAGTTGTGTCACCCTGCTGCCACCTGTTCCAACCATGCTGGAGGTTTCAAATGCTCATGCAGTCATGGATGGAATACAACCAAAGATAATGGTCATGGAGAAGAAGGATGTGTGGACTTTGATGAATGTGTGTCACCAACGACATGCCCAGTGACAATATCTTGTACCAACCTGCCAGGGTCTTTTACCTGTACCTGTCCCAAGAGCGGCACATGGTGCACAGCAACAACAATGGCTCGAGAGGGTTTGCAATGTCTTTGTTTTTCACCTCTGTTGATAATCGTAGTCTGTCTGTTTTTGCTCATGTATGACACACCCTTTTCTATGACTATGTTGATCAGCATTTCTCTAATTACACATCATTGTTGTCAGGTGATCTTGCATCTCAAATTTTTTTGTTTATTGAGAAACACAATGTACAGCTAGTTAAATTTGAAATTATAAGTGTCACTTAAAGGAAAAAATCTTTCAATATATCAGTTAAAACATAATTAGGGTAAGTAGAGTGAACATATCGCTCAACAGCAGCTTAGCCTTCATATAACACATCATCTATTTAATATATCAGCAGACTGCTGTGTGTATACATTGTGAATTTTATATTTTTATTTGGTTAGTTTGGTTGATGACAATAAAATGTAGCAATCCTTATTTAATTTCTGTGCTTCCCCAATAGAGAGCAACCTTTTCCCCTTTGGACCAGAGGTCGGTGATAAAGGTGTAAAGATGGACACAGAAGATGGAAATTCACCATATATCACACCACCGATGGGATTCCCCTTTATGGGAAAATTGTACGACAGGGTTTATGTGAGTTTCTCAGCTCAATTCCCTACAATACTAAAAGTATCCCACAGCCTGAGGTTACAAAGTTGCCTTACAATGTTATATTCAATTAATGGAATGTATTTATAAATGTCCTGTTCCTCAAAATATTTAGAGATCCTTTAAAAATGCTGATTCTACACCAAGAAATATTCCTCTTTGACTCTGGACGAGCTGTCCAATACAAGTTTTGACATATTCTGTGAGCAGAAATGAAAACATGTTATTTTTCACAACATCATGATACAGCATAACCTTCATGAGTCTGATTTTATGAAGACAATGATACGCATACTTGACATGAATTACTACAGTCTGCAATGGCAACATAATGCTCCCAATAGAATATGTGACTCTTATGGGGCTTACACTCCTCCTAGAACAGCAATAATGCACCTGGATCTAATAATGAAATGAAGGAATGACAGAAGATTATGGTTGACATTTTTAATAACTGCTTAATGCCATCTCTCTCTTTCCCAGTTTTCTGACAATGGCTTTGTCCAGTTTCAAACTGTTGCTGAGAATGAACAGTACCTGTTCCCTACTCCTTTTGCCAGTGGTTTCCCTGATAATATGAATGTGGCTCTGTTGGCAGCCTTCTGGGATGATGCTGACCTCGCCAGTGGTTACGGACAACTGCTCTATCAGGTTAGATGCCATCAGGGGTCAAGTCTCGTGGAGTAAGACCAGAATTTCTGTTTGTTTTTTCATTTAAAAGGAATTAAAATCAAATACAAAGTCATAAAGTTGTGATCTGCAAAACAAGCTGCCCATTCATATCTAATGACTTAATAACTATATTCTACTATTTGTAATGGATATTACTCTTTCTCTCAGGAATACGATAAGAAGGATATGTCAGACGTCTACTCCCAGATAGTGTTTAATCGTACAACATATGAAGTAACAAAGTTTGAGGTTCAGAGAACTAAGCCTCCTTTTACTCCAGCGTGGATCCTCAAAATCACCTGGGACCATGTGTTGCCCGTCTCCTACCAGAAGTTCAACCTCTCAGAGGTAAAGATCTTTTTCACTCATGAAAACGTTTAAATATGCAATGGATCCTGTCTTTTTTCCAGATTCTTTTTATATAAACACATTTATTTGTGTATGTGCACAATCCTGGTACATAGTATTAATGATGAACTGGAAGGTATGGAGGCTTATCTGGGCCATAGTTCAAATGACAATGTAAACTTAAAAAGAAAATTGGAATTTCTAATTAGCATTTTAAATATTCATATAAACACACACATTATGCACCTAAAAGTTGTTTGCCAACCGCCATAAAAAGAAAAAAAGAAGAGTCTTATGAGTTTCTGTGAGATTTTAAAGTCTTTTGAATAGCCACTGTGAAACCGTCTCCCACAAACAAGCAAGTGTGTGGCCAAATCAATCTAGGGTGTGCATTGTGATGATTATAGGATTAAAAATTGGTTATATCTGTTAATATGTCTGTGGTCTCCCATGTATTTAAAAACAGTCAGGAGTTGAAAATCCTCTAGTGTGCACCAGGCTTTAGGATGAAAATGTTTCTCTGGAGGTGGAACACCTGAACCTGATTTTCAATGGAAAGCAGCCAGGACCTAGGAGCATAAGAATTCACCCTGTAGAAATTTAACCAATGCTACTCTGAGTAAAGAGTGTTACCAGTTTGAATGTAATTCCTAATTGCCAAGGCAGAACAAGAGCAGTATTGGTAGTTGCTCATTAGAAAATGTTTTTATTGCCATTTAAATGATCAGACTTCAATCAACTCTTAAATATTGTCCTCTTTAGAGGGCGAGTGACTTTTAAAATCATAGAACAGTGTTTTTTATTTTCACCTTAGTCTTAATGCACACTGATTATGTGAACAAGGCAAATTTGATTATTACAATTTAATTTCAGTTTATACTCATGTAACACAAAAAAATATGAAATCATAAATAACAAATATAATAAAAAATCAATAACAATCAACATTGTATATGAACATTTGTAATGGAATTGCTTCTTATTTTTCAAGTTTGTATCACAATTGTTATATAGTCCCCTATAGGTGTCCACAGTAAGAAGAACAAACAAGTAAAAAAGGCTTCACAACACTGCATTGAATCTCATCTAAAACATATCTGACAGAGGCTTTATCTAGATCTGAACTCTCTTTTGTACCAGTCTGGATGAAGAGTGTGATGCAATAGGGAGTGTCACTCTCTGCTGTCATGCTTGTATACTTTAAATGCTGTTGTCATGT
The DNA here is from genome assembly GCF_024713975.1 of Paralichthys olivaceus. Classification (NCBI taxonomy): domain Eukaryota; kingdom Metazoa; phylum Chordata; class Actinopteri; order Pleuronectiformes; family Paralichthyidae; genus Paralichthys; species Paralichthys olivaceus. The sequence continues at coordinate 5,108,238 of NC_091106.1, forward strand.
GCAATGTTTGAACTTTAAAGGTTCAGTGTGTAGAATTTAGTGATATCTAGAGGGTAAGTGTTATGTTGCAGCTCGATACTCCTCATCTCACCTTCCCCTTCCTAACATGTAACAGAATCTGTGGTGAACTTCCGTTGTCATGAAAACTCAAAAGGTTTGTCCAGTTTGGATGATGACAGTAAAAAACATGGCGGCCTCCACAGAGAGGACCCCCCCTCCATGTAAATATAAAGCTTTTAAATATAAAGGGCCCATTCTCTGGTAAAGTAAACAACAATTCATACAATTTAGATGAAACACTCCAGTGAAAACATCACTAGGATTATTTTATATTCAATTCCTGCCATAAATTCCTTTCACCTGAATCTTACACACTGAACCTTTAACCGTCAGCTCAGATCAGTCATGAATGAAACGCTCTTTTGTTTAACTTTGGTGCCATCTTGGGGTTGTTTCATCCTAAAGGTCTTCAATGCAGTGTCTTGATATTTGCTGCCACCTGTCTATTGTATGTCACAAATGTCTTAATGTTCATGAACAACAATGTTATAATTCGTACAGTATCTTAAAAGCAGTTCTGATTTATTGTTTTCAGACTAACACTTTCCAGTGCATCTTGACCACGGATGGCGCACGTTCCTTTGCTCTTCTGCGATATGGGGACATGCACTGGGGTCCTGGCCAGAGGCAATATCACAATGCTGTCATTGGCTACACAAATGGAAAGTCGTCTTTCAAGGAACCAACTGTTCCCCCAGAAAACCTGTTTGGACCTGGAGGCAGATACCGGCCCCAGCAGGTGAAAGGGACCCTGGGGCAGTTGGGTCAGCTGGTGTATGATTTGACAGAACCAGCAGGGTCAGACGTGGATCCCAAAATCAAATGCCAGGCATGGGCAATGAAGGAGCCTGACCCTGCTGAGTGGACAAAGGAGCTGTCTTCTTGTCCCTGCACCCGAACCCAGGCTCTGGAGGACCTGTCGTTCCTGCAGGATACGACTGATCCGAGCTTAAGGGTGAAGAAGCTGAGGGATCAGCGGTGGGGGGGTGCAGCGGGACACATCTTTCAGTCAGTCCTGACCAACAGACATGGCTCAGGGAAAAGATGTGTGTATGAACCAGAAGGTCCCCTGTTGGCTGGGTACAATGAACGCTACTTCTCCAAACACAGCGTACAGAAACATATCGGTAATACAATGATTCTGGAGTTTTAGACAAATGCACCATAGGATTTTAAGTGCCAGTTAATGATCTCAGTATATTGCAGTATATAATTCACTTGGGAATAATTTAAATTAAGTGTTTGTAGGGATCTGCCCCAAAAAGTCATGACAGCTCATTTGAAGTTGACTAAGAACATAATAATTAGATGACCCTTTATCAGTCCCACTATGGGGAAATTTGCCATTGCACAGCAGCAAAGCAGACAAAAGTAACAAGTTGAGATGCATTATAAACACAAGGAAATTTAGCGTCTGTAAGATATAAGTGCCTTGCTCAAGACAGAGCGGGGATCAAACCTGCAACCTTCTACTTCCAGGACAGTCTGTCTGACCTCTCAATTTAATCAAACTTCTCTCATCAGATGGAGATCTCCTTCCATTCCAGTGGTGTTGTATTGACTCTCCTCTGTGTCACCTGTACCTCAACAAGAGACCACTGGACCGTTGCCAAGGTTACAGCTGGGCCAGCCATGACGGCTGCAGCCCAGGCATGAAGGCAACACAGGGTGTAGGTGAGGGACAATAAATACAAAGCAAGTTAAAAGCAGCAGAGCACATGCAGCAATCAGTTATATTTACTATGTGTTTGTCCTTCAGAATTATTCCTCCTCAAACAGTTCTACAGTATATAGTCGTTTTTTATTGTAAGTGTGCTGGACGTTGTGTAGACTTTACATACTGAGAGTGGGGGTCAGTATGAGAAAACTGAGATGACATATCTGTGGCAACTCTTAAAGATTTTTTAAATAATATCTAATAAGGACAAGTTATGAGTGCCAGAATTTAATTAAAAAACAAGTATATTTCATTATAGTCTAATCAAAAAAGTGATTACTCCTACTTCTATTTCTTTATAAGAAAATATTTGTTGAGTGCTTGTTTAAAAGAAAACCTGCACCTTTATCTGAAGTAGTATAATGAATTTTTAATGATGACCCCAGAAAACCTTGATTTGCTGTGTTTCGCTTGCAGCGATGGTGTTTGGCAGCCTCCATTTCATCACCTTCGATGATACAGAATACTCCTTCAAGGCCCTGGGAGAGTTTGTGATCGTGCGTCTTTCCTCCACCACCGGCTCTAATATCTTCACCCTGCAAGGACAGACTGACAAACTACACACAGACGCAAAGGGGCTCATTGAAGTCCCAGTGGTGGTTCGCATGGCTGCCTTCCACCAGGGCATCGGCAAGGTCAGGATGTTTGTCTGTCTGCAGGGAAAACACTGGAATTTCTTTTTATGTAGAGATAGAGATAAAAATGTAGTTGTGTATCAAAAAAGTAAAAGAATTTAACAATAAACCAATTTACTAATTTAAAATATATATATATAAATATATATTTAGTAGGATATGTGTGCAGTTTTATATAAAAGCCAAAGACAGTACTTTAGACTTGTACACATGTATAATAGTTGTACACATCTAGTCTTTAAAGCCAGTACAATCTAGTTTTACATGCAGCTGTTTAAGCAATATATATAGATAATATTCGTGAAACACATTTGTCTAACCCAGCTGATGTGTCATCTACAGATTGAATGGAGATGTGCAAAGAAACAAGAAGGACTCCAGATTTTTGTGGATAATGTTGAAATCCCAGTAACAGTTGGTAATTATAACCTCACACATCAATCCTGTACTTTAAATTATAATACAATTACAGAAAACACAAATATCTACATAAGACCTAAAAGCTGTTGTCTTCAACATATGGTAAACATGTCATTACCATCCTTTCAGGTGTCGTGCACATGGGTGTGAAGGACTTTGCCGTGCGCTGCATGTCAGTGAACCGCTGTGCAGCCTTGTATGCTGGTGGTCTCCATGTGGTTGTATGGCGGGTTGCAGGCCACAATCAGCTGGCGGCCATGGTGGGGGTTCCTCAGACCTTCTACAACCGCACCGTGGGTCTCATGGGCCTGTGGAGCTCCAACCGCTCTGATGATTTCCTCATGTCAGATGGCAGGCTCCAACCATCAGCGGACCTCAACCCCCCCACAGAGGAGAGACTGCATCCCTTTGGCTTGTCCTGTGAGTAGAATCTGGATGCATACACTTATTCTATTTACTTGTATCACCACTAATTCACAGTCAGGCTTACTCGCTGCCTCAAATCTTAATACCTGGAGCTTGACTTCTGCCATCCGGTCCTCTCTGAGCACTGTCATCCACAGCAGAATCCCTGGCTTCAATGCCATGTCAGGCGTAAATTGAGCTGCTTTCTTCTTCTTAACCTTTAGCTGCAAGACAGAAGCAGTAGCTGGTTGGCTGGATTAGATCTTGAACTGGAGTTCTTTTTGTCATCTTATATAGCTGTTTAATAAGATGCTCAATATTTGTGCAATAACAGTGGATCAGATTACTATGGGTAACGTGTCAGGAGTGGTTTGTAGTGACAAATCAAGAGAGAAAAAAACTCCTAAACCTACAGCTGCTACAACCTACTACCTGTCCAGTGCCACACAACAGATGGGGAAAGTTGGCAACTAGCTGGTGAACAAAAGGAACACATTCAGCAAGTAAAGAGCCAGGTAGTTTTCTGAGGGTTGATGATGCTCGACAGACACAAAAATGAAAAAAACAAAAAGAAAACAAATATCTCCTGATGAAAAAGCTGAGCCATACATGTAGAATAGATTACATTGGATTAGACTCAACTTTATTGTCATTGCACATGTCACAAGTACAAAGCAACCAAATGCAGTTTGCATCCAACCAGAAGTGCTTAAACAGTGAATAAATATATGTTACAGATGCTAAAGTATATGTATATGCTAAACAGTGAATAAATATGTTACAGATGCTAAAGTATATGTATATGCTAAACAGTGAATAAATATATGTCACAGATGCTAAAGTATATGTATATGCTAAACAGTGAATAAATATATGTTACAGTATGCTAAAGTATATGTATATGCTAAACAGTGAATAAATATATGTTACAGTATGCTAAAGTATATGTATATGCTAAACAGTAATACAGCGACAAATGTGCCGAGAGAGTTTGTGGTGATAAGCGGAGTTAATACATCACTTCCGGCCTCTGTCTGCTGCACCAGGCAGAGAACCTCCCGCTGTGTTATGCATGTTTGAAAGGCAGAAAGCTCATGTCTTAAAATGGCTTCAGGTAGGGAGGTATAAGAGAGAGTACTCAGTTGACTGCAGTCTGCAACCTTACCTCTAGATGTCACTAAAGCCTACACATTAGTCCTTTAAATATACTGTGTGATACAGAAACTGTCTGGATTATGAAATTAGTGGAGAGTTTTCAGATCAAGACCTCGCCCATACTGTCTCTTCTACCACATAGTCACAGCTTTGCCGTTTTCAGGGCCTTGATATTACAAACCTACCATGTCTGAAACATCCACACCTATGTTTGGAGTCATTATGCTGAATTTGTAGTTGCCTTACTTTATACAGATCAACAACTAAGTCACATGTCTGGTTTCACCCAAAATGCCAACTGAAAATTGCAGCTCCAGCTTCACATTACACTTCCCTCCAGGACTGTTTGATAGGCAGCTTGTTTTCACAGCAACACTTGTCTCTACCCACATCTGTCCTCATTTTTGTTTCCATGTGTGTGTGTGTGTTTGTGTTTCTAGGGGCAGTCCCAGTCCCAGAGAGCCTGTTGTTCTCTCCGCCTCCAATGGTTCCACTGAAGCATGTCTCCACTGAGCACCTGCTGGAGAGCGTCAGTCCTGCTGAGGTGGAGGAGCTGAGAAAAACCTGCAAAGGCAGCATGATGTGTGTCCACGACACTCTAGCATCAGGCACCTCTGACATGGGCCTGCAGACTCTGGAAGCCAAGAAGCAATTCCAAAATCTGGCTCTGATCTATGGTAAACTGTCTGCATGATTATGGAAAGGTTTTTGAGTTTCCATCACTGACCTGTGTTAATTTGATGTGGTGTGTCTGGCAGGTAACATGCCTCCCATAGTGACAGAACCCACAGTGATCCACAGCAAGGTCAATTCTACTGTCAACATTCAGATTGTTGCTCAGGATCCCAACGGAGACCCCATCACCTTCTCCATGCTCTACCCCAGGCCTCCAGGAGCTTCCATTAGCAGTGGTGAGACAAACACACGCACACACACACACACACACACACACACACACACACACACACACACACACACACACACACACACACACACACACACACACACACACACACACGCACAAACTAAAAAAGACACTTGCTTGAGTCTTAACAAGGAGGCCTCCCTCCTTTCATCCATCACCATTGCAGATGACGTTACTGTTGACATTTGTCAGTGGGATGATGAGCAGCAGTGCACTCTTTCACCAGATGGGATATTTCAGAGCTGAGTCAGTGGATAGGTCACAGAAAGAGACACGCACAAGACAAAATACTATTATGTATTATTATTGTATTGTACTAGTGTTACTATTGTTTATATGATATTTTCCTACAGAAAATGCTCTTGTGCATTGTTGTAATGTGTGTTCTTTTTTAAATTGAACCTCATGAAGACTGCCTCAGATACCCCATGACCCTCTCATGGCAGTTTATGAATGAGTTCCTGTTTGTTCAGGCTTTACCCTCCTGTTATACAACTCTTTGTGTTTTCCGCTCCAGGTGATGGCTACCTGGCGTGGACTCCCCTCAGCACGCAGCCTGTCCAGCTAACCATCAAGGTTAGCGACGAGCTCTCCAGCTCCCTGTTCACCCCGATTCTGCAGGTTTGCAGCTGCCTCAATGGAGGAACCTGCCAGTACAACAGCATTGCCGAAAACCACCAGCAGGGGAAGTTCCAGGTGAGGCTATGAATGTAGTTGACCCTTGTATCGAATGCGGTCTCCATACACTTTCATATATTCATCACCTGACGTTAACAGCTTACATTTGAGAAACCTGTCGTGGTGTGTTAACAGGAATAAGCAGATCTAGTGCTTATAGAAGTTATTTTACGCAGAAGGATGTATTTAGAAATTAACATATATTGAATATTCATGATACAAAAAAATATTAATAACTAATAACTTGAATACCTTGTGGATTCTGTCAACACTGGGGGTTTTCTTCCAACTCTTTAAGAAAAGCTAACAGTCGTCTCCTCTGAGCAACTACATCTGTCCTTGACTTGAGGATGTTTCACATTGAATTTAAAGAAATGTGGTTTAGAGGACAAGAGACTTGTAAAGATGTTTTGACTTTTGCAACACTCACAGAGTAGAGGATAAGATGAGACTGTTAAAAAGGGAATCCTTGCTGGTGCATTCAAGTGCGAGTGGGAGGGATAAAAATTAAGTATGCTCCAGCTTTATGAAGCTCTTATCTCCATATGCTGAATATTAAACTGTCCGTCGCCCTTTCTGTTCATTCTTACTCCTCCTCCTAGGTGGTGGGCTGCCTGTGTCCTAAGGGGTTCAGTGGGAAGTTCTGTGGGAACACTTCAGACATTTGTCAAGGAATGCCGTGTTTCCGAGGGGTGAAGTGCCAGTCAATGACAGAGCCAGACCAGTTCACCTGTGGAGAGTGTCCTGAGAATACTGTCTCCAATGGAAAAGAGGGATATAAGTGCTTTGAGCATGGTTTGTGGCACAATAATGATTTCAGTTCGCAGGTCTTTTTTACGGTCATAGATTGTGGTGACATTTTTTTACCCCGACAGAGTATGATTTATCTCTTTCTTGCTTCTCAGACATGTGCATCCCTCCTTACCCCTTCCCCTGCCACAAAGATGCCGACTGCCGCAGCACAAAACAAAACTACACCTGCACGTGTAGGCCTGGCTTTACAGGAAATGGATACAACTGCACAGGTACTGAAGACACAATACTTTGAACAAGAATACATTTATTTACAGTAATCTAACCTCACATCTGTATTTGTAGATATAGACGAGTGTGCAGAGCTTTCGACCTGCCCCAATGCTAAGTTTGAGTGTAAGAACAAGCCGGGCTCTGTTGAATGCCTCTGTAGATACAAGAACACCAAGGACACGGATGGATGTGGTATGTGCACAATCATACGTGTTGATTCGACAGCTTTACATTCAACACTAGTGAACATGGCCAGTGTGTCAGTCTGTGTTTGACAGAATCATGTGTTTTGTGTTTCTCTGCAGGTGCCTCTGCCAACCCTCCAGGTAAGAGCTTCCATGTGTCTCTGTCTATGGCCCGAAATGCGAGATCATAGTTCAGCCCCGCCTCTGGTGATGCCATGGTAAACATGTCCATATACTGTATGTTAATAGAAGATAATCGGATGTTTCTGCTGTCGTGTTTCTGTAGGGTCAAATATGTTCAACGTCTCTGTGAACTGGACGGAGGACAAATCTGACGGGCTGGATCAGGTGTGTATGTGCATGTGTGCTTGTGGTTAAATATTAACTCATATCACCAATGAAACGATTGAACCCATTTCTGTTTTGCAAATCAATAATCTGTTAATTCTAACCTTGTCTCAGCTGGTGGACATCTTGAAGATGGGTTTCCAGAACAAATTCTACAACGCCACTAAGAAGGATAAAAAACAGAGCTCCGCACCAGGTTCAAATGAATATCGTATTAACATGTCCAGTGACACGCCTCACTGGTATATCAGAGACTACCTGGCCAGAGTCAGCAGCCACTATGACATCAGTGGTGTTGAGGTTGATGGTAAGATTTTCAATCATTTCATTCTTTGCTTTTTATTCATTCATTTGTTTATTTTTTGAAGGATTGGTATTTTTTTGTTATTTTCCTCATGTTTTAAGGTATTTTGTCAAAAAAATAGCCATTACTTGCTGTAGGGGTCATTATCATAAAAGATGCAATGAAAACACAGCAATGATATTATAGTTTTAGTAAACTATTACCTTTAATTGGCAAGTGGGAATAGTGTTTATAACATAATTTGTTTTACTTTAATAAATGATGCTCACGCCATATTTGTGACGGTTTGCCATAGTATTGTGGGTATAAGTATAAAGCACTCTGGTGTTGGTGAAACTGCTTCTTTGTCCCCTCCTACAGATCTGGATGAGTGTACATCCAAGGAGGCGGTGTGTGTGCATCCAGCTCTCTGTGCTAACACGTACGGAGGCTACAGGTGTGTCTGTAACGGCACTGATATGGACGAAACCCAGTCCTGTGTATTAGGTGAGAACCTGAGAATACTTTATTTCCACCCAGCAGGTTTTTTAATGTCCCTAAAGCTGCTTGCATTGAACACTGGATAGACTCTGGACTTTCTGCGGAGCTTCTCCTGGACAGATGCACAATTGAAAAAACCCCAAAAAGAACACAAGGGTCTCTGGATAGAAATGACATACATGTAGAAGACACAGTTGAAGATGTTAAGGACAACAAGATTCGAGAGAGTGATCTCTGCTGTGAAATTAAATCGTACGTCCTGCCTCCGCCTGCTGCGCCACTCCTCACCTGAACGCTCCAGAGATTCTCTCCTGCTGAGTTCTCCACATGTGAAAGACAAACTCTGAAGAACCCTTGAACCATTGAACCATTTACTAGAAATTACATTTACTACTTGAATTAATGTCTTTTAAACACTTCTTTAACCAGTGTCATTTTGCAGGTCATGATTTAAACATTTAAAGATTTAATAAAAATCATTTAATGGTGTTATATGCATTATAAGAGACATCTAAAAATGACATTTTAACATTCATCCTGTCCCTTCTCACTTCTTTGTGACTGATTTGCTGAGGCTTTGTCACAGTTTGCCATGATTTAACACTGCCTGACCGGTTCCAGAGCGAGGCAACGTGAGTAACAAGGAGCGGGACCTGGTTATGGGGCTGGTTCTGGGCATCGGCATCCCTCTGCTCCTGCTGCTTCTCCTGGCTCTACTGGCCTGCTTCTGCTGCTGCAGGAAGACTGTAACTGGAGAGTAAGTAACACGTAACACATTAAATGTGTGTATTAGGTGGGTCAGCAGCTCCTTTGGGCAGGGTGAGGCAGGGTTTATCGCAGGTCACCACAAAATATACTGCTGCATTGAATGACCAGACAATGGCACACACACGCACACACACACACACACACACACACAAACCGTTGTGGCTCCATGACTTTTATAACAATTCATTTGTTGGAGACCTTATTCTAACCTTGACCATAGCTACTTCTTGCCAAACCCTAAACGTAACCTTACCCGAACCTTAAAAAATGTCATGATTCACATAATGGGGAGTACCTCACAGAATATAAGGAGGCATAATGTGGAAACAGATTTAGGTCCCCACAATATGAATAATACCTGGATCTCTCTCTCTCACACACACACACACACACACACACACTGTTTCAAGGTACAGTGGTCAAGTAGGTCTGCCCAGAGACAATCGTTTTCAGCAGCTCGGAGGCTTTAAATCCTGTCCTCTGTACTGCTGCTGCAGCACTGTCTTCTTCTTAACTTTTCAGTCGGAGGATGAACTGCCCACTCTCTTACTATATTAAACAAAGACACTTCCTACTAACAGCTTTGGTCTGAGTTATGAAACTTTGCTTGGGTAACACCAAGGAACAGTAAATAGAATATACACTAAACAAGGTAATCAGAGGTTGTTCCTTTAATCATCCGGTAGAGTTTCTGAAGGGAGTGAATGTGTTTATTTGCTTTCTGAGCTGAGAAGATTGATGCAACTCTCATGTCAGTAAAATTAATATGATGCTTAGCCAGTTAGTTTGATATATGTATATATATGTAAATTTTCTCAGCAATGAAGATGATTGATTTTCCAAAATGTCAAACTATATATTTGAATAACAAGAATGGCACTCAGAGTGAGTATCCATCCATTAATAACGCCCGATCTCACAGTATCAAAGAAAGGGAAATAATATTCTGTATCTGCTTATTTAATCAAAAGCACCCCATATTGAAGTTAGTTCTTTCTTGGCCCATATCTCACCCTACCACCACGCATCAAAAAACAATGAAAACACTAGAATGCCACTCAGTAGAAGACATACAGCCAAGATAGATAGATATCAGACATTTCTTTCATTGAGACCTGTGAATGATTCCTGGGAAATCAGTGAAAATGTTGAAAAACTTCCTAAATCGCAATGGTAAAGAAAGTGGAAAGTGGATCCAGCCCCTGATCTGGAAAACTGTTTTTTCTCTGATCCATACCACATCATTCTACCAAGTTTTGTGCACATCTGTTTAGTTGTTTGTGTGTAATCTTGCTTACACACAAACAAATGGACAGGGTTTAACTTGACAACACAGACTGATAAGTCATTCACAATGAACAGACTGAAATGATGCAGCCACAACCTCAACATCACATGAAAAATATCACACAACCATATGATTTCATGACAAAGCTGAATGTTTCGTGTTGAATGGAAGTTCACTCTAAAATAGGTTACATCTCAGATGCAGATGGCTGTGTGTGTGAGTGTGTGCAGCAGTGTATTCACGACTTAGTGCAGCATAATGTGCGTGTGTCCTTGGCCCCAGTGTGTGTCTACAGATGTATGGCATCTGGGCCAGGTGTTAGTGGGGCATAGAGACCCATAATCCCCCTGATGACTGGCCTGCTTTCTCTGCTATCTGTAAACTAGACCCTATGGAAATAATGGCTGTGGTATGTGCCTGCATTGTGGGATTATGATCTGAATAAGAGTATATATATATATATATATATATATATAATAAAAGAATAATCCCAGATGCATGTGATATGATGGAGATGGAGAAAAAACTGTTTATGCAACATTTCCAGTGTTCCTGTAAAGCTATGTATCATCACATGCGGGCGCTGCAACATTGTATTAACAAAATACTATTCTATATTCATAATATATGCAACATGTCAGCGTGTTTGACTACATTTTAGACAAAGCGTTTTAAACACAACATGGAGTGTAATCAAGGAGCAGACAAATGTTTTGCGAGAAATGATTTGGCTAGAATTGTGTCTTGAATGATTCATGGCTCACACGTTTGCACAGTGTGTACCTCATTATCAGAGAGGATATCTATATTTGCATAAAGAACAACATTATTGATAAACAATGCGTCTGAGCTGCAAATCACACCATGGGGAGTCCAGAGAAGCATTCAGGATGTGTGCTCCATGTTGTGAATCAGCTTTAGCCCCAGATTTCAGCATCTTTCAACACTCTGAATATCTAGGCTAGAACCGGCATGAATATTCATGAGTCATTGAGTGCTCCACAACAACTGCTGCCCATCCAAACATGTCCACGAATTGCTTGAGATGATTGTCAGCTGGATGGACAATTAGAGTCAGCAGTAGTCAGAGCTAAGAATCCACTGAATAGGGTACAAAATATACAGAAATCTTAGAATTGATAGACACCTGCCTGTTTAGATCCTGCTCCAGAATTATCCCTTGTCATTAGTGAGTCCTGCTCAAACAGTTTTACAATTTACTGTTACTTTTATTAGTTTGTGTGCTGGAGTGAAGTTAGAAAGCTTTGTGTTCATCCTTCCTGGTTCATCTGCAAGGAAAATATTATAGTTAGTGTTTTTCATAAAATGAAACTTAATTAGCTTTATTGCTGTGCATGTGTGTGGCTTATATATTAGTTTGAATGATTTACTGAACAAGTAAATCATTCCAATTTAGCATGTCGGCGGTTTCAGTGTTCAAAGTTCACAAGTTTTCAAAATGAAAGCTCTGTAATTCTGCTCACCATAAAGCATTGTAAAAACAAAATGAACATTGAGCTTTTACCTTGAAGAGAACTTGCTAAAAAAGATTTGATTCTATGAATGTTGTTTGGGGATCAGCTCCACAGATTGTGTGCATCAGTTTGATATGGTGAAATAAATAAACTGACATTATCATAATGATATGGCGGGTCAGATATTATTGCCGACCACTGCTGCAGTTTACCTGAGGACAAAGAAGAAGACGTTGAATTCTGTCCACATACTGTAGGCTCACTGCCCTGCTCCTCGCACTGGTCACCTGTTTATTCAATTTTTCTCAGCGTTGCTCAAATTGCAACAAAAACCCTGCACTTCCCTGGGCCACTTACAATACACAAGTGTGAAGACGATGAACGTTTGCAAAATATGTGAGAAATTGGGTAAATTGTAGCTAAATGAATATTACTTCCACTCTTTTGTTCAATAGTATATTATGAGCCATTTGGCCCAAGTTATAGACACCGTCCCCTCAAAGTAAATGTAAGAATAATATGAACATTACTCTGTTGGTTTGAGTAGAAAATGTTGAAAAAGTGCAGTAAACTTCTTGTTTGCCTTTGCATTCTGATTGACTAATGTATTTTCTTCCAGCCTCCCCCACTTGGTGCCAGACCACATCCAGGAGCAGAACAACCCCCCACCCTTCAACTACTCCGACCCCGCTCTGCACTACATGACCCACTGCAGCCCCCGGATCATCGACAACTACACACCCAGGCAACGCCTCAGATAGCACATACTAAAAACCCCATAAACACACATGCAATATGTTTGCGGATCCCTCACAGACACACAAAGACAGTGAACCCTGCACACGGAAACGCACAAGTCTCCACAATGCAAGCACTTTTGGAGTCACTGTATATGTTTTATAAAAATGAATGACATTTATTTATTTGGTAACAAACAAGCATTAAACCTGAGTGACTTTTAATGTCGGTCATCTCCGATCCTCTCCTCTGAGCGATGGACCTGCCCAGTGTGAGCTGGAAGGTTTTTTTCTTTCTGCATGGACGACAGTTTACAGTCTGAGTCTGACCCAGCAGAACTTGACAATCTCTTGGCTGGAGATGTTGATGAAAAGTATACCACTGCAGTGGTCTTTAGCTTCCAGCTGATATGAGGCCAACAGCATCCTTGATAGCAACATTAGCATTTACCAGAATGTGTATGTGTCACCCTCCTGCCCTCTGTGCACAATTATATTCACCTTCTTGTTTATGACTGCTCTTGTCCAAAATGTACAGTAATGCAGCAATATTTGGAAAATTTGCCTCATTAACAGCAAAACATTGTTGATTCGATTGATGTGTTCATGATTGCTAACGCAGTCCATAAAAATGTGAGTGTTTTCTGAAAGCATTCATCTCACTTTGGAATCACACAACAACAAACCAGCCGCTAATTATTGTTCATGTCTGGCTCCCAGTTCATATCACACAGCAGAGTAATTCAGTGTTCAACTGAAAGCTGTCTCCAGATAACCTGGACTTTCAATAGAAATAAAAAATGATGTGTAAACATAATGTAAATCAATAAAAAGTTCAACTTATTATTACTCATTAATGTTGCTGTGTTGATTTTAAGAGCAGAAACAATAATGTCACATTACTCACGCTGGGGACAGAATGGCCTTGTGGCTAACTGATAAGAACGAGATAAGAGGAGAAGAAAGCACCAGGTTTAAAATTTATGACGTGGCCCTGACGGTTCATCCTCAGGTTTGTTTTTTCTACAACTAACTTTGACCTGTGACCTGGCACTGAGGAGGAAACTGAATCATCTTACTGCAAACTACTACTTAACAAGCTGTAACTGAGGACTCAGAGTCTTTAAAAAGTGTGCATGCCGAATGAACATAATGATGTCATCTTCCCCAAGTGTTATTCTTGGCAGTGCAGTAAAACACGTCACACTCTGAAATGAAGGACAATTCATTCCAATTTTCATCGACCATCAGTAGAGTAAAGATCAATAAAGCTATTGCATTGGTTTTAATTTTGTCGCCGGTTAGTTGTAATTGATTTTAACAGCTTTATACTTATTACTTATTCTATTACAATATTGTCTTTAAAACTTACTTAAAGTACAGATGAGTAATCTGTTTAAGTATCAAAACTAAAAGTAATCCCTCTATATCATTATGTATATTATAGGGATGTTATTATTGGTGCATTAACATGTAGGTAGAATATTTGTATTGTAGCTATATTTTTTTGCATCTGAAAAAGAAACTGTTGGAGTGTAGAAGCATGAACTATCATAATATGCACTCATAAACAAAGTGTACAATAATTGTAAAAATTCATGTTCTATACAGTAGTTGACTAAATGTAATTTTCAACCTTTGTATCCACAGTAGTAGACATTAACTTTTTTGTTTGACCTGCAATCCCTCTACTAGCCACCAGGTGTCTCAGCTGAGCTTTTCACCCAAGGCAAATCAATCACATTTGTTTATGAGCAGGGTTTAAGCAGAAACGCAGCACTGTCTCTCTCTCACACACACACACACACACACATACACACACACACACACACACACACAGATGACTAGACACCTGCTCTGCAGCCTTGATCTGGAGGTGGCCGCAGCATGCAGTGGAGCCTGCTGCCCCCCTGCAGAATGAGATCATCTGAAGGGGACGCGGAGCGAGGCAGCCCTGCAGGTCCCTGCCACTGCAGAGACGAAACTGGCCTCTGCTACAACCAGGGTCAAGGACGGGGCAGCTTCTCAAACACTCTGTCCTGCCCCTGTCACTTCTTTTATTGCCGTTACGCACAAAAGTACACACTCATGCAGACAGCTACCCCTGCATAAACCCTGCAGTGCTGCTTGATTCCTCCAGTTTCAGTTTCGACATGATTGACTAGGCGCGTAAACTGAGATTGAGCCCACAACAGCACATACAGGTTTTGCAGAGGAAACTTCTGTAAAGAATACAAATCCACAGCGAGTAGAGTTGCTGACACCTGTGATGCGAAGGCAGGACAGAAACGGCCACTGAGGATGAAATCACCTTGGCGAGAGAGAGCTTTGTCGTGTCACACTTCTGGAAGGTTCCAAGCAGTGTTTCATGTGCTGCGGCGTTTGAACTCCAGCTCCTCGCTGACTGCAGAAGACAACCTGGAGGCACGCCAGAGAGAGGGAGAGTCAGAGAGAGAAAGAGAAACAGAGAGAGGGGACAGGTGGGGGGTGAAAAATGAGGGAGTGAAGATCAACAGCAGGGATTCTATTTGACAGCCAGTAAGTGGTTTTGTCCCTCGGATCCCCTCAAATAAAACAAGTGACATGTGCGAGTTTCGAGGCGTCTGATGATCAAGAGCCAGGTCCCAACAAAAACAGAAACATGTTCAGGGGGATGGGAACAGAACTGCATGCTTAACACTATATCCATTTCATCACAACATGAATGAAATAGGCTGCGAATAGCAGGCCCGAGCAAATCCTCTTAACTGATTTAAGGCCATTAATCATTTCTGCTTCATGATGTAATTTTGGAAAACAAGTCATTTCTCAGTAACAGGTAGGATTGGCTCATATGTGGCGGCCAGACTGATGTTGGACCTTACGCGGCTAATGCCCTTAGTGCATGGCAGTAAAACCATTCACCCTATCTGGAGGTGGTTTGCTGTGTAGACCGTTAACTTTGTCCATTGACTGCACCAGACCTTTGGCCTGAAGCGCTGGCCAAATTGCCCATGGGTTATAAAAAATACATACATGCACGAACACACCCAGTCCTTGTGGGTTTTACCATCTGTGTGCGCATAGGGAAGCACTGCGCAGAGGCATTATATAGGCTAATCTAACACACACACACACACACACACACACACACACTTATGTATGTTGGATTAGCATTAACACATACAGGCCCGAATGTGCACAGGCTCAAACAATTTAAACGTCTTTTCACTATGGCAGCTACATCCATGACAAACAAACGGCCATTCTCTCCTATGAAAGGTGATCCACTCCGTTGGCATGAGACCAGCAGGTGCATTACAAAGCCTCATTCATTAATAATGGCGTGCGCGTCTTTCAGTTACACAGGTAAACATCTTCTCATATTTGTCGCCAGTGCTTTATCCCTCAAAGTCCTCTCAGGTCAGGTACACCGATCAGCCTTCTCTGCTCTGGATGCGTTTTGCTTGAAAGCTGCTTAACTTCAAGTCCTGAGTGCAACACCTTGCACACGTCTACCGCACAGCGTCTCTCATGTGCTGTGTGCCAACCCCCCCCCATCTCCACAAACTGAACTGACCCACATGATAAGTTTTTTTTTTGTCCTGTGAATGGAACAATGCTATCAGTGGGAGTGATGTTGTACAGGCTGGGAGGTGACATTAATGAAAATGGAGGGTCTGATTTCGGCCTCGTCTCTGCGCAGCTCAAATGAACTTTGGCCCCTGTGGAAATGAAATCTGCAGTTTTATTAAAGTGTCCTGGGCTAGGCTTTGCGTCTGATAAGGGCTGTATGTATTCTGCGAGGCGGTTACATATTGACAGAGCTGAAAACCAGAGGGGAAACATAATGGTAACGCAAATATATAAAAGGCAACACTGCGACGTTTACTGCATTGTCTTCCACGTTGAGGGTAAACTCCTGGTTTTCATCAGGAAGATTGGCTTCAGCTTTTATGGACCATTAAGTCATGTCTCCTGAGTTCCAGTATGCCCTGTCCATATTAACCTTCATCTTACAGTCACCTTTGACCCGGAGCGGCTCCTCTGAGACCTGGGGATCATTGAGGGGGAGTGTCATCAACCGAGCAAACAGCTGATTGTGCATATTGGATGAAGTGCAGCTATAGAAATTGGGCAGGAGGACAAAGTAGAGAGCTCTTCTGATATTGAAATATTTATGACCCACTAACAATAAAGCATTGTCTCTGAAGGGTAATTCACTGTAGGTGTTGCACAAGAATGTCGGAGAAATGCAGAAAAAGGCTTCATGGCAGCTGCGTATTAGCATCTAAGGTCACAAGTATTTTAAAAGAGGCAAAACGTGAATTCATACACCTCCACACACTGCCGCTCACACATGCTCCAGCTTATCTGATTCTTGTGACAAGTTTAGGCCTTTGTGCCGTCACCTTTGCCATTACATAATCTGCACGGTGACAAAAACCCTGTAGTAGAAAAACAGATTTAAATGAAAGGAAACCAATGTGCTCCAGATTAGGCAGGTTGCAGGGGGGGGGGGGGGAGAGAAAAAAGCCCAGGTGATTCTGAGGCTGCTCAGCAGAACACATGAGGCAGGCGCCATCACCTCTGTAAGCAGTGCAGATGTGAGGTGGTGGGGGGGGGGGGGGGACCACTTTGGATCCTCGTTTTCTTACATCAGCGTTGGGAGCTTTTGCACAATCCCTGCTGCTCGGCTCGTGGTGTGACATCTACTAACGAGAGAGGCAGCAGCATCAGGAGGAAAAAGAGGGGAGAGAGAGAGAGGGGGGCTGTTTGGGGGACGTGGAGATTCTAGCACATTCTCCGAGAGGATGCTCCTGGCACGTCTCTGTCTGTCTGTCCCTGCACCCTCCTCCACGGCATCTCCCGTGGGGATCGTGGGGGAGGGCCGGAGGCAGGTGGTCACTGGGAGACAGGAGGGCAGTCAGGCATAAGCAATCAGGCCATCAGATACCCCCATCCACACACACACACACACACACACACACACACACACACCAGCACAATTAGACCTGAGATCACACATCTAAACGTGCACACACACCTATTACCAACTATTAAACAGTTGCACTTCACACAAACTTCACTTCTGCGTAGAATTTCAAATGATGGGGACTTGCAGTGGCAGACCGGTAGACAGGGGGAACTTTAGGCACAGGGACTGTGAGTGTGTGGTAACCTTGTAACACACATTTGAAAAATATCAACCTCGAGTGATCTAATAAGGAATGAACACACTGATCATGTGAACGGGGTCAGCAACGTTTCACAACCGCAGCCGATCGCTTCTAAAGCCACGTCTGTGCACACAATGTGCACACGCACCGCGCAACAGGCCTGTCTGCGGCGCCTGTGGCTCCGATGTGTGCGGACAAGACGCAGCGGCAGCGCAGACCATGGGAGTGACGCATTGCAGGTACAAACGCACCAATCAGAGAGCGCGGTTTCTCCCAGCGACGTCTTGCGCCCCACCGCGGAGTAGCGGAAAGTATTCCTGCGCCGCCATGTAGACCTCCGGCGACGGGTGACGCCGTCGGTGAATAACGACAGCAGAACACGCGCGACAGCCGCACACGCGTGTTTCAGCCGCTTGTCGGTTTTTGCGCGTGAGAGGCGATGGTTGTAAATGTGTTTTTTCAGGGATTAGAAAACCGAGGAAGAGGACAGTCGGCGGAGGGATATGGAAAAGAGGCGGAGTTTAGGGCAGCGCTTAAAGGCGGGTGCTGCCGCCTCTTCCTCAGTGTGTTCATAGACTCTGGTCTCTGCGCGGATTCTGTGCTGGCCCCGCTTCTTACGGATTTTGTCGTGAATCAGCCGCTGCACCCACATCGAAATGGTAAGAGACGCCACATTTGTACTCTCTCTGCTGTCTAGAAATGGCGGACGGTCCTCCAGCTCCCCGGGAACGCTTGAACTGAATGTCGGTAAAAGAGGACGGTACCGCTGACTAAGCTTAAGCCGACGCTCGGAGCTGTAACCACCGCAGTGCCCCACGAGCAGGTGACAGCTCGGTAGTCGCTGGGCTGTCAGGGAGAGCTAGCGTTAGCTTTAGCTGGGCTGCTCTGGATCAATGCAGGAAACAACGGTGTTAAGAACATTAGCATAACCCGAGACAGGGCAGGTCCGTTAATAACGCTTGCGTTTGTGGAAGCCCAACACATTTCGAGCTAATGCTAAATCCCGTCAGTGACAGATTTGCGAAATACGTGTGTGCTGTCACTGGAGGACAGGGGCTGTTGTGAGAAAATAATGGTGACTGTTGTACGATCAGTCATTCTGCTGAGTGTGTGTCTGTGGGGTCTGTTACTGTAGCTAGCAAACTTTAGCTCTCCCAAGCTAACGGTTACCGCCAAAAGTCATTCATTGTCTGTGGCGAAGTTTGCGTCATCGGGCATTCAAATGGAGACGACGTTTGAACGTCACACGGACTCGTACGCTTTGTCCATGTTCTTCCCCTCACCTCCAGGGATAAGATTGGTTCCGCCACGATAATACCATGCTTTTATACTTACAATATTACAGTTGCATTGATGGCCGTCCTAAAGCACATTGTAATGACATTTTGCCAGCTGAACTGAAATGTGTGTCAGGTGATTTACTTAAAATCTCGATGAAAGTAGCTTCTAGGTGCAAACGCTAAGTGGGGATTTTTTTCTATTTCTGCTCTGACATGCTAATAATTACTCCATCTTCTATTTTCCAGGCTGATCAGCTTACAGAAGAGCAGATTGCTGGTAAGACATCGCTGCATTGATCTCCTACTGTCCTCATATCCTGCACAGTGGCCTGCATTATGGATCATTGCATCCCTTGCAGCGGATTTACACTTTTGCCTTTTAAGGCATTCCACACGGTAGCCTACTGGTCATAAAACAGGAATGAATGAAACTGCTGTTGCTTGCTGCCTCTGGAACGCAGAAGGACTCCCTCATGGAAAACATTGCATTTTCATGGTTGCCATGTAATAAATGATGTAATCTGGAAGCACTGTGTGTTCTGGCAAGGCATCTGCAGTCACCCTTTTATGTGATGTGTCCTTTGCCTGGGTGTGTTCTCATCGGATAGGAATGTTTCAAGAACAATTGCAGCTACAACCTGGGCTTGATATGCTGGTATCCTAAGAGGAGGAGTAGATGTTGTAATGTAAGCCATGCAGGCGAGTGCCTGCGTACGCTGACAGTATGTGCTCAGACTGAAACATATGCTGTTCCTGTCTAAACTGGGGCACAGTTGTAGTGGTTTCACTGATCATATCTTCCTCCTGTAAACTAGATTTAGCATAGGTCTGAGGTTTCACAATACGCTCATCATACTCTTAATGTATTTCATAGTATCAGCTTGCAGTGAGTAAGCCTGTGCTTGATGCTGATGTGCAGGTTTTTAAATTGTCAGTTTGTACAAACAGCAAAGCATTAATTTACACCTCAACAAAGTCAACATGTCCTGTTGACTTTGGTAAGTTACAGCGTAATAAGCACCTTCTGTGATGTGAGGTTTAATTGTCTGAGGGACCAGAGGGACATTTCGTGCAGTTGCTGCAGACCACAGGCCTTATCTCATAACAAAGGGTGTTGCCCTGTGTGTTTGACCCTGCAAAGGGCAGGGCAGGTTGTAGTTTTTATGATGCTCACAAGCTGCTGCATGCCACCACACATTGCCCACTGGCCTCATCACACTTGATGTGTGTTATCATTCCTCATCCTTCATTGCTCAACTGAACTACACAGGCTGTCATTCAGTGCTGATGGCGCCCAACTCTGCCCTGCTGCTTGGTCTCGTGGTCTCTCCTTGTTTAGCCAGAAACGACTGCAGTTGGAACACTAAACAGACGGGCTTGTTTTTATGCTGTAGCTAGTTTATAAGTTAAACATGAGGGATGTAATGACCTCTTTGAGGCTTTTACAAATTCAGGGCTGGGTCAGTGTAATATGCAGACTTGAGGAAGAGATTTTTATACAGGCTGGGCTGACTTATTTACATGGTTTTTAATTCATATGATTAGATGCAATCTTCTGCTGTGCTTTTTGTTTACAACCACTGACATACTGTCTGGTCAGTTTTCATGAACATATCTAACTATAGGTGTGTCACCTTTCTTTAAAAGATCTCATCTATCTTCTTTCTTTTTTTTTTTTTTTCTTCCATTAGAGTTCAAAGAGGCATTTTCGCTCTTTGACAAGGATGGAGATGGCACCATCACCACCAAAGAGCTGGGCACAGTCATGCGCTCTCTTGGCCAGAACCCCACAGAGGCAGAGCTGCAGGATATGATCAATGAAGTGGATGCTGATGGTGAGAACTTAAAATTGGCTTCAGAACCTGTTAAGCACATGCGTGTGTGGAATGGAATTGCCCATAAAAGTCTGCGTTTCATCTTCAGGAAATGGGACGATAGACTTCCCCGAGTTCCTGACCATGATGGCCAGGAAGATGAAGGACACAGACAGCGAGGAAGAGATCAGAGAAGCATTCCGTGTCTTTGACAAGGTTAATACTGTCTACACTCGTGCACATGTGTATCTGCAGCATTTATTATGATTATTTTCTTACTGAATGATCTTAATATTCAGGATGGCAATGGATACATCAGTGCTGCTGAGCTGCGCCATGTGATGACAAACCTTGGAGAGAAGCTGACTGATGAGGAAGTGGACGAGATGATCAGAGAAGCAGACATTGACGGGGATGGCCAGGTCAACTATGAAGGTTTGTATATAAGTTGTATTGTGTATTGTAATCTGCTTGGAGCACTCATTGGATACTGATGGATATTTTTATCTCCCCCTTTTTCCCACAGAGTTCGTACAAATGATGACAGCGAAGTGAAGGCCTTGTACAGATTTCGTATATAAATAATTTGCCTTTTTTCTTTGTGTAATTTATCTGTAAAATCTTAATAGCCCCCCTTGGTCCCTGCTCCTTCTGCTGTCCAAAGGAACTGCATGTAAACTGCATAGGCTCTTGTCCCCATGTCCCTTTCTTTTGCTGTCATGGTGTTTTGGAGTGACGGAACGGTCGTACAACCAGATGCTCGTGGAGGCCCCTGGGAGCCGGAGAACTTCGAATCTTCCTGTCTTGTGTGCTCGGGGCCCCTCCACGCATGGCGACATTGGAAACCTGTCAGCTGGTTGTCACTTGGCAACACTGTTGGCATGGAAACAATGTAGAGGAGTTTAAACTCTGCATGGACTACGGACAAAGTATATATGGAAATCTTTCAGCATTGCACTATTGCAAAAAAAATGACACGGGTGTATCTCCTAGGTACTCGTACAAACTCTTTTTGTATCTGCTGTTCTATATACCAGAAAACGACTAATCTTATGCTTTTTAATGTTTTACTCACTACTTTTATTTTTCTTTTGTTTTCTTTTTTTTAATGACCTCTGGTCATGCCTCAAATAATTCATTCCAAGTTGTATATTTTTGTTTTCCAATAAAATTTACAATCTACCCAGATATGAAAATTGTCTTGTTTTCTCAGTTATGGATCCTTGAGTTTGTATACCCTGTAATAATTCCCGTTTTTGTATTGACAGGATGCTCCTATTTTTCTTTTTTTTAATAGGACTTTTTTTTTTTTCTCTTGTTGCGTAGAATACACACCAAATGTTTACCGTTTCTAGATTTAAAGTGTCCCCTGTTAATTTCCCAAAAGCACTGAGGAGCATCAGCCAATGCCTCTTAATGTTCAGATAAGCTCAGATGAAATTGTATTGTCATTAAAATAAAAGCACTGAGTGGGATCAAAGGCTTCTATTGTGAAGTGCACGCAATGGTACTCAACATTAGATTAGCCTTGTACTGTCCAGCTCCCTGACTGACTATAAAGGCCATGTGTTGTCTGCTGCTGTTGGCACAGCACCATGTAGAAGCTGACTGCCTCATGTCTTACTTGGCATTTTCCCCAATCACGAGGTGCAGGTGATTGTACATCAGAAACCATGGTGTAAATAGAGGTGTACCTGTTTTTTTATTTTATTTCTGATTATTGAGTTTGTTACAGTAGCTTGCAGAGATACTAAGTTTGTTATTTTGACGAATGACAAAATAAAGCTCTATTGTGGACCTCTGCTCTGTGTACTTTGTGGATTTTTTTAGCTGCTATTATAAGGCTGTGCCCTTGATCCTATGCAGTGGTTGGAATTCCACAGAAGACTCTAAAAACAGTTTTACAACTTGAGTTTTTTTCTTCTGTGATGTTTTACTGTCTGTCGGGAGTCATTAGGGCGGCTGTTTGTGTTTTGGTCAGTCATGCATGATGAGGAATTTCCTTGTGGATGCACATTCAAACATAGAGCATTCTAAGTGAAGTAACAGCTTATACACGCAGTAGAACTGTGATGTGAAACAGCTTTTTATTTACACTACACATGACAGTCTTGAATGTAGCTCAAAGTTGGGTAGTTGTATGTAGTCTGCACAGTTGATTTCCAAGCCAACAGAAATGCATCGTGACCTACAACAATTTCAGGTGTGAATCGAGGACACGAGTGATTCTAATCTCGTCAAAACCAATTATCGCATGGCTGAAAACTCTCAGCTTAAAGTGTTATTGCTGTCAGCTTGTAAAAAGCTGTTAATTACACAACTCATGTCTGCGCTTATGCACTGTCCACACTTAGTAGACTGAATATACATCAGGTGCTGTGATGGAAACTGACATCTAAGGATAACAACTTCTTTCTTTATGTGTGTGTATTTGTGTACTTCTCATGTTCTCTGATCTCATTTCCTTCTCAAGTAGCATAAACATGAATTCTTGGTTCCTTCAAACTTTGCATTTCCATGTTGCCTAGCAACGAGGCTGAATGTTGCGCCTTTGCTCCCAGAGCGAGACTTTCACTTCAGGTGTTGGTTTAAGTTCTGCAGATTTCTGTGTGTGTGTGTGTGTGCTTGTTCCTGACATCACACTTCAGTCTAGTATGATACTTGAGGTAAGATCCACAGAGAAGAGGTTCAGGTGACAACAGTATTCAGAAGCTGAAAGATTGATAGAGTTCTCTGTCTTTACAAATGTCCAAATGAGAGAATAAATTGCATAATTTAACAGTAGAGTGCATACCTCCATTAAAGCTCAGCGGTCCCCTAAAATCAATCAAGCTGCACCAATTTTCACCCACTCAAATATCAGTTCACAATATGTGCCGAATTTGTTTTTCATCAAGATCCATAATAACTCCCCGGGGAATCTGTGCAAATGTTGAAAAAAACGTCCTGTCTCACATTCCAGCATTCCTGGATCTGCACCATAATCTGGATCTGCACCACAATGTCACTCAGTAGAGCGCATACTGTACCTCTGGCAAGGCCCAACAGCCCCCTTTGTGAAACCACATTTAAATTTACTAGATCTGCACCAGATTGCACAAATTGCCTCATTGATAGCAGTCCTGCAAACTGGCCAGATCTTTTCATCAAGGTGTAGAAAAAAAACCTCCCTGGATCCACACGTAAATGTAATAGTTGCCACCATGGGTCATGCCCTGCCCCTCCACAAAATGTGATGGGAATTGGTTCAGTTGTTTTTCCATAATACTGCTTACAAATAAACAAAAAAACCAACCAACCAACAAATACATGGAAAGGATAACTTCCAGGGTGGAGGTTAGCATTTGTTCGGTTATTGGACCACAGGAGGTCCTCAGACCATAGTTTGGAAACCTGCTTGCTCCTTCCAGATGCAGTGTAGAATGAGACTTGTGTTCTCTTTATTGCCAACTCTCCGCCTGTATATTCTTGTCAATCGCATAGTCTCCCTCCAAATATCAGATGAGAGTAGATGATGATCATGAGGACTAAGTAACTGCAGCATGTGCTGTATGTACTGTACCTCTGTGCTTGCCATTGTGTCTTCCTCTTAGTATAACTGGTAGGTGAGTCTAAATTTAGCCCCTCACCAGGCCAGCTTGTTGAAAAATTGATCGATAGTGGAGTGGCTGCTATAGTAACAGTCACAGTTTTAATGGTGGTCAGGTGTCACGGGATCTCCAGTCGAGCAGATATAGGGAGCAACATGAGTACAGCGCAGGACACGGTCACATGGAAACACAAAGCTGCCTGTAAAGTCGCTGAAATGTCCAGGGGAGGTAATAGAACAGATAAGGTAAGGGTCTATCTTTACAGCCCTCATAACTGTGTGTCTGCTTAATGAGGATGAGCAGAGCTGCTCCAATGATACACGCTGGAGATGCATCAGGACATTGTTGGCATAGGAGTGTCATAAGAACTGAAACAATCCACTGTGTCCTGGTCTTATCTGCAGGGTGATGACAGGGTGGACCTGTGTGGCCGTGGGAGCTGGTGGCTGCGAACACTGAAAGTAGGTGTCATGCTGCAATGTGGTTTCACAGCCTGTCCTCACAGCAGACGCTACTGCTCGGGTGTCTGAGCTGAACACTTGTCACTGGTTTGTCGATGTGAAGAGGCTCATTAGCTCATGTGTAGCTGTAGCAGTGCCGTGCTGCCTTCAGGTACCTTCCAATAGTTATGGTTTGAGAATAATAAAACAGAGAAGAGCAACATAAAACACATCATTGTTCTTGAGACGTGTATAGTTTTCAATTACTGGCTTTTATTGCACTTCACTTTCCCGTTGTCTCTTTCCAAAGTGTGCTGCCTGCCGGAAATAAATTCAAACACTTACGCTGTTCTGAGTCCAGCACCTAAGTGGTCCACAGTGCATATTCTAAAAACACATAGACCTAATTAATTATCAGTTTATATTAATGTGATCCAAGCTCTCTGTCTCCATTTTTAAACAGCTTCCTTCTTCTGTCCAATGTGTCCCACACACCATTAATAGACCAAACAGCTCAATGTTTCCAACATTTACCTTCAGTGCAGTTCAGTTACATGAGCTCTGCTTGTACAAACAGGTGTTTTATCATCAGACACTAGAGTTTAAATTGTTTTAAGGAAACCTGAAGCTTGTTTCAGTGATGTTGGAAATTATTAATGGGAAGTCAAAGGCAGTTTTTAGAACACAAGTTTGTTTCATGACTCAGACTGCAATTCCACTTCACAGTCATATATGCCGGCTTTTCCATGGTTCTAATTCGTTTTTTATTAAATGAGGTGAAACTTAAATATTAACAGCTGAGACTGAAATGTGATTGGTCATGCGAATGTATCAGCAGGACTTGGATACTGCAGCTCCACCCCCGATTTCTACTGCACAGACTCAAATTAAGTAATTTAGGAACAATGGCAATGGCTGTGCATACAGACAATGATCCTGTGATTCCTACAACATGCTAACATGCTAATACAGTAACAATTTTCCTATCCCAGCAACAACCAAACATTCCCCAAAGCTTTCCCCTCTCATCCTCTCCCAGGACACACCCCTCCCTGGTCTCTATCACATTCGAGACTTCATTGAAGAAGCTGAACTGAACCCTGTGAAGAAAACCTATGGGTTTAAAGGTGTGGGCAGAAAAGCTAAGACCCTGGGTGTACGTAACGGGGAATTGCTGATGCCTGGAGCATATGATTACACTGATTCCACCCAGGAGGTTCTGATGAACCAGGCGTCCTACTCTTTCAAAAACTGTCCTCGGCCCGATATCGTCACCCTCGGCATCAGAGACAAGGTGGGCTTCAGATTACTCCCTTGGGACCATGTGTTCTTATTGCAGATATTCTAAATATTTGGTCAAAATGTGTGATACATTTTGATGCAACTTCAACTACGGTTACATTAAGAATTAAGGAAGTTACAGACAAGTCTCCAGCTGTTGTTTGTCAAGAAAGAGTAACATCACCCACCTCCCCTTCAAAACCATACACATTTATGTGACTTTGTGGTAATTAATCAAAGCAGATGTTAATCAGAGAAATGATTTGTGCTTTTGATGCTTAGACAGAGCCGGGCTAGCTGTTTTGCTTTCATCAGCTCCTGTCTCTGCCTGCACACTTAGAATACAGATGCTTATCTTACTCTTTGTAAAAAATGAACAAATACAAGAAAATAGAGGCATTTCCCAAGTACAACAAAATATAACTCGAGGGTCACTTGGACAGTGGATATACCTCTGACAACAGTAACAGGCCATCACCATATGGCACACATATTGAGATCAGCTTCACCCGGATCATTATCTGAATCTGCACCATATTTCACTTGATCGTAGATATTTGCGCTCTACACATATCCAATTTCTTTCATCAATACTAACCCTAACCCTCTACATAATTTCTTAAGAACCCTTGAACTATACCCCGCCCTTCCACCAGGTTTCACCAAGACTGGCTCTGCAGTTTTTGCATAATCCTGCTAAAAGTCAAATAGGCCTCAATGAAAACATAACCTCCTTGTGTTTGGTGTATTTAAATCCATAATTCAATTCCTGTTCCTAAACTGGTTTTTCCAAAATCTTAAACAGTTACTGTTACTGTTTATGTTTTATACCACAACCTAAAAACTGATGCAATGCATTTCCTGCTAAAGATATTATTAGCAGGAACTGTTGCTCCACCACATCGACAGCATCTTAATTCTAGTTTCAAGGCCTAAGGGGTTCTTTTACTTAAGCACTCTTTATTATTCATAAGTATTAATAGTGTATTTGGCATTCAGATTTCATCAGAGTGCTTTGTTTAAAAATACAGGAGCTGCTCATTAAAATGAACCCGACTACCTGAAAACAGTAGCTGTGTTGGAAACAGAAGCCGACTGTATGCTATGTGTGCAAGAGCAAACAGAAAGCAGACCCATGTTGATACTGTCACATGAACGGGTCTTTTTCTTTGCTCCCTGTGCCAGCATATAAACACTTCACCGTGCGACTACGATGTGATGGCGAAACCAGTGGAGAAGACTCCCTGCAAGTAAGCTCTCGACAAACAGCCTGACTTTGACTCTCAGATCACAGCGGAGCAGCCAACCCATGATTCATCCCTTGATCGCAGAGTCCTTCCTCCTTATTCAGCTTCTCCTTCCCTCTCTCTCATCCTCCCTCCTCGCATCCACAACATGAAAGAGCAACCACCAACCTGCTCTCTGTTCTCTGCTTCTGGTCAAGCACAACCTTATTCTTTTCTTTTCTCTCTCTTCGCCTCATTGTTGTCCTCTCTTGTTCTTGTTCTTCTTTTTGTTTTGACAGCCCCCCTCCTCTCCTTGCAGGCATGTGATGTTTCGGTCGACTGTGCAGAGGATCAGCTTTCCGCCTGTAAGTATCTGGTCACCAAGACTAGTTATTAAGACCAATCTGTCTTTCCATTGCAAACAAAGGGACTTCATTACGATAGACTTTCAATAGGTTTTGATTACAAGCTATGACGTGTATCTGGTTTGTGCTGTACGCAGGCTAGTTATGACATTTACAAGGGTCAAAGAAAACCGATTCCCCCGGCTGGTTCTATCGTTTGTCCCATTTGAGGTCCTGTTATGGCACTGCACTGGCTGACCAGTCAGCTTTGGTTCATATTGCAGGGTGTCGCAGCCTCACCCATGTGTCCATGCTGGTAGCTGATGGATATTTGAGCCGTGCTGGCAGCTGCTGTGTGTTGACAGAGAAGGAAAGGCGCTAAGAAATCCCGCGGGTGTTATTACTGCAGAGTTGGGAGCAGTTTTCTGCCATTAGTGGTGTCATAGCGACTCAAAGACAAGTTTACTGTCAAAGGTTAAGCAGCTACAGAAGTGCCGCAGCAAAGTTAACTGAAATCGCAGATCGGTCAGACAGCTGACATGATGGAGTTGACTAGACATTAGTGGATCAGAGTTGAGGCGTTGTAATGGTTACTCTGGGAATTCTAGGTCCATCCTGAAATGGGAGATCAAAATGTTGTACTTCTCTGTGAATGGATCCCAGAATAAAATGAAATTGAATTCCACACCTTTAAATATGAAACCTCTTGTGAACTGACAATGTTTGGGAACACAATGTTAAGTCTAGATTTAGTTCAGACCCCAAAGCAGAGACTGAATACAGGTGTAGATAAATGAAGAGTTGATTGCTAAACAAAAAGCAAAGCAGAGCAGGCACTGGAGGCAGAGAACAGGCTGGCTGGTAGAATCCCAAGGAATGCATGAGTGCTGAGCACACGGACGAGAAAAACTCAGTGACATGGTGTAGGCAAACAGCAAGGCACAGGATTACTGAGTAAAACGAAGAAAAACATAGAGGTATTTTGGTGAGGTACTTTTTTAAAAACACGAAAGATTTTACCAAGAACAAAAAATGCATCGCAACTACAGAACTAGACAGAATCATCTGGCAGAGCAGTGGAGCGAAGACCAGGCTTTTATGGACAGGTTGATGAGTTGAGTGGAAGCAGCCTTGTCTGCAGCAGGAGAAGCCAGCCACGCCCCCTGCCACCACACATGCCCTGCAGGAGAAAAGAACAGAAAGATGAGGGGGAGAGAGAGAACACACAAAAGCATCACAGCATCATCACACACGAAAAGAAAACAATAAGCTGTATATGTTCTCTTTTCTTATGATTGGACTTAAAGGTTCAGTGTGTAGAATTTAGTGACATATAGAGAAAGTTGCATGTTGCAGCTGAATACCCTTCACCCCCCGAAGCCCCTGTGAATCCTAGATGTTGTGCTTTCTTGCAATATCGACTGCACATGCTGCTCAGAAAGAACACATTCTCCCTCGAGATTCAAACCTGTTTGATTAAAGTCATAATCACAGACTTTAACACTCTGAAGACCAGGCTGATGTCTAGAACTTTTCGTTTTTTCTTATTGGTCAGTTCACCACTTCCAGGCAAACCAGACTTTATTCAGACAAGTTCTTTAGAGGATGAATTGTAACCTGTTGTGACCTTGGTGTTTTCTTGACTTTTAGTTCTCTTGAGGTTTTGACATTTTTTTTGTGAGGATATATCTCTTCAACAATTTTGATGTTCTACATTTAATCAATCAATCAAATTTTATTGTATAGCCCATATTCACAAATCACAATTTGTCTCATGGGGCTTAGCAAGGTGAGACATCCTCTGTTCATAACCCTCAACAAGAGTAAAGAAAAACCTCAGAAAGAGCCACATGTGAGGGATCCCTCTCCTAGGACAGACAGAAGTGCAATAGATGCTGCATGTAACTGAACACATCTACAACATTGATTAGAATTAAATGTGATACAGGTATTCATGGTGCCCAGAGGATGTATTTTAATGATTCTGTACTAATTCACATGGTAGCATGCTAACTGGGTAAAAATAAACATTAAACCTGGTACATTAGCATTGTAATCGGAAACATGATAGTGTGCCAACATAAGCATTAACAGACTCTACTGGTACAGAGCCACAAGCAGGGCTGTGTCATAGTTTTGTTTCCTTGGAAAAAAAACATTGGTAGTGCTATGTGAAATATTTTATATTTATATGGAGGCAAAACATCCTCGCTGCTAATTTTCAAATCAGAATATCATATTAATTTCACTTCGCCACCTACCTACTCCACAGAGAACACTCTTAATGTGCTGTGCCACTGTAGGAAAGTAGGTCAGGTGCTGAGGTTCAAACACACACACACACACACAGACACACACACACACACATCTGTAAAAGTTTCACTGTTGTCTGCTGGCTCCCATGAAATATGCCTCCATTTGCACCTCTGGGAGCATCCCCAGGCACGATGGGGGCCAGCGGGACAGTTGTACACGATCAAGTGAACTGGCAACATGGTTTAAATGGCACGTAGCAGCCATTCCTCTAAGGGCTGGAGAAGAGGAAAAGACACCTCCCTGTCTCCCTCGGTCAGAATCAGAGCTGAGAATGAAAGACTGGTCCGGTGTTCAGGGACAGGGAGATAGTTTTATGTCTGAGGAGGGGGGTGGAGGGGTTTGATGCTATTTCTGCATGGCACGCCGCTGATGATGACCAGTATGTGTGTTAGTGGGGAAGAGGAAGGGAGAAGTGAAAGGCAAGGAGAGGGAGAGAGTAACCTTATCCTAAACAGAGCAAAGACCATACAGTCACATGGTGAATGATATGTCCTTAAAAATATGTGATGTAAAATAGGTCTCATGTTTACAGAGAGTGCATCCCTCAGATGCCTGGAGTTACAGCAGGGTTTAACAATAGAGTTTTCATGAGTGCAGGTCCAAGGGTATAACAATTAATCTCTCATTTAGCACTTAAACTGTGAGAGGTCATGATGACCGGAGCAAATCAGTTTCTCTGGCCTCAGGGGATATTCACACAATCATGCTGTCTGCTTTGGATTCTTATGAATAATGCAACTTTAATTCAGGTGGCGTAAAAACTCCATGTGGTCTTCTGAGGGAGCATGACCTGTTGTTTAAAGGGGTTTAGCTAATTACAGTCAAGACTAGTCTCCTCTTGCCTCTGGATTTTGCATTTTTGACTCTGCTTGGTAACTGAACCTCTGTCTAATAAGCAGGCTGCTGACAACATCTCCTGCTAACTGACACTTCCAGTAAAGATAATGACAAGGAGATGGAAAATCCGTCAAGGTAGTAATGTTCAGGTCACAAAAATACACTAATACATTTCTGACCTGACAAAGGTAACCACCTTACATACTTACATCACATGCTAGCTTTGCCCTGTAACATAATGAAATTCTTTTCTACCCCACATGCAAAGACGTGGGGTAGAAAACTGCAAGAATTGGGACTGCATTCTTTTGAGGTTGGATTTAAAGACTGATTGCATCACAGTGATGCGACCAGGCCGTCCCACCAGTACTGTAAAGTACGGCCAATGGAAGACAGAGTCTTGGTCCAGTCTTGGCCTGCTGGCTACACCCGAAGCCCCAAAACATTGACTGTTACTTCCAGACGCTAATTCATTATCAATGGCAGATTACAAATATAATAACCAGATTGAGCTCACCAGTGCTTTGTGTTTAGCCTTGTTTAAAATTACCACTGCTACAAACTGTTTCTCACTGGAATATGTGTCAGAGCTGCCACTGTTGTCTTTCAAAAGGTGGAATATGGAAGTATGACGCATGCTATTTCACCTCTGAACCACAAGATCACGGCCTTCCAGAAAGCTGCTTAATTTCTTAATATTGAACATATCTGTATAAAAGCTGACATTGTAATGTGTTTTCTACCCAACACCTTGTCCCTGATTGTTGTGTCTATTACTCTTGAGCTATATATCATGCTAGTGTAGGGTTGTTCAAACGATTCAATGACTGTTTGGGTGAACAAACTGAGCTGTATCACTTCCTGCAACGATCCATATAATTCTCACATGGGTTGAGCTCAGTCAGTTGCGAGTGAACGTGCAGAGATACACTCACTCACTGAGTGACTGACACAAGTCATTGAGTCACTCACCCCGAGTCAAGTCAGAGAATCTCTGAAAATGTGATTTGTTCATATGGATCCCTGTGAACAAATCAGTGACTTTGAGTCACTCACTTGAATCACGTTAACAGGGTGACACTCAGTCATTGAGTGGGAGATTTAAGTCATTTCCTTTGCAGGAGGAAATGAGTCAAGTCTAGGTGGGAACATCATTGATTCCGGTGGGAAATTACCACAGCAACAACAAAACCTGTCACCAGTAGCATATTTGAACAAGTAGCAACAGCACAAATTATGGGTCAGTGATTATCGATAGCATTAGAAGATGAAAAGAACATCAGTAAATAAATATAGATAAATAAATATATAAATATCAGAACACCTGCATGGCAACAATATGAATACTAAAGAGACTGTCCCTGATGATCTGATGATTTTTTTCACAGAATGTACTGCACAGTGAACATGAGTCCTGAATACTCATCGGCTCAAACTGTTAGACTGTGACGGTTCAGTGAGTGGGACACGTCAGTTTCTTTGATGAACTGTGTGAATCAGGGCTTTGAAAACTGCTTTACACATCGCAACATCATATTTAGCTAAAGTTATGGTCTCTGCAATTCAGATTACTTAACATGCTCTGTCATTGAAGCTTGCCTAATGACCAAGCTCCCTGCCACGAGCTACTGCCAACAGACATTTTTGAGATATGAACAGGACCGGACGCTGCAGGAGGACTCGAGCCTCCATATGGTAAATTTCAATTAAAAAAAATATATATATATTTGTATTCAACTGAAAAGAAATTATAAGAAAAACAAGCTACATTCTACCTGACATTTTCTTTTTGTAATCAACTTTAAATCAGCTCAGGTGCATGCCACAAACAGCTCATCCACTTTACACAGTAAAGCTCCTCCATCTCACCAAGCTCCATTGTTAATATCAATGAATATTAATGAATTAATTAGATATCATATAGACATTTACAATCAAGAACGAATGGGAAAAAGTCTCTGTGTGATTACATGGTAATGATTATATGCTCGCCATGCTCAGCAGCATATTGAGGTTTGCTCACAAAATCAATCAATCAATCAATCCCCCATTAATAGCTCCTCTCTGTGACCACCTCAGAGGGAGGGACCTGCTCCATGTCACTATAATCCACAGACCAGACCTGGGAAAGGCATCACTTCCTGCTTCAAATCCACTCTGCCACGGCTTCATTATGCTGACCTAGTGAGTCCGGTACATCACTTTACACCTCCATCTGTGGACACGTACAAAACCACATCATTTGAAGTGCAGCCATTTTAAAAACCTCTGCAAACACACACACACACACTGGTGTTTTAGATGTGGTCAGGGTAAAAATGTGTGGAACCAAGGCGGAAATGTATTAAGTCACAAAACCCTGAGTACCAATAAGAATGATGAGGGGTTAACAAGTCATCCTGCCCACATAGTTCTGCGAGGTAAACCAGACAACAACTGTGTGGTTGCAACTGTAGTGCTGCTTTCAAATAGAACCTATGAGCTCATGGTTACGACATGAAGTCATAAACATGGTCTGCTTGGCATTCAAGTGGCAAAGTTGTGAGAACACAGACACTACAAAAGCGCAGCATGGATGCTAATGTTAGTTACTGTCGGTGCCTGGAAGTCAAAGTTTAGCAAAGGCATGACAGAGGGCAAAGATGGAATATCAGCATTTATCTCAGACATACGTTCAGATGGACTCTACTTGTGAACACAATAAATCAGCCCATTTGCGTATATGGGTAAAAGTACAAACTTATATTTACTTGTACTTTATATCCTCTTGGCTGCATTAGGACATAGTGGGTTGTTTCTCATTGATGAGCAAGTAAAAAGTTACATTAATATAATTACCTCATTGTGGTGTTGGAACTGATTTCCATATGACTGATGGAAATATATGAAATCAAAGTGGCTTCATAAAGTATCCAACTTTATTGTGTTGAAGACTGAAGACTCTTGTTTACAAAAGCACTCAGACCATACGCTGTGAATTGTGGTCAGGTCTTTACATTGATCGTATTAATTATATATGGTATTAAATATATCAATTAAATCTGCATTAAATTAATGTGTAAAAACAATGTCTGAATACTTTCTAAAGCAAGTGACCTTAACAGGATGCAGCAAAGGACACATATGTCCTATATACAGGACGCTAAGAGAACCGTAGATAAGCTCAGCACTTGAGAACATTCTGTAAACATTTTACATGTACTTGAAAATGTCTTAACAATGAGTAAGAGATGAAAAATGTATTCATGTGTGTGTGTGTGTGTGTGTTGCGCAGAAGACCCCAGGACCAGGAGCTTACGAACCAAACTGGAAGTTTGGCGGCCATCTGAACACAGAGATCATGGACCCCTCATTTAGTCTCTTTTTCCGCAGCATTCCCTAGCGTGCTCTTTATTTCCCATAAGGCCCTGATCCTCCCTTCATCTTTTCTCTCATCAGCCTACTGTCGGATCACACGTGACCCTGCCTCATTGATGAAACGACAATAAAATCATGCTTCACAAACAAACCCTCCAGTCTCTTATTACTCGGACTCATGTTTATCAGTGATGGATTTTGTGGGCCGCCAACGAATAATCAACTACATTCGTTGTGCTCAAATCTCTTTAGTGACGCCAGCCAGGGAAGCAGAATGATCTTATCTGCAACAAAGGGTACTTCATTCCACTTAACTACATGTTCCCGGTATTGCTCTCTCCCTTCATCTCTCCTCACGCCTGCTCTCGCTCCTCTCTCCCTCTCTGTTGGCAGTCAGGCTGCTTCGCCTTCCTACTATCTCTGGCCTACGATGCACTCAGGAGGAGGAATGCTGCTCAGCCATGCGTCACATGCACATAGCTTAGTATGGCATGCTGCACCCTCAGATAACACATTCAGTATTAGGGGCCAAGGCAGTGGCACACAATAAAACAGCTATTCTTATCGCTACCTACTCTGCATACTCACCCTTTCTTTCGACGAACAAACATGGGCAATAACACGGAGAGCAGCGGTGATAGGAATCACCTCACATGGAACATAATGGTGGTGCAGATAATAACAAGGAAAAGGTACAAATTAAATATATTTCAGGTTTATTATCATGATATCAATATAGAAAATATAGTTTTCCTAGCTTTTACTTATTCAGAGAAGCTGAGCATGTATGCACTTTATCAGCACTGCTTCATATCCACAGAGTTGAACACTGACAGCCTGACAGCAGCAGAATTTGTTGTCACAGCCAGTTCAGACAGAGGGAGTGCACAGTCATATTCATCCATACTGGCCCACCCAGATTCAGCTATCAGATTCAAGGTAATTAAAGCCCACTTGATTGAGCTTTATTTTAGTGCATGAATAATCACCCATTCAGTAAAGAGTCTGCTGGCTGCTTCATTGAAAGAAAAGCGGTCATGACTTTGATGGAGGATCTCGGCTCATTTCTTTGATCTCATTTGGATGTAGACACTCAACAAGTGTTCTCTTGATAAGTGAAATGAACAAAATATGTAAAGTCACCACCGATTGAGCAGCTAAACATGAACTCAGTTTTCCAGTAAGAAGTATGAACTTGGTTCCACTCACAAATCTAAGAAGGCCAGATTTACCCTTACGAAATTGAAGTGAAGCACTTTATTGATAAACTGTATAATAGTAATGATGATAATAATAAAAAATGTTTAGAATAAATGACCTTGAGCAATGTGAAGGTTTACAAATCCTTGACAGCAGCTATCCTCAGAGCTTTTTAGCCCCAATCAATTGTTTAATCATTAATGCCCACAACTTTATTTCTATTCCGTATCACTGCTCTCAGCAGCAGTATATATAGCAGCAGCAGACAGCTACTGTTAGCTACTGGCTGGTGAACCAAATATTTCTTTAAGGATGTGGTGGAGACCAAAACAGATATGAAGGACAATATAAGACTTTAAGAACTATTTCAACCTACATTTAGACCTGGACTATATGAGCAGAAAACTCTTTTATGTTGCACCATGTTTGCTTGATGTGCATAAAGTGATTATATGAAAATATTATGTTTGCATCTTATTGCCCTGTTTACCAGGGATTTAAAAAAACACCAACACCGGCAGAGAAAAACAATTAGTGCTCCTTTAAATCTGCTGACATGGCGAATGACAGCACAAGGCACATGGCTTGTACTGTGAAGAAGAGACAACTGAAGCCATATTACTGGAACGCTTGTGATGTTATCACTCCTGACTAACTGTAAATATCTGTGGGATCATGAAACACCTTTGGAGCTGCAACCTGTTATTTTCCCAAAGGTTTTAATTGGGATCGCTGTGTGACACAATCACAATACTTCAATCTCAAGGCACCTCCACTGCTACGTTAACACTCAGGGTCAGTATCCCCAACGCAGGTAGGGAGTGTCATGCTCCAGGGAACTTCAGCAGGGTGAACCAAGTACATACAACTAAAGGGAGGGCAGAGGTTTGTTTGAAGAATTACTTCTCAGCCATTACAGATTACCTCAGGGGATTTTGTAACATGTGAGACATTGTACATAAAGAGGCCTTGCACTGACTCCTCCAGCTGTACTGACATCAGTTCAGTCTTCTCTTTGTGACAACACTCGAGGCGAGGTATGCAGGACGTTATCACAGCACATCTTCTTGGCCGACTTTAGTCTCCTCCACTGTTTTCCTTCAGTTGCAGACACTTAAGAGCATGAAGAGGTTCAAGAGCCGGGCTCTTATTCCCGCTGTCATTATTCTGGAGACAAAGGAGCGTATACTTCCACCCGGAGAGGAAGACAATCTTATTAACATGCAGCTTTGCACACAGCCTCTGGAGGGCTGGGCCTGAGTGTCCACTGCTTGTGAGGAAGGATGCAATGAGAGAGATGTGTATTTGTGAGCCTGTACGTGTGTGTTTGTGTGTGATGAGTCAACGCACCAAGCCCCCAGTAATCTCTGCCCGTCTCAACCCCCGGCGCCCTTCCTCCCTTCTCATGTCAGTGATCTCCAGAGTCCAGCACTGATCTCTGACATATGCCTCATACTGACGACTTAACACCCTCCATCTCCCACAGCCTGTCTCAACCACAGGCACGGCCCGGCACCGGCTCTTTCGCTGTCAATCAGGCACCCCGCACATTGCTTCAAAGAATACGCAAGCAGCCGCACAATGCCATACATGCAAATACACGCGTGCCCTGGTAATCCACTGCTTTTTGAAAAATACTTGCCAATAGACGCACAAACATGCACGGACTTGGATGGACTCAGGGATTTATTGCTGAAAAAGACTTGAATATCCCTAAAAAAATCAAATTCTTATACAAATGCTGAAAAGGTTTAAAATAATCAACAGTTTTTTATAAACTCTTGTTCAATGCAGCAGAGGAAATGGTCAGCATAGCTAACACGTGCACAACAGTGAAGACTATACATGCACTGCACAAATCCTGACACAGACTTTTCATCTGCATGGCGAGAAAGGGATTTAAGATTTGAGATTTAAGTTGCATTAAAGTTCATAAGAGCATCTGGTGTCAGGACAGGTCGTGCTGGGAGCCCAAACATCAGCGTCAGTTTCCAGGACCAGCTTAATGAGAACATTCAGGAGTCACAACAGCTTCGCGTGTCAGTGAGGGTCGGGATTCAAATCTTTGTTCTTGGCAGCTTCCAACAGGAGGTGACCCCTGCCACTCAGTGGTGCAGCTGGGCGAGAGAGTCAAGGATGTTCAATTACGTCGAGACAGCGTGCTGAGAAAATGTGCCCGTGGAATGGGTGAGGATGGAATTTACTGGGAATGTGAGGTTACTCAGAAATACCCATAATCCAATAATGGTGTGGGACAAATGCCATCAGTTGCTGAGTCTCAACATTTGGTCAACAATCTCTCAAACAGAGCCGCCATTGTTCTTACACTGACATTGTGTTGAACTACAATGGCCGCTCAGTATCACAGATCCGGCCCGTCTCCCTTACTCCCCCAGCTGAATAACATGAGCACCTTGAGCAGCAGCGAGAGGGTCACACAAAGTGGCAGCAGGTTCAAAGGTGCTGCTCCCTCCTGTCTCCTTTAAATCCAGGTCACATTCACTCTCATCACCAAGTCCCGCGCCGAGACTGATGACTGGCCAGCGGAGGAATTTAGCGGGCAGTGTGACACGCCAGGAGGGTGACCAGGTGTCCGTTTACCCTCCCCCTCGAGCCGCTGACAGACACATCGGAGCAACATTACCCTTCTATTAAATGAAATTTAAAAGTTTAATCAGCTCCAAAGGACGACAGTTAGCAAACAAGTCGGGGTCATTGTTTAAGCGGGTAATGGTGCTGGCACCGTCACACTGTGTGTGGACCGGGCGCGCTGGAGGGCGATCAGGTGAGCAGGGGTAATTGATGGTAATTGATGCTCTGCCAAGCTGCTGTTGACTGCAGCGTTCTTGGACTCTGTGCTTGATTATTTCAGGCTTATAAATGAGCAATAGAGCATGTCCAAAAATCAAGAGCAACAAAGTGAGTCAAATTCAACCCTTGTTTCAAATGGTTAAGCAGGATTATCAGGGCTGCTTGTGGCTTGTAGAGTAGAAGTTTGTTCTGCCTGTGAAAGTCTGACCTTTTTTCCTTCACACTTGTATTTTCTGTTCACAGCTGCACGATGAGCTGGATGAGTTTTGTACAATTACGTACTGGTTAAGGCCAGAATCCCCCATGATATAACACTGTCTCGACACCAAGAAGAACAATGGTGTCTTGGAGAAACTGAGCTTTTCAGTAAAGCTATAATTAAATTGTAGTTGTGACACTGAACCCAAGTATTTCAATAAATGATTGAAGTTAAATAATTTGTTACAACACACGTGGAGAAAGCAAGTGAATAAAATGATTTTTTTCGAATATACATGTGAACACCTCCCTTTAAATGTATTGATTTTTTTTACTTTTAATTTAACCTGAACCTTTGTGGTTCATATGTCCTCATTGTAGACTATATGTGTGTATATATACACATACTGTTCATTTTTCCATTCCACCAATAAAAGCGACAATAGCAGATTACATTATGTCGATAAAAAGTAAAAATTGTGCATCTTTAGAAAGCTCACGTCAGAGCATGACCCATTAAAAAGAAATGCTTGTATCTCTTAGACTACACTTTATATACGACTCACCTTGAGGCCTTTTTTTCAACACATCCTCTTGTCAACATGTGAACACTGAGTGTCTTGTTGCTGGAACACATTTGCCCCTCGGGGATGAAACATGTATATGTATACTGTACTGGCCATTTTATTTATAAATGAGATTATGGAACTGTATCTGATCCTCATAACCTCCATCACACCCCTCTCACCCATCCATGACTCCCTGGCCTTGTTTGGACATCACAATGATGGTTTATGGTTTCCTTCTTGGCGCCTTATACCAGCACCACCCAGCCCGTGCCCTCTATATGCCCCTGCAGACCTGGCATCCCCACACACACTGACCTGAATGTCAAACACATGGGCACCTCAATCAAAGTGTTCACCACTCTTGATTGTCATTTCTAAGTTTGTTATTGACCTCTAATCAATCTACTATGGCTGCAGTGTATCTCGTGATATGTGTGTGTGGGGGGGTCACAGCAACCGTAAATGCACACTAGCACCTGCCTATCACACACTCAGACGGTCTTGTGATGCAAGGGTGTAGAAGTGAGTAACCAGAGCGACACACCTGGGTGCTCTGACGTTTCAGTGACGCAGAGGTGCAAACACAATAAGTAAGAACTTATACATGAGGCATATTGACCCCAGGTGTATGTACTGTGTGTGTGTGTGTGTGTGTGTGTGTGTGTGAGCCAGTGGAGCTTCATCTGCCTGTTGTCGTGGTGAAGGCTTTGCAGCAGGCCATTCCCTCCATTAATTCGTCTCCTTTTACCAGAGCAGTCAAAACCAGTGTGTATTTGAGCATGTGAACAGTACTGCACGGTGTGTACGTGTGCCTCTCATTGTCAGTGTGTGCGTGTATTTGTGCATGTGTGAGCACACCATGTAATATTTCACTCCTTACCCACAGGGATTAGACCATTCATCTCCCGGAGCCCCTGTGTAGGTGTCACACACGGCGTTAATGAGCAGAGGATGGAACAAGGGACAGCCAGCGAGCGAGGAGGGAAAAAGTAAAAATAGATTTTTTTTTCAGGCGGTAGAAAAGAGTGGACAGTGATCAATAATTCCAGAGCAGAAATCGAAGTATTGATAAATGAGAGATTTTCATCTGAGAAGCGTTGGGAAGGTGGGCGATGGTAGGGGGTTTCAAAATAAGACAGCGAGGGCGGGGATTAGTGTTTGCAGCTCTGCAGGAAGCTAAAGGGTTAAGAAATAGTGGGTTTGCTGAAAGCAAAGGCAGGGACTCTTCCCATAACACAAATCAATTTACACCAGCCTGAGACATTGATTATAGCTGGCTCATACCTCACATGGTAACAGCAGACATCAAACAGACACTGACAAGCCTGTAAAACAACACAACAGGGGCATTATCTGCCTCTCGCTGTGTGTGTGTGTGTGTGTGTGTGTGTGTGTGTGTGTGTGTGTGTGTGTGTGTGTGTGTGTGTGTTGTTCAACAGACCAGATATCTCTCCCCTTCCCCAGTTACTCAAACAAGGGGATGGCTGCTAGGCAACCAAGCCACATCACATCACATCAGGCAAACTGGGAGAGAGCGAGAGACATAGAGAGATGCAGGAGGAGAGAGAGAGAGAGAGAGAAAGGAGGAGGAAGAGGAGAAGGGGGGAGGGAGTTTGGAGGCAGGAAACTGTGCTGGCAGTATTACATAAGCCGGCAGCCCGGTCCCACTGCTCACATTAATGTGGTTAGGCACTCGGAAGTGATGTCCATTAGTCACAAGTGACAAGGCAGGTGAAGATGCACCATTCAGTAGTGATTTTTAAAAGCCATTGTGGTTTATAATGGAGAGCATTACTAAGAGATGAGTCAAAAAAACAACACAAAGAACATACACAAACACACTATTAGGGGAAGAGTCGCCTACTGTACCGTACAAACAGAACAAACATAACAGGGACTGATAACACCCCAGAGGGATGGTCTTGAACAAACACACATGCATGAAGATACATAATGTAAGAGATGTACAATATGAATACACATATAGACACACACACATAACGTGGAATGATAAGTGAATGCCCCTTCTACATCCTATGGGAACTCTTATTTGAGGATGAAAGGGTGGTAATATCCCTCTGTGTTTGAGTGTGTGTGTGTGTGTGTGTGTGTGTGTGTGTGTGTGTGCGCGCACATAAAAGCTGTGTCAATCAACGTGATCATCAAAAATACATCAGAGGCTAAGATAAGGATGAAGTGGAGCTGCTGTTGTGACTGGGAGCCTATACATAATCCATGTATCTGCATTTCCACATATAACACAACAACATACTGTACAGTCCATCTCAAGACGCAACCAGCACATCTTTGCAATTTATGAATCATTAAATGAAAAATTCAGTGATTCATGAAAAATATATCATTTGTAGTATTGTTGAAATAAACGTCTTCACTAGTAATAACTCCATAGGAGATGTTCATTGATATAGTACTTAAAACATTTGTCTATACAGCCCTGTTACCTGCATCATTCTCTTTTCATGTTGATACATATTTTTCGTAATTTGTTTATCCAACACAGCTTACTAAGATCAGATGCTATGAATGTACAGATGTAGTAGTTTTGGAAACTTAGAGGATCACCATGACACAACCTACGTTTGAAGGAATATTAGAAGCTTTTTAAAAGCCTTTTTGCCTTCTTGCCAAGAGCTAGATGAGAAAATACATATCATTCTCCTGTTTGTTCATTGTTCACTGGCAACAGGGAAACAGCTAGCAAGGCTACACACTAAACAATGACTGTTTATAAAATAGGGGACATGACAGGAGCACAAAAGTGAATCTCTTAATTGCCCCCCTGGTGGCTGGCTGGAGTATAGGTTGTGAGATTGACAGTAGAGCCCGGATTGGTCAGGCAGGTGTATTGATGGGATGTTGATAACATGGTTCCACTACACGATCAATGCTGCACAGACTCTGGCTCCAAATGTCGCTCAGATGGTAGCACCTGGGTCTGGGGTAATTTGGCTTCATTTTTCTAAATTGGGAGGAAGTGGCGACATAATTTTAGACAGTCATTGTTCCAAAGATGATGACATCACTTAACATCTGTAAGTGCTCCTGGCTCTAGCTTTAAATGTTTTACTCTAGGAAAGAAAGCAAACAGGTCTATTTCCTTAAATGTCAAACTATTCATTGCACCAGTGTATAATCATCCAGCCAGAGGCCAATTCCTTAACCTTCACTCAGACCCCAGGCCAGGCCCCCTCAGAGCTCCCTGAGAATGATGGTGAAGGGCCGTATGGGGCAAGACGCTTCAAGCTCCAATGCCGTCAAGAAGCAGTCGGGGGCCTGGCTGGCGCTCCGAGACTGCAAGGCCTCGCCCAGGCTGCTCCACGCCTCGTGAGAGGTGCTGTGGATCTGAACTGCATCACGCAGGACCTTCTCCCCGAGGTGGACACGCCCGGTTTTCACCAGCAAACGACCCTGGATGGGAATATGGATAGAGGGGTAAAAGAAGAAGTAAAATGTTGCTTCAAAATGTTAATCAAAAATGTCATGTCAATTTGTGTTTTTTGCAGTTCTTGATTTGGGAACAAAAAGTAATTAACCACTGGTTTAAAATGGGACAATGCGTCATTTAATTGTTGAATTAAATCTCCATTAACCCGACTTCTGAGGTAAATTACAGGATAAAAACTGGAATATGGCTTACTCTCTTTTTCAAACCTCAGAACCTCATTTGTCATGTTTTTTCAAGGTCCTGAATATCTAACATTAGAACATTTTTCATTGCTTGATAAGATCAAGTAAGCAGATTGTGGCTTTTTACAAAAAAACTAAAACAAGACAAATCTTGGATTATAATCCCTGCTGTCCTGTGGACCAGTTTAGTACAAAAACGACAGTCACAAAATAGCAACAACAACAGACTCTACACCACTTGAATTTAGAGTCATGTTCAACTGGGACTGTACAACTGAAGGGGGAAAACAATCCACAAATCAATGGATAAGAGGTAGTTCTCTGCAGTACACACACACACACACACACACACACAGATGAAGGTTTAGACCATGCTGCCTTCACTAACAACACAAGAAGAAAATCGTGGGTATCCCTGAACAGACATGTAGTGCATACCTCTTCAAAAGCCTCAAATTTCCCTTAGACTCAAACAACCTGCACCAAATTGCACACATAGTTATCACACACTGATAACGCACTTAGCAGTTCCCAAAGTCAAAAATCAAGATTCTCAAGAAAATCACAAAAATGTCTAAATATATCAA
The DNA here is from genome assembly GCF_024713975.1 of Paralichthys olivaceus. NCBI lineage: Eukaryota > Metazoa > Chordata > Actinopteri > Pleuronectiformes > Paralichthyidae > Paralichthys > Paralichthys olivaceus. The sequence continues at coordinate 5,151,501 of NC_091106.1, forward strand.
TGTTAAAGAACTTCCTAAAAAACATCCTGGATCCACCCGCTTAGTTGTATCTGCTCCAAAAGTTAAAGTGTTCATCCTTAGCCTGTGTACCACCCTTCCAGCCAGTTCAGTAGTTCTTGTGTAGTCCTGCTAACAGACAAATAGCAAAGAAAACATCACCTCCTTAGCAGGTGCAATTAAGGTAAATTCATTATATACTTTCTTTACTTTGTTAAAGTGAGCACAGCCAAACACTACATATTCACTTTTTACTTGCTGAAGGTGAGACATTATAGTTTAACCAGCTAGTCCTCTCCAGTCTGAAGAATGCAGCAGGGGATTGTCCAGGTCAGACGTGTTTACAACACAAATCTCTGGAGCGTTAAGGTGAGGGGTGGCACAGCATGGAATGTATAAATTCCCCTCTATGGATCACATGCTTTTGCCCACTCTCGAACAGTGAGTCCTCCACATAATCTCCTACTGTATTCTCACATGGGCTACCTCTGACATTCGCCGGGGTTACTACCAACCGGCTGGCAGGCCAAACTCCAGAGAAAGTTTAGAGTCTCTCACTTTAAAAGCCCCTGAACTCTGGATAATAATGTTAAATTATCAGGAGTTCAGTGCATGTCTGAAAGCATCTTTGGAAAATTTTGGCGTTACCATAGGGAACATTTCATCTTGGAAACACTGAACTATTACTGCCGCCCTAAACGTCCATCTAATGTGCTGAGGATGAAGCCAACCTGACAAACCAATCTCTATACTGCAATAACAGAGGCCTGCTGGGATTAATAACTGATGCACTTCATAATATTTTACAATAAATGTCAATCCCTTACACCATTCATTTCAAGAAATGACTGAGTAATGCATTTAATTCCCCAACACAGGTCATCACTTTCAGTACAAATAGCAGGCAAGTTAAAAAACTCTGAAAATATCCTCAAAAATGAACAAAATTCTGCAAAATGGAGGCAGAAAAATAAACAAGAATGATCTAAAAGCACTGGAATGTACCTTTAAAGAAGATGTTACTTCAAAGTGTTCATTTGCAGGACCCTGCTGGGCGTTGGCTCTGCCAGGAAGAGTGGTGGGTATGCATGCAAGCTCCACACTCTGCTTTTAAACTGTATTAATGTATATAATGTATGTATGTGTGTATGTGTGATAACTGGCATTTCATGTTAAGCGTATAGATGTCTAAATTTAATAAACGGCCATTATGTTTCAGGGTGTGTAGGATATATGTGAGAGAGTGAGATTACGGATGATATCAACTGTCACCATTTTAAAGGTCATACAGAACTTTGTGTGTGTGTGTGTGTGTGTGTGTGTGTGTGTGTGTGTGTGTGTGTTCTGTCTCTTCAGAGTTCAGCTCAGTTGGCGTGCCATGTGTTTAAGGACCCAGCAGAAAAGGGCGTTGTGCAACTGACCAACAGCATGGAGTCAAATCTGTCTTCCACACAAACATACTGCACATTCTCACACACACAATCACGCACACACACACACACACACACACACACACACACACACACACACACACACACACACACACACACACACACACACACACACACACACTACAGTGTCACAAGCACACAAGAGGTGACAACAGGCAACCACTCTTGCACAATATCATCCCCTCCCTCATTCTGACTATTACACACACACACACACACACACACACACACACACACACACACACACACACACACACACACACACACACACACACACAGAGCTGGCCTGAGGTCAGACAGACAAGTCTTGTTATGCAGTCCCTACTCACAAGCTCCAGATTAATTGGGCTGAAATTCACATAGCTGTCTAGGGGCTCTGATTCAACTTTCAAAAGAGTACACACACACACACACACACACACACACACACACGCACACACTCTCTTCCTCCTTTTCCTCAGTGCTGATGTGTGGAAAACACAGAGGAAGACTGAAACTCTTGGGTATGGAGAAAACCTGTCACAGGATGTACATACAGGTTTACCACCTTGTGTGTGTGTGTGTGTGTGTGTGTGTCAGTGTGGGTGTATGCCTCTGGTGTATGATGTATTCCTTCCCACTGGTTTGGCCACTAGTGTCCACATCTTACTGTCTGTGCTCTCCAGCCTCTCACAGGGGTTACATTGTTCCAGCGTCTCTAGCATAAACACAGTCGGCTACTAGGCTAACACACACCAACACACACATCTGTGCGGCATGTCAGTTATGCTGGTAACCATGGAAAAGTTGATCATTGTCAGCAGCTCAATCAAATAAATTCTACTGCATAGTGTGTACTGTGGTCTGATATAAACACTACGACGACAGGAAAAACTGACAGCCTAATACACGCACATTGGCAACTATAGAACAAAGTTCATCTCAAGTCTGTTAAAGACAGAGCTGGTCACTGGATGTTGTTCACTTAGCTTAGTAGGGTCAGTTCCAAGCAAATAAACCTTAATAAACAAAACCTCTGAAGTTGTTTTCATGAAACTATTTTAAAGTTGTACATGTACAGACATGTTAAAAATGTCAAAAGTTTGAAGGGAACCCTTTTTCCTGCTCAGGCTACAGCACAGTTTACTAGTCAGTATGTACAAACAATATTCTGGTCTCTGTAAACACTGGTCTCCTAAACATCTAAACCTGTTAACCTTGAGGCCTGGTATAATTTCTCAGCAATTTTCAGCAAATATTTTTATTCAGAGGGAGAGCAGAAAACGAGACACAGGTCATCCACTAATCACAGGCAGTTCAACCCCCAGCTTCTCAGGAAAGACCATTGGCTGTAACTAAAGATGGACAACACGACTGCTTCCAAAAATGAAGGCAAAACATCTGGATCGCCCCCTGGTAGTTGGCCACAGTATCTGCCATAAACCCCACCTATTACATGTTAGTTGATGGGACATGGACCAAACTTAAAAATCAAGCAAACTTAAAAAACTGAGACAGAGTTCCAATGGATTGTCGTTAGGACCTCGATACTACAGCTCTGGCTACCAATTATGTCATCCATCTTTATATAAAATCAAGACACTAAACCCCACATTGCTTCAGATGTATCGAACCATTGTAGGGCACTGTCCTTGGCATGTTGATGTGATTGGGTGAAGGAGACTCACTTTTAAGTACTATTTACAGTACTGTAGGTGCAACCATGCAGAAAATGAAAGTCAGTGGGAGAGTGAGCAGATTAAAAAAGGAAGTGAGTGAACAAATGTGTGCTCGGGAACATTTAGATTGCTCTCGCATGTTTTTGGCATCGCGCTGATAAAACTGTTATCTATTGGTTTTGCTTTAATTACTCACAGCCATCTGTCTGCAGTTTTACCTCAGCAGATCTCATCAAGCTTGGCAGCATAGGTTCGTTTCTTGTCATGCCATTAAAGCACAACTGAACTGAGCTGAGCTGAGCCAAGCTGAGCAAGTGGGCAGTGCAGTGGTGTTTCAGGCTGAATTTACGCAGACTTTTGAAATGCTGCAACAACACACAGCATTTAGTTAAGTGTATATTTCCATCAGACAGATTAAAGAGAATTAAAGCTTCCCGAATGTCAAACGCAAACACACCAAACGTAGATTTGATTATGGAATCGATCTGGGGAAATTAGTTTTTGTTATTAAGTGTCAGTTAGAGTAATTTATATTTCATGCTGTACAAAGACAAAAGAAGCACTTTTTAATAATCGAACATACAAACTATGACTAGGAAGACAGCAGAGAAATGTATTTATGGGACTCATATCTATTGAGTAACTTCTTTATGACAAAACTTTCTTAAGTGAACACTAATTCCTTTATTAAATGTTTGCATTGAAATTCAAGTTCAAATCTAGCGTGTAAAGCCACACTGATCGAAAGCCATACAGGCTTCAAGCAAATGTCTGATTGGATGTAGATCTAAAGTAGACTAACCCCATATTGCCAAAAGGATGACAAAAACATTTCTTTTACTTTCTCTGTCTTAATAAGTTACTGGGTGTAAATTGATGGGAAAATTGGCTACTTCATCTTTTCACAGTTAAATGTACAAAAAAATGAAATGTGCAAAAAGTAAAGATGGTCATATGAATCAATTCCCGGAGAAGAAAAACACAGGAATTAACATCTATCTAGACAGTGTAGAGACAGCTGAACTCTAAATTTAGACTCGCAATCTGCTGTTGTCAGCCATGCTGCCTACAGAGCCAAAGAGCTACGACTCATTGAAAAAACCTGGAAAATAAGAATGAGCCAATAAGTTGTTGAGCCTAGATTCAAGGCTAGAAACAGTTCTGTGATGGTTTCAGGCTGTAAGTGGTCAAGAGTGTGCTTGGCATGGTTCAGGTCACCAATAATGCAATGTGACACCCAGAGGGCTTGTAATGACACCCAGGAACCATCTGTTGAACCTGTAGGCTAACATCTAGTACACACATACACACAGTGGCATGGTGCCCTGCCATTGACCCAGGAAGAGAGCTTTTACCTGAACCATTAATCTCATCAGTCTGGGCAGACAGGGAAAGCTAAGGCAAGAGGTGAGCCAAGGCTACTGCCTACTTCAATTGTGGCAAACTTAATTATTCACCTAACGTGCTCGCTATTTTGACACTTCAACATTTTGGGAGGTAACGTGTTTGCTTTGCAGATGAGTCAGATGAGAATACAAGTGTCAGTGAAATATAAAAGCTACAGCCAGCATTCCATTAGATTTAATGAGTGTAAAGACTGGAAGCAGGGAAAAGGGTGGTCCAGATACATTGTGTTGATCAGAGAATGTCAGAGGCTCTATTGAGCCAGGTTTGCAGTTTCCCCCTGTTTCCAGTGTTAATACTAAAAATGATCTACATGTCTTCTGGCAGATGCTTCATGTTAGGAGTACAAACATAGGAGTGGTACCAATCTTCTCATCTAGCTCTTGAAAAAAGGAGGTATTTCCCCCAAAATTATAATCGTATCTATTTACCTACCTACCTGATTACCTATATCTCAAATGAAAATAATTTGTATGATTTGTACATTTATACACATGTACTAAAATGTAGGCAGGCATAAGTGGAAACCTTGGAAATTCAAGGATCCACTCAAAATAAGTTCTCTCTGACCCAGCAGAGGTTATATCTTATTCAGCACTTTTACTGAGCCATCTTTTGTGTTGTTGGTATCCACCTGTGTGGCATGAGCGCATGGCAAATAATGTGCATGTATATGTATCTATCCCTGTTGTTTGTGTGTGATCGAGTGAGAAAAAAGAAATGGCACAAATACATTGCATCAAGAATCAATTCCCATGAACATTCTCACCTTTCTACAGATTATAGGAGATACATAAATATAGAAAACTGTGAAAGTTATCATGACACATATACGTGTGAAAACACACATATGGAAAGACAGCAATAGGAAACAAGGGGAAGACAGAATGACAGAGAGAAGTGATACAGAGAAAAAGAAAAGGAGAAGTACGCGATGAGGTAAGGGAGTGTGAACGAACAAGAGAGAGCTAAAACGGGAACAATGAAAAGAAAGAAAAAGAGATGGAGAGAAAAAAAGGGAGAGGCGTCAAAGAAAAAGGAAAAAAAATGAGTGAGCCCAGATGAGCCATACATAGCAACGGAGGCACCAGCCAACTCCCAATCGTCTCCCTGTTTGCAACCCCGATTTTTTCTTCCTCTCTCTCTCTCTCTCCCTCTCTGTGGTTATCGGAGGTCTTGCTCAATAGAATATATTTCCGTGGTTGCTAGGCAATCCCATAAAGCGGCGAGAATGAGCAAAGTGTTATAAATAATGTATTTGCATTATCTAATCAGCTGACAACCACCCCCATCCACACACACAGAGAGGAGAGAGGGAGAGAGAGAGAGAGAGAGAGATGAGGGCATTTGATAATTGGAACGCGATTAATTCAATGAGCACAGTCCTCGTCCTTGAGAATAAGCATACATACTGTATGTGAAGCTGTGTATGAATATGCTGGAGAGGAGGAAAAGTAAAGTGTGTGTGTGTGTGTGTGTGTGTGTTTCAGACTGACTCAGAGGCCCCACTACAGAACAGGACGGATGGGATGTGGAGGATGTTGGGAGTGGGTCAGATTCATTTCATACCATCAGCTGAGGAAAGGCTGGGCCATGTTTCAGGATCAGCTATCCATCGGAACAGACACCAATGCACAACATGCCACACACACGTCGACCAAACACTGTGATGAGGTTAAGAGACAGGCAAATGTTTAAAAGCTGTCATGGCTAATTCTGTAATTGACAAACAGAATAAATACTTGGATTTAACCTGTGGACTGCCACAACCAAGACTTTAAATTAGAGAGTTCCTGCTAACCATTACCACACACACACACACACATGGATACACACAAAAATACCATAGGCCTATACTGGTTTCCCTCACTAACACACCCACATCCATCCAAAAATACTCTAAAACCAGCAGCTGACCAGAGCAGTAAGTCACTGTCTGATCATTGCCTTTCTCTTTCTCTCGTTCTCTCAAGCACACACTTGAAAACCATGTACGCATGCCTGATGTGAGCATACAGAGTGAGTAAAGTGGTTGGCCCTATGCTGTGACTGTGAAAAGATGGTGGTGGTGTGTTATTATGAATCACACCTCCTGTATAGCTTACAGTTATGGGTTTCACATTTCCCCTTTCCATCTACTGTGGAGAACAGTACAACTACACTCCACACTCTGTAGTTTACGTGAATGTAATTTTTGATGCCACATTAAAATACTCTAAAATGTATAGGAAACCATCAAGGCCAGAATGATGTCTACAGTATTAAAAGTTAGATGCAAGAATCAGCAGAAGTCTATGTTAGCTTAGCATTAAGACTGGAGGTTTGGAGACACAGCTTGCCTGTCTCTGTTCAAAATCTACTTAGTCTTAAAAGCTCATAATTTATTCAATGAGTGTATAAATGTTAAACAGACTGTGTTGTTAGAGGGAGTTTCCTTTTCGTTTCATATTGTGGCTATTTCTTGAATAAAATTTCTTATGCTCCCAAATACTATTTAGTCAAGAAATTGTTACAGTTTGTGACTAACAGAGGAACCACAGCCATTGTGGTTAAATGCACACAATGCAAAATGTGATTCTGGAAACCTTTGTTGCACATCGTACTTTTCTCTTCCCGATAATGACACTGTCCGCTGTGTCAAAATGGCAAATGACCAAAATAATGTAAATAAGTAGTTTTCAGAGGAATTTTACAGTTCTCATGTAATGATATGTGTTAATAATACATTTTTCTTAATGAAAAATTGCAAAGGAGTATAGCTTACATCTTTTATATATAAAATATACTTAACTATATACGACTCCTGATAATTGGACAAAGCTGTATAAGATCTGAAAAGGCATTCTAGGAAAGAACAGTATGTTCTTTTGCAGAATAATAGCTCAAGTGTAAGAATATCATCCAAGAATATCATCAGAATTCCCCTTAAGGCAGAGCGGAATAAATGGGCCACCGGCACACAAAGTGGCCACAGCAGATACAGTGTAAAAATAAATGCATGAAGCCAGAGCCACTGAGTAGCAGCAACTGTAGACTGTATTCTGGCAGGCTGATGCAAGCCAGAAATATGGGCAGTGCTCCAAATATAATGTCCTGCACAGCGTACCACTTAGACTCCATCACTTTTTAAGGATGCATTTATTTACCATAATGCTTCATTAGCATGTCAAATTTGCAATGCACAACATACAGAAATCTATATCAATGCATTCATCAATCGATAAATCAAAAAATTAAAGATTTCTTTGTATAGCCCATATTCAAAAATCACAATTTGTCTCATGGGGCTTTAACCCTTAACAAGTGACAAATGAGGAATAGCTTCCAAACTTTACAACTGAGAGTCATTTCTTTCCCACAGATAATGGCAGAGGGAAGTTGGGTCAACCAAAACTCTTCATTAAAACTTTTGTAGTTTCAGTTGGTTTTTGCAGAAGGGAAATGGTGAACTGAGAGAGACTTTCTAGTCAAAAGAACTGAAACCATTTGGAAAATAAAACATTATCTTGAGGAGATAATGGGAGATTAGTAGATTAGGTAAGACTCTTGAATGAAAATACTTTTATTATATATATATTTTTCCTCATCTTCTGTCTGATGTGGATCCTGGGCACATCCTGTGAGCAATGTTTAATTGTTAAGTTATCAGACATAATCTGTCTTGAATAGACAGACATGCCAGGCATGATCTCAGGAATACAACAATTTACCCCCAAAGTCATTTCTGCAAGAATACAAAAAGAGAAATGAAAAACAAGGACCACATATAAGAGATTGGAACCTGTGAACAAAACCCGACCCAAACCCTGGATACTTCCCCAAACAAAGCATGAAAATAAGACTGTACGTCTGAACTGTGCACTAGACCAGCACTCCAGATAATATATACATCGACAAACTAACATTTGAAGGGCTTTAATATAATGTTAAACTGGAAATGTAGGAATGGAAATAAATAGGGAGGGCCACACCTAAGGGAATCAGATTACGACAACTTGGAGAACAGTTTAATTTGGCAAGCCAGTCATAATCAACAGATAGGAATCACAGCAGACAAAACGGGGATGCAGCAGCCTCTGAAGTCCTACACGTAATGTTTATCCAAAGGGCTAATTCAAAGTTTGTGATGAGAACTGGGTGAACAGATTAATTTGGCAAGCTGGCCAAGTTCAAATACATGACTCAACAAAAAACACAGAGGGCTTTGGTGTAGTCCTAAGAATTCCACCTGACTGACCAGGTACATGGATCTTCAGAATTGAGGAGACCCACATAGAGTTAATCATTAAACGCAATTCCTGACTCCAGTAGCTAAGCTGTATCAACCCTTTCCTTGCCTCCAGTGGGTTGAATGGGTGCCTCTTGTCGTTTAACGTGATCTGCAGCTGAGCATGAAACAGAAAGCCATATGTAACATCAGCATTTTTCCAAAGATTCTCAGGTTTTGACAAATGCTCCTCAAATCCTCAGCTTCAGCCACGAGCACGAAGTCGCTCCCGTTGGACTTTGAGCTCAACAGCTGACAAGTGGCTATGGAAGAGTGAGTCTTATTCAGAAAAGACTCAATAATCTTGACCACAGACAAGAGGGAGGTTTCCCACATCCATATCAGCCTGTAGCTTCCCCTATCATTTAATAACTATGCCGCAATGCCCAGCACTCTGCTGCTAGGATGCCATGATGACCGTCATTTTAGACAATATTTGTCTTCTGGAAGTCCATCTTAAAAAATGATCTTATATTTCAAGACTAGACAATTACACCTAAATTAAAAACAGATTTTTGAATGTAATGAATACCAGTGTAAATACGATCTTAAAACTAAATGTTCTTTTTTCAAATGCCTCTATAGTGAATTTATCAGCCTTCAAAGTGTAATATAAGTACAATTTAACCTGCAGGAGCTTCAGAGGGCTGATGCAACATGTTCTGCTGTCGAAGAAGAGATACATTTCATCATGAGTTCTTAGCGTCTTCTGACATTTGCAACTGCAGAAATAAACCAGGGAGAATATGTCAAATAGAATTACAGCCGTCACAGATGAGCTCAAAGAGAAGTCCGGAAAATGTTAAATGTCAGGGAAAATAATTATGTGAGAGGAATGAGCGAGGAATTGACTCGCTACAGTAACTCGGCTGACTAGTGAGCACTGGGGAAGTGAGCCATCTACAGACACGTGGCTGAACCATCATATTGGTAAGCACTCTGGATTTTGGATGGTTTTGACCACTGCCCGCCTCCAACCCCTCCATCACAAACCTTGTCCACTTGACTTGTTTAGTTAAAGGATGCACACTTCATCTCTGCCTCTATGTCTGCATTTGAATCCTTCCCCGTCTGTATTGCACTGGTTCGCTACACATACAGTTTAAAAAAAAAAGTGTACTTACATGCCAAATCCATGAACGCAGACAAGCATACACACACAGTCATCTCTTGACACATGCACTTGTGCCTGTGCACACGCACACGCACACACTCAGACTAAGAACACAGCTGCCCTGTAAGAGACCCAGAGTAGGACAATGCCAGCTGGCTTTGTTTCAACTTTTCACCCCCTGGGATTGGTTCTCCCACAGGCCAAATTTGGAGAGACGCGTACCTCTGTCTACCCCAATGGGACTACACACACACACACACACACACACACACACACACACACACACACACACACAAACACACACACACACACACACACACATTAAAGTGCACAAAAGCATAAGCCTTATGTGGTCACAAGGTTGCAAGTACTTGAATCCAAGAAATATCGACTAGCACATCTATGATCACTATGGAGACCACAGTTGTGTGTATGCATGTGTTGTGCGAAGCAAGTATCAGGCAGTGTGGGTTGGGATTTGAGGAATATCCCTCTCTGGTCCTTTCACCATGACAACAGAGAAAGTTCAAAGGTCAGAGCAACCGTGGCTAATCCAGTGGCTCATCGGCAGGACAGACTGGAGCGAGACTGAGCGAGGGAGTGGATGGAAGTGGGTGAGAGAGGCTCTTTATTGTGTGTGTGTGAGTGAGAGAGAGAGAGGGAGGGGAAGAGAGAGGGAGAGAGAGAGATGATCTGCTTGGATGAAAGAAATGTGGGGGAGAGATCAGACATGCTAAATCCAGTCATTTGTTGAAATTTTCTGAAACTTTTTACCCAACACATTTCAGAATATGACTGAACTACTGCAATGATCACAATCATGACACTGACCAGTGCACTCACGTGAAACAATAAAATGAAGAGCTGGAACTGTCAGCTTGGGAGCTTCTATCAACCACCAATGACAAACTAGCCTTGTTCTAACATTTATATATTCTCTCAATATAAATTTTCAGACTAAAATATGCTATTGACTTGTGGAAGTGGGTGATTGTTTAGTTCCATAATGATTATGAGCAGCTGCCAATGCTACAGCTTGCAAGATTATATCAACCAGCCTGGTTAATGAAAACCTCACAAATATCATGTATGTACCATTCATTTTGTCTTCTCATCAACAGTCAACAGTATTTCTTTCGAGGAGGGCTGCACATTAACAATGCAGAGCACTTACTACAGGCTAACCTCCTGTACAGGCTTTACAAAAGGAGGGATTTGTTAAGCTTCACCACCAGCCCGCCTGATTCAGCATAATGAGTTATTGATTAGATATTAAACAAGTCAGAATACATTACAGCAGTAATGAAGAATCACAGATATTCGTCTATATATTGATGGTTGAATCCTTTCAAAGAAAAGATGTTAATCTCTTCGATTTAGTCATTAATAAGTTTAGTTGTATTCATATATTTAAAATGGGGTTAAGTATTTTGGTATTTCCATGACTATTTAAATTTGTAAAATCAGCTCAAAACTCCATAAAAGTTAATATCCAAAAAAAAGGGTTAAAACACTTTTCAAGTTGTATCTTAATGGTGTGCATGCTAGTGTGTGTATGTGTGTGTTAGCCTGAGTTCATGCTTGCATTCATGTATGTGTGTGTTTGAATATACATCATGTGATGTCCAGACTGAAAATCATTAAATTTTATTCCTGAGTGTATGAGTGTGTGTTGTATTTTGGGTGATATGACTAAAAATGTTATGAAGATAAAAATGTTCATATCGGTTGATGTGGATATTTATCACAGTAAATGTGAAATTGCTATTTGACCTATTTGCTCCTGAAGGTTGTGGTTTTAAACTCTCCTTTACAGAGAATCACAATATAAATTGAACTTGTTATAATGCTTTGTTTATGCTAATAAATAACACTTTATTACTGCCTTCCCTGCCTTCCACCAAACTGTGGAAAGTCTTTGCATTTCTATGCAATGACTTTGCTTGTGAAGACTTAAAGTTCTTGCCTGATGACTCACATGAAACTAGGTAATCTTATGTACTGTTTGTACTGTTTGTGGTGTGTTTATGGTTACGATAAGGAGATCTGACTGAATTAATATTTGTGTAATTCAATTTAGTGGCGTTAAGAAAAACATTTAAATTTGTTTGCATATGTTTGTAAATCTGAATGTACGTTACATGACTGCACATGTGAGTCTGACTTAACTCTCAAGTTCTTGTGTAACAGTGTAATGTAATTTAGTGAATTCAAGCCCAGCGTTTTCAGTGTGCATGAGTGTACAGTTGTATGCTAGGCTGCATACATGAGAGCATGCATCCTGGTCACTGGTAATTTAATACCATAAATTGAGTGAGACACTTAACAGAACAGAATGTTATAAATTCTAATTCAATTTAGCAGCCTCTAATGCTTTCACTGTCTCTCACCATGTGCACCAGTATCCTCTCTCCTGTGGGATGGATGGCCAGGGCTTCGTCATACAGGCCTTTGGCTTCGTCCAGTTGGCCCCGGAGCTCCGCAAGTCGGCCCCGCTGCAGCAGCACAGAGTGCGAGTTGGGGAATATTGAGCTCGCTTCAGCTATGCAGAACTGGGCCTCCTTTAACCGACCATCTGCCATGAACAGCTCCCCTGCAGGAGGAGAATGAAGTGAAGAGAGGAAGGGATACAGGGAAGAAAAAAGATGGAGGATGATGGCGGGAGGAGAAGGAGAAAAGACAGAGAGGGTTGGACGAGGGCAGAGAAGACAGAAAGCAAGGAGGGTACATGAGTTTAGGAAAGGAAGCAAGGGTAAGAAAAGGATGGATATAGAAAACAGGGAAAAATAAGGGACAGAGTTATTATTATTAATCCCCCCAATGATGAGTGAAAAAGACTTAACAGTGAGTTCAACGCCATCAAGTTAAAATGTAAACTGTGCAGCGCTCAAAGACAAACACAAAACACTACAGTTGGATGGACACACACACACACACACACTCATTGAAAGAGAGAGTGGGAGCAATGTTGTGCCTGGGAAGTCATGAGAGACTTGCCTAAATATGGCCATCGCATACTAAAGCTGCCTCCTTTCTTTGCTGCTGCTGGGAAGATGAGGACAAACCCCAGACTCACACACACACACACACACACACACACACACACACACCAGAGGATCTGCCCCTGAGGATGGAGCAGACCACTGTGTGGACAGGATGCTGTAGGGGGGAGCTGTCAATCATTCTCACCAGTGGACACTGGGTTGACACCCAGATAAACCCTGAGAAAGAAAACCCTCGGCTCTGAGCACAGACATGTGAGCGTGTGTGTGTGTGTGTTACAGAGAGATAGAGAAAGCTGTGCTCTGCAAATACATTGTACGTGCTGTCTGCTCCTGAGCGTTGCATGAACCCATGTGTGTGTTTGGTAGGGGATGTTTTGTTTGTTTACCTGTGTCTCACATGCACAGATGGGAAATACTTAGTGGATGCATGCTACCCCTGCGAGATGAAAGAGAACCATTTCCCAGACTCAGGGTTTCTTTTCATAGCTTCATTTCACAGAAAAGGATTCAGTGAATGGTTACGTAAGGCCTTTTCCTGCTCATCACCTGAGCTCTCCGAAAAAAAAACAGCTATTAGATCAGTGCGTGTACATATACAGTTCATTTAAATGTTGGCAGGTATGTGTGTGTGCGAGAGTTTGAGTGTTTATGTGCAGCTCAGTGTGTCGCTTTTAAAGAACCCGCAGTGTGTGTGTGTGTGTGTGTTTTTGGTCAATCAGGATGTGAGATTGAGAGAGGAAGTGACCGATGTGAAGAGGAATGCTGGGAAGGAGAGGGGGTCACTGGGGGTAGGACTGGCTCTGCCTTCAGTGAGAGACACACACACACACACACTCACACACAGCTTTGTGAGCATGTTCTATTTTGTCTGTTCTCAGCAGAGGAATAGTAGGGTTCAAAGGTTAGACATTAACCTTCAAATTACACCCGGCCACAGGGGACATGACCCCCTGGCCCCTCCGCGCATCCCATCCTCTATTGTAACACGCTGGTATTCTGGTTGCATCACTGCGCTCACTCGGCTGCGGTATGGATTCCCATTCCCATGCCTCGTCCACTCCAGCTGAGTGGATAGATGGAGTGTTTGTGCGGAGCTTCTCTGTACTCCTCTCCCTTCATTTCCTGCGAATGCTCTGCACTCCCATGAACTTCCACATGCAGACTGAAGGCTGAAGGGGTGGAAGTAATAGCCGTATGCATCACTGCCATTCTGCCCTTAATAGAGCAGTGGCTTCATTTATGCAGGTACAGAACACACTCCTACATAAGGTATGCAGTATTCAATGGGACTGAAATGGCTCTGACCACTAAATTGTTAACATATTTCTTATTTACCCTTGTTTGTGAAGGCAGAGGTAATGGCTGCAGCAGTCACACTAAATTACGTAGTTTTAAACAAGGGTACAAATATATAATCTCTGGCAGGAGTTGTTATACACCTCCCTTGTGGTTCACACAGGGTTTTTTCAACTTTCATTATAAAGAGGTGACCCCCAAGTGAATTTCTGTGACTGCAGTGCTCAAAAAAACATGGAGGAAAAATGTGTATTCACATTGTACCAAGTACATAAACAATGTCTCGCTCCCCAGAGAGATTGAAATTCAACTAAGCTTGTAAGCAGGTCAGTAAGCTGTGCGCGACAGTCAGGCTGCACAGCTTTTATAGTAGCATCTGTACAACAGTCTGTGTGGAGAGCATTTTCATTCAAATTTACCATCAATGATTCTGACTTTTATTTTTGTCTGATCTGGAATTTTCTGATGAGGTCATCCCTAAAAAGTTTTCCATCCCTACTGGGACCGTACATCTTTGGGATACTTTTGACATATATGGTAATGTGGTGGTTGTGGTTAACTATAAGTGTGTGTGGTCCAACGCTTGATCCTTGAGGTCCACCACATCTCCTCACCTTAAAGTCAAACCGTTCCTGTTGAACAAACAGGAAGAGTGACATGACCACTGGACAGATGAGCCAAGTATTATCAGTAGAGTCAACAGTTTTATCAAGGTGCATGTAAGACCTGTTTGAATACTTTACTCTGAACACAGATCGAAACAGTGGATACATCCATCTTTTAGGTATTACTTTTAACTACTATTTGTAATTTTTATTAGGTTTTCTAGTTAATGTGATTATTCATTGTGTTATTGTCTTCTTGGCTGTTTGTTTTATATCTTTATGTATCTTCTCTATTTTACAGAACTTTGGTTAATGTCTGTTATTTTAAAACATACTAATCAATTGACTTGTCATGACAGTCTGTTAGATGGGCCACTTATCCACCACTTTGATAGTAGACAGAACAACTTAACACCTATTGGAAAGGACTGTCGTGACATTTTGAGACATTCATGGTGCTCAGAAGATAATCCAATCAGAGCCAGAGCTAATAAAAACCTGTGTCTACTGCAGAGCCATTTGATCCAGGAGTGAACGCTGATTGTCTGAAATCAATGTTCTGTCCATTTTGCACTTCAAATGAGATTATTATTCATAAAGCTTAATAACACTGCGACACACAAAACTATGGAGCCTGATTACTGTCAATTGCATAGCCATAGCAGTACAATCAGCCAACGTTTTTTCCAGCTCAGAGTCAATAAACTCATGGTCAGTTTCCTTTTTCCCTCAGTGCAACAGAAAATTAACTCCCATGTAACATACACTGTGATTATATGGCTACTTGCTGAACCTGAACAGAAATTCCCTCTTGACAAAAGGAATTTCAAATTCCAATTTTGCAAGAGATCAAAACCTTGAGGTTTAAAAACTGTGTTATAGCCGCATGATTCACTGTCTTACCAGCCTGCAGCCAGATGCGTTCCAGGGTGGTCCAGATGTAGGTGGGTCCTTGGCGACGGGAGGAGCTGATATCTGACACCTCAGAGAGCGCCGCATCCAGGCGAGACACTGCAACTGACGAAGGGCTCAATGAACCTGTTAAGGGAAACGGAGGAATGACAAGCTGTTTGTTACGGATATTGAATGGAAAAACACAGGAAAACAATATTTTGTCCTAAATAAATTGTACAAATATTCAAACCCAGGTCAAGATTGACAAGATTGATCATGAAGCAGAGATCAATTGTTCATTCGTCAGCAGAAAATAACAATGACTGAAAAGAGCCGAGCTCAGGAACACGTTCGTTCTGCTCATTCTCAGAACATCAATACATTTCCTGTGACTGAATGAAAAGTGCACAGGCCCCAGATCCTGCTCGTGGCACAGATGTGGAGGTGAGTCAGATCATTATTATTTAAACAGCACATCTGTTGCCCAAAACTGGGTTGTGGACAGGCAAACACACTTTTAATCCATAATAAGGTCAAATTCTGGGGAAATTAAACCGACCTGCATGTTCACCTTTCTCACGGGTATTTACCCAACACCAGAGAGGAAGATTGATGTGTTTAACTTAAAAATAATCAATGACAATCCAAATATGTGCAGTGGAAGTGCCCTCATTAAAAAGACTTTAACCAGCAACAGAGCAGACCAGTGGAGGCGTCCTGGAAGTCAGGCAGGGTCAGGTGGATGGAGGGTTTCCTGCCTCCGGGGCTGACCTCTGTCCTCTCGGCCATCGGTATACTGCTGCTGTCATCTGTCTCACTGCAACACACATGCACACACCGATGAAGACATGCACTGTACTAGCATTATACATGAGCAAACACACCCAGTAATGCAAGCAGTGATATACACAGCTTATACATGAGCTTCTTATGTTCTTTTTAAAAATTACTTTGTGTATATTTTTGTAATCGCCTTGTATTTTGAAATTTGTTCTCCCAGTATCTTTAAAGTTTTCCTCCATAAGGTTCCATCTGTGAAGCCAGTCAGCACTGAGAGTGATACAGTACGTGTGCTGTTTCACTGATTTATAACTGTTTTATGACAGATTTTTGGAACTCAACATTAAATTCAATCCCAATTAAATGTTTTAGTATATTTTCCTGTTAATAATTATTCATGTTAATTCCAACCAAAACTATCTGTGGCCTGAGAGTCACTGCAGTCCGTGCTGGCTAAAAGTGGATGCTCAGTAGTGTTGGACAATGTGTCCTAGACCTCCTCCACAAATCACAGTTTTTGGGAAGAACCAGGCAGAAAGAAAACTTAGAAAGTAATGACATTACATTTTGAACTTGAAGAAAAAATTAAATTAATAATTTTCTCAGAGAAAACACAAGTAAGCCAGCAGATTGAGGATTATTTTATTTGTTTTTCTAGATGAAAAGCAGATTTTTATTATTAGCTTCATCTTTGTCCATCAAAATCTGATCAGTTCCTTGACTCCCTCCAGATTAAGATGCAGACAAACATACAAATGATTCCTCGGCCATCGCTATGTACAGGGACATAGAAACACGTTGAATATGGAGAACAACTATCAGCAGGTTTTTCAAGGATGAAACTTGTTGCACTGTTTCAAATGTTTGCTTTTTCATTACTTTCTGTCATTTTATCAGATTAATCCACAATAATTAAATTGAATCTAAAACAAAAAAAAGCTTGTAATCATACATCTTTAAAATCTGAAAAGTATAAAGCCTAATATCTCAAAACCACTCTCTCAGATCACAGATAAAATCTTAACATATCATGATATAACTGATCAATGATATCTGATATCAGGCTACATCAGAACAATTTGTGTTTGCAAATGGATCTGGATCCTTTTAGGTTATTCTCAATTTCCAAGAGGTGTGCTCAGCTGCTGCAGACCAAAATGTCTCTATATCTGGATAAACTAAATAAACGTGGATGACGTAAATGATTAAAACATCCAGGCAGTTTGTTCAATAGCCACAATAGCAGATTCAACGGACCTACATATCAGCAGCAGCCTTCTTGATTGTCATTTATCAAAACAAACCTGACCTATTTTCAATAAGTGGTCGTGTTTGGCCCGAACTGTTTCAGGATAAATGGAAATCTGTCTGAAGGGGGGCAACACCCACAAGACCGAATAAATGGATGTTTACTGACTGGTCTTATCAATATGTCAGGAATGCAGAGCGCATGAATACACACACACAAACACACACAGACACACACACACTAATCAATTTAATCAATACTGCCGTAGCAAAGCTCCCCCCTCCTTTCTTAACATAGCAGTAAAAATACTTGAGCAGTGAAGTATCACCTATTCTACAGTACAAGATTAGCAAACTATCGCACACACACACATACAATCCACACCTGTTGCATATGCACACTCACCTGGAGCGACTGACATCATATCGGCTTTGCCAGCGTTGCAACATCTCTTCACAGGACTGTAGGGCAGTAGCTGGGCCGAACACAGCCTCTTCAAGCTTCACCTTTGTGAACAGGAGACTGGAACACAAAAGACACACACACGCACATTTCTTATCCTTGTTCAATGTTGTGGTACTTTTTTGTGTTTTATTGCCATATGATGAACCTAAGTGATGAACTCATGTACCCTTATTATCGTAAAGTAGCTGCTGTTTGGATACCTGCAGGAAATTCCGGTCTAACCTGTTCTTATTGTCACTGATGCATATGCATGCACAACATTTGAACAACTCTAAGTCTGCATGAGACCATGTCTTTGAATACTTGACAGTGTTCACAAAAAAATGGATCCCTGCAAATTAGCTGGTAATATCCCCAGTTGCTTATTTGGCTATAAAAATAAAGAAGCATATAAATATGAATTAATGTGCTTGTGTAAGTGTTTGAGCCTCGACAGTAGCTGGGTAAGTGCTTAAGACCCATCAACATCTCACTGAGGTATGTGGATTGAAGTACCCATGGATCAATAGAAAGAGAGAGGTAAAGATTGTCATCAACAACAAGCTCTAAGAGTGCATACGTGTGTGTGTGTGGCGGAGTGTTAAGAGGTTGAAGAGTAGAGGCCATAGAGTGTCTCTGCTCAGCCCTTTTTAGTTGAAGACAACTGGTTAAGTGGTGTGGGAGTCTCTGGTGTGTGAGCATCTGTGTGTGTGTGTGTGTGTGCGCGTGTTTAGTAATTGCCAGAAGGGGCTCTGAGAGGATGCAGTCTGTCATGGGCATCACTCATCCATGAGTGTGAGGACAGAGAGAAAGAGAGCGAGAGGCACAGAGACTATGGTGTTCGCCATATCTGACGCCTGCCTGCCTAGCTGTCCACTGCCTCCCTGTTGAAGGCTCCTCCAATTATTCTGTACCCTCATGTGGGGGGGGGGGGGGGGATAGAGGGGAAGGAGAAAGGGAAGGACGAAGGGATGCAGGGAGGGTGAGGATCAATAGCAGAGAGAGACGAACCTGTGTCAGGGGAGAAAACTCTCAGTGAAATGCGCCTCATTACCAACTCACGGCTTGGTGGAGTGGGGTGTGTGTGTGTGTGTGTGTGGAGGGGTGAGGAGAAGATGGAGGGAGGAAGTGTATGTGTGTGGGAGGAAGGGCGTTGGATTTTCTGACGTGTGGATGACAAGTGCTGCAGAGGGACTTTGTGTAAGGATACGCCTGCCAGTAGGGGTCCACCAGAGTGTGTGTGCGGTGTTGTGTGTTTCTAGGCTCCCCATTACCAGTGTGGCAAAGCGTTTAGGAGCATTTTGATGCTGAAAACCCATCCTAGTGTTGAAATGTGACATGCTGTGTGTGTGTGTGTGTGTTGGGGCGGTGGGTACATGCATAATGATTTCCCCTTGTCTTACATGATGAAACACCAAAACTGAGTTTACTCTTAATTGTCATAATATTCCAAATATTCGTGTAATTAGTTAATGTATCTACTTTTGTTTTGTTTTTTTAAACACAAATACTGTTCGCATTGACTATCATAAATCAAAGTCAGCTCTCCCTGCAGTAGTAATTTAAAACAACGTTTTTTGCCAAGAAATAAATGTGAAAATGGAGGGATTATGACACTTGAGCCACTGGAAGACTTGTTATGTGAAACATCTGTGCAGGCTGCGATGAAGGATGCATGCAGAATATTTGACATTGCAATACCAGCGCAATTATGATCAAATCTTTCCATAAAATGTTGAAAAAGAACAGGGAAGCCTGTCTCTACTGTAAGCCTGTTTTCAATTAAGGCCATGTTCTTCCTGCTGGTGAAGCACATGTTTGACACTGTATACTTAATTCTTGCATAGTTTTATGCCATCACAAACGTTTATAACATAAATTAATATAGCTGGTAATAACTGAGTTTGTATTAATGTTCATTTCTTTAACATAGATGCTATTGTCATTTACAAATATATGAGCCATTTACTCTTAAGTTAAACACTCTTGCAGATGTGTCATAGCCCATCGGGGTAAGAGGTGTTATGTAAGAAAATGAGTTGAATTGACAGCAGTTTCATACAGATCAAAAACAATGACAAACTAGTACAGACTGCAATGGATAACTTAAAATTGCAAGTAAAATCAGCTAATATAGGAGTAGATTATAAAATATGCAGTCATCTTGCTCAAATATACTTTGTTTGAATATATGAATTAAATTAATATTTGAATGTTAGTAATTATAGTTAATGATACATGGCGTATTGCTCTGTAAAGGAGGGCAATACTACTACTTCTTTGACATTTATTCACATAGTAGTTTGTCATGAGTACATGGCGCCTGGTACATGATGGTAATTAATATCAAAATGATCTAAGGCATCTGAGGATAGTCTTTTCCACCTTGCAGCACCCGATCACACACTTGTGTTTCCTTTGCGGATCCAGAAAAAAATAGATTTCATCAAGATTACAGCACTCACAACTGCACATCAAATTACAAAGGCTGTCATTTCCACCCTCCTGGGAATGAGGCTGGCTTGTGCAGAGCCAGCATAGTGGTTGTGGATGGACGGCAGCAAGTAGTGTAGCTCAGTGGCGCCCAGCTAGAGTAGTGAGTGCCTGCGTAATTTAAAAATAGCTAATAATGTTCCCTTGAAAAAAGTGGTACATCTACAGTATTACTCATGCTTTACTCCCACAGATCAGAGTGTGTGTTCAGTATACACACACACATATACACACACACAGACACACATAACATACATGTACTACATATAGTGGGGTCAAAAAAGTCTGAAAGCACTTTCCTTTTCACTTGAATGGGAATGAATAGAGGTTAAACACACTCAAGCCTGTGCAGACATGCTTGCTTTGTGTAGTAGAGCGTGAGCCATGCATGTGCATGCTTATACACACACTTGCACAGATGCACACACATACACACTTGCTCATGCTGCAACGTCCTGTTAGATGAATGCAGAATCAAAGGCTCGGATTAATCATTCTCTTTAGTACAAACTGTAAGACCACGATCTCTCTCTCTCTCTCTCTCACTCTCTCTCTCTCTCTCTCTTACACACACACATGCAACCATCCCCCTTCTCTCCTCAGCTCTCTCATTCTGTAGCAGAATCACATTTCACATTGAAATGCATGCCTGTTTGGGTGATTAAAATTACAAAGAAAAGGAAAAAACACAGACAGAGAGATAAAAAAGATGAGAGCCAAAGAGAGAACGAGATGGAAAAGGAGAGTGTGTGAGGGGGAGAGAAGCCGGGGGTAGAGGATGTGGGAGAAAAGGAGGAAGGAGAAATTCGGTATGCTACAGCGAGCTGACAGTTTGCTGAGGTGCAGAGAGGCAGTGGCTAACAAGAATCACACACATGCATGCGTACACACACACACACACACACACACACACACACACACACACACACACACACACACACACACACACACACACACACAGTGACACACAAACATGCATGTGCAAGATTACGATCTTGTACACATGTACACAACCCCCCCGGCATTACAACACACAAGTACACACACACATTCACACACAACTGTCTTCGAATGCCGAGCACCTCGCACAGTACAAGCTTTGATCCCTGATGCTCACTCACACATCCAAAGCAAATGATATTCAATGAGCTTGTTACTGAGAAAACACCTCCTTTCATTATCCTCCCTCTCTCCCTCTCTTGCACTCTCTGTCTCACTGTTTAATTTTCTGACTCTGAGATCTGCAACTTGGCCTCAGCCCCAGCGGGTCCCAGGGGTATTGACTTATTCTGGCTGGGTCTGGATTCATTTTCATGTGCATATTGCAGGTCTGGGTTGGGTTAAGGCAAAAATACTCATATTAATGCATACTGATAATCCTAAACCCTGTCTGCATGTAAGCAAACAGGCACAGTTGTCAATTGGAGTCAATCATGCAGCCGTTTTATTTTATGCCTCTGTATGAGTTCTGGGTTTGACATTAAACGCATAATGTGTAACTGTGGCCGCGAGGGGTCCCTCAATCAAAACAACAACAAAAGACGTAGTTTGGTGACATCTTGAAGCAGCGTGGGATCATAGGAGATGCAGAATTCCCCACCTTGGCAGATACCTGAAGTGACTCTGACGCAAATCATATTCAAGAGCCAAGTATTGTATTACAGTTTTAATTCACGATTCGTAGCAAACGACAAAGAAAAACTGTTACGAGTGACCAATACAAACTGTGGAGGGAAAAACAGCCTACTGGCTAACTGATGTTTTCACTAGTTCGTTTCATCTAAATTGTATGAATTGTAGTTTTCTTTACCCCAGAAAAGGTCCTTTATATTTAAATACTTTATATTTACATCGAGGGGACCCTCTCTCTGGAGGCCGCCATGTTTTTTACATTAGTCCAGACTGGACACACTAAACACCTTTTGAGTTTTTATGACAACTGAAGTTCACCACAGGTTCTTTTTCGTGTTTGGAAGATTCTAAACACTGTACCTTTAAATAATATTGAAAACATGTTGGATAATGTAAGTACACAAGTCTACAACATGCATAACATAGGTTGAGTGGTTTTTACACATTTTAATGAAGCTACATAATATATCTTTGAGCAATCTATTTTAAACTTACCTGTCAACACAAAATTGGATCGACCAATGAGCATGTGAGCTTGTTTAAGAGATTTGGGAGATGTGCTCCTCTGCAAGCCTTTAAAACATATTCATTTGTGACTTCCTAGAATTCACTCTTCACTTCACTTCACTCTCAAAACAAACAACACCTTTGCAAACTATCTGTTATAATAATCCTTTCCCAACAAGTCAAGGTGATATAGGTTTGGTTTACTAAAGCTGTATTAGCTGCTAATGAATAATTGGTTGGCAAATTGGCTTTGTAATAATGTCCAATGACTCCTGAGGGAAATGGCTGGATCTATTTGCCAACTTTTACGAACTTTAGCAGGAAGAAGCTACAACGCTCTCTGGGAGTGAGAGGAACTGCGGAGGCACTTTTAGAGACGTTCACATTTCACACAGTCAATTAATTCATCATTAATGTGAAAATATTGATTAGTGCAGCTTTAAGTCCTCGCAGCCTTACTGTTAGGGCTGACTTTAAAGTGTACTATATAGCAACAAAAAGTGAATAGGAAGAGATGTCGTAAACCGCACTGTTCATGCTAACTCGACTATAATGGACAGATTTATATAGCAGCAGACAGGACCATTTGTGACAATGCTACTTTCTAGTCACTCAATTCCTTAAGGTTCAGTTTGGACTTAAAGGTACAGTGTGTAGAATTTAGTGACATCGAGTGTTGAAGTTGCATGTTGCAGCTGAACACCCCTCACCTCACCCTCTCCTTCCAAACATGAAAAATAAACTGTGGTAGCCTTTAATTGTCATAAAAACTCAAAAGGTGTTTAGTTTGTCCAGTCTGGACTAATGTAAAAAACATGGCGGCCTCCGTAGAGAGGGTCCCCTCGATGTAAATATAAAGTATTTAAATATAAATGGACTTTTCTGGGGTCAAGAAAACTACAATTCATACAATTTAGATGAAATGAACTCGTGAAAACATTATGAGGATTTTTCTACATTAAATATCTGCCAATAGTTCCCTTTCACCTAAATCTTACACACTGGACCTTTAAGTTCAGCCCAGGCTGATCTATATCTCTCTATTGATAAATCAATAAATCTGAGAGGTAATGATACAGTCAACAGACTTTCAGTAACAAGTCATTAATGCAGGCGTTCCATTCAGCAAATTATACATGCATAGATTTATATCTCTCTCTCTTTCTCTCCCTTAGTCAATGTTTCTCTACCACTCCATAACAACAGTTTGGGAACAACAACTGATGCTGCCTGCTCTACCCATATGACCTCATGGTTACTGGGGCGATGGGGATTCCTGGCGCAGAGAGCGTTTTGATTGGCTGAGCGCAGAAACGAGCTCTTAAATGGGTCAAAGCAGTCAAGTGTCTCTACGGAGGAGGTGTATATGTGTGTGTGCATGTGTGTGTGTGTGTGTCTAAGTGTGCAGTTGGGCATGGAGACAGAGAGAGAACAGATTTCATTTTCCAATTGTACATACAGCACTGATCAGTAAAGCCTGTGCAATTATGAAACGGTCATCTCTCCTTCATCCTCCCACACTGTCTCAGTGTTTTCTTCTTCTTCCTGTCAGGCTCTTAAATCCTTCCTTCCCTTCATTATGTCATCAATTTTCATGTTTTTCTGCATTTCCTCTCTCTCTTCCTCTTGATTCTGATGTATGGATGTACCCCATCTGTGTGCGCAGGGACCGTGGAAGCCAACACTGACCCCAAATGGTTGAATTGTGAAATGCTGGGCTTTGAAATGAAAGAGAAGACGCATCAAAAAGATGATGCAACATGCTTCCATGTTATGGTTAGTGTGCAATAAGTGGTCTGGACAGTTAATGGTGTTTATCTCTTACACTATAGCACCTCCCCTGCAGCTAAGCAATCTGCTAGTGTTCAGTATGGCTGTCTGAAAACTGTGAGATTATGAGAGCATCTTAAAACACATTTTGGGGCCTGTGCTATACTATACCTGTGCCGGCTTTACTCACGAACTAAATTTCAAGATGAGAAATTATTTCAAATATTCTTTGTTATGAAATTAATGAAAAAGCTACAAAATATTATTATTTTCACATAAGTTTAAAAGCAATTGGAATTTAAGCCCAAAATCAGATATTAAGTCCTTGAAGTTATATGATATTATGTTAAATGATTAAAGATATCATGACACAACACAAAGGTTGAATTCCTTCAACGTGTCATACAGTAAAATACTATGCTGTGTTTTAACCTGCTTGGTGTAGCAGACTGGTGGGTTTATATGTTGACGACTCGGATCTGTCAGGAGAGCAGCACTAGGGCTGGGGTCAGAGCTGCAGTGTTAAAAGGGTAAGAGGGTATGAGGGGCATAGGTACTGCAATGCAGGCCTCCACTCAGGCACATCTAAATAAGGTGTCGAGTCTGTGTGTGCTCGGCCTCCAACTAAGTAGAACCGAGACACCCTATCCCTACTAAGAGAGTGCTGGGACAGGGCCTCACTGCACCACTCACTGGAGCCACCCTCACACAAACACACACACACACCAATGTGAAAAAAACACACATGCAAAGTCTAAAAAAGGCAGCGAACGTTTGGCACTTTATCCTCATTTCACCAACACCTTTACCAACATTTCTTATTGCTTGTGTGAGTGGGATGGTTCAGTGGGTTTTACTTGAAGTTGTCGGGGTGCTGGCTGAGGGCCAGGCCCACGGTGTCCAAGGCATGACGGTGGTGTTTCTGGGCGCTGAGCAGCAGGGTGAGCAGGTGGAGGGAGTGCAAGTCATCTCCATGGAGAGTTAAAGCTGCCTGCAGGGGCTCCATGGCTGCAGATACCTGCCACACACACACACATACACACAGGTCTAATGTACAATATGCAACGATTACTAATAAATAACTTGTCAATTCCAGCAGCAGATATCTTTACCTGGCGGACAAGTGCCAACTGCAGAGCCAAGTACATAGCAATCCGAGCATCCAGGGGGTCTAATGAGTGAGCCCTGAGGAGGAGAGAGACACGTCCCTGATGTTTCACATGTGTTAGCAAACGCTATATCACCAGAATAAAGCACTTTTTTTTATTACCATTTATATCAAACTCAAAATACCAGGGTGTTAGTTAATACCAGGGATAAAATAATAAAAAACAAGTTGGACTACTTATATATATAAGAACATTAATACAAACTCAGTTAAATATACATATATACTTACATACATTCATAAATGCATATAATATTATATTGTGTTATGATGAATGTTAACTTTGGTGTGATAATCATGACACTGACGACATGCTAATGTTTGGCAGGTAACCATGTTCACAATCATAGTTTTGCATGTTGGCATTTGCTAATTAGCAGCAGTCTTAGTAACCCACACATGACAGCTGAACTGATGTGTCATCAGTATCATTAATGCGGCTCATTTGCTGACAAAGGTTCGGACATCTGATTTCTGAGAAACTGAAAACAGAGAGAACCAGGACGTACTTGCTCAGAGCCTGCAGCGCTCTCTTGTTGAAGTCATTCCGATCTGCTTTGAGAGAAGCTGTAGAGACACTAGTTAGTTTTAAATTGTTTATGTTGTATAGAATTGAAGCAACATGTGTTCAAAAAGTCATCACCTGAACAAAGTAGATCATTTGTCTTTTAAAATGATCCATAACGCACATACACATATTCTGGCAACAGGGTGAGAGAACTAGCCTGGCAGGTACTTCCTTGAATCTTTGCTGGTATCCTAGCAACCTACCAGTGTCCCAGCCAAAAGTACTCTGGCATGAAACTACAAGGAAAACCTCAACTGGACATTTTTACACATTGGTTTTATATTGATTTAACTAAATGGATAACATGTTCATTAATTAGCTTTAGAGTAACTGAAAAGTGGGTTTGTTAACCTTGGATCAAAGGGCTTTGGCTTTCAACCAGCCAGGCCTGAGGTCTTTATGCCAAGCTAATCTGACCATTAGAGAGAAGAAAGTGAATAAATGTGGAACTATTTAAGATCCGATTAACTTTATGGATGTGGAAAGTTCATGGCCATAGTTAAAAGAAACCTATATTGACTGCCAACCATTTCCTGACTCTCCGCCTTCAGGTTTTGAAGCCTGCTGCCTTCACTTCCGAGACAGTGATTACTTGCATGGACATGGAGTTGTTGACTCTTCAAACCAGGTCACAAATCTGTTTGTGTGATGGTTTGTGTATCTTTGTATCCATACCATCAGAGGCCTGTAGACTGCAGCTGAGCCCCAGAGCCAGGTAGGCTTTGGGCAGAAGTTCTCCAGCTTCCTCCCCCATGGACACCACACTCTGGGACAGAGCCTCTGCCTCCTCAAACTGGACGCACACACACACACACACACACACACACACACACACACAGACACACACACACACACAGACACACACACACACACACACACACACACACACACACACACACACACAAATTAAGTGTATATCCTCTTCAGGATCTGCAACAAAAAACAGCATTTGCATACAAATCCAGATATATCATGACCTATAATTGATATAATTTAAAGGATCTAGAATCATTGTGATGAACTGGACCTGCAACATCCTCGACATGAGTGTGCAACAGGAAAAGCATGAGTCTTACTGACAGTAAAATGCAGCTGAAGTGCAGCAGGGAACGGAGTATCGATGGCTGTGCCTGGTGTGAGTTTGGGCCGAGTAGATTTAGCTGAAGGACGACGCGGAGTTTGCTGAAGGACACACACACCGACACACACGCAGCAGTAGACTGCAGGCGCTGTGTGGCTGAGCTGAGCCGAGGTGCTCTGAGCCGAGGAAAAAGTGTGTCACTCCGTGTGAGGTACTGCTGGTGGTGGGCAGGCAGGTGGGTAGGTGGGCGCAGGGGGAGGGGGTAATGCCTTTGACTGCATGCCAGCAGAACAGTGAGCCAACTGCTCTGACACCCCCCCTCCCTCCTTCTCCATACTCCTCTTCCTCCCATCATCCTCCCCCTCTGTTCTGTCTTTGTCTCTTTCTCTGACTCCACGCAGCCAGCACACAATCACCAGTCATTCAAAACACACAGCCCGACTGTGCACAACTTAGGATGGTGTGCAAGAAGAATGTGTTTCTGTTGTCGGGTGAGAACCTTGCATCTGCAAAACTGCTCTTCAGGAATTTAGAAAAGCAGCTTCGCTCTCAGTGTGTGCTGATGTCATGAGTTATGAGAGGGTTTCATGTGCCCGGACCTCCCTCACATTGTCACATACGTGGATAAAAACATGAAGAACTTCTAAATAAAGAGTCCAGACTGTCCAGTGGGGCTGCTGGTGGATAATGGTGGCCCATTTATGTAATGCCCCACTGCACTATGGCCACAGTGTCCCATTGTGATTAAGGCTGTAAGCTCCTTAGTGTCTCCGGCCTGCCATGATCTCCAGCCACTGACAGATGTGCTCCCTCCATTCGCCTGTTAGCTCCTCTTTTCTAATCTCTGACCCCTTTCTCTCTTTCTCTCTCTCTCTTTCTGTCTAACTCACCCTCACTCATTCTCTCTCTCTCTCTCTCTCCCCCCCCATCCCAAATACCACTGTTGCTGTGACGCCCAGATCATGAACAGCAGGACTATCCAAGCTAGCCACGCTTCACAGTGATGTGTATCTGCCTGAGTGACCCCAGTGTCAATCCCCAAACATTAGTGACACAGTGATGCTGTGCGATGACTTTCTGACTTCACGTGCACACACACAGACACACACACACACACCCACCATGCCCGCTAAGTATTGTATAACCCTCCAGCAGATGCAATACACAATTCTATGACACCATTTCACCTTTCCGCTTAACATCTTATACGTGTTAACTGAAGCTGTGGGGACAGGTCTAACTAAATGAAAAAGAACATGCATGGATTACAGACATGATTGTCCGTGCTACTGCATTCACATGCACATTATATCTCATTAGTTCCAGATGGAGAATGGATCCTTGCTACTAGAGCTGTAATCCTGTGGAATGTCAACCTTTATGTGTACGTTAAGTTCTTCTGTCTGAAAACCATGTAATACAAAGCATTGGCTACTTTTAACCACTTGTCACAGAACATGTCAGTGAGTTGTGTTAAAATAAAAATAAACAATATTTAGAGTCTGTAGCCATGTGAGCCTTTAGGTTGCACAGTGTTACCAACATACTGTAAAGAAAATGGTAAAACAAAAAGAGTCTGAAAGCAAACTTTGCCAAAAACTTGCCGTCCAATTACTGTAAAAAATTGTTTGAGTAATTCTACAGAAATTGTTTTAACACATAGAAGAATACAAATACATACATTAAGCAATAGGATGAATTAAATGTAATTTAACATTCAAGACAATTAAGCACAATTTCCTGTTCTATCAATATATGATTACAACTTTTATTTGATAAAAGTTATTTAGTCAAAAAAAAGTATACAATAAAAGTGTGCAGTACTATAGTACCATGCTGATGTTTAGCATCATACTGAAAAATGTTCTCATCACCTTAGTTTAGTATGTTGGCAGCATGCTAACATTTGCTAAATATCACTAAGCACAAAGTACATCTGAAGCTTGAATATCTTTAGTTCTCAGCAAAAAAATATGACAAATCAAACTGTAAATGAACGTGTGCACCCATCCAACAGTAGGACATTTCACCCAAAACTACAGATGTTAACATAAACCAATGAAGCAGTGTCCACTTAGGAAGTCTCAGTGTGTATTATGGCCACAGTGTGGACATGAGTTGTGAGCAGTAGATGCAAAGAGAGATTTTCCTTCCTCTTAGACTGTTTTATTTAAAGGATTTTGCATGGATGGATGGATTTATAATAAGTTGTCAATCAAAGCAGTTTCTCTCTCAATAAAGGTCCAGTGTTGTGCTCTCATAGACATGCACACACCTTTGCTGGTGAAAAAAAATCTCTATAAGAGGACTGTAAGGCAGCACGTGACTGAACAGACATGGAAAACAGCTCCACCTACAGAAACACTTCTACAGAAGATTCACAGCCACAAGTATCTCTGGGAAATGCTGTGCAAAAGCGCTAAAAGCAAAGACACCAGTTATTCATCCAATGTATGTTTAAGCTTCAGGCTCCCGGGCCTGACTCTGTGACCCTGTGTGCATATTGGTCATTACCACTTCATAGGTGTTGTGTGTATTTGTATTCACCCTGTGCAGTTGACCAATGCAGACTTTAGCAGCCAACAGGGGCAGTGAAGGGTCCTCAGGTCTCATCCTGGCACACTCTTTAAATACAGATACGGCACCAACACCCTGGAAGACACACACACACACACACACATACACGTCAGTGACAAATTGTGATTCATGATCACACAGCAGCAGTTATCATGCAGTAACAGATGACATGGATCGCATATGCGGGTGTATCAAACACACATCAACTGTCCTTACACAGCCCTAATAGACCCATTTAGACACACAGTCACTTAATACATGTAGGTCAATCATTAATGGACCACATGCACATGCACACGCGCTCACACACACACACACACACACACACACACACACATACACACACACACACACACTCGGCTGGCCCTAAATAGAAGCGGATCTGACGACAGTGAGGCGGCCCCTTCTCCTTCTAGGGAGCAGCCTATTTCCAGAGCTCTCCATTGATCTGCAGTGTCACTTTATCCTGAGACCCAGATCAATTTCTTTGTCACACAGATGGGCGCACACACGTACGCGTGTACACACACATGCTGCCATCCACTCACATATTTTGAGGAACCGAGAGACAGGAGGAGAAAGAGAGAGAGGACTGTACACGATTCCTTATTCCTCCTGAGGACTCCAATTTGAAGAATGCCATGTTATCATCATCATGTTCACATAGCAGCAAGTTTATATAAAATTATTCCCCAATTATTACATTTGTTATAGTTGTAGATGGTGGTGGGAGTTGCAGTTGTAGGACAACACAGTGTTTACCTCAATCAAAAATCTAGCTGATTGACTTTTATTGGACCTTATTGTAAGTCTCAATTACTTGGCAATATCTAATTCGTCCAGACCAAATAAAATTTCAACCCATCTGCCCTTCCAAGCAAACTGAGCACTTAGCTATGGATGCTATGTGTTGCACGCCTGTGAGGAAGGAGCGCCGCAGTGTAGAGGACATGAGGCATGGCAGATGATGGATGTCTCCTTCGGGTGTGGCGTGGTGTGAGGGTCTGTTGCTGGTATATAAGGAGTAATGAGCTCACCTTCCCCGCCGCCATGAGTGACAGGCCCAGCTGGTGCCAGAGGTGGAACTCGTTGAATGAGAACTTCATGGCTCGCTCCAGACACTGGAGAAGAAGCACACACACACATACACACACACACACACACAAATACATGTTAGTTATGTCCTTTTGTTGAGTTGAACAGACACAGTGTTTGTGTTTAAATTGTCCTTACACTAAACCAATATGAAAATAATTTTCAAGTCAGGAAAATGTTGTTTAGGAACAATAATTTTTGCTAATTCTTTCTCCTATACAAAGCCACTGACATGAATAGCCGCTCTCCATGGCTCCATTTTCACAAGCTTAAAATGCCTGTCAGTCACCGCACACCACCCACTCTGCTGTTTCAGTACATAATGCTGTGATTGATGTGTGTGTGGATGAACAGAGGATGGCATGGAGCGCCAATCAGTCAGATGTTATCAGTCATGCAGACGTGAGCTCAACCAGGAGAAAGGTCTAATTAAATAATGTGCACTTGATAGAAAGCCTGCTGACCATTGAACATGCAGAAAAAAAGACATCCTGCTGCACTGAGCTCACCTCACACATCAAACCTCTGAGTGATCCGATTCACTGAGGACTGAATAGATAAGCATTCTTAAATAGACAACATTTATGAACTAAGCAAAGCATGAATTGTAATGCCTCAGAAATACTTGCTTGGTCTCAATAAATTCACTTGAAGCTGTTACATAACAGCGCTGACCCTTGTTAACCTTGCTAAATCAGGCCCCGGCCCATTACAAATCCCAGTTTAACCCCTGTTTAGAGGGTTAACAAGTAGAGTCTGAATTAGGGTACACTCAAAGTGAGATGCAGGGACAGAAAACTAAGACACTGACTCAACTTAAAGCTGAACTAATCATTATTTTTATATACTCATTTGGTCTAATGACTATGTGTAATATGTACAGTGTCTAATGCTTTGACAAAGCCAGAGAATTAGCACCAGCACTCAGCTCATCCTCTCTGCTCCACATTGTGTTTCAACATCTTTCAGCTCTGTGATTTAGATTGAGGTCCATTTTACGCCTTCACTGTTTTGGTTTAGCCTCAGTGCCCTCATCAGTCTCATTTCCAGGCTGTTTTCTATGAAAAAAGAAAAACTCACCGCAGACAAAGCTAGAGACCATATGGTGAACATAGTGGAGCAGCTAAAGAGCTGGATGTTTCCCTCAGGAGTGGGTGGAGACCAAAATGGAACTAATAGAAGGGGCATGTTGTACATTGGCCAAGTGGAGTCAAACATGATTCTGAATTCATACTTATCTTGCTCTGGTTTGAATGATAACATATTCACCATATGAACTTATAATACTTTTTTTAGAGAGGCATATTGTACTTTTAACTCAATGCAAATCCCTTTATAACAGCAGCTCCACTTCTTTCATCTCCAACCATAAAGTGCTGCACAGGATGATGCAGCAGTAATGATAATCCAACAATTTAACAGTTTTAGTAACAATCTCAAAGTGATAGTGGACATATAATATTCATCCACTTTAACTGATGCAAGATTTTGATTTCCGGATTTGGGTGAACTAGAATATTTTTAACCTTTGATATTGTTCCTTTATCTTAACTACATTTGAAACTGTTCAGCATCTTTCAACTATCAGTCATTTTGATCGGGAGTCATCTGCAAAACTCAGCATTATGATAATATTAATACACACTTAAGTATCCTCAAACTGAAATTTGATAATAAAACTTAACAGCAGGCCCGCTGTGAATTGATAATAAATGGCCCATACTGGCATTTTATATATATATATTTATTTATATCAGCAAACTGATCCACTAGTGTAGGTGGTAGCTCAGTGTGTGTGTGTGGTCTTCCTTATAAGAAGACTGATTCCTCCTATGAATCACTCAGACAGGTGGACAAAACTAACTTGAGATGACCCCTCCAACCTCTACCTCCCCA
Source organism: Paralichthys olivaceus (assembly GCF_024713975.1). NCBI lineage: Eukaryota > Metazoa > Chordata > Actinopteri > Pleuronectiformes > Paralichthyidae > Paralichthys > Paralichthys olivaceus. The sequence continues at coordinate 5,184,452 of NC_091106.1, forward strand.
ACTTCCCACATTATGGTCGCGGTCTCGTTAGATGTAGCCGTAAAAGGGAGAATATGTAGGAGGAATTTGGAGCAAGATAAGGAAAGAAAAAAAGGAGAAGTAGAAAAGGATACATAATCCCTGAGCTCAAAGTGATGAGCACATTCATTAAAAGGTTTGCAAAGGCAAATCTCTTACTAAGACGTTTCATTGCTCACTCTTTTACTCCTCAGACCTCCAGCATAGAGTATGTGTGCACACCTCAGACAGCATGGCATACTGCCCCCTCCTGGCCATGCCGATGCTGAGCAGATCATAGACAGAGGTGGCATCCTGCAGACTGGCCTGGCGAGCCTCGGCCTGGTCAGGCAGACGACTGATCACCGCTTCGCCACTGGCCTGGATGAAGAGGGAGACAGAGAGGGATGAGGAGGAGGAGGAAAGAGAACAGGTAGGAAGACAAAGGAAGGTCTCTGTGTTGAAATTTGTAGAAACATTTGGTAGCACAAATGCAGAGTGCAAGTGTGTGTGTGTGTGTGTATGTGTGTGTGTGTGTGTGTGTGTGTGTGTGTGTGTGTGTGTGTGTTTGTGTGTAGCTCACCATAGACTCTGTGATGAGCAGCAGCAACACTGCCTCTTCCACCACGTCCTGAGGACAGAAGCAACTACCAGGACACAGGAAACAAGAAATAGTAAGAGCAGGAAGTCAATCAAACACACACACACACACACACACACACACAAACACACACACACACACACACACACACACACACAGTTTGTCTGGAGGTAGATTTCCAGGAGCATCCAGTTTCTGTCTCACCTGTGGTGCTGTAACATAACACGGACCACCCTGGGTGTATCACTATACAGCACCATCTCAGATGTCTCTCTCTCTCTCTCTCTCACACACACACACTCACACACACACACACACACACACACACACACACACACACACACACACACACACACACACACACGCACCTTCATCTCTACCCCTCCCACCCCTCTCCCTCCTCCCTCTCTGTGCCTCTCCTCGCTCTCTGGTCAGCTCCGTGTCCTGTTCAAGGACACATTGACCACCATTCTGGCCTTTTTCAATGACAAAAGCCACGAACAATAATGAAGAGTACAACTGTTCCTCTGGGTGAATTCTCCTGTTCAACCTCTCCTTCTAATCTCAGACATGGATTTAGATCTTCACTTGTGATAGTGTGGGCAGGATTAGTCATGTGGCGGTGACTAAGTATGGCTCACAGGGCCTGAACAACGAGTGCAGGATCCCCGCAAAGTGGGAAATGCAGAAACAAAATGATGCAGATAACCAGTCTTGTCTGGTCAGGACTGTGAAAGGGATTTTTATGGCTAGATAGTTTATATGTATAATATGTAATATGTCACTTTGAGATGACATGCTATGTTACCCTATGCCTTGGTGTACTATGCCATTTTACATTCGGTTCTGTTATGCAATGTTATGCCATACTACTATGCAGTATAATGTTCTGATATATTATGTGCAATAATGTGCAATGTAAGGCTATGCCATCTAATGCCTTGTCATCTAATCCTAAGCCTGTCATAAGTTATTGTTGTCCTACATTTCCCAGTTTCAATCCGTAGTAAGATGAGGGGCTGCATTCAAATGAACAGTAACTGTTTAGGGGTTTTAAAAAGCATGTAAGTGCCAAGTTAAACTGACGTATGATGAAGTTAATTAAGTGACGCCAGACTATGCTGCGCTTTGATGAAAAATTGTTGTTAAGATAATTGGTTTTAGATTTTGGAATATTGCCAACATATCATGGGGGAAAGAATTTGAAAATACATTTCAAACACTGTGTAGTGTGTGTTTAAGTAGCAGTTCTCTGCAGGTACTGAGCATATGCTGCTTTAATTGATACATAGTTGCTTTGTAATGACCGACTCAGTTAAGCCTTGATTTGATATGAAACCTGAGCAGTAAACACATTTAACATGTGACCTTTAACTGTTCAGGTTTCAATTAAACCTGAGATATGATGACCTCTAGTGGCATTCAGGTGGGTTCACTGGACACAGATACAGTGTAAAACAGCCTTTGAACACAAAGCAGTGGGTCTTGAGGAACCTTGTGAACAGGTTCAGAAACCTTACTCTGTAGATAAGCTAATTATAAGCAACAACTTTGTCTATATATCATGTCTATGATAACCCATTGCCTGTGGTCTAGCCCTTATTCATCTCTTGATAACTTACTCTGAGACAGATTGCAAACTAAATAAGACCAAATATGGTGAATTAATAAGCAGGCTACATTATCGTTGGTTTGTTAGCTAACGTTTGATAGTCAAATAGATCTTTTCTTTGCTCATTAACTGGCTGGCTGTGTTTTTGGTGTGTAGTGTTGATTTTCCCAGGCAACAAAACTGTGCTGCTTCAGATCAGTACAAGCTGAGTTTTAGACCATACTGATAAGAGCAGGATGGAATGTGAGATAATCTGCCTCTGCTTATCCACACCATCCTGCTGGTCTGAAACTTTGATTCCTACAGAGATTATTGACTCGTATGCCACAGTAAATTGATTCAGTAAAGGAAGAAAACAGGAGACATCCACTATCTCAAATGGTGACCTTTGGGTTAAGCAGTTTCATTTAATAAAGACTAAGACAAAAGAAAAATGAAAAAAGAAATAAAACACAAACCACTCCGTGCTGTAACGTTGCGGTGGTCTGACGGTGGGGTAGATGGCGTCTTTGGAGGCGGCGGCTCCCTCTCTGTGGAGCCAGGCTGAGGGTGGAGGACCGAGTGGGGGCCAGTAGCTGTCTTCACTCACTGAGCTCAGCAGCACCCCCGCCAGCTTCCTCGCTGCAGACTACAACACAACAACAATGCAGTGACTATAAATTATTTTAAATCCTGACAACTGGCATGCTGATGAGGTTATGTTGTATGAAATGATTATCACGCAGGCAGAAACAAACTGCACAAATATTAAATGTTAACCGAAGGAACTTTCCACATGGAAAGAGGGAAATTATGCATTTTGATAAAAGCATTTTGTGCAGATTTTTTGAACGCAGCTGTGCAAATTGCTACTGACCTGCACTAATAGACCATAATTACATGTCGGCCATTTTCCTCATGCTCAGGGTGGGAACATTAAATATTGTTATGAACAGATTAATATCGTACAGCTGTGATCCACGTTTAAAAGTCAAAACATTAAATTGAATGTAGATTAAGTTGTAGTTGTAAAGTAGAGGAATACAGTGCAATGCTATATTTTATAAAAATGAAGATTAAGCGGCTGTGTGTGTGTGTGTGTGTGTGTGTGTGTGTGAGAGAGAGAGAGAGACAACTCACCTTCCTAAAGCTCTGAGACCCTCGTGACTCCACCACCCGGAGCACCCTACGCAGCTGGTGAGCACCCTGTGCAAGATGACTAACATACAAAGAGGGCGTATATCAATGTGATGTTCAGGCTGTGAAATTGTAATAAATACCTAAATATAAAAACACAGTAACCTGTCGATAGGAGAGCAGATAACTCTCTATCACAGTAGCAGTGATATTCTGATTGCAAACTGCCGAATAAACATCTGAACTGATCAAACAATTAAATTAACATTCCTCCAAAGTAGTTTCAACAAGAACTGAGCATTATTATACTGAAAATGGTGAATGGTGTGGATTTATATAATGTTTTTACAGTACAGTTTTTATTGCCATTCTCACAGTAACTTGCCAAAGGACACGTCGGCATTCAAATGGGAAATACTGGGATTAAACCTCCGACTGCTCTGGCCCTTCAGCCGCAGCCACCTGTATTAGTACCTAATAAACTGACCACTGGCTGCATGCAACACATGATCAACGCTTCTTTAGTTTTTTAACACTGACACCTGCTGGTCATAAATGACAGCACATCTCCCCTGCACTGGGGTCATGCAGAGCCTGAAGGCATTTTGCTCGATTTCTATTCCTCCTCACTTTTCTAAAACGAGGACAGGAGGTCACAGCTGATGGTTCCCTGCATCACAGACGAGGATGAGTCAGCAAAGACCGCAGCCTCTAAACATAACCAGTGACGTCATACAGGTGGATGAACTATGATTAATCAGAGTGAGATTACATAAGGCCATCAACACAAAAATCTATTTAAAGAGGTCCATTCACTTTCTATAGATTTTCTTACAATTGATCCTGACTCAGATGAAGTTCTGATTGGTTCACATTTAACCATCAGTTGATTAGAGGTCAGTATTTAATCTTTACAATGTTTGCATCATATTGAAGTTAAAATGAAGGTTGATTATTTTACTTCAAGTTAAAATAATAAATTCATTAAGACTTACAAACTTATTTAAAAAGAAAAACAAATACATAGGAAATATATATAAGAAAACGTATTGATCTTATTGAGCAATATTGATGTTATGATGATGGCTATTGATTCATTTATGATTATATTGGTTCATTTATGATTGATTTGTTATGTTTCTTGTAAAAAGAAAAGACATCTGTACTCATGTGATGTTATTTATAAAAGGATTTTTCTTCCTCCTGCTCTTTTTTCATTCATTGAAGGTTTATATAAGTGTATTGTTTTGTTTTGCTTGTGGAGTACACTGAAATAAATGAAATAAATGGATTAAATGTAAAATTTACAAGAGCCCTCTTAACAGAGCAGACAAATTAGTTGCAGAGAACAAAGAAGAACAGACAGAAGCTGGGTATGTGTTGAGTGTTGAATTGGTCGACTCACCCCCTGCGCAGTAGACAAATGTAAGCGCTCTGTAGCGCAGCTTGCAGGAAATAGCCCAGGTCCATGTCCACAGGTGGAGGGAGCAGATTGGCTTTGGCTGTCTTAGTGTGGGGTGTGGTTACTGTCTGTTAATACAGGCACAATAAAGATAATATTCACTATATTCAGGTGGGCATTAATAAAAAACAACTTGAGTAAAACTTAAATGTCTTTGGTTTCTATTAATTCTATCATGCTCCAGTGTACTGTATCATCTCAGAGTGAAAACAACTTCTTCACCAGATAAAAACACTTTACACCATTTATCATAGGTAACAAAACATAGAGGGTCAAAAGTAATAATAACTATGACGCAGAATGACCCCACTTATTGTCATGTTATTACTACTGGTGCATCAACATGCAAGCAGTACTTTCATGTTAAAGTTAGTTGAGCCCTAGTAGATTTACTAGTCTTCAATATTTTGTGTTTTTTAATCAATTCAATCTTAATCTGAAAATAAAATAGCAATATGCTAAATAAATGTAAGTAGAGGAATAAAATAGCACTTTAATGGGTCATCTGCATGTTTTGTTGATTTTTGAAGAAGTAAAAGACACTTTGCAGCCATCAGACATTTCATTCATGCAACCATACATTACACACCTCTAATTTCAGTATTAGTGACCTACAGAAACACATGTGTCATTAACACCCCGACATCTCTCTACATGTGTAAAACTCCACCTTATCGAGCTCCTGCAGGAAGGACAGAGCAGTGTCACAGGCCTTGAGGTAACAGGACAGACTCTCCTCCTCCCTCTCGGACAGACGAACCCGAGAAATTGAAGACACTGTCTGATGGTCCAGAGACAAACCTGAAAACACAAGGAGGTTACCATCACCTGCTGTCACCCACCAGCATAAAGCCAATGGTGGTAATTAATTAATATACACAATAAGATATTCTATTTAAAAGCTATTGCACTCTGTAGAGCACGTGCCTCCACCAAGGCACGCACTCATAGATATCCTCAAAATATGTGTGATTTTTTTCCAACAACATCCAAGAATTATTCAGTGGGAAATTTGTGAAAATGTAAAAACAAAAAACCTGCCATATCTCACAATGTGAAAGAAAGTGATTCCTGCATCTGTCCCTTTGTAATATCCTGCTGACAAACCAACCAACCAATGGACAGAGGTGAGAACACGTCTTTGTCATCTTTGGTAAAATAGTCAAATGCTAGGAAAGTGCTTTAATAAGACACCATCATTGGTTTAATACCTACAATACACAATCTGAGAAGATTCTCAAGGTCACAACTACCTGAACAGAGCTAGATAAGTCTGCCTCCTGCTTTCATGCATTCAATCAGCAGCAGGGACGTCCTTAACTAAGAGTTGTTGGTAGAAATGTCATTGTTTTGAACATTTTTTCCCTCATTAATTTTTACCATTGATTCCTATACGTTTACGTTCTTCTGTTTGCTGTGTTAGTGTGTGTTATTCACTCCTCCTTGTATTTATATTTGCGACTTTTTTGATGCCCATGTGACCATGACTCAGTGGAACCTTAAACAAAGAAACAGCTAAAATTAGTCATAGCAGCGACATAACTCTGGGACTGGTGGTCCATTACTAAACAGACATCGATGGCTACATTAAACAGTGTATCTGCTAAAGATGAGCACATTAGCATTGTGAGCATGTGCCTGTGCATAGCTGCTAGCATGACTTTAGACTCTAACATATTATTCGCACCGATTGGATTTGTTTTCTGGAAAGCGAAATTTATTAGACATGTTTTACTTTCTTTAATACAGTGCTGTGCAGAGATAAGCACTGTAGATGTATGAATACAGAGGAAGCAGTAAATAGGGCAGTGGTGTCCAGATGCTGCTCTGATGCAATTTAGTGGACAAATAAACGACAGAACAGGAACTTTTCTAGACCGAGGCCTGTGACGGACAGCAGCCTCCGGCCAGACTCCAGGCCTAATCGAATAAGCAGACAGCTGCCGAGAGACAAGACCTCATCATCCAAATATTCAAATCTGACTTCATTCCCACAGCAATATACATTACGTACACAAATAAATCATGGGAAGGGGCGACGCAAGCCCCACAGGAGCTGATCTGTCTCCTCGGGTGGCCTCAGAGGCTCAAACTATCCACTAGCCTCTATCATTTAGAGGGTTTCAAAACAATCAAAAGGAAATCAAGGTCTGACAGTTATTATCATGAAATCATCTTCAGTTTCATGGGCCTGAGGTCATGTCCGATTAACAGGAAACAGGGAGTGTTATGGCATGATGATGATGATGAGTGTAACAAGATTGTCCAATGCTCCAAGGACAACGGGCTGTTTAATGTTCTGTGACTTTTCACTTTCATCATGTCGGTATTCAATGCATTAAGACGGACGGAAGTACGAAAGATACTATCTCTAGGAAAGGCAGTTTTTAAAATGCTCAAATAAATCATATATAAACGAAACTGAACTTCTGAACTTCAGACAGTGTGTGTGTGTGTGTGTGTGTGTGTGTGTGTGTGTGTGTGTGGCTGAGAAATGCATGACTCGTAGTCAGCAGGTTTTGAAAACGGCATGTGTAGAGAAATCTGTCTGGACACACACCGGTGCAGTAAATCTGTTCCCAGAAGGGTTTTACGTAGTTTCTTCACTCTGAATGTATCTAATATGAGACTTGATTATGGACACCGTGAGGAAACACAAAGGTTGTCTCTGTTTAGGGCCAATATGTCACATTTCCATGAACACGCTGAGGTTAAAACTTGAATAGACTCGGATGTAACTGACATAATCTGTCCCACTGAGCTGATGTTCTCCAGCTGTGTTACATTCGTCTCCACTGACTGGATTTCATGTGTCTCATGAGTGTACTTGAATACCTCTGATGCAGTGGTAATTATTATTGTCTAATTTGCAACACAATTATGTTTCTATTCAATTATTCAAAATGCAACATGTGTAACCTTGAGGTCCTACAAATGTGATGAATGAAGTTCCTTCATCTTGAAATATTTCTTAGCTGCATTCTTTGATTCTTCACAAGACGTGTGAGCTGATACAAACTTTACTAACTGCTAACAGTGTGAAGCCATTTCATTAGTGTGTGTGTGTGTGTGTGTGTGTGTGTGTGTGTGTGTGCCATTAGGAACAGATGTGTTTAATCGTGTAATTGATTGACACACTTTGTTCCAATAACCCTGCAGCTTCCTGCTTTTGCTAGTTTGGCCCTACTTGGCTTTACTTCCCTGGCATTAGTGTGTGTGTGTGTGTGTGTGTGTGTGTGTTATCTGTGCTTTTTCTAAAGATAACTATGGTGAAAGTGCAGTGTTATATTTTACTGGTCTTAGCAATACATGTACAATAAAAAAGTATTTTCAAAAGAAATTATTTCTGTGTTATGTGTTTTTAATGATTTTATGATGCTGTAAATATCAATGGCAGCTCAATTTGTTTGTCACAATTATGATGTCTGAGGCATGAGGAAGTTTACTCAATTCATGCGCCACTTTAAAAAAAGAACAGTTTCAGTTTTAATAGAACTTGGGTCCTGTTTATGTCATAAAATACCTACATCTCTTTTTCCAGTATATTCAAAACAGTTTGAACTTCTCTCTGATGCTGCTGGATGTGCAACACAACTTTACCAAACTGCTTTGTTAGGAAAATGTGTTTGACAGTAGAGTTGGATCTTGGAAGAAAAATTAGTCATCAACAACTAACTGAGCATTTACGTGCAGTTACTCGCAGTGTTATTCGTTCCAACTTCGATGTGTTCAAGTGTGTAGTAAAAGGATCAGGTGTGACAGGCATAACTAAAGTCTAAGAAGTCTGGTGTTAGGAGCTTGTGAGAGGTGAATGTGCACTTTGTAAGGGACGAAAGTTTAACATTTGTCAAGTTCACATCCAAAAACACTTTAAGCTGATTGTAAACTATGTTAATTGGTTTATAAGTGATGATGACAGCAACTCTTCTTTCCAATTCAAATTCTGATTTGAGGTGGAGGGGATGTTATTTTATTATATATTGATAAACCTGACACCATGTGAGTGCTCTATACCAGTAGGAAGGTGATCTGTGATCATTATATCTATAGCACATACAGTAGGTAGGATTTTAGGTTTCAAACCAGAGTGTACATAATGTTGCTGTTACCATTTGCCCTTTAAAGTTAGAGAGGCCTCAGGTACCTTTAATAACAAATGCCTCAGCCAGCAGGCGAAGGTGATAGGTTGGCTGGTCGTCATGTGTCAGCTCCTCCAGTCCCACCCTGGCACACATTCCCTGGGCGTCCCGGTAGCGGCCTTGCACATAGTGCACTTTGGCCATCAGCAGCAGAGCCTCATTCAGGTACCTAGGCTGGAGGACAAGAGGGAATGAATGGTTGGCAATAACTGGGGGAAAGAATAAGATAAAGCTTCCTGTGTGCTGTACCCTAATGCACCTTTGTTAGGGTCATATTAGGAAAATGAGCTTTATGGAGGCGGACAGGGTGTAAGAGTTAGATGATGACAGCAAAGGCAGAGGACTGACATGCAAACGCAAACAGGGGGACAAGAGCAGGTATGTATGACAAGCAGGGACAGGCAACAAGTAACAAAAGCAGGTAGCAGATACACATCACGGATCAGACTGACTGTGAGACGGCCTCGGCTCAGGATCGTGTTGAGGTGGCCTTTGGCCCTGTACAGTCTGGGCTGGGTCTTGTCAATCAAAGGTGTTGCGCGCCGCAATAGGTCCATGTTTTCGTGCAGACACTCTTCCAGCAGCGCCTCAGCCATCATCAGGGTCCCATAATCATCTGGGGGAGGGATTCGAAAAGTTAAATGTGAATTGGAGCAGGTCATAGATCAGAGTCACAGGTCATTTGTTTCTGTAGCCAAAGCAAACCTCACTCAGGCCACTAAAAACAACATTTCCCACTGGCTCAGAGACAAAGGTTCAAAAACGCCACAGTCTTCAAGTCTATTTAGAAACTGCAGTTTCCACCTCCCTCATACTTTCCTCAAATAGCTTTTTGTAATCACATGATAAACACTGCACATACACCTGCAATGAATCAAGATATCACCGTTTATTCGAGTGATAAACTGATCCTGTCTGCCCAGATTGTACGTGACATTCACTCTGTGCCCAGTGCTGGAGCTCAGGTCACACACACTCGATTAAAGCCTTCCTGTTTAACTTTTCATCGTGTGTGTGTGTGTGTGTGTGTGAGTGTTTGTTCTGACGCCAGTGCTTTGTTTACGCTCTGATATACTTGACATATTTGCCAGTTGGTTTTATCAGTAGAGTCAAGGCGAAGCTCTCAGTGAGGTGGGAGGTTTTAGTAGGGATAAACTGCAGGGCGAGTCTCAGCCACAAAAAATAAGGGAAAAAACACAAGAAGAAGATTTCAAACAAGTTGCAGTGGTTGGTTTGTCCTATTTACTGTCTCTGTGTGTGTGTGTGTGTGTGTGTGTGCTGAAATCTGTAGTTTTTGTTCAAGAGTGGCCATTTGTTTGTTTGTTTGCAACTACAGGACAGTTTACCACTAAATCTAATGAAAGGATGTTGTTGTGAGTCAGGAAAGAACCCGTTCAATTTTGGTGCGGATGCAGGAATTTTTTCCCACTTTTCTTTACATTTCAAGTTAGTTTTTTATCCCCACATTGTTGTTGATTTCTCATAGAATACTTTATGGATGTTGATGAAAAAATTCAGGGATATTTACGGTATCGGTGTTGATTATTTTGTGTGGATCCAAATAAAAATCTAGTGGATTTGAATGTGAGGGGTAGAGCTGTAGTTTTGTCTGTATGGTAATAAACAGGGCTAACTACAACCACATGTAGCTAACAAGTAAAATGTGGCCTTAGCTATAAGGATTGTTTTCATTAAGAAGGCAGTTGGGCCTTGGTGGAAGTACGCACACTACCGAGTGACAGTCTCATTGTGAAAGATGACATTTAAATTTACAAGCCCGATGGAGAGTTTTCACTAAAAAGAGAAAACAAATAAAATCCTTTACATACTTCCCATGTTGTGGAGCTAAAGCACTAAGAAATTTACCAAAGAGGAAACAAAGTGGAAAAGGAAGAAAACTGCTGGTAAACTTGGATGTAAATGCTGTAGCTTTATAATACTCAAAAAGAAAAACATAAAAACTCGGCAAATGTTTAATGAGCAATGAAATTAATTCCACATGTTTGCTCAGCCTCAAGGATACATAATGTGTGTTTAAGTGAGGCTGAATGTTAACAAATATTGTTAGTTTGGAAGAAAACTCCACAGGGCACATTTGAATAGGCCAATATTACATCTAGAATATACTAGAATCAGTCTACAAAGTACCTTGTGTTCTATTAGTCAGACATTATTCCCCTTGGACGCTGAAACCCGAAAAAACACAGAGGACACGACCCTTTGGGCCATTTCTACCTTCCAGTTCTCTCTGTGGCCTTGTAGAATATTGGTGTACATATTATTTTGGAACAATCTTCTTTGGGGCTGATTCATATTCATATAAATATTACCGTTCTTTTTATAGCCTACAGATTAATCATTCTATTACCTATATTTACTCTTTAGGGAGCTGCGAACACAGAGTAACATAGGCGGTGTTTTACTGCAGGGTGGAAGTTTTTTTCCTCATTGATTTACATGCCATGAAGTTCCTCTATCACAGATGAACTTATGCTCCATGTTTTTAACACACTGACAAGGTCAGACCAGCAAATGTGGAGCACACACTGTGACGGCCTTCAGGTCACACTATAGTCTGCTGATGTTGAGTAACCCTTCATCATCTTCTCGTGTACTTAAAGCACCACACCGCTTTCATTCCCACTCCTCACTCTGAAAGTCTGTTCTTGCTCTATGTAACTTTGGTGAGCGGGTACGATCAGTGAAAAAGACATTGAAGTCAATAAAAAACTTAATTTTTTGATATTCTCTGATATTCAGAGAGGAAACTTTTAAATATTAACCATTCTAAACAGAGTTTGGTGTATTTGTTTCAGCAGCAACTCTCCTGGCTGCTAGGGATCATGGGTAATATCCACTGTTTATTTGTGTTTCAGTTCAGAGAGGGGCACTAAGCATTCCCTATTTAATTTTTTATCTAAATTCATTACGCCCAACAGGATGAATCAGCATGTGTGCGTGTAGAGGGCGCTGTAGCTCAGTAAAAGTTACACAGTGTTCCTTTAAATATTTGCTGTGTTGACCTCCCTTCTTCAATATGCTGCTGAACATAAAAAGCAGGTTTTCATCCAATTTTGAAGCAGGAAAATGTCGACACTTCAGGTGAGTTTGAGCAGTGGAATATTCATTTTGCATTCTTTTGTGTGCATTGTCCGTGCAGTTAATAGTATTCCACTCAGGAGCAGCTGTATATATTGTCTGGGGCAATTTGTCTTCCCAAATAAAGATATTTTGTAAGTGCCTGAATAAACAAGGCCAATATTCACATGAAGACTAGCAAGGAGGAGGTTCTCCCTGTGGTTGTGTATATTGTGACTCAAACTGGATGTTCTTAATGTGGATCTGGATGTTTAGTCAGGGTGATGAAGTTAAAAATGGATACCAACTGTGGTACCTTGGTCTCTGCGTAAAAACTATCCACCATTTTCACAAAGACAGATTTATTTGATGTGGCAGATTTGAGCTGCTCAAAATCTGACATGACACCAAAACATTTGTGTCAGTGCATTGTTTCTGCCAAGCTGTTGGAGGTAGTTCAGGTTGCATTCACTGCAGTAAAGTTCCACAGTTTTGTTTAAAACTGTGCAACTGGAGGAGGAAATGTAATTTAAAAATGGAAAAGGGAGAGATTTTGAGTTTTTCAGATGGAGTGTGAGAGAATGGGGATGGAGGAAACATTGGAAATAGGGAGAGAGAAAGTAGAGCACTTCAAATTAGAGATGAGTCACTTGTGTTAGCCACAGGGTGACGCAAATCTACAGGTGGTTGTACTGGGTTGGTTGTTGCTCGTTCTACCTTAATTTGATGAGTAAGACCCAGATACATGTTTTGCATTGCTTCAGCATGTGGCACAGGTTAGAGGATACTCATATAACTTTGTCGGTACAGTGTGTCTTCCTATGAAAAGCCCAGACATGTTTCTGCCCTGACTTCTGCTGAAAGTGGTGATTATACTGAGGTCAAAGCTACAGCTCTAAAAGCATAAGAACCAGTTCCTGGAACATGGAGGCAGAGGTTTAGGAACACATGCTGAATTTGTCTGAGATGTTTTCGATTCGTTTAACTCTTTTGCTTCTGAGGGAGACGGTCGTGGCGATTTGTGTGATTTTATTGTGCAGTTACTGTTAGTTTGAATTAGCACCTTCATTCTTCCTCATGCCCACACTTCTGATTCACAGTCACCTGAAAGTGTATTTACTTTGTTAAGGTGGAGGCACATGCATTAGTGACTTACCAATGTCATGTGTTACGAGGAACAGAATGAGAAGTGTGTTTGTCATTCTTTGGGCACGTGTACAGTTTGGAAGGATTTCACGGCTGAAGGCCAAGAGTGAATAGTTCACGTTGTCTGTATATCCTGCATGAGGGTACACAATGTGGAGGCACATACACCTTTGATCATGTACACACTCTGTTACTGTGTATACTGTAAACTTCCAGCCAGGGACATTTAACTCTTGGAGACAACCTCTCTGTGACCCCTGCTCTGACGCACCACGATAAAGGTAATCAACTTGTGTCATTGCTTAGATATAAAATATTATTGTCCACATATACTAGTACTGGCAATACCATACATCATTATCCTTACTGCTCCCTTCATCTCTGTCAGACCTTTTCTTCTGTATAAATACTTTAATCATTGATACACCTTTGCAGTTATGTTGGACACTCTCTTTTCTTATGAATGTAGCAGAAAGAGGGGGAGAGGGATCAGTCACATGAGGCTCTTTCTGAGGATTCTACATTTCTTTCCCACATCAAGAAAACAAATGGGGAGGATTTCATACCTGTCACATCCTATGAGTCAAATCATGATTTATGACCATAAACAATTATAAATATAAAAAATTATTATCTCTGTTATTATTATGTGGGATACATATTCTGAGGAAAGTTGTAGGCACAGTAATTTACTCTATGTAGCTGTGAGTCCAAAGTCCAGCTTGTGTAGCCTCCTGTAAAATCCCTGTGCAGAAAAAATGTGAATCCTTTTTGAATGTATATATATATAGTTGTACAAATTTGACAGTGAATCCTCGTCGTTCTCAATGTAACTTATTTCAAGCATCTGAGGCATCAGTTTTTTAAAGTGAGCAACATATTCTCTGGAAGCAACTTCCTGAAACAAATGAGAGAATAACTTTTCACATGATCCTGCACTTATTACGCGACAGAGCAGCTTTTCAACCTGGTCACCCTGTAACTTTTTTTAATCCAATGGTCTTTTTTTTTTGCAGCGTTCGCATGAAACAATAAGCGATGGCAAGACCAGGGAGCGTCACCTTTGGACTCAAACCCTCTAGGTGTAAAAAAAAAAAAAAACACTAGCTCACCGTCCTCGTGGAACCGCGCTGCCTGCATCTGGTCGATGATCGCCGGCATCTTGTCCCACTGGCACTCGGCCCGGAAGCGCTCCAGCTCCGCTTCCAGCCGAACCTGGGTGAAGGAGACCCGGGACGCCATCGTCTCTCTGTCCCGGTGGTGACTGTAGTCCCCGGATACGATGGGAGTAACAGCAAACTACACCAGGGGAAATAAATGTGTAATCTCTGAGTGAGTGCGCGGGGATGGAGGGTGGAGTGTGGGTCACGATAAAGGCACAGGAGGACATGACTAGCAAAGGTAAACAGTGAAACACATGATGCAGATTTTCATTTTCAGTATTAGGGTGTCATGTTAACACAGGAGCGAGTTATTATCTATCACAAGTTTAAGTTTTATACCATTATATATGGAATATTTGTTCACTGTGCATTTTCCAATGCTCACATTGCGCACTTTTACGCACACTTTACGCATTAGACTCTTGTCAGTAATGGGTTCCTCTTGACAAAAGCGTGAACGTGATTTGAAAGAAGCCTTTCTTCCTTTTAAAAACCAAGCCCCTATAATCTTCTGCACTAACACTTTAACTGGATCAGGTGGGGCTTAAGTAGTAGCACTGCAAATACATGCTCCACTCTGTGCACCCCAGCTGAGGCAGGACACATGTATGTGTCCGCAGCTGTTTGCTTCTTCTTTAAAAAAACAGGTTCATTTCATAGATGAGTTCAGTAGGAGAAAAAAAAAACACACATTCATTTATAATTGCTTGGCTTGCTCCCTGATCTGGCTCCAGCAGCATTGGCAGACTGACACTGGCCAACCTCCTGGGCTCAGTGACAACATATCACATCTGTCATGTAATTCAGGCACAAGGTTGCACTAAGAGACAGACACGATCAAAATATTCAGTTTTACGTCACACTAACGAGATTTACTGAGGGGAAACAGCCCTAACCCTATTTCACAACAATCCACCAGCAACACTGAACACTACGGTCCTATGAGCCACAGCACAGGGTGTCAGTCACTACTCTGGGGGGAGTAGACAGTGAGTCTCTATCAGCTACTTTATGACATCAAATAAAACCTCGAGCCTCCTGAACAGAGATTTTGCAGCGTCATTTTCTTTCTGGAAACTTGACATTTGTTTGACACTGATCCACGCCTCTCCTCCTCCTGCTCTGTGCGCGCTCCTGTGCGAGGCTGCGGATCTGACAGCTGAGCGGCTGCGTGCCTCCCGCCCCCTGCTGACGTAAGGACGGGCTGCTCAGAGATGTCTTCTGTCAGTCAAGATAGAAACCGTCTTAAAACAACGAACTTTGTCCCCTGGACCCAAGTGCCTATAGAGAGAGCAGGGGTGGGTAATTGTTTTTCCTCAGGGAGCCATTTGAGGAAACCTAGATTTTTGCAGGGGACCAAAAAATGTTTTCATGCCTCTAATTTTACCACTAATTTAAGATTCAATCATAGAAATATTCAGTGCACTTACTCTTATTCCAAATAGACCGTCTACAGTTTATATATCCCCCATAATACCACATACATAATAAATGATGTCATAATAGTGACTTATTTGGATAGAAACTTTATTCAGGGTTAAATTTAAGGAGTTGTGTCATCACCATGAAGTCAGATAATGATGTCATATGGAATAGTAACAGTCAGATTACAGACAAGATCTCTAACTTATTTGAACGAACCAATCATTTGTCATGATATGCTGCTCTTTTTCTGAAGAATCCACAGATCACGTCACTATGGATCTGCAGCATCCCACCACGTGCACAAAGGTGCCAGAGCTCTTCAGTGCTGCTTGCAGATTTAATTGTTAGTGTTTAAATAGTGAAATATTAGGTCTCTTTTTTCAGTAGATGTAGATCCTCACTGGTTGTGGGTGAACACTGCATTTAAATTTATGTTGTGACAAGCTTTTATATTAATTTCGCTGCTGCCTGAGAGGAAATAAAATCATGAAGAATGTTCATACTGAGGTCGGTCAATGCTGCTGGGATTTTCCATCAAGTGTAATGATTTAAACTGTCCAGCAGGTAGAGCTGTTTAACATGGGGACATTGATAAAGGGAGAGAATCCTGAGAACAAGCTGCAGATCAACATAAAACACATTCAGGAGCTGGTGGAGGAAAAAGTGTCTCTATGAAGACAACTTCCTTTTTTGTCATGGTGAAATTTACCGTCTCCTTCATCACCAGAGGATGATGCCATATATGGCACCTAACACTCTACTGAACTGAAACTGACTCTGATTCACCTTATTTTGTACAGAATAATTTATATTAAAAATACAGGATCAGGGCTGTAACATGGTGGGTTGATGATATATACTGTAAGTGACTTTATGCAACACATGTTGAAACCTCTGCACTATTTCTGATGTATTTCTCTTTTCCTTTCCAAGTGTGTCTGTTTAACTCTGTCATTTAAAGTACTTGTCATTATATGACCCACATTCCTGCTACTGGTTAATACTAGTGAAATCTTTGTCATGGGTGTGAGAAACAAGTGGATCATGTGTAAAAGTGAATCTCTGAATTTAACAAAGAGAAAATGAACATGAAGGGAGCTGTGAATAACTGGCGGATGAGCATTCCACCGGGGTCTCCCACACACAGCCAGGGACACAACTGTTGCTCTTCAGCATCTTTATTATATCATAAACTCACAAAAACTCTCCACTTAATTTACCAGCACCTTCTGCTGGGGTTCATCTCTTCAGCTCAGTCTGTCGTGTGTGTCTCTCCGTCCCTGTGTAAGCTCTGCTGCCTTCAGCTAACAGCCTTAATCCTCTGGTACAGGTGGAGGTGCTCTCTGAGCCACCTCTGTGCAGCCCACAATTACAAATAACCTTTCATCCAACAATCATTTTTAAATGTCAACTCAACTATAATACAGCAGCTGACTGGGTCTGTTTCACATGGTATTTCATGTCAGATTACAATCTCCTGTTACTGAGATTTTACTTAGATTTTTCAGTTTTTTCATCAATGATACATGTGATTAATGTCCTGTAAGTTCATTTCCTTGTATTTGAAACATAAAGAATAAGACTGCACATAGAGACTGAACCTTAATGTAACAGATTCATTGTTGAGTAACTTTCATGTGAAACAATAACTTTATGTTATCTCTGTCTGTCCCTCACACACACAGGGGCGGACTGGGACAATGATTCAGGCTGGACAATTGACTTCTTTCCAGATCACCCTGTTGATGCAAAGCCCCAAACCTATAATTTTGTAGGCTAACGTGTTTGTGTATGTAACAGTTACCAGACAAGTCAACAAGTAGTGATCAATGATCTCTGAGTCTCCTCTCAGCTCAGCTCCCAAGAACCACCAGCAACAAATGATTACAGCCCATTTAAAGGTTTATTAAAACTCTGTTCATGCTTTAGGGTGGGCCGACAGCAAACAGAAACAACCTTAAGACAAGACAAGTCACTAAGCTAACTCCTAATCCAAAAAACAAGAGAACCAGAGAAAACAAGGTTAGACAAACATGCTATCCACCACTACCAAACCAGGCTGGTACATCAAGCAACAGATCTTAACACATTTCACAAGCAACAATTCTGGCTGACAGTCTGTCTGCAGTGGCAAGAGGAGAGGCCGCGGGGGGGGGGGGGGGGGGGGGCTGGAACCAATCAGCTCCCAGGAAACAAACCAGCACACTCACAGTCAATCATCCACTCAGTGGTCATTGAGTCAAACACACCTGCAACACAACACACACAGGGACCACAGCTGGGGGGGGGGGTATCCACAATATAGACACAGCAGATTCAAGTACATACACTGACGCACAGGACATCTCATACATCCTCAGGGTTGTAACACCCCCATCAGTATGACAAGTCTCAGAAGGTTTTACTGTAGACTTGAAAAACATTTAAGGCAAATTTGAATTCTTTTTATATTATGGCACTAACAACTTGCTCATAATAAATATATTTTTTTTGTCTATATACCAAGTTTCTGAAGATTTTACTGTAGAATTTCTGAGACAATAAATATGCAACTTTGCCTACTTTTTCATTATGGCACTAATTAATATGAAACATTAATTTAAAATAAATTCTGGCGAGACAGTCCAGTTCAGGAGGATTGTGGGTAGTGTAGTACTTCTCCCACACATAAAACTCGTTTTCCTCTAAATGTACTTGATATTATACACACTCGTGATATTATACACACTCGTGTCTTCTACGGGATCATACAACAGAATCATACACATGGAAACAGCGTCATTCTTCCCAGAAAGACAAACACCGGAAGTGTGTGTCTGGCAGTCAGCGCAGTGAACCCTCTCGCTCCCACTGCTTCCTCTCTGATAATATCAACCAATCATAATGAGCTGTCGTGTCCAAGAGGAACTACGGCAAGCGGCTGGGTCCCGAGGAGCTGTGACTCATCGTCATTAAAGCGAAGTAACGGTGTAGAGCCAGGTGGAGACTCGCGGCAGCTCCAGGTAGGTGCCGACATCACTTTAACAAAAACCACGCAAACACTAACGCGCCTCGTGATTTCAGTGCAGCGTTCAATTGCAGCTTCCTCCTCTAAAGTGTTAGCATAGCTGATGAGCTAATGTTTCCGTTCATTGCTGTGGCTGCACAGTGTCGTAAACTCCTGCAGTCTGTTTCTCTGCACATGTTCGTCTCTGGCTCTTTCACGATTCCTCTTCAGTCAGTGTTTACGAACACAATGATGATTTCTCAACGGAACAACACAGGATGTAGGTAGACTGTGTAGATCCATGGTTATTGTTTTAAATATTGGGAAAGTGAGAGAAAAACATACAATGTAAAAGATCAGTATTGTTAGACGAGTGGTTTTATCAGGATATGTGTCCTGCACCTTGATGTAGATTCAAAACGCAGCATTAAAGTTGTATTTGTAATATTTGTCCTGATGTCTTTGTCTCTGTGTGTCTGCCTTTCTGTGTTTGTCTGTCTGTCCTTGTGTGTGTCTTTCTGCCTGTCTGCCTGCCTTTGTGTTTGTGTGTCTGCCTGCCTTCCTGTGTGTTTGTCTGTGTCTCTTTCTACCTGCTTGTCCTCCTGTCAGTCCTCCTGTCTGTCTCTCTGTCTGTGTGTTCAGCAGTATGAGTGTCAGGTCTGCTGTGCACAGTGGGGGCGTGCTCGTCCTCCTGTCCTGCTGTTTGCTGTGTGTTTATTCTCAGGTGGATCAGCAGCCGCCGCCTGTCGTAGTGAGTGCAGCTCACATAACGGGCCACGGTCACGGTCGCCTGGACAAAAACATGGTGCAGGACAAAGAGTGAGTGATATCTCCCCTCATTGAAAAGGCTTATTTACACATGGTAATGGACTTTGGACTCAGCAGCGGCAGCGTTCACACACTGAATTCAAAATCTGTGTTTCTTGTTCTCTTCAGCCACATCATGGAGCATCTGGAGGGAGTGATAGACAAACCGGAGACGGACATGACACCCCAGGAGCTTCAGCTTCACTATTTCAAGATGCACGACTACGATGGAAACAACCTCCTGGACGGGCTGGAGTTAGCCACAGCGATCACACATGTACACAGAGAGGTAGGTGTTAGTGGTTGTGTATATTTGCCTTTATTCTTTTTGAACACATTTAATTGCTTTTGTCATCATTCCCAAAATGCACGTATTAGTTACTTTATTGTGATGCCTTTCTTTCTTTTTTTTACAATCCCACCATGCACCTGTCTTATGTGGAACAGGTTTCCCTCCTCTTATCGGATATCACGCCACCCACTTGTCTAAGTGCAATATCAAATTTCAGATTCCTTTCAATACCTGTTGGATCTGAAGTGTTTAAAAATGCACCTTTTAAATATCTTTATCACCCACATGGTTTGTTCCTTCTTATTTGTTTTGTCTAAATGTGACCTGAGATGAAAAAGACGCTTAAAACCAATGGATGCAGATAGAAACTGCATCAGAACTTTTATCTTTATATGGAAGAAGGAAGCTTTTCACTCCAACTCAGACTCCAAATGTCAGTTTGACAGTATGTGGGGGGAAAAACTACGATGCCCAGAAATCATACAACACACTGTAACATCAGCAAACCATGCATACCATGCTCATATTCCTCAACCTTGCCCGTCACAGTAAATGTAAATCAAGGTTTTGGTCTTCGACCAAAGATTTTCAGTGAAAATATATGAAACACAAAAAGCAGCAAAGCTTCACATGAGTTCCCCATTTTTAACTGATCGTCAAAATGGTTGCCAGTTTATTTTCTGTTGATCAGTTTACCAACACAGACATTTGTGGTTTTATGTTTCTTTCCTCGTCTAGGAGAGAGGGGAAGACAGCCAGCCAATGAAAGAGGAGGACCTCATCACGCTCATTGATGATGTTCTGAGGGACGATGACAAAAACAATGACGGTTACATCGATTACGCAGAGTTTGCGAAATCACTGGAGTAAACTGTCTCCATGTTTCCTCATGTCAACAACAACAGCAAAGGATCTGCAGAGAGGGTGTACGTAAACAGAGAAGCTGCACCGCTACGTGGAAGACCTTCGTTCAATCTGCTCTCTCTCTCACACGGGCAATCAATCAGGATTATTGGTAATTTATCATAGTTTTTTGATATTTTCTGAGCTTCTGACATGTTTTTTTTCTTAGTTGGAAATCAGGAGCAAATTAGTTCCTTTCATACCAGTAATTTAATAAGCAACAAAAAGGTGGAACACGTAATTCCACTTTTTTTGAAATGCACTCTTGGTGTATGCTTATAATTACATTTAAAAGGGCCAGTTCACCCAGTATCAGTAACAAATATTTATTGGATAATCTTATTGTTTTGTTGATCTGACCCTTGTATAGTAGCACTGTTGAGTGTCTACGTGTGTCCTTCTTTTCAGTGGTGCTACTTTAAATTCACTTGTAGCATCTAAACTGAATGTCATCACTTTAAATGAATGAGTTTTTTTTCCAAACTGTGTTGTGTAGATGGCGGACTTAAACTGACGCGCACTCCCTGTTTGGTACTCAACAAAATGGACCAAACGATTCGTCTGTGAATCAATTTCATTCGCTGTTTGTGATGAGGATGATGAGGCGAACAGGTCGTTCCCGTGACAACAGAAAGTGGCCTTAATCAGATTTTCAGTGATGATGTGTGTGTTTGTAGAGTAGAAAACCCTGTTGAGATGATGAGCTGACTTTTTGGTGAGGATCCTGTTAGATGCAGATCAACATGGATGTGAAGGTCTCCAGCAGACTGACACACTGTGTCGCATCAGCACCTCACGTTGAAGTGGTTCTTCATCATCCTCCTGTCGTCGCTCAGCTAGAAGATCCTCAACAATGACCTGTTGTCATAAAGTGAATGTAAATCAGCACGTTACTGTGACGTGCTGGTTCTTTATCACTGGATAAGCAAAGACTTGAAACACACTGGTCGATGCTGCTCCCACAGCAGCTTTTTTAAACTTCACAAGTTTCCAGCTCTGTTGCCGAAGATATAAGCTGCCTTTAAAATATACTGTAACTACGATTGTGCCCATTTAACATGCGCCTGTTGTGGCATTTCTACAGAAAGTAGATGGGTCTAATTTCCAAACTAACAAGGAATCATCATGTGACAGCAAGTTCAGTTTAAAATACACGGGTGGGGGGGGGGGTCCTGAAAACAGCTTGTAAAAAACATTTCACAAGCAACACTGCAGTTCCCATGATCCTCATAAATCCACCTCCTCAATCAGATCAGTCAAAACTCAAAAGAGGGAAGAATGGACAGAAACATCTGTGATTTCTTCATCAGTCTAATTTTCATGAAGATTCATTCTATATTTTTGCCATCCAGTGTTGATTCTTCAATCATCAGGTTGTTGAATGAAAATATTTAAAACCCAAAGTGAAAGCATAACAGATGCAACTGTGTTGTCTCTGGAATGTGAAATATTAAAAATTATATATAATCCAATCTTGTGTCTATTTTGTCTTTGAAGTGAATCATTGTGTAGAATTGGATGAAGATAATGAAATCAACTTTATTCTGCAGATGTACATTCATAAAATACATATTTAGGCTGAAAAGCAGTAAAAATGTTTTCATAGTCAACTAAAAATTAACAAAAAAAGTTCCTAAAACTGACACTGACACATCAACTGGCTTCAACTGATCATTTTTCAGGAAGATAATTAAATTGTCATGACAAAATTAAGTTTGCAACTTCAGTGAAAGCCATGAGATGGCGCTGCAGGCTCCACAACAACAAGTACAATTTAAGTTGATTAGTTAAGACAAAGAAAAACTTAATTGTCGTCTCACAAACTTATTCTTATTCTAAGAATGAAAAATAAGCTTCACACTCACTTAAAGAATATTTTTTTTAATATATGTGAACAAAGATAAATGACATAAACGTCACTACATACTCAAAGTATCAAAGTTGTAAAATGCAGGAGTGAAATCGTGGACTCGTTGTGTATGTGTGTAACAAGGTGTAGATAAGAAGGAAACAATTTCATGTATTTTATTTTGAAATACACAACATGTTTCCCTGGTTACATCTTAGCTCCAGTGACAGGTGGGGTCCAGAGGCTGCATGGAGGCCAGTGAGAACATGGGTGAGGGGAGGTTGCCCCTCAGGGGGCTGTACCAATCGTCATGCTGGCGCTGAGAAGCAGGCTGTGGGGCAACACTGGGACAGGGGCACTGGCTGACCGGGCCCGGGTGGCGGGCATACGCCCCAGAGGGCAACATAGGGGAGAGGCGGGGGATGTGAGCCAGGGGCTGGGTGTAGTACTGTCGAGCCAAGCTGGACGGCTGGACGTGCACGCCTCCCAGCAGAGCCCTGTGACCCGGCATTACACCCACAGGGAGCAGCTTCTGAGAGGCCCGCTCCTGCTTCCGCTGTTTGGCTCTTCTGTTCTGAAACCAAACCTGTGGAGACAAAGGTAAGAGACGAAGACAGATGAGGACATGTCAGGTCCACCTTCTGATATATATGTTATTCCGTTAGAGTCTGTTCAGCTAAAGAGAGACATTGAAGCTTTGCCTTGTTATGTCTTTACACCTAGAATACAGAATACAACAAGGTCATGTTTTCATTCGCTTGTGTGTCTTTAGTAAGATTTCATTACAACCACAGGACAGACTACCATGAAACATCATAGAAGGACGAGCCCACATAGAACCCATTTGCTTTAGGAGATCCAGATGAATGGAGGGATCTAGGATTATTATTTTTCTTTCTTTAACATTGTGAGAGAGACATTTTTTTAACATTTTCACTGATTTCTCAGAATAATTCATGGATGTTGATGAAAAACATCAGGCATTTTTAAGGAACTGATATTTCTAAGTGTGTGCAGTTTGGTGCATAAGGGGAATGTTGGGCCTCGGCCGAGGTATGTGCTCTGCTGAGGGCATTCTAGTCTTTATCCATGAAATCTTGCATCATCAACAATCAGAAGCCATGATGTTTTGAATCGTCAGTATTAGAAGACAGTTAACTGGGACACGTGAACACAGACGAGATGTTCATGTTCGAGGGACGCCTGCTTCTCCTGTTATGACAAGTCTAAACTTCTGTTGTGAAAAGTGAAGTTTATTATCCATAAGATAAATATCCCTTATCTGTACCTGTATGCGAGCCTCGTTGAGTTTGGTGATGCGGGCCAGCTCCTCTCTGTAGTAGATGTCAGGGTACTGGTTTTGTCCGAAGGCCACCTCCAGCTGTTCCAGCTGCTTGTGGCTAAAGGTGGTGCGGTGGCGTCTCCTGGTCGCGGAGGGGTACGCCCTGCTGCGGCGGCTGAGACCAGCAGCCATGGAGGTCCCACACAATGACCCCTTCCTCACAGACTCTCCTATATCTGTTTTCAGGAGGGGAAATAAAGGTTGAGGCTTTGCGTAACTGCTGAAAAGACTTCTACTTTTTTTTGCAGACAATTCTCCAGCTCTTGTTTCTTTTGGTCCTTGTGTTTCCCAGGTTGGCATGATAAAAAAAAAAGCGTCCTAAAATTGCAAGAGCGCATTTCACCAATGACAGTGTGAAAAAGGAGGGATTACACTGACTTAATGGTTCCCACTGCCGTCAGGCAACCTGAGAGCCAGAGAGCTTTAGCTGCCAAAGACAAGCTCGTGAGAAAGAGATACCAGAAACTGGAGGATTTGACCAAGATTAATGACACAATCACTAACAAAGTGACCAATCTGTGTAATTGGTGAACTGAGTTGACCTTGTCTATTCATATCATGGTGCCTGGAAAAGACAATAGACAGACTTGATGGTTGGTGAACATCTGGCACAATTTGTCTTTCCCCACATTTCCCCTCGTTCAAACGGCCTCAGAATGATTTGAAATAAGAGTTTACTTGCATTTCATATTACAAACAACTTTGAATAATGTAAAGAAAAATCATTTTATGTTGCTAACAGGAAACTTCAACAACTAATGCACGAGGGCCAGAAAGTTAAAGTTGAACCTGTTAAGAGACAATGCTGCTATTCAGCTTCTATTCATTGAATAAATCTGTTCTAAGAGACATTTTAAGTTTAAAGTGCGATTTCTCATTTTAGACGATGCAACATTAGAACTCTCATTGAATGGCATGTACAATTAACTACAGATGATAAAACATAGTTTTTGTAATCTAATAGCTTTACATCATATAATGTCTTTGGACTCACCTGCACTGGAGCTGACAGTCGCCATGTCAGAGTAAACCTCTGCACAGTCCTGGTGGCTCCTCGCCACTGCATCCCCTGCTACCTTTACCTGGGCCATAACCTCACCTCTGCTCTGTGACGGGATGGTCCGCACTGTCTGACACCCACCCCCCTCCATGTCCATGCCCATGTCCCACCCATCAGGTTTACCTTTAACAATACAGGTGTGCCTCAGAGACCAGAAGAGATAGATAGATAGATAGATAGATAGATAGATAGATAGATAGATAGATAGACGGATGGATAGATAGATAGATAGATAAATAGATAGATAAACAGATAGACGGATAGACAGATAGATAGATAGACTTTAAACAATTGTCATGTAAATGAACTACTGCCAGCCACCCTGCTGTACTGTATACTGTAAACCCGTAATAACACCATCTACTGAATTACAGTACATAGCTGTATTTTATTATTTTCACAGTAAACTGCAGGCAGCCAGGAATTTACCGTTTTCCTACTGTAACCTTTGTCTTCAGTTAAGTGCTGTTTAAATGCCACATACTAAAACACATGATGGTGCTGTATTTTCTTACATTTACACTATACTATCAGCATCAGCCTGAACAATATTGTTTTAAATGGAATTAAAACATAATCTCAAATACAGTTCAATGTAATCTAATGTAATCGCAGTATGAATGACAGTCAATTCTTGACAGTTTTACCAAACCTTTGGCTATTTTGATGTGTGTGTGTGTGTGTACAACTCAATGATTAAGGTAACTTAAATGCAGCAACCTAAATATTCTATAGAAAAGAAGAGACTTAGAAAATAGTAACCCAACATTTATTTATAACACCAATTGAAATTCTTACAGTTTTTTGTTAGAACAAAGATGTCGATTACAGTTGGAGATTTCAGCATGTATAACAGAACATGGTATAGCTATCAGTATGTTCATTAAACACTTTGACACTGCAAGTATTGCTGCTTTTTCAATAACAATGCACTTTTTTTAGTAGGACAAAAACATGAATCCTTCAAAAATAATCTATAACCAGAGAAACTGAAATACAAAAAGAAAAGATTTATGGTGATCCACTGCAGCATTCTAATGGATGCTTTCCTGACCCATACCACATCCTTCCACCAAGTTTCATGGTGACCCGTCCAGTACAACAAACTAACAAACAGACAGACGTGGGTGAAAACATAACCTCCTTGGTGGAGGTAATAACTTACGCTGCTTTTACTGTTCTCGATAAATTAAAAGTTTGCTTCAAATCTGGTGAGTTGCAGTTGCCTTTGTGACCACCAGGTGACGACAGTGACTCAGGCACAGAGACCGATTGAAAACTGAACTACAAAACCTTACATGTGCAAAAGGATCAATGCTCAGCCTTCGTGGACGCTGTGGAGTGTGGAGACCACCCAGCTGAGTACACACCCCAGTCCTCCAAAAACACAACCCCTCTCAGGTCAGTCCCTGCCTCTGGTTCGCTGCGTGGTGACTGACAGGGCACCCCGTCGGCTGGATTAACTCAGCTGAACTCCTCTGTAACCTCCCAGGACCCCAGCTGCTATCAGCAGTTCCCATGATGCTAAACTCAGTCCAGAGTCAGTGCGGAGGAATGGCCTTCTCACACTGCGCTGGATACTAGGAAGAGACCCGCTAATGTCCTACTCAGCACTGAGTCATGGCGGGCAGCACCGGAGGCCACTACATAGTTGGAGAGCGGCAGTTGGCTCCTTATCAGCGCTCAAACAAGACAGTAATTCATCATGTGCTATATTTGTTGGACAAAGCTGTTTGCCTGTGTGTGTGTGTGTCCATATAGTGGCAGTGATGTGGACTAACCCTGCACATGTTGGCCACATGCATCTTATACAGGGAGGGTGGTCACTATATCAAGTTCTTCTAGTAGTGAGTGTTTGATGGTGCTAAATTCTGAGCTGTCCCTCTCCTTCTTACAACTTGTCTGTCATATCATGAGCCATATGACCCGAGCGATCCATGCACTCCCGAGAACCAGTAAATCAGGGGTTCAAACGCAGACTGATGTTTCACACTGATATAGTAGATTGCAGCCCCCCCCCCCCCCCCCTGCCCCCCCTCCCTTGGCTGCAGGATCCTTGCCAGGAAAGTGCAACAGACAAAAAGCAGTGATTGAGTGATATGCTGTTGAAGCAGGTCTGCATGGTTGTCTGTAACATATGAATTCTCTGCTTGAATTACTCTTGAGATTGTACCAGATTTACAGAGTTATGGTTTGAGAGTCCCTCGCCTGCCTCTGCACTCTCTGCACAGCAACGTCTAATTTAATTCCCTGTGACACATCGTTTACAAGGGCCAAGTCCTCCATGTCCTGGAAGAGCTTCCATCTTCCCTGCATCCTGTGTGTGTGTGTGTGTGTGTGTGGTCTAGGTATTACTCATGCTGTGGGGACCTTAGTCTTTTTACACAGTCACGTTATAGGGACGTGCCCTATTTATTTGGACAAAAAACAAGGCCCCATAGTGTATATTTTAGGTGAAGACATGGTTAAAGGTTGGGGTGAGGTTTAAGTTTAAGGTTCGGGTAAGTATAGGTTTAGGTTGAGGGTGAAGTTAAAGTTAGAGTAAGATAAGTTTAGGTTTAGGTTAGTTAAAATTCAAGTTGAGGTTAAGATTTAAGTAAGTCTCACATAAGTCCGAAAAAGACTCAATGTAATGTCCACTGAGCCACAGACACGTGTGTGTGTGTGTATGTGTGTGTGTGTGTATTTGTGCCCAGCTGCCAAGTTCTCCTCAGATCCCATATTCAGCTCACATGTTTCCCGTCCCAGACAACGACTCAGCCACAAACCTCCCCAGCAAAGCACAGAGTCTGTCTGTGTTTTCTGTCTGAACCTCAAGTCGAGCATTGACTCAAAGTCAAATCACTGACTCCTGTCAAGCAAAACTCAAAGATTTAAGTGGGAATGGCTTCTGATTCTTAACAACAGTTTGGAGGAGGCAGATTTTGGAGAGTTTTTAAACCACTTGAGGTGAAATGAACAACAACCGTTTGTCGGTTTAATCTACAGAACATTTATATCATAAAAATAAAGCCCATATTTCATAAAACCCACAAACCTCCATGTCTCAAAGAGGATGTAACCATTCTCTTCTTTCCCTGTGAAGTCGGTCCACAGGGAGTTGAACTGACAAAAGACAAACTGAACTACATGTCATCAGAGTAGTGGACCTAAAGTAAAAATCTAAACTTGCTGAGCAAAATAAGTTTCTGTTTAATGTCAGAAAGTGTTTTTTTGTGCTATAAATCACAAAGAAAGATTTTTCCTGCCAAAACCTTGTGGTATGATGGAATGCAGAGATGAGCCTGACTTTGTTTTTTAAAGTTTGACTTGTGTTTACAGTTCCTGCTTATGATACATTACTTTGAAACTTCTGTTATCATTGTTTTACTCAACAATGGCTTCAGTTATTACACATCACTATATGAAAGGGGATGTCTGGTGCAAATAAAACACTTATAATAACCTCCTGACTCTGCAGCTTGTAACATTCACTGTCTTACAGCTGAACTGCCAGATATTCTCTGGCTGAGACCAAAAATAGAGCCAAAAACCAAAACAATCACCATATGGTCAGAAACATGATTTTATCAG
Source organism: Paralichthys olivaceus (assembly GCF_024713975.1). Lineage (NCBI taxonomy): Eukaryota > Metazoa > Chordata > Actinopteri > Pleuronectiformes > Paralichthyidae > Paralichthys > Paralichthys olivaceus. The sequence goes on from NC_091106.1 coordinate 5,213,003, forward strand.
TAAACACTTTCCCTTTAGAAATCCCTTACGCTCGCTAATGTTGGCAGATCTGGGTTCAGGTATTCTGCACCTTTTAAATGGAATGTGCTGCAATCTGCCCTATAACTGAAGTATTACATTCCCCTTAGTGATTTATAATCTGTATCTAATGTTTTTCATTATTCTCGTAATGGTTATGTTACTTTTATCTATTAACTCCTTGACTTATCTTTGTAAATGTCTCCTGTTACCAGGTCTCTCTTGAAAAAGAGAAAAGTTTAAATGAAAAACGTTTGTTGTTTGTGCGCACTACATGACGTGTGTGTAATGCAGCACAAATCAACAGCAAACAAAGAATTATAATGATTTGCCAATTTTCCTTTCACTGTAAGTTCATCTCTCCATCTGTAGCAAGACCAGATGACCTGGAATCTTCTGGAATCATTGATCAGTTGAATGTTGTTGATGTGTAGTGAGTAAGTGAACAGGGATTGCAGGAGGAGGCCTGCGCGACATGACAATATATATTGTGTGAAAAAAGATTAGCATTTCATATTAATGCTTTATTTTGATGTGTTTTCACTGCAACATTGTGCATCAATGTTAAGGAACTTTGCATTTTCCTACTTTGCAAATTATGCCATTGAATGATCCTGACAACACACTCAATACACCACCGACCGCTTGTACCACCTATGAAAGAATCATGCAAACAGTATATCCACCGATTAGAGCCACATAATTAAAGGAAACTGGCATGGCTGAGCGGTAAACACACACACACACACACACACATGAACACAGACAAACAGAGTTGCAGTGTACAGACAGACCTACACAATTTGATACAACACACACATGTACAACCACACCTCTCCTACAATATACTACTAAGATTATAACATGCAAGTCATACTACATTGGGTGCTCAGTTTCAAACATCACACACACACATACACATGTGCCCTGGGTGCACACAGGCCTCTGTATGTTTGCAGCCGTGTCCAGTATGGACACATTGAGGAAATTCTCCCCTCCCAATTTCCCGGGACTGAACTGGGAGTGACCTGGTTGGCAGACACACAGCCCCGATGGAAGGAATGTAACTTAACTCCCCCCTCATCACCCTCAACTACCCCCCTCCCATCTATCCTGCAGTCTGCTGGTCCAGCTGTGTGAGGAGAGTGAGGGAAACAGGGGTAAAGAGGGATGTATTTTATCTGCAACAAATTCATGAAACTCCTCACTATCGTTTGGTGAGTGTTGATCTGAGGTGAGGTGCTGCCATGTGTTTGTTGTGGCAAAGATTTATGTGTATGTGACTTCTGAACTGTTGTTTTTTTTCTAATTCAAGTCAGTAAATACTCCCAGTCCCCTCAAGACAACAACCATAAGAGCAGCAACAAGAATAACAATAGCAGTGCGACCAATATGTGTCACAACAAGAGCAAAAACAGCAACACGACATGAAAAAGTGAAAACAGAAGCAATAATAACAAGATACAAGAAAGGAGACTCCATAATGAGAACAGCCAAAACAAAGGGAACCAAAAGAAACCAAACATAATCATTCATAAGTCCTAACAGCAATAAACAGGAGCAGATACAGTAACGGACACCACATGTTAAAACCAAGCTACACCCAAAATAAAGTTCATGTTAATGTTAAAGCTCAAAGTAAAATTAAATGAGAGTTACCATGTAAACCAGCTGGCTTCAAAATACAGCTCACACTGTCAACCACGTGCTGCTGACTATCACAGATTTAGGTGACTATTTCATTTGCTTTGAATTTGGTGCCTGTTCCCTCATTTGAATTTAAATTTCTTTATTCACACGTCTCACAAGTCAGAGCTTGATCACTAGTTATGAATTGTATTATTACTTGCATACATCAGGAGGCCAGAATTATAACTAGTGAATGCTAATGTTTGTTGATCTGTCAATGAATTTGCTTGTTAGCATGTAACACCAATGACTGTAGATAAAAATGGACGACACAACAGAAAAAACATCTTGATCTCCCAGTGACTGGGGGTGAAAACCCTGCCTCTCCATGTTAGTGGTTTGGACATAAACCCAAATAAAAACACAAAGTGTTCATCAAATAAACCAAAAAGTTTTTAAAAAAAAATCATTTTAGGTACTTGTTATCACACTGATGCATGTGATCAAGTGTTCACTTTTCTGATAAGCTTGGTTTTCATTTCCTCCACAGAGGAGGTTATGTTCTCACTTTGTTCATCCGTCTGTTAGTTAGCAGGATTACACATAAACTATGGGACAGATTGCCATGAAATTCGGTGGAGGAATGTGTTGTGGGTCAGGAAAGAACCCCCACAAAATGCGTGGATCCAGGAATTTGTTTCACTTTCTTTGCAGCATTTCTCACCGAATTAATCTAATCTATTGTGGTAGCGGGGGTGCACATGTATGCACAAGAACTGCATTGAATGCCACTTGCAGGTACATGCACAACAGCAGCTGATACTATGAGGTCTGACTATCTGAGACCTCCTGATTCACACCTGAGACTAACTCGTGATAGCTGGGGTGGGTGTTCCCTTGGCTCCACTCCACGATCACTTCTGTGCAGGCTCTGGCTCCTAAACACATCATTAGCACAAGATGGCAGCGCCCGTGTCCTGAATGTTTTGGCTTCATTTTTGTACATTGGTTGGAAGAGGAGAAAGGTCGCCAACTGTTCTATTCAGTCATTGTGCATCACGGGCTACAGCCAAGGAGTGTGCTGTTTGAACCCTCATCACTGCTTATCATGCCATGTGACACAAATGCATCATAAGTTGGAAAAACAGCTGATTGATTAAAGTATAAAGATTAACAACATGGCTTTTCTGTTTGGCACCACTCTCGCTGTCCTTCATGTGTTTTCTGATCATTACAGTATCTTTGATGTGAGCTTTTTACTGCTTACATCTTTGAAATCTTCTTATCTTACATTGTAGTGTCTTTTCATCTTATTAACACTGATTTACAGTTTGTCAAACTTGGACAATACATATGTTTATTGAAGCAAGCATGCCTCTTCATCTCATTAAATCCTTTGGTAAATGATTTGTATTTATATAGCACTTTTCTAGTCTTGATGACCACTCAAAGCACTTTACACTACAATTTCCCATTCACCCACACATTCATACAGTGCATCTATTAGCAGCACTTTTTGTTCTATGAGGGGCAATTTGGGGTTCAGCATCTTGCCCAAGGACACTTCAGCATGCAGATGGGGAAGACTGGGGATTTATCTGCCAACCTTCTAGTTAGAGGATGACCATTCTACCCTTCAGCCACAGCCGCCCATTACTATTACAACCCAAATCATTCTGACCACTAGGCCAGTGTGCTGGCTGAAGTGGGAACCACTGCACCCACTATGACTCAGCAGATGGTGCGGTATGCAACACCACCCTCCCAGTGCCGTGTGCCTGCAGGAGCACTCTGTGCTCTCTAATGACATTTTACCCATCTAGGCCGTCATATTACCCTGCGCCTTGGGAATCTCATCTTTCCCAGACACAGATACAAAGCCAAGAATGCCAGGTTTGAACTGAACAGGTTGTCCTCGCTGCAAAGATGTCCTTTTCAGCGAGTAACACAATGCAGCTTTGAGTCAAACTCTAAAAATAAAGAACCTTTATGGCTGTAGCTGTAAATGTCGTTTCTACGCACACACATATATGTATATATTTTGCTGTTTCTGTCGCACTTCCACGAAAACGTCAGCTTTATTATAGAGTGATTGAGATAATGGTGGCGTGTGGCAGCTTGCCCTGCGTGAGGTTTTTGAGGTTCAGCTGTTTGGCAGGGAGGGCCGGTGGATTTGCAGAGCTGTTGTCTGGATGCCTGCTCCTGCTCCAGACTCCCTCAGTGGTGTCCTCTTTCCCCCCACCGTCAGCCTTTTATTGGCTCCACGGGCCTCCTGTGGTCCTCAAAGGCACTCCCCGAACTTATGCGTGATACTCTGCCCTCAAAACTGCCACCCCACACCTGACCTCGTGGACTGCCACAAGGGAAGGAAATAACCTGGAGGAGGTACAGAGTTGCATGGTATGATTATCGTCTTTCTACATCTCCCTCCTCACCTTGGTTTATTTACAACACATCGCATGCTACCTCTATGGCTGGACTCTGCACCTTAAACAGGGTGAGAATACTTAACAGGGGCAGAAACTCATTCAACTGTAAGCAAAGATGTACTGCAGTTTACCACCACTAAACCTGCTTATATCAAATGATCCACAGACAAATTAAAGCAGCAACTGACTGGCAGGATATTATTACTTAGGTGTAACTCCCACTACTAAGCTGTATTTGCCACACCTGTCATGCTCTATCCTTACTGTCACAATTTATCAAGCAACGAGTCCTTAATTTCAGACACAGGTGATCTCTATATGGAGACTCTGCGTGTGAATCCGTAGGTGACAGACACGATTATGAGGCTGGGATAGATTTAGGTTTCAGGCTCTGGTTGCCCTGCATGTAAACAGTCTGTTTGGAGAGCAAAATCGTCTGAACCCATTGACCAAAACACGTCGAATACATGCAGATAGCTGTTACTAGAGATTGGCCAAAATGTTGTTAGGACCTAAACATCTACAAACAGTATCACTGTTAGTTAACAATTTAATTTAAGCTTGATTTTAAGATCTTGATCAACCTTCTACAGAACCAAGATACTATAGCTCGTTATCCACAAAAGCTAATGTTTGTGGCTCACACAACCGCAGATTCAGTGAAAATGCTGTGGAATTATTTTCTTTTGCTCTTATTTTAGTTTTGGAAAGGCTAAAACAGACACCACCTCCCAAACGTTTTAAAAAAGGAACTTTTATTTTTCCCACAGTCCCATCATGCACACCACACAAACACAAGGAGACATCCACAAGTTGACAGGCCTGCTGTGCATTGTGATGGCTGCTGAGTTATGATGGGAGGGTTTAACAAATTATCTTTTAGACATAATCCACAACTGTAGCAGCCGAACTGGTTTATCAAAAATATTTTTGGCCTGCCACAAGGGCCGTTCCTTACAAGATACATTTTAGGCTCACCATGTCTTAAATAACATTCCTCCACAACCATCATTGTTATTCCTTTGTTGATTGTGCAACTTTGTTTATGAGCATCTATTTGATTGTGAAGTCTTTCTTCTTCTTGTGCAACAACTTTTCACAGACAGGGTGTGCCAGCATCTTGGTGGTTGTATCCATGGTGACTGCAGCTGGTCTCAAGGGGCTGCCTCCCCTGTATGCCTGTATTACACTATGCTTTATCATGGTCATTGGATCTAAGCCTGTTCTGACCCCCTGGCACACTACACTAACCTTGCTGGGCAGATGGCTGTTCATCACCAGCCTATCGTATACTGTAAGCCCCCCCCCCCCCCCCCCCCACACACACACACACTCAGACACACGTAGACATGCTTCCTGACTTAACACACGTGTAGGCTATATTTTACCTTGCAAACTCATGTGCTCTCTTATACCCAGCAGCACTTGCATGCACACTGCGTAACCTCTAAACTTACATGGGATAACTGCTGCTAATACGGCACATATTGTGGTCGAGTCTGCAGGCTATTCTTAGCACTGCAAGAGGATAAAACATGAGGAGCATAGTTGAAAGGTTTTTAAAGGCTGCATATGATATACACTTAAAACATCAATATATCAACAACTGAAATATGTGATGTAACAAGACAGAGGTACTCTTTATGCTGTCTCAGTCTGTTTCCGTTTTTGTCAAATACTTTCATGGTTTGCAGATTCTGACTGAAGTAATTCCAAGTCAGGGCGATATAACTGATTCCAACAATGCATAGTCTCCTATACTGTCATCATATTGCTGGGAGCTATAGCTCTCAAGCCACAGATGAGTGACAAATTAAAGGAAAACTTGAAACCGATGGGGTCACTGAATGGTTTGATGTTCATGAAAATGATGTGAATCATGTGTTGTTGTTGTCACAGTTGACTCAATCCAGTGAATCATCTACGGGAGATTTTAGAGTGATGTATCAGACCGCTCTTTCCACCGCCACCATCAAAACACAACATGATGGGTGTTGTGACGTGATGGTGTTCCGTCCCTCCACTAGAGTCTGGAGACTTGTAGGATTAATATCGAGGCACAGTGTTCTGGTGGCACATGGTGGCCCAGCACCTGAGACGCTTCATGCTAGTTTTTCCATTGATTTGGCACCTGTGTATATCATTGACATCATAACACAATCAAAAACAACAGGCTCCATTTGCAACTGAGTAAGCAGGAAGTAAAAGTATAAAAGTAGTGGCTGTGGAAGAGAGTGAATGTGTCTGAGGCAAATGGCCGATCCCAAGCTGAGAGCCATAAAGGTGAACCTAAAAATAAAAGAACAGATGTTAATCCAATGTATTAATGCCATTTATATGACCTGTATCTATACTGACTGCAAACAATGGAACTATTCTTTTGCACTGTAACTTTCACTCTGGCAGAGGAGAATCATATAAAACTGAATGAGCTGGATAGCTTCTGGCATTTTGGACTCTACAGTCTGACCACCCATTACGAGGTAGTCTTAAAGCAGTCAAAAGTATGAATTTGCATGAACAATGTTCACTGAAGCTGAGTTCAACATGAAAGCAGTGGTAGTTTCATTCAAATGACTGAATCTGATGTGAGGCATTGATGTCATAAATGCATGATGGGTCCTAAATAAAATCTGCGGTCCCTACGTGACTCTGCAGCTACATGTGTTTGAAATACACATGAATAAATATCACCATTCAAACGCCCCCCCTTTTTTGGTTGAAAACCAAAATGTCTGTAGAACTGAGAACAATCTGTTGAGTACAAAAAATTGGCAATGTCAGAATATATTTATCAGACCTTTATTGAGTCAATGCAAGCTTTCACATTAACAGCGGTATTTTGGCTTTTCATTTTTCAGACCAATGTTGATTTTTCCAAGGTTTTTCTTTCTACATGTGTTCATCTAACCAAGCAAACCCTGGGCTGTTGTCAATGTCACATTTTGAAACAGCAGTCGTTGCCAAATAAGCACAACTTCCTCCTCTATCCAGTCTGATATCAAGTATATCTGTCCATTTATTTAATACATTTGTCTTGAGCCATTGTTCACAGTTAGTTTAGTTTTTAAAATGATATGATAAAGGCTACTTGAAGCTTGGATCAAGCAGCAGGCGACAGAACTCCTACTTCATCAATATTGTCTAATATTTCTTTTTTTTCTTAAAGTAAAAGGAGCACCTGCTGGATGTCAATTCCATCTTTCTTTTCAAGAGGCACAATTTGAGTTTGTTGAGAGTTGCATCCAAATGATTTCCTATTTAGTGTTTTTTGTGTCACTGTTGATGTGCAAGGGCCTTTAGTCTAGTCATTTTTATTGTACTGTATATATTGTTTATTATTTCGGCAAATTCTCGAGCGAACAATTATCTGCAAACAGTTTCTTTGTTTAAAAAAAAAGGCTTCATGCTAATATGTTAGCAAACAACTGCCCATTAACACATCCACGGCAAAATAAAAGAACACTCTATTGCTACTTCATTCTTCTCCAAACTAGCTGCCAACTTTGTCTGTTGTCTTGTGGTGCTCAGTGGGGGTTGATAGCAGCAGCCTTGTTGATATTAACAGAATGATGAGTGAGGTTAAAACATTATATTCAAGTTTCTTGGTACTTCAATTTCTATATCATTACCCGACACCTACCTACAGTGGATTCGAATCCAAAACTAGGGTGTAATTTACAAGGGGGCTTTACAAATCGGCCTGCACAGCCTCCCAATAATGATGCTGTCGCGCTGAAGGAAAAAGTGTTACAGTTAGAGTTATATCAAACATAATGAAAGTGATTCGTTTTCTCGATTCAATTTATTCAGCAGCACAAACAAAGAATAACTTTTTTCTACTGTGTTTTCTATTTGTCTATCCCTGCCTCTCGATTTGCAGCCTCCTCTCTAGCAAGTTCCTCATGGTGCCAGCAGCGGCAACCACGCCCGAACAGCTGGAACGAGGACAGAAGCACACAGCTGGGAGGGAGGGAGGGAGGGAGAGGAACGAGTGTCATTGAAACCTAACGCTGTGAACGCCACCAGCACAAAAGGGCAGGGAGAGGGGCTAGAAAACATACAGCATATAGGCAGAGCAGCTAAAATGCACTGCTGATGTGGCTGAGTTTGGACTTTTAATACAGATTTGAGAGCACATTACGGGTGATTCAGAATAGTTATGGCATAAAAAGCCTTAGTGTGTGCACAAGTGTGTGTGTGAACAGGAACAATGCGACCATTTATATGAAGGGGGAGACGACTGCAGGGTTTAACAAGGGCCCTTAACACATTAACCATGTGACCTGCTCAAGCTCAGAAAATGTCTTGCAATAACCCCGGCTCTGCTCTGCTGTGATACTCCCATATCCCCAAATACAGACACACACGCACAAAGAAGCTTTGCATTTAGTGTTTTTACTCTGAAAGATTCTTTCTTTCGAAAATCAAGTTCTTAACCTTTAATGACTTTATCTGCCAACCCGTGACTCAAGCTAATTTCATTACGCATGCAAAAGTTTCATAATATTACAACAGGTCTAACGCAGTGTAAAATAGTTTGGATGCGCATGTGTGGACAGGCGGGGGAGCAGCCCTGACCTCTGACCTGCGGAGCAACCCGGCCGCCTTTGCCCCACTGAGGCTGTGATGTCACCCTCAAGTACAGGACAGGCAGTGCTGGAAACGAGGAGCCTGAAAAAAGAACCGAGAAACACGGTCCAGCAGAATAATTATATGAGAGAGGGAGTGAATCAGGAAATAGCTCTCGGTTTGGGAAACTCAAGAGCTTGAGGGAGCGCTGCCATGTGCTAAATGAAAACAGCATTTGAAAAAAAAAAGGAAAGAGCGAGAACGAGAAGAGTGAGAGGGAATGCAAAAGAAGCCAAATGTGCTTTTTTCTAACAGAGGGGTGACAGGGTAGCCAGTGGTCAGCACAGAGAATATCCCTCCACCTCCCGTTCCCTGATCTGTCTCTTCCCTGCAAGTTTTTTCAATCTCCCCCACTCCTCACCCCTTCATCCATCAAACACCTCCTCCTTTTCTCTGCTCTCTCTTTCTTCACTGGCTGCCAGGCTCCCCGGCTCGTTCCTCCTTCCTCACACATTTTAATGGGTATCTTCCCAATCACGTTTTTTATTGCAGGAAATTTCAGCACACCACATTGCGTGAGCCGAAGGAGTGCTCCATTCTTAGCTCGGCACCGCTGAGTGCTAGGGTGTGTTGAGCTTGCCAGTGTGTGCATATGCGTGTGTGCATGTGGCTGTGGGGTTAGAAAAAGGGGGAGGTGAAGTGGCGTTAGTGTCAGTTTGAAGCCAGTGTTATAGCCTCCACGCCCCCTCTCGCTCAACAATAGTGAAGTCAGGGTGGGAGGCGGAGGAAGCCGTTGGGAAAAGACGGGAAAAAACCACGCTGGTGTCTCTGAGTCAGAGCAGAGTGGCATAACATAAAAATATTACTCAGAATCAACTCACCCACCCACCCGTCACCACTAACACCCAACATTTAACTCCCATTTGTACAAGCTTCAACTCCTCACCTCTCCCTCTCCTCACTTTAGTTTCTCCCCTGGCAGCCACCTGGGTTTTTCTCTGAAAAGAAGGCCGTGGTTTTGGGCCTGCGGTTTAATTGAAATAATATTTGCTGTACTCCGCTGCCTCCCCGGCTCTGTTCTCCCTTAACAACGGGCATTATTTTTAGCCGCTGTGCCGAGTTCTGTCATTTCCTGTTGCAGGGCTCGCTGTACTCGCGACCACAAGCAGACTCAAACACTCGGTGCCTCTGTGCTTGGCTTCCAGCATCGCGCCATTATTCCTCACACTCCCAAAGCGCCCCGCGTCTCCAGTGACCTGTCCTCGTCTTTGTGCAACAGCCGCCACAGAGATATACCAAAGGCCACATGGTCTGTGGTTCGCAGCTGCATTTCATTGAGGATGACACCTAAAATCGTCAAAACAAGCAAAGTCAAGAGGCGGGTTAAATAATGTTCTTGTTGTAAATCAGCTAACAAAACAACACTGTTTTGATTTATTTTAACACAGAATTTCGCAGGGATCTAGCAAATCTTTTTTCTTTCAACAAATAAAGTACACATCATTCTCATTCATCAACTCTGTAACTTAGATCTTTTTAGACATTTTTTCCTTTCTACATTCAGAACAACACTAATAAATGTACAACAATCTGTCAACACTGTACAGAGACTTAACACAGAAGACACTATTCTGACTCAGGACCTCACACACAGTGCAAAGGCACAGTAGAGCTAAGACAAAATGTGGACAGTAGACTATACAGATCATTCCACAAATATACATTCTACAGGGAGCAGAATGGCTGCGTGCATTGAAGCAGCATGTTTAACAGCTCGGCTGCAGCTGCGGAGGGAAGTTCACTCACTGACCTGTGAATTGATCCACCAGATCCTCCGGGACTGAACACATCCTACAACACAATGAATACAGTGAAGTGAATGGAGAGTGTCCATGTTCGAGTGAAAGGCCACCTCTGGAATATTCTGTGAGGAGAACTGGAGCCTCTCAGCTCAGCCAAATGAAAACCGCATCACTAATGTCCTGCAATCAGTTAAATATGTATAAAAAAAAGAGAATAAATTGAAAATACAAAGGCAATACAATGTTCAACATCGTTCAACATCATAGATAATTTAGAGTTTAAATATTGCACAATAATAGATTAAATCTAAGTCTCAAACTTAGTTAGAAATGAATGCCTGTGAGAAGAAGTGGGTCTTTAGCAGAGATAAGATGCAGCTACTGTTAAGGCCCGGGCACCACTATTACTGAGCCTGGATCTCAGGTCATGAGAGGCAAGAGGTTGGTCGCCCTCAATGCTCAGGATGGTGAATGAATATGCAGTTCAGTTTAAAAAAGTGGTGCCGGTCCATTTAACATCTTATAAACAAACAATAATTGTCTGATTTGTTTGGATTAAATAGCGAATGGGTGATAAGTCGCATGAGCGCTGATGCAGCTGAACAGAAAAAGAAACAGCCCTTCACAAACTTCAAAAAAGTAATTAAAAGAAGGTGGAGACAGAATAAAATGACAAAGTTTTATTTTTATTGTTAAAATTAATTTTCCTTTTGGAACATGGGTCTTATTTCTTATTGTTTTGGTCATCAGTTGCCAACAGTTCTATCCTGTTTACCTTAACCATTTCTTTCTGAGGGTAGACAACAGTAACTCCTGTAATTATCCCTCACTGCTCTGGACTGTGACTAACTGTAAGTATGCAGCATTATTTTGAGTACAGAAGGTCAACGTGGACCCATAAAGTGTATTTGAATATATTGAGGGTTTAAAGGATACATCTGGCAATATTCTTCATATGTATTACTATCAACAAATCCTATGAAAAGACAAACTAATGCCCAACATTGTCTGAGTTCATGTCTCAGTACTTTCCAGTTTCCCCTGTTTGTGGCTCTCAGCCCGCTTGCTCTCTCACAAACCTTTAATAACAAAACATCACAAATAAACAGTTTCAACTTAAGAAAAGAAGAAACAGTTTCTTGCAGCTAGAGACTGTATCTTTTAGCAAGCATTACTCAGAGAGGCGCAAGGGCCACAGCACCGCAGTATACATGATACTGACTCAAAATACTTGGGTGTGTGTGTTTGTGTGTGTGAGTTCTTGGTACTAAAGGAACATGTCACTGATGTGTTAATAAAATCTGAACTCATATCAGGTTTTGGACACACACACACACACACACACACACACACACACACATAAACAGGTTTAAGCAGCTATCCTTATTAGGATTTGCCTTTCACTGTTTTGTTCTGTCAAACTTGACCATGACCAATTCATGCCTAACCTTAACCTACCCACAATTCACACCTGACCTCTAACCTTAACCAGGAGCTCAAACATGCTGTTTCTGCCTCATTAAGACTGAGCTTTGGTTCTCCTGACGTCCACTGGCTCTAACAAGTCAGTGTTTATGATGGAAAAGGCCATCAGGCAGTAACTCTCAGACTGAATGAAATGATTGGCTGCGTACCTGTCTGTCACTACCTGTCCTTCCTGCCTGTGTTCACCCTGTCCGTGCCCTCACATGACCAGAGTCTTCACAAGCCGGAGAGACACATAACTGAGGCAGAGACGATAGTTGCGAAGCTACCGAAAGTTTAGGCTATTTTTTCAATATCTTCTTGGATTACAAACCCGAGCTTTAATTTGTACAACTTCTCCCATGCTTGAGTAAGAATACTTTGGAATCGCTGTGCAGGTGGAGAAGTTGGAAGCAAGAGTTACAGGTTCACATCTGAAGACACCCTTGAGAAAGTTACCCAAAATGCAGCAGCTCCAGTGAAGCTGCTAAATGGCCTGTGTTGGTTTGGGAAGCTCACATTCAGCAGAGAGCTCCAAAACCCTTTTTCTCCAGGAACAAAGACTAGAAGAAAAATAGCAACTAAAATGATTGTTCTGAACTCAACGGAAATCCGATGCATAGGTACAGAACCGGAAGATCACAGGTTACAAAACTGATATGAATAAGGTAGTGTACAGATAATGGAGTCAAAGACTGAATAGACTCGTGAAGAAGGCCTATACCACAACTGTAGTTAGACACAGCATCAGCATCAACAACATCCACAGCCCATATGCAAATATTCAACAGCAGAGAAGCTCGTATATCAAGTCCATGTCCCAGGAGCAGAGAAACATGTGTCATAGTTGCAGAATCAGACGTGTCAGCATCATGTAAACAGCATACAGGGAGCTGTGAGTCATCCTGCCAGAGACAACATGTCATCACACTGACAACAATTGATCCTTCTACAGCCTGGGTGGGTTGTGGTCATATATACAGCCGGTGCCCAGTGGTGTGACAACAGCTGTGTGATTCACTGGAAAACAGAGAGAGAGGGGCCGGTGTGCTGCCGCCGCACCCCCCTCCGGACCCATTCTAGAAGAGATCGTGGGGACTTGATGAAAAGCTCTGTGGTCGCCCTGAGCTGATTCACTCTTCTGGGAAAGCCGGCTCACAGAGGAAACCGCAGAAGAGCCTTGTTTCTCTCTGTCCTCCTCATCTCTCCTCCTTCTCTTTGTCTTTTTTTCTCTCTCTTGCTGTTTGCTCCACGCCTTGAAGACATCAGAATAGTGAAGTGCTGCTGGTGCTTTGTGTTGTCATGGCTGAACACAATCTCTCTGCATTTTTTCACTGCGGTTACAGTTATTAAACTAGAATTGGCAAGAGCACATACCTCCGCCAAGGCCCCACAGTCCCCTTTGGAAACCACACTTAAATTCAATGCAGCCAGATTTTTATTTGGATCTGCACCAAATTGTAAACACTCATAAATATCAGTGATCCAGATCAACACCAAAATCGAATGGGTTCTTTACTGACTCATACCACGTCTTCCACCAGGTTTCTTGGAAATCCGTCTACTGGTTTTTAATTACATTGAAAAACCAACAAACAGAAAGACAGACAGAGACAGAGGAGTAAATCTCCTTTGCGGAGGTAAAAAATATTTTATTATGTTTTTCAGCACAGTCGGAAGAAGCAAGGCCTTAAATAATGTTTATTCAGTATGTTTAAAGCTGCTCTATACTTTATATTTGCTCTACAGAGCATTTTAGTGTCTTTCAGCTCAATGTTTTGGTTACATGGCTTTTCTATTTACTCTCACAGCTTTCTTCGATCGTACATATATGTGCTTGCTAGCCTGTGAGTTAGCAAGTTTGCGAGTTTGACCTTCTTGGCTAGAAGGGCAAGGATCAGAAACTCTAGAGGGGAATATCTCCGCGCTGCTGTCAGGCTCTTCAAAAAGTCTGGGTTTTTGACAGCACTTCTTCACATTAAGACATGTGATGTATATTCGCAGAAAGTGATTTTTAATTCTGGATTCTAAAAATCTGCTTTTCTGAAAAAACAGTAATTCTGTTATGACTACGCCTGATGTCTACACCACTCTGAAGTTTTAGAGCCACTAAACTGAGAACTTTGTCTTGTGTGGGTGCAGTTGACACCAAAACTTCGACTATATCATCATCACTGAGCTTTGTTTCTCATCACCTGAAAACCAGTGGCTGGAATGTCAAACGAGAACAAACAAACAGGGATCTAAATGTCAGAGCATTGCTTCATGGTCGTGGTCAAACACTCCCCAGGGTAGCTTAATGGGCGTACTTGAGGATTGTTCATTTTGAAAAGTGCTTTGCACTTTGCTGAGGCAGCTATGTGTGATTCTGATTGAAAAAGGAAGTTTCAGACAATTAAACAAACACTCATGGCATTTGTCCGAGTCATAAAGGTTTATTCACAATCATCAAATCAAGTAAATTTCATTTATTTTGCTGCATTTCAGAAATCATGTGACCTCTCCTAACATCTCCTCAACCTCATGTGGTAAACTACCTCCACCTAGGAGGTTATATTTTAATGCTGTCTATTAGTTTATTTGTTAGCAAGACCTGATTCAAGGATGGGGACTTGGCCTGGGAAGAACCAGTTCCATTTTGGTGCGATTGCGGATTTAGGGATGGAGACAGAAGTTTCTTTTCACTTTTTCAGATAGGGTACTTTTCAATATTTTTAAATTTAAGGGGATGGATGCAGATATTTTTAATTTTATATTTCTAATGTAATAACTAAATGATTGTGTGAAGGATTATTTGGCCTTGGCGGAGGTATTCACTCTACTCAATGTCATTCTAGTTACAATTGCAAATTGACCCCAGGTGTGTACAAACAAGTTTGTTACTGGACTGATTCATACTTCTAGCACTGTATGTGGTGTACCATTATGTGGGGTAACTTTTCAATGTATTTTTACCATGATGTGGGATGAGTCTAGATGACATAAAAGCAAACTCAGCCCCAGTTATTATTCTAACCTCTCCAGGAGACTGTAATACCCAGTGGAGAGGAGTAGATTCATCATAATTCAATTAATTACAAAGTGTCTGGTATTCCCAGTGCCAATGACCCAGCCAATACTCTGCCATAAGAAAATATAAACTCTACCACATATTCCAGAGCTCTACCACAAGGCCAATCTGAACCCATCGCTTTCCTGTCCTGCTGCCTCCATAATAGTGCACCCACCACCACAGAGGCCGTGGCTCCAGCTCCAAGCCCAGTCGCTCCTCCACCACACTAACTCTGCCTGCACGGGCAATGAGGGATTAAATATAATGCTTGCATGTCAAGTCTGCAATGCAAGAGAGGGAGCAAGGAGGAAGGAATTTGTCAGAACTCCCTAAACACATACATGGATCGGGTCTCGATGCCAGCGCTCAGCACAGGGAGAACTTTCCAGAGGCTGGCTGAGTGACGGAGAGGCCGAGGGTGAGAGCAAGCAGGGCTGCTGTACGGGCCCAGGGTTTATGCAGAGGCCAGCCAAGCAGCAATGATACACTGCAGTGGAGAAGAAGGACAGGGGAGAAAAGTGATGAAAAAAACGAGAGCAGAGAAGCAGAATGAAAGGGAAAGAAGAGGGTAGATAGGAAACTAAACCCCTGTACTCTGGGCTGGATATATTCAGACACAAAATATTCCCTTGATATGGATGCATGGACATACATAGAGAGACTGATATCAGAAAGGGAGACCGTCATGGAGAATGAGAAAGAGCAAAAAACAAAGGAGCGGGGGGGGGGGAGATGGAGGAATTAACAGGACATGCCCACTGAAATTTTCCAGTGTCTCTGCCAGAGAACAAAAAAAGAGGTCAGTCCAGATGCTGTTCACCAACTGTCCAACTTCTCTGGAGCAGAGGGGTGGAGGGATGTTTGAAGAAAACGGGGGTGTCGAAGCAGGAGGGTAAGTGTGGTTTGGATGGGGGGGGGGGTGGCTTTAATCAGATTATGTGAGGCAGAAACTGGACGTCTTCTTGTGAGCAGATGTTGAACAGGTGGGGAGTCAACTTTCTAAGAAACCGTGAGGAGAAAAGCTCCAAAGGAGAAGCTGCCACAAACTGCAACCTGCTCGGCTTTTGTAATAAAGGTCAAGCTGTGCCAGATCCAGTCAAAGCTAAGTTACTGGTCAGTAAATAAGCAAAGGAAGATAGAAAAAACTGAATTGATGAATCATCCTCGTTAAGCCCTCGTAGCTACCTCAGCTCTTGTGCACCAGATGATCGTGCGACTGGCCCTGTGTTGCTCTTGGCTCGGAAGAGGAGCAGCAGCCTACTGGCCGGGCCCTCCTCGGCCACGGGGAGGTGAGCCCTGCAGTGGGTGTAAAATACTGTCGGGCGGTTATATTTCTGCTATGAAATATGGATGCAAGCCTTGTGTGAGCGTGTGCCTGTCTGTGTATGTGCATCTGCATAAGGTTAACTGGAGGTCAACGCTCGCTCTGCCGCCACAGGCTTGGCAGAACTCCAGCGCTGGGAAAAGAAGCAGCAGTGTCTCTTTACTCTCCTCTCTGTCCGTACCCCTCTCTGTGCTCTTCCTCCTCATCCTCCTCTTCTTGCCACTGTGTCTGTAGTCTGTGTGCAGGCAACACACAGGGAGCCATGTGGTGTGTATCTGTGCTGAGCTCTGGGCTTAGCACTGTGTATGTGTGTGTAGGGGGGGGGGTGAAGGCAATGAAAAAGCCTAACTAGTTCTCAAGTGAGTCAGGAGTCAGATGAGCCAGAGTTTAACAGGAGGAAAGTTTTTCCCTGCAGTCTGCTGCTGATCTCAGAAAATAGCTGTAAAAGTGGTCTCACAGGCATCTCGGCCATAGTAAAAGCTAAAAATACTAAATAATACTCCATTACCAGAAATGCTGCAACTTAAAGAAATAGTTAAGCATGTTTTTGTAAATATGCTTATTTGCCTTCTTTGATGAGAGTTAGGTAAGAAGATTATTTGGCACCGTACTAATATTCGTATGATACAGTAGCAGACAAAAGCAAACACTCAGCAATGGTGTTTGCGGTTTTGTCTCATTTCTGCAGGCTGTGTGTTTATTTTGGCCTCACATTGCATGTTTTTTTATTTGCATTTGTTACCATTGTTGTATTTGGTTTGTGTTTTCATGTTTTTTTTGAATTAGCATTGTTTCTGAAATTGGAGCCTGTTTCTCTTTGCAGAAATGCATTGGGTCGTTGCAGCACAATCGCTCTTGTCAGTCATTATTACTGGATTATGCTAAACCAGAGCTGTGTCTCAATTCAGGGGTCGCATCATGTCATCATTTCGAAGGGTCCTTCAAATGCAGATAAACTTGTCCTGTCATCCATAAGAAACAAAGGATCCAATGGATGGATCTCTACCAGCCCAACCTATCCCAGGATTCACTGTGCTTTGGTTATTAACCGAGTTAATGGCCCCAGCAAGCAACGGAACATCCAATGCTTAAGTAACACACTTAAACTCAACAGCTAACGCTACACATGTTATAAAATGTAAACCATGTTTGAATTATTGTATTTGATGTCCTTGATTTTTTAGTTTGGTCCATGACCTATCCACTAATGCAGCAGAGTTGGGATTTATGACCTATACTGCAGCCAGTGGCGATTGATAAAATTTGGCTTTACTTTCGGGCAGCAGTCCCATAGTCCATCTTTATAGTCTATGGAGCTAAGCCTACACACTTGCTCATGAACTGAACTTTATAACCATGTCTCTTTATCTGTGCTGTTCTTGGGCTCAGGGGAATGTGGGCCTGGATTTAGAAGTGGGCAGGGGTGGGCAATGCCAACCCAAATTTCTATTCTGCCCATCAAACTGATCAACTCTATTCTGTTCCATTTGAATCTGCCAATCACGTTTATTATCAGAATTCCCTGAGTTCGGAATTGCTGGTTGGACATAGGACTGGGATTCAATAAACAAGAATTGATCTTCATTTGAATGATCTGATATAGTAAAAGCAGACCTGGCATTTTTGTAACATATTTTTAATTAATTTAACCTGTATCATTAGAAAAGAACCTTCAGTTTTTAATTGCATCGTCGTTTCTTCACAGCTTCCTTAATGGAACTCATCACCTGCATGTGGGTTTCAGCACAGATGTAATAAAGTTAAAAAGGGATGGTCTGTGTAAAAAAAATATAATAATAATAATTACTAGTATTATACCACAGCTTGGTTCATTTTCCTATTGTGAAACATTCCTTAAAACTTGGAAAAACTCTCAATGCTAAGTCTACTGTGTTAAAAGGTGCCCACCCTGAATTTCTAATTGCCGCCCCAATCTGAACAGTCAAGATCCAGGTCTGCTTAAATGATACTATAAAAACATACTGTGGCAATTGACCATGCCACTGGGCTCTCCCCCACACAGCCAGAGACGGTTCTGCTACTTTGCAACATATGAGCAAACATAAATTAAACTCAGCATAAAGTCCCAACACTTCCTGCTGGGGTCTGTCTTTGCAGCTCAGTGTCTCTCATGTCTCTGGTGTCTTCCAAGTGTCTTGTGTCCTGTGTGACTCCGCTCTGCTGCTGCCTATAAAGCTGAGGGTCAATCAGCTAACAGCTCTCACCTGCACTGATTGATCCTCTTGTACATGTGGGGGTGCTCTACCAGCCACCTCCACACATACATGCACATACGCAACTATTCGTTCAATTACTGCAGTATGTGATGTTCTTGAAATATTCTACCAAACCAAACCCCACTTTCCCACGCACCACAGCATAAAGTAAAGCATGGAGAGTGCTTCACATGTGACAACACTTGGAACCAGGCAGTTTAAGAGCATTATTATATACAGCTTACCCCAAAACGTCCTGTATTTTCAAGCGAACCCTGATTATAAAATGACATTAAAATACATAATGACGTTCTTGGCAAGGAACAGCAGATGAAAAACTTTTATCTTGATAGCAGCGTGATGGTTCTTACCCCCGACTTGTCTTTTGATGTAGCTGCCAACATCAACCGCTCGTTGCAGCTCAATGTGCAAACCAGAGATAGAGCCGTGTGCACAGTGGCGGCCGCATGGCACGCTGGGCCGATAAGGAGGCGTCTAGGACAGAGCTGAATGGGCTACGCAGAGATGAAATCTGCTGGGTTTGGCCGGCTGATAAGCTGACAAGACCTTCATCATATGCACTTTCCTCCTCCTCCTCCTCCTTTTGTCAGTGACCCACATCCAACTCCAGATTCCTCAACTTATTGCTGGAGAGCTGTTGCTCGGTTTCTATTCGGGCTGTGCCAGTAGGTTGAGCAGGGACTTGAGGCCATGTTTGGAGAGCATGGATATGAATGTACAGTCATAAGTTTTTATGAATTTATTTCTTTTTTGTCGGTTTCTTGTCCTCTGAGCCGACAGACAGTTTCCTACCCTGTGCGGTAGCTCACCCTCCTCCTGGGTGAGCGTCAATTATTCATAAGCCTTGGGTAGCTAACTTGAAACCGATAACCCACATGCTATTTATACTTCATTTCAAATGAACAAATACTTAACTGTGAAGTTCCAGGCAGCTTGGCCATGTCTGTCTGCAGAGCCACTGCTGCTGGGCACAGTGAGGGGAGTTTGGACTGTGAGCACGGCTGAGCGGTCAGGAGGGGTGAGGGGTGTGGGGGTTGTTGGTCTATTGGGGAGAACTGTTGAATCAGCAGCTGCATACTAAAGGTGAGACTACAGGGTGGAGCTCAGAATACTGCAGCACGTGTGAGTCTTTTCATTTGTTTTTCATGCTTCCTACTCGATTTGAATTGTCATCACCAATATCAGTCCAAATAAAGACTTAATCTTTAGATTAAATAAGTAAAGTGAGTATTAATCAATGTATTAAAAAATATAGGCTATTTTCATATTTTAGCATGCTCATAGTTCATTTAGACTCGTTTGAACTTTGCACCCAGAGAAACATCTGTTATCTGTATCAGTTTTTCTTTGCTCTCTGTGCTCTCCAGTAGACAGGTGGAGGCCCCCCACTGGTGAAGCTGTTCTTGCTTTTTTAGGGGGGGTCCAGACACATCACCCACTTCCATGTTGCTTTCCTTGTAGGACCTACGGTCCAGGTAACATTCCATTGACTCAAACAGTCTCTGCATGAGGTTTCATATCGGTAACCTTGGTTAGAAAAACAGCATCATGGCTTCCAAACTGCAACTGAGGCTTGCAGTACTGAATAGTGATGTTTTATGTATCGTAAAAGATAGGGCTGGTAAGTTGTTTCTGAATCACTTTTTATCTTATTTGTTGAAATCCTTTGTCTCGATAGCCATCATTAAATTAAGTTGTCTAGAAAAAAAAAGAAAGCTGATGTCTGTGGCCTTCACAGAACTGTAATAAACTGGTGTAGCTGGGGTCTAGCTTTAACTACAAAATAATTGTCTCGTGCAAGTGTAAACTCATGTTAAATTTGTGGAAGCAAGTAAAGAAAAATATTTGCATCCTTTAGGTATCTGAACTGAAAATAGACTATACTCTATGTGGTGACACTCAGCCGAAGGGAAGAGAACTTCATTGTTGGATTAGTGTTTCACAGCTTCTTGTGGCTCTTCACGCTTTGCTCTTCTCCTGAGGAGGTTGATTTTGTCACTCTGGAATCTTATGCAATATTTGATTTTGACTTATCATCTTATTAGTTTGTACATTGCCTCCAGCTGAACACTTAGAGTTGTCTAAAACTGAAACAGTCAACAGGGATGTTGTTGGACGTGACCTCTCAATAATTGTGTTTGTGTCATCCGGAGGAACAGCAATTTGAAATTAAATCAGGAAATCTTAAGCCTGTTATTCAATTTATTGTCAAGAGTAAAAAGGCCCTAAAAAGATTCAAATGTGTGGCCTGTCACACCAATGAACTACACCTCGCAGTCTGTCCTCAACCTAAGTCAGAGGTCACAACTGTAAATATGGTGCATGTTAAATGATTACCAATTAAGGTTTTGGATGTTTTAAGTGAATCTTTCTTTCTGAAATCATTCGTGATTTTCCCCACATGCCTCATGTACAACCTGCTACTTATGTGTATGAACCAGTACGGCTCCTCTGGTACGAATCCGTTAATCAGTCAGTGTCAGACATGAACCTTTGGTGAGGCAACCTTTAGCATTTATGCCTAATGCCGCTGGATGTTTCAACACAAGCTTTAAAACCTCTTTTTAAGGCTAGCTTTTTATTAATGGTTAATAGATTTTACTGCATCTTTGTTTAGAATTTCAGTAAATGTAATCTGTTAATAGTATGTTTTTAATTCCATTTTATTAACTTTTATTTCTTCTATTTATTGTACTTACCTTTACAGGTGCAAAGACGACAGTAATAAGTACTAAAATATAGTAATAAGGTAATAAGGAAACATTCAATATAACCACAAGGAAATATATAAATAGAACAGAAATAACATACATATGGTGTAAACAGAATATATAGTGTGAAAAGTTTTTAAAACAGTGTAAAATATATTTGATCTACTATCATTGTAAAGCACTTTGAACAGCACTAGCCTGTTTGAAAAAAAATTATACAAATAAAATTGATTGATTGGTTTATTAAGTGAATAACTTTAAAGGTCCAGTGTGTAAGTTTTAGGTGAAAGGGAACTATTGGCAGTAATTTAATGTAGAATAATCCTCATGATGTTTTCACTAGTTCATTTCATCTAAATTGTATGAATTGTAGTTTTCTTTACCCATTTATATTTAAATACTTTATATTTACATCAAGGGTGTCCTCTCTACGGAGGCCGCCGTGTTTTAGTCCAGACTGGACAAACTAAACATCTTTTGAGTTTTTATGAAAATTAACACAGGTTCTTTTTCACTTTTGGAAGGAGAGGGTGAGGTGAGGGGTGTTCAGCTGCAACATGCAATTTCAACACTAGATATCACAAAATTCTACACACTGTACCTTTAAGTGAAACATTTGACCTGATACCTCTACTCAATGAAATCTAGATTTTAGAATGATCTTATCAACACACGATCACACCTCAGTGTATTGGTTGAAGAGTAACACCAGTAGAAAGTGAACTGCAGCACAATGAAGGAAAACAAAAACATCTGTGATACTATATCATGGGCCAGTGTGGATTACACTTAACAGTTTTATTTGGAATATTAAGACAATGAAGCATAAGCCAAGCACCAAGAGTGACAGCTACAAGTGTCGCACCATACGGCTCTTAAAAATGAACAGGTTATACTGGAAAACAACTGTTTTTTTTTTTCATTGAATGGTGAAGCAGATACACAGAACAGACAGTGAGATGTGAACATGATTATGCCATTTACACGCTCCAAATCCTAACTGACAGCAGAAGAAGAGAAAAAGAAAGAAAAGATAAAAAAAAAGAAGAAAGCAAGGGAAAAGCAGAAGAAAATGGAACAGCGATATTCGTCTGACTACGGCTTGGTCAGCCCGTGGCAGTGGCTGCACCCCCTGGTTTTCAAAAAGGGCTCTTGTGAATGGTCAGAGCGAATAAGGCAGTCTGGGAACACGGCGGCGCTGCAGAGTGACAACCATTAGTTCCCATCATTGTCAAGTCCTGTTGCCTCAGCACCCACATCCACACAGCAACCAATGTGCACGTACAGCATTAAAGTGACAGAGGATTGCAACCATTGTTACACTACACTCCATTGCATATTAGGGAGAAGTAATAATGAAAAATAATTCTTTCATACATCTTTTCTGTTTGCATATAGCACTTAACTCAGCTTTCTAAAATATATATGGGAAGATGAAAAGAAATCTTTAAAACATCTTTTTGTCCTCAAAGGTCTGAAACCGTGAGTCGTACCGAGGTGGGTGGGGTAATCCTACATCCAGGGGTGTTGCTGTTGATCGTGACATAAACCAGCCTGTCCCTCATCCGGAGCAGACCCAGTGGTTTCTTGCAACAAACGAGGATCTCTTAGTGCAGCTAAATAGTGTCATGCTAATGACAATGTAAGGTCAAAATAGTTCAATTCATGGCATTTTTTTTTTTTATAACAACATAGAATATACACAGAAACACCCATCTTTGTTGTCCCTTTTTTGAGGGGGGGGGGGTCACTAAGAAAGGTGGTGCTGCTAAATGTGGTCCATACACATCCCTAGCTTAGGGTGGGGTAGTGGGGGTGTGTGTGTGTGTTTAGTGCAGGTGTTAGAAGAAGTGTTATGGTGTGTGACAGACAGCTGATGCACCACAGAAGAATAAAATGTCTTTTTTTTCAGGCTCTTATTACACATTTCTATCATTCATCATACATACAATGTTTTTTTTTCTTCTTCTACTAAAATCTATGGGTTATATGGCAAACATGTGCTACGCTTAATGTCAGATTATTTCCCATGGGGAAAACTGGGTTGAGAGGGTCCTGGGACTCTCCTTTGCGACGCGCCTGCCTGAGAATAAGAGGGGTGAGGGTGGGGGTGAAGGGGACGGGTCAGAGAGGCGTTCATTGGAGTCACTGTCGTCACCCCTCACATCCGACTCTGCATTCCCCTCCACCAGAACCCTCTGTGGCTCTGTCCATTCACTTATATACTACCACGTAACACACACACGCATTGTCTGCAGCGTTATTTCAGGACTGCCGGCTTTTTTCCTCACACTCACACAAGTCTCGCCATCTTGAGCTAAAACACACCCAGTGCCGGCTACAAGTATTTGGACAGTGAGACGATTTGAACTGCAGCGTACTGGTCATGAAACAATGACTATGAGGTTAAAGTGCTAACTCCCAGTTTCTTCCCCTCACGTTTCAGACTGTTCAAATCCATATTGGGTGAGCAGCGTGGGAACACATGGTTCTTTGCAATTTCAAGATAAAGCAGTCTAACAAGGATTATTATCATATGAACAAGGCAGCCAAGGAAACTTTATGTCCTTGACTGGCCAAGTCTTAACCTCAGTGCCATGGAGGACTTTTCACTTGTTGACAATCTGAGTGAAGTCAACAAGCTCCGACAACAAGCCAAAATGAAAATGGCTGCAGTTACATGTCTCACTGAACATCACCACAAAGTGTCTGCTCTTGTATAGCCATTTCAGACATGAATGATCTGTATTTAGATGCACTTTTCTAGTCTTGATGATCTTTCAAAGCGCTTTAGAGTACAGGTTTTTGTTTTTTGCCATTCAACCATTCACATTCATACAGTGCATCCATGGGCAGCACTTTTTCTATGAGAAGGGCACAGGCCAATTTGGGGTTCAGTATCCCGGCCAAATGGGCACAAATTCAGAGGACGGGTGTGCAGCAGGCAGCCAAAAGCATCTTCTACATGTATGGCACTTCATATGAGATATTTGTATTCTTTTTAGTGTGTTTCTTCAGTTTTGCATGTGTCATGTATTAGAAATGTCAACACACCAACTCGCTGGTGAAATCTCCTGCTGTGTTCTCACATGGACTTATTCGGACATTCTCCGAAGGGGCTGGCCAGAGAAACTCAAGAGAAAGTCTGGAGTCTCTCAAATTTGTGTTCCTAAATGCAGCCTCTTCGCAAAATGTCCAGATTATCCGGAGTTCAGTGCAACACAAAAACTGGCACAATTTCTACCATGTTCACCCAATATGATTTCAGTTCAAGCTGCAAGTCACTAAGCCCAACTCATCTCACATCAAACATGATGGAGTGAAGAGCCAACATAACAAAAACGTGTAACTGTCCCAACACTTGCAGACTGCACTGCAGAACACAAATTCACAATTAAAGTGCTATTTACTTCAACAGATCCCTCGCTGTCTCTGTGAGCATGTTGCCACAGCAGTCACCCAGCCCCATGTCTCCTCTTGCTCCTGAAGGTTAACTTGAGCCTAACATAGTCCCGAGCAGGGTTGGAGAAGAGTAGAGGACAGGACAAACAGGCCTTCAGTTCTCTATAAAACAAAGTCACGTCTATACAGTGATGTTAGGGATATGGCCAGATGAGAGTAGTAGGACACAATAAAACATGACATTAATCATACAACAGCCGTGAGGCAACACAGTGGCGCTTATAGCACCCACTTTATATCCAAACTTGGTAAAAACTTGCCTGTGATTAGTGTCTGCAGGTGGGGTGGGGTACAGTCAGAAGTAAATGCTACTGCTAAGCCCCAGCATTATAAGAAAGTGGCAGAGAGCAAGATGGAGGATAGTGTGATGTGTGCTGTTTGGGGTTTAAAACAGATGCAGAGGTCTCAAAGATAATTCAGAACTCTTAACTATTTGCACTTTGTTGTGTTGAAGATTGTATTTTAAATTGACAATGTTTACCCATCAACCTAGACTCAACAGCCCAAAGTCAGTGTTTTAGTCATTTTTGCAAATGAATTAAAATCATTTTATTAAA
Organism: Paralichthys olivaceus; assembly: GCF_024713975.1. NCBI lineage: Eukaryota > Metazoa > Chordata > Actinopteri > Pleuronectiformes > Paralichthyidae > Paralichthys > Paralichthys olivaceus. Next base: position 5,238,260 of record NC_091106.1, read on the forward strand.
ATACTGAAATGTAGCACTACAAACTGATATCAGGTACATCCTGTTTTAGATTTCTCTAGAACCTCACTGGAGTTCACCTGTGACAAAATGAAATGATTCCGCACTGTTTAAAAAGGCATTAGCTTACACTAAAAGATAAAATTGTGGTGACGCATAGATCAAAACAAGGAAATAAAAACAATTTGTAAAGCTTTGTGTGTTCACAAAAGCGCAGCGGCATTGGTAATTGTAAAATGTGAACTGAGCAGGACTCTTTCTATAGTTGGTCTTCTGGCCAACTTCTCTCCAAACTGAGAGACTGGGCAAGGGTGTCAGGGTGACATTAGTCATTCAAAGATCTCTCAAACAGAGCTTCAGAAATACTCAGAGATGGTAGAACCTGGTTGAAGGACGACCATCTCAGCAGTACTCCAATAGTTTCAAAGGCATATGACAGTCTGCCCTGAGTTTGTCAAAGAGCATTTTAAGAGGAGGGAAAAGAGAGCATAATCCCTTTGGGTAGAATGATGACGGTTCAGCTTTGAGTGAAAAAGCTTCTGAAGCTTTCTGACTGTCCTTGAGGCCCAGACTTGAACCCCGCAGAACATCTGAGAGACGTGAAGCTGCCGCTCACAGTTTCTCATCTAATCTGACAGATTTTGAGATTACAGGATGAACTGCCCAGATCCAGGTGTGCTAAACTGATATCAATTGAATTCAGAAGCTGTATTTGCTGTCAGGATGCTTCAACAAAACCCTAAAGTCAATGAAATAAGTGGCTAATATTTGTAAAATCATTCTCATTTGTCCTTATGGGTTACTGTGTAAATTGATGGGCAATTTTGTCAGTTTATAACACATCTACACCACATTTCTGACAAAGTTTAGGGCAGTGGAAAATGTTCCAGGCTTTATGTGAGGTAATGTTGATCAGTTCACAAAGCAGGTAAAACTTGAGATGGGAAATATGAACCTGCTTAACTACATCTAAATTACCACTTGCATAAAATATGTCTAATTGCTTATAAATATGTGAAAATTCATTTTGAGTTTCAGGGTGTAGATGAGGTGAACATGGCCAGTTATTTGCAAAAATATGTTAATGCAAAGAGGAGCAGCCTGAATTCCAATTAATGCTTCTGCGTCAAAGCTACGGCATAGCATATACGTAGACGTGTACACAGTGCCTGACACCTTACCCTGATGTGCACCTCCCCAAAAAATGTACAGCAAGAGCTGTTCGCCCACATGTGTAGACTACGTGGGTACATATGACGTAGCTTCAACGCAGGAGCATTAATTGGGCTTAAGTCTTACACAACTGTAGTATTAAACTAGCTTTCATTTATTTGTAAAGCTCAGCAGTTAATACACACGGCTGCTTCCAAGAGCTTAGATGGCTCATACTGAAATTTGTTCATGATTCATCCTCATTAATGAAAAAGAATATAACCTTTAACCTGTATATGTGGACTGATTAGACATATGAACACACATACACAGACTAGGAAAAGAACTTGCTTGAAAACATTTAGAGATTAACCTGTCCAGTGAAAATCAGCTTGTGTGTTTCAAAAACAATGTTTTTGTTTTAAACATTACCTGCAGGGTTTCATCTACATACTTTGTAGTTAGTTTGATTTACTTTAGGGAATCTGTTTTCTTCTCTGCACCCATCTCATTCTCCAATAGTCATGTGCACGTGATTTATTAAATTAAACCAGTGTTTCCCATTAATTATATAGACTTCAGCAGCCAACCATATTTAATTTGACCCACCTCATAATAAAAGAGATCTCTTACTTGTGTGCAGCATTATTTGCAGCCTGCTTACTCAGGCTGTCGCACTTCCATATGGTTGTGCGACCGCTTGTTCTCGCTGCAGTCCATAATGTTTTTACTGTTCATGCAGACACAGAACTCATAGTTTCAGCTACAGTTGAGGCATCAATGCAATTCTTTCACTCACGCGAGAACTTATGTTTCACGTACCTTTTACTTGGAATCTGTTAGAGTGACCTTCATGAACGTGAACCTCCTTTACCAACAAAATTGAAATATATCTGTGGGAAACACTGAGATAACTAATGTCAAACAAAAACTGCTGCTGATGGCTAACGTGGGCACTGTCATTAGAAGCTGAATTATTCTGATTAACATGTTCACAGTAAAGATTTGACCTTCTCGCCCTGTCATTGACATTTGTTGGGCAAGTTGTAGCTGAGACCCTACACATGTGAGGACCAGACAAACATGGATATCTATTACAGATATTTGCTACCGTAGGGCTGGCATTGGACCCTCTAGCGACCTAATACTACTTACCACACAAGCCATAATGTGGCGACTAATGCATGCATCTGTGAATGAGATGTAACTAATGTAAAACTTATATTTATAACCTGTCATGTCTTAATCAACATTGCAGTACTAATCTTTTTTCTGTTGCAGAGATTTTAACGAACATCAGAAGTGAGTGAGTTATTCAGTGTGATTCCAGAGCATCCATCTCTCCATGTTTGGACTTCAAAGCAACTGACTATGGAACGGGACAAATGGTTTTCTAAAAAAGGCACGTAGGTTACACGTGTTTCCTCCTTATGCTAAAACACAACTGAAATGACCAGCAGTGTTTTTCCCCCCCCGAGCCGCACAAACTAAAATCATTCTGCTTACATAACTAAAGCTCTCAAGTATATGCTAACCTCTTCCAGTTGAGTGGGGCCTGCACTCAATGCATGACTGTAAATGCAACCAGGCAGGGAGGGGAATTTCTTGGGGTTGAGACCTCATACTAATAAGTTGTGAGGTGGGGGGGAATCAACTCCCAACGAGTTTGAGCAGATTAAGTCAGTCACATTTAAAGGGACACTGGCATTTTGAATTTGTATTGATTGTCCTCACCTACAACTTGTCACACGCACCCTTGACTTCAACACCTGTTAGTATTCCTCACAGTAGTGCACAGCTAGCTGCACCAAGGTTACAAGAGTATGGTGAAAATAAAAGAATAACCAAATTGGATACAACCCTGTAAGGCCAGATTCCACTAAAAACTGTAGATTGAAGGAAACAGGTATAAAACTAAACCTTATAAAGCCTAAGTGCAATTCCATAAAGAAACCAGACTGCTCAAATGTTACACTAGGAGCTAACTTTCATACAGGAAGAAATGAACTGGGACTGGATGAACATGTGCACAGAGAGTTGAAGAGCCTGTGGCCAGGGAAGAACTGATGGACCACTATTGACGTCTGTAACAAGGTTTGAGTATTTCCTCAATCTGCCCATCTAGTTTCAAAAACAAATAGGGAAAAAAGTGGATCTCACTAAATAGAACACAGACTGATTTATTGTTTAAGAAGGAACTAGAGTTTCCAAGGACTTATCTATTATCCTTAGAAAGCACTTCATTTCCCTGATGTGCTGTCCTGAACTCTGTGGACCCCCTCAGAATCTGTTCCTGTCTCTGGCTTAGCTGATCCTCATGCGTGCAAAGAGATGGCAAAGAATGTGCCTAATGTAGCTTTATCCATGGGACAAGCTCTGACTGCAATTTACCAATAGCACCTCCAGATGCCCTGTCAACCCAAACACACCTTAAAACCATCCTGGGAAGGTGCTCCACTAGGTGCTTAAACAAGCTAAGGAAATAAAATAGGGAAAAAAAATAGAGAAAGCACAAAGTGAACTGTACAACGTTGCCATGTAGGCCTAAATAGTAATTTGGGATGAACATGGGAGACATGCAGGCAGGTCTACAGGGTGATGTTGTGGGATCAGGCAGACATTTAGCACAAGCGGAGAGAAATGACACAAAGCACTGATATTTGTGCTTTCCCTCCCTGTCAAAACAACCAGTTCAACACAAAAACATGTGCTTGCCAGACAGCATTATACTGAATATAATCATATGTATTTTCTGTGATGTAAGTAATAACTAAAACAAGGATTAGAATGAATCTTGTATAGCTTGTTACACTTAAATTCCATCCCTCACCAGAAAAAGAAGAGACATCAGTATAGCCTCTAATTGACTGATGAGGAATTTCTCAAGTTCTGTGATCCTCCTGCAGTGTGTGTACAGGCGATGGAGAAGCCCACCCTATTTGACCTTGAGTGGCGGTTCCCTCTCCAGCCAGCGTACTCGTACTTTTTGTTTATAGTGATACTCCTTGAGGAAGTCCTGCAGGGCAGGGGGCAGCGGCAAAGAGCCTACTCCATCGTACGTGGTCCAGCGGCAGATGGCAGCTCGTGCCAGGTGCTGCAGCCCAAAGGGGAAGGTTCGATGGAGAGGTGCTGTGAGCAGCGGTTCAAAAAACATGCAGGTGCTGGGGTCCTTGTAGTGCTCCAGCAGTCCTGTGACGGTGGAAGAGTGGAATACACAAGGGTCGTGAGCGTCAAAGCTGAAGTTGTGGTTCCATTGCTCGATGCGGGCGTGCAGTGAGCGGTTGTAACGGCGGAAGCTAACAGAGAAGAGGTAGTCCTCTTGGGCTGAGTCACGCAGCAGGAAGGTGCCCTCTGGCCGTCCATCCAGCAGCGCCTCAGCCTCATAGCGGTCCATCACACCCCAGTAACAGGGCAGAGCTGTGATCTGCAATAGGTCAGGCACCAGACAGTGGATGTAGTCTATCTGGGTGTGAACCTTCCAGGGCCCAGGTTGCTGCCGGCTCTGGTGACCATCCCCAGAGGCATGCCTCTGCTTGGGCCTCCTGGCCTGCAGACAGAGGGTGGTTGAATCCTCCTCAGAGTCACAGTCCTGAGATGATGCTGAAGCCCCCAGCACTGGCCCACAGGCCCCTGATGATCCAGCACCCAAGGAGCTGCCAGTCCCTGAGGCCCGGCCATCCCCAGAGGCCTCTCCTATGCCAGGAGCCATCTTTGGTCCCAGTTTGTAGAGAGAGGAGCCCGGCACTGAGGCCTCCAGGGTGTGGATCTGCGCATTAGGTGGTGGGTCCACACCTTCCTCAATGCTAAGTCGGCGGCGCTCACGTAGACGTTCCTCTTCATCCTCAGGAGAGGTCTGGGCCGGGTCAAAGGCATCAAGCAGGGCAGTGGAGGAATGCGGGCTGACAGGTGCTGTGTGTTGCTTGATCAAGTGCCACTTGTGAGCAAGGTCTGAGCCTGGTGGGAAGGGGCATGTCTCTAGCATGAGCTCTGTAAGGTGAATCTTACGTTTGGAGCTGACAGGGTTCTTTGATGAACGAGAGCGTCTACGAGCAGGGAGGGGTAAGCACAGTCCCACTGTATCACTTAGCCGTTGACGCAAAGACCGTGAATTTAGACTGCGTCCTCCAGATACAGAGTCGCTTATCTCCTGGAGGGAGCTGACTCCGTAACGCCTGTCCCTACGGTTCCCACTCCCCCGTAAACGCCCAGACCGCCTATCTGCTTCCAGAGAGCTCTGGGTTTTGGTGGAACATGAGTGTTTTTTCTTGCCCCCCCATGGAGCATGACGGGAATAGGAGTCTCTCCTGGCGAGGGGAACACCCCCCGACCCACCTCGCACATCCTCTGTGTCCTTGTCGATACTTATCTCTACTATCTGAGGGATTTCTGACACACAGTTGTGATGGCGGCGTCCTGCTGTTACCATTGGCACTGGTAGAAGGCTCCGTGATGGGCTGGAGGCTCCTGATGCATGCGCATCACCTGAGCTGCCTCCTTGGCCAAGATCCACAACAAAGTGGACAGCATCTGCCTCAACCCTGGTTTCACTGAGTCCTGAACTGTTGTGGAACAGCGTCTGGCATTTGTTCTTCAGGTTGCTCCACATGTTGCCCACTTTATTCATCAACAGGAGCCCCTGGGACCTGCAGGTGACAGCAGAAAAACTTAGTCACAGGTGGAGAAATCTTGCAACAGCGTCTACATTAAATACTGAGGTTCAAGTTATATAAAGAATGTCCTATATTTAAATTCCCCAGACTACTGTGTATCTAGTAATTAGACATGGTGTGAGTATAACGGGGCCAAAGTGTCTGAGAGGTGGGTGAGCTTGAGTAGTTGGAACAGCAGAGTTAGGAGTTGCCAGGCAGACGTGCAGGGACACAAGGCCACAGCTATAAATGAACCCTGGATCTGCTCACAGCTGATCTGCTGGTATGTACTGTATTACAGAGCCAGTCTAGACCTGACCAAAAACCTTCCCTGGAACAGCAGCAGACAGGGCACATGCACACACACTCATATATGCCATTAATTTATTACTCTACCAGAATTTGACAGAGATTTGGAAATAGTAGTACCTAACCTTGTTTGCATTTAACAGTGAGCAAAGTCGCCACAGGTGTGTGACCTGTCAAACGCAAAATCTCAAAGGCTTCAGAAACGCAGCATCTACTTCCCTGTTTCAGACATTTTTTTCTTGACTTCAGGGATTAATTAGGCTTCACATTTTAGTGCTGCTGCCAGAAAATGCAAAACACTGCAACTAACAGCCTGATACATGAAATAAATTGACAATATGGAAAATTTCCAAAACCAAACTCCTCACACTGAGGTTTTACATCTTTGCTGCTATAATCCTTAGTGTGTTTGGTTGTTCACTGTTAAAATATATTTTACTTCATTCTTAAGAAATGTAGGAAAACTGAAATAAACTGTGACTGACAAAATTATCCAACAATAACTTCATCCAGAAAAAAGCTGCAAGCAGTGCAAAGCACTTGTTATGAAAGTTCTCATTGAACATTTTAATTTCTAGCTCTGTCAGCGTTAGCTTCATGTGCTATTCCCTCTGTGACTTGTCTACCTCACATCTTCCCACCTCTAGTCTTTGATAAGCTCACTCAATATGCTTCTGGGCCAAAAGCAGCTGGCCAGCTACCTAGCATCATGTTGACCTGGAAGCAGACTTTGCCTCCTGATATTGATAAAGACATTATGGGTTTTTTTTGGTTCAGCTGTGACAGACAATGGTTCTGTGTTACACAGGAAACCAGACTTCAGCACATGACTGATTAAGTTGATTTGCTGAGGGCAGTTCTAAGGGCATCACTAACAAACTCATGACGTCTCTCCAGATGTGGCCATCTTTATCAAACCACATACAGACTTTCTTTGTACTCCACTTGACAGTCATTACATAGCTGTGATAACTATGAAAAAAATACTCAAACGAATACGTTCCATCATCAAATGTGAAATAACTGAATATGCAGTGATTTAACTCATTCTGTATGAAATGTGCATGCACACAATAACCCTGACAACATGCATTATCTGGTCCATGAGACGTCATCCTCCTATTTTTATAACTCCATAATAATTGGTTAAAACAGAGAATGGATACCTGGCTCTGACCCAGCAGGTTGGACTCAAACATTTTTAAATGATTTGGGTCATGGTGACATTGGCTTATCAGTAAGAAGTGAACACTTGAGTCCTGTGTGTTATAACGATCTACCTATAGTCTGTATAGAACAAAGTCTTTTGATAGTCATTTGACAAGGTTCCCACACATGTACTTGTAAACTGTGACTTTGTGGGAACCATGGTAAGGGCATGACAAGATAACACTAATTCAGTGCTCCTCCTTACATCAACTTAACTACCATCTCACCCATGTCAGTGCCACTGGCTTGAGATTTGCAGATTCAGCAAATGCAAGTTTGTTCAAAGTTTCCCTGACGGATGCCCATGTCATCAATCATCCACAAGACATTACATTTTCTCACATTCATTTCCTGGACCCCCGCCCCAACCACTGACAAAGAATTTACTTTTTCTCAATTGGGAACATGGATTTGTCCCCCATTTGACAAAGTGTCTCCCATTAACAGGTCTCAAGTCTGACATTTGTTCCCAAAAGTACATGGACACATACACACACATTGATTGAAGTGTGATGCTGTGTGTGTGCTGTTGCAGATCTTTATTAATAAATCATGCAGAGCTTCAGATCATTAATCAATAGTTGGCCCTTTTACCTGTTCATTAAAAGCTTGCAAACTATGTTTCTTATTGGAGTCTTAATTCAAGTGACATTGTTCATTTTCTTGCCAAACAACATTTAGATTACAAAACAATCTAAATGTTGTGCTAATTTACTCACCCTAACTCTTAAGAGCAAAACAAAATTAAATAGGGTTTTCTAATTTTCTAACACAATAATTACTTCTTAATGAATATGACTATATATTTATGCTGTGAAATGTGAATCCTTGTACACAGTGGCCACTACCTCATCAAAAATACTCTTCACTGATTCATCATTTCCCAGGGGATATTGAACAACATTAACAACACCGGTCACTAACCTTACACTGTTTTTTCCACATCAGATTGAAATCATTCTGATTGAGGATTAACAGTCAACTTTTTAAATGGGGTGTGATTTCATTCAATGTTATATTTTCGTGTGCCAACGCATCTGATCAGAACATACAGTATGTGCGACATGCACAAACGTGATAAATATGGCACAGATTCATCTTTCAACAGCTATCTTTTCTGTTTGGCATATGATCACGTGACATTAAGAAATGTACATCCCCACACATTTATGCCAAGACAGAAACAAGTGCAGCCAACTAGTGCTACAGTCTGCTCGGGTCCCAAGTAAAAATACATATTGTTAACTGGTTAGACAAAATGCTGCAGGTAAGCAGAGCTGGCTCCAGTTAAGGTGCACTCAAATCTGTGACATGTCACCGAGGCAATAATCACCTTTTAATGCCATTCCCGGTGTATGGTAAACCACTGGCACTTTACCCACAGCACAAGCTCTGGTTATGATTCCTCACAATATGGCAAGTCTTCGCACAGTGCATCATACAGCTGTCCAACAGATGCACAAATAATGACATGCCAACTAAGTAAATCTTGACTAATGATCTAAGCAATCAAAAGAAAATTATTTGCCAGCTATTTTGATAATGGATTCTTGGAAATTTACTTTAAGTTTCGAACAATGCAAATCATTACTTTTGGGCTGTCTGATGGTGTGATGGGCATTTTCTCAGTCAGATGATTAATTGAGAAAATTACTGTCAGTTTAATAAATGATGGAAATGATCATTGGTTGTAGCCCTATTCTTCATAGTAATCATTGATTTATAATAACATTGCTAGCAAAGTCTGTCAATCTATTCATTAGTTAAATTAGTCTGTCTAAAACTTCAAACTAACATTTGATGATTCAGATTTATTTAGCAAAACTAAAATGTGTCAGTAGAGTGGATACATCTGCTAGGGGCAAATAATCACTTTAAATTCTATCAAGCTGCATCAAATTTCACACACTCAAAGAAATCAAAGCCCTAAATATGTCATGCCATCAAGATCCGTAAATACATACATTTAAAAAACAAAGGAAAAATATTTTCAATGTGAAAGAAAGTAATAAAAAAAATTATGGTTCTTCTCTGACCCATACTACATCCTGCCACCAAATTTCGTGGTGTTCTTGCTTACAGACTGACAGTAGTCAAAACATAACCTCCTTGGCAAAGGAAAATATTCCTATAATTTGTGATCCCCGACCCACTACACCTGATTGATTAACACAAATTCTGACTTTCGGCAAGATATGAGTTTCAATAAATAATGTTTCTTTTAGTTTTGTTAAAAATGTGTAAATACAAAGTTTATTTTAGTGTGACTTCTACATGTTGGCTCAATAGTTAATAGCATACTTATAAATATTGACAATTCCTTGTACAACTATCTAGGTGGATAAGAGAAAATGCCTCAAAACTTACTTGAACATTTGTCCAACCAATCCCACTAGCTTTAGAAATCAGAAAATATGCCAACAATTACCCCTGGTTCATAAATTTTTGTGTTGGAGCACAAAGTCTTACTAACCACAGTCTAAATTTGACAGCATTTATCTTAATTCTGTAATTGTACCAGCAGCATGAATGCACTAATTCCTTAAGTACAACTACATGTTCCCACCCTGCTGAACTGGAATTGTGAGGCTCGTATTATATCAGTACCATCTTGAGAGGCTGGATTTTCCATCTGGGTTGGCGTGTTTCATAACTCAGCTAATCACTTGAAAAAATACAAACAATGAAAAGTTCCAGTGACCATTGGACAAGCCTATAAATTAACTATGACTCTCTGCACGATTTAATAGCACAACAGGCTTAGGGACATAAGTCTGGGAGTTTAACCATGAAAATGTTTTGAATCTGCAAGTATGTGCGCAACAATATTAGTTCACTAATCTACTCCATATTCTCTATATCTATAAATCTATAAATGGCTTTATCCTAAACATACAAGTATCAAGAGAGATGCTACACGGATGCTTCAAGTAGTTTTTAATATTCAATTTGTGCTAAAATCCAGAAATCTCAAGGGTGAATTTTAACAAAATGATGAAATCAATGTAATTAGACAATTATAGAAGTGGTGCAAGCCAGCAAAATGTCACAAATGAAAGTAGTGAGGAAAAACAACATGACTGCTTTGTTGTTCTGTTTAAAGACCGCGTGAGATGAATCATACACTTAGTTCATCATGAGAATGTTTGTATTGTGCATTTTATTCATTGTGCAATCAAAGTTCCAACATTTGTCCTCATTTCATCAGCTGTGGAGGAAACCATGTGAATCTTCTGGAGATAGCAGAAGATGTCATCAGTGGGTTTAATCAGGGTTGCTCAAAGGCCTCTTGAGTTATGAACAAAGATGTGATAAGCCATGCCTGCTTGCACCAATCAATAAGGCACTTCAGATTTTAATTAAGACTTGACTTAGAGACGAGGACACCTATTTTTGTGAAATTCTAACCTCTGGGTTTTGAGGTAAATGTAATTGGTATTTGTGGATCAAGATGAAATGCTGTTGGAGGCCTATTCTTAAAAAAAAGAAGATAATCTACAGAAATTTCTAAATGTTTGGACACATTCTCAAAAAGTTAAAGCAGGTTTTGGTTATGGTTTATGCTTTTAAACCATTCTTGGTCATTTACAATAGAAATGTGTGTTTCAGATGCCCATGTCTGTACAACAACAACTGATCTTACCTTTAACCAACTTTCCAATATTAATCCAAACTGGATTAAAACTGCCCGTTGTCGCTGTGACAGCCAGACTCTCGCCAACTAATACACCTGCCTTTACCGCATACTACAGTTGTAATAATGATATTGCACATGTCTGGTCAAACGAAAGTAAAATAACATCAATACCTATCAGGTCAGTGTATTATACTAATGCAAAAATGGTTTTGATGATTTAAACCATTGCATAACACAAAGTCCATGAAGCGACAACTTTACAACCAAGAAATTGAATAGTATGTCTGCAGCAGGATGCTAATGCTAAGGCATCTCATGTAGCTGATTTCTGTCCAGCATCAACTCTGCTCAGCTAATTCACAAGCGTATTACTTAAACCATCATTGTCTTATATAATTCTCTTGGACAGTCGCCACTGATAACAATGGCCACACCAATAGGGCAATTCAGTCCACAACCATTTTAAGTCGCCCTGACACAGAACTAGGCTACTTCTGCTCTCTGGCAGCCCAACACACCCATTCTCCTGGGATCACACGCTGATCTAAGAGAGGGCTGGAGAGAAGACAAGATTATGGGAGGGCGCCTTCTCTGCTGAGATCAGACCAGAGTTAATAAGATATCTGTAGCAACTCACATTTTTGAAGATATCTGGGGGGGGGGGGGTCTGCAGCCACACAGGGTCTGCAAATGACTGATAACACACTTTGATTCTTCCTATTAGATCTCAATGAATATAACTAAAATGTGGATGTGATATTCCTCAAAACAGAGGCAGAAAGTATATGCACATATGAAATGAAGTCCTGCAGCTCACCATTGCACTGTTATTAACATAGTACAAGCATTAGATTTATTCTGCTCTCATGTAGATCTGTTAGCTGTTTTAAAAAAAGCAATTCATGAAGGAAGCATTTAAAGCAGATTAAAAATAACTTGTAGTAAACTGCTATTGTGTAAAAAAAAACGTGTATGTAAATGTCAACCCTGCATCATCTAAGTTGCCTTCGTTACAATGTGATATTTTCATACAGATTTAAATGGGCAGCCCTATGTAATATGTGCATGTATATCAATACAATAACCGATCTATAACGTTACTATAGCTGGTCTATCGAAATGATTGGAAGGCCTTTAGGTTCTGGAGGCCCCACTTTACCCAGGTCCCAGCCAAGTTAGCTGACATGCTAACACGTTAACCATCCAAAGCCAGACCCAGTGCACCGCTAAATGTGGCTTCAGCCTCGGAGAGAACATTAGCCGGGCTGATATGTTCCAATGTAGCTGAGCAGCTTAGCTCGGGTATACATCATTTATTCTTAAGAAAACCAGAAACGGATTTTAAACAGTTTACTAAAAGACGGCTAATTTACAGCTCGGGCTTACGAGCTGTCAAAAAATGCTAACGGTTAGCATTCACCAGAATAGGGGTTTCTGGCGTTTTAGCTAGCTCTGGCTAAGCAGCCAGCTAGCGGGGGTTAGCGTGTTAGCATGTGAAAAAAAGATCGACAGATAAAATGATATGGATGAACCGAGCGGTGCTGTGCTGGTTAAACATGCAGCGCAGACACGTGTCGAACGGGTCGTGGTTAGTTTCCAGAAGTCCGATCTTACCCGGGTGCCTTGTGGAAGCCTATTCAACAGCTCTCTTTGTCTGCAGAAAATGGCTATTAAGAGAAGTCAGGCACATATCCCCTCTGCGGACCACGGTGTCGGATGAAAGCACTAGAGGTACGCGGATACTTGGAGGTACCATCCCGAATATTTCCACTCTAATCAGTTCAATACTAATCCAAAGTATTTCAGAGGATTTAGTTGTTCTTTGAGTGCCGCAAAAGCCCGTTCCTCGCCATGGTGGGGGTCTCTGCTCCTGCCGTGGTCGCAGCTGCCTCTAGCAGCCAATATGACGGAGGTCTCGGCAGACAGAGAGCCGGAGAGGAGGACGGTGTTCAGCGTGAGTGAGCCCGACTGACAGCGGCTCAGTCCAATGGAGGAGAGGGAGAGGGCGGCCACTTCCGACCCAGCACGCGGATGGGGAATAGCCAGGAGTTGGCTCCTCCTGACGGGCGTCCCGCGTCTCCAATGAGCGGCCAGAGGAGGCCGGGGCTCTCCGCTGGCAGCGACTTGGAAACGTGGAGAGGTGAAGTGATGCTGATGGTGTCCCGGCCCAGGCCGAGACAGGCCGGGCCGGGCCGGACTACTGAATCACTGATGTCATCCAGGTAAAAGGCAGAGGCTCTGCCTGAGCTCTGAGCGACAGGAGGGAACAGCTTCATTTCACAATTAAGATTGAAGAGTGTCACAGGTAATGAATGTGTAATAATACCTACACTAATCATATTAGTCCCACTAATATGCCTTCTTCATCATTATCAGCATCATCGTCCACTGAGACTTGGTACCCATCAAAACTTAATCCTGGTTTGTATTCATTTTAATTTCCAGATGTTTTTGGGAATATGCACTTCTATACAACAATATTCACTGATATGACAAAGCAGTTTGGTTTATAAAGCACATTTTATAGACATATTCAAGGGGCTGTACAGAAACATACTGAGGCAAAATGATAAGAAATCAGATACAAATCAGAAAGGACAGTCTAAAAGAATTTACAAGCAAAATAAAACTGATGAAAAAGATTAGAATTAAGGATTAGGTAAAAAAGAGAAAACGTTTCTTCTGTGAAACCTGGATAAAAATGGAAAAGTAAGTTAAAGGAGAAAAATAATACCAATAAAGTAAATAGAAATGTTTAAAATAATACAAATAAGGAATAAAACGTAGTTTTTTTTTTTATCTTGCTTTCAAACCAACCAACCAACCAACAAATGGACAGGCATCCTATGCAGAGGTAATTATTTTGTAATGAATCTAATAACCAGCTAACTGGTGACGAGGCTCAGAAGCTCCAAACCTGGACATACAAGGTTTCCTGGACACATCAGCTGATCTTTAAATATAAAGATATGTATTCATGAAAATGACAGGATGGTGAAAAAACCAACAGTCCCCCTGAGTGACATAAAGTCAAACACTTGTTAAAGCCACCATCTCAAACCTCTAGTGCTGTGGAATTACATGTGGCATTGTATATCCCTCGCCAGTGAAAATGTGTCATAGCTTGTACCAAAGTAAATATTAGAACAATTAGAGCCTCTGAATAGAAGCATTCATAGTCACTCACACCCACACATGAGGTCATCTCCTGGAGTCGGATCATTCATGTGCACATGACACGAGGTGTAATGGGAAGTGGAAGTGGTGTGAGTATTGCAGTAGTGAGCTGGGGCTGAGTTCAGGGGAAATCACCGGCAGCCTGAACACATTAGCGTTTACATCTCCGAGATGCTGATCTAATTTGTGCTCATGAAAGGAAATGAAAGGGGATTGCATTAGCGCCGATTCCTCTGCCAGCAGTGATTCACACGGTTTTAGTCAGCGACGACCTCTCCTACCATGTCTATGCTGTGTCATCTGCAAGCAATCCACAGACTCCCTGCTGTGTCCACGCTGAATGAGTGATACAGATGGATCAAAGAGAGAAATGTCTGATGACAATACCACATTCTCAATTCTACTACAAATGAGAAACTGTAGAAAGTACAGAGACAAAAGTGTCCCAGCCTCTTGACCCTACTATTCATGATATGGATGGTTTGTATTTTTGTACATTTAGACTATTTTCAGATGATAGAGGGAGTAGGAGATGTTTTTTATTATACTGGGATCATTTTAAAAGAATACAGCCATACAGTTGTTAAAGTGTACAGTAAACATTAATTCTCTCCAGCAAGCTACAGGTCTGACATTAACTCATATAAATCACAAGTGCTGACAGTGAATGTTAGTAATAATTGACACTATTAGCCATTGATTGTATAACTATTTAAATTCTTATAATCCTATCCTCTCTGGGGTTTTTGTATCTGACCTTATTGCATCACTTAATATTTTGCATTGTTATTGCACAGAGGTGTAAGGCAACATGTATAAAACTAGGTCAATGTAAAATAAAATATCAACAGACTGTTTATCACGTCACACATGTTGAAACCTGAAAACCCTTGATAATACATTAATATCATATGATGGGGATCAAAGCAGGAAGTGTACTTTAAAAAATCCATATGCATGTATTATACTAAAGCAGATGTATTTCTGTATGGAGTGAAACTGGAATTCTCTGGACAGGGAAAAAATGGAACTTATTCAGGAACATCTATGTTACGAGGATGGCTATTGATAAATGAATTGATTTGTCATGTGATTTGTGAAAAGACAAGGGTAACACTTTAGTTTAGGGAACACAATATTAGTCATTAATACATAACTAATAAGGATATCTATTAGTGCTTAGTAAGGTTTTTATTAAGCATCTGCATACATGTATTAGGTTTTAATTGAACACTTTCTTATTTTTGCTTAAAAACTGGTTTATTCTTGGTAAATCCTTAGAAGGCCACTAGTTGGCCATGATCATAAGTTATTAGTATTTAGTATGGGTCAAAATAAAGAGGCTATAGACTCCTTACACACTGTCTTAATATACTACCAATTGAGACAGAGTATTGCGACAATGTATTAGGAGTCTACTTTGATCCATACTATATATCAGCAACTTAACCTCAAGACTAACTAGCTGCTTATTAAGGGTTTGTCAAGAATAAATGACCTATTCAGTAAGAATAAGAAATTGTTGAATAAATACCTAATAAATATGTAGTGATGCTTAATGCAGATCTTATTGATCATTAACACATACACTTATTACTCATGTATTAGTGGGTAACATTGGGTTCCCTTAACTAAAGTGTTACCAAGACAAGAAATCAAAAAAGGGGCTGCCATCTGTATTTATCTGTATTCATGTTATTTATATGAAAAGGTTAATATACGATTTCTCCTTATATCTCTCTTGCTCCTTTTTCCATTCATGGAATGTGCATATGTGTATTATTTGGTTTGCTAAAATAATTTTGGATAAAATGAATAAACTAAACTCAATCTAACTGTAAATCGATGTTTAGTTTGCCTATTGTTTCATTGTTGTGTAATGACATATACACTAGTTTTTGATCATGTGTTGTCTTATAATTGTAACTGCTTGTATTTGCATTGCTTTGAGTATAACATAAACATAATTCAATAAATTCAAGACAGAACTGATTGACATAAAAAGACGTACATTATATTCAGAGACAAGACATTGTTCAAAGTAAAAGCAATGTGCACGGACTGAAATGAAAACCCACATAAAGCCAATCTGGATTTAAGTATGAATCTTAATGTGGAGTGTATGGGAGTTGTTCATTTGACAGACAGAACAGGGTTGCCATCTTGTGGCAACAGTTGGGAAAAACAAAATTGCATCAACCCTAAAATTCGATTTATTTGATCCCTGGTGAGTGTATTCTCTTTATTTATTATTCTCTTTATAAATTTAGATTGGGGTCAGTCAGTTAAGATTCATTTTACACTTGATGCCTCTAAGATCAAAATGTAGGCTACTCGTTTTGCTGTAGCACTTACTATCAAACACTGCCTAATAGCATCCAGAGATGTTATAAGAATTCAAATCTTTGGAATAGTCTTGCTTGCATCTGCTATATTTATTCAATGCTAAAAACACAAAATCATGAATTCATTTCTGAAATCATTTTATTTTTACATTTCCACAGAGTGATGTCAAATCAATACGGTTATTTGAGTACTATTGCAGTGTTTTAGCATCTACACCTTGAGTGACTGTCATCAGCAATGTGCAGTGACTTTTTAAAAGTTGGTCTTTTTTTATCCAGTACACATGTGTATAAAAATCTATACGAATTGTGAAAAATCAAATGTGAACACCAAGGAAATGTCTGTGGAAACATGGGAATACGACGGCACGCAGAGGAAGGGAAAGTTTAGGACAGACAGTGTTGAATATTTAAAAAGGACATCATTTCCCATATATGAAAAAAAAAAGCTTCCATCTTAAAGCAGCAGCCAGACAGGAGACTTAAGAACCACAGAGCTCCAAGGCTCTGGAAGATCACTGTCTGTGCTTCACCTCATGAATTTGGGCAACTGCTCAGTCGCCAGAGGGAAGAAATGAAAGAATCCGGAAGCGAAGAAGGAGAATTTATGTTCAGATGGTTTAGTGATATGTTAGATGTTCACCGGAGAGTAAAGCACAGACACTAAAAACAGTATATAGTATGGGCAAATATGGGATTGCTGCAACATCTACTGACCAGTGAGCAACTAAAGGAATCCGCTGGATCTAATGAAGATCTTGTGCCTTGTCAAATTCTTATGTTTGTGATGGCAGTCACAGTTCAAAATATGTCAATAAAACACAACAATATATGTCACCAAATGAATTTTTAAGCACCATTTGATAAGCAAAGGCATGCATGAAGTATTTAATGAATTTGCCGCATCATTAGACATGGCAGCATTGTGACAGTCAGCCCTCCATGCTGCCTGCACACTCACGTCTAACAAGATCACTTTGTTAAAAAGCTTCACGATTTAAAAAACAAAACAATTCAAAGCTCAACAATGTTTTCCTTGTGTGAGAGTGTAATTTGTCATAATTTTCTTTTTCCCAGGAAAGTCACAACTCAGGATTAGCTCCAGGGCAGCATCACTACATCACTAATATCAAGAATTATGAAACTTCAGCACGAACTTTTATAAAACTGAGAGGGATTGATTTCACAGTCAATTAGAAGTTTTGGTTATCTCCTATGCAGCATTATATGCTACATAAAAGATAGAGATAAATATTACAGCCAACGTAACATGGGGCATCAAACGCTTCACCAGATGTTGAAAAACCAGAATGTATATACATCACTGGTTAATTATAGATATTATGGCTTTACCAGATTCGTTTGAATGGATGTGCTGTAAGTGAACCCAGATGTAGATTCCATATTCCCTTTGAAGCACAAGAGAGTCAGCTGCGTGAGGTTTGATCTTGTGCTGAAGAGGATGCAAAATCTAAATTTGATGCTCTGGTTTTCACTACCCAGCATCAGCAGGTGAAGGCAGACACACACGGTTGCATATCTGGAGGATGAGGCAATTACTGTTGTTATATGTTCAATAGCTTTAAAACGTACCATGTTTCTATTTGTCATTCACTAAATGCTCTTATGATTTAGAAAGAGTAAAAAAAAAAAGGGGGACAGTGGAAATGTCCCAAACTGACATGCTGTGGGTGTTTTGGTTAATCAGTTAAGGGCTAAACGGTTCTTTGAGGTCTCATTAAAGTGTCCTTTTGTGGAATCAGTTCAGTCTTTTATTCTGTCTGAAAAGTCAAGGGCTCAAAATCCAAAAGGGCAAAATTGTGTGTGTGTGTGTGTGTGTGTGTGTGTGTGTGTGTGTGTGTGTGTGTGTGAGTGTGATGGTGGGGGGAATGTGGAAAAAAACTTTCATGACACAAACCGTGTAAGGTGTGGAAAATGGGTAAATGAAATCTTTCTAGCACACAACTCATGACGTCACGTGGACGACCCAGTCAGGGCTTACGCTGAAAGTCTTTGTTCAGCTGGCTTCACCCCACCAAAGGACGTGTTTCACGTCACATGTTTCAGTGTGATTCGTTTTCATGCTAAATGCTAATTTCAGAGTCCAGACCTGAACGGCTCAATATGTCAGAACTAACTGATTTATTGAGAAATGACCTTAAATTTGACTGAACAAAAGACACTGGTGGATGAAGGTGGATCATATAAGCTAAGACTGCAAGTTAACATTTTGATGACCAATACAACACAGATGACCTGAGACGTCTGTGTTTTGAAGGCAGGGTTTATAGTCATGATTTCCAGGACTTTTTCTCTTTAGGCTATTTTTCTGAATTTTTGTTGATGTCCACGCTCTAATACAGACAATGTTGTTTATTTTAGTTGATGTGGAACCATATTAAACAAGCCTGAACAGCTACATGTGTCAAAATTAAGGCAGGGTCATAGCACCACCTATTGATTCGTCTCAATTGGCCTCAAATTGGTCACGCTTAATTAGAGCCCCAACCTGAATGGATTTATTAGTCTGATGTATTGACAGCCCCACCTGCTGGCAACAGGAAGTAAGCCTTGTTTTACAACTTTAATTCGATTTACCTTGTGGTCTGCACTTGATGGCATGGAATATGATGCGTGATTGGTGGGCGTGGTTTGGCGTTGCTTGAAGGATGCAGGAAGTGAAGCGTTTATACCTTCCCATGGTGCACAACACCTTTCGCCCGGTCCCCAAAGCACCCTCCCCTGCGACTGTATCAGGTCCCGAGTTAGCAAATGCTCAGGCTCGCTCAGTGCTGCCTCGCAGCCCTAGTTTTACTTTATTACCATTCACATGTGTGGTATATATATACATATGTTTAAAGAAATTACTTAACTAGTGTTGTTACCCAAATTCACATCTTTTCAAAATGAAAGCTCTGTAATTCAGCTCAATATTGGCCCACAAGCTGAACGCACAATCAACGTGTCTACTTCCAATGGACTGGTCATACAGGATATGGAGAGATAAATATTCCATCACATGTTATTATTTTGTCAAGCATGAGACACAACACTTGCAATGCAATGGTGTTAACGTAATTAACGATACTTTATTTCATTTGTCTGTTCATGAAAACAAGTCAGTTATGGTCAAGTATACTGTGAGATTCCTTTAATTAGCTGTGTTTACACTAGTTATCAGTCAATTAGTATTCTATAGCTGTGTCTCAATTCAAGGGCTGCATCCTTTGGAGGACGTGGCCTACTACACAAAGTAGTAGAACTGTATTCTTTCATGAGCTTGCCTCGACTAGAAGGCCGAACCAAAATGAAACAACAGATGATGATTTCCGTGGTCGGCATTGCCAGTTCATCGCACTGTAAATGCTGTTGCCTAGCAACAGAGCTGAAGTTGGACAGAATAAGAAAGTTTTCATGCCTCTTGGTTTTTTAATATGTGTAGTTTTAGCTGTTCAGTTGAGTTGAAGCATGATATTCGTGTCACTTGCCAGTCTTTGAAAAGCGCTTCGTCAATGAAGTGCAGTGAATCTTGGAATAGGTTGGGAAGGATCCACTCCATTGGAGTTCTTTGGGGATGGAAAGACGCATTTGACGGCAGCATTTGAAAGAGCCTTGGAAAAGAAACAGCCTAGTTGCGCCGCTGTGGTGTAATCAGTCTCAAAATGTCACCTAAAGGATGCAGCCCCTGAATAGAGACACAGCTAATGTTTTATTGGGAGCCTTAAACTGGAACAGGTTATCGAGAACATCTGTGACACGCTAACTCTTCAACTTGGTTGGACTAAAAAAATCAGGGTATGTCTATATTGCTTGATGTTACTGAGAGGAGTTACCTAATACAGCTTAGCATCTTTTGAAGAGGTTGAGTGTCGGTGTCCACGTTTTCCTATTATTGCTATAAAAACAAAATTTGCCATATTGTTTCTGTTAGCATTAGATTTGGAGTGTATGTATTTTCATCTCTGTTATGTGGATAGTGTCAATCATGCTTCTTTGTGGTTTGTAACTGGTGTAAGTATCTGTACACATTATTGTAACTGGTATATTTCCGCAGTGCACATGTAGTTTGCTCACCTATTGCTCCAGTAGCTATAACACTAGGTCAGAGAAAAGTCCCCTAAAAAGGTTCCAATCACTGGAACAGAGCTAGATGAACCTGCATTTTCCCTTCACTGCAATATTTTGCAGTTTTTAACATGTGCCATTATTTTTCATGATTCTTTTTAGCCCCTGAGTCCTTTATACTTTATGTCAGTCTGGTGTATATTGATGAGTTTCTCTGGTGTTACATGTCCCCATTTCTGCTTTTATTGATTATTTTTTATAGATTTAATGAAACATTTTAACTCAATGGGACCTTCCTGCTTAAATAAATAAGTGAATAAATATTGTCATGTTCATTAAATAATAATAGATTCAGCAAAAACAGAACTATTATAACCTTCATGACCTTAGGGTGCACAGTGAATGCATACATTAAACACTATTAGACTGCAAGTGCTTATTACATAATTCTTGTTTTTTAAACTCAAAGTAATGTCAGTACTCAGGAGATAAACATTTCTTGCTTCTTTCTACATTTCTTGGTAATATAGAAGCTGGACAATGTCTGATTAGATCTGGAGCTGAACAAGTTGTACAGATAATGAGATTCCTCAGAACTGTGCTTTCAATGTGACCCATGCTACTAAAAGACATAATACTTACTTTGATTTCATTACATATATATATTTTTGTAATATAGCGATTGCATTATTTGATGTTAGACCTTTTTGTGCCAGGAAAGTGAAAGTGTCTTTGGAGTGAGAGTTGCTTCCAAATCTTGTCTGCATAGTCCATGGTGACCTTAGCTCAGATCATGAGACCCTCGATTATCTCCACTGATGTCACAGGATCAGCTGGCGCTTGGCATCAGCTGTTAGATAATTTGGAATTGATTTGCATGTTGATCAGATGCTCTGTCAGACATTTAAGGATTTTTCAAATAATTCCACATCTCTGTCTACCAGTAGTTATACAGTCACATGGAGGAGATTAACCACAATACAAGAAACAAAAAACTTAACTTGACAAACTTGACGGCACTTGGAAACACTAAGTGCCAGACTACCAGAGTGAATACCATCGGACATAGCACTCCATTTTGGGCCACTCACACTTTTCTTATGCAAAACCACTTTCTCCACTAATGCAGCTCCACTGCTGCTGATGCACCTATAAAAAACTGAACAATTATACTTTGCTGTGCAACTGTCAATGGTGAAGCTACATTTTATTAGTTGAAGTAAAAGGGAACCTAAAGGAAGTCTGATGAGGAGAAATTCAGGTAGAAAGAACAGAAAACTTCTACTACTATGAGTTCCACGACTACTTTTACAACTACTACTACTACTACTAATAATAATGATAATTATAATAATAATAATTACAAAAAAAACCTGTTTCTGACAAAGTCAATCATAATTTTCTATCAGTTCAATTTCATAAAGTGTGCAATAATGTGACTCTGCATATACTTAATTTCAATTGTACATATTTCAATTTTTTTGTTCCCTTTCTTTTTATTGTATTTTTCACTGATTTATTGTCTTCACTGAATGTGTATTTAGTCCCTCTTTGCTGTTGTAAGACAGTTAATGTCTCCATAGCAAAGGAATATCTTATCTTCTCTTCACACCCCATTTTGACCTCTGTCCAGTGCCATAACATTCATATTTGTGCCGCCCCATGGTGGGCACTGGCCACCCCTACGAAAAAGGTCTGACTCCGCTACTGTCCAATGGGAACGTGTGCTTGATAGTTTGACTGAAAAGGTTTCGACAGTGCCTGAGGGCTTCTCATCGGCTTTAAAAACCAGCAACACTCCCCTCCCCTGACCACTGATCCTACAACTCACAGCAGAGTCTAAACCAACTGTGTCCTGCAGCATCTCTCCTTGCAAGCAGTCAGAATGGAGTTTCACTACGCCACCGAGATGAACGGAAATGTGGCCAAGGTCTCTAGATTGAGCAAGTGCATTGAGTCTAAACAGGGTGATTTAGAGGAGAAAGCCTCAAAAGAATCTGAAGTTTTAACCAAGACGTCTTGCATAGAGAAAGCTTACTGCACGATACTGAGCGAGCTTGGAGAGAACACTGAGCGGGAGGGGCTTTTACGCACACCGTTACGCGCAGCCAAAGCCATGCAGTTCTTCACGACAGGCTACCAGCTGACGATCAAAGGTGAGTACGCAAAGGACAGCGTTCAGTAGCGGTGTACATTTTAGATGTCGATGTAACAAATCGTTGCAATTATATCTTGTTAAGGCGAGTTTAACATGTATGCGCAACTTTACGCAAAGGCTCGACACCATGCCCATAATTAAAAGTGAGAAACATTTAATAGCGAAAGAGAACAGTCCTTGTCTCAGTGAATTTAATCAAGAATTGAAGACATTTCAAGTGTAACGAGTATTTCTATCACACAGATATCTTGAACGACGCAATCTTTGATGAAAACCACGATGAGATGGTGATTGTCAGGGACATCGATTTGTTCTCTCTGTGTGAACATCACCTGGTGCCCTTCTTTGGAAAGGTAACAGAGCTTTTCAGGCTCTTGGGGAAGTGGGGGGATTTTCGTGCTTACTCTTTTTGTTCTTACAGTGCGCTTTGTTTCATTCTGTCAGGCTCACATAGCATATCTCCCAAACAAGAAGGTGGTGGGTCTGAGCAAGCTCGCACGGTGAGTGATGACTAAAAACACACTCTCTCATTCTCTCCCTCTCTCTCTCTCTCACACACACACACAGAAACACATTATTCACTTTGGTTTCTTCATTTCCAGAGTTGTAGAGATCTTCAGCAGGAGGCTTCAAGGTAAAACACATCATGTCTGACTCTACTTTTGTTTTCATGATCTTTCCATGTCTTTTATTTCTGTGTTGCTTAAGCTGTGTTGTTTCCTCTCCACAGTTCAGGAGCGTCTAACCAAACAGATTGCAGCAGCTATACATGAGGCCCTGGAGCCTGCTGGAGTGGCAGTGGTGATTGAAGCCGCGTGAGTTTGAACTCTTTCAGCCCAATACACCTGCTTGTCATTTTCCCCGTCCATACCTTTTGCTAATGTAAAAATGGATTTGGACAGATCCTAATTGTAGTTCATCTCATTTGTTAAAATAGAACCCTGTTTTGAGCCTAACACACTCCACACTTGTTTTCATTTGGAGACAATCCTCCAGAACTTTCATCACACATATAAGGGGGTTTTACTGAATCATTCCTATTCATATTATATGATTATGCAAAAAATCTGTAATTCTGAGTTAATAGCCAAATGAGGACATATAAGTAATGGAATGACCCTTGACAGTTCAGATCTAAAACTACTGTATAATTTTGAGTTTTAGAACAATCTGTTTGAAACTATATACAATACAAAATGTCATATAGCCACTGAGAGGATTAGATTAGATTAGTGACCTACACTCCTGTAAAAGTGTTGCAACACAAAGTCCTTCAGTATAAATCATGTGCTTTGGAATTTAACGCTAAATTAAACTGTCTCTTTCATTTTCAGTCACATGTGCATGGTGATGAGAGGTGTGCAGAAGATGAACGCCAAGACTGTAACAAGTGTCATGCTGGGAGCATTCCAAACAAATGCAGAGACCCGGGAGGAGTTTCTGTCCCTGGCTCTGGGGAAATGAATGCTTCTGATCTCAGAGAGCAAGTCCTCAGGGGATAAGTCCACTTTTATTTTGTTTTACCGTGCAACACCGCTACAGTTAGTTTTAAAAACCTACATTCACTGACCTTAGCTCAGAGACTGACAGATGTACAATCCGTTTTACCATTATGCACGGCAGCTAGCTGTTTTTTTCTTTGGCTCCTCTCTGCACAGAATAACTTGATCCAGTTGGTTTCTGGTTGTGTTCAGGTGCCACTTTTACTGGTCTTTGCAACCCCCATAGACTGAATAGGCAACACCTTGAAGATGGAGGGAGGGGGAGGTGTCTGTGGTGAAACATTTGTTTGGGTCTGTGATGCTAGTGCAACATCTAGTTGCAGTGAATATCATATAAATAACTTTTAAAGTGATGTGTAATTGGTGTTTCAATCATATTTCACACTGTTAGAATTAAGATTTTATTACAATGATTTAAGTTTGAAAAATTTTAATTTGTTTTATGCTGGAATGTGGAATAATATACTTATTATTTGCTGAAGAAACAATATGAACCTATGCTATGGTGCTATATGGTGCTATGTTTGATCACGATGAATTGTATTTTCAAAACATTTTGAGATATTTATCTGTCTGTACAGTCAAATTACACAGATCAATAAAAATGATAACTTTCTGCCTATTACTTTCTATATAGTTTGTTTTTTGATTTGTCTTTTTTCATTGAGTGTTTATGGCTCAGAGTGAATGGTTTTAAACCCAGTTTTAAACCCATGGGCATAAACACGCATCTTATTTTACCTTACTTTAAATAGCTGTGTGGTGTTAAAGTGTTCCTTTTAGTATCCAAGTAAAAGAGGTGAGGGACATTGAATAAACACAAATCTGCCAGCAAGTGGCGCTAATGCTCCACAACTCCCCTGTACATCCTGGGCAGCAGTATAAAGAGTGATTGAAAAAATGTCATTAACTTGAAAAGGCTGAAAATAAAAATAAACCTTCTAAGACCTGCTCAGAGGATAAACAGCATAAATCAACACAGAGGACGAGTGCACTCAAAAACACCTGAGCTGAATTCTGTTGACCTGCTTATCAAGTCAAACCTGTGATGTCTGACCCATTGTCCAAGTTAAACCCTCCGAGCCGACGTATTAACACAGTAAACACATTTATTGAGAGGAGGGGAGCATCAACGGGAGAATGCATTGGTGGCTGCGGCACTTCGGTCCTGGATCCTGAGGGTGGACCTTCACACAACATAAGCAAGCAAAACTGTCTGAGAGGAAGGGAGGGCCGTTCACCCTGCAATCCACTGTTCGGTTCAGAGAGACAGTTACACATCGCAGGCTGGGACAGAGAAGAGGAGCACCATGTACATTAAAGCTTTTAATCAATCATCATGTCTGACTTTGAAAAGAGAATGAACAGAAGTCATTTCGCAAGAGTTGGCACCTTTAATTAATATGTTTTTTAAGTAAAAAAAAAAAGACTAATAGCAAATGCACATACACAAGCAGAACTGATAGTTTGGAAGTGTGGTTTGCAAGAAAAGCTTCATCCTGACCTCAAGTGTGATAAACATGTAGGCCACAAACCTTTGTTGCATAAAACTGATGTTTTAACCTCCTCTCTAAATCTTGTAAAATGTCATACAGTATATCGTCTCCATTTCTGTTTGAAAAGTTGTAGAATGTGACTTTATTCCAAAGATCAATGAATTCTTATGGAATCTACATGTTCCTAAAACTGAATTGGGACATGGGACTTTATAACTCCGAATGTAATTGGTTCAAATGGTTTATACAAACTAAGTTGCATCAGCTGCTCATAAATATATCTTTTTAAGTTGTTAGATAGTTCTTGTTAAGTTCTTTGTAATTACTAGATAGGTTCAGTTGCAAGGCTAAATTACAAACTATATATTATAATGTTATGAAGCTACTGTTACAATGGGAGATATAATGAAGCTGCCAAAGGTTACAGTCTAATGTGACCAAGGGGTTTATTAAAATTGTCCAATTCACTGTAAATGTAGGTGTGTAAAAGGCACGTCAGATTAAAACTTATACAGTTTAGTGACTTTTGATTTATGCTATTATACATTCATCAAATACTCCATCTAGATTATTCTGTGGTGTATTGTGTTGTTTTTGTGCAGTTTGGTTTAAAATCTTCTCAATTTATGTGACTATTTCAAATAAATCAATATTTAAGTATCAGGTCAGATGTCAACCGTATGAAATATTTACAACTTGTACTCCAGAGTAAACATAGTGTAAATATTCAGTGACAACTATTCTGTATGTAAGTATCCACTACAATGGTTTCTGTTCAGATCTAGTGATGTGTAAATGCCCACAGGAAAATTTGAATTCACAAACAGCTGATGCTACCGACTGAAACTGCTCCTTGTTCCCTTTCAAAACTATTTATATGTGTTTTCCAGTTTGCAGGATTTGATGGTGAGGTTGTGTGCTATACTTTACTTTTGCCTGTTGGACCAGTGTGCGGTCATCTGTGCTTCAATCAGTCTTTTTTTTACTGGGAGAGGGACTTTGTGCAAAAGCAGAGGAATGTGCTTCGTTGTGCTGGGAGATTGAGAAGTGGCGTAGCTGTGCTTCATGATGTGCATTCCATTTACAGTACTGGGTCATTTTAGCCACTTGATTTTGATCAAAGTGTGTGCATTTGATTCTTTGGATGTTGGATATGAATAAGTTTCATTTCTAAAACAAGATCTCTCTTCTTCTCTCTTCTGAAATTTCTTAAAGGCGATTAAAGGATAACACATTATTGCAAAATAACAAAAGATAATATTTGCACATACTGGATGATCTCTAGTTTAGAGAGAATCATAAACTCTGGATAATATATGTTTTAGAAATGGATAATAAACCTTTTTCATTTTCTGATGAAGCGCTCAGCCCCAGTCTTATGTTACAGTATGATTTGGCATGCCACACTATAAAATGATGGGCTTTTCATAAGGCAAAAAAACACAAGACTCTTAAACTTTAAAATATTAAAGTTCTAGGTCCAACATCTGTTGTTTGAATAAAACAGAACTTCTGTCCCCTACACACTGCAAAATATGGAGTGGTTTAAATTGCAGGTCCATGAATGACATATAGTTGGAGCCAGACCCCAACATGTAGGAAGATAAAAATGTAGAATCTGGGCCCTTATGTCCAGAAACATTTCCTGGGCACCGTCACAGTGTCAACTCATTTATATCAGCTGCAGTTTTCCTCTCAGATTCTATCTTATCAAATTCACAAATCAATAATCAAACTTTCAAAACGATAAAAATCATATGAACTCAATAAATGTAGCATTTTCACTAAAAACTGAAGAGCCATTTTGTAGTTTTTTTTGTATGACAGCATACAACAATTTTGTACAGGAAAAATGATTAAAAATGGTTATAAAAGAAGGTACTTTAGAGGCTAAAAGTCTTTAAGAAGAGACCGACTTGGGTTTTGTGCTCCTTTGGTTGTAAAACTGCATCCTCAACCCCAGTGGTGGAAAGCAGGAGAGAGAGTTAGGGCCTGCCAAGAGCACTGCAGCTTAAATGTAGCTCTTGCTTTGTCCGTTTCAGTCGTCTCTTATGTCTCACTGTGCTGTCGGTGCATTTTACTTCTGTCTGTCTTTTGCCTTCAGTCCAGGTTTGGTTTGTGGTTGGCTGCTGAATGATCTCTGTGTTTATGCATCACGTGATCAGACAGCAGTTGATGCAGCGAGGTCCCAGTCTTCTCTTCAGAGTTCCCTTCTTTCTCTTGGGAGCCAGAATGGCGATGATAGCCTCGTCGAACACCGTCTTCAGGCCCTTCTGGGTCAGTGCTGAACATTCCACATAGCAACATGCACCGATCTGATGACAGAGGACAGACCATCAGTTAGAAAACAATTTATCATGCAGTGGTCAACTAGCAGCTATTTTAAGTTACTTAAAGGTACAGTGTGTAGAATTTAGTGATATCTAGTGTTGAAGCTGCATATTGCAGCTGAACACCCCTCACCTCACCCTCTCCTTCCAAACATGAAAAAGAACCTGTGGTAGCTTCAGTTGTCATAAAAACTCAAAAGGTGTTTAGTTTGTCCAGTCTGGACTAATGTAAAAAACATGGCGGCCTCCGTAGAGAGGGTCCCCTCCATGTAAATATAAAGTATTTAAATATAAAGGACCTTTTCTGGGGTCAAGAAAACTACAGTTCATACAATTTAGATTAGACGAACTAGTGAAAACATCATGAAGATTATTCTATATTAAATATCTGCCAATAGTTCCCTTTCACCTAAATCTTACACACTGGACATTTAAGTCACGTATGTGTCGGACAAAAACCTGGGAGCAGTTGTCAGGCAACTGTAGTTACTGGTACCTACCAAGAAATAGTCTGACATAACAACACTGCGGCAGTGGACCATGCCACAGGGCTCTCACCGCAGCAGCCAGAGACAAACCACTCTGGTTTAAGCATTTTTATTAAATCAAAACTAAAGTCACAAAACACTTAAAGAGTCCAGCACTTTTCCGCTGGTGTCTGGATTTTCAGCTCAGACTCTCTCCCACGTGTCTCTGTTCTCTGCTCAACTGCTGCCTTTTAAACCTGAGGGTCAATCAGCGAACAGCTCTCACCTGCACTGATTGATCCTCTGCTGCAGGTGAAGGTGCTCTCCCTGCACCCTCACCTCCACAAACTCAAAGTGCACCACAGGTTTTACATTTTATATAGACTAAATAAATATATGTTATTTGGTGAATGTTTCAATCATAGACTCTATATATATAAATGAACTCACTTCCTCCCTCTGTCAGGAAATAAAGTAAAAATGTCCTGAATGCCAACATGTTTTCGCATCAGTGATCAAGTGATGTAGCCGTGGTAGCGAGGTCACATTGATACATGCGCTCGACCAATCCTGAGTTAGTCTCAACTGTCAATCATATAGTTTTACATGAATTCTAATATCAAGTCGAGTTAATTCATAAAGGGCATTTAAAAACAACCACAGCTGACCAGTGTTTAAGATTCCTTAAATATCAGTATGAGTATCAATATGAGAAACAACATCTGTTACCTATCATAACATCAAAGCAGCCACTGGAAAAACTTACAGGAAAATATCTCTGTGATAACTACCTTGATTTTTGAGTTTGGTCCATGTCCCATCCACTAACATGAAGGAGGCAGAGTTTATGACCTATACTGCAGCCAGCCACCAGGGGTCAATCTAGATCCATATTTATCTTAATTTCGGTTCTTATTTTCGTAGTAAGTAACATGTTAATTAAGTTTGTCTCTCTGTTCACTTGTCAGTCAGCAGGATTACACAGAAAAAATTTGATGGATTCCAGGAAACCTGGTGGAACATTTCCTTTTTCTTCAGATTGTGAGATTGGGAATTTTACATTTTTGTTGATTTCACAGAGAATAATTCATGGGTCTATTTCGGGGACCTATATTTATGCCTATATGCAATTGGGTGATATCTAAATAAAAATCTGGATCCAGTGAATTTGAATATTGTTTCATGAGAGGATTACTGGGTCTTGGCCTAACAATGCGGAACAGTTTTCCAGTACATTTGATTAATAAGAAATTAAATCTGATTTGCAGATGCATGTAATTAGCCATCCGATTTTAGGCTTTCCCCATCTGCAGAGTGCAGTTCAATAGATATGACACGTAGACAACATGATAGTTTAGCTCATCTGACGGAAATAGGGGGACTATATTCCTAGGCAAGAAATAGTCTGGGAGTGGTTTTTACATTTTTGGCACAAGTTAAACAGATATAAATCAGATGTGATGTGTAAAATCAGGGAGCTTTAGAAGTGCTTGTACGTGGATTTTCTGTCCTTTGGACAAAGCCAAACTAGCAGTTTCCCCGTTTCTGTTCTTTATGCAAAGCCAAGCTAAAGCGCAACTGGCTCTAGCTACAGTGCACATTTACTTTACAGATCCAACTCACAGCAATCAAGAATAAGCATAAGTGTATCTAAAAAATATAATTCCCTAGAAAAATTTTGAAAAACATTGAAAAACTCCCAATGCTGAGGAAAGTGAAAAAAAACTCCAGTTCTCTATTCCACATGCAAACAAACAAACAAACAAATAGACGGGGTTTAAAATATGACCTCCTGGTGGAGGTATTAATACATGAGAGGCACGAACCTGGGCTTGTATCACTTTCAGGACTTCTAATCTTAATATAGATTTAAATAGAAGACAGTGTCCTCCATGGTGACAACATAAGATGAAATGACACTTGCATTTAATCTAATTACTTTAGGAATTGTCAGATTATTGTACATGGACCCACGTGGCCTTAGAAAACTCAAGACCCTCATGAGACACTAAATCCATCCAAATCCTCTTCTGTGCTTCCAACACTTCATGGATATTTGCCTTGCAATGACTGGACTGTAATTTTTGAAGGGTTGACTCATATATTCATGGTTTCTGTTCTGACAGGAACCATTAATCACACACTGGACTCTGCTGGACATCCCTGTGGACCCAGCATGTATTCCCGGACCATTCCAGGCAGAATAATCTACAACTACAATCTAACATTCCAGCAAAGACAATTCCTGCATCAAGTCAACTAACAAATAACTGGACTTGACACCTCAATTCTACAACACTCACAGTGAAGATAGAAACTTCTCCTCTGTTTCTCTAGCTACGTAAACAAACGTACAAACCTCCTTTGCCAGTTTCTGTCCTTGCTCAGTAGCTATGGGCTTCTCCTTCATGTCGTTCAGTTTGGCAATGGTCTTGGGGTCATCACGAAGGTCAATCTGAAAGAGATCAATCAATCAATCAAAACTTTATTCATAAAGCACCCTTCAAACAAATCAATTTTAGTTCAAAGTGCATTACAAGCGATTGACAAAATGTAATACTAATGTAATAATAATGTACTACATTTAGAGACCAATGCACTCATACATTGTAAAAGATTACAAAGTAACTGATGGTAAACAAATAAAATGTTAATAAAACAAGAGAGAGAGAAACAATAATTCGAAGAAAGAGATTGAAATAGATATTAAAAAGAATAACAAATAAGATCATAATAAATAAAACCAGTGTAAATTCAAAATTTGAAGCAATTACAATTCTACAAATTATAAAATGAGATGAGGGATTAAAGTCAAAACTGCTACAGTTTTAATATGAATTATGATAAAATACTGGTTGTTTCCATGTCTAATGTATTAACATGAAATCAGTTATTGCAAAACACACAAACAACCATGAGTTGAGTCAAAGAGCTTCACTGTATAACTGACATTGCTTCTCATTTTGAAACAAAACCACGTTGGCCCACACTTCCTGCTCTGATGCAAAGCCATTTCACCACACACAAGGTTCCTCACTCTTCTTTTATTCCCTGCAATGCCGAGCAACAAACAACCTTTCAGTAATAACCCGTTGTGCTGAATGCATCCATCTGCTCAGTGCCACCAGGAGGAAACCTGCAGTAAACAGTATCCTAATTGGTGTGATCTGTGTTAGCAAGGCTCACTGTTAGGAAGTAACAGCAGCATCCACCCCGAACAGCGGTGAGTGAGTTATGACCAGAGCTGATAAAAGAGCAGTAAACATCAGCTGACACAAGATAGATCAGACACCCACTGCATCCTCCTCACCACCACTGGGCCTCGCCTGCACTGGCATTTGGTTGCCAGGGAACACAGAACAAAACTCACCCACAAGTCAGCTCTGGTTTTTAAGAGGACGTGTTGCTTTTAAGGCTTCAGAAATCAGCTTTCTCTCTAAGTTTAATAATGCAGCCTTTGAAAACCATTAGGCCATCAGCATTTTTGCACGATTGACTTGCTGGTTTAAAAAAGAGAAGATAAGGGAAAAGCATTCAAAACATTTCAATATATCTCTAATAGAGCCTGACCAATTTATCAATTTATCTTGTCTTGATACAAGTTCTGCATATTTAGATATCAACCCTCAGTTACATTCCTTTGTCTTAAGAGTTTGATAACAACATCTTAAGAATAATTTATTAACCAATATATCAGTATCGAAAATCTTTTATGATCTAATTTCAGTATCGGCAACAGACAATCCATCTTGGTTGGGCTCTGATATTGATATGATGCTCATGCATAGAGAAGGCATGTCTGATTTGACCTTTACTGTGATAATCAATTAATTCAAATTTGTATTGTGACTACATATTTATTACCATATGTCCAAACCCTGTTGTTTATTAAAAACAATTTACTTTAGTAAATCAACTCTTCCTCGCCATGGCTAAGAGGCAAATCTGATTTGTTGCTCTTTCTTAATTGCACAATGAGAGAATGATTCACATTTTTAAATTTGAAATCATAAAAAGTGATCAGGAAATTTGCAACCAGGAAATTGCTGCCTACCTCTACAGTTCCCCTCAGGTCTGGAGCATTTTATCACCTCTCAGGTAATTGCTTTGAGTTTACGGCACATCTGCTCATTGGATTCAGTCTCACAGCTCTGCTCAAACAAGTAGCAGCTGCAGGAAGTTATTTTCAACATAAAACTCCGACGAACCCACTGTACACTATTCCTGCTCAACCCAAAACAACACACAAGGTCTGCAACCAGCCGGTGAGCTTGGTGGAACATTTAGCATCTAAAGAGTCAGATGTTTCCCTCAGGAGTTGCTGGACTGTGAGTGGAAGAAGAGGGAATATTAGACTTATACCCTCCAGGTGGCCAGAAACATGACTTTAAAATAAAGCTAATGTTGCATCCGCATCTGTTGGATGTTATAACAGGCTGTTCACCAATGCATGAGCCATAACAATTTGGAGATGTGCATCAGTGTCACAGTTTGTTCCCAAATAAGCCAACAATCAATCAATGCCTTTTGAATATCAACTTGCCAATACACGGATTATCAATAGTAGTACCATCATCAGCAGTAGCAGTAGTACTGTAGTTTGGGACAATGACAGTAATAAAACCACTTATAAATTGTAGAGATACAAAAATTCAGTACAACATACACACAACATGCAAATGGATGGAATGTTGATGGCTATTTCATCAGTTCAACTTCAAACTAAATTGTTTTCGGACGCTAATGTAAACATGCTCCCACGTACCAATACATACATTGATGCTCACATACCAGCAGCAATTTGAGGACCTGTGTTGCTAACTGTGTGTCAGGGACTAACCTGGGTGCCAATGAGCAGGTAGGGGACACTGGGTGCATACTCCTGCAGCTCGGGCACCCATTCCTCTCGCACATTCTGGAAACTGGCAGGGTTAACCACAGAGAAGCAGATGAGGAAGACATCGGTCATCGGGTAGGACAGCGGCCTGAGGCGGTCGTAGTCCTCCTGCAGGGAAACAGGACACTAATGGTTAACACTGACAGCAGAGAGAGGATGAGAGGTCAGGATGGAGGGGGGGGGGGACAAAAGAGCCAATGAGAAGATATAATTCATTTCCTTTTGTTAACATCTGAGAAATTATTATTCATGAATTATTAAAGCGTATTAAAGAAAATGAGCTCCAAACGCAGCCAGGCTGTTCCTCCTCAGAGGAGCTGAAAGAGCTAACTTTACACTGTGTGCACTTAGGTAGCTCTTTGGTTGTTTAATGCAAATGACCTGGACTACTGTAATATTACACATAAACAAACCGCCCTTGGAAAAGGGTTATGAAGAGGAAGAATGTGAAGATGACCTTCATACTAGCGCTCCATTCCTAACGAAAAGAATTTTTTTCTTACATCTGCAGTCCACTGAGGCGAGCTGAGTACAAGGCATCGCCACAAGACTCTGGCGACACACTGCCATCTCTGATATTTGTGTGGCGTAAATGGATAGTTCACAGTTTCGAGACTGCCCTTTGTGCGTCAGATCAAGCGCGGCCTTGTCCCCGCCAAAGATAAACCCTTCTGACAGAGTCTCCAACTCGCACACATATGAATATTCATGACCCGTCTCACTTCTTCATCTGATGGTGACATAGTTTTCTGCTGCAAGCTGGGAGACATAGGAATCCATGAATCTCAAGTAATCAGACATGACTCAGGCGGACTTACCCGGACCACGAGAATCAATCTCACTCTCATGTCTTGGATATTTATCGTCCACATCCCTGAAAACAAAGCAAAGTGGATACAACGTCCCACTGTGCCAGAGATGCTTGTAATTGGACAGCTCAGAGCTGGCATGGCAGTGTTTCACTCTGATGCCTTCAGCCAAACACACACGTCATCACACTGCTATACCCACAGAGGCCTTCTCACAGAAATGATTCAAGTCAAATAGTCAGAAGATTCTGCAAACAACAGAGGATCAACCAAGTAAAGGTGTCACCTTCTCATTGCACAGCACCAATCTTCACGCCTGTGCTTGTATCGGAGATGACTCAAGTACACCTCACTGGAGTGGGTCAAGTGGATGATGTGGCTAAAAAATGTATGAGTTGCTCATCCTCTTAGTTCCAAATGAGTGAAGTATTCCACAGCGTCCGGAGCGGCCTCATGCACTACAGCTGCTTTCAGGCATGTACTGAACAACTAATCTCCGGAGGGTCTGCATGTGAGTACGCAAAATGTCAGAGTGAGAGACAGACAGACTTTCACCAGAGCTTCTTCAGCCAGCTCCCTTGGAAAAACTCAGAGGAATGTCCTAAAGAGCCAGAGTGAGAAACCTAGTGCTCGTGCGTGTTAATGGTGTTTCGAATACGCGACATACACATAACTGAAAAGAACAAAATGCATACAAATGCCTAAGGATAAAAAAAAAAGATGTAAAGAGAGCTCTTGGTGATAAGGACCAACACCAGTGTTGATGTGCCTTAAAGAGAACTTGCGATCACATGTGATCAGTATTAATATGTTACCTCCTGCCTCTGCCTGCTGCACCACCCCTCACCTGAACACTCTGGAGATTTCTGTGCCGTTGTAAGTGTCAGAGAATCTCCTGCCGATTTCTTCATGCGTGAAAGGCAAACTCCAGGGAAGGTCTACCCCCAATTGTGCAGAAATTCTGCAGAGTTCATGTCTGAAAACAGCTTATCTCTACTTCCTGATGTGATAATGCAGAATCAGAATTAAAAACCGTCTGATGCTTCAAACAAGCTGAGAGGATTTCCATATTCCATGATTACTGTGGTAATTTGGTTTGCACTTTAACAGCATGAGCAGCTAGTGCTGTCGACATACTTTGTTCATCAACATTGTGTCTTTAATATTCACATTTATTTGACCTTTTCACCATTGTTAAAGTTTCACATTTGGTATAGTGTTGGTGCTATATCTATATATATATATAAACATGAACATTTTAAGCACATCATGCCGTGATAATATTGATAGATAATTTATAATTTATAATCATGATACATTTTTCACATTGTTTCATCTCTAGTTTGAAGTGAGCCGATTCCGATTTTGCCATACAATATACCATGTACAATATGATGTCATGGATTTAACTTGAGACATGACTGTAAGAAATGTGGGACTCACCCATAACAGGGAATAAAGTCAAAATATCTCAGCCTCCACTGCACTTCTATTATATTTTCATTTATAATTTCAGAGAGTATAGGTAATCGTAGCCAATGCTGCAAATTGTATGTACTCTGGTTGCCAACAGTGTTACATACTGTAGCTGCCTCATCTGAATTAAAGAGGACCTCTGCTTATAATATAAGATCCATCATTAGGATTATGAAGCTGCAGTGAAACCACAGAGTCGTGTTGCATCACAGAGCAAAGATGGCAGATTGTCTGTGTGATTCAGCTCAGCAGCTGATATTCATCGATCACATTCTACATTTGCGTCACAGTAATGAATTGGAGCGGGGTTAGTGTATGGAAAAACTATATATACATATATATATATATATAGACACAAACACAGGTTTGAACAACTATTCTTATTAGGACTTTTTATTGACCATCATTCATTGTGGACAGCCTAAAAGAAACCTTATCTCCAAGCATAACCATCACCTGTTCATGCCTAACCCAGACCCTGACCTAACCACAACCACAACCGTAACCAGGAGCTCAAAAAGGAAGTTTTGCTTCATTGGGACCAGTCTTTGCAATAACGAATTGCAGTAGAGCTGCAGTTCACATTTGTCCTGCTCAAACATCATTCTCTTCTCAGTATAACATAATACTGACCACCCCTGTCAAATACGAATGCACTTTTTCTCATTACATTTTGTAGTCCAGGCTCACACCTATACTACTGCAACTCCCCCCTGGCTGGTCTACCTGCTAATGCCATCCAACCTCTGCAGCTCACCCAGAATGCAGCAGCTCAACTGGTCTTCAACCCACCTTAGTTCACTCACACTACTCCGCTCCCTTCACTGGTTACCAGTGGCTCTCATCTGTTTCAAAACACTAGTACTTGCCTACCATGCTGTGAACGGATCAGTGCCCAGTGTACATCCAGGACACATAAACCTTACACCCCAGCCCGTCCACTCTGCTCTGCATCTGCCAATCGTCTTGCTGCTCCCTCGCTGCGAGCAAACCACTCAACAAAATCACAACTGTTTGCTGTCCTGGCTCTCAAATCGTGAAACGATCTCCCCACTGACATCAGGAGAGCAGAAAGTCTACACATCTTCCTCCGCAGACTAAAGACACATCTCTTCCGACTACACCTTGGTTGAGAAGATGTCTAACAACTATCGTCAACAATTCTTAACTTTAGTTACTTATATATTGCACCTACATGTAGCACTAGTAGTTTGACTAATTGTACTTACATGATTCGTGTTGTACTGGGTTTGTACCCTCATGGTTGAATACACTTATTGGAAGTCGCTTTGGATAAAAGCATCAGCTAAATTATATGTAATGTAATAATGTATTTCAATTTCTTTGGAAGAGCATGTATGTATCACACCATGCATTTACAAACACAATGTGACTTCCTATGAATATATATATATAAAATTATTATCTGTCACATGGATCAACTCCTCTGTGTGTTAATGTGTCTGAATTCATGACCTTTGCTTGCACAAGTGAATCCTCTGATTCCCCAATGAGCCCCAGACATAAAGGAACACAGTGTAAGCCACTCAGCAGTTTACTGTAAACAGGCCTCTCTGCCTCTCACACTGTTTTCTCAGTGCACCCCTGACACATTACCATAGACAGTAAGCCCGTCAGCCACACAGAGTGGATTCACTGAGGCACAGACTGAGTTTATCCTCCTACGTAGCTCCAGTCTTAAATTTGATTAGCACCCCACAAATGTTTGCACTCTTGCTGTTTCAGTGCTTGGGATGAAAGTTTGCACCAGAAGCACGGCCTGCTATTCAACAGTTTGTGTGCACATCACTGACACATTGCATAACAGTCTCTCCAAGGCAGTCAGGAGTGTAGAGTAAATATTTTGGCCAGTGAAGAAAGGACTGACAGAGACTAAATGAAATGAGAGACGGTGTAGTGTGTGTTTGCTGGAATCCTAAACACTAACCTCTCTACATACATTTACATCATGCAGGGTAAGACTCAGCGTCTTCATTTGGACACTGTGTGCGCTCCACTGTGTGACTGTGTTGACTCAGTGACATATGAGTGCTATAATATCAGTGAGTCATTCCTGACTCCATCACCCCCCCCATCTCTCTCTTTCTTCTATCTCTTTCTCTCTCTCCTTTTCTTCCCCTATCTCGTCCTCAGGGCTCTATAAACTGGCTATGTCAACAGAGTCAGAGACACCGTCTGTAACATGGCCGCCGTTGGGAACGCAGGCTCAGAAATAGACGCTTCATATCTCAAAGGTCTGTCACTGATCTAATATCTGAATTTTGCGAAACTGCATTTAACCACAGGAGTGAAAATATCTATGCATGCTTGTTTCTTCTTTACAGGCTCATTAATGGTAATTGATAATCATTAATGACAGCACCTGCACAGATACAGTGCAATTATTCGTGCCTTAGTTACATCCAGTCATGCTCTATTCAAAAATCAAAAAGTTTAACATTGCCTTTAATGGCAGTGGCATACACATTACAGAAATAAAGAGAGGATCTAGACGTTTCCAAATTTTCAATGATGAATTAATTAAAGCATTTTGAGAAATATTTAAAAGAATAATTTCACTCATTTTACCTGCAAAGCTTCGATTATTCATCATAAAATGTGCCAACAGTCCCTGATTATGTCGTTTGGACTTATTTCAGCTTCAGCTCAGACCACATGTTGTCAAATGATGAGGCTGCGATGTGCTGTATTTCATTTCCTCATGACAAGACTAAAAACCACAATTAACTGATCCCACTAACAAGTATAGTCTGTGTAGCTGAAGCCTGAATCATCATAATCCTCTGTGCCGCAGAGCTCTGTGAAATCAGTGAGTCAGTGTTTCTTCTGATTGTCTTACACACATACGTCCTTTCTCCAAATACTCCAGTTTGAGCAACGTCTGTGAAAAACTAGTACCCACTAGTATATATATATGTGTGTGTGTGTGTGTGTGTGTGTGTGTGTGTGTGTGTGTGTGTGTGTTTTTTATCGGCTAAATGTAAAAACTAAAGAACAAATATTAATGAAACCCATAACATATTTGAGTGGAGGTTGGTGGGAATACAGAATGTGTTCTCCAAGCATCCTTAATAATTTAGAAATATAAACCATATAACCACAATGTTAAATTAAATAATAATGGTATTCAAGTTTTCACACAGAGACTTTTTACAAGAAATGGTTTTAAAAAAAAGGGCAGAAGCCTCTATAAGAGTTTATCTTGTCTTTTGTCTAACTAAGTGCCACAAAATATCCCTGGGGCCAGTGGACCCCTGAGCAATGGGGCAATTGGCCACTTGGCCTTGGTCTCAAAGAGAGTGACATTTTTTCACTGTTCTGAACATTTTTACACAAAAAGATGAATCAATTAACTGAAACACTCATTAACTCATTACATGAGTAAAATACTCACTTGCAGTACTGAAATGGTTCCTACTACCAAACAAACGGACTGAGGGCTGCTCTGAAGTGTAAAGTGTTATGTTGAACGTGTGAGCTGAGGCCTGTTGAAAGTGTTCCTGTTCCTCTGTGTCTGAGTAGCAGAGTGGTGACATGCTGCCAGCTGAGTAAACCCATTTCCAGTCTCCACCTTCCAACCCTCACCCCTAAATCCACCTGCCCACCCTCTCATGCCCACTGGGACATCTGAGGGGTGCTGAGAGATTCTGTACCAAACACAGAAGGGAGAGTGTGACGGTCGAGTGAGAGAATTTGAGGGGCCGAGGAAATGAAGAACAGTCCGGCTACAGAGAGTCTGTACTTAAAGTGTTTCCATGGCTACAACAGATCTGAGCATCCACTTCCTGTTTCCTCCTGCACCTCCTCAGGCAGCCGCGCTGGATTTCCTTGAGTGCAGCAGGAGCAGCAGCAGCAGGAGAATGGATGAATAAGTAAAGACTTTCCCCTCTGTTCCTTCATCAGATTCAGCCAAACAGACTTTGCAGACCTTCCATATGGAATAATTTAATAGGCAGCGGCTGGCGGAGCGACGTGGCAGCGTACAGACAATAGCAGGCGGGGGGAGGCCGTAACTGCGGCAGACAAAGCTGGCTAAATGCAGAGTCGTGATTATGTGGCCTGACATGTAACACCGGCGTGACGGCATGAAGGAGCATCCGATGAGAGCATGACGGCAGCGAGTATCTGTAAAGCTGCTAACGTTCTTGTGGAGCAGCAAAGCACTGTGGGAGATGGTGCAGGGAGATATTTAAATTAAGGAAAGCGAAAGAGATAGTAAAATGAAAGTAAGACGTCTGACTTTATCCAGTTTCTGAGCAATGCCCCCCCCCATCTGTCTCTCCCTCTCTTCCTCTTTCTGTCTTCCTCTCACTCTCTCTCACTCTCTCCCCCCTCTCTCTTTGGGGCGCCAGGTCTTTGATCAGATGCTGCAGCTATAAACATTACCAGCTGGCCTTGTGCTCCACATAAAGAGGTCAGCCGAGTTGGAGGCGGAGGGTGGAGGGGCTGCATTTTCAAGAGCAGTAACTCTACCCTCAGCGGCCGGCAGCACCCGCAGAAGACATCTGGGAGAACTTCTCCATTTCAGAGCCGTTCTGAATCAGCTAAAAACAAACCATGCTCTGACACACACACACACACGGTATCAAACACACCAGAATAGACAATAAGGTTGTGTTCCTCCTTCCTTTTTTTTACAAACGAGTAGTAACACTTCTACCATCTGTTTTCTGCCACAGGTAGCTGCGTGGCTGGGAAAGACGGAGGATAACAGTGATTTGCTATTCATGGACTTTGTGCATTCAGGCTTCATAAATGAACAGACGAGACAAACGGCTGAATATTCCCCAGTTGACCTTCCAGTGCTCGGCTTTCTTTTCCGAGCAGCTGCTAACATTTCAGATTGTGACTCATTCTGACTTCACACAGTTAAACCTGGTCCTGAGGAAAGTGTTAACTATTCAACATGGAGGTTGCTGGAAAGGTTGATGGTCTCGAGGCTGAGAACGGGTGCAGTATAGAGGAGTCCAAACGTAAAGGTGTAAACAAATAAAAGTCATAATTACATTACAGCGTTTCTCGTCAAAACACACTTTTGCATCATGAGGTAAATAAAATGTGCTGAATCCATTTCCTTCCTCATACATTTTTGGGAAAGTTGATTTTTAAAAATATTTTGAGTTGTGCAATGTTTACATCCAGCTCTTTGCTAGCTTGTAGTCTTCTCTCTTTTTGCATGTTACTGCTTTCAAATGTCAATCAGCGAAATCAGCACTACACAGCAGTACAAGTGGCCAAAACTCCACAAAGTGCCTTTAATGTTCATGTTTCAGGTTGAAATACAGGAAAATCTTCTTTTCAGAAGACACCTGATATGGGCATGCAGACTAATGTACCTCTGAAAGTTGTGAATTAATGATTACAAGTTACATCTAATATAGGGCTCCTTAAACCTGCAACTTAAAGTCCTAGACTTAAAGATATTCTATCACGTATGATCATGAAAATCAGCAAATACTCCC
This sequence comes from Paralichthys olivaceus, assembly GCF_024713975.1. Taxonomy (NCBI): domain Eukaryota; kingdom Metazoa; phylum Chordata; class Actinopteri; order Pleuronectiformes; family Paralichthyidae; genus Paralichthys; species Paralichthys olivaceus. The sequence goes on from NC_091106.1 coordinate 5,279,418, forward strand.
ATTTGAAAACCTGAAAGTCGTCAATTTTGCAATTTTTGCTTAAAAATGACGTTAAAAAATTTAAAAACTTTACAAAGCTTTGGAACATTTTCATTTTCCACTTGACATTTACATTTTGTGATGGAATCTTCAAGTCTAAAGTGAATCAAAATGTTTCAGTCATTCAGCAGCCAAACACTTGTGACCTTCTCTCAATTAGAATGGAACACTGTCCAGAAAGTTTGTCCCAACACTGTTACACAAGTTCCCATAAATGTGCTGCACTTGTTTTTTGCTTTCTTTGACCTTCAGTCCAGTTCACCCCAAACCAGCTGAGCTTCCCTTCATCATGTGGAGCCTCTGACTATTTGTCTTATGTTTTGGGTCATTTTGCGACTGTAGGACGAAGCTTTGACCAACCATGCGTCTTCCACTGCCTTTTTCTCATCATAGAAAAAGAAACCAAAGTTCTACTTCCTGTTTTTCTGGCTAACAATACATCAGAGAGTGCAGTAACACAGTTTAATCTAACACCGGGGGTTTGCAAGTCATCGACACATGCAGGAATTGTTGCTTTAACTTTCAAGGCTTCATTTAATTCCACTAGTGCAGAAAAGCTTGAATTTAATTCTTAATCCCTGAACAGGCCTGGTTCTTTCAAATTTGCATAATTTGTGAGTTTTTGGTGACTTTTGATTTCACCTTGGCAGATTACCACTGTCATTTTTACCATTCCAGGCTACTCACTGGATTTGAACTGTTCAATTCAAGGACAACTTCTGTTTGTGACCACGCAAAGCTCTTCACATTAATCATTCCTACAGTTTATATAAGTGCACTTTCTCTACTGTCAACTTTTTGACCCAACTTTAATGGGCTGTTTCAGGGTTAACACTTGGTTTTAGGGTTAGTGTTACAGTTAGGTTTAGGTTACGGGCTAGGCAATGCATTATGTCAATGAGTTTCCTCACTAAGATAGATGCACAAACACGTGTGTGTGTGTACATGTATGCAAGGGCTCATCTGCTGAGTGGAAGCACTATTGTGTGAGTGTAGCACAGTGCATATGCAGTTTTAACTCTTGCCCGCTGAATGGCACATTGTAAAGTAAAAGCCCAGGCATTAGCCGGCCCTGTTAACAAACCTGTGACATCACTACTGGACATAGGAGCCCTGTTCTCCACATAATAGAACTATTGAAACCCCTCCACTACCATAACTGTCCATGGCACACCAGACCGTAGCAGCAAAGTCACAAACCATCACCTGTTGCAGCTTAGCGTCTGGCCTGAATGTGAAGCCTGTGGGCGTGTTGGGTAGTTACTGGTCCCAGGAGCACATGGGGAGGCCGGGATAGAGATAGAGTGGGATACGGAGTGTGTGTGCGGGCATGTGCGTGCATGTGTGGTGCGTGTCCTTGACATGCTTGGCACCCGGCCAGAGTAGAAAATAAACTGTACCTGACCGGCTGTGTCATACAGTCCCAGCAAGTACTGTTTTCCACCGACGTTGACGCTCACTGCAGGAGAGAAATGACAAAGAGCAGTTGAGAGGAGGAATGAGAAGGGGTGAGGTTGGGGTGGGGGTGAACAGGGAAGGAAAGAGAAGACGAAGAGAGGGAGAGAGAGAGGAGAGGGGGTGGATCAGGGTCCCCCAACCCCTCTCTCTCTCTCCCTCCCTCCCTCTCTCTGCTGTGAAGAAGGCAAACAAGTGGTTTTGATTATAGCAACAGATGCAAGCCAATGCAGTTGGAGTAAGACACTCAGGCATTTTGTTTATGAATCCTCTGATGAGAATGACTCCAGAGGAAATCATTAGACAACAGCAGCTCAGCACATCACGGTGTTATAATCACCATCATCATCATCATCATCATTATTATTATTATTATTGTACAAGGAGGATCAGAGAAGAAATGAATTCATACCTGCATAATGATCAAACACTGTGGGGACATACTCCTCTGGAAAGGCGTCATTGGCATAGCTCATCAGAAGACACGTTTTGCCCACAGCACCGTCTCCCACCACGACGCATTTCAACATGATAGTGCCGGTTCCGTTTGCCATGATGATCCCGACCTTACCACCACCATCATCATCCCCGGCCCCCTACGCCCTGTTGTCCCGACCTCCTCTTCCTCCTGCTGCTGTTGCTGCTGCTGCTGCTGGGCGGTGATCCCGGCGCGGCGGGCGGGCATCACCAGCTCCGGAGGTGGACTGCGCGGCGCTCGGAGTCGCGCTGGAACCGCATCCTTCTCCCCACCTCCTCCTCCCCGCGGTACTCCCAGAAATTCGCCGTGCAGGAGTTCCCTCTTTTTCACGGCTGGCGAAGCGAGCCGGGGGAGCCCTCGGTCGTAGGAAGGTGTCGATAGGGTTCCCACGAAACAAGGGACAAGTGGCGCTATCTGCGCGTCGTGCCTGCTCCCCGGTGCGTCCCCCGCGCCTGTGCGCTCTCTCTCTCTGGCGCACCGTGCTGCTGCTGCTGCTGGAGGACAAGGTGGGTGCACTTGGTGGAGAGGCGGAGCTTGGGTTTGAAACCAAGGGGCTCTGGATAAAGTACACCCCGCCTGGTGGGGACGTTCTGGACCAAGGACTGAAATTACATCACTGATGCGAGAAAGATGATAGACACACATAAGAATTATGTTAGTCCCTCTATCAACTCATATAAACTCACATTAAGACACAGTGTGATAGCAGAGGAGATACAATCATATTCTTTATATATAAGTATAAACCAATGCATTTACCAGTGAATAGGGCACAACACAGGGCTGATATACTGATGTAATCTGAAGTTGTAATAAATCCATACAGGAATATCCTCGCTAAATTAACAGGAGGTCATTTTAAAGTCATGTCCTAGTAGGAGTAGGAGTAGTAGGAGTAGTAGGCCTACTGCAGTCTCACTCATTCCCCATGTATATTGATTTAACTTTGACTAGATGTGCATCTGTCTCATACAGTCTTGCCTATAAGTATAAACTCCACCTGTTAGTTTAGTGTTGTAACTTAAGTCTAACTCTGATTCTAAAATTAGGGAACTCTGCTTTTCACATGACTTTGTGGTCGAGGAGACGAACAGATGATCCATTCTTACTGTGCAAGTGTTTGTGTGTGTGTGTGTGTGTGTGTGTGTGTGTGTGTGTGTGTGTGTGTACAGGATGGATGGGATATGTGAGATGGGAGCGGGTGGGGAGCTGCAGATGGAGACGCCACAGGAGGAGGGAGGTATGTGTTTATGAAGGAAGGAGGAGGGTGGGGTACGGGGAGTTGACCTCTGCGGAGCTCTGCAGGCCAGGTGTGGGCTGTCTCCTTGAATTAGCACACTCGTAGCCATCTTAATAAAGCACGTCCTTCTGCAAACAGAGGGGGAGCGAGCATGCACATGCCACACGTGGCTATCATTTTTCTCTCTGTCTTAATGGCTCCGCTCTCGAGGCCAAATGTTCCTGAAGTGCGAGTCACGAACTCCGGAAAGCTCCAGGGGATCCCTAAGCCAGCCAACAAGTACTTCATGTAACAAGGAAACAGGGGTAAATCTTACTGAGCATGACTCAGCTTCGTAATACACATCTGCTCATAAGCCCTGTAGTTAAAGTAAGAACATGTAAATCTTCAAGTAAATGCCATCCTTTATTTTTTATCCACCTTTCTAACAAAACGTGGTGATTAAAATACTGTTGAAAAGACAAGTTATAAGATATTCTTGTGTTCATAGATGACTCATACTTATTCACCAGCCATCCATTATAACAATAGCAAAACAAAGAAAAATACAAATGTCAAGTAAATTCACGACCATGAAAATGCCAAATTCGAAACAAGTCTTAGAGGACAAGACATCATAATTATACTCCTGTTTGTGTTTAGTTTTCTTCTCCCTGTCTCAGTGTCTCCTAGTTAAAACTACTCTCTGTGCCCCCCCCCCATACAGATTCTGATGGAGCTCAGGGTTGATGGTCCCTAAACATTTGTGAACTGTCCAATCAGCTACAGGGGGGCGGGGTCGAGGATTCTCCTGCTATCATCACATTTGACAGCTGCTGCAGCAGCTCACATGACCAAACAACAATTACCTCATACATGTAGTACTCCTGCTGAAGGTGTTGCACTGGAGACATGGCTCCCTGTGCTGGGCAGGGATGGGCAGGCGAGCAGCCAGGGGCGGGTGGGTGAATGGTTGGGGGGCTTTGAGCTGAAATGACAAAACTCATTTTCCCTGATGGATGCTATGCACTGTTCTGTCACTCCAGGATTAGTGAAGAGATAAGATATAGGCTTCAATCAATGCTCAGTGCAAAGGAAACAACCACCAGTGTGCTGTATTTATAGCATCACAGAGCTTTATATATAACCACATGTGTGATACTGTTTTTTACATGAGTCAAGACTGGACAAACTAAACACCTTTTGAGGTTTTATGACTGAAGACTACCACAGTTTCTTTTCATGTTCGGAAGGGGAGAGTGAGGTGAGGGGTGTTCAGCTGCAACATGAAAGTTCAACACTAGATATCACAAAAGTCTACACACTGTACCTTGAAATCATCCTAATTTACTGTCTTCAGTCTAATCTATATCTCCATTTAGGAAGTCAATTAAAAAATGTTTCTGAATGATCTCATACTTTTGTGTTAATACTAAAAGTTGTATTTTGTGGTCCTTGATAATAAGTTTCCAATGTCACTTTTACCATCCACACATTTTCCCTCCTATGCTATCTCAAGAACATTCCTGTTAGATTCTTGTGAGAAGTTACACGTCTCAGAACTCTGCTTGTGAAGGGCAGATATTGCATTCACGTGGTGTATCAGGTTTATTATCTTGCTATAGAGTAGGTTAGCTCTGGCAGGTACCAGAAGACGCTGCCGCCCAGGAGTTCATTAATGAGCCGCTGACCTTATTTCCCATGTGGTTGACATTTAATATCAACTGTCTATTTCTGTATGGAGCTGCATTTAAAGGTGGAGCTTCAATAAAATGTAATGGTTTGCAGCATTGTGCATTTCAGCATATTCACATGTAAGCAAGAAATGTAAACACGAGACATCCCTGTTCCCTTTATGTATTCGCAACAGAGACAATGGAGTTTGTTTGAATAATAAATTGGGTTTAGGTGCATTTTATGCATATTGAATGAATGTGAATAAAATTACACATATTCAATAGTATAGTATTACATCAGTCTATTAGTAGGAGGAATGTAGTCTGGCCTGCAAGTGCTTCTATTTTGGGAAAAGCAAACAAATGCAAGAGCCGCTCACTCACATGTCGCCTATCCAGTTTCCAGATACTATCTTCCTGATCGTGTCACATGCACGTACGGTCACACATGTACACACATACGCTTCCTCCTTGTCTCAGACCAACATCAATCACTGTCTTGCAAGCAGGGGATTAGGCTGTGGACGGGAGAGAGTGTCGCAGTGCAATCACAAAGCTCTCAGATGAGCTCCTAAATTAGAGCGTGTGGCTAACGTGGACTCCCAGGGATGGTTTGGTTAAATTACAGGCCATATTTTTAGTGAAGGTCTGGGCTTCATCCCTGTATCTGCCAACAGCTGAGGACCATCACTCACACGCCTGTCTGCCCCCGGTTTGTTCAACACCGGGGCTGTTAACACTTGTGTATGTCTGAGTGTGTTTGGTGAGCAGGGGTAAAATGAAACCATTCCTCAGAAACAGTGGTTTGAGAGCTGTATTTGCATGTAACAACAAATAATAATTGACGAAGGATTGTTATTATTATTCTTTGGATCATTGTGTAACCGTCAGGCTGAAGGATGATAGGAGTGTGTAAATGTTGTCTGCAGCAGAATGTGGGTCATGTCAGGATGTCACGAGACACCTCGGACCACAAACACACACAACCCCTCATTACATGAGCAGCTCAGCTGATTACAAGCGTAAGACAACATGTCCAGAAGAAGGCTAATCGGGGACAAGGATGGCCCCTTATATCATTTTACAGCAATTAGAGACGGCTGATTAGCAGCATGAATATTTCTCTCATGCACATACAGTTTAGAGGAGAAGGTCCCTCTCACACTGACATCTCAAGGTCTGGTGGATAATAACGTTTTCATGGTTACTCTCATGCACACACACTCTTCATTGTGAGCACGTCACACTGGGCTTAGTTTTCTCATAAAGGTAAATAGACTTCATGGCTATTTTTCACTTGTGTTTTCATATGAATCAAGATGGCAACCATTACATCTCGTATGTTTCTAAGAAAGATTGTTCAACAGTATTCCAAGAGTTGTTGACGGCTTGAAGAGGGATTGGGAAACAGATCAGAGTAACAGTGTGTCCCCTCAGACTCTGAGTCATCTGCTTTAGTTTTTTTATGACGTTAGTGTGTGTGTCTAGGGGGTGGGGGTGGGGGTGGGGGGGTTGTTGTTAGTCAACTTGTGTTGTTCACTGTCTTTAATTGAAATTATTCATGTAATTGCCAGAAATGATCACCTGTTGTATCAGATACATATGTGTGTGTGTGTGTGTGTGTGTGTGTTTCCTTCGCTCTGTGGACTCGAGCAGTCAACAATCCAATAAGTATAATGTCCAGGTACATAAAGCCAACCTTTTTTTGTTTGCTGCTATTGGATGAGCTGATAGTGCTCATGTTTTAGTTGAAGTAAATTTGATAAATCATTCAGGTGAGCATGGCAACTAGTTTTCACTTTGGAGAGGCAAGACACGACAGTCTTCCGGAGGCCCTTTCTCATAATTTGATAATAATTTGCTGTACAATATTTTCCCAATGACTTGACTTCAAATATATACCCAAGACATTTTCCTTAGCATGTTAGCATGATGATGGAAACTGTTTACATCTGCAAAACATCTATTTTAGAATTGTAATTGAATGCATGTTGGGTGAGCATTTATCTCAAATTACTACTGTGTTAACCTGCAGCCTCAGAGCTACTGGCCTTTCTATGTAATGTACAGTAACTACTCATTTGGCTTTCAAAGCAGATTTAGCATGAATGTGTGTGTGGCCACAAAACAAATACAAGCCCAATGTTCAACCTGTGTTTAGTTTAGTTTTTGGTCTCTGGGGGTGGAAACTGAGCTGATGAGAGCACACAGATGTGCTGTGGATATCAAAAAACCCAAATCAATGAGTTGAAAGATGCAAAAACCTCTGCAGATCAGGATGAGCTGGAGAGTCCTGTGAAAACTCATGTGGTCCGTTGTTGATAGTTGTTGATACTCATTTATTAAGATTTATGTAAATTCATGTACTAATTCATGATTGAGCATCACTTAATCTTGTCATCAATCTTTAAAAAGTCTGATGCACTCCTCCATACATTTGTTTAAGCATAAAATAATTTATTGCTGTGTTTGGCTTAATTCTGAGACTTTTGCCACTCCACAGAATTTCACCTTGTTGATATAATGATATACATCTCTGGAAGAGACCACTGCAAGATTGTCTCTGATTTTACTATTTACATTAACAGTTTCATAGTTCATTTGTGTTTAAAGAACTGACATCAGTTCTCCCAAAGTCGATGGACAGTAGAATTAAATGGCTGCCAAACATGTTGAGATGAGGATGACAAGACAAAACTGCAGTTGTCTCTTGAGTTTTTCTGGAGCTGTACATAATAATACATTTTATTTATTGACAAGGTTACATTTTGTAGAAAAAAAAGAACAGCAATCGAAACAGAAAGTTGATCAGAGGGGAATAAAACCACTAAATAAAACACAATATGCCAAACATTAATACAAGTTTTGGGGGATACCTTAGTTTGGCAAAACATGTTTGAAGAGGACATTTGAAATACGCTATAGATGTTCTCTGACATATCTCAATAGAAGAAACTGTTTCGGATCTGGAAACATGAAAAAGAACCTGTGGTAAACTTCAGTTGTCATAAAACCTCAAAAGGTGTTTAGTTTGTCCAGTCTGGGCTACTATAAAAAACATGGCGGTGTCACGGTTATGGTTTTATTTGGTCATGGTTATGGTGTTTTCTGTCACTGGTATTGTATTCTGTCACGTTATGGTGTATTTTGTCACGGTTATGTATTTTTCTACGTTCCTCTCATGTTCCCTCCTGTGTTCCTCTCATGTTCCCTTCTGCCTTCCTCTGTGCTCCACCCTGTGATTCTCCTGTGTTGTTCTCTGTGTCCCTCTCCTGTGTTCCCCTCCTTGTCCCTCGCTATGTTTCACCCTGTGCCTCTCCAGTGTTCATCCCTGTCTTGGTTATTGAATTTTGTTCTCGTAGATAAGTTTGTTCAGTGTTTCCTGTTTTATTTTGTAGTCCTTGCTCCCTGTGTGTTTTCACCATTGACTTCCTGCCCTCATCAGGTTCACCTGTTTGTCTTGAGCCACCTGTCCCCAGTTACTCATTAGTTCAAGTGTGTATTTAAGTCTTTGTGTTCCCCCCATGTGATGGTTGGTTCGTCGATTCTTGTCATGTCCTGTTCGTCATCCAATCTAGTCATGTTCATGTGTCCCGTCACGTTTCCCCGTAAATGGTTTCCTGTCCTTACTTGTTCCACTCCTGTTTTTTGAGTGCGTCTTTTGTTTAGTGAAGATTTATTTTGTTACTTTTACCTTTTTTAAATAAAAGACACTTTTTGTTAAACCATATTTAGTTTCTGCGTTTTGGTCCTTCCCTTTTTTCCTACCACGTTCGTCTCCTCCCCACGCACCTCCAAACCTGACAGGCGGCCTCCGTAGAGAGGGTCCCCTCAATGTATGTCAATATAAAGAGCCTTTTCTGGGTTAAAGAAAACTACAATTCATACAATTTAAATGAAACGAACTAGTGAAAACATCATGAGGATTATTCTACATTAAATTTCTGCCAATAGTTCCCTTTCACCTAAATCTTACACACTGGAGCTTGAGAAGAAAACACTTGATCAGTTTTCCCCACAGTTGTCTGCATCTGGTCGATGGAGCATCTTGTTGGCGAACACCTGCCCGACACACGTCAGATGGCGACAGTCTGCGACACATCCTCTGCTGAGCTATCTTTAGTGCATACAGAGAGCTGAAGAGGCTATTGTGTGTGTGTTTTCTGGGGGGCAGGAACCTACGCCAGACACTGACAAAAGGACAACACCCTTCCTTGCTTGCTGAGGATGACGGCAGGAGGCCAAATCATTGTTAACAACATGAGCACATTTCTCTGTTGTGGGAAACAACATGAAGCCTCAGGCCCAACATCCTGTGAACTGTCTTGGGCTTTTTTCCATTGCGTGTTTGATAAAGAAATGTGTGTTGGAGTAACGAGTTCAGGTCAAAACTGTGGGCTGATACACTCCGGGGCTTTGGCAGATCGTGAAAAGATGATGTTGTTCATCTTGAAAGAAAACTTTTACCCTGTGTGTCTTATAGTGGCCAAACTCAAACTAAGTGTGGTAGAGTGAAAAGGGAAAATAAATGAGAGGGGCCTTTTCCATTAAGTGCCAAATTACAGAATAACTCCAGCTCTCCAACAAAACCAGCAATTGAAATAAATACAGAATAATTCATGAAATCTCAAATTTGTGTTTCCCTATTGTCCCTATATTGTTTGTTAAATTAACTATAACATATATTTTCATGAAAACAATGTGACAATCTGAATGGGGGTCACTCGGAATGATGACCCTACATAGAGTCATCACTTCAATCTGCAGCTTCCCTCAACTTAACAAAGTTAAATGATGAGTTTCAGATCATTGTTGAGTTTTGAAAAGCTTTTGCTGTATCTTCCTTCTCTCAACTCACAGGCACCATCTCCTGGTTGTAGTGTGTCATCTACTTTTAAATCCATCACATCTGGACACCAGAGGAATTCACACAATGGATTTGGTTCAGTTGACATCAACAAACAACAGTCAAATCGTATTTTGGCTGTAAAGTGACTCAAAAATATTGGTTGAATAAAAAAAGGAAACATGCTATGCTTTATTACTAATGATTTATTTGTATAAAAGTGCAGAAAATCTTATAATACAAGTTATAAATAGTGAATAGATGAATAAATACATTAACAGTGGTCAGTGTGGAATGAATACAAAGGCATGTTGGGTTGTAGACTTTTGAAAACATGCGTCCAATATTTCGGCTGAGTTTTTGATATATACAAATGGCAGAAGCAATACCCAAATGACTCAAATCAAAATAATACATATGATTTCTCAGTGTCCATTGTAAACAGAGTCATCAGCAGAAAGCCATTTTTTCCACGGAGGCGTGGCTCTCCAGTCCTTCTCCTCCCAGCCAGTCCTCGTGTAACTCGCCCAGGATCTCCTGCAGGGACAACTCAGGCAGGGGGGCGAGCTGACCCACCCCCAGATGTCTGGACTCCCCACAGCCTTCCAGAGCGAGCCCGCTCCACGACTCCTCCAGCTGTGAGTACTGGCCGTCCTGCGGTGGGCTGTTCTCCAGACTGACATCCCAATATCCAGAGTCAGGGGTGTCTGGGGTGGAGGAGTGAGAGGTGGAGGAGGTCATGTACGCCTGCTGATCTGCTGATCCTGGATACATGAAGGCTGCGGCCTGGTTGGAGCTGGAAACATAGTTTCTCATCTCCAGGGGAGAGTGGCACCACAGTGGCGTGGCAGGGGGGGTTTGGCTGCCTGTCTGGGACCAGTAGCCTCTGCCCATGTGGGGGCTTGAGTTGCTGCCCAGCAATCTGCCCTGCTGGAACCCAGGCATGGAGCTGTAATGTCCATGCTCCTCGCTGGTGGAGTACGCCGGAGGACACTGTCCATAGTAGCAGGCTTCCTCCATCTCCTCCTTCACCTGGGTTGTGTAGGCTGGTGGGGGGCCCTGACGTGGCAGAGGGATGGGGCCAACCTGCGGCCTCCTGTTGGCGACAACATGAGGGATAGCATCCTGACCGGGGGGGTCAGTCTGCCACAGCGCTTTCTTGGCCCCTTTGCACTTCAGGGTGCGAGCTCGTCTGTTCTGAAACCACACCTGGACAGGAAGGAGAGAAACAAGGGGCTTAGATTCAAAGCTGGACAGATAAAGTAAAACACACTGTGCTCTGTTAATGATTCGCTGGGCAAAGCACATCTAGTAGTAGTCAGCTGTCAGAGCTTGTTGTACGGTCTATGTGTGCTGTCAAACAAGATGCTGATAAAAGCAGCTTGTGTCATCTCTGTGATAAAGAAATGAAGAGATAGAGTGATAGCGGTATCTACAATTCTGTGCAGGATGAATTTGAAAACAGAGGCTTTGTTTGATAAGAAGCCACAGTGCAATGTGTAAAGCACACATCTGGGAACAACACTAGTATCAAACTTCTTAAATAAAGACTATAAAAACTTATCTGAACTCACAGTTTCCCTTACTCCAAACAACTCAATTTAATTTATTTCATCTTCATATCTATTCCACAGATAAGGCTTTCGGTTGTATACAGTGTTCTGTGGTGACTGCTTACCTGGATGCGTGATTCTGGCAGGCCGGTGGTCTGGGAGAGGCTCTCCCTGAGGCTGATGCCTGGGTACGGGTCGGTTTCGAAGGTGGCGCGCAGCAGCTCCACGTGCTCCTTGGAGAAGCTGGTCCTCTTTCTGCGGCTAGCGCTGCGAGAGGAGCCGCCACTGGAGCCTGCAGGCCTGGCATCATCTGAGGGGAGAGAGGGGAGCAGGTTCCACGTCAGAAAACAAATATTTTGATATTATTATGAATTGATGTTATTGTATAAGAAGCATTGTCTCGTCTCCTCAGGCTTCTCAGTATGGCCACGGCAGAATGTTGAATTTGCACGGTGCAGCGGTACACATTATTAACTGCCTTTCATTTGCTGTTTGCATGGTTCTGTTGCTGTAATACCTGAAGTTGTTTATGTTGAACTTAAATTTTAAGTTTATGGACTAAGCAAAGCGAGGATGGAGGTAGTGTTCAGCCCCTTATCCGAAACATGCTTTTAATGACTAAAGATGCAGTTTCTGGGGTTAGGGTTACTATCATTTCTGCTGTGGGTATTTATTTTCACATCATACCAAACCTAGTTGTAATATTTGCAGATTCTTGAAGATTTTTTATAGCCCACCTAGGGAGTAAGATGGTATGTTTTGCCTTCTGATCCGTGCCAGCATGTCTGCACAATGAATCTAAAATTCTGCCACTGTCTGAAACTAACTACAAGTCTCCCTGGTGCAGGAAAACACATCCACCTGGTGAAGCTCAAATACACACTGAACTATTTCATCTATGATTATAAGATATAAAAAGTTTACATAGTTTACAATGTGGATTAGCAAAACAGATTTAAAGCAGATTTCTTTCTTGTAAAATCCCTTGAGAACAGATTAGAAAACGTCTCTTACCATTGCTGGAGTCCTTCCACATGGCAGCAGTTGAAGGAATGAAGCTCTGGACAGTATGTTCCTTCACTGAGAGTCTGTGGAGTGTGTCTCCTGGCTGGTTCAGGGTACCTTTTATATTGATCACCTGAGGCCTCAGAAGGCCAGGGTGACAGAGGGATGTGGGGTGTGGGTGATGGGTCATTGACAGAGGTGCTCTCACCTGAGCGGGGCCTTTCCAGCCCTGTTGTCACCTAATCACTATCAAAGTAGCAGCAAGGTCAATGGCAAATATAACATAACATGGAGGATTAGGGGTATAACCAAAGAGGGTCTTTCATGAGTCATCGATACCACTTTACTATAAGACAGCAAACATGTGACTAGCTGTGTTTTTGTGCAGATGAATATGTTGCATCAAATTGAAATCCCACAAGACAAGGCCCAAAGACAGACATTTATTTATGAAACTTATTATTTATATATATAAAAATATATACCCTATGAAAAGTGACATACAAAGTCTGATTGATTGATTATTTTGATTATGAAGTTCTGTGTCTGTTAATAAGTCAATTCATTATTATTATTATAACAGTTGCTTATTTTAATGACAAAGATGTTCTCAAATATAAAATGTCAGGTTAAAACGAATGACTCGAGACATATCTTTTAATATTTCAAAGCTTCCCTTTAATTTAAATTTGGGCCCTGGTAGTCATCTGATCAGTGTCAAACACAAACACGGGTCGCTTTGCAAACTGTTGAACATTGATCAACCAACAAAAGCCTCCGAGAAATATTTAACTCACACTTCAGCTAAAACACAAAATAGCCGCCTGAGCTGAAGCCTATCAGCGGCTCCTGTTGTCTTTTCATGTGCAGAGTAGCTCCCTGCAATCACCAGGAGAAAAACAAAGCTGGCTAATTATTCAGTGATTAATTGGAGCAGCTACTCCGTCCCACACATCGGCCTCATTTCAGCCAATGAATGCATCAAAGTGAATGTCAAGCTTGTCAAATGGCTTGACATGTCCAGGCCATGGCCGAGCTGTTGCAATCGCTGTGACTTTTAACCTAAATATGTCTAATTTTTCTTTCAGACGTGCTGCCAGAAAAAAATGAGATTAGCTAAAGAAAAAAGAAAAAATCTTCTTATATCTGTATTTACACATGCAGCATACAATATCTCAACCATGCCTTAATAATCTCTGAGCTCCAGTTATATGTCAAATGCATTGAAAATGTAAATACAAACATAGAGAGGCAGAAGTCAAACAGCCACTACAGGGCAAAGTGCTGCAACAGATTTACAGTGTTATTATGTGCATTACAACACAGTGCAGCTTGAAGTCTAGCAGAGTTATCTGATGCTCCAACCATTTCTTTTTATCTTTATCTGGACAACCAGCACAATCAATGTCTCCATATGTGGAGACGGCTCCTGAAAGTCCACCAACTCTCCCTGTGCTTTATCCAAATCCTATCACACAGCATGTGAATTATTGTGCCTAAAGGACATTGTCACATAATAATGATTTGAATTTTTTTCATATATAAAAAAACGTACACCAAATCTTCACTATCTAAAATTAGTCTGATAATATGATAATATGGGAAGACTCTTATCAATGCAGCATTTCAGCAGATCAAATAGGCGCCTTGGCCAAGTTTACATACAATGATCGAGTGATAAAAGCTGAAGCTGCTGCAGCCCGCAGGCTATTCAGCTGATGCAAAACCACAGTGAAGAGCTTACTTAAGTTTTGTCTTGACTCTATAGAGATGTGTAAGTTAGATAAACAAAATGCCACGTGATCAGCTTATCGCTTCATGTTAATTTAAGAGTATAATCCTCTGAACAGGAAAACAGTGATGCTGTCTGTCTGTGATTGTCAAAGACTTACATTGTGCACAAACAAACTAACTTCGAGGCCACAGTTTGAATATATAATATTTTGTATAATCATGTTTATCATATTTGGTGTTTTTCCTGATTAAATATGCCTTTCACTTGAAATAGACTATATTTTTAATTATGCAAAATTACATAACGAAAGGTAGTCATATTGTTGTAAAACTATCTGTATGAAACCAAAATTAATCACATTACTGCTGAGGATACATTGCAAATAAACATAATATTTTATTTTATTAGTGACAATATTCATCAGTTTTCAATACAAACATGTGGTGATAATATTTGTTTTTAAGTAAAACTCAAACAGTCTGTGATAGATCATCCTTTCCACTTCCTGTTCACAGTTATGCACCCCCACACATCCTTGTCCAAACCTATGTCATGAAGTTTTTTGGAGAAGTTAAAACTGTATGGGTGTTTTTGGACGTTGGAAGTATTGTTAGGTCTCTGTGAATCACTGGCTTTTTAACATATACCAGGAATTTAGAAGTAAAAGTCTAAATTCATATCTCCACATAATGACTCGAGTTAGCCTGTCTTCAAACTGGGGAAAGTACAGGACAAATAAGTAGCTTTAATCAGTATGTGTCAGTATTTGTATTTTCAGCTTGACACATATGAACAAAAACAACCCAAAACTAAACTAGAGGAGCTGCTCACAGAGGGAGATCATGGAGAATAGGTTGTGTGGTGAAACAGCTCCAGATGTGTTACAGAAAAGAACAAACAGACACTGATTTAAGCATTTTGAAACTGGCAATATGTGTCATTAATCACAACTGGACCACTTTATGTAACTTTAATATTCTCACATGTATTTGTAGTCGCAGGTTCACATTTGTTTTCTGTTTCCTCTGTAACACACAGGTAACACAGCACACAGCAGCTGCAGGAGACAGGCCCAGCAAAGAGTCACAAGATGGCAGCATTGTTCGTATTGCTGTCGTCTAATGTTGAGTATATTATTAAACATGCATCTTAAATAGCAAGAAGAAACCCGATCACAGGATTGTTCACGCTACGATTTTCCATTTACGTAACATCCATGAAGACACAGACAGAACGCTCCCTGCTGTCACACTCCTCGCCAGCGTTTCCACACGGTCGCATTAGAGAGCTGGACCAGAGCGGAGCAGCGGCTGACAGCAGCAGTCATGGCTACAAGTGATGGAGGAGACTACTTTAAAAGAACCAGCCTGTTCTGGATCGTCTCGGTGACACTCGCGATGTCGTATTTCACCGTAAGTCAACCGAACGCATGGCATTAGAAGAAATGCGGAATTAAGTTAGATTGAGTGGTTGCCATTTCTTTTTTTTAAATGCCAACGTGTTGTGTTGCGCAAAATGTCCTCCGGGTCGAGTTATTATTCTCTGTTACATCATGTCTTTGGTCTTTATACATTTCTGATGTCTGGGGACATTTAGCTCCATGTTATTCTTTCTTTTTTTCTTTTTTTCACTCAACACGTGATAATAATAATATTCTTGTATCCACAGGGTCTCTGTGGTTTATGTTGAATCTTATCTGGAGTCGATCAGGTCAAACACACTTGTACAAAGTCCACTGGGCAACTTGGATATCCACTGTAGGACACTGTTGTTAGACAACACTAGTGTGTCCGATGTCTTATAAAAGAAGCAGCGTTTTTAATATGTTAGCAGCTGTTTATCAGTGGTTAATATTTACTTATTAACCTCTGTAAATGTCCGCGGGGACCGTGAAGCTAACACCTAGTCAGTCAGTATTGGGACATGGTTGGGACTAATATATTATATATTATATATTTATTTAATTAAGCACCGTTTACAGAAGAGAGTCACAAAGGGCCTCACAGAAGTAAAAAAGAGCTGTTAAAAATAAATATAGAGCCGAAACAAAACTAAAGCACAAACACTAGACGTTGCAAGGTGACACAAAGGTACGTTTGAGAAGTCTTCAGCTGCTTTTTAAAGGCGTCAACGGACACTGCAGAACATATGTCCGAGCTCCGCAATGTCGGAGCTACATCCATCACCTTACGTTCTCAGGCAAGTGCCGGGGACAACCTGTCTTCCTGATCCGATGACCTAAGCGACCTCCTGGTGATGGGAGCAGGTCAGAGATGTATTCAGCTGCCCGATGTCTTGTTATGCTGGTCAAAATTCATGGCCTGTTCAAATATGACTCCGAGATTTCTGATATCAGCTCGAGAAAGGGAGCCAGTACAGTGAGTAACCTTTGGGACCATGCTGTCTGGGGCAAGAACCCACCCACTGCCTGAGCCTTTCAATCAGGATACTATGACCCACAGTAACATACGCTCGGACCAATACAGAACATTCACCCACAACAACTCATCAAAGATGTTATTGACAGACAAGGCAGCAGTGAGCTGTTTGGCAACAACCTTCTCTAAAATCTTTGAAATAAAAGGCAGCTGAGCTATCGGCCTGTAGTCAAGAGGAAGGGATGGATCGAGATTAGTCATTTAATGTCTAATGTTTTGTGGCTGATCAATAAAAACAAATCGAGAAAATATATTTGTAAAATGTCTTTAGAGTAGTCCTGAATGTAATCCATTTCTGTTTTGTGAATTGTCCACATAAATAGTTAGTTATCGTGTACAGGCTCGTTTTAACGTTCACCACCACTTGCCTTGTGTACAGTTGTTTAGACAAACACCAAACATTTGTACAACCTGGTTAAATGTGTCACATGTAATAACTGAAAACATAATAGTTTAGTGTTTGGACGTGTGTTTGACAGTTTAACCAAAGATGACCTGCAGCCTCTGGGCCCTTCCAACAAAAGCCCTTTGTCTCATCCACCATCTATAGTCCAGGGACACATACCTGACATGACACTGTTGGACAGAGGAGGACAATAGCAGCATGACACAATGCAACATGTTTGTTGGACTTCCCTGTGATTCATGGTTTGTTGTATGTAACCATGTGTGTTTGACTCTCATGTTTATTTGTGCTGAAGAATATTAGGTGTGTGTGGTAAATTACTCATTTTTAGGAAAGTCTTATATTACATATTGGTCATACTAACTCACCTGGACCTCCTGGTTCTTAAATACATTAATAAATGAATGGTACCTTGCAACTTTCTCACATAAGGGTTCAAGGAAATTAAAATAATCTTTCAGAAAACTTACAGTCAAAGTCCAAAACGATTTACTTGAATGAATGAATTTGACTACTATTAAAACCTTCAGCATCGCTAATGCATGTTGCAAATCACCTCAAAGATTCTTGGAAGCTCAGTACAAAATTCAATCCAATTAAGCAGCTGGTGAGGCTGAGAACACACAAACAATTTGCTGTAGAGCTATTGGACTTTGCAAAGTCAATTTATTATCCCCATGAATTTCTTGAAGAAAATTACTGACATGAAATTGAAAAAAGTTGTGAATTCTGGCTGATTTGGCCTGAAATGACATTAAAATGAATCTAGCAGGCATTGACCCTTATCTTTTGATATAATACAGAAAATTGACAGAGCAAAATTCAATATAGAAATAAATCAGATTGGTTTCCAAATAAAAATATTGATTTCAGTGGTTTTCAGTTTGCATGACGGTGAAGAAACGTTATGGAGTTCACAGATTTAGAACTGAAAACCTCCTCTGGGTTCACATGATAAAACAAAAATACCAAGCCTCACCAAAAAACCCAACATGATGCAGAAATAATCCTCCTCCAGAACTGTGAAAAATAAATTAAAATGACATTTCACTCAACAAGGATGCCCTTTGCGGCACATACAGCGGCTGCACTTATGATCCAAGCAGCTGTAAAGCTCATTAGTGTCACAGTGGTTTTTTTTCACATGAAGACAATCGCTCATTCTGTAAAGAGCAGACAGATGATAGTTATCATCAGCTAACCATGGACTTTCCCATATTAAAATCTAAATGGACCAGAACCATTAGGGCACCACAGAGTCAGCTGTCATTATTATTATTATAATATCACCACAAAAAGTCCATTCAGGAGACAAGTCTAATGTAGAGAAGCTCTGTGAAGTGTTAAACACTCAGATGTGTGCTTACAAAATGACAAACGCTTTGATTTTTAAAGGTTTTCTCTCAAAATGTTCAGTACACGTGTTTGTTTTATGCTATTTATAGTTAATATTGTTAATGTGGTTTGATGCTGATATACCATGTCTTGTGTTTTGCAGTGCACCGTGTTTGCACCAGAAAAAATCCCATTTGAGAGCCTTGGTGTGTTTGGCAGCTTCTGCAAACACCTTGTGGATAATTATGCGAACATCATGTACAAAGGGTGAGTGATGAAGCTTTCACTGTATTGCTAGTACATAGAACATACATCCAATTCTATCCTGTGAATAATCACAGCCACAGTTTTCCTTCTCTGAAGAGCTTGATGTGGTCGACACTAATTCGGTCGCTCTCATTAGCTCTGCGGAAATGTAAAGATATCCCTCATTAAAAACAAAGACAATCACCTCCTCAGATTCTGTTGAGCAGCATCAGTGACTGTCACATGATGTAAACTCACAGGGGCTGAAATACACAGTTTCACTGACTTAAGCCTTAATGCTCTTCACCGTTAACAGATCGTTACAGCTGGTTGCGAGCTCATTGTTGACTCTTGCAGCGGCGGGGCGTTAAAGACGACATTCACACGAGGATGTTCTGTTGGGGTCTAAGTCATGTGATGCATGGCACGGCCCTGAGTGTTTAAGGAGGATGGTTGAAGTGGAAGTCGTTGAGACTGTGAAACATGTGAAGTGGTTGATCTTTTAGGTTTGTCATGTGACTCCTGTTAATTCAACACTCAGCTGGTGCAGGAGGGAGATTTCAAAACATGGTGAATAATGTGGGTCTGTGGAGATGAACTCATGTTTGTCTGTTACAGGTGGTTGGCATCCTGGGTGATTCATTTATTCGAAGCCATTACTGCTCTGAGGGTGTGCAGGTAAGAATGACAAGAACCTTTTTGTCCACTAGATGGCAGTGTGATTTAAAGGTTTTGAATAAACTGGCTCCCCTCAAACTTCTGTGATCAAACAGGGCCTCTGTTAAAGCTAAACACTCTTAGAGTCTAAACACTCACACACATTCTTCACACCATGTTAGTATAAACAAACATCAGCTGCCTCTCATGGGTTTTTACTAGAATAAAACTATTTAGTTATCATATAAGTGTAAAAATATGAGATTATTATGTCTGGCTTTTGATAAGGTAAGATTCATAGAAATATTTTACTACATCTATGCTTTTATCTGTTTTTAACTTTACCTGTTATTAAAGTTACATTACTTTATTTTTTTTTATCTCAGTTTATTGACTTTCTCTCTTCCATTTATTTAGCTTTTTTTATTTTACCTTTTAAAATCTATTCAATGGTATTTCAGTATCCACATTTGTATGTCTGATCTTATTCTTGGCTCATCAGTCAGTTGTGAAGAGCCTGTTGAACTGCACCAACCTGTATGACAGAGGCTAAGCAAATAAAGATTATTGACTGAGTAAATCATTTCTTCTCCACATCTCTGCAGCAACAAAGGTATCAACAACCCAGCCACTCGCTGCCTGTGGTTCATTCAGACCTTCCTGTTTGGCTTTGCCTCCCTCGGCCTGCTCCTCAAGTACAACCCTGAGCGTCCCAAACAGAACTGAAAGCAGCAACAGGAGCCGACGGGATAACACTGCGTATGCTGAATTTAACAAAACGGTTACTTCCTCTTGTGCCTCTTCTTCTTCCTCCCTGTCCTTTCTCTGCAGAATGAAATCATGCAGAAGGGACAACAATCGGAGGGAGACACCTGAGCCTTGTCTAGTGTTAACACTAACATTCTGAAGTGGAGATATTACTCTGATGAATATGCTGCGTATATTTCTTACTTTCTTGTGATATCATGATCGACAGACATTTTATTCCATAGATTTTCTATACATGGTACCATACAGATAATATTTTTAATGCATTATACTGATCATGTTATTAACAGAATTTATTTAATCATCAGAGATTGTCTTGATGAATCTTCCCTTAGATATTCAGAGATTATATTCGGTGCAATACAAGAGGAATCTTTAAATGCATTTTCTTCCTACTCATGTTGTTTACATCCAGCCTGGATAGATGGTGGCATTAGGGCTATTTTCTTCAGGTTGGCAGCAGATGGTTCTCTACCACCAGCCTCAGACCTGAGAGCTGCTGCATGAAAATTCACATTCCTTACACGGAGGTGCTTGGTTTTTAAAATCAGACTTAAAGTTCTTAATATTAACTGCAAAATTAAAAGTCGACTTACAAACTACTTGAAATGTGTTTTGCTGAGTTTTGTTTACTCATGTGTCTGTTTCCACTGCTGAAGGAGATATGCTCCTTTCCTTATCGTTAAGAGAATTCAAACTGTTCTTATTGTGGCAGCCACTGACGTTCCTCCAGGTCATCTCACTCAGTTAGGAACCTTCCAGAGCCAGATGGCCTATCGAAGGCACCCTATGAACAGCAGCTGCTTGTTAGTTAATGTTGCCCTGGTAAATGCACATGAGTGTGTGAGGAGCAGGAAGACTTTATTTCTAGTTGCTGCTCAGGCCAACAGTGGCTAGCTAATGCTAAAACTACTGTCTCCTCACGTTGATGCAGCATAATAATCAACTAAGGAGTAAGCTAGTTATCTGTCTAGCCCTTAGACTGTCTATAAAGATGGACAACATGTACGCTCCCTTGAAGTGTCTCAATTGCAAGTAAAAATACACAAAGGAAGTTTTCTCAAAGATGTTTTTTAGAATACTCTGTTCAGTACTAATCAAAAGCCTCATTGTTCCAGAAAGTTTGATTGTAATTGGTTATTTAATGATGTAAAAACAGGATGGAACACGATTGATACCTGAGGCTAACTCGCGATTACTGCAGTCCAATTCCCAGACTGCAACTGTGCAGAATCTTGCCCCAAATGACATCATCCATGCAAAATGACAGCATTTGTATCTGGGATATTTTGGCTGCATTTCTTGGCACTGGGAGGAAGTGGAGACACGCTGTCCATATTTATATCCAGTTTCTGGTTTCATCCTGAGCACCACACTGTAGGTGTGTGAACCAAATTTGACGGCAACTCCGCTAATAGCCTTTGAAATGAGTGTTAAGTGATTATTCTCTCTCCATCACTGTAACTACTGTTAAATGACACAGCAATGTTTTGATCCACTGTTCCACTTCCAGCAGATGACGATGTTTGTGTCCCTCCACACGTACAGTGTGACGTCGTCTGACTGAGGCTGAGGCAGTAGCATGGGGTCACGTTGTCCTCTGCTTATGAACTTAAGAGCATTAGCCCTTCTTAAACAGCCCAGTCTAGAGCTGTCTTCAGCCATTAATCAGGGATTGATAGTATAGAAATGGCGTATACTCTCACATCCTGTGTCTCACGGTAGATTCTCTGTACTGATGCCAAACACTTATTTGACCCACTTATGAAACAAAAGCCTCCAGGTTTTTCCCTTTGCTTTCATCCGACCATCAACAAAGAATCACAGTGGGTTGTGGAGTTTGTCTAGTTTTATTTATCATTAACCTGTTTACTTGGATTGACACTATATACCACATCAAGACAGTATAAATACATATGTACAACAGTTTAAAAAGAATATGGATTTGGAAAATGGATTTGTTTAATGCTGCTGTTTTTAGGGAGTGTTATCAGTGTTATATTTGTGATTAATGTTCAACAATGAGAACTTAATTCTATTCACACGGTGCAGAAAGCACAAAGCAGCAGCAGAATTAATAAAAGCAGGACGGGTAATATTCACTATAATCTCAAGGCTTCTTGTATTAGGGTTTGCTGATCAGCTCTTTTCTTATTGTTGTATTTCACACAGTTTAATAATGACGATAGTGTTTGCAAGTGATCTTACGAGTAAGTCATGTCCTTTTCTATCATGAATATAG
This sequence comes from Paralichthys olivaceus, assembly GCF_024713975.1. Taxonomy (NCBI): domain Eukaryota; kingdom Metazoa; phylum Chordata; class Actinopteri; order Pleuronectiformes; family Paralichthyidae; genus Paralichthys; species Paralichthys olivaceus. Next base: position 5,301,516 of record NC_091106.1, read on the forward strand.
TTTGTGTTGTTGTGATCAATCACCGGTCCAGCCAGCATATAGAAGGGTAGCGCTCAGTCAGCATCTTACGCAGCTGAGCGCTCTGTGTCTTATCCCTGGTCTCCACCACACACTCCACCTGTGAACACACACACACACACACACACAGTTAGCCCTGTGATGTCACACACACGCCAGAAGTAGGGCAGCGAGTGTGTTGCCAGTTAATTACGCAGCACTTCTCAACTTTTGACACTGCTGGTGAATAAAGCCAATTTGTCAGTGTGGACTGCAGAGGTAATAATGCAGAGCCACAAGATAATGAGACAATTCTATTTATTTCCGATGCAATTTAATAGTTTCATTAAGTTATGATAAGAGTTAAGTTTCTTAAACAAGGTAAGTCAAGGCCATTGTAGTGTCCAAAGAGAAAAACTGTGGGTTCATGAAGTCATGAATCAAGTTTATTTGCATCAGAGACTGAACTTTACAACAAAGTTTAATTCTTTAAAGGGAATAATTCGTTTTTGAATGCAAGTTCAGATGAAATTACATGAATTCATGAATAAATCACCATTCATAAAACTTATGTTACCTTTACCCATGTTTAATATATTTATAAATTGGGCCTTGGTGGAGGTATGTGCTCTACAGAGTGACATTGTAATCGATAAATGGATTTAAGATCATTCTTAAATTTGGTGTCTTCCAGCAGCAGACAGGATAGTACAAATAAGTAGCGTCAGTAAAAAGATAACACAATATAGAAATAGCAAATGTAAAAATGACTGCACATGGAAAGATTGTGAAGTGAGTTAGAAAAATTGAAATCTCTGCTGCTTGTTTCTGTTGATCCGATTCCAACCAGGCAAAGAGAAATTTCACAATCTGGCAACATAATCCATGAAATAAATGATTGAAAAATAATATTTGATTAATAATCAAACCTTAAGTTTAAAGGGTGCCTTATTAAAATATGTTTAATAATCTTTCTTGTTATGTAAGCAAGGTTCTTGCAAATACGTACTGTACAAAAATAATTTTAATTTATTTCCATTTTTAGCTCACTAACATTAGTGTGGATGTAGCCTCCGCATTTCAAAGACCAGAGCTCCATGGTAATGAAGGAAATGTAAGTGAGGGAACTGGAGTGGAGGAGGAAGAATAATGAGGGAAGAGATTAGTCGCCTACCTTTGCATTGAAGAGATCGGACTTGTCACCGTGTCTCCGATGGCAGACGTCCAACAACCTGAAGGAGCAAATAAATTAAAGGTGGCATCAAACATACAGGTTGGATTTATGCACCAACACAACCGAAGATCTGTGAATGGACAGGTGTTGACTCTACCTGACGTCTGCTCTGGACAGGACGTCCAGAAGCTTGGCCATGTCTCCCGGCCACTCGCCCAGCTGCACTGAGAACTTACTGACCCGCTCGTCCAGCACCAGGGCTCGGTCCACACACTGCCTCACCAGCTCCAGCTCCATGTTGGCACTGCTCACCACCACAGCCACCCTGCAGCACAAACACAGAGGAGCGGGAGTCATCCTTCATCTGGAGCACTGCTGAAATCACCTCACAGGCCAGAAGGAAAATGTCTTTACTCTCATAAGAGATTTCAAAAAAATCTGTCTCATGAACAAAAAACAATTTTGGTCAGTAAATACGAGCAGATGAGTTTATCTTATGTTGGCCTCTGTCCCACGTCTCTGTCCTCTTGATATGATAACACTAAATCAATATTATACACTATGATCTAGTGTGCCGTACTTTTTTCCTTTAAGTTCTGGCAGTTGACCGGCCAAGATGGCAGCCAGTCCCATGGCTCCCTCTGTGTCCACAGTGGAGCGTTCAAACTCCTGAAACCGCAGCATAGCCACCAGAGAGTCCTCCTCACTGTGAGTCAGAGGACGAAGGAAGAAGAAAAGGTCGGCCTTGACAAATTAGTTATCATTCCTAATTATTCAGTATTCATAAATACAGAGAGGATTTAACTGTTTTAAAAAGGACATCTCATGAGATTATTTTCAGGCCAAAGTCAATTTATGACATATAATAAAAATACAGCTGTAAATACTTTCAACAGGCAAAACGTTAAGATGGATCATAGCAGAAAATCCTAAATCACACTGTGAATCTCTTCCACACAAATTCTAACAAGGGTAAACATGTCATGATGAAGCGTTACCTGACAGTGATGACTTTATTTACTAGTTTCTTTGCCAGGTGGAAGGTGTTATCACCGAGCGAGTGCTCCACAAGATCTGTGGACACACAGAAGATCAACGTGTATCTTCAGTTACTGCAGGAGGGAAACTAAGAGGCTTCCAACAGGAACCATGTGCAGATAATGATCACTGATGCAACACACCCAGGACACTTTGTTCTGGTCTCACCTCTGTAGAGTTTCTTGTTGGGGCTGCTGTGCATGTCTTTGACTGGACTGTCTGTTTTCAGAGATTGTAACAGCAGAGGGAAACCTTCTGGTTCAATTCCCTGTGGAGGGAGGATACAGCTGGTTTTAAACTAGAGCTCTATACATGACAGAGTTATACAGCCCTGCCAACTTTGTCACAATGGAGCTTTGAATGCTATCATACAAATGTTTAACATATATATACCATGTTCTCAAACATGAAAAAGAACCTGTGGTAGCTTCAGATGTACTAAAAACTCAAAAGGTGTTTAGTTTGTCCAGTCTGGACTACTGTAAAAAACATGGCGGCCTCCCTAAAGAGGGTCCCCTTGATGTAAATATAAAGTATTTAAATATAAAGAGCCTTTTCTGGGGTAAAGAAAACTACAATTCATACAATTTAGATGAAACAAACTAGTGAAATCATCATGAGGATTATTCTACATTCGATTTCTGCCAATAGATCCCTTTCACCTAAATCTTACACACTGGACCTTTAATAGTATTACCATGTTACCATGTGTTATTCTATACTACACACAGGATTCAGCAGGGCCTGATGGGATGCTCATTAGATTTGTTCTGAAGTGACTGAAACTGAATCTCAGGCCTTTATCTGCTAGACTTTAAAATGTTCAGTCTCATTATGTTCATCCGATTCAAGACGTTAAATGTGAAATATTTGCCTCCACTAAGGAGGTCATCTTTCTATCATCATTAGCAGGATCATGCAAAAACTACCTTACAGATTATCATGAAACTTGGTGGAAGGATCCAGTGTGGGTCAGAGAAAATTACATTTTAATGTGGATCCAAATCACACACAGTTTTTCCACTTTCACCGACATTGTGAGAAAGGACGCTTTTTTCAACCTTATCCATGATTTTTCAGAGAATAATTCATGGGTCTTGATGAAAAAAATCAGGATCTAGTGAATTTAAATGTGGTTTTATAAGGGTGGGTATTTATGAGCTCTACTCAGGGTCATTTCATATAATTTGAATTCACCTTGTCGTGCAGATATTTGATATACTCTGTCTACATCATGTCATTCCAATGATAACAGGCTCATCCAAAAGAACTGGTCACCACAATTATCTTCTATGTTGCATTGTGCTCACTACTGGATCCAACTTGACAGTGAATTTGATTGATTGTCTTATTGTGCACAGATATTTCAAGAGGGCAGTCCTTTTCCTCTGGTGTAAATAATAACAGCTATGGGTAGAAAGTGGAACATGGAATAATGCATTTATCCACTGAAGCATAATCAGAAAGCACTTGGATATTCAGAGAGATGTAGGTTTAATGAGATGTGACCTCATTTTAATACACAACACTGATGTGAGACAGAGGCAACAACAAGGTAGGCCTAGTGAAACAGTGTTATGTTTATAAATGCTTCCATTAATCTCTAAAATCAAACATCCCTGCATCAACCTACTATGACAAGAATTTGTGAGTTGAGGTGTTTGATGGCGGCCGCGGTGCCGGCCAGCAGACCGTACTGTCCAGCTGCAGGAACAACCACTGCGTCCAGTTTGGGCACTTGTTCATAGATTTCCATGCCCACGGTGCCCAGTCCTGCCAGGTACGCTGCACTTTCATCTCTGCAAGACAGAAAGTGGGAGAACGACAAGAAGAACTGATGAGGAGGAGAAATGCAGAGCCGATGATCAGGATTCATACATTTTACTTCCACAATTACCCCCCCTCAGCATTCACATGTGACTACAGGAAAAGCACAAGAGTGATTACAGGGACACGGTGCTAAGTGGGAAAAGATTTCATGTCAAAAGTTACTCCTGAGCTTTTTTCTGCCCAGACAAGTCAACATGTCTCCCATGAGAGAGGAGAATCTGAAATATTTCACATGAAGGTTGCATGCTGTGCTGTCTGTGGCTGCTGGACTCTGACCATGAGCCAACTTACTGCAAAATAACTTCTCTTACCACATTTATGAATCATACACCTGTTTAAAGCATGTCTGTAAGTTGTAAATAAACATTTGATCTGATTCCATTCAAAAGGGAGAGATATAAATTTGAGACTATGAATTTTAAACCTCTCTGCTACGTCACATGTCACTGGTTCATATTAGTGGGACTGACTCTTCCATATAGAGGTATCCGTTCTCTTTGGCCAGATGGCGGGCGTGGTTCCGGGAGTCGTGGCCCATGCTGCCGTAGGAGATGACCATGGCGCCGTAGTCTCTGTAGATCCTGAGGCGAGCTGAGGAGCAGCACGACGGCATGATGACGAACACCGGGATCTTCAGCTCCACTGCGTGATGAGCCACAGCCATGGAGAAGTTACAGTCAGTGGCCACGATCACACCCTTCCTCTGCTGCTCCTGCACAGACATCAACACACACTTGATAGATACACTCACATATATCTAACAAGTATGTATGTATGGCAAATATAGAACTCCATCCATCATCTTTACCACTTATCCTTTGAGGGTACCAGGGGGAGCCTGAGTAAATAACTTTATACAAACTAAAAATGATTTGTTCTTATATTTTTCAATCCAAAGTATAAAAATACACATTGTTCTCCAGGTATTCACAGATTTCTCCACAGTACCACAATATGATGCATTGAGCCAGGACGAATCCCTTTAACTTCATCATCATGATTCATTTTTTTACCTCAAGAGCCAAATGAGACTTTCCAACACCATCAATAAATGCTTATAAATAACTAAACAAAAAAATCAATGAATAACAGCAACATAACTCATTTATGTATTGTGAGAGCGTTTGTCTTGAGTCAACATTGTTATAGAGTTTCTAAAAAAATGCTGACATATCCTATACTCCCTGAAGCTTCCTGTCACAAAGAGGATCTCCACATGGCTTCACTGAAGAGGACACACACGTTGAGTGCAAGAGTAATTTTCTTCGCCTGTGCTCAGTCAATCACCACTTGACCTCGACAGCAACTGAAACTAACCATCCATTATCTGTACCACTTATCTTAAGAGGGGTTTCAGGGCAATCTGGAGCATCTCTAATTTAAAACAAATATAATTAAATTAAATGTAATTATTATTATTGCAACATATCTTGCAGTTTGTGCAGTTGATGTTTGTGGTAGTGGGGGGTGGTTAGTGTCGGTGGCAGGAGGGAGAGAGTGGGCAGGTGGCTCAGGGATTGGTTCCAGGGAGAGAGTGATTGTGTACAGGTGTACTGCGTTGGCTAATGACTCTCTCCCCCCTTATATCAGCAGTAGCGTGCTGGGTCACGAGGTCCCACACACACGAGAAGAAGCTGGAGGCAACCCGGAGAAGCCCAGCTGAAGGACATTGAGATGTGTATGTGTGTGCAAAAGCAATAAAAGAAGTTAACCGACTACTGACTTGAATTGTCTGTGACGAGGAACCCGTGGTGGCACGAGCCTGCTGCAATGTTGTTTAATTGAATGTGACTTATCTCATTTGTCTGAGATAAATCACACGTGTACTTGTACACACACAGAACTGTACAGCGTACGTGCAAACGGACACATTCCCACGCTCTTGTGCATTAAAGCTGCACTTTTGTCACCGGTCAGCATTGGTACAGTACGTCTGCACGAACACACACAGAGTAGATCACTGTAGCTGTGACCTGACCGACTTGACAGAGGGGGATCATCCTGTGACACACACCCACACACACACACACACAGTCTTACCTGAGAGAGGGAGGTGAGCAGGTAGAGCACTCCTCTCTCCTTCACAGAGCCTGTGTAGTGCAGATGCTCTTTCTTCAGGTAGATCTCCATCCCGTACTGTTTGGACAGTCTGGAGTACTGAACACACAAAGAAGCAGCATTCTTAGAGCAGTGTTGGATCTAAGGAGTGAATTCAGCTGCACCGTGGGTTCATCCCACAGAGCACATACCGATGTGGGCCACCTCAGGCAACGAAGCAGCACTTCTGTACTTCTTGTGGCCCACAAAAAAGGGATGCAAGTCTATCGTGGCCCACTTGTAAAATAACAAATGTGGGCCTTTTTGGCTTCAAGTGGCCCTTTGCGGTACATGGTAAATATGGCCTAAATAGCACAAAACTAATTTGGGCCACATTTGGCACCTTTGGTTGACATGCATTGTTTCTATGGCTTACTTTTGGACCAGGAGTATCATCCCACGTGGTATGTGGGCTAGATGTGGGGCTTTTGGGATGTGGGTCAAATCTGGGCAGATACAATGAACCCTGTTATCTACCCTGTTCATTTCCCCCTTGTCTGTTTGTTGGTTGGTTTATTTTCCAGCAGGATTATGTAAAACAAAAAAACTTGGTGCAAGGACAGGATATGGGTCAAGATAGTCCCCATTGAATTCTGGTGTAGGTCTGGATAAATTGGCAGATGCAGGGATTCTTTCTGTCACTTCTTTGACAGTGTGAAATAGTGGGGGTTTTGTTTGTTTGTGTGCTTGTTTTATTTGCATTGTCACCAGGGAATAATTCCTGGATCTTTATGAATTATGACATGACATGTTTAGGGTATTGATATCTATACATGTGCGTACAATCTGGTGCAGCTTGATTGAATTTAAGAGGACTGTTGGGACTTGGTGGAGGAATGTTCTCTCTATGCAATTCTACTTTCGTATATCAATCTACATTCTCTGTGGAAATGTTCTACCAAATGTAATTTGAGGAAACTTGCTATCGAGATGTGTTCTCGCATTTTAGAAAAGAACATGAGTGAAAGGAAACATGCAAAGTGATAATCAACATGATCATTAGAAACATACAACAGGATGCTAAAGACTGCATACATGTGGAATGAGTAAATACATATAATATATAGAGAATTAAACAGAATAAAGATCTATTAATATATGTGAAGACTTTCTCTCCCACTCACACACACACACACACACACACTGTGAGGGTGCTGTGAAAACCAGGCCACTGGTTCGTCTTCAAGGTCGAACAAACTATTAAACAGCCTCGCCCGTCACAATGTGATTCAGATAATTAAACCTGGTTAAATAATATTAAACCTGAAGGCCGTTATTCTCCGAGCTCACAAGGCCATTTTCAAATTCTAACAGCTGTGACACAGTACAAACAGCAGGGATGAATGAAAGTGCCACCAGGTTGTTTTACACAAAGGGTCTAGTGGTAGCTGTTCTCAAAGCTGCCGTAGCTGGAATGAATATTTTTTCAAAAGCAAACTCAGGTGATTCACTTCTATTCAAGACTGAAAGGGATTCTTTTTTTGTCAAGAACTAGTCTTAAAAACTTTTTCTCAACTGACCCTTACAGTAAACTTGTGTCATTTACCCTGAGGAATCAAGAAACTCGTGATAAAAGCACAGCTCGGATAATTGCAGCCCAAGTCTGACTGAAACTAAAACAAAGTTCAAGATGAAATAACTTTAACGAGTTACTGAGGCCCTTCCCCTGGCTGCTCAGGTAGGTCAGACAGCAGGTCTACAAAGAATTCTTCTTCTGGGAACCTTTTTATGCAATAGATATTTTAACTTGAAGATCTGTACCTCGACACAACTCTGTCTCTTAGCTCTGCAGGCGGCTCCTTCCACCTCCTGACCTGGTTTTTACTGTGATAAACATGTTCAGCTGTGAGACCATGAACAGACAGATGTGTGTCTTGTCAAATCATGTCGTCAGTGGACTTCACCACAGGCTGACTCTAGTCAAGGTGTAGAAACAAGTCACAGAGTATCAAGAGAAATGGGAGTATCTGAGATGTAGCAATGGATCTGAATACTTATGTTGATGTGACACCACAGACTGGAAAATTGAGGAAAGTGAGGATTGTCTTTTCCTGATGATGGGTGATCGTATGAGACTGTTTGGTATTTGCCTTGATAATGATCAATACAGAAACATCTGTAAATCAACCATTTGTTTTCATCTTCACAATGATGTTATCACCAGCACCTAATTTTTGTCGTCCATTTTCCATGTGACAAATACAGATTCATTATTTTTATTCCAATAAAATAAATAATAAAAATTACATTTAATATAATATAATATAATACATAATAAATCAATGTATGAATACCTAATAGACAAACTTCTAACAGAGGTCAGACGTCACCCACTTCTTTCTCTTCCACCAAATTACTGTATATTTTCTGGTCATGCTATGCTAGCGTACCGTGCAGGGCGTCTTCTGTATCCCTGACTGGATCTTGAACGCTGCCGCACTGATGTCCTCAAAGCGGAGGTAATGGATTGGAGGTCTGGGGACGATACGGAACTCGCTGACTCTTCTGGTTTTTGGTGGCTCCTGGAGGAAGAACTCAGGAGCCCCAACCTCCTTGGTGTCAAAGACCTTCACATCCCCATTGAAAAGCTCCTCCTCACCAAAGTCCTTCAGCCTCTCCGGTTCAATGAGGGTGAGTCTGCGGCATGCGGAGCCATTACTGACAGGGCCGCATTTGTGAGAGGCACCGGGATGACTGGGTCCCAGACGCAGCTCCTCTCTGGGTGATAAAAGGAAAGACAAATGTTTAATTATCCCCTGACTAGACCTTTTAGATTAGAATAGACAAGAAGTAAATGATTACTTTCCTAGCCTAATGCTTTTACATACTAGACATCTTGCATCCTGGGAAACTGTTCTCACAATGAGATCTCGGAACTCAGACGGAGTTCACACAACTCTACTACTTGGTACTTTCCTCACATCATTAATCCACAATGATAAACTACATGTGTGGTTTTATTTAACTTAAACATATGTTTTTGTTTCAAGCTAATGCATGCTATATGAAAAGTTTTTAACTGTATTCTACAGATGTGTGTGTGTCAGTAATTGTTTTTAACCATGTTTTCCAAAAAAACAAGCATTATAATCCAGACCGAAGACATAGAGTTATATGTGCTATGTTGAATTACTAATTTATAACTGGTTTCATGTTGATTTTTACAACCTAATGGAAGAAAGCTTTCCTTGAATGTTAGACATTTTACAATGAAAAAGTTACACTAGACATTGCATAACTATGTTAAAACATTAATATTAATAGCATTCAGAGAGAGAGAAACATTGAAACACAAGTAGATCTGAGCAGAGAGACCAAGGGAGACTCAACTTAACTCAACTAAAAGGTTTATGTAGGTCAATTAACAAATGATTGGAAAATTCTTCATTTTTAATAAGTGTCTGACATCATATAATATTTTCTTCATTTTATTTTCCCCTGTTTTATGCACTAATTATCCCTCCCTCATTTTAGATGCTGTTCTTTCCATTTCTATACACCTGGTGACACACAAAATAATTAACTAGTTTCAAACTGAAGTTAACAATTGTATCAGTTTAGTGTTTGAAATTAAAGTTTAACAAATTTATTTAATTTGGGTGTTACCCCTTGAATTATTTTTGTAATTACAACAATTACAACTTATTTATATGGATAAGATCCAGACTTTAAAGATGTCTTCACTCTTCACACAGCCCATCAGCTGCTTTATTCCCTGGGAATCCGTTTTTGATAAAAACCAACAAGTGTAATCAATGTAGAAATTTACAACGTTGGAGTATAGGAACCATAATCAATCCAAACACACACACAAGTTTTTGAAGAATTCACTAATTGAATTATACACTGACACTGCATTTCAGACCTCACTGTTAGAGCCACCAGCCTCTTTAACATGTGTCTTTCTACAGTGAATTCTACAGTCTAAATCTAGATATATTTCCAGAACTGGGCAAAATGTAATTAAACTGACCTCGACCCTGGTGGTACATGCACGTGCCCACACACCACCCCAATCCTTCATATAAGATGAATCGATTCACCTTTCATGTCAACCCAGCTTCCACTCACTGTGACAGATTACTTCTATTAGTCAACTTATGATTCATTGGGTCGTTCAGCTTCTCTTTTCCAGGGACACAAGCGTTAAAAAGTGGTAACGTAGGCCCAAAGCCAGGACAGGGTGATTTATAACCGCTCTGTAAATGGACATTGTGTAAAATCAAAGCGAATAATTCATTTAAAAGGTTAAATTTCTTCCTGAATCAACAGACTATACTTCCTTTATTTTGATCTCAAATGACTTTGTTCAAAACCAGATTAAACATCAGATTTCTTTCTTCTTTCCATTGGTTGTTTCTCTAAAGGCCTCTGCGCAGTAGAAATATAATAATAGGATTACACCCATTGGAGATTAACCCTGTCCCTTAGCCACTAAAGCAGATCACAAATGGTTAACAGCTAAGTTTGAAACTTTGAATAAGGTTGTTGGTGCAGCCAGGCCAGTTGTATTTGGATCTACAGTGTTAGTAAAAAGTTGCCGTTGACAGACAGGTGGGGTTAGCTGCAGTCCACATGGAGCTGAGCAACTTTTTGACAGAGAATAGTAAAATAAAGAAGTCGGGGAGGAGAGTGCGAAAGTGAGCCAATGGGATCAAAAGGCCACCAGGTGGAGCAGCTTTCTCAAACAACCTCTGAATTCTCCTCAGTGCTGCCAGAGCTCCACACAGAACAGTCTATTTATATCACAATGATCTGCCATAAACATCACCATAACCTTTCACCTCATCCCCTGGGTCCATTAATGCCCTCTGGCCCACTTGTCCGTCACTCTCAGTCCATTATTCAGCCACAGAATGTGCTCTTAACACGACTGTGAGTAGAAAAGCCCAGGGCTGCACCTGTGATTTGGTTCAAAAGCAGTTCAAAAACAAGATCAAAGAGGTAAAAGAGCAACACGACAGCGAGTCTACGAAGCCTCAAGAAGAGGAGATGAAGAGCTGAGACTGTAAAAATAGGCTCTTGTAATTTAAAATGGTGTAACAGAACGACAAGTAAGGAGAAAGCAAAAAGCAAAGGAGACATTTCAGCCCACCAAGCTTTCATCATTGCACCATCTCAGCGTCTTTTAAAGACTAAATGCCCGAATCGGCTGCTTGTACCGCTTCCTTTTCCGACTGAATCAATGTTCATTTGGGAAAAGAAATTGCCTCCTAGCACCGTGTGACCCCAATTGTTGGTGTTGCATCACTGTAAGTGCTATTCTGTATCACTCTGTCATTCAGGTTTTATCTGGTTTGTTTTAGTCTTTTTAAACACCATAAGTAGCGCCTGAGGGGGTTGGATACAAAGAACAAAAATTGACTCTCTTTCATTTGTCTGCGATCGAAGATGTTGCCCAAAATTGTGATGTATTGAATCCCAATAATCATGTTGTTCCATGCAGACAAACAGAGCAAGTACTTGCAACCTCTGTTTGACCCTGGATGTGATGTCATTTCAATATTGCACTAAGCAGTGGTACAGTGTTGTACTAAAATTACAAACACTTTCCCAACAATACAACAATAACTTTTGATTTCTCTTAGTCTTTCTCTTACTCTGTCTCAATTACCTGGGAACAAAGAGGAGAACACGGTAGAGCACCAGGTGAAGAAATAAGTCTACCAGGGCATGGAACAAGAGTAGCTCTCCTCTGAGAGAAGTTCTAATAGAAGGAAGCAAGGAAGAGGAGGAACTAGAAGATGGGGAGATAAAAGATAGAAGAGGGAATTCCAGCTGGGGACCTAGATGGAGTAAAAAAGTTTTGGGGGAAAACTGTTAGAGGAGAAGGAATTGGTGTAGAATTGGTGACTACAGCAGCCAAAGTGTGGTTGGTGTGAGCAATAATGTGGCATATGAAGAAACTGAAGATTTGAGGGTGTGTTTGCTATGGGTACAGGTTGTAAACAGAGTAGATGAAGAGGAGAAGTGGAGGTAATGGATGACAAAGGCACTGTCCACTGAGGAAGTTGGACCTACCTCCAAACGAAGGGCAGAAAGTAAATCTGTCACTACAAGGTTGATCTGGATAGGGAGAGGTCTGGGGGATCCAGGGAGTTACAGTGCATGTTGTGAATTCCCACCTCTGCCAGAAGGGGTCATTCTCCTCGCTGTCTTTAATTGCAGGTCTAGGTGAGTACAACCGCTCAAGTCGCTCGCTCAAGTACCTCGAGTAGAAAAATTGGGCAGCAAAGTTCATCCTGGTTGAAAACCGTCCTCCTATAGTCTAAAAAGTATCTGTCTGTGAATCCCTCTCCTGTTCCAGCCGGTGTGGTGTGTCCAGCAGGACACTGACCAGTGTTTCTCCCACGGTATAACGTCCCCTGACCCAGCTCCCTCTCTTTCTCCCTGCCCACTGGCTATTTAAGAAGGGATTACCCAGGGACACATGCACTGTGGCTCTGGAGCATCTCTCCTGTGGCCTGTCCCCAGCCAGGTCTCTATTCCTGGGCCCAGACTGGGATTACTTCCCCTTTCAGTGACGTAGCGCTAATCAGACGGTCTAAGGAGATAGATGTAGACTTAGGGTTTATCTAGGGAGCAGTGATCTGGAGGCTCAACCACATTGAGGAAACGACTGAAGATGGAGGATCAGAAATTAAGGATTGTGGGGGTGAGCGGAGTTAAGAGGTTAGAGGAGGTTTGAACACAGCCAGACCAGATTTCTGGGTCACTGAAATCTATGAAAAAAAGAGTTTCATCCTTGTTTTCCATAGAGTTGTTTCTTATTGTTTTCTTCTTATTATTATTATATTTCTTAGATGCCAGTGCTTGCATGTGTATATAAACTGAAGGAGGGTGTTGCTGTATAAGTGCAAGGCTACTCTAGATGACCATGACACAACCTGTATGTGTGTATATATATATATAACGATACTGTACAGAGGGGCAGGCTGCCAGACAGACTTTATGGAAAGTGGAGAAGAGGTAAATTGGCTGCTGCCAGCACTCATCACCTCGTCCAGATGCTATTCAGCTCTGATTGGATGTCCAACGTGTCTCACAAATCTGAGCTGAGGAGCGACAGTGATGGCAGTGTTCACTGGACAGAATGTAATGAGTGTGTCCCAACTGTGCTCATGACAGGAATGTGTATAATCAAAGATAATCCTTTCAGCAGACATGGCTCAAAGAGTCCTGCAGGTAAACCTGAGTTTAGAGAATGGAGTGTTGATGGGCAGAGTTAACAGCCTCATCTCAGAGCTGAGAGTCAAGTAAAGTGTTAGTCACACGGGGATAAACTAATGTTCAGAGGTGACTAAAATCTTTAGTCGTGATGTGTTATCTAATTAAAGCTGCTTAGAGACATGCACTGAACTATAGATGTGTTCCTGAAATATTCCAGGCTGTACGTGAGAACTGTCCAAGACAGTTGCCCCCTGGTAAATGTCACAGCGAGTGAGTGGGCATGTTGCTAATGACGCACACGTAAAATGCATTGACAAAGATGTCAAAGTGAAGATTTGAGAGCTTCTGGTGGTAACGACTGACACCAGTGTCGATGTGCTGTAAATAAAAACATTCATGTCTGACAAAGGCTTAATAGAATCCACTACAGACCTGCCAAAGCAGATCTGGTGGCAGCCTGTAGACTTGTTTCCTTTCCCTGCATGATTCTCTAGAGGTTACATGTCAGAGCATAACAGACAGAAATTGAAACCCCAGATTCTTTGCATGTCCACTGACTGATGTCTATGATGAGCAGAAATTGACAATGTCCAACTATTTTTGTCACATTCTGATTATTAAGCCCACAAGCACAGCTGTGTCATAGTTGGCCATGTGTGCAAGGGTGAGGAAAAAAAGCAGAATTTGAACTTTTTCTCTCAAGTTCTATTTTTTGACTATTCACACAACCACTTGCCTCACTGTGTTTGTACAAGAGTGTGAGTGCAGCACCATGAATGCCTTCAAGCAGAGACTGTATGAAAATGTAGGACATTATTTCCATTTGTACAGTTCTTCTACAACAGTCGACTGTATGCAGCACCACATTTCAGCGTGGCCCTTTCATTAGTATTAATCCGCCATAAATAACCATTGCATCACCTCTGTGAAAGCTACAGATATGTAAATGATCAGCAGTGTCGGGCAGCAACACTTAAACATGTATCAGTGTTTTTTTCTTGTTACAATAATGAGTAGCAAGGGATTGAGTTTTGAAATACAGAGATTATCTTCAGCAACAGTTAAACCCAGATAACAGAGAACAATATTCCACTCTCTATCAACACTGAATTAGAGAGGACGAGCGTGAAATCATTGTTTGCATTGCTGCATTCATCCAAAGTCACAGAGGGTTTGCAGTGTCATCACTTTGTTAGATGTTATAGAAAGGAGAGGAATACATTGTGATCACTTCAGTGTTGGCTTCACTCAACAAACGCCACTACATGTGCCACCCTGTAGTTTAAGTTTTAAATTATATGTTTTAAAGGGCTGCATATCAGCTGCAGTAAAGTCTGCAGTAACCCTGGAACCCATTCATATATCTGCCATAGGTACAACAAAGCTTTTTAATAGGAGTTTAACTCTTTGACCTTCCTTCAAACAATCATACATACTGGTTGAATTTCAAGATACTGGACTAAAGAATGGATACAAGACCTAAGCCCTTCAGGACCCGATGGACCAGGCCGGGTTTGGTCAAACATTTTGAAAATACATTCCAGTTTGAGTTGGGTTGTGTCACATGGACTCTACTTGATTTTTTACAAGACAAATGCTTGTTATTGGGGAAAATGTTGGGTTCGGACAAAAAATAAAAGAATGCTTGTTGGGTTCAGGTCAAGCTTGGTTAGTTTTCTCTTGGGTTTGAGCCTGAGCCACACTGGACCCTTTACATGTATTGGTATGGCAGAACCTAAAGCAGGCTAAGTCACAAAGCAGGTACAATGGGAAGCATCTAATGAAAATAGCAAAAAAATAAAAGTCCACATTAAAACAACTACATAGAACAAAATAAAACAAACCAAAAGAAAGAGACCAACCCATCAAAACCAACACACAAGAAAATAAATGGATGTTAAAGAGACAATCGGACAGAGCAGCGTGTCAAGCTCAGAGACTTTATACACAAAAGAGACAATTGAACTCAGATGAGACACATTAGGGAAGGTGCACATAATCACAGGAGAGGGCAAATCAGACAGGAAGTCTAGTGATCTGTAATGAGAAACACAGGGAAGTACAAAATAAAACAGGAAGTAATAAACTGAAAGTACAAATAAGTGACACTGAGGCCAAAGTCCAGATAAATCAAAAAGTCCCACAGTCTCAAAGTAACATTCCAAGGAGACAGAAATAATCAGAAAATTGGATGATATGGATTTAATGTGGAGGTTTTTTCTATTTTTCTCAATGATTTAAAATGAAAGTGTATTTGTGTAGAGATGAACTAAGGTAAGCCAGATAGCTGAGGTTTTATTTAGAGACGTATAAAAAGTCAAGAACATGGAAATAAAACTCAAAACAACATTGAAAAGCTAAAATGTCTATGTTCATACTTTGGAAAATAAAAAGTACATGTGATGTGTGGTTAATTCTACCAGGTTGGCGTCACATTGACTGAATATGTAATGCTGTCCTTTCGGTGAAGCTGCTGATAGTTTGTGTAAGTACAGCAAATCTACAATAGGATTAGGACACAAGAGAAACCAGAGGTCAACTAATGCTTGTCTTAAAAGAAGAGGGAGGAGCTTTGTTTCTCTAATGGAAACACACACACACACACACACACACACACACACACAAATAAATTAGATTCAGCTCCTTAAAAGTGACAGGAAGTCGGTGTGGACAGCAGACAGGTCCAGAGCTGAGTTGCTTCCTGGCAACAACAAGGTTCAGTATAAAACAGTGGGCAGGTGAGGGTCTCCCTGGTCTGTCCATGCTTGTGAGGACATTTGGCTGGTACAGACACTGCACTGAAGGAAGGCAGCGGGCTCACAGACAGCGGAGAGAAGACAACTGGCCAGAAATAGACGAAGGGGTGAGAAGGTGACCCTGCCTCGAGCAGTCTGTCACACCACACACCAGCGTGACGCCATGATCCTTTGGCTCTGTGAACGTGAAGACGCTCTGGGCTTTAGCATGTGCTTGCCGGCAAGACTTGAACCATGAACATAAAGGGTCACGGGATGAACACTCTTACATATAAATTGATATGAATCTTTTAAGGTTCTCTACGGAGATTCCTCTGACTGATTTATATGCTGTTGACATTTGTAGGGTACATTTCTGTGTGATTAAGTTTGAACGCTCCATATGCAAGAGGGCAAGATGATTTAAGGACCGGGAAACAGTAATGTAGAGTAAAAAAATATGATGTTAAGGATTATAATTAGTCAGAATAATACACTCATTATAAAAACAATTAAAAAAAAAACAAGTTATTTATGCAGTAAATTATGGGAAATGTAAGTTATGCTACTGTATGTAAATGTATATTATGTAACATTAATACCCATTAATATCGCCATTTTTAATCTAGCATAATGCTGACTTGATATCTTTACTTATTCATCCCATCCCTTTTTTTTATTGCTCTGCATGATTATAAAAAAATAATTTGATGGATAAAATCTTTGCAGTAAATGTTTCTTTGTATGTAAATAAGTCATAACACACAACGCGACAGTGAAATAGCAGTCTGCATTTTGAATCCTTTCACTGTGGGAAGGTTTAGCGAATCAAATCCATTCTGACAGAATGATAATTTATTATTCTTTTATTTATCTTGTGTCTCCTAAACTATCTTTATTGTAGTTTTTTCACGTCTCATCTCTCCATTGATCCTGTCACTTTTCCTCCAATTTTCTGCTGCTTAACCCATAGATCAGCTTAAGAGGCCAGACGAGCGAGCAGAGCACGAGGCTGAAAGACGGTCTGGCTTAATGCAGATGACCATGTTTACTGCGTAACTGTCTTGGCTGTCTGAGTGTGTGTGTGCGTGTGTGTATTTGTGTGTGTTTGTGTGTGTGTGTGTGAAGGTGTGTGAGTCACTCAGATGTAGAGAGAGAGAGAGAGAGAGCGAGCGAGCAGTGGGAATAACAGGAACCAATCAATACGATTATAAAGGGCATTCTCTGCTGCTGAATTGATTTTGATTTGTCAGACTTCCTGCTGAACAGAAACACCGTCTGATTTTCCCAGAAAATAAGCTTGGCAGCCTCCAGACCTTTTTATTATTCTTCTGACTGGATAGAAAAACACACTCCTCAACAAACGAGAGCTTGTGCATCAGTCCAACCTGAAATAAATTTTCTTTGATGCAGCACAGAATTTCCTCTCTTCTTTGTTGTAAGCCCCAAGATTTTGAGTGTAATGCAGTACAATCTTATCAGTGAAAAGGGAAGAGGCTCCTTATTTCATGTTTTCTCTCTACTACACAAAGCTTGCAGCACATGATAAGCTCAAACCCTCTTAAAAAGTCTGTCTGCAGCTACTCTGAGATCTGAGTCCCCTCCCCAGTACGTCCCTCCCTCCCCTTCCCAGATTCTCAGTTTTTTGTCCTGCATCTAATGTTTTCATTAGGAAACTGGGCGCAACCAAGGGAAGGAGGGAAAGGAGCAGAGAGCGAGAGAGTGAACACAGGAAGAACACAGGGAGATTTGTAGAGGAGAAGAAATCGTTTGGTTTTTCGAGATTCAGGGCTCTCCGTCTTTTTCGTCTCTCACACACTCATCAGTCTCTGTCGTCAGCTGTTCACCAGGTCTCCCTCTTCACCATGATCCAGTCCCCCACGTCCTCGATTGGACTCCTCCTCCTCCTGATTGGCTACGCTGCCGCAGGTAAGGGCGATGACTCGGGTCTGGACAAGGAGGGTAGAGTGGAGGGGTCAGAGGTCAGACAGGGAGGGCCGAGGGACACGCAGTTGAGCGGATCAGTGTGTTGATTGACTAGAAGAGATGATTTAACCATCGGTGTGGTGAAAATATATTTACATGTCTGTCTTACACATTATGTCTTAGTTGCATGGCAGAATACATATTTCACAGAGTGTGTAGATGAGGCTGAGCTGACATCATGGGTGCACACACACACACACACACACACACACACACACACACACACACACACACACACACACACTCATGTAGGTCTGTGTGTGTTCAGGGTTTTGCCAGCACATCTGTTACTAATTTAACTGCAGCTCTGGCAACACTTAATCTAATACACTGTCAGCAGAGTTTCAAACAGTCACTCTTCTCCTCATCTATTACGATCATCTGCTCCACGGCTCTGTGCACAGAGAGCTTTGTTTACCAGCGTTACTACAATCAGTGGAAATTCACAAAAATGTGCGTCAATCCTCCACAGTCAGATCTGTGAGTGACAGCCTCAAGTGTGATCTACACTGACTTCATACTGCAAGAATGACCAACCACAGGAAGTACACACACACAAGCATAACTAAGCAACTACGTAAACGCAGAAAAAGTATTTAGCATTGTTTCATTTTATTTGCACCAGTTTAATTTTGGATTGAATGCTACAGTTTGTAAATGTAATGTATTTTATGTAACATCAGAATTCTGAATTATTTATATATTTACTAACATTACAGTTCTTTTTTATTGCTTAGCAATTCTGGTCATCTTTGTAGTAATACCACAAGTAAATGCAGTTGCTTTAAATAGCAGTATGTGTTTTAAAGTGTTTTGAGGTGTTTATTTTTCCTTTAAATATGATATTTACATTACATCTACATTTTTCATTTTATTGATAGCAATTTTGGATATAAAATATTAAAAAGAAGTGTAAAATTAAAAGATACTCAGTTTGAGTATATTATAATGGGAGGATATGAATCTAAAAACTAATTATGAATCATGTAATCCAAAAAATGGACTTGAATGGAAAGAAAACAAATGAAGAAGAAAAAAAGAAAAGAAAAGATCAGTTATAAAACCCAGTAAATGGGTTTAAATGTTCCTAAACCTGAAATGTTTGCCTGTGCCATGTACCAGAGTGATAGACGAAGAGGAACAGAAGCTGTTGAGCTGTCAGGTGAAATGAAAAAGATAAAATGAGTTGATGTGTCAGCTGAAGGTAAAAGAGCTGAACTGTGAGTGACAGAATCTTTAAAATCGCTCAGTGCAGCTGAATTGTCAGTCAGTGTGTGAACCATTTCAAATGAATGGTAAAGTTGAAGCCCTGGAGAGAGCTGCAGTGTGTGTGCAGGTAATGCGGTTGATGCAGTTGATGTGGGAGGACTCATGCACATATTGCATATGGAGGTTTCGCTATATATTCAGGGATCCATGCAGCACACAGATGTTGATACAAGTTTTTTTTTTAGCTCCATGGGTTCATGGGGATGAAGGAGAGTGAAAAGAGTCCCACATGGAGCTCCAGGGGCTCCTGCTGGGGGTTGACCATGTAACCTTAATGTTTTTCTAAAGCTAAGCAATAAGGGCAAAAAAATAGTCTTGATATAAAAAACTGACATGACAAATGTTCATCATTTTTGTCTTTCAAGCTTAAAGACAGATTTTTGCAATTAAAGCAGACTTGACAGAGCATGTGAGGTGCATTATTACCTCCACCAAGGAGGTTATGTTTTGGTCTGTGTTTGTTTGTGAGCAAGATTACGCAAAAACTAACATGGTTACCATGGAACTCAGTGGAAGGATGTGGTATGCATCAGGGGAAAGCCCATTCAATTTTGGCACAGATACACACCAGGGAATGGATCCAGGAATTTATTTTGAGACAGTGTTTTTCAACATTCCACATTAACTCATGGATGCTGATGATGAAAACAATCAGGCATGTTTAGGGGACTGACCTTTATAAGAGTGTGTGCAATGGAGTGTAGATCCAATTAAAAAATCCAGATCTAGTGAATTTAAATAAGTTTCATTTGAAGACTGTTGGGCCTTGCTGGAGGTATGAGCTCTCCTAGTATCAATACATTTTAAAATGTGTCTGTAATGCTACAGATTAGTTTGTATGAACACATGTTGGGAACTATGTTCTAAATATCTCGACTGAACGCCTACAACTGCACACACACATGCATGTCTCTCTATAGTTGTGAGGACACTCATTTAAATAGTGCCTAACCCGTACCATAACTCTAACATAAACCTAATCCTAACCCTAAAACCAAGTGTTAACCCTCAAACAGCACATTAAATGTCCTCACAATGATGGTATTGAGCCAAAATTGGCCCTAGATAGACATGCACGCGTGCACGCACACACACACACATACACAGTCAGCCGTTCACCTCAGGTGGGGCCGGGGAATCAGATAATCATATCTATGTTTGCTTTCCCTGTGGTGTGTTTTGCCGGATGAGTGCAGAGTGGGGGTTTGGGCTGGGGGTTATTTTATGATTTGTCAATCACCCGGAACAGGTCTGACAGAGGGGAGAAAAAAAAATTCTTCATGTGAGCCAAACACAAACACAAATGTTTTGTCACTGTCAGAAAACACAGTGGAGATCATATAACATGTCAGCCACACATTAGCCCATACTGCGTCAGCCATGTTATTCACATCTGTAGTTTATTACATACAACAAACTTGTCTTTATTTTTTAACTTAACAGCTCTGTTAGACTCACCGGGTGAGACGTTCATCACCAACATCAGTGTGTAACCCTCTGTTGCACAGTTTCTCCTCCTGAAGAGGAGGCCGTGCTGTGTACATGCACTGATCACACAAACACACACCGACACTTGGATGGAAGCACCGCTGTGGTTTTTCTGAAGCAGTTTTATGCTGATCTGGAAACCAGCAGCACGTTCTGTTACAGCTGAAGACTGATGTTGTTGTTGTTAGATGCAACACCAAAAAAATATATAATTATGATTGCTTAAAAATCCAGATCCTGTGGAGGAAAGGGCTCATGTGTTTTGCAGACTCCTGATAATTCATGTGCTGCTGTCAAACCAAAGCAGGGGAGCTCTGCCAGGTCTTCATGTGCACGAGTGATTTCAGCTAAAAAAAGAAAAGAAAGAGGAAGCCTACATCAGTGAGGACACACCGGGGCAGACATCTGCTCCATGAGAAAACCTGATGATGTTGCGGTGCCCTTCTCATTCATCTGTCGCTCATTCTTGGTCTGTATCCTGCATGTTCTGCAGCTGGCACCCCTCCAGCCTGTGTAATGGAGCTCAAAAATGTTTCCATGGGGTATCGTTGCGAAATCAAGGCAGCCTGATGCTCAGGCACGGCCGCACATGCGAGGACAGTGTGCAGAATGAGATATGAGAATCATTTGTGGCTGCTTCTGCTGTTTATTGCTCAAGGAACAAATGGGTCTGAGGTGGACGTAATGACTCATAAAGGTGGATGATGTTTGCAGCAGGAAATCTAAATTATTTTTAGTTCAGATGTGAGTATGGAGAAGTTAAAAAGCTGTGAACTTGAACAAACCTCAGACTGAATACCTGCTGTTTTTTGCTCTAAAATGAATATTTCCATGAGCTTGCCCATGTGAAGCTCCACTTTCCAACAGGAATTGGAAAACACCCTGGAGTGGACAAGCTGAGTAATACAGAGGTATGAGATGGAAGGAAAAGCTTTAAACAGAAATCTTAAAAGTTGATCTTTGTCATTGTGCTCAAACATGAATCTCAAGAAAACCAAAGGAGGCAGTTTGAGGTTAGGTTATAGCTCCTTGTTGAATGTTGTCTATAAAAGAAAACTTCGAGGTGCACATCCTCAAGTGTTTTTGCAAAGATTGAACTCCTGGTCGGTACCTGTATATTGTATTTTTGTATATTATTTTCCAGTAGAAAAGGTGAGAGCACATCTTTGTTTGGTCATTGGCAGGCAGCCACAGTGTGAGTGGAATGATACAGACAGAACCCGCTCTGCAGAGAGCCTGAACATCAGTAATGCTCAGTAACTACACCCCCCAATAACAAGACTCCAAATGTTTAATCTAAATAACAGCGACAGCATCGCCGCCAGCGTTTGTTAAATGAATGAGAAGTCGGCTCGTTTATGAAGTTCAAATGCCATCAATGGGAGCTTGGTCTCTTAGGAGGTGATGGAAAAATGGAAGCCGAGTTTTGTGGGAGAAAGTGGCCTCGCCTCGAAATGACTCGGCTTCAAAGAGAAACAGATAATTGGAAACATAACTGTGTGCATGTGCTGCCCTCCATCCGGCTCCACATCACTGAGGCAGATCACACGCCTGCTGTTGCAAGAAAAATATCGCTTCATTCAAGAAATATAAAATTGAAATGATTGTTTCAAATAGGAGTATTATTCTGATACATAATGTTACTTCTCACATTTGGTCCATTGATGCCACATGCTGTAGCTCAGGGGCGACAGTGATTCTTTCAGAACATCAGCAGTTCGATCCCCGTCTCCCTCAATCAGTATCCTTGGGCAAGTCACTGGACCCAAAATTGCCCCTGACCGCTGCGGCAACAGTGTACGAGTGATGTGTGTGGATGTGTGAACAAAACTGTCATGTAAAGCACTTTAAGTGGACGTCAAGTCTAGAAAAACACTAAATAAAGACAGATCATTGACTGTTTACATGTGTATTTGCCATCTAAAGATGTGAGATGCATTATTGTCTTAACTGTGCTCTGTTTCCACCAAACGTTACATCTTCTGATATAGGAAAGAATAATTCTGGCTATTACAACTGTTTATATGTGGATGTAAAGGGAAATGGAAGTGTTAAAGAAAATATGTTTTTGTTCCTTTTATAGGTGAAATCATGTTGTTTGCTTCTGGCTCTGTTCTCTACCTCCAATCAGATGTATGCATTGATTCTGTTTTCAGGTCCCGAGCCTGACCTGCGGCCCCGGGCGGTGCGTTCAAGTGCCTGTCAGGAGCATACAAACCTTCACAACCGGCTGGATGTAGTGGAGAAGGTGCTGTTTCCAGACCAACCTCACATTCAGCCCTTTTTGGTTTGAAACCATGTGGTTCTTTCCATATATGAAGTTGCTCAGCATTTCCCTAAACCAAACCAACACACTTATAGTGTTCCACTTATTGTGCGTCTGATTTCTAAGTTATTTCCAAATCTCTGGTCAAGTTACTTAACGTCTCCACATTTATCTCATCTGACAAACCCCAGTCTCACGCTGACCTCACCTTACACTAGCTGTTTTGGGCAACTGGAATACTCCCATGAATAAGTGATTGTATTATTCATGAGCAATGGTTCTATTATTCATACTACAACTTATTAATGTATTATTTATATCAACTTGACAAATCTTGTGTCTCCTGTAGAAAGTGGAGGACACCGTGGAGAAGTTGGAGGTTGAGCTTGCTGCTCTTCTGGACACTATTGAAGCACCAAACTGGCACCCCCTGTTGGACAATGCAGGACAGACAACAGTGGACATCCTGGAAGAACCGGTGCAGAGGGGCTAGGCCAAAACTAACCACACATCCACAGGGGAGGGTCTCAACAAGGCTCTTGATTCGGACTTTGAAGGATTTAATCTACTCCCATGACATAATGCAACAAGTTTTATACATTGTGTGGATACATATACTGTATCTGTAAATAAAAATTTTGTTTTTTATCTTAAACGAGGAGGCAGTTCTATACAGAGCCAAGTCTGCATTATTTATTCTCACTAAAGCTTTGACATGCTCATCTCTTTTCCAGGCTAAGGTCCAGTCACAGACTCTAACCTGCTGCAGTCAATAGTATCGGAGATGTTTGCAATCCCATTCAAAGAGATAAGTTCACTTTGGACATCACTGCGCAGTCAACTCCCACCCCTGCTCAATACACTCTACTGTTTCATTAATACATTGTACCTTATAAAGGGATAGTTCACTGTTTTGTGGACAAACACTTCCCCCACCCCTCCATCGGGATAGTGGTGAGTGGATAGTTCGTGAATTAGTGAATTTTCATCTTTTGGGTGAACTATCCCTTTAATTTAGTGAATGACAAATACACAGATGTAAAATTACTGGAAGGAGTTTTATTTCTTTATCAAAGCATTTAAAGCAGCATGTTTTTAAACACACAGAGCATTTTCAGTTGGTACAGTAACAAGGCTTTCACTGACTCCCTGTGAAACAAAATCCTACAGCACAAGAACATTATGCAAAATAGGATCACAAGGAGGAAAAGAGAAGCTTAAATCACGTTTTCTTCTGGATTTGTTTCCTCACCAGGGCACTGAGTTTCAAACTGTATCCACAGAGGTTAAGACATCTACAGTATGGTACGTCTTTAGAGCATCGATCATAGAAGACATGCTGCTGCTGGTCAAACACTAGCACAATGCCTTTTTTTTAAAACACCTAACAGCATCCAGAACATTAACACACAAAGAAACATGTCAGGAGGGTTTGCAAGCACGGTCCAATTAGGAATGATCACTGATATCAAGGAACAAATGTCAAAACCGTAGATTAGGATTGTAACTTAGAGAAAAGCTACACTTAAATTAACCGTCAAAGTCAGTTTTTTAATCCATTTACAAATGACGAACATATAATTACACATCCATTTCACGCCTGTGCCGACTCTGATGGTGTGTATACTCATTTAAAGAGTCTTACAAATGATTGAACTTTGTTTTTCACGAATGGAGAAATTCAGTGATTTTAATAATGCAGCAAATTCTGTATCGGGGTGAAGCGAAATCCTGCCCCAGTTCCAATTTCTTCTTACTGCACAAACAATAACGCAACACTTAACCCACAACAGAGCATCACACAGAGCTGCTGACCTCAACTTACTCATACAGCGAGGGGACGAGCCTGTATGCTCGAACAGAGCATCAAGACAACCTACAGGATGCCAAAGGTACTGCATATCATCTAAAAATATCATGCCGTCCATATAACACTGGGATTACAAGATTTTGTACAGTTTAAAGTTCACAAAACTCACTGTCCGGGAACAGTGACGCAGGTCAGTTACACTCTGATTTGGACTGTGTCGATAATGCGGTGAGTACCAAGGTAAGCTATTACCAAAAGCTTGTGCATGCACGAATCAGCCAGTAAAGGCTCAAGCTCAAGGCTTTGGCAGGAACAGGCTTATACTGTAAAGGTACATGCAAAAATAAAGCACAGGGCTTGATAGTATTAAACTCATCATATATTTTGCCAAACTTGGAGGATGCCACTTTTATCTCCCTTTAAAGAAGCTTCTTAATTTAATCATAATGTATAGTCTTTATAGAAATAGTTCTACATTTGGGAAGTACGCTTATTTGCCTTCTTTGTGAGGGTGAGATGAGAAGATTGTTACCGCTAATGCAAGCAAGCTGATCTGCAATGTTGACTGTTGCTGACCATCACAGCATGGCCTTAATTACTTGGTAGTAATTACTGGTATAGTGTAGAGATCAATAATTTCCCAATCAACTTTTACAAAAATGTTGTAACACAGAGTTCTTGTTAAACAGTTTCAACCTGGAGTCTTCTGCCTCTTTTAGTAAACTGCCTCCACCAGTGGTGCTATGCTAACATAGTGTAGCAGTCTGTCAACTACTACCATTGTTGGGCAAGTACAACAATATATCTATTATAAATCAATTAGTGCTCTTCACAAAAAACGTTAGAAAGAGGATTAAACTGAATGTTGGTTCACCAGTGGCTAACGATAGCAAGCATCAAAGAACATACCACGTTATTTGTAAAATGAAATATCAATCTAGGATTATTTATGTTGTTGATTATCTATAACTATAAAACAAATGTATTTATATTTTACCTTGAAATAAACTTAACTGAACTAAACTTTGAAGAATTAATGAGACGTTCATTGAGAGTTTTAGCCGCTGAGACAATATGTTGTAAAAATGTCACATTTACCTACACTTACAGAAATGTAACAACACATAGTTCTTCATCATGTGCTATGGACTTTTACTCCATGTTAAACCTACCCGACAGGGAGTCCTCTTTTAGTAGAGTTAAACTGTGTCCGCCCATGGTGTAACGTAGCGGCCTTTCAACTGAACCCTGGGACTGATATGAATCCACCTCCTCAAATTACCATCTGGACAACTAACAAGCCACAGCAGTGCTACAGTGTAAAGACAGTTATTCCCTACACTATGAAATGATTGTTAACATCACCCATCCATTACTTTACTGGCCAGCTCTCGTCTTTAACACTGAGTGAAAATGACACTGGATCCAGACATGAAGGCCGTTGAAATGATACATAAATGTGGTTTTTAAAACAGTATAAGGTTTCTCAGTACATGCAGCCAGTTAGAAAAAACACCATGTAAATTTAGCCTCCTGATGTCTTCTGCTGCCTCGTTGTCCCTTGAGAGTCTCCTGAAGGGCTAGACTGGCTCCCTGCAAAATTCAGTCTCTCCACCTACCATATCACTTTAGCTCCAAACTGAACACACTATTTCTCACTTTTAAATATGTACATGCATTTAAAGATATATATATATATTTTGTTGGTTTAAGTAAAATGATCTGGTGTTGCTGCGACTTTTTTTCCAACCAATCAGAACCTCTATGCAACATGTCTGGAATGTCCTGTTCCTGGCTGTAGTACTAACCAAACAGAGCATGTCAATTAACTGTAGTTGATTATTTGGATATTGATTTAACACACACGATACAACATGATAATTTTGGTGCCTGTTAACAGGTTTTTAAACTTTGAACAGAGCCATGTGTCCTACTTTCCCCTGTTTCCAGTCTTTATGTTAAGCTCGGCTAAGCTAAGCCAAGATAAGATAAGTTAGGCTAATTACCTCTCAGCTCTAGTGGTAGCATCAATCTTCTCATTTCATCCTTGTGAAAAAAGCTAATTGACACACTTCCCAAAACTCCCTCACCCCCTTACCTGAAATATATACTTTATACACAATATGATTGTATAAATGATAGTATTTTTTTCACTTGCAGAAGGAACGCTGACTTTATGTTGTACTGGGAAAAAGAGACATACATTCACACACTTTAAGTTCCTTAGAAATGGTTATGCAAATGGTAGAAAAGCTTTGGCATATTTTGCCTACAAGTTGTGCCTGCACACTTGGAAAGAGGAGCAGAATGAAGCAGTACGAAGCTTCACGCAGCTCTTCCTTAAGTTTATATGTCGAGTTCGAAGTCCCACATAAAACTGTGGTGAGTTTAATAACCTACACTGTATGCTATTTACACATTTTATTAGGCCTTAGGGTTTTAAGGTGGACTTTTGCTACATGTTCCCAGGTGTTCAGACTGAGATGGATGGTGCCACCTTAAATGTAACACTATCATGATGACAGTTATAGCATATCTCATCTATACAATTTGAAGTACCAACAGGACACAGCTACACATTTAAGTACAGCCCCAAAATAAACTCTAGACGGACATGATCTTTATACTAACCAAGCACTTAAAGAGATGATGGTGTCAAGTGAAGCAAATAGAGCTTTCTAATTGATTATTAAAGGATGTGACTGTTGCTTGTTTATATTTATTCCCCACAGAACAGTTTCTGGATGCTCTCTGAATGGGAGCATGAGCTAAAATACTACATCATGGGAACCATAGCAGTGACAAGTGAAACCTTTTATTTTGATTGCTGAACTAATTTCCCATAAATTCCTGTGCGACGTCATCCTAAAAAAGCTCGGAGAAACAAGTTGGTTAACACTTAAGGAGGCAAAATCAAACAAGCATTCTTATCCGTAACACTTCCATGGCTACACTGTTATCAACAAATACTGATTATCATCAACAGGCACCACTTTAAACAGGTTTACAACATGAAACCAGCAACACTGTTTGCTCGACTGAAAACAGCCATTAACACTTACTGTGTCTCATAAAGGTGTAACGATAGAAGGAAGGCGCTCCAGGAGAAAAACGACTTTTCTGAATTAGGGCACACGAACAGGGCAGAGGGAAGAAGACACAGGCAATAACATAAACTTGAGTGCCTGCGTGTGCTGAATAATTCAGTCGTCCCCATCAGATTTTGAACAGGAAGGCTGAAGGGGGGGGGGGGGGGGGGGGGGGCAGAACCACCAACCCCACTAAAACTGAGCACTCCTATTGCTCGGGATGTCATCATACTCGTGGGGCTCGCTGCTCCTGAACAACACCGCCCAGTAGGTGATACCTTATTTGTCATGCTATACTGTAACATTGCATAGAAGTTAGAGCTAACTCTAGGGTGGGCGGATACAGAAGGTGGGGACTCTCTGGGACTCTGCTTCATTCATGCCTTACCAAAAGTATGCTACAGAAAAAAAAGATAAGGGAAATGGTGGGGGCCATTTTAGGTCCTGCTGTGCTTCAAGTTGCCCTGCTGTGCGTTTCCTCCACCCCTAGCTACAATAGAGAGGTGAGAGCGTATCTACTGGTATGGCACAAACACTGCAGCGGCCAGAGAGACCTGCAATCGTCACTGTGAGGCGATGTGGTGCTAGCAGCTGCCGGGGGAGGAACACACCGAGCCGCACATGCTCAGCTTGGAGGAGGACTCGGGCTCCGGCTCAGGACCGGGATCAGGTTCAGGCTCAGGCGCATCATCGTCGGTGGCCCCTGCTTCGGCCTCCCTCTCCACATCTCCACTGGCATCATCGCCCCCGGCCTCTGACTGACCCTCGTCCTGACGCCTTTTCAACCTGAGGGGGGGGAACAGAGATAAAAACATATGTAATGTAACAACATGTACATGAATATAAACAGTTATACACCATACATAAGCCTCTTAAATTATTTTTAATGCTTTCTTAATTTCTCAGTTTAGTTAAATCAACCATACACACAGAAACAAGCAGCCTGTAGTTGAATGTAAAGAACGGCCTTGAGCTTATTGTATAGTGCTCTTCTCTGCTCTGTAGTTTCAGATATTACGGCCTCCATTATAAATAGAGGAAGACTGCAATTAATTAGAGCAATAGGATATAATAAGACTTTTCCCACACAGAAGGGTTTCAGTAATGTTGCAGTGGCAGGAGCTGGTCAATAATAAATGAGGCAATAATTCAGAGCAGCGCTGAACTGATATTCCTCCTCTCACACTGCAGATACACACCAGTCTGTGATACATGGACCTCGTGCTCTTTATCTAGGACGTACTGTATATTTGGCTTCACAGCAAGGAGGTTCTGGGTTTGAACCTAACTGCCAAACTTTCTGTGTAGAGTTGGCATGTTCTCATGTCTGCGTGCTACTTTGGCTTTCTCCCAAAACATGCATCTTAGATTAATTTGAGACTGAATTGTGTGTAGGTGTGTGGATGTGTGTGTGAATGGTTGTTTGTCTCTAAATGTTGACCCTTCTCCCCCAATGTCAGCTGGAATTAGCTCCAGCTCCCCCTGTGACTCTTATTAGATAAGTGGTATAGATGATGCATAGCTGGATGATTTATAAACCAATGTCATGGCATGAATGAGTCCTGTTATAAAGTGTAGAGTAATATACATGCTCTCCTCGAGTGACTTCCTATACCAGTAACTTAATTAAAATGTTATGGTTTTGATTTATCATGGTCATAAATTAGTAGTTTGTGCACCTCTTCACAAACTGCAGCTGATATAAGTCAGTGTTCCCTCTTCTATTCTACACAGCAGTGATGCTTCAGGCTATGTTCACTGTTAGCTCCACTTTAATCAATGTTTTAAGTCCCAGTCATGGTTTAAGTGCAGGTGACAGTGAGGCAAATGTTTCCTTTTTCTTCAATTATCAAAGTAGAACTACAGTTTCTTCTACATGTTATGATATGATTTAAATTTATTTAGAAGTTACTATAATATTGTACCTGCCAGGATAATTGCAGTAGTAGAAGTCAGGAAACACAATTGGTCAGACAACTGCATGGGTTGTTATCAAATAATGGAAAATAACATTATTACACAGTCCACAGTAAACCTCCACCTCTGACTTTGACCCAATGTTCTTAGCAGAGTATTGTGTTTGGTACTCATCATTGTGTGGTTCTAAAAGGAGCTGCATATATTTGTTTAAGTGCAAATCAAGCAGAGTAATTTTTCCCTTTGCATTAGGTCTAAAAGGATAATAATGTTCTGGCCTTGATACTGTTAAATGACTGAACAGGGAAGTCTGCATTTAGCCCACGTTATATCTGGTCTGCTGCTCCTCTGCTCTCTTACCTCTCTCGGTTGAAGATCATGAACTCTTGCTGCACCACTTCAAGGCACTCCTGTAAGTAGTCATTCTCCTGCAGGCAGTCAAAACAACAGACATCATCGTCATCCCCACCATCATCTTCTTCCACATCAACATCGACCTCATCGTCCCAAACTACAAATAAAACTCAATCAGTCAACTGTGTAACCTTTGAGGCCTCTGAAATGTCTTCTTACTCATTTCCTTGTTTTTCCTTCCTTCGTTGCTCTTTTTAAACAAGTCATGAATTGTTTGTGAGCCCTCCTCAAATTGGATGTTTGGCCCGAGACAAAAATAGAAGCTCATATTTCCAAAAGCACTTGAGGCCATGACAACAGCACTGAAGGCTTCATAATTTAATAATCTGGGTAATAACGCAGTATGAGCACACACAAAGTTTCATAACCCTGCTATTGTTAGAGGTACACACTCCCTGCACACGCTGATCCATACAGATAACACTCACGCACACACACCACTGACGTTAATAACACTGATGTCATGATGACTGCCAGATGGGAACAGGCTGTTTCTCATAAATACGGAGGGGATATCTCTTGTCTGTGGTAAATAATTTCTCAATCACACATTAGAAATGCAGCAGAGGGACACAAGTTCTGTGTGTGCACAACAATTCTGCTCTTAGCACACACAGGGGATATGAAAACAAGATCTAGATAAATCATGACTTGTCTTTTATTTGATTAGTGTTTTATTTCACAAATCCTTTATTTACGAACTTACTGTCATATTCTTTTTCTCTTTTTCAAGGTTAAAACTAACCATTGTTTCTGTAGCATTTTCGGTCAGATGAAGAGTCCAAAGCACGTTAATAAATCTACATCAAACTGAGTCACTGTGAGTCTAAAAACCAGACTACTTTTTCCACATGGAACAGACAATGTTTGGAAATATGTCTGTTGCTGAGAATCATGTCAGAAACCACTATGTGTCACGGTTATGGTTTTATTTGGTCACGTTTTGGTGTATTTTGTCACGGTTATGTATTTTTCTACGTTCCTCTCATGTTCCCTCCTGCCTTTCTCTGTGCTCCACCCTGTGATTCTCCTGTGTTGTTCTCTGTGTCCCTCTCCTGTGTTCCCCTCCTTGTCCCTCGCTATGTTTCACCCTGTGCCTCTCCCGTGTTCATCCCTGTCTTGGTTATTGTATTGGTGTTCTCGTTGATAAGTTTGTTCAGTGTTTCCTGTTTTATTTTGTAGTCCTTGCTCCCTGTGTGTTTTCACCGTTGACTTCCTGCCCTCATCAGGTTCACCTGTTTGTCTTGTGCCACCTGTCCCCAGTTACTCATTAGTTCCAGTGTGTATTTAAGTCTTTGTGTTCCCCCCATGTGGTTGTTGGTTCGTCATCTTCGTTTCTGGTCAGGTCCTGTTAGTCATCTCGATTCTAGTCCTGTTCATGCGTCCCGTCAGCTCTCGTCACGTTTCCCCGTAAGTTTGTTTCCTGTCCTTCCTGTGTTCCACTCCTCTTTTTGAGTGCGACTTTTGTTTCCTGAAGATTTCTTTTGTTACGTTTACCCCCTGTTAAATAAAATACACTTTTTGTTAAACCATATTTAGTTTCTGCGTTTTGGTCCTTCCCTTCCCTTTTTTCCTACCACGTCCGTTCCCACCTCACGCACCTCCTCAAAAACCTGACACTATGTTGTACACCTGTTGTTGGTGGTGATGCTGGTTGCAGCTTTCTTTCTGAAACTGTAAGAGTGACCCTCAGTAATTGAGCAGAATAGCAATAGCAAGTAAAGAACAGAACCCTGAACAGGAGAATTGGTTGTTTCCATCATTTTGAACGTGGCCATTAATTTGTTCAACAACATCACTTACATTAATGAGTCCAAGCCGCCACTGCTACAGAGCACGGGCTGCCTGATAATTCAACGTTTATTAGTATTAAACATGTCGCGTTCACTTCCTCTGGCTTTTGGCAAAACACATGCAAAGTGTGAATCTGATACTATAAACAGTTCTTGAGATGTGTGAGCCACAGACAGACAGAGATTTCTGGAAATAGTCGATCGATATTAAGTTGGACTCTGCAGGTGGTTAGCTTAGCAAAAGCTTTAAGCATTAAAATGTTGAAATAGTAAACATGGTTCTGTCTAAAGGAACAAATAAGTCAACTACCAGCAACCATCTAAGTTCATTTATTATCACATTACACCATCTGCTATCTGTGGCTAAATATATTTACTGTACAGACATGAGAATGGCATCAATCCTCTCATTTTATTCTCAGCGAAAATAAGGGAATAAGCTTATTTTCAAAACTATTCCTTTAATTTTAAAATCCATTTGTTGTGGTAATAACATGATGCTTCACCTTGTTCTGTGGCCTGTTCAGGATGGAGTTTATTTTTATTTCAAAGGATCACAAATAATCAGGGTACTTGCCAGTTAGCTCACATGAACAGGAAGTCTCTCTTTATGCCCACCACCAAAGTATTATTCACTCTCAGCTGAGATAATTCACTATAGCGGAGGAAAAGCAGATGCTGGGATTTGGCCCACCGCCAAATCTAAAAATATGCAGTTTTGACGAGAAGTGACAGAGCGGAGACCGGGGTAAACCTGAGTTGCATTGTTATCTCCACGTGCGTGGCATCTCTGAGTAATCCTACTGTGCAGCAGGTAATGGTTTGCTCAGACACATGTGCATGTGCTGGTGTCCTCCACATGTTAATTTATTTTGTAGCAGCTAGATGTTAAAAAATTATACACTAATCTGATCTGCACAAGGAGACCAAAGATTAAATAAACAGAGACACAGCAAACCAAGGCATGGCATACAGGCAAATAACCCTTTCACATGTGAGCAAAGCTAAACATAGCCCTTTTTATCATCAAAGGGAATAAAGGGCTTTTAACAGATGCAGCAACATCTTGAATTCTGCCTTCATCCTCACAGCTGCTAAAACCTCCTTCTCAACCCAACATAATGCTTTTCATTCTGAGGTTATGACATATTTCAGTACTTTATCTATTGTATCCAGTGCTAATGTATAAAAGATGGTGCAGGTTAGTAGCTAAACTAAGCAATGAAAGCGTGTCTTTCAAAATAATCCTTTAAAAGACATGCACACAGAGCCTTTGTCTTTTGGAAAACACATTTTCTTTGAATTTCTGCCAACTGATCAGACAAAGCAGGTAATATGTTGGGCTCTGTGGTGACATTTTAAAAATTGTAGTGGGTGTTTTTCCACCATCCTCTTGAACAACTTTCTCTTATATGCAAAACAATTAATGAAAAACAAGACATTTATCTGTTCTATTCATCACTGAAGATACCATATTATGTTTCAGCCACGTTGTTGATATTAGAATTGGAATTTCCATCTCGGTAACAGGTAATGGGTGATGGCAACACCAGGGACAATAAAATAAATTAATCAAGAACTTTAATTTACAAGAGCGTGCCATGTCACTCACAGACTGTGAATCCTTGCTGTTGTCTCGAGACCGGTTCTTGGCCAGCCTCTTCTTTTTCTTGTGAAGGGGACGCGACTCCAGGATCATCTCCTCCAGTTCAAAGGTAGGGTCGCAGTGGAGGCGACCTTTCTGTAGGCGGCAGATGCATGACATAATTATCAGATGATTATAAACGCACACATGCATGAAGGATCATAAATCAGCCTCAGAGCCACAGAGTGCACAAATGTAAAGTTCACACTGAAGTCAATGCACTGAACAACACATTAATACACTTGCATGAACACACAAATGCACAGTGAGTGCATGTGCACACACACTATAGTGAGATTCCATAAAGAAGCCGTATTCAATTTCCTTTGCATTATTTAGTTGCTACACATCCTCATTATGTTCAACAAACACGAGGAAGTGCCTAAGTGTGCTTGTGTTTAATGTGCATGTTGTGTGTGTGTGTGTGTGTGTGTGTGTGTAGCTGTGCTGCGATAGTTAAGGATGGTATAAGGGGATAGGAATGGCAGGTTCTCCACCAATATAGTACGATTTTACATATATATGTAAGATGTATGTATGTGTGTTTCTGTGTGTGTGTGTGTGTGTGTGTGTGTGTGCGTGTGTGTGTGTGTGGGTGTGTGTGCGTGTGTGTGTTTGTGTGTGCACGAGTTGATCTCTACAAACTAACATTAGGGACAAATCCGGCCTCCATCTTCTTCTCATACACAGCGTCCCAGTTGACGTCAGCGAGGTAGGGAGATGTCTGCATGTCGGACACACTGGAGAAACGATGCTCTGGGTTCACTGTCAGTAGCTAGAAGCAAAGGACACACACACACACATGCAGCAATGTCACCTAAATCATGTCACCTCCCAAGTAGCTGTATCACCTTCACAACTTCTCTCCTCAGTCACAGCCAGACTCTTCTCACTGGGAGCTGAAATAAACTCGACTGTGAGTGTAAAATAAAAATCTATTTGTTGGTTTATTTCCCTTTTATTGTGCAGTCTCAAATAGTATGTGCCTGGGCTATTTCAAATGAAAAAGAAAGGGGCTGAAAATATTCTTTTAAATCTTTACTCCTTCCTGGCTTCTCTGAAAGTTTTTTTTTTTTTTACCATATATGAATTCAGAGTTTTTTAGAATGAAGATAGATAGTTCTTGACATTAAATGGACTGACTGGGCTGTATTTATACAACACTTTTCTAGTGTGATCGACTACTCAAAGCAAAACATATTTTTTACCCATTTACCCAAATATTCAGAGCACTTCTATAAACAGCACTTTTTCTATAACACACCATTTACACACTGCCAGCCCAGTTCAGTGGCATCCCTTTTGACACATCATGCAGACTGGAGGAGCTAGAGACTGAATCACCAACCTTATGGTTAGTGGACGACCCACTCTACCTCCTGCGTCAAAGCTGCAATTATGAGTGTTTGTCGTTCAGTTGTTTTTGTTAAGCATCAAGAAAATGAACTAAAAATGATAGAACGAATATTTGACAAAAATTATTTAATTTATACTGTCACTTTTTATTTTGGTCCTGTCCCATCCACTAACATGGAGGATGCAGGATTTATGAGTAATACTGCACGCAGCCACCAGGTGGCGATTGAGATGCTTTGGCCTCACTTTTAAGGAGCGGTCATGCCGTCCATCTTTATATTCAGTCCATGAGCTGCCCATCAAAATCAGGAGACTTTAGTTTTAGCTCTAGAAATACTGTTGCTTTCCACAGAGTTGTTTGTCTTTCTCAGAGGAACATTAACTAGCTGATGCGGTTAATAGTCTCTTTACTTTAAATTCAAGCCCATAACCTTGCCGTGCTAGTTAGCCTGTTAGGGAGACAGCATCTGCAGCGTTCAGCTAGATAAATGAGAGATTAGTCACAGTGCTGTGTCTGCGTACAGGGTTTATTTACAGCTGCGAAAGCACGAGGAGCAAATGGAAACAAACCATGGTTCGTTTCCATGTGTGAGCCCTGTCAGTGGGGCAGCGTACTGGAAACAGCTCACCTAAGTGACATGCAGGGGATTTTAATGCAGTGGATTCTGTCTGAGCTTTTCCTGCCAGAGGAGCAGTCACAGTGTCAGCTGTGAAAAAAGTCCTCAGTCTGACACTGTTGCTGCTCCAGCTGATGGGAGACGTGGACACATTCATGAGCTCGCTCCGTAAAATTGGTCAGCAGTTGTCGGGCACGCTTGCATGTGATTGGCTGAAAGCTGTCACGAAAACTGAAATAAAATGTCACATATATATAAATATATATATATGTATGTATACTTGTGAAATGAAACAAAACACGTTTTTAAAAGACTTGTTTCTATACTTAATAAAATATTTCATATTTTAGGATGAAGTTAAGTTTACACTTTTTATTTACTATAGATTTTTTTTAAATTAATGGTTCTTTAATTAACTTCATAAAACAAACTGCATAATTAAACAGGAAGAAGACTGATACATTCAAAGCCCCTAGTGGTAAACCAACCAACAGGGGGCACTGTTCATCAATCATCTCATCAGGCTTGAAACTAAATTGTTGCACTGATCAAGTTAGATGAATGCCACACATAAGCGGAGCCATTTCATCCTGGCAGGAAAGAAAAGCTGGTGCTTATACAGTTGTGTTTTGAATGGAATAGCATCTGTTTGGTTCTGCACCTCAGGGTAAACACTGGAAATGAAAATAGGACGTGGTGTGGGTTTTGTTGTCGGGCTAATTCTCTTCCTGTGCTTTTATTCCTTCCTTAGGTCACAAGCTGATTCGGTTTTCTCCTGCAGGGCTGGTAAGGTCTGTCTGGGTGGAGTCCAGACGAGGTAATCGATCAGCAGCAGAGCGGAAGAGATCAACGCTCCGTCCAGAACACTCAGACACAGAGCACATGCACGCACTCATGCTCACATGCACACTCTGCCAAACAGAAAAAACAAGCCTTGTGTTCTCTTACCCACTCCAAAATCTTAATATGACTAAAGAAAAAGAGCAAAATAATTTGTTTCCACCACAGTGTCACTTGATAACATTAAGATACAAAGTAGATTTGATTTGAGAAAGTGTTGAGCAGATTTATTTCCATTTTTTACGTAAATGGAATCATCTCATCCAACTGGCACAACATTTGAGCCTCAATATGAGGTCAAATTACTTGTTATGACAGACACACACACACACACCTATCTCCTTTCACCCACTTGCTCTGTTTCAGTGCTTCCATCCCTCAGATTCCCATCTGTCGTTTTTCTTCTCCTTTGCCCCGAGGGGTCTCAGCTCATCCTCCCTCCCTCCAGCTCCAGTCCCCCCACAGTACCTGCATCCTCTGTTCCTGTGGTTTTACTATATATCTCGATACCACCCTTATATCCCAGCCCTCCTTCCCTCCTGCTCCTCTTTCATCTGGGTTCACTTGAAATCAATCAGTTCTTCATGCTCATTGCTATCTCCCTGTCTTGATGAATTTATTGATCATTCAATCAGTAAATTGTCAGAAATGATGGAAATTCACAACACGACTAACCACAGTCCAAAGTTACATCTTCAGATTGTTTCCCTCCACCAACAGAAACCCAAACTACACACTTTGATATCACATGACACCAAGCAAAGCAGTAAACAACTAACTGAAGCTGAGGTTTGGGAGTTTGGACTTTGAATCTTCTATGTGATTAATTTATTATCAAAACTGTTGCAGTTGCTCTGTTTATTGAGTAAGTAATAAAGTTTTAATTTTGGTATTTGAGGTAAATACATCTGGTTTTACCACAGTAACTCAAAAATGATTAGCTTATGAATAAAAAACAGAAAATGTGCACACTTCTACAAACTACTTCTTAAATAAAGCAGGAGCTGGAGGGAAAAAAATGATCTTCATCATCAAACTTCTTCCAAAACCAGATTATTATGAGTCAGAAAAAAAGAGAGAAAGAACATGTCCAATTATTTTCATTAATCTAAGCAGCTTTCCATTATCAGTGACATTTGTATCAGTGATGTAAAACATCAAAATCCCTCATCTCTGCCCCAATTCATGATAATGGAATCTCTCAGCAGGAGAAGATTTCTGAGTTTTGAAACAAGAAGCAAATCCTAGTATTTAACTGACAGAGCTGAAAGTAAATGACGTCCCACTGAGTCCGGCTCACCTTCCTCAAGAGGGAAACCAGGTCCTTGGGCCAGGCCGGGCTGTACTGCACGCTGACTGTGCTGAAGAGCTGAATCAGTGACTCCACTGAGTTACTGGCATGTATATCATAGGGCCTCTGGTGTGGAGACAGGGTGAGACAAAGAGGGAAAGTAGAAAAATCAGGAAAAAGAGGGTCAGATAAGCAAGCTCAGCTTCTGCAATCTTTTGCAACATGAAATATCAAATTGCCATAATTTCTCACCCATCCACGCAACACTTCAAAGATTGTCACCCCTAGTGACCACCAGTCGACTTCAAAGGCGTAGCCCGTCCCTCCGCTTACAAAGGACTGGAAGATCTCTGGGGCTGAAAGCACAGGCAGAGAATCTCTTGTGGAGCAGAACAGGCTTTTGGACCATTGATCAAAAAAAAAACACACATTCTTTTGCCAAATAGGGTGAATTTGGATAATCTGGGACATTTTTGGTAATTTTGATTACTGCGACTAATTCCGACATCTGTTTCACACATTAGATGAACATATTATACCTTTCTGTAATCCATGACAACAGAAGAAAGAATGGAGATATCATATACAAAGCATGACACAGCTCTTAGTGTTCCTCATAAAACTTTGATAATCTGGGACAGGTCCCTTTGTAATCTGGGACACTTGTAATAGTCATTAAAAAAGACTAAATCACCTTGCTTTATGCATGACAAGCTCAATATTAACAATTTTCAAAAAGCCTTATCAAAAAATAACTAAGAAAATGTATTATATTCCTAGAAATGTCATCAATTCATATTGATTAATGAATGTCATATTTTTCATAAAGAACCTTATCCCAAATAAAGAAAATATAATATAAATTTAAAAGATTCTATTAAAGGTGTATCACATTTTAAACAATCAATTCCAATTAAATCAATAGCCAAGCAAACATTATAATAACTTGTCATTTATTATTCATTTGGTAATTCACCATTCTATTGGGACGACTCAGGGAGCAAACAGTCCTTACACGTGAGAGACCCTCATCATCATCATCATCATCATCCATCAGCACATTGTCTTCTCCACAGACTCTTCTGTGCTCTTTAGATCATCTCTATAGAGATCTAACTGATAATGAGCTCGTTAACTAACCAGACAACCAGTTTAAACAGACAGGGACACACTGTATATTCACCATTAACTCCTGTCTGACAATATGCTACTTCTCTTTAGTTTATCATTGTATTACTTCAGGAAGAACCTTAAAGCATATTTCCCCATTTAGAGAACTTAAATGACTGTCCTAGATTACCCACAGCATGGTGTCCCACATTATCAATCATGTCTGATAAAGTGGGACACAGTTAACACATTTTCAACAACTCAATGCAAATTTTGCTTGAGTACATCACAAACATATTTTGATAACAACTAGGTTCATTGTCTTATTTACGATAGATTTACATCCTAAACATTAATCTTGTCAGAACCCTATGACAGTGACTGTGTCATGCAATTCCAAGGGGGAACTTCTGTTTTAAACTTGCCCCGCCCCTTTCTGTGACATCACCCCATGTGATATCAGTCCATGCAAAAGTCCTGTTGACTAGATTTTGTTAGAACAGAAAATAAACAGACTGGAGCTTAGGTGTCCCACATTACCCCAATGTCCCAGATTACCCAAATTCACCCTATCAACAGAAGCTGCTCGTTCTCTCTTCAGCAAATACAAGACAGGACATTACAGTCATGCATGTTTGTCTCAGCTTCCAACAAATAGACAAAGGATCTCCAATGTCTATCACTTAATTCACATAAGTGACGACGAGTGTGCAAGAAATGTAGTCTAGCACCTTCCAGCAGCACTAATTTTAACCTGCTTCTGCTCCTTCTTACAGTATGGATATTTATTTGTAGAAACAAATGAGACCTCCACGATGACACCAGACACATTTGAGGAGATGGCTGTGGTGCAACTGTTAATCAAAGTTACCCATGTAGGGCTTGGTCCCAGCTAAGGCCGTGGCTCTCTCTCCATCCTTTATTATTGTTGCTATGTTGAAGTCCGTCAAGTGAACGTGACCTGAGAAGATGCAAGCACAAAAAACAAAATCCATCTGAACTTGATCATTTTTAAATGACTGTCTCTGATCACATGAAGAGGAAACATGTCGATGTGTAATGTAAAACCTGATATTTCAGTAAACTGGACTAATGTGTCCTCATGGTTTTGTGTGTCAGATAAACATCCCTGGCTCCTCTGACCTTGTTACTGCTGTGATTCATTAGAAGCCTGCAGGGTCATTACTGTTTGTCTTACTTGTCAGGATGGACTCAACCTCGCTGCTGTCTGTATACTATGCATTTTGTTTCGGCATTGTACACTATGAAGAACATATAACAGATGCATTATACATATATCTGTATGAATGAGCTTTTTTAATCTGGTAATCTCACTGAGCTCAGCATCTGTTTTGCACAAAAATCTGATTACAGCAGGGGAAATAAGAAAACATGAAGACACACAGCAAGTCAATAATAAGCACATGCAAACAGCATCAGAAGAAAGGCAATGTCCTTTAAGTCCTTTGTAATTTTCTTTACGTATATGGTGCAATGTACTAGGAGTCAGCCAGTCCATGTTCAGCATCGACTGGCGGCGTATACAGAGGTACGCAGTCCTCAGATCTGCTGTGATGGACAGTAGGTTTAAATCTGACAGATTTGATATATTGAGGTACCTTGAAAAGTTGATTTGCTTACAGAATGCATTATTGGTGATTCATAAATGACACAGTGGTAAACTGCATCAAGCTGGTTGTTGAGAATTGAATACATTTTTATCAGTATTCAGTTTGTGGTTAAACAGAGACACGTGAAGAATGTATACATTTGTTAAAGTACACAAGGCTAGAGGTACAGAACAGACCATTTAAAAAGAAATTAGTTTTATCATCTGCATAGAAATTTATATTTTAGGACGTAAATAATGATGGGCCAAGCACAGAACCTTGAGGTACGCCCTTAGTTATGAAACAAGTGGTCGAACACAGATTCGATTCGCAAGGATTCGATCAGACAAATATGACTGATTAGTAGAGTATATATAAAATTACTGATAATGAATATATATGAAATATGAAAACAGTTCTGACAGAGGGACAGATATGTCTATTATCCCTCCCTGTCCAAAAAAACGCAGACACACACAAAGATAACAGTTAACATCTTTACCTTGCTCATCCAGCAGAATATTGTCTGGCTTGACATCTCTGAAAAAGACAATCAGAAACATGCACACTCATCACCAAATATCACCTTAACAGCCCTGAGAGGAGTATTTCTGTTAAACAGTAAATATGTACAGCAGGTTAACCAACAATTCAAGTTTAACATTTTACGTTTTGTTCATTTAGAAATTCAAACTTAAAAAAACTGTTTATCTGCCTGAGATCAGACTTGGCTGATGACTTCAGGTAACATCCCCACAACTGTCATTAAACTTTGATTAAGATTTATTGTGTCTTGGTGTCTGGAGATGTGTGACACAATATTTTATTTAACAGAGCCCCGCTCACGTCAAACCGGAGACGAGCCTAAACAAAACAGTGCAGACATGAAATCAACAAGAATGTTCTAAGTCGAACATTGTGTTCATGCAGGAGCCTACAGGTCAAAGCAAGAAGCTTAAAATCTGTAATCACAGTTTTTAAAGTACGAAAACAGTAAAATCTTATATTATCATACTGTACTAATAAGCTGTTATTGTAAGTTACACTCAAACACCTAATTGTATTTATGTAATTCTTAGTGAAGTCGGACACAATGACTCAAGCCATTATAGTTTGTGGGAAGACAGGGATATGATGTGTACTGTATGGATGTGAAAGTCAGTAGGAGGTGTTTGTAGACTGATGCATGTGTGAATAACATGTTGGAGCAACATGTTGTTTGTGTGTGTGTGTGAGAGAGAGAGAGAGAGAGAGAAAGATAGAGGGGGAGAAAGTACTAATTCCCTATTTCAAACGTTGCCTGAGCACATGAGAACACAAGCATCACCAATCCCCCTGGAGGCTCTATCTTTGTCTTCACACACTTTTACACTGGGCATCCATGCAACATATATTCAGGTACACACTCACACCCGTGCACACACATCTCAACATTTCCCAGCCCCTCCACAGGCAATTAACGGAGTGCACACAGCTTATTTAATTATGCTGCACGTCACACTGGTGTGGAGAATACCCAGGGTCCGCAGAGAGCATCGGTACACCCCATAGACACACGTGTTCGCTGCCGCTCTGCAACGCTGAGCTGATGCTCATATTGTCTGCCAAAACTCTTGCAGGGAAGTGGTGGAGGTGGAGGTGGCGGGGAGGACGGATCAGGCAGCACAGGGCTGGAGGGAAATGCATACATGTTCACAGGAGGAATCCTGATTCAACTGCCAGCTACAGCTCCGTGCCATTCTGTTTGAAGTACAAAATTCACTTAACGTTTAATTCATTTTGCAGCGAGCACGGAAACACTAATCCAACATGAAACAGCATGTAAAGTGAATTCTTATTTTGTACAGGAACAAACCTCCTGTGTGAGGTGATCTCACAAGTAAAGCTTTTAACATGTTAAGTGTAGAAGAGAAGAGATGAGAAGAGATGAGAAGAGATGAGAAGACGAGAAGAGAAGATAAGAAGAGGGACTCCACTTTACTCTTCTCGTAGGACTAATTTTACCTCCTTGGGCATGGTGGCAGCTGACTGTTGCTAGGAGACCAGAGACCTTTCTTCCTTCAGTTGGTGCAACAAAATAATTGTATAGTATTCTCCTGCCAAAAACTTACAGGGTGGAACTAAATTGTAGAGAAGGGGATGACCATGGATACCCAGGGATTACATCACACAACTGTGTCAAAGGCTCAACAGTCGATGTCAAGGAGAGGATGAAAAAACACAAAAAGGCAGAGACACAGTAATTATCTATCACTAAACTCTAAATTATGAACATATTGAAAAAAAAGATAGACAATAGCTGCTTGTTGTGTGGTAAAACAAGGGTGAGTCATTTGTTTAACCTTATTTATCTGTAAAGTTATATACTATACTGAAGCCTATATGAGAATTATTATATACATGAATCTTTATGCAGCACACAAACCTTTATATGGATAAACACTTGTTCTGCAATAATGC
Source organism: Paralichthys olivaceus (assembly GCF_024713975.1). Taxonomy (NCBI): domain Eukaryota; kingdom Metazoa; phylum Chordata; class Actinopteri; order Pleuronectiformes; family Paralichthyidae; genus Paralichthys; species Paralichthys olivaceus. Next base: position 5,344,518 of record NC_091106.1, read on the forward strand.
TACAATCTTGCTTTTAGTTAAAGAAACAGTGTAACATTTTGGAACTTGCACAATAAATTTAATAAGAAGAACAACAACATTAATTATCAGTGAATCTTGATGTCTGAGCATCACCCTCTGGTTGCTAGGCAACCACAAGAGGCTCTGAATACACTGCTCTAAAATTGTGAAGAAATTGTTGGTAGATAATCCTGTGTCAAAAAATGGGACTCGTCATCTTTACACTTGTCCTTTTTGCTTTAGCTCTGAACTGAGCATGGCTAGCTGTTTCTTCCTGTTTTCAGTCTTTATGCTAAGCTAAGTTAACCATCTCCTGGACCCAGCTTTATGTTGAACACACACATAAACAAGATTTTGTCCTTTAACAAGCTTAGCAAAAAGGCATGTGTATTCATGTCCTATAATGTCTGACTAGTTATTAGGTTTGAAAGCTAAGCTTATTTATGTAGTCCTGATTTATTCCGGTTTTTTTTGTATTTCTTGCAGGGTAAATCAGAAAATACAGGAATGATTCACATTCCACAGACGCACAAGTTGGCAGAGCGACAATCAAACGCTCTCTCTCTCTCTCTCTGTTGTTTGAGGGATGAAATGTAGCCCAAAGGAGGTTTTGAACAAGGTTCAAACAGTTTTTTAGCCATCTGTGGCACTAAATCTGCAGTCTGCAGGGATCCGGCTCTTTCACTTAGTGGACTGCACAGACACTTACTGCTGCACTCAGCATATTTGGACAAAAAGCAAGTACACCGTGGTTGCAGATGATGGATGGAAACAATTACGGGAACACACATGAGGGCTATGTTTAGATATGTAAAGTAGCATAAATAAAAGCCTTAAGTAAGGCGATAACTTCAGGCCACAACAAGACTAGACGAGAAACTGAATTCATACCAAAAGACAATTTGCTAACTTTTGCTTATTTTTTTAGATCTACTTAATTATAAGAGCAGCATAATTAATAAAATTAAGAATTCAAAATAGGAGATAACAAAATCATTCTTTCCAATACAGTGGCCATGATTTTATGGATATAGAAGTAAGCCAGATACAGAGAAAGTAAAGGGTACAGTTTGGAGTTCTGTTTGCATCCCTCTGGAAGAATAATGTTGTGTCAGCTGATTGCGTATGATCCTGACCGGTCAGGTCAAAGCGAGAGCAGGTGAGATTTGTCGACAGGACATGATAAAGGTGGGAATAAAAAGGATATATTTATAAATAGACACATGAATTATGACTATAGCTGTAAGAACTGCATATAGAGCAAAGTTAGAAAGACATTGTGACTTTGTGGTTCTGATAAACAAAGTGTGCTCGCACAAAGATTACAAAGTTCCGCCCCTCTGGAAAAGAGAGGAGATAATGCACTTGCTAAAGTTTCTGCACAGAAAAGATATTTGACTTTGCTGAAATGTATTTTGTTGTTTTGAGTTAATCATTGCATTCATATATCACCAATAATGTTGCTGCAGGCTGCAGGAGCTGAATACAGAAGCAACCTTGAGCTGATCGTCACAGTTATTTCAATGCAGGAAAACTTCAGTGGTTAAAGTTGAAAACTGAGGCTTTTCGATGAAACCAAATGTAATAATACTGTAATGATGCTGATGCTGATACTGATGCTTTGTCTTGCTCATTTGCTGATTAGAAGGTTGAATTGCTGGCCTGCACTCAGGTATTTTGTTGCCTGGAAAGATTTGTTTCTTTTTCCCTGTGTACTTTATGGGAACAGGATCAAGAAGCAAAAGTAAACAGTTACACAATAGAGTGAAAAGGCAAATTCAACTAACACACCTACACCTGGCATTCTATTCTTGGGAAATGTTGACAGACTTGTTGTACAAATAATTAGACCAGAGGAGAAATCCAAGAGCAGATGTTTCACGAAGAGAACAAAATATCTGAGTGCAAGCACAGGTCGAGCACAATATGAGCAAATATAAGCACAAGCAGGGGCTATTTGAGTGCATTCCAAAAAAGTGGAAAGTGAAATCTAGTCTCTCTCTTAAACTGAAAGTTCACATTCTTGAATAACCATAAGAACTAAATTCCATAATCACTACTAGGAAAATGAGACATCTAATCAAACATTGGGTTGAGGTTGTTTTATTCAGTATGTAAACAGGGCAACTAATATAATTCTTGCTACAATGCACTGTTTGATGGTGAAGAATTTTCTGGTTTTCAATTTGTGTATTTATTCATATTGGACAAATTACTGCAAGTATAATGAGACAATGCGTAGCTTGTGTTTTACCCTTTTTTCAGCCAAATGCAAAAGAAGAGTGATCCATCAGACTTATGTTTCTCAGTTGGACAGAAACAGGATACAAAGGAATTCTTCAATCTAAAATATCATCAAAGGGCTGATATATGTTAATGTCGAGCATTTTCTGCTGCCCAAAATCAACCAGCGCTGCTTTAATATCTGCTTTACAAAATGGCATCAACTTGTTCTTCATATTTTAGAAATACTCATTCAAATCTAAGTTTATTGTACAGTACAATAACATGGCAGCTTCTGTAGAGAGCAGCTCCCGATATAAAGTAGTGAAATATAAAGGGCCCATTCTAGGCTGGCGAAAACAACAATTTGTACGATTTAGAGGATTGCACATTCATGAAAATATCACTAGAATTATGTTATATTCTAATTCTGACAATAGATCCCTTTCACCTAAATCTTACACACTGGACCTTTAAGATTCATTTAAAAAGTCATTACAATTTTACGGTTTACACACACACACACACACACAAATAGACAAACACACAAATAGACCAAATATAAATAATTAGAAGCTACATAAATGAGTGGTTTGTTATTCTTGATATAATAAATGACCCAATGGATACCAGTATATTGAATTTTGAAATATGTTTATACCACCATAATTCTGTGGTAAATAATTATGCAATAGTGTATAACCATCATAAATCTGAGGGAGGCATGATGAGCAGAATCCAAGGGCTTAAGAATGGAGGCAGCAGCATATCTGTAGATTACATCTCCATAATCCAAGACAGACATGAAAACTGCCTCAATAACCCACTTTCTGCTAATCATTGAAAATCTGGATGTGTTCCTACACAGTCACCAGTTTGTTTTTGTTTTTCATCAAATCAGACACAATCATTTATCTCAGTTATTTCCCTATTGAAGATATGTTCCCTGTGGTAATATGCAATTCATTGTATGAATTAATTCATATTATTAAATGAGTAAATAAATGTACCTAAGGCAAATGCATTCTTTACACAATTCAAGTAAAAATGACAAAGAAAAGGAGAAAAGGCTGAATTTGTACCTATGGATGATGTGCTGGCTCTGCAGGTAGTCCAGCGCCAGTGTCATCTCACAGAGGTAGAGTTTGACAGCGTCCTCGCTGAACTGAACGCTCTGCTGCAGGTGGTAGCGCAGGTCTCCTCCCAGCAGGAGGTCCACCACCATGAACATGTCCTCCTCATCCTGAAACGAGTACCTGGGACCAATGGGGAGGGGGCACACACACAGCACTAAGTCACTGTCCAGTGTGGAAAGGAAACACTACAAAACAAAAGCAAAGACTGAGCACACAAACAACACATTATAGTCCAGAGGCAGCTTGTATGCTAATGCATGCAGTGCACACAATACATCACACGACACACATGGACGAACATGGTAGAATGCCATAGACCATAGGAAAACACCATATTCATGCATTTTTCTCTGCCTTGTAAAAAATCTGCAACCTTGATGCATAATGCATGTTTATGTACATCAATCCATACTTAAGTGGATGTACAGCTGCTGCTGCTGGCAGGCTCTGAACATAAACACTGTATTGTAATTGTAATATTGTTATCTTGATAACATATTTAAAGGATGCTAGAAAAGAGGACGTGAATTAAGATTAAAGCTTGAATCTGCTCAATGCGATTCAACTGGAGGCTGCTCGTGGTCCGCTAAACATTTTTTGTCAATCAGGCTTACAAATCATGCGCATCAAATTAAAACACAGCCTCTCAGTGATCTGGGAGGGGATTTGTAGCACTCAACTCCACAGACGCAGAACAAAACATTAAGCCACACGGGCAAACAAACTGTTTTTGTACAACAGAATCCAATTTTTCATCTAAAAGAAATTAATGCAGAATAATATCTTAATAGGCCCCCCATGTCAATGTTACAGCAGAGGAGGGAAACAAACTTAGCCTTGATGAGTTCCTCTATTTAACGTGGTTTACATGTGGCTGCTGCTGAGCCAGTTCTTTACTCTCCCATCAAAGCTCTGATGTTGTGGTGGTATTGCTTCTTTTTATAGCTGCAGGTTCTCTCTGTATCCTCACGCTTGGCCCTAAACACTCAGGGGGACATTCTGATTGGTCCTCTTTAGGTGCAATTTCCTTTCTCTCTGTAAGTGAGAAATGGGGCCTGTGTTCGCTGCGGAGCGAAAATCATTCCATCTCATCCACAGATTGGTGGCTCTGCCACAGAGAATAAAGCCCATTTGTAGAAGTGTTGGGTCTTCTGCTTCTGCTAAAATGCTGCGTAGATTGGTTGATGAACGGACCTCGCCTTTAACGTGATAGGATGAATGATGGGCTGAAAGCACACTCGTGACTCAATGAACACAAAAGAAACACATGAAGTAGTTTCCTTAAGAGCATCACCATTTAATTAAGAAAAATACTTCAATGTTAACACCAAAGTGTAGCTGTGTCTATCTATTAAAAAAGTAATTCTTTAAGTTTTAGGCTGATGCGATTTTGAGAATAATAATATTACAACAATTATGTCCTAATTTTAAGAAAATAAAGTTGTAATTTTAGGAGAATTAAGTCATAATGTTAGGCTACCTCGTTGGTTGGTTTGGATTCAGAGGGACTGAAAGTGATACTTTATTATTACGACTTAACTCTTGTAATACTATGACTTTATTCTGATAAAAATGATCAGTTCCATCTCAATTACAACTTAATTCTCTTAATATTACAACTTTATTCTCCAGATTTTTATTTGATCTTTAACATGGCTCTAATTCTCCGTCCTACTCATTACACACCCTGCCTCCACCACAACACTGCACTCAACAGAAAATGACAGAAGAGCCACCTCCATTAGATATAGTGAAGCAACCCGTCCTGACCCTTCACAGCTCAGACACAACACTGAAACACATGGTGGCCTCGGCAGATGGCCGGCCCCAGGTTGTTGTTTGCTGTTGGCAGGGAATCCTCGCTGTCACCTTTTTATCACCTCATTGTCACAGTCTGATTCCTGGGACCCAGTTGACGGATGAGCTTCCTCTGAGGCCACACTTGCTATCTCGGCGTTCCACAGAACACTTCCCAATCCAACACCAAAATATCTGGGCTCTTAAAAGGGGAGGACTGCAGCGGCTCTGGCTGTCACTACCCCCCCCCCCCCCCCCCCGGCCACCTTTATTGAGGTGACAAGGAGATGTCAGATACGGGCCGACAACTGGAGCATATGAAAACTCCAGCGCTGACAAGACCTGTCACCTTGAAGTCTCGCGCTAAGCATGGGACAAAAGAGATCCAAACAATTTTACTCTCCACTTATTTTAGAGCACTTCACTCTGAATAAACACGATGTGAAGTCCACAAATTTGACAGTCCTAAAAAACAATTGAAGGTGTTTTCTGTTGGGAGTGGGAAAGGAAATGAAAAGTGACAAGTATTAAGCTCTTTTCAGCATGAACTCCGGGAAAACGTCCCCACGATGGGGTTCAGACATTGTCTGGAGTTTGCCCTTTTGATATGAAGAATGCAAAGGAGATTTTATGGTCAGACGAGTTCACAACAGAAAGATAATCAGGTAATAATCAAGGTGTTTTTGTTTACAGCACATCAACACAGGAGTTGGCCCATATCTCTAAAAGCTCTTGAATCTCACAGCTTTATTAGATGGACTTCCCCTTGCTTTCTCTAGGACTCGCTGAACTAAAAGGACAGGGGAAGTTCATCTAATAAAGCCTTGGACGGTGGAGAGCAGGAGTGGATGAACCCGGTTAGAGATTAACCGCCCGCAAATCGTTCATTTCATTGGTTGACCAGTGGTCAACACCTCACCTGGCATTCTATGGGTTGGGGAATTTTGACAAGGTTGTAACTCAAAAAGAGCTGAGGAGAAATCTGAGAGCAGACGATTCACGTGCACACAGAAAGCAGCCAGAGTGCAGAGAAGGGCTGAAGCTGGAGAGCAGGAAATCCATGCAAGCAACAATATATCTGAGTGCACACAGTTTGAACAGAAGCGAAGCAATTTAAGTACAAACAGGAGCTATTTTAGTGCAAGGGCAGGGTTTGGATGAAAAGTAATACACAATCTAAATTCAACAAGTCATGCGCTCGACCTGAAAGACCACGCGCTCGAATAAAGATAGGAAAAAACCTCCATAGTTATAAACGTCATCAATATGCCCACTCACTCACTGTGAATCCTCCGGATAATCTCCTGTGTATTCTCACATGGGCTCACTCCACAGTTTTTCGTGGGAGCTGGCAGGAAAATTCGAGAATGTCCAGAGTGTCTGACTTGACAACCCATCCAGCTTGGTCTACCCCTGGTCTCCTCAAAGGACAGCATGTCCAGAATACTTTCAATAACAAAGGATGTATTTATGTAGAAACTTTACATAGAGCCCGGTCTGGATGTCCAAACTCATCGTCTTGCAACTAAGGGTATGGAAACATACATTGAGACTGAATAAAACAGCAAAGCTGTGCAAAACTTACAAAGATCTGAAAGAAGCTGTAGTGGGTGAATTTCTTTCTGTGAGTTTCTCAAAGCCCTGCACATTCCAAACTGCCATTTCATCGATTGTCGCCATATAAAAATATTGATTAGTACAGAGAGAGTTTATATCACTGGGACAATGGAATGGGTCAAAATAATGTTTTACCACAAATCTCATTCAATGTGCCCTCTGCTTCACTTCATATAATTTATTATGTCGCTCTTTATAATGAGCACAAAGGAGTCTCGGGTCAGACCCTCAAGTCTGAACGAGTGCCTGGCAGTAATCTGGGGGCCTGGGGAGAGCTGTTACTGTCCAAGACCAGGAGGAGGCCATGTGGAAAGGCCAGGACAGGACAAGGCTGCGACAGTCACAGTGACTATACGAGAGGAAGGTTAGCCGGCTGGAAGGAGTACAAGGAACAGGCTGAAATAATCAGGCCACAATGACAAATGAGCCCGGGGAGGCAGGGAGGAGAGAGGAAAATAAAGGGACAGCGGAAGAGGAGAACAGTTTTTAGGAAAAGGCGAGAGAGAGAAACATGAGTTTGTGATTCTGTTGGCTCGAGTTGCTCTGCAAAGTTTCAGTGGCCTACATAAAGTTGATGATCGAGATGGGCTAGCAGGAGCTGGCTGCATGACTCAATCACAAGACACTTGCTTGCTCCGCTGAGGATTCCTGCAACAATGGTTTGAGTGAACGCTGCCTCTCCTGTCCGCCGTAAGACACAGCACCTCCCGATTTCCCCAAAAGCACATTGAAAACCTTGTCCTACAAAAAAGTTATTCTTTAAAAAGTAGTGTACGGGACAGTTTTACTAAAAGCCCTTCAAGACTGCAAGTCCAGGGGAAAATAATCTGTGGATGCTCGATGCTGTATTACAGAAACAGACTCCTGAGTCTTTTGGGACTGATCCCATATTTCGCCTTTTATGAGGATGATTTAAAGCTAAGCCCCCTCATAGGGCTTGTTATAACTGCTGACTCGGGGTGTAGCGGCTAATTTGCTCCAGTCTCCAAAGGCCTTGTTCCATCCCGCCTGAAATCAATATTGCTAATGGAGGCTGAACAGGACGCGGCACATCCATCCTCACAACTGTGCTTGCTTTGCTTTCCGACTCTGATGAAAGGATGGACTGGAAGAGGGCCGCACCGCACAACGCTTCCTCGGATGACTCACCCCTGTTTTGGTTTGAAATCCTTTAAGATGAGACCGTGCTTAAAGCTTCAACTCTATGATGACAGTTGTTCCCACAATCCCGGCTGCCCCTTGCCACTCTGTTTTCAGCAGCACAGTGGTTGTGTCCATTTGGTCATGATTCACTGCCATGTCTCTGAGCCCTAAGGGAGAGTTGTGTTGGAGAGTGATTTGTTGTGATGTAACACTTTACAATGATGTTCTATACCCCATAAAACAGGGGATCAAATTCAACGCTTAGCACTGGTTATTCGCTGCCTCTGGATGGGGAGAGGTAACCCCAGCACTTAGCTTTTTTTTAAAATATGCAAGGGAAAGAGGCAGTCAGCGTCTTCTCATGTGTCACAAATCCGTACAAGGATTTGTGTGCATTTGCCGTGTGCAGCAAATGATAGTTCATTTTTCCTCCTCCAAGGTAATCCATTCAGTGTAGCCTGGACTCCTACACATCATATCCGTGCAGCAAGGGAATGGTCGCAGCGATTGCTGTGAGCTGAAAACTTGACATCCGACCGGCTTAAAGCAGCCTTTTCCCGGCTGATGGGATTCAGTGTGGGCTTTCACAAGGTTGCTTCCTAATGAATTTCCTCTGAAGCTGCGGACGGAGCCATTCAAAAGAACAGCACAACTCAGGATTTCTCAGTGAAAGCAAAACTGCTTTCTGCTTCAAGACAGAACGTGTTTGTGTCTTTGTGTGTGTGTGTGTGTATGCGTACGTTTGCGTGTGTGTGCAGGTAAAAGGTGAAGGAGACCTATCCTCTTACTCTGCACATTTTTTTTTTTGACAAAACAATTCAAGGCCAAATACTTCCTTTATGCTGTCTCGTGCACCTCTCCTCTCCCACTTGATTCGCCCCCCCCTCCTCAAGATGATTGCAGGAATCTTGACTTCCTCTGACAGCTATTTGGTGTGTTTTCCTGCATTCTCTCTGACTGTGGCTGACTGTCTCTTTGGCTCCCTACTGGCACTGTATCAATAAAACACTCCTACGAAGCCCTATCAAAGCAGGCAATTCTTGTGAACTGCATTTTTTTTGTGTTTGCTTTTGAGAATAGGCAATTCCGACAAATCCCAGCTGGTGTATTGCACATAAGCAATAACGCTCCAGTTTGGTCTGATTGAAAAGTCTAGGGATACTGTCTGATCTACAGGGAATTGGTTAAACAGCATAACCACGTAGTTAACCAATTAGGCAATGAGTTGTTATACAGTAAGAAAGAAGATGGAGAGATGAAGCAGAATTCTCATCTGTCCTGTCTCATTACCTGCCCGGCTGAGAATCCGTCTCCAGCAGCAGCTAAATGAAGCAGACAGTTTATGCGATGCATACAGGTGCAACACATAACAATGCTGTCACGCACAGATGCTCGTAAAGTGTCGGCGTAAACTGGGGCAGAAATAAAAAGCACACCATAGACTTGAGCTATAAATTGATTTCCTTCATCTCTCGCAGAGAAAGCTTCACACAACACAAGAGGATGATGATTTATAACAGCAGTTCTATATGAATCCAGATATTTGATGAGGATGGAACCAATCACACAAGTTCCGTCACTACCAAAAGTAGTATTCAAGAGCGAAATCAAAAAACACTTTTCATTACTCTTTCTTGTGGCTCTACATGGACAATTTCAGAAACATCAATGTAGCTGCAGGGTCAGTGAGTGTGTGTGTGTTATGCCAACAGACTCATGTGGTACCAGCTGCATCCAGACGCTATCACACAGCTGGTTTTATGTGCCGTCTCTCTCTCTGCGACACATTCTGATGGTAACGGCTCATTGAGAACGCACCATATGATGCCTCGTACGTTATGCAGATTTGACAGCTTCCCTGTGCTTTTCGATTGGGCCAGTCAGGTTCAAGCAGGAAAAAGGAAATGATGGATAAGGACAATTTTTCCCTCCTACAGTACACTCCTCAATAACTTTTGCTAGATTTATATAAACAACAGGAGCTCAAGAATTCACACATTTGGCATTTTCTCTACACATACTGGGCAGCTGTGGCTCAGGAGTTAGAGTGGGTCGTCCACTAACCAGAAGGTCTGTTGTTCGATCCCCTGCTCCTCCAGTCTGCATTCTGAAGTGTCCTTGGGTAAGATCCTGTCCCTGACAGCTGTGCCAGAAGTACATGAATGGTGGGCGAATGTGTGAATGCGACTTTAAAGTGCTTTGAGTGTTTGATAAGAATTGAACATCTCCATATAAATGTAGTCCACTTACTGTTCTAAAGAAATCAACTTTCCTTCTTTAAAGAGTTGGTTTATCTTAAATATCAAAACTTGGGCCCAAGTAGCGAAAAATATTGCTAAAAAAAATTGTATTAGCTATGATTCTATGCACAAAAATGACTAGATCCCTATGCAAAATGAACTGTTACTGAATTTTTTCGATTACATTTTTCAATAATGTAAGCAAGTGATCCCCTTAAATTCAATCTAGCTGCACCAAATTACACTTATTCATAGATGCAGTCCCCTAAGTCCAGGCAGAACAAATGCAGATGAAAACATAACCTCCTTGGCTGAGGTAATTAGATCCATTGTATGAGGCAGGTAGATATTTCAAATCCTTGGCAAATAAAACCAACCTCTCTGCATTCTTGGATATCAATAGAAGCTTTGTAATTAGTGGGAACTGCCCATTTAATGTTTATGGAATTTCCGTTCCTCATTGTTATTCTGGTACATGAAGATGAGCCTGAGAGCTATACATACGTTGGGTAATATACCGTTATACATATGGTATAATGGTCCTATCCAAGTGCATATGGATTATCCAGATTAAAGGTAATTGCTGAGAATAGGACGAAGAATGGAAACACTGAGACGGCCGGGCCCTGTTAGGAGCTTCTCTTTGAGGCTGAAGTAGAAGGTGTGGAACTACTCATTCCCACATAGATGCAACAATACAGTTTAGCATCTTTGTCTCTAATTGGCATTTGAAACAGTGCAGGATGCAGAGTCAGAGATAGAGAGAGAACAGCAAAGCAGTAGGAAAACTAGAACACAGAAAAGCTTTGGCAGCCATATACTCCTGCAGGGAATTATTCTATAAAAAATACACAGGCCAGCTACTGTACGCTCATTAAAATACCCTCAGTTTGTTCTAGAGTGGCTTCTCTGGCAGGAAAAAAAAAAAACTTGTAGATTCAACTTAAATCATTCACAACTTGAAGAGGGAACGAGCCCAGGACATGACTTTGTTGTGAATCATCTACTCACTGCCGTCACATAATCGATCTATATCGTGGAATGGGTGAAAAGCTTAATATTCTGGCAGCGATCGCTTAGAGAAGATAGGCACGTGCACTATCATTCTACCAATTACAGAGGAGTAAAGTGCTTTGTGTAATATGCCGTGAATGCCGTGCCAGGTCCCCAATTACATTTAGAAATGTGTCCCACTCGGAGATGAGCGTTGAATAATGAAAGCAGCCTCCATTCACCCACATATCAGACTCAAGGGAAGAGTAAGGTCATTTCAAACCACAGTAATTATCAAATGTGTGCTTCATGGGCTCAGAGTCAAAATTAATATCCCAAAAATATCTCTCCTGTGCAAATGCTTTCTTAAGCTAATAGCTGTTGGTTTCTGGAGGAAGACTTGTTTCAAACCTTAATGAAAGTAAGACTTTCTTCCCACTAAGTGAACAAATGCAGAATATGAAGTTCATGCAACACTGGGGACGTAATATCTAAAGAGCACATCTATTTTAGGGGCTGCAGCAGTTCTTAGAGTGCATGCACTATTAAGGATCACTTCGGGTAAACACACAAAACAAAGAGACAAGGCAAAGCAGATGAGAGACACAGGCAGAGCCGAGCACATATAAAGTGTAAAAACGTGGAATAGTCACCAGAGATTTACTAAAAAAACATGTTCAATTTCCTGTAGGATCTCAAGCTCTCTAAAGACGTTTCGGACCTCATCTCTCTCTATGCACTGCTGCTTGTTCATGTATTTCATGGCGTACATCTTCTCCGTGTCCCTCTTTTGCACAATGCATACCTGCAGCAGGAAAGAGCAGAAAGGGGAGAGAGAAACAAATGTAAGCACATTAGTATGAGATAAACATGTATTCAGGCAGTTTGTATTTTTAATCTGAACGTGAATTTATAAAAACACATGTACTGATGATGATCTATGACCCTTTTCAAACCTGTTTTTAACATCTGTTCTGACAGAACTGATCAAAGTGTATAGTGTTAAGTTGAATGTGTCTCCTGTGATCGCTTGTAATCAGGTCTCACTGCAAATGAACATGTATGTCATTTGTGTTAGTTTGGACCAAACAATGTTGTTTTGAGTCGGCACGAGCGAGCGAAAGAGAGGTAGTCAGGAGAGTCTGAATTACTCTTGTGCTGATGTGAATATAGATTTTACCAATTTATTGAAAGTACCGATCTATATGTGGTGATTAATGTTGATATTGTGGCGGTGGTTACAAACAAATGGACAAGAAGAAAATAAATATGCTTGATTCATAGTGAAACTGCAGCAGGTCAGAGGACGTCAGCTGAGAAGGACGTCCTTCATATGTGGCCCAGGATGGATTTGCGTTCACACTGTTAAAAACCACCTCTGAATGTGGTCTGGTGATCAGACCGCTATCCGATCAGAGTGTGTTCACACCTGTACTTAGTTGACCATTTATGATAAGATCACTCAGGACGGATGATTCCAGGTCTGAACTCAGAGATGTGAAAAAAAATTACATCAATGCTAACGTTTCTAGGTCACAGCTTCACAAATGTGCCTGGCCGCCATGCAAATACTGTTTTCAAAATAGCACTGAGAATCTTTTTAGCTCTTGATGAATGTGATTGTTGTGACCTACACCGAAGAATGACAAGCTGTGACGCTGAGCAGCTCTAATGAACTTCATTTCCAAACAGAAGTTTGTGGCAGAGACCACTTCCCAACAAATCACCTCGTTACTTATTCATCATAGGTTCGTGGTTTTGTCAGGAAGTGACTGCAAAAGATCAGAGGCGGGATTTGACTCCAGAGGTCAGAGTCATTACAGTAACATTAGTGTCCGACCACAGTCATTAAACAGATCATGGATCCTGAAGACAAACATTGTATTCAATTCTTAAAGTTGCGCCTCTGTCTTCACTTAGTCTTTTTTTTTCTTTCAGTGTGTTACTTTTAGAGTAAATACTTGTGCATTTTTAATCATGATAACATAGTGTGGACATATACTAATATGAAGATGGTTGAAGCCTCTCCACTTCTTCCCACTATCCTGAAGTGAAGTTACTGGAGTCTGCAGAGAGGCAATCAAGGGATGGAGCTGTAGTTGCGAGGTCCCATCAATTCATGTTCTCATCCAATCTTATTAAAACTCAAATATCTTATTAAAACCAAAAAAAAAAATACATTAACATAAATTAGTGTGATAAGAATGAAAAAACAAATTATTCAACATGTGTTTTGACTTAAAGTTTTAGTTCATGTCCCATCCACTACCATGGAGGAGGCAGGGTTAGAACCTATCCTGCAGCCAGCCACTCGGTGGAGATTGAGATGCTTTGCCTTTACTTTTGGGGAGAAGTCATGGAGTTCATCTGGCGTCTTGTCTAGAAAAACTCATTTCTTAAACTTGATTTGTCCAATATTATGTGCAAAAGAAACCTGACTACCTTTGGAGAAAGGGGAACTCTGGTAAGAGTGCAAGACAAAAATCACTGTAGCAGCAGTGAAGCAGGAAACATTGCTCCTCATCCATGTAATACACTTAGTGGGGGTCGAGGTACAATCCGATTACTGACCACCTGCATGTAAGTGCAGTCTCTGATTTTCCTCCTTAACTTGATTTCTGCCTGTATCCTGGCTTCTTGTGTGCACGTAAACACAGTGAATGCGAATCCCTCAAAGAAGGACAGGCGATTCTCACCATAATGCAAAGTGCATCAGGAACAAAATGTGAGCAGCTGTTTTAGCCTTTCAAAGTCTCCAACTTTGTCCTGAGTGTAGCACTTCACCACCAGCAAGGTAATTTTCAGTTGTAGACAGATGACTCAAGCAGGATGGAGTTGTCTACCAAGACATAGGTCTCCTCATTATAGTCTGGGCGAGACAAATGGCTGCTCTACACCACATTCTGGCCCTGATGCACCACAAAAAACATCTCACTGAGTCATTTCCTCATTTGTTCAGTCTTTAAGTATCACAAAAGAGAGAGAAAATACCAACTTGATTCAAGGCATATGGTGTTTGTGCAGCCGTGCATGGTAGTGTATACTTGCTGATACCATCTTAAAACGAATTCACCAGAAATGAATTTCTTTTCTATATTCAAATTACCTGCATCATTTTTTCAGGTTATTGGCAGGTTTTAAAATGGACATTTTCTAGTGAAACACTATCTATTCACCTGTACCAATACAAACAGAGACAGCAGTCGGAAGCACCAGGACATTTCTCAGAATCCACTTAATTTTTTTTTTTAAATCCACCATCCGTTAAAAAATAGTCATGCACATTGAGTCAGATGCTTTTATTTTTCTATTTGTACCAAAAATTCACATTAGGAGATAAGATGGAGTCGAGCAATGAGGATGATTTCGTGGTCCTCTCACTTCTTAAAAAAAGAAAACATTGGGTCCATCCAATCCTGGGAAGCCGTCAGCAACAAGGAGAATTTCATCTTCTAATCAAGGAGCTGTGAAATTATCCCGATTGCTTCCAACTCTAATTCAGGATGTCAGATGTCCAGTTTGATATGCTATAGCAACACTGGGCCCACACATTAAACAGAAGAAAACTAATTTATGTGTTCAAATTGATCCCAAACTGCTCCAACAACTCGGATGCAAAAAACACAGTAAAATGAACCTGTTCTAAAAACGTAGAAATGGGTGTGTACACAATATATATTGTTATCATACAAAATAGAATAAAAATAGAAACAATTATCTGATTGTACAGAAATACAATCACACAGGACAGGAATAGTATTATATTATATGATATGACTGCTATGACTGGTGTATTCCTAGTTTATTTTGAAAACTCAGAGAAAACTCTGAGATAATCTACTTGTTGGTCAGTCCCAAATTTAAATATAAGATACAGTAATTGATCCACACACCAGGGAAATTCTATTTCTGTTACCTCACAGATGACCATAGAAGACAAATTTCTCCTTAGTCGTGCCTGTTACATCAAAAAATAGCATTCTGGTTTGCTTGAACAGGAGCGATCTGTGATGGAGTCAAAATCTCAGGCTGAATATTTGTTAAGTCCGCCCCTGTTCTCCTGGTTTCCCCTCAAGCATGGAGCTCATGGGTGCCAGGTCTGACTTGGCTGTCTCTCCACTTTCCTCCAACTGGATCTCCTCCAAGCTCAGATTTCCCTGACTTCTGTCACTTTCAGTAGCTCATCGCAGCTAAAATGCATCAAACCTATTCCTCCTCCTCCATCAAGTGTCAGATTAAACTAACAGAGTGTCCACGAGTCGGTTTAATTGACCTCTCCTTCTTTTTTTCAATTAATGATATTAAATATCAGCAGAAAATATTCACAAATCCTGCCACTGGACTTCCAAGTGTCCCTATCAGTTCATCTAAACCACATTTCCTTCTACATTTTTTTTCCGCCCTCAGCCTGATAACACACAGCTCCAGGCCCTCCCTTTTCCCATCTCCCTCGTTGGGCTGAATTCAGACCCAGTTTCTGTTTGCTCTCAGCCAGGTCAGTCTGTACCATCTGCACTGTGCTGGAAGGTAAACTAGATAGACTGAATTGCACATTCATCCATCTTTTACAATTAAGACAAATACTCCTCTTTTCCACAGGCACATAGAAAAGAAGAGTTGGTTGATTCTGAGAGGCTCTACTGACAAAGAAAGCACTGAGATGCATGGGGAGACCATGCTAAAGGTTGACAGGCTCCTCCACACAGAAACCATGAGACTACATAGCCATTTTCAGCAATGAACTCCGGAAAATGTCCAGACAACGAGGTCTGGAGTTTACCTTTAAATGTAGAAGATTCTCCTGTCGACACATTCATAACGACCGAACATTTTTCGCAGTGTTTAGGCGACGCAGGGACACAGCCTGCAGGAGGCAGGTGGTAATGTATGAATTCCGCTGTGGAGGTCATCTGTCTTTGGCCCTTATCACATAAAGCTTGTCTTGACATGTCTGGTTGACCGATTCTCTGACGTACTCTAGTCAATCTGAGATATTCTATTCTCGGAGGTATTTTGTGTCTTTTTCACTTATTCTCACATGAGCTAACTTGGACTTTATCCAGAGCTTTTTCTCGGGGACTGTCAGGAAAAAATTGCAGAAATTGTCCGGAGCCTCAGTGATTTTGTCTTCCCCTCAGTTTTAATGCACATCTGAAAATGCATATCAAGTGACAGCTCACGCACACCTGCACAACAGGTGTTTGCAAAGACAACATGGTCAACAACACTTAGAATTGAGCATACATACTACATACAAATTAACTAAGCGGTTATGACTGTCTCCTTCATTGCTTCCAAACATTTGTTTCTGGCTAGAATG
Source organism: Paralichthys olivaceus (assembly GCF_024713975.1). Lineage (NCBI taxonomy): Eukaryota > Metazoa > Chordata > Actinopteri > Pleuronectiformes > Paralichthyidae > Paralichthys > Paralichthys olivaceus. The sequence continues at coordinate 5,360,987 of NC_091106.1, forward strand.
CAGCATCAGACCTCCCTGTTATACCGTCTAAACCTCCAGAATGGTGTGATTCCAGGCGTATCATTGCAGAGTCAATGCATTTTCATATGAAAACATAGTGGTATGGATGTAGCCTCTGATTAAGAAATGTGTTTATCTAGAGTTCAGTGCATGTCTGACAGCAGCTCATGTAACATCTAAACACCTAACACCTAATCCTGTTCAAGTGAGAAATAGGTATCGTGTCTGGGAACTAACTTAAGGTAGAAGTTCCTGTGTGAGGCCCATGAGTGATATCACAATCACAACAAACTGTAAACTAGAACTGTGCTCACAGTCCAGCGCTCAGTGGACATAACATTTATTTTCTATTATTGATACAGAACACAATTTTCCAAGAGATGCAATCTGTTAAGTTGAAAGCACCACCGAGTAGTGATTTAAAAAATGGTCCCTGCTCACAGCTCCATTACTGCATGAGCGTAATGCAACTTAAAAAAGAGAGAAATGTTCACTAGGCTGATTTATTTATTCTGAGTAAGCTGCAAGCCATCACACACTGAGACCAATGACATGAAAAGAACCTAATATCTACTGTTACACTTTAGAAACTGTTGGTAATAATGTAAAGCATATGGATGTATGCATGGGCTCAGTATTCACCAGGCTCCATCTTTGAGATTTCTTATCCTTTGCATTTCTCCTCTGGCTTCATTCAGATGCAGGAATGTGCACAGTGCGGTGGCTATTACCTTTCAATCTGCTGACCCTTGACCCATTTTATGTTGGTGCAACTCTCTGGACCAGATGAAAATAATTACTACCAGTCGTATCGTTGTTCATGCTGCTGCTGCTGCTGCTTCTTAAAATCACTGTTGTGAGAGAGCCTGCGAGGATCCAATTCAACAAGTCGTCTTCTCTACAGTCAGCATATCCTTTGAAGATTAAGTTGAGAGAGGGCCTCCGCACCTTTCTTCTTCTTTCTTTGTAAATTTGTTCTCATTCCTTACGTGGAGGTTTGCGATTGATCTAAATGTTTATTTGAAACTGACAGTCAATGATTGGCAGGGCTTTATCCAGTGAAAATCTAAGAGTTTTAAGTTATTTATTTTTTACATTAAGGTAATTCTGCTCACGTTTGCAAGACTGAATGTTATTGAATTGATCATGGAGCATTTGATACCTTGGAGTTCAAAGTTTGTTGTTTAGCATGTAGGTAAAAGACTTACTGTTACGTCTCGTCAATTATGTTTTAAGTTATGTCATGCCTGAGTTTAGTTCATGTTTAGTCTTGTGTGTTTTGAGCACTCTGTGTTAAGTAAAACTTCACTCATGTCTAGTCTCGTCGTGCACTTCCTGTTTTATTTTCTACTCACCTTTTCCCTCTCGTTTCAGACCCTGACTTCCTCTCTTTGTGTGATTTTCCCGCCTTGGTGATCGTTTTCCCCGCCCCTGATTGGTTTCACCTGTTTTCCCCTTCCTCATGTATAAATAGTCCTCGTCTCTCTTTGTCCTGAGCCAGTTCGTCTCGTTCTGTCTGTGAGAGTTGAGAGAGTTTCGCAGCCAAGTTTGTGTGCTTCTTCATGTTTATGATCTGTTGTTTGATTCATAGTTTTGCAAGTGTTTTATTTTGTTACTTTTTGATCCTCCATGAGAGTGCCTTTTGTTGATGCACCTTTTTTGACTTAAAAAATGAACCTTTGTTATATTCACTGCCAGCATTCGAGTCGTGCATTTGAGTCCACCAGCATTCGTGTCTGAGGTCATAACACTTACTGGTTAATGTGGTCATTAAGGATTTACTTAATACATGCACATTAAAATGTATCATTCTGATACTGAAATCTGATAAAAGTCAGATAATAAAGTAAAAAGCTGGTATGAATCGGGCCAATCATTTTTATTCAATTTAATGTCATTCTACATTTTGGTGTATGTGCTCATACTACTTTCTGCCATGCATCTTCCATGTGCCATTAGACTCCTACACTTTGCTAAAAGCAGAACTTACACTCAAAATGGAATTCCTTTAAATTTTGAATATTGATTTTAGACGAAGCTGCTGGTGCATAATTAGTCATAGAGTACAGAGTAGTGTAGAGTAGAGTCACTTAAATGTCCCAAGAGGCAATTTGCTTTGCAGAAAATTGTCCAACATAATACATACAATAAATCATGCACAGATCCATCATACCTTCACTGTCAACTTGAATCATTATAGGCATTGTTATAATTTATTTATTTAAACATCTGTATCTGTTGGTAGTACCTTTAAGACTGAACATCTATCCAGATAGGAGCTTCCTGTAGACTCAACATTCAATGCAGGTGCATGAGTCACACTGCTCTTCTAGAGCATCGAGGTCTCATCTATTTTCTCTGTGCACCACGAACAGGTCACAGCAGAATAGAAAGAGAAAAATTATCTTTCCCCACAGTTCCAACGTTTATCTGTTGAATGTCACAAACATTTTGTGTATAGCTGTTCTTTTATTAGAGGGAACATAGCAGTCATATCAGAAAACCTGTGTAGCCGCTCCGCTGCAGAATCGCAGCAGACACACTCCCTGCTTGAAAAACTGACGCCTGTGAGAAGCAACGGATCTGCGGAGCAGCCATTACGCGCAACTTGCACAGCCAGTGTGGCCCAGCTGTTGTATATGTCTGACTTTGTTTTATCAATATCTCTTGTTATTTCTTGAGCAATTCACATGAAGGAATATTGTTCAGGACCAAAAAGAACTGGTGCATCCCTAGTTGTCCATTGATGCAGTAACTCAAAAAAGAGCAGCCAGAGGCAGAGAAAGAGATGAGGAAGGCAGCTTAAGCCTTTTATCAAAACTGATTTCAAAGCAGCAGTCAGCAAACAGGTGAATTTTTACAATGAAATATCCCATTGTTGTTGTGAATTATTTCCACTGGCTGGTAAAATACCTGTGATCCTCCCTTGTGTGTTCTAATTTGTCAGGTTCACCTCTGTAGTTTTCAATAGTTTTCATATTCATGTGTTCAGATGCAATTCTACTTTTGTATCATACACAACTATTAATAGAGTTTCTTTTTAACAGAGACTCTCATGATTGCAGCAGATGTGCAGAATGTAAAACCCACAGTTTCTCAACCAATCACACATCAGACTGTCAGTCATTCCCCACCGGCCCCGTCTTATCTGGAGTCCCCAGGGGCCGGTCAGGGGACTGAAATGATGACTTTTAAAAAGGATTTATTCATATATTCATAGAGCATATTAGCAATTCAATGCATTAGACTAGTTTTGTACCAGCAGGAAAAAAAGTAACAGTTTTGAGGTGAGAGGTGAGAGGCAGAATGTTTTGCAATGAATTTGCATATGAATGGAGACATTTTCACCAAGACTGAGATGGAAGATTCTTTCTATCGCTGTAACTGAAGACTGAGGCATCGACCAAGCCATGGTTTCTGAGAGAGCAATTCTCAACAAGCAATAATGGACACTAAAGTGTCCCTAATTAATTCTGTAACATTATCTCCAAAATGCTAATGGTCAGCACGATCCATCCTATTACTATGACATCGCTGGTGAGCTTTTCATTCCTCAATTCTAATTTAGCAGCACCTGCTATTCCAATTGCCTCGGAATATTTGCCAGAGATAAAGGTCATTTTGTTTTTTTCGAGCAGGCGGGGGTGGAAGCTAGAGGGCCGAGTATGGTGCCAAATTTCTCTGCTGACTGGCTGCCGGTGCATCTGGGAAGAGAGCTGGCTAACAAGCTGGGCACGTTCACCAGAGCAGGCTCTGGATTTTACAGTTCGAGCCAACATGAGACATCCAACTAATGGAACTCAGGGTGCTGGCCACTGGACAACTTCAAGCACTTAAATACCTGGCTTCGAAATAAACTAAATAAGTGGATATCAAATCAGGATTTATATTATTTGTATTGTATTTTTTTAGGTGAACAGTTGGGTGCCATTAAACCACTGCAGAAGAAAAGGGCAAAAGGTGCTGATGCCAGCCACAACTTTAATGGTAGAAATCTGTAGAACATGTTTGTTAATGTCTCCTCATGAATCATTCAGATCTGCTGTTTCAATTTTTCTTCAGTCTTCGATTTGGTTGTAAAGAGAGGATTATTCAGGATAGCAAATGTGGGATCAATTGTAAACAGTGTGACTTACTGGTGTGAGTAGAGTTCATTGGTACAGAGGAATAAGATCATTGACGCTTTGGACACACTAGTGTGCAGAGTGCGTTCTAAACTTCCCTGTTTAGAGTCATCAGTGAGTCCTCCTCAAACAGTTCTACATAAAAATGTCACTTTTAATTGTTTGTGTACTGGACGAGATGTATATTAACAGTTTACAGTACAGACTGAAGTTACAAAACTTTCATTGTGTTTGTCTTTCCTTTTTTCTGGCACTTAAGAAAAATCTAAACTGGAATGACAGTAGAGCACAGTCTCCTTATGAAACCACATTAAAATTCACGGTCATTGAGGCTTGGTTTTCCATGAAGACATGAATTATTCTCTGAGAAATTCACACCAATGTTAAAAAGTGCCCTATTTCACAATGTTAAACAAAAATGCCTGGATCCACCCCTTGATCTAGATCAACACCAAAATCTAACAGGTTCTTCCCTGACGCAGACTGCATCCCTCCACCTGGTTCGTGGTTATCCATCGAGCAGTTTTCGTGGGATCCTACAAACTAACAGTGCCTTTGAAAACATAACCTTCTTGGTGGTAAATATTTCCTGTTTGTTTCGCTGATATTCACTTGTTTATAACCACTTGAATTCAAATGGAGCTTTGTGTGAAACTGAATGTAAACCAGTGTTCTGACTATTTACATACAGCCTGCGAGGAACAAAAAAATCACTTTTCCAGTCCAGGAGACAAAGAATTTAACACTTTAGCCGTCAGACTGGCTGGAGTCTCATGCAACAGAGGACTTGAATTGCATTGCAGCTAATGAGCAAATACGATCGAGGAAGAAAAAGGTCATTTATATGGGCTTTGTCCCAGGTTTTTACACTTGGCTCCAGCATCCACATCTTCGAGCAGCGGGCAGGATGACAGCTCTGGCCCAGGGTGAGATGGTGTCACAATGCTGGCTGTAATCTGTGACCACCAGCTGCACATAGCACCTGCTTATCTCTCCTGCAGAGATCCTTTTAGAGGTGGTCAGACATCACACACACACACACACACACACACACACACACAAACACAGAGTAAATGTAAAGCAGGACCTATCGAATCCTCACTAGCCATTGTTGGAGGCGCAGTCATTTGATGTGGAGGAATTCAAAGGATGATGCACGTGAAGGAACGCAACACATGACAGCTCCTGTCTTTCTCATCCTCAAAGTCAGTAGCCCATGGAACCCCCCTGCTTTGCATCACAACAGCATGCACCATTTTAATAGTTTTGAGCTCTGAAGCGTGAAACGAACTTGTTTTTTTGTTTTCGTTTTTCAGCACAATCATTATTTAATCTGTGCTAAGAAAGGCACTAATAACGAGCAGCTCAGTGGGCTGTTTCCTGGAGTTAATTTCCATAGGGTCAGCCAGGGGCGCCTGGCAGCCACAGAGACACGTTCCTGCTATTGAACAACACATTAAAAAACATCCACCGTTCTAAATAAAGCCACGGCAGTTATTCACCCATATGTTCTAAAAAACTTTTGAGGACCCCTAATGAGGCAATATGAGCAGCAATTACAGAATAACACTGCCAGGTCTTCTATAGCTTGTGATGGGAGCGCAGCTACTTGTAAACTCCAATTTAGAAGCAGCAGTAATCCATTAAAAAGGCAACAGTACTTATTAATAATTCAGCATTTCATATTCAACGGATCATCAGAGATCACGCAGTTAAAAGTGCAGATTGCATGCAGCCAACTGAAAGGCTAACGGTGATGCTGTAATGGATACTGCTGCAAAACAGGAGCAGTACAGGAGCTACTGACCTAATGCCACCTGCTCAGTTTTTAAGCTTTTAATGTAAATGTCCAGTTTCTATCATTAGTTAGAGTAAATACAGGTCAACCACAAAGTTATCAATGCTCCCCAAAAGTGAAGCCAAAGTGGCTTGATCCCCAACTGGTGGCTGGCTGCAGTATAGGTTATAAAATCTGCAGCCTCCATGTTAGTGGATGGGACATGAACCAAAAATAATGTAATTACATGTCACGAATTGGTTTCTGCCTTTATCTGTTGTTTGTTCAAGGTTTCATGTTTCTGATGAGTATGGTTTGAATTAGTTAATTGATTCATGTATCGCAGAGGCCTTGCTGCCACGACACTCCGGCTCCATATATGAGATGGCAGCGTTTGTCTCAGAGATATTTTGGCTTAATTTCTGCAAAGTAGGAGGAAGTGGAGATGTGTCGTTTATCTTTATTTACAGTCTATGGCTGTCACTAATAAGTTATTAAGAGTATTTGCAGTTCCCACAAATTATCACTCAACTTTCTAATTTCGTCGCTTTGTTGGTCAAGATGCTTATTGACGAATGTGAATTACACTTATCCCCTAATGCATAATAATGTATACTTTACTGATAATGTCATTTTGAGTCTTACACAGTAATAAGCCCATGTCAAAGAAAAACGGGGTCGTTCAATAGTGTTGTTTAAGTGAGTCTCCATAGTGACTCTTATTTTGTATTAACACACAAGTCAAACTGCCACACAACCTCTTACACATTATGATACTGTTTGAAACACATTCCCAATTCAGGTGTCAACCGATAATCACTGAATTACAGCAGATTGTTGTTTCTGAAACAAATAAGGTCAAATTATAGTGTCTAAAAGTTTTGAAATGGATATACAAACCATATATACACATTCATATCTCACATAGCAACAGATTTATCTATTCCTTTATTTGTCTTCATAAATTTGCTGGAAAGAAATCCCCCTGAGACTCGCTGTGACCTATCTGTTAGTGTGACCCATCTACTGCAGATCATGAGACTAATTATATATTCCACTGAGATGCTCTGTCCAGCTCCAGCTTCTTTCACCAGGCTGCTGATGGCCGTGTGATGTTAATTTGGGAGGTCACAGGATAATGACTCCACAGGGCATTGCAAGACTCACAATAAAATAATCATTATTCATCCTCTTGGAATAAAAGAATAATATTTAGTGGAGGGAACAGGAGGGTTTTTTTAAAGTAACAGCATGTTGAAAGAAAAACAATTATTAGGTAAAAGGTAATCTCTTTGCTTTGCTTTATTAAGCCCAAGAGGCGTTTTCTCCCTCAGTTTGTATTAAAACTTTATCTGGACTTGAGGCACCAGTGCTTCTCAAACATAAAAAGTTCTGTGCGACGAACAGCTCTTTGAATATTCTTTTATTAACTGAGGGATACATAACAATTTAGTGTAATGCTGCCAGAGTTAAGAGGTGTGGGTGGTGCTGAAGTAGAGTTTGACTGATAGACCTATAGGAAGTTCATTACTCTGCTTCAATAACGTCTTTCATCTATCACAGAGGAGAAATGAAATCTCCATCACTCATGGGCTTTATGATATACATAAAGTATATGTATGTCAACTGTATATACTTGAGATCTCACAGTTATGTCCCTAAGAACCCAACAGGTCAGACTGTAATGGCTTAGAAAAGAACAGAAACAGAAACTGAAGAGCTGCAGTGGTTATAAAAATCGGCATGATGAGTTCTAAGGGCATTACAAGAAGATGTATGGCAGAGAGCTGGATGAGATATTATTGTATGAGCTTGCTTTTATTTCCATGTCTCACTTTTCTGCGGCTTTATCTGATTGTTTTAGTTTATAATCATATTAGTGCTGCTCATATTTTTCTACCTTAAATCCTCATAATGTCATGTTTTCATTAGTTTAATCACCTTAAACTAAGACAGTTTTTACATTACATTAAGGGGGCCGTAGATTCTCCTCCAAGTTTGGAAGTGTGAGGAGTTTTCAGTGTGCAGCAATCTGCACCCTCACCACAAGGTGACACTAAGTCCTGCGCACTTAACCGTTAAATATCTCCTGAAAGTCACAATAAAATACAGCTGCATTATACCAATATAAAGTAATGGCTCTATACAAAATGTTGAATTTGTTTCATTGGTCACTCATTCCTTCTGATTGATGAAATCAGTACTACAGCAGTTTATGTAAGAAATGTTAACCTTTGTGATTTTAACAAAAAGCACAGAAAGCTGCTGCAAAACAACAACAACACAGTTTTACAGGTGTACATGTTCTTCTTGTTGGTTTTGTTTATACAACTCACTAATGCTGGCTTCTAACTAATTGTTGTTTGCATGCTCATGTTTAAATCTTAATAAAAAACATTTTCAGAAACATGTCTGATGCCTCGACTCACTCATGCACATCGTCTCTCGCGCTGTGAGCTTCACCCTGCTAATGTGTCTGCTTCATGGGAAATGTTTGAACGGTGTTTGTTAAAGGCCCACACACCAAGTTCTCAGTACCGCAACAAACTAGCAAAAATTAGAGACCTAGAGGTCACACACGATGTCTTGGGGCAGACTAAATACCACTATCACATAGTATTTTGATATCATATCTCCTATAAGATATCAGAGGAGGTGATCCGTGGTCTTTATCTGTCCTCGTGTGCCAGACCTTGAGGCATGTGATTCCCGGCTGCTCTTAATGTTTCATAAGTTAAAAAATAGTGATGTAGGTCTGCAGCCCAGCTCCTGCTTCAGTCTCTCTCCTCTCTGTCTACCCAGACCTCCCTCTGGTTAAACTCAATGGTTAAACTGTGTGCTCCTTGAACGCATGCACTTATTAAATGCTTATTAGCAGAATATATCACTTGTATACACACACACAAAAAGATCTTTCATGTCGTTCTTCAAAGGGAAGCGTCACTGTTAAATCCCAGGGACGGTTTAATGTTGTTTACCTTTACAATCCGCCTTCTTCCTCCTCCTCATCCCCTCCACTGTTCTGCTATAGTTAGCAGTCCCAATCAATTGTTGTCAGAAGGTCTAAAGCTCCTGGGACAATAAGGATTGCAGAGAGATTGGGTGTTAAATTTAGTGGCCTCAGTCGGGAAGCTGCGGATTTTCTGTTTTCTAGGTCAGGTAAGTGCCAAGTCGGCCAGAAGCCTCTGACTGAGAGAGTTGGGGAAACATTAACAGATGTTAACAGAAGACCACTGTCTGAGTTTGAGAGAAAAAGAGGGAGAATCTTCTGTTTCTCTTCTCTTTAAATTCAGCCGAAATAACTTGAAGTCATTCATTTCCTCAGATTACGTCTCGGCTTGTGCATTGTCTTTGGGATGGTTTAACGCTCGTCGTTAGCGAGCAGTGATTGATAAGAGTTGTATAAGTAGAGGATAACCTGAAAAAACATGCAAACACGCACACACCCTCTCACAAACGCACTCTCTTGCAAATGTGCAAAAGTGCTTTGAGAGGGGCGAGCGAGGCAACACATTTTCAGGGTCTGATGAACATGTCATCCAGGGAGAAGAAGGAATAATTTGCTCTTTCATTTGGTTCATTGATGCTGGCTGTCTTCAGCTCCACAGAGGCTGCTGTCAGCCTGCAGGAAATGAAAGTGTTTACTGGGTTTGGCCATCCATTTGCACAGCTCCAGGATGCACGATTAAGGAAGGCATAACCATTAATAAGCGCAGTCGTGGATCAGACTTCTCCGAGAGGGAGCCGGTAAGGATTTGTAGAACAAAAAGAAGAAAGGGAGGTGGTTTTTGTAAAAGCGTGACCGTCATCTCAGTAACAGATGAATAAAAACTTCATAATGTTATGATTTAACACAGTCAATGTGAGCACACCGGGACTTCACACACACTCTAACACTCTGATATCCTGTGAGTGCTCCAGTATCTGAAGCCATCTCTTCTAACAATCAATGACGATGTGGTGGAATACAGGAAATGGTCTGAGTAGTGGCTTTAAATACACTTTTTTTGCTCATATTCAGTTGTATAGTTTTATTTTTGGGTTATTACTTGAAAAGGTTTACATGCTCAAAAGTTCAGAAACCATCACTTTCCTCATGCCGTCCATCACTACAGCTCTTCTTTTCAGCCCGTCTGAAACATTTGGCTTGAGCTCCTGTCGCTTTAAGGTCCCCCTCCTTACAAAGCCAGTCTGTTCTGATTGGCCGGCTGGCTGACTCTGTTGTGGTTGGTCAACTGCTTCCAGCGCATGCAGGAAATGTTGACCTCTACTCTCGCTTCACCTGACTTTGTTAGGGGATGTTCCAGACTATGGCCTGTAGGCATACATTATGCAGTATAATTTAATTTAATGCAAAAACTCAAAAGATTAATAACAGTGATGCACCAATGCACTCTTTCTCTCCAAATACCTTAATTAAGCCATTTTCAGATACGACCTGCGGGTAAAATGCGGAGAATTAGCTACAGAGTTTACCTGCAATTTGACTCTCAAACATGCACAACACAGAAGGAGGTTTTCTGCACAGACACGTTCGCAACAGCATTATTCAGGCGAGAGCTGGTGCAGCAGACTGAAAAAGGAAGCTACGTATTAAAGCCAACTCATGCACTGCGTCCAAGTGTACTCTACGCAGAGCCTAACCTCCCCAGAAATGTAACCACGCTTTAAGGCTACGCGGTCAACAAGAGCTGTGATTGGTCCGCTTGGACGTACCCAACTAATTTCATTCAATGCAGTTCTCTCTCACATGTGAGAACTTTTCCTTCACTCTCATTCTCACACTCAGACTCTGTAATGCATGAAAGCAAACTGTGTTTGCACCTGCACCACCACCACACACTGAATCAATTCTGAGGGAAACACTGAATACTGAGAACCAATCAAACACCTCTTTGCCCCTATTTAAAAATCTGTGTGATATTTTTTATGCAAGGTTAAGGATTGCTCCAGGATTGCTGTGACTCGAGCTACAGCTGTTATTTTCGTCAATGTTTAATCTCTCAGTAATTTTCTCAATTCTTTTTTAAAACTATTTTGTCAAAAAAAAGTTTGAAATGGCAGATATAACTTATCACAGAACGGATCAGATCACAGAGCAGGCTGACGTCTTTAAATGGATTCTTTTGACCAGAACAAAAACTAAAGATGTTCAGTTAACTGTCATATTTGAACCACTGCAATCTATTCTCCAATATGAAAAGCTGGAACCAGTGAATTGTTTTCGTTTAATAAACATGGGTGATTTCTGACAGTTTATTTAATTCTGTATTTTATTTAAATTTTGTAAATTATATTTCTATTCTGTTTGGTTCAGTTACCTATGGGCACATGATGATTGATATAGCTTTTTTCTTAGTTCTGTTTTGTGTTGTTTTATTTAGTGCTGTATTCAGTCCTTGCTTTGTGTATGTGCATATGTGTGTACTTGGGGGAGTCGGATTTATGTGCAGCACATTGTGTTACATTTTGCTTGTATGAGACGCGCAAGTTGCTTTTAGCATCAGCTGAAACAGTGAACTGCTGTGACTGACTGAGTTGAGCTGATTAAATCACTGAGCTTTAATGAGGTTAGGTCACGTCATGTACAATACCCAATCAGTTTCATGTGGTCAACAGGCAGCCCGACAGTGATCCTGTGAATCGGACTAATGTGTTTGACTGATAATCTATTAATAACTTTCATTTTAAACTAATGATTGTTCTTGTCTCATACAACTAAAAAGTTTCCTCAGAGGGAAAAGAGAGGAAAGTAGAGTTCTACGTATTGTACTGAACAGTACAAAAGAAACTTAAATACACATGATTTGACTGATGTAAAATAAGAAAATCCCAAATTCCTTCTGGGCAGAGACACCACATTAAAATCAATTACTCACAAAGCACTTATGTACATACAAGCTTGCCTCAAGACTGTGCTTACCTCCAATTTACATAAAGCACACAGAGAGACCTTGAAGCCACTCATGTACGAAGTTGGAGAAAGATAGAATAACAAGGATTACATGCATCAGAGAATTTAAAGGCGACTCAAGATGCAGAGAAAGGCCTAAAGGCTCATCTAAACTTGAATCTCTTCGCTTTACTGAGGTGTTAAAGGTGTACTAGCATGTATCATTCAAGGTGGAATACCTCATACATATTTATCAGCATGATAGAATTTGTGGTCATCTGGGATCTTGTTCTCTATCATTATGCTTTGATAACTCATGGTTGCTGTATAAAATAACATGGACTTTATTTTAATATACCTTTATAAATATAAATCAGTGACTGGTGATTGACACCCTGCCTGTTACCTTGATCCCAGTCTTGTTAACTCAGTCATGGTATTTCCAGCGTCTCACAGTTTGCAGCCCTAGTCCTTTCTCTGTTTGAAGCTTTGAATCCCTGAGCTCTCTGTTTAAGTAAATTTCACTCATACTGCTTTCTGACATGAACGCTTGAAAATGACTGGAAAATTGGATCTGGACAATTTACAGAGTTTGCCTTTCACATATGCAAAATGCAGCAAGACATTGTGCGGGGCCGATGTGGTTCCATTGCGTCACTTTGCTTGTGCTGCAAATGACAGAAGTTGAGCAGAGCTTAACCTTTAATGTGGCAAGGGACGCAACAACCAATCATATTGTGTTTAAACAACACCCAAGTGTAGGTGCTAGTCAATCAAATCATATTAATGCAAAGGAGGAGGCCGCTTCGATTTAGCATTGTACATTACGTTACATTACATTTCATTGTACTGATGGCTAGCATGAAACATTACCAGGAAAGCCATGTCGAGTGTCCCAAGCATGAGAGTGATTATTATGATTGTGAAGATCATGCTGGCATCAAGCGTCAGGCCGACCCACCGTTAAGTGTTAATGCAACGCATATGTAAGTCCAGCATTTCAAACACCACTACGCCCACTCGCTGGCTGTGAATGTTCCAAACATTTTCCCGCTGCATTTTCAGACAATGTCCAGCACATCTGACATGGACATTTAATTCTCACACACAATGCCTCCAGAAAATGTAAGGAAACTGCCTGCACTGAATGCAGCTTCAGTTTCCCATTTAAATCCCTGTGGGAGCAAGCACAACACTGACATACGCAGGGCTTTGTCTTACCTTTTGAGTGCCATATTCAAAGCCTTGTTTTAAGTCATCTATTGGGTTCAATGAGCATAGAGAGTATTGCTCCAACATAGGTAAATGGACATGTGACTTTTTTAATGGAAACATGCTTTTCTAATAAATTCCTCACGACTTTCCTTGTCAATGCTTCCACTGATTTTGGTTTTGGGAGTGTTAAAAGAAAATACACCCTCCAAACTACATGCAGAATAAAATGTTTGCTCTCTCAATAACCCCGTTATACCCAGCTTCGGGCTAGTTTGTGGTTAGACAATCCAGGACAGTTGACTAATGCAGCCACACTGACCTAAAATGACAATTTATAGTTTCTTCGAATACCTTAAAAAATCTCTTCTCCGCCCTGATGTCCAGCCTGAGCAGCTGGACTGATGATGATGAAAGACACAGAGTGTGTGGGCTGATGGGATTCTTATCTGAACTTTTAAAGCCAAAGTTAAACCATTTCATCAAAGTTCACTGTCAGATTTTAATCACATAATATAACCTTTTCCTTAGAGAGATGCTAGATAAAGTTTTGCAATTTAGTCTTCATGGAGCTGCCGATATCAAGAATGTGGAGGAGGAAGAAAAGTTTTCCTCTCGTTTCTGGCACAGAGGAGTTAAGTGATATTACAGTACATGTGAATACAGAGTTCTCTGGGGAAGAATGTGAATACAGGGAACAATTTTAATTATGTTATTAGTGGAAATGCTACAATACTCCTAATTAACACGCACAGATATGTCTACATACAGAGGAGCTTTGGCATATACTTGGACGATGATAAAATTAGATTTCTGGCTCCAAGCATTTTTGCCATGTCATTTTTTTTTAACCATGGACATGACTTTATTTTTGTTGGCAGGAATGTTAATATGAACGCCTCCAAATGGCCTATTTTCTTCTGGAATCTGAATCTGCCAGCCATTTTGTTAACAAACATAAAGATGGGCAAAATGATAAAAAAAACTCAACTCAACAAATGAGCATAAGGCATTTCAAAGATCTCTGAGCGCTCTGGATGTTGTGCTCAAACAGTATTTCAAGTCCTGAAGCTATTTCATCCATATGGTCCCTGCTTCTTTTAGTAGCTACGCAGCAGAGCTTTGTACTGTGAAACCTATCGAGGTGCAGTGTAATGGAAGAGCATACATTTCTGGGCTAATAGGTTGCTGTGGGCTATGCTGCGGCTGTGCTGTGCACTCTGCAAAACCAACTCCGGTCCGTGCCTCTTCACACCTAAAGCTAGAAGATAAAATACGAGGGAGAGGTCTTTACAGAACGAGAACAGGCTGTCAGTATTGAAAGGCACGAGAACTCGCAGTATGCTGCCTGGGAGCCCTGCGGGGCTAATGGAGGGAGAAAATGCTAACAAAGGCTCCATCATCTCCTGACCTTTCCACAGATGCTGGCACATTCCCCGATACGAAGGTGCCACCGCCCCTCTCACTGTCCTTTCCCCTATTTATCTCCTTCCCTCCTTCCAGTACAACGTATTTCTCTGTTTTTGTTCTTCCACCTCTTTTTCTGTCCGTCCATCACACCGGGTCCTAATGAGGGTTTTCATGCCACTGAGGTGTGTGCACAGTGCAGGGGTTGAGGATGTAAGAACCACCAGCTGAGCTCCTGCATCACCTCTGACCCGACTCGTCTGTCTCTATATGCCTCCCTTTGCGCTCTCCTGTCTTTATTTAGATGTTTACCTGTCCGTCTGACTGTTGGCATTAAGGAGCTGTCACTAAACTCCTGCCAATGACTGTCATGTCCCCCACGAGTGTCATCTCCCCCACTCGAGCTCTCAAAGCACAGATGCCTTAATGAGCCCTGTGGTGGAATCTGCAGTCTTCTGTGCAGTCTGAGATGAGAAGATGGAGTGACAAAAGGGGGTTAAAGTGTGACGCTCATGGGGAAAAAGCAGGAGTGAGGGAGCAACAGGGGAGCAGGCAATTATCTTTATTCTGCTGCTGTATATGGCCATCCAGCCCTGTGGCAGGCACATTACAAGTGAGCTATATATCCTCCACCCCTGTGGAAATAATCACACCTACCTACCATCACTCTACACCCCCACCTAGCAGGAGACAGATGCTCCCAAACATCAGAGAGATAGGTAAAGAGAGACTGCGCTTAGAGTGGGATTTCAAACAGTATTAATGCCATATTTTATTTTCAATAACACTATATTGCTCTGCCAACACACGTTTCTTTACTGTAGTGCCCATAAAACGCACTTGAATTAAATTGTGAGAGGAGCAGAGGGGGATGATAGAGAGAGGATCCAAGCCTTATGTATCAAAAGGAGAGAGAGAGGGGAGGAGAGAAATACCTGCAATGATATATCAAGAGGCAGAATGGAGGGATGATGTCTCACAACAAGGGTAAGGAGGGAGAGAGAGATTCTTAGTGACAGAGAAGTGCACACACGACTTTCACTTTTCCAGACATCTTTTGACGATCTAACCCTTGTATGAAATCCGTATCAATCAGTACTCCTGGGTTCAACTGTTAGAAACAAATGTTTTCTGATGAAGACCAAATATAAAATGGCTTTATAGCTGGAGCCACTGAGTATTTGTTCTGGTGTAGGAAAAGCCTTTAAATAGCGTAACTAGAAATGCACTCGCCATGTTTTTATTTACAGAATGCAAAACCAGAAATCTATATATACACAAGGTTTTGTGAACAATTACACTCACAACGAATCTGGCAGTCTGTGCGACCTGTGGCTAAAGAGGAAGTATATTTATATATTTATATAAAATAAATGTGTGCCACAATGTTATCCAAGGTTTTAATCAATTTTCAATCATGGATGTTATTGATTGACAAAGTAATAATAATAATAACTTAGAGGAAAATAATATCTCTATATTAATAATGTCACTGTTAAAGGAGATATTAAGGCCTTAGAAGAAAATTTTTGTATTTGTTGTCTTATGTATTCTGTGCCTACTAATATCAATCAATCAATCAATATTTTGAATAACAACATATCACAATTTGCCTCATTGCTTCATCACACTGTATTGTTTTAAAATATATTATGTGGATTCCTGTATTTCATCACTTTACTATTAACACAGCCCCTTTCGTTTTAACATCAGGCTGTTCTCAGTCTGATTCCCCAATGCTCAATTATCTTTCAAGTGAAGAGTTTAACCCACTAATTAGCCCACATTCATAGTTCAAACAACTATAACCAGCAGCACTAATGCACTATGCATTCCGATTAACAGTGGATTCTGGATAACTTTAGCCATCTTCATGTCCTGCGTAGTCTCTCCAGAGATTTGGATGTGGACTTTCTCCACAGCTTCTTTTCGCACATGAATAACGCAGCAGGAGGTTCTCTGCTCAAACGCGTTTAGAACATCAACCAATTCAGTCAGGTGAAGGGCCGTGCAGCAGGCCGAGGCAGGACGTAACCAATGAATTCCACTGCAGAATTCACATCTTTTTTGTTTGCATCACATCGACAATGGCGTCAGCTCTTATCACCACAACTCTCTTGACATCTTGGCATCATATATACAGATATATATATATATATATATATATATATATATATTTGTTTTTTTCATTTATGCATCTGTCACGTGTTAGAAGTGTCATCTGTGTACTGTTATAAGTTAATATGACAACAGCTTGTGAGACAAACTCTTGCAGTCTGAGCAGGCTTTAAAACTGAGGGAGCGGACACAGAGAGAAGCTCTTGTGTTGTAAGAGTGACAGAAAGAGGAGTGGTAGTGAGAAGACATGAACACTAAAACTGTATGTGCATTAAAAAAGGGAGACTGACAGAGAAAGGCAGAAGGAGAGATGAAGAGCAGAGTAAACCTGCGGTTAGCCATGTTTGCAGAGAGGAGGTTTCCTCGGCTTCCCCTCTAACTGCCTCTGCTTTCTCAGCTCCAACCCACCGCACGACTCCCTGCTGTGCGAGAACGAGCCCCGCAACACACATTCTCTCACTTTCACAAACACACACCGACGTAACACTGTTACACACATCTGTAGTACTTCACACCAAAGAACCCATTTTCTTGGAGCACCTACATGCTGGGTTTTACAGATCATGTTTCCCAGTGTTAGAGTGTGAGATAAATACCTCTCTCTACCTCTCTCTCTACATTTGTGACTGATCCTGTTCTTCTTCTTTATATTTTTCTTGTCTATTTACATTAATATAAATCATTTTAACCAGATGATGTGATTGTTTTTTTGGAAGGAATGCCAACTAGAGGTCAAGGTTTCTCATCGTACATCTCCACTCACACACACACCAGCAGACTTTAGTGTATTCAGTGGGAAACTAACGTCTCATGCTGTTAGGTATTCAGAAACAGCAGAAACACAGGGTGAGGCCGCAAATGAGCCAAATAATACTGAAAAGATGACCTCCAACAAGGACACCCTTAATTGGGACGTCTGTGTGAGCTTCACGTATGTGAACATGACTGTGTTACAGATATCGTGGAAGTGGAAGCCAGGTCTCAGAAAAGGACCGTCTCTATTCCCCTACCACTTAGATGAAGCAGTTGGCTTCCCCTGTCCTGGAAGTATCCTCAATGAAATAACACCATTCCTGTTTTTCCTTCTTGCTTATTTGAATTTTAAAAACAAAAGCCTGAATGCATTTGTTTACATGTGAAAAAAAGAAAGAAACAGGACTAGTGTAAATCACTATTCAAAACAACAGGGTTGTCCTGCTTCAGTCTCTGAACCCCGGCCGGCACGCTGTGTATTTCCCAGCTTACTGCAGCTTCCCTTTGTATCATAAGGGAAGTGACAGCAGCTTGAGGGAACAAAGCAATAAGTTAAAATTAACATAAATTCACATGGTAATGTATTCAGGATTGGGCAATGACTTTCCATATAAGAGAGAGACATGTTTTTGAAAAATAAAAAGGTTGTGTTTTAAGAAGAGCAAAGCTGCGAGAGTTTACAAAGGCGTGCACAGACACAAGTGTAATGAATAAATATTAGCCATGATATTTGGGATTCAAAGTGAAGATAAACTAGTCCAATCTCATGAGCCCAGTTGTTATCTACACACTCAAATACACACACAGTGCCCTAAATTCATTACTGAAGTCTTATACAGGCATTCAACAGTTACACAAAGGACTTCCTCAACTGACAAATGCCCCAAGAGTTCATCTAAAATATCAGTTTCATCAACAATTGCCACCAAAGATGATATTTAAACCTGAGAAAAGGTTGAGTAGAAGCACAGTGATTTGGTTTAAGTTGGTTTTATGCAGCACACACAGATGTCTAAGTTGTGCCTCCCATGTATTCAGCTCAACCGCTGAGCATGATGACAGCTGAAGCCACAGTATTGTGCTTCTCTGTAATTGAATGGAGACGTGGGGTCAGAACTCCAAAGAGGTTCACTGGCTTGAGATAAAAATAAATTGGTTTTCCTCATACACAACTTTTTTAGAAATGATTATTAAAAGAGAAAAGTTATATAATATATCTTGTAAGCACCATAATGTGATGACAACTTGTGTGCACTGCCCATTGCGCCTGGCCTTCTCTGATTCTTTAGCAGAGATAATCATTGTGCTGGCTAATTGAAAGTACAGAGCACACAAACACACACACACACACACACACACACACACACACACACACACACACTGCATGAAAAATGGAGGTTACATTACCTTTCCAAAACTCCCCTTCCCAATGGCCCGCAATATCTGGAAGTGATCAAAGTTCACTGTGAAGAAAAAGAAGGAGAAGGAGAAAGAACCCGTCAGTATGACTCCAAATAGAGGAGAAGGATCACATGAAATCATAAAATATTAGCACAGTGACATCTTTGCTGTTGTTTTAGCTCTGTACTCCATTGCATCATATTTAAACCGAAACTAAAATTACTACCCTCGCCTCTTCCAGTGAGGGTAGTTTCGGTCTAAATACATTTTTTGACGGACTCATGGGACTCCTGTCCACTGAAATGTAATCAGTTCATCTTTGAGTCCAAGTGAGGACTGGTAAAAATTTGGAGAAATTTACTTCA
Source organism: Paralichthys olivaceus (assembly GCF_024713975.1). Classification (NCBI taxonomy): domain Eukaryota; kingdom Metazoa; phylum Chordata; class Actinopteri; order Pleuronectiformes; family Paralichthyidae; genus Paralichthys; species Paralichthys olivaceus. The sequence continues at coordinate 5,380,037 of NC_091106.1, forward strand.
GGCCGACTTGAGATGTCCAAGAGGAACAAAAACATGTTTCATGATGCCACCATGACCTTGAATCTAATCAGTTAATGTGTGAGTGTAAGTGAACATTTTTTCCAAAAATGGAAGGATTCTCTTAAGGTGTTCTTAAGATAACATGTTCACAAAGCAAAAAAATGACTTTGACCTTAAACCACCACATTTTAATCAGTTCACCCTTAAGTCAAAGTGAATGTTTCTGCCAAATTTTAAGAAATCTCCTGAAGCTTTCTGTGCAAGACCAAAAGTATGTTTTGTGAGGTCATAGTGACCTTGATCTTTGAGCTTTGGCTACCAAAATCAAATAAATTCATACTTAAGTTACACCGAGCCTTTGTTCTAATTTTGAATAAATTCCCCAAAAGGACTTTTGAGATATTATGTTCACAAGAAAGGGACAGATGGACAACCTGATTACATCATACCTCCGGCCATTTGCTGTTGCCTGCGTGGAGGCATAACAATGACTGTGAGGTTTAAGTAATGCTCATCTACATGTGAAGTGTATACAGTGGATGTGCTGCTGCCTTTTTTTTCCAGCCTCCTGATTTAATTTGACAGACAGTCCATGAAAAAGTTTACAGAAAGTCACCACATATAATGGTTGGTTGAAAATCCTTTGAAATCTATAACTGGTTGAGGTTTCCAACATGCAACAGAGCAGCAGACAGTTCCCTGATGATGCTCTGCCAGGCATTCTTGCTTTGCTTTTGAGTCTGGTCTTTAGCAAAGCATGCTCAGCTGGATTGAGGTCAGGTGACTAAGTTGCCCTGTCAAGAACATTCTGTTTGGCCTCAAAAGGAAGCCTTGCTTGTCTGTTGGTATAAAATCTTGGTCTCCTGCATCATCCTAAACAACAGGACTGAGAGCCCGCTGCCATGTTCAGTGGAGCTGTGTGTAGACACAAACTGACATTAGCATGCTCACAGTAACAAAGCTAATTCGCTGATCTAAATGTATAATGCTTGCCAAGTTCATCATATTAGTTTAGCATTATAGCATGCAAATAATTGCTAATTAATATTAAACACGAAGCACAGCAAAGGCTGGTGGGAATGTCATTATTTTGTTTTTTTTAGACATATACTAAATTTTGACCTGATGGTAGCACTAAAGGACAAGTCATTCATGAATAAAGTTAAATATAATTGTCATTAGAATGACAACTAGCTGATCTAAAACCTGCTTGTATGGAAAGTCTGAAGGATGAAAAGTCCTTCTTCACAACACAAGATGTGAAATAGTTTTTAAAAATCAAATACAAGGGCTGAACCAGTGACATTTATGAAACTGTTATATTTTAAAGACTTTCTATATTTGTCTTATCAGATCATCACAATTAAAAAACAAAGCATTAAACATTGCTAAAATGTTTTTTTAATGACTGAGCTATATCACACTGAATAGGACATTTTATAGAAAGTCACTGAAATTCTTATTAAGATCAGCTACTAAAAATACAAGGAAATAAAACAGGCCTCTAACCTCTAAAGGAAAATGCTTAATTTGGAGTTCCAGGGTGATCAGGCAGAGGCAGACAAGTCTTACTATAGAAAAACACCAGGCTCACAGCACTGCAATCATTCATCTTGTTTTATGTTGCTTAATCAATATGTGTAATGGCACAGTAGATGTTTTGGCTCATTGCCTTCCTCAGTAGATGTGTGTACTGGCTGATTGATTGGTTTGGAGTTTGAAGTAAGTCCTAAGGGAGGGAGGGCGGTAGACTGGGAGGAGTAAGGAACAGTTTGAAAGACTGCAAAAGGGAATTAATCTCAGGGAAAAAAAAGAAACTCTGTGTATAATATAAATCGATGGAAAAGCCCTGCAATAAATACTTTTTTGATTATGTAATGTTTTGTTTTTGTTGAGAAATTGTCAGAGGTGTTGAGAGGCTGAACAGTTTGAGGAAAAATAATTAGTTTTTCTGATCAATACTGCAGTGCAATTTATTTTATTTAATAGGTCTGTATTTGTATGGCCATAATGAACAAAATACAGCTTGCACTATCATTCACTTATGTATTACATTACTATTTAATTTACATTAATGCTATTGGATTGGATTTTTTTGCATTTTGACTCAGGATCCTGTCGAGTGCTACATCAGCAGAGCCAAACAACCATACCCTGACCAATCCTGTGCAGACACTGGCTCCAAATGAGCGAGATGGCAGTGTTCATATCTGGGATAGTTTGGCTTCATTTCTGGATAGTGGGAAGAAGAGACACCTTTTCTGACTTATATCCGATTCAGAATCATGTATGTGTACACATACTAGGAATATGACTTTGGTGTTAATTGATACAGTAAAAAAAATATATATACAAAAAAGCTAACATTACAAACATTACTACTCTGTGAAAATAGAAGCCGACAACAGTGCAATGGTGCAGAGTGCAAAGATGCTTGAACAGATAGGGATTATTTATGTATATATACATGAGGATACAAAAATACATACATATGTGTACTGTATATATATACATTGTATGGTATAAACACTCAAGGTTTGCTTGTGTTATCCATTTGAAATTATAATATAATGGGCTCAGAAGTAAAACTAGGAAAATGTGACAACGTTCAGACTGTCTTCCTTTTCCTTTGAAGAACTACCAGGCTAATTAGCTGCTGGCTAACAGTATAAAACTGGCATGAAGCAATCACCCAGACCACGTAGAAAAGACTTGCCACTCTGCTGGTCTTTTAACAACAAAAAGACATAGCCCATTTCATACTCCTTTGAACATCAAAATAAGACAGCGTGGTGTTCCTTCTTTGACGGAACCATTGTCGGCCAAGTGTAAATCGTGCAGATGCCGAGAGCTTATTAACCAGCAAGCATCCAAAGTTTCGTTGTTGTTGTTGTTGTTGTTTTACCAACCCACAGAAGAACTGCAATTAGCTACAGCTGAGTAAACCCGCCAAAAGACAGTTGGCGGTGTAGTCGGTGGAATCAACTTTCACTTGTTAAAGCTTGTTGAGACACTTCTGTTGACTTGAGGTTTAATTAAAACACAGTGGTAGTTAGAATTAAAAGGCTTAGAATTGTATTGAAAAGGTTTTTTGCAAATGCATTGATACTGATTGGATCGGAGGAAAAGTCAGTTGCCTTTTCAATACGCACAGCACGTACTATGATGCAGGCATGTGGGCTGATGAGCTGATGGGCTACCCCTGACCGGCATCCTCGTCATCTGTCTTACTGATTGAGACTTGCCTCTGTTCAGTGTGTCCATGTGTATGTGCGTGTATGTGTGTGCAGTGCCCCAGGCAGATGTGAGCGCAGCAGGCATGTAGCTAACTCATGTGGCTCCTCCTTAAAAGTCAGTCACTTCTGAAGCTCACATCTGATCTGCTCGACCCCCTGTCCGTGCAGACAAAGGGTGATCATGAGAGAAGAAAGCTCATGCTGGGCTCCTCCAGGCAGATCCACTGCCAGCTGACCTATGCAACACAGTGCTGAATCAAGAGGTAACCCCACACAATGTAGTTAGTTCCAAACAAAAGACACAAGGTGTGGTGTGCATGCGTTGTCTGGGAGATAGACTAATCCAGTGTGGATTCTCCTCGCTCATTCTTTTGTACATGGCTAATCCTTCATATGGGGTGGCTCTGGCTTCGCTCTGGTGCAGACACGCACAGACTATGTACCATGAATATAGCTTTCAATGTGGTATTAAAAAGGATAAGGGCACATGTATATAACAAAAGGAAAAGCTAATTTATATAACATGGTGGGTTCATAAACCCGTGATTCTGGTTCCAGATGAAAATACATTCATTTATGTAGGTTATGTTGAGCAATCTGAAACTCATGTCTGATATGACAGCAGTATAATATGCAAAACTGAGAGGGTTCAATGGATGTTGCTTAAATCAGTGTTTCCCAGAGAGATCAATCTGTGGTAGTAGATACACATGGGGAGAGGACTTATGCACAAGAGCATGAAGTTCGCTCTGCGCAACAGAGGCCAAGTGACAAATAAGAGAGCAGTCTCCACGCCTGCTATTATGACGAACACCTGCAGCAGAAACATTGACAAGGTCTGGCTGTCTGCAAGGAACAATAAAAACTTTATGGATGTTTTGAAGGCCCAAACAACATGAGAATTCTCCCAGTGTTGCCAAAATAGAGAGGGAGGGAGAACAACAGAGACAGAGAGGGCAAGCGACCAAGACAGGGAGAGAGAGAGATGCAATGAACCAATGAATTAAAACAAAAAATAAAAAACAATTATGGTGTTATAAGTGTGTAAAAACATTATCATGAAACTGTGTTGGAAGAATTAGACTACAGTGGGCCGAAATACATGGGAGACACTGCTTAACTATCTTAGTGTCCAACCTGTTTAAGCTTTTGTCACATTATAGCAAAATATAATACTTTACAGTCCTGATAATGATTTATAATGTTAATTGCATATTAAACCATGCAATATTATGAAACATTTGTCAGAGGGTAGAGTGTTACTGAGGGGGACTTGTGAAATTTTATTTTGATTTCTGGGTATGTGGTTTCTTGCCAGTATGAGCTGGTGATATGTGATGGTGGGAAGACCAGCAGTGGGTGTGCAAAGTCGGCAGTAACACAACTGAAAAGGTGGCGCTAATTAAAAATAATGACCTGTGTGAGTTATAGCTTTACCGGCCAAATCCACTAATGATGTCACAAATCTGATCACAGTTTTATAGAACTTCTATAAAAATGGTTTATCAGCCAGATCCATCAGCCTCCAAACACACACTTAATGCAACTTCTGACTCAAATTGGAGGAAAAACACACAGTACATCATCTAAAAAATAAGGGTAAGTACTTTGTTGTGTCTCACTTCATTAAGTGTCTTATGTAACAACCCAATTCAGTAAGATATCAAGCCAAAGAGAAATGTGTTATTGAGTACATCTTATATATCTAAAAAAGGAAGCGTAAATGTCTTACATTATCCAGCAACCCACCATGGGAAATGAAAGCAGTATCAAGTTCTGCAACATTAAGCACAGGTTTACTTTTATTTTCATTTCAGGTCCTGTATAATACCCGTATGGAATCATACAGATAGATGTCAAATAAAGCACAGCTTTCCATGTGGTATCTTATTAAGGAAAAAAAAGCTAAACCTTAGAAAATATAAAAATTGAAATAAAAGGGGTAAAACAGGTTGACAATGTCATCCATAGGGTGCTGGTATAGAATGTAAATAAAGACATGACAGATCCCCAAAAGTGAAGCCAAATCTCTTGATCGTCCCCTGGTAGTATATGTCAGAAACCTCCACATAATCTATGTTAGTGGATGGGGCATGGACCAAACTAAATAGTCAAAGTACATGTTAAATAAATGTACAAAGCTAGTACTTATCACAATGATCTAGGTCCAGATGTTATTTTTCGAGTAAGTTGGTTGGTTTTAATTCGTTATTTGATGCAATACAAAGAGGGTGATTGAAACCTGAGACTGACTCGCGACTGGTCAAGCACATGTATCTGCAGGACATCACTACTGCAGTTCCACAACACAATCACTACTGCACAGCTACAAATTATGTTTGTTTCATGATGGTGGAATCTTTATCTGAGCTTCATTTTTGTACAACAGGAGGAAGTGGGGTTGTGTCATCCATCCTCATTGACAGTCTAGGGATCAAGGGATCCCTGAATGATTTAAGGAGTTTGAAATCTATGTGAATCATGCATTATGGCCTTCACAGTCACCAGAGCTCAACCCAGTTAGACACCTAATGGAGATTTAAGAACTGTTAGGCCGATATTAATGGTGTTCATCTAGTAGTGTTCAGAGACATGTGGGTTCAACGACAAGTAGCACTGAAGTCGTTCTGGCTGCTCATGGTGGCCTAACACCGCTATCAGACATATCCTCCACAGGAGCTCCTGAGAATTAGGTCCAGACATTTTCCTGAAGCTTCCTTTCACACATGAACAATGCAGCTGGAGATTCTCTGCTCAGACATGTTCACAATGACAACACATTCTCTGGTTGGATTCAGGTGAGAGGATGTAACTATTAACTTGTTTGTTTACAGCTCATTGACATTGGCCCTTATCACCATCTTCCCATCATCTTCTATGTCTTCGTTTATGGCTGAGCTTTTTCAATTTGTTTTTCTTTTTAATGTTCATCTGTGTTAGAAGCGGACTGTCACTCAGAAGTGTGCATTCACACATACACCTTCAGTGCATCTCTGAAAGCAGCTCATGAAACAAACATTTTAAACTGGTATTCTAATTAAGACTCTTAAAATGATTTATCCCAGTAGACTGACTTTCTCCGATGCTGACCTGACTTTAATATGAGGAGGACAACTGTCAAACAGCACTGAGACGCACCATATCTGTCAGATAGTATAAATCTAAGCCTAAATGTTGGAATATTAACAAAGGAAGGCCCATAAATGTCATATTATTCTCTATCAAATTTGTGAAAATGATAGTACAATTACTTATCAGCCTCATATTGTCTTTTGTTAACCATCGATCGATGTCCCCTGTATCAGAGCTCTTCCTCGAAGTATGAGTCATCTGGTAATGGGAAGCAAAACAAAAGCACCCCTCACCCACCCACTATGCACCTCCTCCCTCCCTTTCACTGGCCTGGTGAAAGGAGCTGCTCTTCAGATTCAGGCGTAAAAAGAGGTTTTGGGTCTTATTCCAAGCTAAAGGGATAATTAGTGCGGACACTGCATTTCCTGTAACCATCACTTCAGCATCAGAGAGACCCTGTCTGGCTCCCACATGCTGTGAGGAGGAATAAAGTGGGAGGCCGTGTACTGGTCTTTCATGTCATCCAAGCTTTACGCTGACTTTAATCACAACATAGACCATCACAGAACTGACTCACCAGTGAGGTAGCAGAGCTGAAGCAGTTCTTGCAGCCTGGTCGTATTATGGGTTCACGCAGCAGCACGAATCTTTAAAATGTTTATTGACTGACCTTGGCAGTGCTCATCTGAAAGTGTACATTTTTCTCTTTAACTTCTGACTGCATTGCAAAAAACAGTTGTCAGGTTTTCAACGAATGTTTTTCTACAGCTGTCAATAGGTGTTCGTAGTCATTGAGTTTTTCCTTTCATAGCTTCCAGTGGTTGCTTTCTGCATCGCTGCTGCAGCAGATGTTGAGCCAAATGATTTAAGGACAGGGGGCATCCTTTGGTTTAACTACAGATGAGCTCGACAATACAAACTTCAATAAACTTGAGGCTCTTCTGATAAATCAATGGAACGCTGCTGACAGTATTTATAACTTGTGTCGTTTCATGGTTAAGTGGTGCTTCAAAGAAACCAACAAGTAGATGGTGAATGAGGCTGGATAGAAAAACAGTGTCTGCACTGACTGTGTTGGCCCCATCCTCTGCTCTCAGATTACAGTTGATGTTGCACAAAAGACTAGAGGTAAAACCCTGCATACGACTGCAGCAAGTGTGAGTGAATTCGATCCAGCCAAAGAACAGTGCGAGAACGACAACATCCTTCCCTCTCTAAGGGCTGGAAGCTGCTGACACTGCAGGATGTTCTGATGAGTAGGCTGCACAGGGGTCCTCAGTGGGTGATTGGCTCCTGTGGAGGAGCTGATACAAGCATAAAGCCCATGTCAAGGGGCATGGAAAGTGGATATCGAAAGGGTCTGAAAGTGTGTGTATGTGTGTGTTCTTGTACTCATTACCTCTAACTGACCCAAAAGACTATTCAAAGCAGGAATGTAGCACCTTTATTCTGCCTAACTGCTCTGTGTTAAAGGTTTGAGCCATAAACCGTTTACAAAGATGGGCCACATGACAGTTCCCTAAAAGTGAAAGGAAAGAATCTCCCATCACCCCCTGGTGGCTGGCTTATAAGTAGGTTATTGATGCTATAAAAACAGGGTAAGACATCATGATTGACAGCAGAGACTGATTCGGGATTGGTTGAGGACCTCAGACCCTGAATTATGTGGGACCTCTATATAAAAGGAGCGCACAATACCAAAAAACACCAAAACAAAAATTGCTCTTAAAATCTCAGTGAAATACTGCGCTGCTACTTCAAATTCTTGTTGGTCAAAAGTGCATTTTCCTTTCACAGCCTCAAGATGCGATGTGCCAGCACTGCACCTGACCACCACTCGTTTTAAGATTGACACAAAATATGACTATGAGTGCATGTGCTATTTGTAAAAACATGGCCAATGAAGAGGAATAAACAAGTGTCAGTCGGTCACTAACAAAGACACATGCATTGCGCTGGGGAGTGAGCTGCTTTGCACCAGGTTTAAGATGCAGTGGTAGCATTGGGGGGACAGCAATTAATAAAAATCGAGTCCAATATAATACAGTGGATGGTAGGAGAGAGAAGAGAGGAGGCCAGAAAAGGTGAAACAATTAGAGGACACTTTCAAGAAAATGAAAAATACATTATGCAACAGGATCATTAAACTTACAAATTCTTCCCTGGGAAATACTGCATTTCAGGGTCTGGAAAGAAAAGACTTCAAAGTGTTTCTCTATAACTGGATAAAGGACCGGGTGGTAATGATTCTTCAAACATGAAGAGAAATGGGAGTACAGCATGTCAGAGCAGATATTAGTAAAATAGAAAAGATTGCCTGAAACCACAAATAGAGGCATAACATGTTGACACATACAAAAGAGCAAATACATGTGTAAAAATCAATATCAATTTAGTTTGTGGGACTAAGTTTCTATAGTCATATTATGGTATTAATTATGAATCCTGAGATAATGTAATTTTCATGAGACGTTCTTTATTAATCACCATCACAGTCGCTGCTTGCGGCACAAAGAGGGTTGTGTGAGGGGCGGAGGGGTGGCAATTTATCAAGAACGCAGATGCTTATCAATTATGAGTTCAACTCACATACAAGTATCTGCAGTTTGGATAGCTGAGGCAGGGTTCACTGTGAACAGACACTCGGTTCTTCAAGGTTTATGTTCAGTATTTTTAAGATGTTGAAATCACATGAAAGTGTGATGAAGCACACCAAAGTTGCAAAATGGTCCAGTACACAAACAAAAACAACACCTTGTTCAACCAATAAAAATGCCATCTTGTTTTCAGTATTAGCTGTAGTATAATTTGGGGGGCAAGCACGGTGGTGCAGTGGTGAGCACTGCTCCATCACAGCAAGATTTTCCACGGTTTTATGGAGTCTGTCAATGTTGAGTTTGCATATTTACTCTGTCTGCGTGGCTTTTCTCCTGCTTCATCCCACAGTGCAAAGACATGCAAATTTGGGTAGAGTGATATGGGTTACTTTACTATTAACCCCAAGCACAACCAAAGTTTTTTGATAGGAATCTCTTAAAATTTGTTAATCAAATTATGACCAAAGTAGAGATGTCGCGAGAACCGACTTCAGTACCAACTTAATGCCAAACTTCTTATTCTTCACTTGTGTATATAGGTGTGTGTGTGTGTGTATGTGTGTGTGTGTGTGTTAGTACTTTCAAATATTTGTATAAGGACTGTGAGTTGAAGTAAATTGGGATTTATTCGTTTTGGTTTATCGACTAACACATTTTTTGGTATAGTCACATCCCTAGAAAAAAGTATGTACTAATCAGGATATGACATCAGGCAGAGGTCTGGTTACTGGACAGTGCGCCAGTCTATCATAAGGCTGAGAGAAGGAGATAAACAACATTTAACTTCATATTTACACCTTTATTTAGACCTGCATGTCTTTCATTTCATTTCAGTCATTTCTCATGAGACTTAAGACAAGAAGCATTTGCTTTTTGTCACTAATGATAAAATAAACTTCAGGTAAGGAGCCTGAGGCGTGATGCTTAATTAGCCCTTTTCAGAGGCAGAACTTTGGACTTGGTCATATATATGTGTAGGCAACAGGTCATTTACTACTATAGCGTTGACCTTTTCACCCAACCCTTATTTCGTCTGTTAATACATGTGTTTGTACTAGAAACACAGAGTGGTTTTAAAATATAACCTACTTGGAATGAAGCACATGCTGCTAATGATGCTAATGATGATGACTCGTCACCATGACTGCTGGTGGAAACCAGATTACCTGGAGGAAGCCCACTAAAAAAGTCTCAATGTGATCTGGACTGGTGGACATAATATTATATATAATGGATTAGGATCAGGTCTTCATGCCATTTCTGGACTGTATTAAATTGTAACTTAGCAGCAGATGTGAAGCTTGTACTGGCCTGCAGACTTACTGTTAAGCCTCTAGTCCACACATGATTTTCAGTAGTCCTCACCCCCTCAGGAAACTATCTCTATTGGCATAATTGTTCACAAAAGCTGATTGTGCACTTCTGTCAATTGCAAAATGGCAGAGAGCCAATTCAGTGTGTGGTAAAGAAAATCTTCTGATCCACAAGGCAGAGGAAGACAGATATTTCCCTCCCTTAAACCTAGAATAATTTCAATGAACAATAGTAGCTGCTCTGTTTCAACTGAATGTTTTTGTATATTTACAGGAGCCATACTGTATTATGCTCATCTTCAGGTTCAATTTGGGTAATTACTTGAAAATATTTACATGCTCTAATGTTCAGAAAGAAAACTCACTTTTCTCATTCTGGCCAACCAATGAATTAGTTGGTTAATCAATGAGTCTGTCGAATCAGAATTAATTGGTATTCAATTCACAGAGGAAACACTATAGTTACCGATCGATACTGATCGATAACTGACAACAACTCTGCCATTACACACAGATTTTGAATGTTGCTGTGTTCAGCACGGCTTCCTCCATTACTTTAACACTATCATCGAGTATCCATGTTAAAATGTGTGAGGAAGCATGAAAGCAACACCACGTTTATGGTCGTGCTTCATGTATTAATTAAAGTCAACTGGCCGATGATGATGTCAGTGCTGCCATAACAGAGCTTTTGTACATCTAGTACCATCCACCAGATGGAAACACAGTTTGAACAAAGCCCTGCATAACTGGCACCAAATCAATCATTATTTCGATAATGGTGAAATGACGACCTGATTCCGAGTGTAATAATTAATAAATATCAAAGTGAGGCTCAATCCTTTTTAAAAGTGAACTCTGAAATGTTAATGCAGACTACATTTAGAATACAACTCAGCCATCAAATCACACTAAGTGAATGCACCCTGTGTGGACAAGCCCATTGGACCAGGATCAAAAAACCTCCTAGCATCGATCCCTTCCTGTTCTGCCTTTTGAGAATACGCCTCTGCTTCTAATCCAATCCTTTGCAGTCTGCCTCTGTATTATGTTATCAGCCTGTGCACAAGCTAGTGCTCAGATTTTGCTGACAAGTTTCCATTTGCATACACAGTGCACATAACCACTACGCCGTATCCTTGGCAGCTTTATAGCATCAGCAGCAGGCACCACTAGATATGATGGGGACTATGTACTTTGCTGAAGTTCTCATGGCGGCACTTTAGCATCTCGCCACAGACGCTGGCTGAGGGATCAGAGTCGAGGAGCATGTGACACTTCACTATGCAACTAGGATCATAGTAAGAACTGCCCTAAAAAAACAGTTTGCTTTACAGCAGCATCTTCTCCCACATGATTACTGAATATTTCATTGCAGTAGTAAGCCATATTTCATGGTCTGTAGTAGTCGGGCTGCTCGAGCACATCAGAGCCTTAAATATTGAACATCAAATCAAATGCATCGACAGGCAGATGCACAAAGGCACTGGACTCCACAGATCCTCTGTATTTTCTCCAAAGAAGGTGCATGTGTGAATGTAAATGTACACGAGAGGCGCTCCCCAGTTAGGACTTTGGGATAGAATCCACCTGACCTCTTAGTATAAAGTCCATAGAAATCCAGGAGAAGTCGATGCAGCGGGGGGGGGGGGGGCCTGTGCAGAAAACCCCCTGGTAACTCTGGGTAAACCCTGAAGCCAATTCTCAAGATTTTACCCAGAGGTCATGTCTAAAAACAGCTTTACTGTAAAATTCAACTCACTGTAAATCCAACATATTCTGATTGATAGACTCCATCTCTGGAGCTCTCTCGCAGCCTGTGGAGCTGGTTATGAAGGCAATCTTGATCTTGACCTTGCACTGGTTGTCTTTGATCCGTATTGATGGGACTCTCATTAAAGCATAGGGGGAGAGGACTCACACGTTCTTTGATGAGCACAGGGAAGGCTGCATGTGCCTCGGATGATGATAAAGCGGAGTATGGTGACGAGTCATCATCATTAGCATCATTAGCAGCATGTGCTTCATTCCAAGTAGGTTATATTTTAAAACCACTCTGTGTTTCTAGTACAAATACATGTATTAACAGACGAAATAAGGGTTGGGTGAAAAGGTCAACGCTATAGTAGTAAATGACCTGTTGCCTACACATATATATGACCAAGTCCAAAGTGCTGCCTCTGAAAAGGGCTAATTAAGCATCACGCCTCAGGCTCCTTACCTGAAGTTTATTTTATCATTAGTGAAAAAAAGCAAATGCTTGTTGTCTTAAGTCTCAAAGTGGCTTTGCAGGAAAGTGCCTCTGCAGTGCACTGAAGGCCACAGCTGATGAATCTGTTTACTTAAATCACTATCATCATTGAACAGCCATCATCATCATTTTCTCCTTGTACACTAGAGCACTAATACAGCCTAATTGCGGGCTCTCTAAACAGAGCGCCTCATGAATATTCATGAGCACTACAGAGCTCATTGTCTTTACAGGCATGGCAGTTTCAGCTATGGATCTCAACTGATAATTGGACAAGGATAGGGAGATACGCACAGAGGGTGTGCGGATGCAGTGCTGCGTTCAATTCCAGTGGTGATTCGACGGACCCCACGGGCGGACTGTCATGTGGTTATTCCGTCTTTGAGTCTCCTTGCATGTGCATTAATTACCCTGAGAGTGTTCTTTTGATCTTCATCTGCTGGATGACTTCTATGATAAAACTAAAGAATCATACCGCTGGAAAAGTAAAGCAGCCATTAAGGCTTGATCTGGATGCTGTTTTTTCCCAGGCTGTGTTTGTACGCCTTACTAATGTGATGAATCTCATGCGTGTGATTCATACGTGGTACTATATCTCTACGGTAAGTCATCAAATTAGAATGAACTTGAACTGGTGCTGCCTTGATATCAACAGAGGATGTAGATCAGGGATGTGCAGCTATAGCAAACCTAGTTTTGCCTCTCTGATTTTATACCCGTGCAGCACAGTCATGCCTCTTAATTTCAACATCCATTACTCACCTCTTACTATCTGCCCCCAGCCTTAGATACAGGCCAGTAATCTGGTTTTTCAATCAGGTATACTTACAGTAATCAATATCTCTTTACCTCATCTTTCCCTTTTTAGATTTTTCACCCTTTTGTGATCAAGGACTTTGATCAAGAACCTGTGAACAACTGATATCTTCAGACACCTGGAGGTCTTTCACTTTTCCCTGTGACAATATATAAAGATGTATAATTTGATCAGCTTTTCTCACTCTGCTCTGTACTGTCGGGGGTGGCATCTGGGTAGAGCATGCAGAGGGTGGGAGATGATTTTTGAAATTTTGAAAAACGTATGGCTCCTCATTTTTATCCTGAGATATTTGTATTATTTAATTTTTTTCAGTTTTGCAGCTATTGCGCGTCATAAACGTGCCTACTTGCTCACTGTGAATTCACTGGATGTAATTATGCTGTAATCTCACATGGGCTCACTCGGACATTCTCCAGGGTTTTTACAAGGGCGATGGCAGGTATTCCATCCACGCAAAGTTTAAATTCTTAGTTTCAATACTGACAATACAGTTTATGCCGCTTTGGGTTCGGAAGTGAAACATAAAATGTAGAATTTTTATTAGAACATAGAGAAAAACTTTAATTTCATAACTATTATGAAATGCCTTTTTCAATAAATGCACTTGCACAGAAAAAGCTTCCCACAACCATCGCATTATATACGTTGCAACATTCAAGGCGTGAATGTTAGGTAGGTTTAGGTGATCCACATTCAATACTTACTAGACTTATTATTCTGAATAAGGTCAGTAACAGCACAATGTGAATCAAACAGTGTGATGGACAATGCATTCAGTCATTCATTTGTCAGGTAAATTCTGAGTATGTAGAAATGCACTCCCCGTGCATTTAGACAAACTCAAACATATGCACAGTGGAAATGCAGTGGCAATATCATTAAATCAGTTATATTAAACATTTCTAACACCAAATGTAATGTACAGTGTGTGTGACTGTGTGAAATATCTCCACAGATGTCAAGTAAATCCTCACAAACAGGGAGCCACGTCAGACAGAATGAAAGAGGGGATGTGAAATTGGACCTCTACACACAGAGGAATCACTACGGTAGGCTGTATCGTACATCTAAAGGCTGTCAAGACGAAGAGCCAGCAAGATGAGAACACTTCAGAGGATAATTCTGCACTGCAGCATGGGGACTCTCTCGCATGCACAGCACTGTCACAAAGAAACATCATCTGGACTGTGTGAAAACTTCTGAGGTTACCATGGTAATAATGTGTCCCTTTGTGTGTGTCTGTGTGTGTGCGGGTGTCTGTGTGCATGTGTGTTAAGTTACAGTGCCGCCACATCATTCCCTAGTCCCTTCTTTGGCATAATTCATTCACCGTGATTCACAACTCCTGGCCCAGAATTGGCACATTGTGTATTCATCACAATTTGGCTCAATTAAACACAGGAAAGACATTGTGGACTGGACTTTTAGTGAACTACTGTTTGTCAGTGTGCGTGAAAGCTGCTCCTGCGGCAGAGTGTTGAGTTTCTCTGGAAAAAATACAATGGATTTATTGAACAGCCCTGCTGCTTCTTTAAAGGTCATCATTCCATACCAGCATTATGAGACCAGGTCAGCGTCTGCATAATCATTACAGCTTAAGATGCAGCAAAAGCTTCATCTCCATCACCACTGTTATAGCATATTTTATAGGTATATTATAACAAATACAATAAATGTGTAACATATTATGAGTAAAGTCTGATGCTGAAAGTACTGTGAACAGAGAACAAATAGTCATGTTGAATTTATGAACACACCCATAAATAAAGTTTATTTTTGCTTAATTGGTTTTCTTGTAAAAAAAAAAAAAGAACGTACAAGAATACTGTTAAAGTACCAAATCAATGTACCAATAAGAGTAGTAGAGTTATGACAATCTTATACCAATTGCTCATACTGTCCAAGTAATAATAGAAGATGTTTGGGATGAGCACATTAATAATATAGCTTTAAAGTTATTCAAATGAAATGCTCCCAAACAAAGATGCAAGCTTATGCAGAGAGGAATTTGCTGATCGTAGAAAATTAATTGACAAACTTGATTGTTTCAGTCGATTTTAAAAGCAAAAATGCAAAACATTTGCTAAAACCATCTTGTCAATGAGTGTATGTTCTGCTTTTTTCTGCCCATATCATTTAAAACTCTTTTGTCATTCATCATAAGCTGAGGAAAACATGAAAATATCCACGTTCTCTGTCTCTGCCTGCACAAGATAAATGTACACTGTTCTCCATTTGTTTTTAATTGAGTCAGACTTGCACTAGCTTTATGAAAAACACAGTGCTGCAGAAATGCAAATATGGCAACACCTCAGAGAGCGAGCTTCCACCATATTGTTAACACCAAACACAAGCATTGACTCACGCATAACCAACCATGGAGACAGCCGCTGAGTGGGTCCGAACTCCCTGCTGCGTATACACTGCATCTGAAACAAGTTCTTCTAAAGTAAAATCTGATCTCAATACTCAACTCTAAATGCTACCACCATCCCTGTGCATCTTCAGTAGGACCTGGTTTCATAAAGCACTGGGCTGTGACACATTGCAAAGTGGACCATGCTCCAGGGTTAAAATGCCATACTAACCTTTCAACTGTTCACAGAGGGATACATTATGGATCTATTTAGAGCCTGGTGGGAGGTGGTGCGAGGGAATGTGGTAGGGAAAGGAGGAGGAAAAACAGTCGCAGGCTCTACAGAAAAGCATTGTATACTGTAAATACGCAGTCCTGAAAAGTTATATTTATTTATCTTGTAAAAACAACTTGCTTTTCAGGACTTACCGGGTTCAGTAAAATGGAGTTCTATACTGTCCAGTGCAGTGTGAGTAAAAACTAAACAAAAGAAGGTTCTGAGGTGACTCAGGTACTGAGAAGAAAAAAATAGCACTCTTTATTTTCAGCCGCACAAAGGTGAAAAGTACACTGAGGGCTAAATAATGCATCTTCACTTCCAACACCGTTGATCTACACAAAACAGTGGAGTGCAGTGTGTGCTTCAGTGCGAAGACGTGGATAGTCCAAAAGCTATAGACACAATAACCTCTCCAATTCTAATCTGGCGTCAATCTCTGGAAATATTTACTAGGTAACCACATATGTTGTCTGCACTAACCAGAAGAGGAATAGTTTACATCAGAGGTGGAGAACCTCCTGCCTCCAAGCAGTATACGGCCGATGCGTGGAGACAATATGGTCCAACCTGCAAGACAGTTCATGCTGGGGATAACACAGTAGGACACTGCAGGAAATCTCATTATTTCCCTCTTTTCTGTGAGGAAGCAGAGATAACAAACATCAACCAACTTGTCATGTTTTATGCAGGATCACTGTCGAGTTTGATATGAGTGTTCTGTCTTCCATGCATTTATCAAAGGTGAGGATTTGATCGTGCAAGTTGTTCCGGCTAAAACAAGCTATGAGTAGAATCATCATCATCATCTGACATCAGACTCCTCTCGAACAAGAAGCAGTTCCAGCCATCTCATCAGAGAACTGTGATTAATGCATTCAATAATTTAATATGGCCCTCGAAGGATGTTATAAAAATTGAAATGGCCCTTGAAAGGAAAAGAGGTTCCCAACCCTTATATCATCGGTACCTCACTGTACACAAATACAGTGGGCTTAAAAGAATGCAGAGCCCCACTAGCCATGTGTAAAACCTAATTCATCAATTTAAAAGACTTTATTCTGCAAGTTTTGGAGGAAAAAACATAACATTGCAACATGAAAGCTGTGAAACATCCAATGCAAATACAATACAGCATTAAAACCACTCTGAAATCTCGATACAGTAAAGTGGACTCCTTTGGAAAATGCCATTGAAATGCTCGATTCCTTGTTCCCTGAAGAAAGTAGTTGTTTAGAATATGTGCACACGGATTTGTGTGCAAGGTTTACAAATCTGTGGGCACAGATTACGAATCCAAGAGCACAATTTAAATACCATGGGCAAAGAGAACATATTTACAAATGGCTCTTCTTTTCTTTTTCCTGAGCTGACCCTGAGGGGGGCTTCGTAAAAAGGAAAACAGCTTCTTGTACATACCACTGTTTTGTTCTCCGACCATAGGAATAGATATAATTGAATATATAACTCTTTACAAACTGAGGCCGAGCTGAAGCACGCTATGTATGACACTGCATTTAAATGTGTGTTTAAGGCGCAAGGAAAGGGACACTGTGGCCTCATTCTTTCCCCCTTAACGGGCAGAGGCAGGACACGTTGTGTTCTGGCCTACATACACCTGACTTCTGTTCGTCCTCACAGGTATTTAGGGCAGAGCTGTATATTCAGTTCATCAGGTGACCACTCCAGATATGGCTCAGCCCAAACTCAGTTCTCGAAAACCACTGCATTGTTAAAACACTTACACTCTTTGAAACTCAAAAAACAGATGCTCCGACGAAAGACAGAGTATCGGATCAGTACATAGATTTGCATACTCACCAATGCCCGACCCAGCATTTGGCTCAACCTGTCATTTTAGATGCCGTTATCAGTATCATAACATCTCTTCTTACATCCATACAACTAAGTTTTCATTTTAAAATGCATCACCTTTGCCACGGATACACACGCTACAATGGTGAAGTTTGGAAATGCTGCAGGACCCGTTCTAGTTTGAAAACTACGGGGCAGCGTTTTCATCTAGTCAGGCAGAAACAGAGATGTTTGGAAACTATGACGTACACACTCACACCCACTCGCTGATTAGGTCATCATTCACAACGTGACCTTTGCTGATTCATCAGGCTCACATGACCCCCTTCTGAGAGATAATAACCAGCATTAGCCTCGACTGCCGGTGTAGAATGCCACATGGAAAATCAAATGTTGACCCTGTATATAGCTGTTGTGCAGTTAAATTCTGTATTTTACAATGATGCAACTCCTTACATGCATAGGAGACAAACTTTAATTCCAGCAAAGAAGGATGCACATGCCTAGTGTACGTGAGTGGTTGTGTGTTGGTACGGACTGGGATCAAAAGGCTTGTTTGGACAGAAATTGTTTTTTGAACCAGTTTTGAACCAGTTTTCAAATGAAAACGTAGTAGAACGGATGTAGCTAGTATCTAGAATCGTGGTTTATAAAATTGTAAATATGGATTTGTAAACCAAGTTTTTTTCAGCAGACCCTGGGTGGGGTGCTGCAATACTTTCAACACCTGTGAGTAGCAGAGTGATTGTTTGCACAGACCTCTGGTCTATGAAATGTAGGAGATGTTTTTGCATACACAGTACACCCCCCTGAGGGTGTGATGGGCAGCTGGAAAGGAGGAGTGTCTGTCACATTCAATGAAATCATATTTATGTGGCCATTCACTGTGGAGCACTGCAGGAATGACAATATGGATGTGTGTGTTTGTGTGCAACCAGTGAGCCTGTGTATTTGCATACCTCATAAGTAACTTGATTACTGTTCACTGTCTGTAGTAATCAGATTTCTTAAATGTCATGTAAATGAGAAACTAAGTTTTCTCAAGGGAGGCGAGGGATTATGGGAAATCTGGTAAACGTGGCAGGATTTCTGCTGGAAAGACTGACTTTCACTTAACAGTCACTGGGTTTCTTGCAGGATTTTTAATAAAAGCGTGAGAAAGACTTCAGACAGAGAAGATATTGCCAGCTGGATGACAGGTTAAAGTGTGGTATCTTGGATGGTACATCCTAGTGTCCAAAATAATTCAATAAACCTCAAATATGTTGATGGGTAGAGGAGGAATCTGATTACTGTCCTGCATGTCAACACTGTTTTACAGTAACATGGCTGTGATCATATGTTTCCGGCTTTAACCTGAATTCTCTAAATAACATTCTGTGCGTGAAACACAACACAAGTGAGTTAAAGGCTCTGAATAAAGAAGTACAGTGGTTATGGTGCTGTCCTGTCCTCTTCCAGCAGTGAAGAACAGAGTCACCTTACTTCAACCTCATTCTCTCAGTTACAAATAGCCTCCCAAAAAAAAATCCAATCCCCGACGGACGGCCATAACAAACAGTGATTGTCCAATCATAGCTCAGTAGCCAGACATGGCAGGTCTTTGGGATATCTGTCGTACCCTGACGTGCACCTCCCCAAAAATGTAACTATGCCTTGAGGCTATGCAGACCATAAGAGCTGTAATTGGTCTGCTTGGTGGCATCGCATTTCCAGAAGACTTGAGAAGAGAATTGAGTTGAAGGAACGAACATGGGCGACATCTTTCTTTTTTTTGTTACAGTTCTTTAAGAAAAAGTATTTGGTATTTGGTTCAGCTGCAATGACATTGATCTGCCAGGAAATGAGAACACCATTTGGGACAGTAAAAGTACCAACAACAGTATTTATGATATTAAGTTTTTCCACTGTTATCTGTGCGAGAATGAAAAGCTTGACTTGCATAGCAACAGTAACAGAGGAGGTTGATTTAGGCGAATGGTCAATAATCCTCCTGAAACTTTTGTTTTTAATTAACTGAAGCTAAATAAGTACTTAACCAAAGAGGCAACCAACCAGCCAGAATGCTGTTCTTAAAAAATGCTAATACATTTGACACAGAAACAATGCAGGGACACTGAGAGTATCTGAAAACTGGCTTTAATTAGTTTCTATGGGCAATAATGTTTGGGCTGCCAGCTAAATGAAGCGTAGCAGCCCAGGGTTTGTCTCACTGCACCGAGGCCACCCCACAAATACAGTCACTCCACACGCCCTGCATATTGAATGGGATTATAAACTACAGAGAGTTTACATCTGTCAGTCTGTCAGGCAACTTGTGTTGACTTTGTGATTTGCAACCCGAGTCTTTATCCTCTCCAATCCTCCTTATTTGCTGCGAGGTTGCCTGAGCATGGGCACATTGAGAATATACTTAAAAGTCTCATTCAGGTTCCCACAGGCACCAGGCTCAGCAAAAGCACTGAGTCGCTTCTCTTTGTCATGAATTCTAGCTCAGCAAACGAGGCAGTGCGAATAAGCAGAGTGTGGGCCGAACACAGTAATGCATTTCTCCTTAAAATGAACAGTGCGACCACAGAGCCAAATATGTAAGTAACCCAACTGCTGCTGCAAGGGTTACACTTTAGTTTGCTTTATTAGATGCTCCTCTTATCACTTCTAGGCTTTCATTTCCCACAGACAAAGACGAGTGGATTTATGGTTCACAATAAAGCTCTGTGTGCTCATTCCCTTTGTCGAGGTCAGGAGAGGGAACAAGCAACCGGGAAAAATGGCAAAAATGAAAGACAACACAATCAGCAGGTGCGAGAAAATCCGTGCAGTCGCTCCTCCGCCCTACCAGCCCACATCAATTGCATTCTCCTTGTCCTAATCCCTTCCTACCTGCACAGAACGAGGCGCTGAAACAAACACCTCAACGAGCAAGAGCGACCTTTCTTCTCTCTGTTGTCACCACCACATCAAGCTGAGCACATCTCTTTGAAGACTCTTTCGCTCTATCACCGGGGCTGCTACAACTGTCATCACCTGCACATCACCTGGAGCCAACACGGTTATGTAAGACGAAAATTACACTTCAGGCATTGGGAGCTGCTGGATCAAAATCAAAAACGTGACTGAATGCACACAAGATTACTTGTTCATTTAGCTTCTTCAGTTTTAGGCTGCTGGCATCGTTCAGGCTGGATCACAATGACAAGTCAGCATGTGTGTGTAGATCCAATCACAAGTAGACAGCTTTGAGTTTGTCTGTTCACACCTGGTATTAGACTGTGTCTCCACTTTAGGAGTGCAGCTCTGTTCACAATTGTTTGTCCGTATTCGACTGAGCCTGTGAAAAACTTAACTGACCCTGACCCAAGCCCGACAGGCATTCTGCTTTTTGTATCAGAAGCCCAATGTTTTTGCTGTATACAGGCACGTACAACATTCAAAAACTAAGTACATAACCTAGCCAAGTGACCAATCCCGACTCAAGCCTGGATATCTTTTCACATTATTTTTTTCGAAACTTGTCCCAAGCTGTTTGGTCCTGTCCGGTCCTGTTCTAACGGGGTCGGGTCGGGTAGCCACACTCTATTTCACATGCATCTCATGTGACCACCTGTGATCAGATCTGACTTCCTCGCTCTGTATGCAAATAAACATGTCCATCATTGCTGTTTACAAAGACCAAATGATGTTGTTTTTACCCAGTCTGAGTTCACAGATGGGTCCTTTGTCAGTGTGTTTGTGGGTGTATGTTGCGGTGTGTGTGTTTGTGTGTGTGTGTGTGGAAGAGAGAGAGAGTCAGTATAACAGGGAAAGAGAGAGCGCAGGACCAGGAGAAGATGAGCTAATCAATGTACTGCACGCAGCTGAACAAATCCGATTTTACTCATTTGAAACAGTGACGTTAACGGTCAGGGTTAATACTGTAGCAGTGGCCACAAATGAATCGATGTATGGGAAGCACTGAGAAATGTAAAAATACTTTTACCAGAAGGCATCAGTCAGACTTTGAATGTGGCCCAGCATTTGTGTTTACAGGACACGTGTGGTCACGTGTCTCATTTTAATTTGATTAGAATTAAAATGTATTCTCAGAGTGTCCTAGAGCTGTCCACTCATTATTGGATCAGCTGAGACAGATGTAAACACCAGGGGAATCATTTATGGAGATCATATACGCACAAAGTGGAGTCTTAAGAGGCGTACGCCATTTATCGAGCAAAAGTGGGGATCTATTAAGAAAAGCTTGGATTGAGAATTCTGACCCATTCGTATGAACATATTAGAGAGGGAAAATTGGCAAGGCAGATGTGAGGCAGTGATTTGAAGCCATATTATAGATCCACTTTATCATGAACCTTCAAACCAGCATTATTTTTTGTGCTTGTGAGGCAGAACTGTTCCATTAGCACCCTTCAATTAAGAGAAA
The DNA here is from genome assembly GCF_024713975.1 of Paralichthys olivaceus. NCBI lineage: Eukaryota > Metazoa > Chordata > Actinopteri > Pleuronectiformes > Paralichthyidae > Paralichthys > Paralichthys olivaceus. The sequence goes on from NC_091106.1 coordinate 5,402,194, forward strand.
AAGTAAAAGACAATTTACAGCAAATTACTCTAAAATAACTTCAGAACCCACTGATAATTTTCAATATTGTCTTACTTTGTGCATACATCACAAGGTACACAGAAAAAAGTTGCTTTAATTTATTTTTCTTTAACTGAGAGTTAATCTGCTTTCAGCAATTACACTCAAACTTACACATCAACTCCTTTTAATGCTTGAAGTTCAAATAACCATTTAAACACTAAAGTAACTGTTCACACAAGTTTTTTCTTTACTTATAATTAATTGGCTTTTTATTCAGTTTTCTACTTTATTGCTACTTACCAAGTAGACCCCGACCTACAGTTCAACGTCTTTCAGTGCTTTGGTGCTCTTCAGTTGCTTCCAGTTTTGAATGAGGATCACTCAAAGCTTCGACAGACACTTCAGCTCAGCTCAGGACTCACCTCAATTGACTATATTTCACTACTCAACACGTAAACAGAAACTTCTTTCAGCATTTCCACCTCAATTCAACTTCATCCAGAGATTATAACAACCACTTCAAGTTCTCATTATTTCATTTGTTTGAAGTGAACTGTTCAGTATATTTAAAAGTATATTTAAAAAATAGAATGGATACTTCATTTTGAGGTCTGTAGATTTATTTATAGAAAATAATTACATTAAATCATACTTTTCTCTTAAAACCCTGAGTGAATATTACATATTCCTGAGATTGATGAACTGTTACAATACATTTGATTACAGTGTTACAAGTGTTAAGTTTCTACACTGTAACGACTCAGCAGTGTGAACTGTGACCATGCTCTGCGATCAGATGATATGCAATACGACCAGGACAGCACTCAGTCCACCTATTGTGTTACTGCTAAGGCCATTACAGTGGACCACCGCTGCAGGCAGCTGTGAAGTGGGGATGAATAGATTGTGAAGAGAGTGAGAGAAACCAAGAGTGGAGATGAAAGACAGTGAACGCCTCTGTATTCAGCGCAAGTAATCAGCCATCTCTCCCTCTGCATCTATCTTTATCCTCAACCAAATCATCTCACTGCCTCACACGCTCATTGTTGTGAAGAGCAGTCACGCGCACACACGCAAAGAGAGAACAGAAGTTTATTGCCCACAGAACTACATTTCCCTTTGGTTTAACTTGGACGATCATATGCATGCGACAATACAAGAGTGAAATTAACAGCATCAACTGCAACACAATCACATTCATGTTTGCCCACTTTTGGAGCAAAAAATAACAAGTAGACCACCCTTGCTCTATTAAAGCAGGCAGTTTTCCATTCAGCACTCTCTTTCCTGAATACTATAGCACATTCACAACAAGTTCCCGCTGTTCACGAGAACCTGGAGTGAAGTGCTCCTTTGTCTTGAACTCGGCTAACATTCAACTGAACACTCTGCCATTCACCTCCTACTATGGGAAGAACTTGTAGAGTAAAATGACTAATTTTCTATGAGTGGTTGCTTTCCTTATTGGCTAATCTATCGATAGGATTGATTTGCTATTTTGTTAATAGATTCTGAAAAATACCCAGCTAAGGTCAAAGTTATGCACTCCACAGACTGCAAATAAAGATGGACGATGCATCTCCACTTCCTCTCACTATAAAATGGAGCTAAGATATCCTGGACGTGAACACTGCCATCTTGTGCCAAAAATATTGTTTGCAGGCAGCATCTGCACAGTAGCGATAATGAAATGGAGCTGTACTGCCGGTGTACACACTCGACCAATCGCACGTCTGTCTCAGCTTTCTATCATGACATTTCACTATGTTTTTATAGCATCAAATAACTAATCCAACCACACTTAATGAAAAAAAAAGAGCATTTGAACATACATTTGATTGATAAAAACTACCTAAAATGAAAGAAAGGATCTTTGAGAAAAATATTTTGATGAGCACTTTGACTTTTGGTCCATGTCCCATCCACTAACATGGAGGAGGCGGGGTTAATGACCTATACAGCAGCCAGCCACCAGAGGGCAATCAAACGGTTTCTTGCTTCTTTTTCAGTGACACCATCTTTATAAACAGTCTATGGTTTACTCTGCCCAGCAGCCAAGGAAAATATTCCTTTTAAGGAGGCTGCGGCAATTGTTTGATATTATATCAGCTTAAAAAAGACACTGAACTGAGGAGCAGAGGAACCAATAGAGATGAAACAGTGAACATTCTGTATCATGACTATAGTGACTAAAATTGTCATGCTTCAGTATCATCTTGATATATTTAGATTGTGCTGTAAATGTTTAAAAAGCTACTGATAGACAAATGATAATAATTTCACCAAGTTCTATACTGACATAAAATCATAAAAAATGATGATAGTATTTTCATTATCCAGGATCGACAACTTGTTATGTTAAGTGCAGACACTGACCCCAAATGTCAGAGTCGGGGGAAAATGTCAGTGTTTGTTAAAGTAATGCAATTGTCGACAGTGGATGTTAGCATTTATTAGACCACCCTGCATATCCTGCAGCAAGATTATGCTTCTTTCTGATTTTCCTTCCTTCCTCCTTTCATTCTTTTAAAACTAGCCTCTGGTGGTAACTTACATAATTACCTATATTATCAATTACCTAAAAGCAAGCAAGTTATCAGATTCCCCAAAATTTCCAATGAATTCTTTGAGGGAGCACAAGCCAAAAAGTTTTGATACAGCTGCACGGGGTGCTGTACTTTCTGAAATGTAACAAGTCATGTTCACTGGTGTAGCGACCATAGAGGAAAAAAAAGAGGCCACGGCTTCTACATCACTTATCTACCACTGACTGTTTATTTATTTCTCACCTTGAATGCTGTCGTCAAAGAGTTTCAGTGAGAAAAGCAATGCAGAAATGATCAGGACGCGCGCCTCAATCAATTCCACAGCCTTCCTCTGCTAATCAAGCTATCTGCCAAAAAAGCTCTTTTGGCAGCTACGCTTGAACATCAACCTGACCGCTTGATTACGTGTGCGTCCTCTCGAGCCAAACGCTGCTCTAATATTTCTGCCTGGTGTAGGCCATATGTTGTTTTCCAAGAAGCCACAATGTACTGTTTCTAGGAGACCTGACAGGCGACAAGAGACATCTAGAGTCGAAGTCAGCATCCACAGCGCAGTGCAGCACCATTCGCTCACACTGTTATCAGCTCTTTGAAAGATGAACAACGTGAAAGAGTGGCAGTTGCTTTACAAAGACTGTAGAATCGGCACCTCACAAATGCTCATGGTGACATTAGCAGATGTCTACGTTGAATGCATACATGCCCTCCTCATCTGGAGTGTTTTTATTGTTGCATAAAGCCCTGATCTCTGGAGTACAACCTTGTATCATTACATCAAGTGCACCTTTGCACCAGGGAACATATCCAATCTCAGTTTAAAGGCAGGTATCATGAGTGAGATGATGCTCATGATGATGATGAAACTGACTCGGGACTCTGGCCAAGAACCTCTCTCTCAAGCTCAGTACATCAGCGATGCCTTCGATCAACTGCTCAATGAATGGATGAGAGCACACCACTCAGGCCAGTAGGACCACTCCTGTTATCTTCAATAACCACTCCCCTTGACGGTTGTCTGAATCAGCCACTGGACACTTTTCTTGAAGGCTATTGACAAAAAAGCTGTGAGCTAAATTGGGTTATCCTTGTATAGTGTGTACAAGGATAGAGTGTGTCCTAAACACACACACATACACACTCTCACACACACAAGCCATATGACCATGCCCCTGCGGAGAAATGACCTTGTTTACTTAAGTTTTTGCATGTAACTTGGCCAAGCACACTGACGATAGCGCAGTAGCGACACAGGATTTATGCGGTCTATACTACAGATTCAGTGATCCTATTGGGTTCACTTCCGAGAGGCTTATTCCCCTTCATACACTGACAAGAGACCATGATTTAACCTTACTTCCATGCAAGACACTAATCTGGTCCTAATTGTGCAATTAACTCTCTGTCTTCAAACGGTCCATATTTCAAAGCCTTCATTCAGGCACTAATGTATTTTCTCACACAGTATGAGCAGTAGATTTTTTTTTCTTTTTCTGGGTGGTAATGCTGCACTTTGTGCTTTGAGGGAGAGATATTCACATTATCTGCACATAAGCTTATTTGAAGCAGAAACTTTGTATGCTGTCAGTGTTCGTTGGGTCGTTAGTGAGTGTGAGGAAAATGTAAATTTTAAGGTAACATGGCAGTTTCATTGTCGCCTGTGGATAATTAAACTGACAGAAGTACGAACTTGGACTTGTTGCCTCAGACATAGGGCTGCATGGACGGTAGAGAGATAACTATATTTATTAGATTTTCACCAATATCAATATAACAAATATTCATATATATATATATATATATATATATATATATATGTTAAAATATTGCCTCTGTATTGTGGAAGCATGGTGAGGAGATATGTACATAAATGGCTTGATGTTCTACTTCAGAATCGTAAAATGTTCTGCTGTTCACTGAGTCATTCTCTGCCCATAAAGAAGAGTTAAAAAACACATAATTCTCAACCTTGAATGATTAACACTTGACAAACAGCAAAATATCTTGCTACTAAATCGACAAACGTTTGTCGGTCTGTGGAACGCATATCTCTCGACCACCCATCTAATCACCTTTAGAATTGCCATGTGTGTTGTTAATGGCCCTAGGAAGAGCAGTGCAGAGTTTGGTGCGATGTCAGTACAAATGAGAATTTAAAGAAAACAAGTGGCCAGCGCTCTGTGGCAGTCAGTTGGGACTGCATCTTTATTGCATGTAAACCAGGTAGGATGAACACAAGTTTTCTGACTTCACTCTGCACCATAGACTTTTAATGACCAGCTCTGCACACAACATCCAGCACACAAACAATAGCACACAAACAAAAGTGTCAGTATATTGTAGAACTGTTTGAGGAGGACAGACCATTCCAAACAGACGGGCACTGCGATAGTTTTACAAATCTGAGGTGGAACATTAAAGACGATTATGTGTTATTTTATCTTGATAACATTTTGGACTCTGTCGCCCTCAAACAAGACAGAAGAACTGCCTTAGTAAAATGTCAAGGAACAATCTTGCACTGATCAGCTACAGCGTTCCTCTGTGAACAGCTTTTAATAGAAACTTTCACAACTTCAGCAGCTTTAGTTTCACATGTTAGTGCTAACTTCAAACACAACTTCTCATTAAAGCAACAACAACAGTTAGACTCCTACACGAGTTTATTATTATTACCATCATCATCATTATTATTATTATTATGTCCCCGTCTTTTACTTTCCCCACCATCACTCACCATCTTCCTTCTCGTCGAACACGGGTCTCTTTGAAGAACTGTTGGCCCCCATCCTCTTCTTCCACTTGCCCCAGTGAAACATTGATGCTCAGATTGCATTCCTCGCCTCTGGGAAGAGAAACTACAGCTCTGTGTCGGACCCCCTCCTCACAAGACACCGACACGAGCCGCACATTTCAACCCCCCGAGAGCGAGTCCGTTGTTTGTTTCCTGTTTATTTCTCCGGTGTTTGGTTCTGACGAAAATCTGAGCAGCTCGAGTTAAAGTCTGCAAAAACACCAGCACGGGGGAGAGAGGAGAGGAGAGGGGGGGGAGAGGAGCAGGAGGCGACGAGCTGTGCGGTGTTTAGAAAAGAGAAAGAGTTGAGTTAGTTACAGCTGCAGCTTCGTGTCATCACCGAGCTCTGCTGTTGTTCAGCTGTCTTCCGGAGCTGCTGCTGCTGCCAGCCAAACCCACAGACTCGTGTTTGTCGGTGCTGAGCGCGAGAGCCGCGTCCACCTCCACACTCACACACGATCAGGCCGGAAGACACAGCTGCTTTACAAAATAAAAGCACCGACGTGTTTCAGGAGCACTGTCAAATCGAATTAGCTCCCAATGGTAGCAGGGATCAGCGTGGGAATTGAGTATGTAAACTGTATGTGAATACAGAGTTATATACAGATAGATAAAAAGATGGACAGATAGATACTTTACTGATTCCAATGGAAGTTAAGGCCTCCAGTTGCTTAAACAGACATACAGCACCAGAATTAAGCCTGAGGTGTGAAGCACTAAGGTGAAAGGATTTTGCAAATAGTCAATAAATTGTGAGCAAAATTATTATACTTAGCTTAAGAGAGGAGAACATGGCATAAAACCAGAGTCTGTGAATAGTCCAGCTAGATTACAGGTTTGAGTTTGTGTTGCTTTTTTGTGTTCAACAATTTTAAAGAATTATTTTGTGATCAACTGCTTCATTTTAGATCTGACAAGACAACAAACAATACCACCAACATCTGACAAGAAAACAAACAACAACAACAATAGTGTGGCGCACAGAACATATATTTAAAAAGGAAAAAAAAAAGTCAAGATAAATAAATAGCAATAAAAGCAATAATGGGGCAAGACACAGTTGCAGTAAAAAACGATAATAAGAGGCAGATTGCGAATTATGTTTATAATTATGTGTCAACAACAAGAACTTTTGGATGTGCAGGTCTTTTCTTATTCTCAAGCTTAAGTTATATTTTTGTTTGGTACCCACTGAAAAATATTAGTGGATGTGCATGATTTACACATATTTTTGGCTTAGTGGATCAAAACCACAGCAAAAGGACATGCACAAATTAATTTAAGAGTGTGTGCGTGTGTGTGTGTCTGTGTGTGTGCGTGAGTGTGTGTTATATGGAATGAGAACTATCAGACTAATTGTGATTTGTGAATACGGGCTATACAAATACAGTTTGATTGATTGATTGTGTTTAAATAAAATGTATTACTAATAAAAAAATATAATATTTTCATACTGTGGTGTCTAATCATTAATTGTAAGATGTAGAAGAAGGTCGACTTTACTGGACCAGAAAAAAAACAAAGAAGTAAATGGTTTAAATCCTCTAACATTATCTGGTGTGGTGTCATGATTTGGGTGCCAGAAGGTAGTTTTATACTGGAAGTATTCACCGGAAGCCTCTTCCTCAGCCTCCTGGCTGACTTGACGGTCGTGAGAGTAGTGTGACAGTTGCTGGCCAGTGACTGTAGTCGACGTAGCAGTGGATCACAGACTGTCATGCATATCAACATTCAGCAGCAGCAGACTGTGCAGGTGAAGCCAGGATAGCTGGGAACCGACTGAGGCTGTGTCCCTGTCAGAGGCACAGACACACTGATCACCATCATCCTGCAGCTCACATCCACCTCAGTGAATTATTCCACAATCTCATTAGTAGATGGATGGATGGGTGGTGGCGGATCACTGAGGAAGCACAGGGTTTAACACTTTGCCTTCAACCTGCTCACAGACGCTGGTCCCACTGCACAGCATGAATGTAGATACTGTTCGGTGTAGTTTTAGTCTGCGAACTGCACATACCTATATGTATTAATGCGTTTTACACATTTAAATACACAACATCTGGAGTTGATCCATCATGAATGCGCTTCGCCTTGTTTGCACGTGGACAGCTGCCGTAGTTTGTGTTAGCCGCGTTGCCATGGCGACGTCGTCAAACTCCAGAGGCGCCGTGTAGCTGCAACTTAGCCCCAACATTTATTTAACAGTGTTTTTCTTCTATTCAGTGTTAGTGTTAAAAACACACCCAGTGCGGTTCACGGGTTTAACAGTATGTTCACGCAGAGAGCAGGTGAGCTAACACGGTGGTGGAGCTGCAGTTTAAATAGGGTGGTTAGTAAGTGGTTGTAACTGTTAGCTAATGTGAGCTAATGTTTGGTAGCAGCAGGGAGTGAATGGCTAACACCTGCTTCTAAAGTAAAGTTCAGATCTCAGGTAGAAGCTTTCTGCAGGTTAGTTTACACCAGCACTGACCATTGAATCTGATTCTTAAGGGAACACGATGAGGGACATGCCAGTGGAAACACACACTTGAACACCCAGGGTATCATCTCTGCACCTCCTCTACAATGTCTGGTCCAGAGGAGGAGGAGGAGGGCGCTCAGGACCTGCAGCCCAGCTTTGTCTTTGGGAACAGTGTCATCGGACCTCTGACCCCCCTCCTTCTGCCTGAGGATGCTGAGCCACAGGAGCAGCATGAGTATTATCCCACAGAGGCGCTGAGTCTGAGCAGAACAATGCTGAAACATGTTCCTGAAAGGATTTTGAGAAGCAGCACACTGAAGGTCGGTTTGGACGTGCATCGGCCTGTCTCCACACATCCAGCTGCACTCTGTAATGATAATGTTAATAAACTGTAGTGTCTATAAAAACACAGTTACAAGGTGATTTATGAGTCCAAAAATTAAAATTAATTTATTATCTACTCACCAATCTGAGGATGGAGGGGTGGATAAAGTGTTCGAGTCCATAAAACACTTTAGCACAAAAACATCATGAAATGATTAAAATAGTCCATAAAATCAGAGCTAAAATAAAAGTAAAAAGTGGAATGTGAATTAGACCCCAAATCCTAGGAGAGTTGTTTGTTTGTTTGTTTCAAAGAGTGGCGTCACCTTCGGTCCTCAGCCAGAACTGTGGAAGGGGGCCTTCACTGAGGACCTTAGCTTATGACTGGACACATGGTATCAAAAGATCTGAAATGTACTTTGGTGCAGAACAGGTTTAAAATAGTTTGCTGCAACCAGACAACGTAAATACTATTTACAAATCGACATTCCATCCAGTATAATATCAGGCCAACAATGTGATATCTCTGTGTGATGTATTCTTATTCTAACTGCACGTTGCATCGCCTTCAGTATTTATATCTTGAAGGTAACCAGATATGCAGTATCCCAGATTCCCTGTTTGTCAGCCTGCCCAGCCTGCAGTGGCTGGACCTCAGAAATAACCTAATTGTGAGGCTCCCTGCTGAAATTGGCTTGCACAGGTAGGCTACTTATGCAACTGCTTTTTCTCTTTTGCTGATTGATTCCAAATGTCCCACCATGCCTGCACCACCAACAGAGTACAGCATGCTCATTTGTCAAATTTTAGAACCGATGTTTAATTAGATTTTTCTTTTAGTATAGAGTTTTTTAAAGCCACATTTGTGACTCCAAGCTATGGCAAATGAGATTCACATTATTATAAAGATGTCTGGTTTCCTTAATGACTTATGGCATACATTCCCCGGTTCATCTGAGGACTAAACATGCGTCACGATCAAGACATTTACATAACAGTCGTCTAATAATCTATGATTTGGTTCATGCAGGTATCTGAAAACATTGTTATTAGAAGGGAATCCTATCTCAGAACTTCCACCAGAGTTGGGTGAGTTGATATCTGTCTCTTTGAAATAAGAAGCTGTGTGTCTGTTTCATTACTTTCAATAAGCAGTGCTGGCAGGAAATTTAGTCTAAATTAACTGCAATGAATGAAAAGCAGTTACGAACAGAAAGGAAATACAATGTGGTTTAAAATATTTTACCTCCCTCATAGCTGTTATGGCTTAAACATATTACTGCCCTGTTGCTTGCATTAAGTTAATGAGGATAATGGAAGAATGTACATTATGTGAAAATTTTGCATTAATATCGATAAGAGTGTCATCTTTAATAAAGGATTATTTATTGTCTTTTTTCCCAGGAAATGTGATTACCCTCAAAGGTCTGAACCTTAGGAACTGCCCGATCACTTTTCCCCCACAAGATATTGTGCACCAGGGGGTCCAGGGCATCCTTCAGTACCTGAGGAGCATCATGGCTGAGCATCAAGTTAGCACAAGGAAGGCCCCTCCAGGTGAATCAAAGTCACCTTAACTTTAAACAATGCAGCAGCAAGGTGTTCAGCCATGTGCACGTGCATCCGAGCCATCTGCTCTTTTCTCAAAGATAGGACGCCCGGCCACAAAAATAGATCCCTGCCCTGATACCACTTCACTGGTGTGACTCTTGTTCCCTTGGAGATGCCAGGCAGCTGACCCTTTTTTTTTCACCCCCACCCTGTTCCAGCTCCGCAATATTTTTAGCTATATGGAATTGATCGATAACCTACAGGCTCTAAATAGGAGCTCTCTGTCACTAAGCACTGTCTGGAGGTAATCACTCTGAGAAGCCCAAGACAACCCTCCACAAGAGAGGCTACTGCTGCACACTGAGCTGAGCCGAACCCTTCAATCACACAATTTATCTCCCTGCCTACAAGCCTATTAACAAAGACAGGCCTCTGGTCTCCGGGGGAAAATCTCCTTTTGTTTAATTGGCACTAAGTGTGGCAGATTTGAAGATAAATCATTTAATTACACAATGCAATGTCATCAACCCTTTTTGAGATAGCATGGAATACTTATATGTTTGAATTTAATTTTATCCTACATGAGGGTAAAAGTTGCATTTAGCCACTTACTGTTTAATTCACTAAAAGAATAGCTGAACACAAACTCACTCTAAAATCCACACAGATTTTTCAAAAATAATATTTTGCCTGCCTATTAGTGGTTTTGCGATTTTGCTCCTAAAATGCTGGTAAATCTTATCTGCAGTTGGAAAATAACTCTGTATCCTATAAGTAATTATTGATATCCAAATATTAACTATGTTGCACATTACACTTCTATCTGCCATGGTTGTTTCTTTGGTAGAGCTGCCTATGGTGGAGAAGCTCCAGCTGTCAGAGCTGAGGGAGTCCAGTGTGGAGGAGCAGGATGAGGACGAGCTGCAGAAGTTCAAGGAACTAAAAGATAAGATGATCCTGCTGGACAGAGCTGAGTGGGGTTCAATGGTTCAGGGTGATAGAAACCCAAAGTCACATCTTCATCCTATTATCAAGGGGTAAGTAACGTTAAGGTGGTGGGGTTGAAGGAGGTTAAAGAGAAGTGAAAATCATCACATGTTGGAGCATGAGATTTGAGAGGAAGATTGATACCATTACCAGCTGCCAGTTACCTTAGCTTAGCATAAAAACTGGTAATGGAAACAGCTTGCTTTCTCTAAAGGTTGCAAAATCTGCCTACCAGCACCTCTAAACCTCAGTAATGGAATTATATGAAGAGAAAAAATAAATATAGCTATATATAGCTATATAATAAAGCTATATATATATCATATATAGTCATCTTTACACTTACACATAAGGCCATAATATCACTTACGAGAATGAAGTCTTAATTGAGAGGAAAGTGGTAATATTATCAGAATAGATTTGATAATTAAATTAGTATACAGTCATAATATTTTGAGAATAAGAAAACAAAATCAAATCAAGATCCAACATCTTGAACCAGTCTCCTCTTCAGAAACTATGACACCCTTTTGAATACCACACAGATGTCACCCACCACATAAAAAATGTCCTCCAGGTCTGTGTGGCTCTTTCTTCAGAGTACATAAAGTCTTGATACTTATAACAATGCGGTGCTGATTTGTAAAAATGTTTTTAAAGATTTAGACATTTGTAAAAACAAGATGCTCCTCGTACATCATTTGAGGACAGGTGACAAGCTGATATTCTGATATTCCTTCTCTAAAACGACACATAGCCTGAAATTACAAAGATATTCTCATAATACTACAGCTGATTTCTCTTAATACTCTCAATGGTTTAACTTTTAAGTGGCCCTAACAGTATATTTTACTGCCCACAGAAAGATGAAAGCAACATGGTATCTAATTGCTCCTGCTATTGTTTTCGTACAATGAATCCATCATCTGCTCAGAGGTTTTGTACAGTGAAAATGTTGGGGACTATCTGAAAGTAGGACAGAGGAGGGGAATGTGTTTTCTCTCAGAAGATAACTGCTAAGATGTGGAGTTATGAGGGAGGACTAAGTATTATAACATGGAGCCTTGGAGAAAGGAAAGCACAACACTTTTTAATGACTTTCTCTGCAGAGGAGACCAAGCGATCAAAATCTCCCGAGCTGTCTCCGCTGGGACTCGGAGCCCGGGAGAGCAATAAAAATAAAGCGTTTTGTTTCAATTTATTTTGTCAGAAAAAAGGCAACAACCCAGGCCGGCATGATTCCCAGGCTCCTCCTGTTTGACACTCCGACCTGGAAGAGGCCAGAGGAGAGGAGACAGGCTGCAATGAAAGAGATGAATGAGAAACAGGCCATTGTGGAACAAAGAATAAAGTAAGTGGATTTCTGCTTGATGTATTGTTGTATAGAAAATACTCTATTGCCTGTCCTACTATATTTTAACTACTGAATTGTTGCTTCACAAAGCTGGGCTATACTGTGTCTAACTGGCACTTGTCCAAGTAACCAGCAGTAAGTGATCAATAGTATGTCCACTATGTAACAACCAGAGGGATAGTCAATGTTTACAGCCTCTTTTGCAACCTTAATATAAGACAAGTTAAGATCTTCCTTTATTAGTCCCACCACTGGGACATTTGTAGTATTACAGCAACAACAGTCAAAAAAAGGCATTAGAAAGTCTTAATAAGTAACATGCAATAATAATAAGTGTAAGGAAAATGTAAAAGAATATAGAAAATTATAAATGGAATAAAAACTAATATATACAGTGTAAAAAAATGTACATCACTATATTACAGTGCATCGTTATCTGGGTCTTTCTTAGAAGCCGAAGTGCTCTTCAGAAGTGGCAAACACAAGCGAGGATCACACAGGTGAAGAACATGTCAGCGCAAATGCTGCAGAAGAATGAACGACAAAAAAAGCAGAAGGTATGTGTGAAGGATCGCCTCAGTTTCCACTTGTCAACCACAAGGAGGCAGTAGAGCACTACCTCAGTCACGCTGGAGGGAATGAAACAAAAGGTATGAAATCAGCACAAGATAAATCATTTTGATGCTCGTGCACAGGTTTTCAGGGAGCAGCATGGCAGGAATCAGTGTCAGTGATCCTTAACAAAGTGGTTGATGCTGTTGAAGGCAGCAACAGATGTCAGGGCCTGTGATGGAGCGCACTGGATCTGTGATAATGCAGCAGCACATAGGCAGATGGATTATTTTCAATGATTTGACTCAGACACATGTAGCTGTAATGTTTGCATTCAAGCAGCAACATCAAATATATTTAATGTTAACCTCATTCATGTGAATTACCACAATGGGGCTGTTGGGTTGTGGCACAGCTGCATCATCATGTATATAGATAAAAATATACAATGCTGTTGTATATAATTATAACAAGCAACTGCTCTATCTGTTATAGGGAGCAGAAGCTGGTGGGAAGGACAGCAGTGATGTTCCACAGAGACAGACATCCCACATGTCCATCACAGACTGTGAGGAGAGGTACATCCACAACATCCTGAACCAGTATAACATACGTTATGTTTATCATATATCTCCATCCTCATTTGGATGCCCTTTCTTATCAGGGTGCTCATTGAAGAATAATGGTTTGTGAATATATTCATCAATTTGCGTCATGAAAATCTTACTGCATATGTTTAAAGTATCAACCAAATTGTATTTTGCATGGTTTAAAATTGAGAGCCATGTTGATTCAGGTGGACAGTTAGAGACATTTAGTGGACAAAGTCCGGCTGTACACTCATCGTAGAACATCAGCAGTTTCTTTGTTCCTCTGAAACAACATTTTTGTCTTTAACAGATAAACCAAACTCAGAGGCACAATTTATTCTCTTCTGTTTTCAGTGACTAATCTCAACCAGCGTCATCCATAAAGACTTTGATACCAGTGGACTTACATGAGCATCTAAATGTTCAGCCACTCACTTTGACATTTTGACCTGTGCACAGATCATCCCGTGAGCTAGAGCGGCAGATCCGTGCCCGTGCTGAGAAGATACAGGAGAGACACAAGAATCCCAGGGGCGCAGCCAGCGAGCAGATGGCAGCAGCGGAGCAAGATCTGAAGGAGGTCAGGCCCATACTTCATCATTCACACGACTCATCTGTATTGAACTCCAATGATATTGATCTGAATTTGTTTATTGTTTCGTCCTGCCTTTTAATCACAGCTCACAAAGATACAGACTCAGCTGCGGGTGGAGCAGAACAGAAATCGGCCAAAAGATCTTGAAAAATGTTTCACCATCTACACCAGAGACACATTGTTGAGTTACCTCGATAAGTGACGGGGACATCGCATCCATTCTGTTTGAGTGTTGTGGTATTGATTTCATACTCAAGTCACTGTGAGATGGATTCCTTGTAAATAAAAATCACAAAGCTATTGCAGGATTCTTTTTTGTTTCCCTTTTTCTTATGAAATTCTGCCAGACACTCACTATTATACAAACCAGTGGTATTTACATCTCCTTCACCTCATGTACACTTAGTGCCCTAAATGTGTATGAAATAAATACGATCTTTCTTATTTAATGTGTGAAATAAGTTGTACATTATCAGTGAGTTTGTTTTTTAGTTTCTTATGGTGTTTGAGTCACACTCTATTGTACAAACCAGTCGTCCTTACATTTACTTCACCTTATTTACATTTAGTACCCCCAATCATGCATAATATATTGAAGATCTTAAGATTGAATGTGTTAAATTGAGCTGTTTAATTGTTAAATTGTACATTAGCCCAATATACACAAGAGCACAAGAGATATATACATAATGATGTACCTTTGTGCTAATTATAAAAGCCACCTTCCACCTCACACTGTTAACTAAAGCTTAAAATATAAGTATTCTTAAAGGGGATGAATGTGAATTATTATAATAAAGGGAAATAATGCAAATATGCATTTAATGTTCATGTAAAAGTATAAATAAAAGCTGCTGATGTCTTAGGGTGGTTTGTTAAAACAGGCCATAATTCTTTGTCTTCAGTAAATATGTGGCACGGTTTGCTCCATGAGCAAACGAATCCATATTTATCATTAATCCAGTGTAAAGACGTGCAGAACAACCCGCCATCGGTCTCTCGCTGCTGAAACAGAGACATTCCCGAGATAAAGTCGGGAGTGATGAATGGCGTCAAAGCAGCCGGAGTGAGCCGGGGAAAGGGTCGGCCTTGTCTTGGGAGCTTTTCTGCTCCTCCAGCACAGAGAGCGTGATGTCAGCGGTGGCAGTGCTGTTGTAATTGACTTGGTGGGGGTGATGGCGTCATTTTATGCCCTGGTGTAGCCTCCTGCTTCAATAGCGAAGGGGAGACGGATCTTTGGCCGACGCGACCGTGGCTCCCTTGGCCGGGATCGAGCACCGCCGAGCCGGACACCTCACCCAGGGAAACATGGAGGCTGCGGCCGAGGAGCTGCGGGCCGGCTCTCGGGTACCTGTCACTATCGATCAAATAGTTAACGATACACTGGTGGTGACGCTGACCTACCGAGAGAGGAGCTACACGGGGATATTACTCGACTGCGGCAAAAAGTGAGCGTTGTTCCCTTTATTCCTTTTATACATTTACATCTGAAATTAATTAGCTAAACTCTGCTAGTGGCTAATGTAGCTCTGATGCTAACATGGCCGAGCTAGCTTGCTAGCTAGCTGTTAGCCAGCCGGGCCTCCATACAAAAGACCTATGGGTTATTGTAGCTGACAAGGTAGCTTCTGTTAGCTTGCTGGCTAATGGCAAACTCTTCTCATTTTAGTCCACAATAAGGCGATAAGACGCGTTGTTTGACTGTGGTGTGAAAGTGTATGTGAAGATAGAGACTGTGTCTACACAGGTTTTTAATGTCTTCTTTTAAACAGTAGCTAATGGCACTGAGTTCCTCTCTAGCTTATTGTTAGCCTAATAAAACTCAGGGCAGCTAAAACGTATAGAGTAAAAGGGTAGGCCCTGCATGAACAGTATTCTGTACATGAGGGACGTTTTGAAGTATTTGTACATGCTGCTCGATGTGCATTGTGTACAACAATTATGTACAGTGATACTCTCATTAACTACTGTGGAATACAGTTGTAGTTCTGAGAGGTGGATTGATTGCATTGATTTCCAGTCACCCCTGATGTATAGAAACAATAGAAAATGTCATGTGAGATTTGATACATCACATCTGTTGTGTTGTATCTCAACACTTTTCCTGATCAGATCCAGGGACCATGTTAAACTGTGTTTGACAGGAGCAGCTCCTTTCTTTCCCTTTAAATAAAATGATAAAACCTGTAGAAGTGTAATTTTAACATAGATCCGTGTCTTCTCTGCCTCTTTTGGTGAGTGCCTCATGTATAAGCCTTGTGTTGCTCTTAGTGTTGTTCACCTTAAAAGCCATTGGCTTTGGACTATTTATAGACGAGCAGAATCAGAATCTGACCAGCTTTGCCCCTTAGTATGCTTAAATGGTTTTTCATGTGAGAGCTCGTACTCGTCCTGAAAATAACTTGGCCTAATGGGAAAAGGCAGGCCTTAGAATAACTTAATATAGGCCTAAATATTTCAGGCCTAGTCACTAACACAAATCTGACTACTTTTCAGCCCATGGAAATACATTTCCTGTTATTGTCTCCCACAGGTTTGTTAGGCCTATCACTCAGATGGTTAAACTGTACACATCGTGAAATGGCATCAGTGGGGTGAATCATTGCTGGTCGTATGCTGTGTCCTTACACTGAGCTTAACAAGCACTTTGTGTTCCCTGTCACAGGCTGCACTGTTTGTGCCATGTCAGTCAGAGTGAAGGCTAATATTCTGTGGCTTTAGGGGCACATATAAAAAAGGTGAGAGGAACAAGCTTCACCAAGAGACTATTATTCCTGCCAGTTACTTCTCCTGGGGAGGAAAATAAGCTCCCCAAATGTACACTAATTAATAATTTTGCCGCACATAAGCCCTGAGTAGACGCGGATGCAAAAACAAACTGAAATCTCCTGGCTCCTTCACTACCTCTCTGAATCCCGAGTGATTCATGGGATTGTTTTTGTTCAGTCAGATGTTGGGGAGGGTGGGGGGGCTCCTGGGCATCCTGTAGTCTCTTTGTCTGCTGTCTCCTGACTAAAGCAGCACAGCCATGTTACTGTTGCCTGCCAGGCACCTCTCAAAGACTACTTGGCAGTCGGGCCTTCTCTGGACATGTTTGCAGGTCCCAGAGAACGAAAAAGAACACGTAAAATCACTCAGAGAGAGTCAGTGATACTATTGCTCCATTTTGGCTTGAGGCAGCAGGATGCCTGCTTGTAAAGCGTACCCCAACCCCCACACGAAAAGAATTTTCAGCATACAGGTGACAAGGAGAGTGGCGTCAGTGTGTCCAGTCAAAGTAAAACAAAGTGGGACACTTAGGAAAAGCTCTGAACCGCTCCGGGTTCTCATTTCCTAATTGAAAAAGTGAGGTATTTGATTTGTGTTTTCCCAACGGACTAGTTATCAAACATGGAGAAACACCAGCGCTGCATTACAGTATCATTCTTCAAGAGCAAATCACCTAACATAAAAATTCAAGAAATGCTTGTCATGTGTAACAAGAAACTTTATGCTGTCTACATGAACTTCACTGTAGAACTGTTATAAAGCAGAATGAAACACTCAGTTATTAACATATTGTTTTGTCCTTTTTTTGTTCATCTCAGGACTGGGCTCTTCTGTCTACCAGATTTCACAGCAAAACTCGGGGACTGCCCAATATCCAAACCAGGTTGTGAAATCCCAGAAGTTCTGAGTGAGGAGCTGGTTTCCAATTCTCCCAGCGAGACTTCACAAAGACCAAAGGATGAGGAGACTCTCCCCGAAAGCAGCATACCTACTGCACCTCCTCCCTGCCCCGTCCCCACACCAGTTCCAGCTGGACCGGCTCCTTACCCTCCTTATTTTGAAGGAGCCCCCTTCCCTCAGCCTTTATGGGTGCGCCACAGCTACAGCCAATGGGTACCTCAACCCCCTCCGCGACCAATCAAGAGAAAGAAGAGGCGGACGCGAGAGCCTGGCCGCATGACCATGAGCACTATCCGTTTGCGGCCACGGCAGGTACTCTGTGAAAAGTGCAAAAACACACTGAATAGTGATGAAGACAGCAAAGATGGCATGAGCAACACTAAGACGTCTAGAAAAGAAAATTCACTACATAGTGACGACGATGGTGATGACAAAGATATCCCCTCTAAGCTGTTGAGAAAAGAGGATGTCGTTGCAGCCAAGGACAATAAACGACGGGAAAATGTCCCCAGCCTTGACAGCAAGCGCCTTAGGAAGGACAAAAAGGGGGAAGCCGACGGGGAGAAGTTCCCCGGAGGTGACGTGATTATCCCCCACAGTCCTGTCATAAAGATCTCGTACAGTACTCCACAGGGTAAGGGGGAGGTCATCAAGATCCCCTCACGTGTCCACGGTTCAGTGAAACCATTTTGCCCCAAACAGCTGGTGCAGAATGGCGTGGGTGAGAACGGCAAGGCGCTTTCTGATCCCACCAAGGAACAACGGCACATTCTAGATGCCACTAGGTCTGGCCTCACTGTGTCCATTCCCAAACTCAAACTTACTAGACCTTTCACAACTGTGGGTCAGGACTTGCCCTCTCCAAAGATCTGCTTAAGAACCCCTCAGAGAGAGGGTGAGGAGAGTGTGGTCGAGTATGAGGCAGAACTTGTAGACGGCAATAGGAGACGAAGCCCTAGAGTCACTGGCCCCTGCCTCCCCCACTCTGAAGACTCGGGGGAAGGCAAGAATTCTCTGGAGTTGTGGTCAGGGAGTTCTGGAGAGGAGGCTGAGCGGGGCCACAGTGACCTTACCCTTCTCATTAATTTCCGCAAACGTAAAGCAGATTCTTCTAGTCTGTCAGTCTGCAGCAGCGACAGTCTAGATGAGTCCAAGTCCTTCAGCTCTGATGGCACCTCACCTGAGCTGTGTGATCTCGCACCAGGTGAAGACCTCTCTGTAACCTCATCCTCCGTTCCTTCACGAGAGGACTGCAAGACTGTGCCACCGCTTACGGTGCGGCTGCACACGCGCAGCATGACAAAGTGTGTAACAGAGGAGGGTCACGCTGTGGCGGTGGGAGACATTGTGTGGGGGAAGATCCACGGCTTCCCCTGGTGGCCGGCGCGCGTCCTCAGCATCAGCGGTACCCGCAAACAGGAGACGGCCAGCTGCGAGGCGCAATGGCCCCAGGCGAAAGTGTCATGGTTCGGTTCACCCACAACCTCCCAGCTCTCCGTTGCCAAACTGTCGCCCTTCAGACAGTTCTTCAGGTCCCGCTTCAACCGCAAGAAGAAAGGGATGTACAGGAGAGCCATCCTGGAGGCAGCCAAAGCTGTGGGTCACATGAGCCCAGAGATTACGTCACTGCTTTCCCACTGCGACACGTAGGTTAGTTCACAGCTTTTGTATGTTGGTTCATCACATCTACCATTATAGTTTGAACAGAGGTGTTCAGTCATTGCTCCAACAAGTAGTTCTGAGATCAACAATGTGTGTCAGAGAAAAGACCAGAAATGGAAGAGCTCCTCTAATTATTAGATGCACGAGGGGTTTTCGTCCTCTGAAAAATAAACAAACTATACAATATGAAGAGTGTACGAACAAGAGGAAAAAGACCAAATTGGCCTTTTAAAATCTGAATCCATGCAAGTTTGGTATCTTTAGGTTTAGTGATCAAATGTTGAATTATTTAGTTTGAAGACACAGAAAGGAAAGAGGCTGTTTAAGTTACAGTTCAACTGAAATGTGGAAGCAGCTACTTAATACATGTTCAAATTACAATGAAATTATTCAGATAATATCTTTTTGTGCCAAATATGCTTCAAAATGTAGGAATCAAACAAAGATATAGCAGCAGAAGATATGAAATGTAGATCAAACTTTTTTCTGACACATTGAAATATCCTGACTTTTACAACATCCTTTTCATGATCTGAATATGGACGTCCTGTTTCAAAACTATCAAGCTGCTCAGCTTTAACAATTGATTTGATATGAATGAAGCTTAACTGGAAGATTCTGGCACTTGACACACCAAACTGAGTCAACTGTGACGCAGTCTTGACAAAAGAAGATATATCATTCTGTTGCAGTTACTGCGCTACAGAATGAATCACAGTTGCACGGTGGTGTCACACAGAGTGAGAGTCTGTTTCCTCACAAATTTTCTTTGGCAAAGTGCAGACGCTGGTTGAGCAAAGAGCTCACAGCTCAACCAGAATTTAATTTTGGCCTGTTATCTAGTTGCACACTAAATTAGCATTAATTAGCAGCAGATTATATGACCTGATCACTGCGAGTGGAAAGATTGTTTCACTTGCTCTTTGATCAGTAAAGCTGCTTTCAGACCTGCACTGATCTCCAGATATTTTAGAGAGGGCTGTATGTGAGCAAATAAAAGCAGCTGCTCCAGACATTTTCCTGTAAAATGTATGGAAAACGTCACATTGAGCCCATGTGAAAACACAGCAGGAAAATGTCACTACGAGGAAGTGGGCGTGGTGGTGATGGACACAAAACTCAAAAAACCCCAAAGAGAATACAAATATCTCAGGATGAAAAAGAGGTGCCAAACACATGCAGACAAAGATATACAATTCAAAGGATAAGAAGATTCAAGAGCTTTTGCATATAGGGACGATGCTTGTGGCAATGAGCAGAAAACAGTAGTTGCCACGTTCTTCATATTAGAAAGGCAAACTGCAGAAAAGACTGCTAAAGACGTTTTTTTGAATTCACATCTGAAAATTACATCTCATTAGTAAGCGTAGAGAGAGAGAGCAACATTTGTTTGAACAAATTTCCAGTCATCCTATTTGTCACAGATGTCATATGCCTGAAATTAGAGCCCTGTAGAATACTTTGGAACACTGAATAGCCTCTAGCACTGCATACTCTATCTAAAATATCCAGTATATGGAATTAGAAGACATGAAGATATTTTTCCAATCTACTTGCACGGTTTGTCACTTTGGGAGACGCAAAGAGGCCGTCAGTAATATTTTTTTCTCATTATATTGAATTCCTCAGATGTTCACATGAGAAAGGAGGATCTTGTGCTACAGTGTTTTTGTAAAGGTATCCTTGTCATTACTGAATAAATGTCTGTCAGCCCATCCTTAAATTTCTATAAACGATCCCATTCGATGATATTCGTGTGTGAACTCCGGGGGGAAATTTGTGCTGAGTGAAAACGACTCTGCGGGCAACCTGCTTATTTAACAAACACTTGTAAGGTCTGCCGTGACTGCTGCATGCATGCCGTGGAGCAGTGGCTGTGTTGAAAGGGGCAAAACAAACATTAGGGCCAGCTTTAATGAAGGCACAGGCTGTGCTGCTGACTCCTCAATAGGAATCGCTTGTTAAAAGTGCTAATTTCAGAAAATTAGTCGCAACAAACGCAGAGTGATCTAAAGTGAAAGGAATTTAAAGACACTGCTTCCATAGACATATGATTTCTGTCTCAGCGGCAGTTGATATGGCGTTTCCAACCCCCTGGTTTCTGAGTTCAGTGAACCTGCGTCACCTTGGCACACACTCAAAGGTTAAATATTGTCTTTTGAGTGATATGAGAGGGAGACAGGCAGCTACCAGCTCTTCTGTTAACTCTGCTAACGGCCTCATTAGCAAAGAGGAGCAGTAGTTGAGAATATTCAGTGAGGGGTTAAGACAAGTCTATGTTTGGTCCTTTTACCAGAGCTCATAAGGGAAGCTTTTTTTTTTTCTTGCTCTGTCAGCTACACAGAGGTTTGTGCCGGCTGGAAAGTAGCCTACGTTCACTTCGTTCTGCTCCATAATCTGAACATGACCAACTCGACATATTGTGAAGCACATATCTGTCTTTGTTGAGCCGTTTATATGGTGAAAAAGAATTGCCAAGCTTTGTTTGCTCCTTGTGACTTTGCCTTTGCTCTCCCCCTTTTTCTTCTTCCTTCTCTTCTTTCTCTCTTGTATAGGGGCTGAGGACTGCAGAGAGGTCTCCGAGGTTTTTCTGCCGAATTCTCAGACTCTGTCATCAAGACCCAGGAGGGAGTACGTGCGGTTGCCACGGCTACTATTTATATGCCGTTTTTTTTTTTTTTTTTTTCTCTCTCAAGGCTTGTGGAAAATGGCCGCCAAGGTGGAGTGTCGTTGAGACTGGATAAGGGAGCAAAAGGAAAAAGGCCAGGCATCTCATGGCCCCACATGAACTAAACTATTCCCACTTTTTTCTAGATTTAATCATATTCAATAGAGCCGAATAATGACACTACAAAGACCCGAATGTATTTATTATCTGTTATCGTTTTATTATGATCTGTTAAGTACACCTTTCTACTAAAGTCTCGCAAAAACCTGCCGGTCTGCTGCTGCTCTTATCACGGTCCTCAACCACAAACGAGTCACGAGGTCCATCTCGTCCAGCCAGAGGACGCCGGTGGTATCTTCAAAGAACCCCACCCTGGACCATGACACATTTTACGATGATTTAAAAAGTCTTACCCTGAATCCTCTTTACTTGTCAAACTGTGAATGGCTCCATCCAGAGACAGTAGTGACTGTTCCAGCTCTCCTTGCGATCACAGTGTTCCATCCTTGTAGCCTACATTTGTGGATGTATTTATACTGTCTCCTTTTCCATTTCATTTTCATTAACTTTTAGTGAGTGTCACATCGGCGTACTTACCCCTCTTATACCTGAGAACCATTTTTACATCACTTTAATTATTTAAAGCATCATGTTTAAGAGAAAAAAAGCACTTTATCTGTACCTTGGTGGCCTGCTGTAAGCTCACTGTCTGAAACACTATTGAGAGATACAGCCCTGATAAGCAGCAGGGGGAGTTCAGACATCTTTGTGGTTGACTATCCATGGCCTTGGAGATACATGAGATACAATTTTTTTTGTTTTTATTTTTTTCTATTGTACGATTTTTGGGGACACCAGACACAGATGGTTGTGTACACTGTATTCTCGCATTTGACTTGGGTGTGTTTCTCTCTCAGCTTTTCCACCACACGAACACACACACTACAAAAATCCACATTTCCACTGGAGAAACATGGGTGAACAAATGTGTCAAAGCCCCCTATGCATTATCAGTTAAAGCTTTATGAGTGACTTTGGGAGAAAAAGAAATTACATGCTGTAAGAATACTGTGAATTCAACTGCTGAGTGTGCTGAAGACATTTGCCGTCGTTTGCTACTAGCCTGCAGTTACTTTTGAGTCATATGGCAAAAAGCAGACTGCGGTGCTGACCTTTAGTGACCTTTATGTTGAAAGCAGCACTATTGGAATAGGGGGAGGGAGGAGGTGAAGGCGAGAGTCGAGCACAGCCAGGTCTGTATTAAAAACTTAACTGAAGATTGCACACAGTCGGTCACGCTCAGCCAACCAGCCCGTCTCCTCCCTGCCTGCCTGGGAGCTGTTTGTTCAGATGGAGGCTGAAGAACAGGCTAAAAACAAGATTGTCAATGATAGAGGTGTGCTTATTAGGGGAGCAGATATCGCACTCCTCCCGTTTTGATAATCTGCGGTTTGACTGTTTGCTATCAAGCCCTGCTGGTGTCCAGGCAGCCTTACACAATGAGGAGTGGGGGAGTCGACATCTCTGTAATCCCTGAGGGGGAAACGCTCGTCAGGATTTTCCCTGTGTATGCGCAACATGGCTATCTACTGTTGCCCACGTTGGTCAATGTTATTGGCCACTTTTTTGTTTTCTTTTTTTACATGTACTGTACATAAAAATAAAATATACAAGCAATACCTGTGCTGTTGTGGATCAGCCTCTGATATTACTTTTTTCTAAAGGGATACTACATTCTTATGTGGACAATTGTGGGTTTGGGTCACGAGGAGGGTTTCCCATAAAGAGAAGTAATCCTGATAGGTCAAGGGGATTTCAGTATGTGACTTTTAATTTTCAATGTGCAAGGGCATTGCAACAGCGTGACAAGGCAGGTAATCCCCTTGGGCTCCAAGCTTTAAGAGCCCCTGAGAAGACCTGAGTGAGTCCACAGCAACAACAATTGTTGTAACTTAAAGGTTTGATGGAAGATAATTTCACAGACTTTTGCCTAAAGTCTCTTGAAACACTCCTGTAAAGATTTTATCCAGTTGCATTTTAGAAAATGTACAATCCCACTATTAAGCACCAGCCTCACGAGTGGGCTCTTGGGTTTGTTTCAGGTTGTAACTCAACCTCTCCGCCTCTGATTTCTCTGTGGTCACATGTTTGCTTTCAGCCAATCACATGCACTCAGGTTTAGTCAGGTCTCGGGGTGGGGGGTTTCTGGTTCGCTGAAATGGAGCAGCTGCTTTTGCTCTTTTCTGATCTTACACAACCATTGACAAGCTGCAGGCTCCTATGAGAGGTTACAGTGACTGCTCACCTGTGGAGTGGAAGTGGAGATTAAACTAGCCTGGTTAGTAACAACCCCAAAAATCCACTATGCTCATCAGTGTATAAGAGGCTCTCTCTCTCCCCCCCTGCCTCCTGGCCTCCTCATCTGTCATCCAGTCTCCTCAGCTGTACATGTTGATTCGTAGCCTCCGTGTCATAAATAGGAGCGGTTAAATATGTCTGTTGCATAACTGGAATGCAGTTCAGAGGGTTAGGCCGGTCAAGGTGAGATGACCCCCCTCATCTGGCTATCTCCTGTTCAGATCATTTTACCGTAGAGGCTTGCTCAGCTGTAGATCGGCCTCAGCCCCACCCCCGTGCCTGCTCTCGTTTCAAACCTCTGACCTGACTGTGTCTGCTGGCTGTCAGGTCATAACTCTCCGCTCACATGAACTGGTGTAACGGACCGGTCGCTAAAAAGGTGTTCGGTATTAAACAGATAGTAACAGTCACTGCTAATACCTGTGAGTAATTCAGTACTTTACAAGGTGCCTTATGCTGTCTTTGTGGAGCTGATGAGCCAAAAGATGGAGTATTTTGTGATTGGTGAAACATAAAGATAGTATAACTGAACAAGATGCTCCACATTATTTATTTGAACATAGGCAGCAGGCTGATCTTGGTATATTCCCTCACCAAAAAGGTCCATGGCCTAAAGATACAACTATATTCCTCAAAATCACAGATTTTGTTTCTCTTTAAGAGAATCTTATACCCCACTGTGCAAAGATATTTTCCTTTTGCACAAACAAATTATTATTTCTTCATTTAGCCACATGAAACGAATAGAAAGGGAAGGGCCTCATACTGTTCAGACCTGAAGTCCAGTTGAGCCTCATCTTCTCTGTATCGGTGATAAAAATCTTTTAGAGTGATTGATTAATTGTATTGTGTACACATTGAAACATTTACATCTGAACGTTCAGCTTCAGCTCAGTGATTCAACGTTTCCATAACGCCGTCTGTTTCTCCATTGTTCACAGCTGTACAGTCCATGTTGATTTTCCCAACTCAAGTCAGGCCTGCTCTCGCCACCTGAGGCTTTTGCTAAGTGTCAACCCACTGCGTTGTGCAGGTGAGACTGGGGGGTGGGGCTCTGCACACAGAATGACACTCACGCCACATTTTATCAACCTATAGCTGTGCAGCCACACACAAATAGACTGATCACTGTGGAGAGATTTGTCCGTCCTCTGTGGATCATAGAGTAAAAATTACCGGTCAAATGTATTCATTTATATGACAATGCAATGTGCATGATATGAAATAAGATTATTTTTTATTCATAAGTTTTTAGATAGTCATGAATATACCAATCTCTTATCTGCCACTTGAGGAATAGGAGCTCAGTGCACTTCTGCATTTGGTAATGTTATCTGCACGTTTTCTTTATGCAACATGTGTCATTATATGTTTCTCACTTTTTCTATTCTTTATCTCTGTGCACCATTTCTTTCTAAATGCTGTATTTCCTCTGTTGAGTTGACGAAGATGCTTTCTTCTTTTCTCGTGTTTTGTCTATCAGCTCGTTTTCTTTTGTTGCAGTGTGCTGAGCTCTTGCAGAAACAGGCTTATTGCTCATTTGGATTCAAAAATGTACAGTTCATGGTTCAACGTGCACCAAACCAGTTCCACAACCGAGGAGGAGGGAACAACTGTCCCACTGTTGATATGAAAACACATACACCTACACACATGAACATGCTTACACAACAAACACACTGTGCTTCTCAGTAATCCCCGTATTTCCTGAAGTTGCCATGGAGCTGCAGCACAAGTCCACATGGGCCTGTTTTTACCCCGGCCCTCTTTGAAACCCACTCCCAGGCTTAGACCCTGATTTCCTCCAGTTGATAGATGAGAACACATGCTCGCACGTGGAGGGTCTGCAGTTGCATCACTCCTTCCTCTCCATACACCACGTTCCCCTCCGCAGAACAGAGCAGATCATTGGTCCTCCATGGATGAGTGAGGCGTAAATTTGGGACAAAAAGAAAAAAAGGGAGGCACATGGCGATGGGATGCTGTGTGCAATTACTGCTAATGATATGCCTCCGTGCAAGCTGTGGCCGTAATTAAGTGTGGAGGAAGCCTGGCCTGTCTGAGGTCTGTGTGAGGGGATGCTCAGGAACAGGCCTAGCACAGAGAGCCAAGGCTAAGAAAGCAAACCTGACATTGTTCAGACAACATGTCTGCTCCCCCAGATTAAACACATTGGGTGGTCCCAGAGGTAACATGATGCGGATGTTAATGGAGCTGTCCTCCGGAACTTCACTGACAAAAAGGCTTATGCAGCGAAGGTGTGGTAAGGAAGATTGGTTGAAGTGAAGGTCAGCAAGTTATTGTATAACTGGATGTTGACAAGTCTGACTGCCCTGTCCAGGAAAATCTGTACAGCAGTAAACGGGAATGAGTAAGAAGTCCAACAAACAATTGTTAGCTTTTTCAATTTGATATGTTTCTGTGTTTTTATCTTAGTTGTTGTTCAGCCCAGTTCAGACAATGAAAAAAGAAATCATGATACAAACAGATTCACATTAAAAAACAGGTATTTTCTTTATTTTAATGTAGTTTTATAGGATAGGAAAATATCCTTATGATATTGAATAAGAATGAAAAGTAAAACATTTCTTTATTTTGATATTTTTATCTATAATTCTGTGATTATATCTTATTTTTTATGACTTTTTAGTCTGTGATTTCCTTTTTATTTTCTTGCCATGACAAGGTTTTTCTGTCGACCAGAAAAAGAAAATCATTGAAAAAAAAGTTGGGATACAAACAGATTTTTATTTTTGTCATGTGTAACAAATGACAAAATTAAAAATCTTGATATTTTATCTCAGTGATTTCAAGCCTTTTTATTTTTGTATCATGATAAGGTTCAAAAATGTGCTTCTAGCTGGGAAACCTTTCACTAACACAATATCCTCTTCACTTGGATGGACTAGATATATAGAAACTTAAATGACAGACACAGACACTCATTGTCCTCAGAAATAGTTTCCACTTTATCTTTCACAGAGGACACCTTTGTTCATAGTGTGTAAAAACCCCTCTGAGCTTCACTGTCATGATGAAAATGAAAACCATCCCGCCCAACGTGTCTGTGTTTATCTGTCGTGCTCCGCCTGTCCCCAGAGTCGCTGGGCAAATGGTGCGGTGGCTTCAAAAACAGGCCTTTTGGAACGTCTCCAGGGCCGTGCATGCCAGAGCCGTCTCCTCCTTTGTCCTTGATGCCTCGAAGTTGTTTCTCGCTCCTGTCATCTGCATCGACAGCCCAAGTTAGCCAGTCATTTTTATTTTGGTCTAGGTTATTCATTTGAGGTTTCATCACATCTCTTTGACCCTTTTTCGATGTGTTATCTGGTTTGAAGGTGAAAACAAGTATTTTAACTGAAATATCTGAATGCTGACTGATGACGTGATATTCCTGTAGCATTGATATGTTCCTCAACAATAGTCACCTTCTGGCTTTCTCTTGCCAAGTATGCAGCCTTTCCCAACCTGGCCTCATGTGAGTCTAAGGAAGCGACAAGCTACAGTTTATTTCTCATGGATTTGGGTGCGGTTCCACTCGACAATTTACATGACAGTCTTGGGGTCGAGCTATGCGACCTGGCTAATAGCAGTTAAAGTCAGTTATGATGGACTTTAAACCCTTTACACACAGTTCACTTATGCATGTGTGCCATATTTCTCTCCTCATCCCGTGCAGCCACACTGGGATTCCTCAAATATTAACACAGGCGGATAGACTGAGTAAACACGCAGGACGTCTTTGTCAAGGCCGTCTTTATTTCAGGTTGCTCCAGTTTGCCGCCGTCTGTGGCCGTGAGCATGCATGACTTCTCCGGCGAATCTTTCCAGGATGTGGCTGTGGCTGAGCCCAGTCGTAGCCAGCAGCCCCAGGCCTCCCAGAGCAGCTGTCAGCGGGCTCCAGAGAAAGAGAGAGAGAGAGAGAGAGTGTTGCCCTGCCCCCCAACTTCACCAGCCTGCCTGCTCTCGCTGCAGGGACTAGAGGGGGGATGGGCATACGCATACAGAGATAAAACATGGAGAAATCATGAGCAATTCCTCAGCATCTCTTCATAAAAGCTTAACCGTAAACATCACGTTGATTTATTCGCATTTTCCTGAACAGATTTACAAATTGTTGGCCCTTTGTCTCGGCCCATCTGGCCTCCTCTTTCGTCTCTTTCTCAACCTCCTGTTTGCCACCTCCTCCATTGTCCTCCTCACTGTACCGGTGCTCTCTGTTCAAACCACAGTTAGGCGAAACATCCTCAAGGGTTTTAGAATCACCAGTGTGTCAGGGAGGAAGAGAGTCTGTGGCGTCTGTGTGTAAAAAAAACAAAAAAAATGACAGTATAACGTCGACTAAGCTGACTCGATGGTTGCGTAACAGCCTGTTGTGGCAGACGCACGTGTGAAGAACACTCATGCATTTTGTCGAGGAGCTGCGGCACATGAAGTCGAGTAAAGGTTGGGTTTGTGGGTAGTTCTCTGCATCTTAGATGTAAAAATGTAAGCGGATCGAGCCCGAGTGATGGCGCTGAGGAAGGCTGTAAGTGAATCCTCCATCGCTGAGACTCGAGCTTGATCTAAAATCTTGTCATGTCGTCAAACCTCTGTCTTTGGGAACCTGTGTATGATTGTTTCTTTAAGGCCGTTTTACATAACGTGTTGTTAGAGGTGAATGGAGAACGGAGGAGGGCTCAGGTGTGCTGGTGCTTATGAGACACAGTTGAAGTAAAGAGGCAATAAAACCTAAGATTACAGCCTTTGTTTTACAGACGAGGTCTATTTATTTATTGCATGTGGGTATTGATAATGATCATAAAACTGTATCAGGACAGATACAGAACGAAAGAACATGGATGGAAGATAAACTGGAAAAATGTGACTTAAAGTTACTTATAATTATGTAAGGAAGCTTTTGATGTCAAGGAGAACTTTTACTATTTTTTTCCTAGGGTACAGTAGCATAGCACAAGAAAATGGACAAGAAGGGTTGAAAGTGCCAGTTTTACAAAAATTTTGAAATAATAAATAAGGTAATTATAAGATAATCTTACACTCTATATATAAAATAGTCATGTGTCTAGAATGAAGGTAAAATACCAAACTGATGTTTCAGGGATCGGGTCGTCATGTTTCCATCAGTGCCGATCAGCCGACTAAAACCTCTACTGCAGAGTCATGTGATCCGGGACTGAATGCTGACTGTATCAATAGGCTTTATACTGCATATTAACATGTTTAACATGTGTTAGAAAATTCTAAGTACTTGCAATCAAATGTATAGTTACTTCTTTATTACCTATGTACTACTCTAGTGAGCTCCTCAAGAGCATTGTGTTGGTACCCAGTGTGTGCATCTCTTCTCAATATAAATACCCCCCCCAAAAAACTAAACAAAAGATATATAGATTCCTTTGCACTTACTTAATATTGTAGCACTTTGTAGTTTGGCTTTTTGAAGCATATAGTACTTACTTGATTCTTGTTGTTCTGGGTTTGTTCCCAGTGGTTGATGCACTTATTGTAACTCGCTTTGGATAAAAGCGTCAGCTAAATGTAATGTCATGTGATGTAGTGAAGTGCCACAACAATCACACGGAGATATGGCAAGACCAAGAAATTCAGGCTACATCCATACTACGACAAGGTCTGTCCTCACAAGTGTTTTAGCATTGTACCAGTTTTAATACCCATCTATACTAACACACTTTTAAAATACATATCATGTGACCACTCACATACACTGGGCATGTGCATTGCTCAAATAATAGCTCGTCTCCTACGCATAAGTGTATCATTGTAAAAATGTAAAATACTGAATTTATCTGCACAACAGCTGTTAGCAAGGACAACAGGGTCAGTAACATTTGTAATTGATTTTCCATTCCATTAGTGCTCTGGGAGCCGAGGCTAATGCTGGTTGTTTTCTTCCGGAAGGGGGTCATGTGATAGCAGCCGAGTCAGCGGAGGTAACGTCGTAATCGAAAGGACCCAATCAGCAAGAGGTTGAGAGTGTTTACGTGTCTAAAATGCTGCCCATGAGTTTCCAGACTGAAATGTGTCCAGCAGTGTTTCCAAATGTCTCTGTTTTATCAGCTGTAAAACTCTGGATGAGTGTGAATCCAAGGTGTGCCTGTTGCAGGTTCTATGATGCATTTGTTCCTGTTACTTCTTTGTTGGTGTTACTGTTACCAGACAATAAGATTCAAGATTAACAATGGAAATTTTGTCTTGGGCTCTTCACCCATGCTGCAGCCATAAAAATACACATAAACATGTACGCATGCACAAATCCCCATTATACAACAAACATCATAGCAATTGCTCTAGAGATATGTTGATACAACATGGTACTATACAGTGCGTACCTGACCATGTTGCAAATACATGTACGTATACATGTACTAAGATATGAACAATAATCATAATAATAATAATAACAGAAATAATCAAACAATCCAACCACAACCACCTCTTTTTAAACTATTATAGTTTTTAACGTCCTGTAAACATGTTTTTTTTATTATTTTATTTCTTTTTCACTAAATGCACCTTTCAGTGGTAGCTGCTATAATTTCGCCATGCTTCATTGTGTGATGACATTAAAGGCATTCTATTCTATTCTATTCTCAATATGAGCAGAAATTCCTTTTGTAATTGATTCAAACACTTGATAAAAAAAAAAGCTCAAACTAAACATTTGTGGTATTCTGTAGAAAGGAGCCACTGACAGAGCCGGTAATGTGAGCACATAAACCCCCTAAAAGCTCTTTTGTGAATACTTTTCAACCCGTGTCTGCGTTTGATTGTGTATTCACGTATTAACGGGATGACATTCAATTTCGCCCCTCACCTCTTTTGAAGTGCGTGTGCCAATCAAACTATTCTCTGGAGAGCTACATCAGCACTGTAACAGGTTGACACTTATATTAACTCAATGTGAGTGGGAAGGTGTTGTGTACATGGGGGGGGGGGTTCTTTGCATACGCTCCGAGCAGGCTGTGTAAATGTTTTAATATGACACCTATGTAACCATCTGCCATCTCTCATCTTTCTCCTCTTCCTTGTCTGCAATCGCACACACATTCTTTACATGTGGGGGCATTCTCTGCACAGCTTATCCCTTCAGCATCTCTCTTTTCTGGCTCCTCTAATTCATCCTTCATCCTGCGTTCGCTCGCCCTCCTGCTCCTCTGCTCCTTCCTTACATAGATTATTCTCAACCGCAGCATGTTGCCAACATCAAACGCATCAGGCAAGAGGAAGAGGACATTCCAAGATCATCACTCACACACCCACTCAGTCACACACACACACACACACTCACACATCAGGAATTGTAATCTGATTTAAAAGTCGGAAATGTGTCTTGGATTCTGCGATGTGATGATGTGACTTGCCAATGTGTATTTGTGTGTCTGTGTGAAAGAGAGAGAGGGAGATTGGTAAGTAATCATCTGTGATTGTGCAATGCAATAGATACCATTATTCTTATGGTGAAGAAAAGTAAGAACGTGTATTTGTGTTGTATATCTGCACATACACACACACACAGTGGGTCCGTAATCTGTGGCCCTTTTTTAATTCTCCACTGTGTATGTAGATTTCTGCACATGTGTGGTGACTCCTTTGCACATGTGTGTGTGTGTGTGTGTGTGTGTGTGTGTGTGTGTGTGTGTGTGTGTGTGTGTGTGTGTGTGTGTGCCCGACCCTGCAGCTATGCTGATCCCATCTGTGAACCCTGCCTCCTCACAGCTTGATCCCAACACCACCTCCATTGTCTCACTAATCCAGGACTATTAACATTGCAGCTCCCAAAACTCTCTGCTCTGAACAGACTGCAATCTAATTATCCTGGTGGAGGGGGGAGGGGCTATAGGGGTTTCTGTGCATGTGTGGGTGTGTGTGTGATGTTAGCAGGAGCCAGTGGATTAGCACCTTTTGAAGATGGGGTGTAGGCCGGGCTGCTACAGGTGCCAAAAGTCAAACTGGTCTGTCGGGATCACCACATCATGTTGTCACTGTAGATCTGAGTGTCCATATCCTGTTACTGTTCACATGATACACACTGACTTTACCACAGTTTATGTAACACCCTGGTTAACCAGAGTTAATGATTCAGCACCTGATCCTCTTATTCATGTCTGTGAAGATGTGCTGAAGACAATAGGAAACTGAAAAGAAAAAGAGACTGAAAAGAAGGAGAGAACTTAATAATTTATGTTTATGGAAAACAAATCAATTCCACCACCAGCAATGATCCTGTTTGTTTACTTCATGCTGATGTCTGAAAACCCATCTTCACCACTGGTTCACTCTGGAGCAAGTCTCATAAATTAGGTTGCACTTAGTCATTTGATCTTACGTCTACATTAATAACCATGTTAATGTATATTTATAACATTGTTTTGATGTGGTAGGAATTGAATGACTAGCATGCATGAGAGCGTCTTTCATTACCTCCATCAAGGAGGTTATGTTTTCATCCACGTCTGTCTGACTGTCATCAGGATTACATAAAAAAGACAAAACGGTTCCCACAGAAACTTTCCACAGGGGTGGGGCATGACTCAATTCTGGATTGGATCCAGATCAGCGGGCGGATCCAGGAATGTTCTTTAGTATATCGAGATAAAGCATTAGTCTTTGCACTCCATGACCTATAGGGCTGTGTGTGAGAACGCAAATGTCAGAGCGAGAGGCTCCATACGTTCTCCCGAGTTTCTCTGCAGGAGAACAGCACGATTCACCTTGAGTATGGGTGTGATGATGACTTTCTAACACGCAAAACTGCAAAAGACAGAAAAAATACAAATATGTCAGGATGAAAAAGCGGTGCCATGCACGCAGAAGATGCAGATGAAGACGTTAAGAGGTTTTATCATTAAGGGCAGATGCCAGTGCTTCAAACAAAAACGTGCTCTCACACGTTACGTCCTGCCTCAGCCTGCTGTGCCACCGCTTCATCGAAAGTCTAGGACGAATTCTGTTGAGATTCTGTGGAGCTGTCTGAAAACAGCTGAAAAGTGTTTGTGAATTTGTCAGAGTTGAGATCCGAAGTCCTTGTTTTGAGAACACTGTCACGTCTTTTGGTTTCCCAGAGCAAGTTCTTTCCCCATTTACCGTCTATAGCATCAGGTCAATGGAACAAGACAAACCAAACACTAAGTAATTATGATGTAACAACAGACCTTTACATGTTTTGACACTGTTTGTGCCAGAAAGTGACACACCTGTTATCCTGGGAAACATCTGGTGCTATGAAGTTTGTGAGAGGTTATTTATGCTGAGCTTGTGCTAACCAGTCAGTGTCAACACTGATAGAAGATAAGGTTATAAGTGTGTACCACTGAAAAACATCCAGCTCCTCCAACAGATCCTGAGTCTCAAAGCAGTCATCTTCTTGAGTGCTTCAAGATTTGAAGGTTTGCATGAGGCTTTGTGAATAAACTGAATCAAATGGGAATGTTACACTTCAGTGTTTTAAGGTTGTCCCTTGTGTTCCTATCTTGGTTTGATTCAGTTCAGCAGATTATCAAGAGAACGCTATCACATAATTTTACTCTCAAAAGATCATATATATACATATATATATTTCTTTTAATATCTTTTAAAGCCCCTTTTCCACTGGTCAAATGTGAATGTGGTAATTTCTTCTTCTTCTTCATTTAGATGCTTGTGTTGAACTTCCAGGTGTGTCAATAGCCATGAATATTTGTGTTTATTATGTTATTTTTTCAGTATTGGTTGTCTCATGTAGCCTGCTTGTTTTATTCCATATTTTGTATATTCCATATCAACTTGCAAGAGATTTTTTTTTCTTAGTTTCATATTGGTCTCATGTCTTCATGAGCACCCAGGTCTCACAACAGCAACCTTAGGTCAGACCCATTAACATTTCCAGGACACTTGGAATATAGAAACAAGTCGGGTTGAATGTCCTGTCATGAACGTGAAGGCAGCAGCAGGAGCATAATGTAAAACCTGCAGTTCTTGTTCCCTTTGTGTATTGATTGTGCTAATAATAAATAAATAAATAAAACTCAACACTGTTAGTGAGGGGGAGCTCACCAAGGTTGTTAAAGCTTCAGCGTTGCAGCCTGAGATGGAACATACAACACCATTCTTCCCCTTTTAACTCACTGCTGCAGACTAGGTGCCAAATGATTCAGTTCTGTCGTGTATATAGAGCAGGAGTCACAGCTGCTATTTGCAGACATTAACTCCGACAATACAGAAATCTGACACGTGTTAGAAGTGTCATCAACCCACCAATTCACTCGCTGTGAAACCTCTGGAGGGTCTCCTGAAGTTCTTTCTCATGGGCTCATTCAGAGTTTTTACAAGGGGGCTCGCAGGAGGAGCTCCCGCCCCTCATTCTGACATTCGCGTTCTCAGCTCCAGCGAAGAATGTCCAGAGATTACCCAGAGTTCAGTGCATATATCAGAAAGCATCTAATACTGTATGTTGTCATGACAGAGTGTCATTGAAGACCATTATGGTGTTACATGTCTGTTGGACTTTTGATGTATTCACTTTCCAGGTACTTGAAACTTGTTTTGTGTTTTGGGATTTCTGGATTTGTGTTCTGCGTTTGAGCCTTGAATTCTTAATTTCCTGTTTTATTTTGAAACTTCATTCCATGTGTGTGATTCCTGCTGTCTGTCCAGTTCTGTTCAGTTCTGTTCCTGTGTCTTGTTCTGTTTTGAGTTTGAGTTTCTGGATTACCTGAGTTCTTTTATCAGCATTCTGAGTGAAAGCCACTTGATTTAAAACATTTTTCTTTCATTTCCTGTTTTTTTGCACATGTCTGCTTCTTGGCCTAGTTCTACAACAGAAGTCACAGGATCCTTTCATGACCAGTATGAACTGAGGGGATTATTACAGAAACTATGTATGGACTTGGGGGGGAAAAAAAGCTGATATGGCAGCAAAATTCCTTCACCTCAGCGAGTGAATTCACTGATCTCAGCCGATTTCTGTGTGAACTTGTGGTCACAACTGCTGCTGAGACTTACCCTCACTCTGTGTCCACCTCTCTCTGCAACATCTCTGTCAGCTCATGTTTATGTTGATATGAAAAGCTTTCCCTGACGGCCTGAGGGCCCTTTGTTTTTGGTGCTGACATAAATAGTTTGTGCAGATAAAAATCACATTTTAAGACATGGGACAAGCACAAGGGAGTTTACCTCCCGTGCTTGGGGGTCTGTGCAGATGGTCTCAGCTCTGTGGAGGAAAAGAAAACAGATCCGTGCTCAGGTTGTGGTTAAGCTGATGAGCTTACTTGCTTACTGGAAGCCAGAGCAGCTGAGTTTGCATAGCCTCCACCTCCATGAGCCCTGGGAACTGTTGATTCTTCAATAATTCCCTATGTCTGTGAGCTTACGACCATGCACGTAAAGTAAATGTGCACGTCCTGAGATGCAAAAGCGAGCGAGCTTGCTTCATACACTCCTTGCCCTCCCTCATATTTAACATTCTTTGGCCTTGTATGGCAGATCAGCATCAGATGGTGCTCCAGAGGAGAATAATAACCACGGCTTGCTGAGACTTCTGCACGCCACCGCCCTTGTATCCTCAGCGGGTGAAAGAAGCTGCTCGGGTCATTCCACAACTCTCATGTTCAGTCCCACAGCTGGAAACACACATCGATATCTGCACCAGGGGCCACGTTAAACTCTGTGAAATACTCTCATTGAGGTAACAAGTGACAAGTGACACTTGAGTAAAAGTGCAGAACAAGTTCTGTCTCTTCCTTCTCCTCCTTTTTATCTTTTAATTCATTCCCTCTCTTCTTATGTGTCCCTGCAGTGTGTGTCACGATGAGTCACAGTTTCAGGCTGTGATTGCAGACCGTGTTCCCAGAGGGAGGAAATGCCAATGTGTGCATTCATAACCAGAGCTGTACACTCATTACCTCTGTCTGTCCTTGTGAAATGCACATGCATTTCAATCATGAAGGACGCTCTCGCTTCTATGAATCAACATCATGATTTCAGCCAAAAGGAAAGGAGAAGTGCATTTTTGCGATAACCTTAATTATACTGCTCAAAGCCTCAGAGATTATTTGGAGGTTTCACTTCCTCTGGTGTGCTCTAGGATATGTCTACAGTAAATCTGGATGGACGTCAGATATGATAATACAGCAACAAAAAGACCTATTATCTGATTTCAAAATAAAATACACCACACAAGTCAGTCATTTACTTTAACTGTTTCAGATATAATTCTTCTAATTCTGTTGAAAACCACTTGCTTTATATAACATCCTTCAAAAACAAGATTAAACTAAGATGGATACTGGGATAATTGACACATGTTCATCAAAGTTGATAATATTAATTGAAAATAATTAAAATTTTCATTCCAAGACTGAAACAGCCAGCGACTGTACTTGTTTCCTTTTTAATGCTGCCTCTTGGTATCTATAAAAAATGTGTTCTTTTCCATTCATTAAACAGGAAGTATGGGTGTTGATATGTTCTAACACAGTATCAAATCCATGGACTGGAACCTGTACAGTCATTTCGAATTTGAAAAAGGACAATGAAGACCAGACTTTATCCTAAACACCACAACTTCAATAAAAACCTGATTACACCAAATTCTGCAAGCCATCAGATTCTGATATGCCCCTGCAAATGCTTTTAATCTTAGATTAGCACATATTCTGAGATAGTAAAGATGGTTGCCCCATGATGCACATGGTGCAAACATTTGCAGCAATATCACTAAGATGTCTGTTCCAGCAAAAAGAATTTCATCACCGATGTAAGACAAACAACACTCTCTTGACTAGCTTTGTGAGACTATTCCGAATACGAAGCAGCAGTTTGAAGTGTTTGTTTCAAAACTTGTAAAATTGGACTGACGCTGGTTGAGGGAGGATCTGAGGTTCGGTTCTGGACAGTGGTTCATGCAGGTGAGCAGAGCTTGGCATGCCTCTGTTTACAGAGCTGGTTTTCTGTTTCTCAGTGGATTGATGCCGATCCAGGGTTCAGACAAGCTGGATGTGGCAGGCAGACAGATGAGTGGTGAACCTGGAGCACTGGGAAACAAGTATTAGTACAAATTGTGCCGAGGTGCTCAAAAAGGTGTAAAAAGTGGATTGGCCACATTATTTCTACCACAAAAGGTGACGGGTGGTATTCTCAACCTTGCACCTCTGAGTTTTCTAAAACCTCACAGCTTATTAGTTGTTACATGTTTGTCTGAGGCCATGGAGGTTCAGTCTTTGTTCAGTGGAAAGTTAATGCATCATAATTGTAGTTTTTCTTCAGGTTTTTAGTCTGAGTTGAGGTCTTGTCATCTTGTCCCTCTGTTATCACACCTTTGCTTTACCTGTTTTACGTTACAGCCTGCTAGCTTGCCTAAGTGTTTGCAGCTTCAGCGTCTTGACACAGACAGTAAGGTTAAGCTTAGATAGTTGGATATTTGACACATGTCGCCTAGCAACAAAGCTAGCTTGAAAATTGTCTTGTTGGTTAAATATGTTGAAACACTCACACTGGAAGCAGTGCGCAGATTTGGCTTTTTTCAGGAGGGGGGCCTTAAAGAGACAGGACCTAAAACCAAATGTTATGGACAGAGGCTGAAAAGAGGAGCTGCAGCAGGGACCTGTTTTTCGATTTAACAATCGAGCACGTAAACCTTTTCAATTGATGACACAAATTAAGAATTATGATCCTGAATCTCCTTTGAGTTGGAATA